>NC_090267.1:10000-1237500 GCF_040414725.1 Anabrus simplex
AGAAATTGAAGGGACTTACTAGAAAATTGAATCCATTAAAGAAGGCAGCTAAGGGTCAACATGATGGCTGGCATAATTGGCAGTAATACAAATTTCAGTGAAAAATGGAAGGGTATGTATAGGTATCTTAAGGCAGAGACAGGTTCCAAGAAGGACATTCCAGGAATTATTAATGAACAAGGGGTGTGTGTATCCCTTTTATCGCCAGTGGTTTGTCTGTGAAACCACCTTTTTAGAGGCATTTGCGCAGTTTGCCAGTGGTAAAATATTGTAACAACTACGTCTGCTGATAGCTGCTGTACTCTGGCGTCAATCTGAGCAAGTTTCGCGAGCTTATCTTGCGCGGGAGTCCGTTCATGTGAGGGAGCATGTTGTGATGCCACCTGTGGGTTGCTGTGTTGCTGTGATTGTCATTGTTTATTTATTTGTGACTGCGTTTCTTGCAATAATTCGTTTGTTTTACAGGTATGTTTGGCTTGGTATTCCTGCTAGTGGTACTACCGTTATTTGCAACGTTACAGAAAATTGTTTCGTAATGAATAGAAGCCTTATTAGAATAGAAGCCAGTGATGGTGAATCATGTGCATCAGTGAGTTAAAGTGAAGGTGATCATGACATTACGGAAGACAATGCATGTCCCGATTTACATGGTATTTTGGAAGAAATTGTGAACTATGATTTACAAGATGTGACTGAACACGCCCAGAACAAAGAATATTCTGGCATTGATTGGGTAAATTACGTCGTGTACAACAGTGATAGTGAATATTTGAGTCAATTTGGGCCAAATATTCCCGAGTCTACACCGCTGAAGATTTTTGAGTGCCTTTTTTCCAGAGGAACTTACTTCCGACCCTGCCGGGATTCGAACACGGGACCCCTGTGGCCAACGGCCAGCACGCTAACCATTTAGCCATGGAGCTGGACAGCTCATATGCTAAAAGCCTGTTATGAGCTGAACAGAAAGTGCAAGAAGTGGTGGCATCGGATAATGCGGCACTTCCTTGATGTTCCTGTTGTCAATACCTTCATAATTTTCTGAGAAGTAAATCCTGATACACAAATGAGTCTCAAGAAGCTTGGAATGGATGTGATTGCGGATCTTATTGGAGAATCACAACGCACCCCCACAACTCATTCTAGGAGTGCATCTTGCGTCAGTCAATTCAAACCATTTGTTCCGAAAGAGAAGAGGGTAGATCAAGCAGCACATATGCCTGTTCAAGGAACATTTAGGAGGTGTGCTTTTTGCAGCACAAAAAGGAATCCCCACCGTACAAGATGGGCATGTCGGCATGGTATTGGACTATGTATGGGCAATAACAAAAACTGTTTCGCTGAGTACCACGCCAAATGAGAAGACGCCCAGGTTCCCAGTGGTTCCCGTGATACCACCCCCCGAAAAATTGTACAAAAATATTTTTTCCTACAAAAACTGTCATGTATGTAAGTTTTATTTGTACTTCATTTGATCAGTATTAAACATTTAAAATAATCTTCATTATTACATTCCTTGGTAATCAAAGGGATATGTGAGGATCTTCAAAAGGCAGAAGTATTCAGTCAGCAGTATGTAAGATTGTTGGTTACAAGGATAATGTCGAGACAGAGGAGGAGACTAAGGCCAAAGAAGTAATAAAATTTACATATGATAACAATGATATTTACAATAAGATACAAAAGTTGAAAACTAGAAAAGCGGCTGGAATTGATCAGATTTCTGGGGATATACTAAAGACAATGGGTTGGGATATAGTACCATATCTGAAGTACTTATTTGATTATTGTTTCGTCCGAGGAGCTATACCAGATGAATGGAGAGTTGCTATAGTACCCCCTGTGTATAAAGGAAAGGGTGATAGACTTAAAGCTGAAAATTACAGGCCAGTAAGTTTGACATGCATTGTATGTAAGCTTTGGGAAGGTGTTCATTCTGATTATATTATACATGTTTGTGAAATTAATAACTGGTTCGATAGAAGGCAATTCGGTTTTAGGAAAGGTTATTCCACTGAAGCTCAACTTGTAGGATTCCAGCAAGATAGAGCAGGAGGTCAAATGGACTGTATCGCGATTGACGTGTCTAAAGCATTTGATAGGGTGGATCATGGGAGACTACTTGCAAAAATGAGTGCAATTGGACTAGACAAAAGAGTGACTGAATGGGTTGCTACATTTCTAGAAAATAGATCTCAGAGAATTAGAGTAGGTGAAGCTTAATCTGACCCTGTAATAATTAAGAGGGGAATTCCTCAAGGCAGTATTATCGGACATTTATGTTTTATGTTTTCTTTTTGCGGATGACGTTATTCTCTATAGAGTGATAAATAACTTACAAGATTATGAGCAACTGCAACGTGACCTCGAAAATGTTGTGAGATGGACAGCAGAGATGTTGATAAACGGGTTTAAAAGTCAGGTTGTGAGTTTCACAAATAGGAAAAGTCCTCTCAGTTTTAATTACTGCATTGATGGGGTGAAAGTTCCTTTTAGGGATCATTGTAAGTATCTAGATGTTATTATAAGGAAAGATATTCATTGGGGTAATCACATAATGGGATTGAAAATAAAGGGTACAGATCTCTGCACGTGGTTATGAGGGTGTTTAGGGGTTGTAGTAAGGATGTAAAGGAGAATGCATATAAGTCTCTGGTAAGACCCCAACTAGAGTATGGTTCCAGTGTATGGGACCCTCACCAGGATTACCTGATTCAAGAACTGGAAAAATCCAAAGAAAAGCAGCCTGATTTGTTCTGGGTGATTTCCGACAAAAGAGTAGCATTACAAAAACGTTGCAATGTTTGGGTTGGGAAGAATTGGGAGAAAGAAGAAGAGCTGCTCGACTAAGTGGTATGTTCCGAACTGTCAGCGGAGAGATGGCGTGGAATGACATTAGTAGACGAATAAGTTTGAATGGCGTTTATAGAAGTAGGAAAGACCACAATATGAAGATAAAGTTTACTATCCCAGACAATATATCCCTCCGTTCATTTATTTTTTGCAACATGTTAAGTGTTTGAGATATACTGTACAAATGCTCATTTTAAAATTTCACTGGCTTTTTAGTTCCCCTTAAGTGGAGTTTCCAAAAACAAATCACCTATGTTTCCTTACATTTACAGGAGATTCCAAATACCAGTTTTTACGTGTGTAATATTTTACGTTTCTGAGATGTACTGTCTTTCTAAAAATTCACCCCAATTTGTCACTCCTGTTTAACCCCCGTTAATTAGATTTTCTAAAACCAAAAGGTACGTGTTTCTTTATTTTCAAAGGAGATCACAAATATCAATTTTCAGGTCTGTAATATATTCTGTTTCTGTGATATAAGTATCCTCATTTAAGGTATTCAACCCCTTTTTCACCCCTCCTATTAGTATTTTCCGAAAACAAAAGAATATGTGTTTCTTTATTTTTAAAGGGGATTCTAAATACCAAATTTTACTTCTGTACACTTTAAAATTTTTGAGATATAGATACACTCATTTTAAAATTTCACCCCCATTTTCACCCCATTAGTGACGGAATATCCAAAAATCCTCTTAGCGAGCACCTACATCTTAATATGAATATATCCCCAAAATTTCATTTCTTTATGTTCAGTAGTTTTGGCTCTGCGATGATGAAATAGTCAGTCAGGACAAGTTATTTTAGAGAGTTCATAGGAACTTCTCTGTTCCACGCCAGGTTCCTTATATTCCAATAGAACGTATCTCCTAATCCAACCTTCATCTTGAGTACTTGGGAAGTCAAATAATGCAACAATCTCAATATTTTGTTCCCTGATACTAGTGATTCGTTTCCTTTCTCTTTCTCCTCCTGTCATCACCACTGTTTTGCTCTTCAACGCTGATTTTGTATCATATTTCTCAATATTGTCATTAAAAGCCTCTAACTGGATTCGCACTTCTTTATTGTTGACTCCCAAGATCACTGTGTCTAACGTCAGTCACTACTGATCTGCATTTAGAGCAGTTTCCCAGGTGCCAGATTCCTTATCTGTTGTTTCCTAGCCTTTTCTTAAATGGTTGCAAAGAAATTGGAAATAATTGAAATCTCCCTTGGTAAGTTATTCCAATCTCTAACTCCCATTCCTAGAAACGTATATTTGCCCCAATTGGTCCTCTTGAAAAATTCCAACATTATCTTCATTGTGATCTTTCCTATTTTAAAGACACCACTCACACTTACCTCGCCTACTAATGTCATTCCACTCTATTTAACCAATGACTGCTCTCAACATAACATTTAGTCGAATAACTCGTCTCCTTTCTCCGAAGTATTCCCAGCCCAAACTTTGCAACATCTTTGAAACGCTACTCTTCTAAAGGAAATCGCCGAGAACAAATAGAGCTGCTTTTCTTTCAACTTTCTCCAGTTCTTGAATCAGGTAATCCTGGTGAGGGTCCCATATACTGGAACCATACTCTAGTTGGGGTCTTGCCAGAGACTTATAAGCCCTCTCCTTTACGTCGTTACTAGAACCCTTAAATACCCTCCTAACCATGCGCAGAGATCTGTGCTCTTTATATCCAATCATATCTATGTGATTACCCCAATGAAGATCTTTCCTTATATTAACACCTAGGTACTTATCACCACCGTCTCAATCTCTATATACTGCCTGCTCTGTGCCGCGAGGATTGCGTTTACAGCGACATTGCAGATGGCAGCACTTACCGCACCCACAGCACATGTTGGTTAAATGAGAGTTCGTCCGTAAAGCCAATATAAAATGAAAAATAATCCTTAACATGTTGCTAACTGAAAAGATAATGCACATACAGAAACGCACATTCCACATTTGAGCTTGGCTTAAGATTTAGATACGTAAAATATATTGAATCTTGCCAGTTATAGTGAATATATTAGGATCATCCCACTGCTCCATGGTACATAAACATTTCAGAATTTTCTCGACACGAGTAACGGAGCACCTTTTCGGTCCTTTCCTTACTGCTATTTACCAGCAGTGGACGCAAAACAATTTCTATCACTATTTCGCTGACCCTTTGTTCATAACCAGATTTCAGGATGCGTTTTACGGCACATAATGCGTGCGTTCGTCATGTCATTGAATCCACCACCCAATCTCACTGAACTAAATAGAGCTTCTACTGCGTCTCCAGAAAATCTTCTAGTCAGAACAGATAAGACACACTTCCCTCCATAGATTTCACAGTTAACATCTGGCGTCTCATTAGTCAGACACTTGAGTTTTTCAGGTTTTGATTCCAACCGAATTATTTTAACGTACTCGATGAAATCATCATTCAATCATTGTAAGTATTTTATCTGCTGAAATGGACACAGTCTGGATTGTTTCACCGAAAAGCATTACAGTAATCATTTCTGAACTAAAAGGGATAGATCGGAGACTTCTAAGCCTTTAACGAGGACGTAGACAGCAGGACTAGAGAACTCGGATTACAAGCCTGATTACAAGAAAACACAACAGTTTATTCGCGAGAGCAGGAAATTTTACAATATATGTACCGCATACACCTTCAATATTGACCACACGAACGAACTTGTCACTGGTTCGGTCGCAGAGGAGCCATACCTAATCAGCCATTTAATCGGCGATCACTGTTACACTCCTCTCAGTTGGTCTGAGAGTTTTACATTCAGTTCTAAGTCTTTCCTTCACTAATTGGGAAATCCTCACAAACACTATCAAAATTTTCTATTTAGGCTACCTGTTCAGAGTACTTCGTGACGGAGCTGACACTAGACCACGAGTCCTGCCATATTCATAACCGTTTGGGATACTATTCCCCACGCCACATAGTACCGCCTGGTTTGTTCTGACTGCCCGGGTTTTGTCTTGCGAAAATTATGAAATTAATAGCTACCTCTGTGGATCCGTGGTAGGGTGTCGGCCTCCGGATCCCAAGATAGCGGGTTCAAACCCGGCAGAGGTAGTCGGATTTTTGAAGGGCGGAAAGAAGTCCATTCGATACACCATGTCGTACGTTGTAGGCATGTAAAAGATCTCTGGTGATACCTCACCTCACCTCACCTCACCTCACCTCACCTCACCTCACCTCACCTCACCTCACCTCACCTCACCTAACGAAAAGTTAAATATGAGACACATGAAATTCTATATGTAAGGCTCATTTCTAAAGATAATAGGCAACTTGATATATTTGGAGTGTACTGATCGGGAAAGGGTAGCATTGACGTGGATTCGGAATTATTTGATAGGATAGTCAGCTATGTGGGAGACGACATGGAAAGAAGTGTGATATTAGCGGGAGATCTGAATTTGCCAGATGTCAATTGGGATGGAAATGCGAACGACAGGAAGAATGACCAACAAGGGAAGAACAGCTGATTCAGAAAGTGATGGTACCAACCAGAGGGAAGAATATCCTGGATGTCGTGCTGATAAAACCTGATGAGCTCTATAGGGAAACTGAAGTAATAGATGGTGTTAGTTATCATGAAGCTGTTTTTGTGGTAGTTAAAAATAAATGTGATAGAAAGGAAGGTCTTAAAAGTAGGACTGTTTGGCAGTACCTTATGTCTGATAAAGCAGGCTTGAGGCAGTTTCTAAAAAGTAACTATGATCGGTGGAGAACGGTAAATAAAAATGTAAACAGACTGTGGGGTGTGTTTAAAGAAATTGTTGAGGAATGCAAAAACCGGTTTGTACCTTTAAGGGTGGTAAGGAGCGGTAAAGACCCGCCTTATTATAATAGAGAAATAAAGAGACTAAGAAGGAGGTGCAGACTGGAAAGAAATAGAGTTAGAAATGGCTGTGGAAGTAAGGAGAAATTGAAGGGACTTACTAGAAAATTGAATCCATTAAAGAAGGCAGCTAAGGGTCAACATGATGGCTGGCATAATTGGCAGTAATACAAATTTCAGTGAAAAATGGAAGGGTATGTATAGGTATCTTAAGGCAGAGACAGGTTCCAAGAAGGACATTCCAGGAATTATTAATGAACAAGGGGTGTGTGTATCCCTTTTATCGCCAGTGGTTTGTCTGTGAAACCACCTTTTTAGAGGCATTTGCGCAGTTTGCCAGTGGTAAAATATTGTAACAACTACGTCTGCTGATAGCTGCTGTACTCTGGCGTCAATCTGAGCAAGTTTCGCGAGCTTATCTTGCGCGGGAGTCCGTTCATGTGAGGGAGCATGTTGTGATGCCACCTGTGGGTTGCTGTGTTGCTGTGATTGTCATTGTTTATTTATTTGTGACTGCGTTTCTTGCAATAATTCGTTTGTTTTACAGGTATGTTTGGCTTGGTATTCCTGCTAGTGGTACTACCGTTATTTGCAACGTTACAGAAAATTGTTTCGTAATGAATAGAAGCCTTATTAGAATAGAAGCCAGTGATGGTGAATCATGTGCATCAGTGAGTTAAAGTGAAGGTGATCATGACATTACGGAAGACAATGCATGTCCCGATTTACATGGTATTTTGGAAGAAATTGTGAACTATGATTTACAAGATGTGACTGAACACGCCCAGAACAAAGAATATTCTGGCATTGATTGGGCAAATTACGTCGTGTACAACAGTGATAGTGAATATTTGAGTCAATTTGGGCCAAATATTCCCGAGTCTACACCGCTGAAGATTTTTGAGTGCCTTTTTTCCAGAGGAACTTACTTCCGACCCTGCCGGGATTCGAACACGGGACCCCTGTGGCCAACGGCCAGCACGCTAACCATTTAGCCATGGAGCTGGACAGCTCATATGCTAAAAGCCTGTTATGAGCTGAACAGAAAGTGCAAGAAGTGGTGGCATCGGATAATGCGGCACTTCCTTGATGTTCCTGTTGTCAATACCTTCATAATTTTCTGAGAAGTAAATCCTGATACACAAATGAGTCTCAAGAAGCTTGGAATGGATGTGATTGCGGATCTTATTGGAGAATCACAACGCACCCCCACAACTCATTCTAGGAGTGCATCTTGCGTCAGTCAATTCAAACCATTTGTTCCGAAAGAGAAGAGGGTAGATCAAGCAGCACATATGCCTGTTCAAGGAACATTTAGGAGGTGTGCTTTTTGCAGCACAAAAAGGAATCCCCACCGTACAAGATGGGCATGTCGGCATGGTATTGGACTATGTATGGGCAATAACAAAAACTGTTTCGCTGAGTACCACGCCAAATGAGAAGACGCCCAGGTTCCCAGTGGTTCCCGTGATACCACCCCCCGAAAAATTGTACAAAAATATTTTTTCCTACAAAAACTGTCATGTATGTAAGTTTTATTTGTACTTCATTTGATCAGTATTAAACATTTAAAATAATCTTCATTATTACATTCCTTGGTAATCAAAGGGATATGTGAGGATCTTCAAAAGGCAGAAGTATTCAGTCAGCAGTATGTAAGATTGTTGGTTACAAGGATAATGTCGAGACAGAGGAGGAGACTAAGGCCAAAGAAGTAATAAAATTTACATATGATAACAATGATATTTACAATAAGATACAAAAGTTGAAAACTAGAAAAGCGGCTGGAATTGATCAGATTTCTGGGGATATACTAAAGACAATGGGTTGGGATATAGTACCATATCTGAAGTACTTATTTGATTATTGTTTCGTCCGAGGAGCTATACCAGATGAATGGAGAGTTGCTATAGTACCCCCTGTGTATAAAGGAAAGGGTGATAGACTTAAAGCTGAAAATTACAGGCCAGTAAGTTTGACATGCATTGTATGTAAGCTTTGGGAAGGTGTTCATTCTGATTATATTATACATGTTTGTGAAATTAATAACTGGTTCGATAGAAGGCAATTCGGTTTTAGGAAAGGTTATTCCACTGAAGCTCAACTTGTAGGATTCCAGCAAGATAGAGCAGGAGGTCAAATGGACTGTATCGCGATTGACGTGTCTAAAGCATTTGATAGGGTGGATCATGGGAGACTACTTGCAAAAATGAGTGCAATTGGACTAGACAAAAGAGTGACTGAATGGGTTGCTACATTTCTAGAAAATAGATCTCAGAGAATTAGAGTAGGTGAAGCTTAATCTGACCCTGTAATAATTAAGAGGGGAATTCCTCAAGGCAGTATTATCGGACATTTATGTTTTATGTTTTCTTTTTGCGGATGACGTTATTCTCTATAGAGTGATAAATAACTTACAAGATTATGAGCAACTGCAACGTGACCTCGAAAATGTTGTGAGATGGACAGCAGAGATGTTGATAAACGGGTTTAAAAGTCAGGTTGTGAGTTTCACAAATAGGAAAAGTCCTCTCAGTTTTAATTACTGCATTGATGGGGTGAAAGTTCCTTTTAGGGATCATTGTAAGTATCTAGATGTTATTATAAGGAAAGATATTCATTGGGGTAATCACATAATGGGATTGAAAATAAAGGGTACAGATCTCTGCACGTGGTTATGAGGGTGTTTAGGGGTTGTAGTAAGGATGTAAAGGAGAATGCATATAAGTCTCTGGTAAGACCCCAACTAGAGTATGGTTCCAGTGTATGGGACCCTCACCAGGATTACCTGATTCAAGAACTGGAAAAATCCAAAGAAAAGCAGCCTGATTTGTTCTGGGTGATTTCCGACAAAAGAGTAGCATTACAAAAACGTTGCAATGTTTGGGTTGGGAAGAATTGGGAGAAAGAAGAAGAGCTGCTCGACTAAGTGGTATGTTCCGAACTGTCAGCGGAGAGATGGCGTGGAATGACATTAGTAGACGAATAAGTTTGAATGGCGTTTATAGAAGTAGGAAAGACCACAATATGAAGATAAAGTTTACTATCCCAGACAATATATCCCTCCGTTCATTTATTTTTTGCAACATGTTAAGTGTTTGAGATATACTGTACAAATGCTCATTTTAAAATTTCACTGGCTTTTTAGTTCCCCTTAAGTGGAGTTTCCAAAAACAAATCACCTATGTTTCCTTACATTTACAGGAGATTCCAAATACCAGTTTTTACGTGTGTAATATTTTACGTTTCTGAGATGTACTGTCTTTCTAAAAATTCACCCCAATTTGTCACTCCTGTTTAACCCCCGTTAATTAGATTTTCTAAAACCAAAAGGTACGTGTTTCTTTATTTTCAAAGGAGATCACAAATATCAATTTTCAGGTCTGTAATATATTCTGTTTCTGTGATATAAGTATCCTCATTTAAGGTATTCAACCCCTTTTTCACCCCTCCTATTAGTATTTTCCGAAAACAAAAGAATATGTGTTTCTTTATTTTTAAAGGGGATTCTAAATACCAAATTTTACTTCTGTACACTTTAAAATTTTTGAGATATAGATACACTCATTTTAAAATTTCACCCCCATTTTCACCCCATTAGTGACGGAATATCCAAAAATCCTCTTAGCGAGCACCTACATCTTAATATGAATATATCCCCAAAATTTCATTTCTTTATGTTCAGTAGTTTTGGCTCTGCGATGATGAAATAGTCAGTCAGGACAAGTTATTTTAGAGAGTTCATAGGAACTTCTCTGTTCCACGCCAGGTTCCTTATATTCCAATAGAACGTATCTCCTAATCCAACCTTCATCTTGAGTACTTGGGAAGTCAAATAATGCAACAATCTCAATATTTTGTTCCCTGATACTAGTGATTCGTTTCCTTTCTCTTTCTCCTCCTGTCATCACCACTGTTTTGCTCTTCAACGCTGATTTTGTATCATATTTCTCAATATTGTCATTAAAAGCCTCTAACTGGATTCGCACTTCTTTATTGTTGACTCCCAAGATCACTGTGTCTAACGTCAGTCACTACTGATCTGCATTTAGAGCAGTTTCCCAGGTGCCAGATTCCTTATCTGTTGTTTCCTAGCCTTTTCTTAAATGGTTGCAAAGAAATTGGAAATAATTGAAATCTCCCTTGGTAAGTTATTCCAATCTCTAACTCCCATTCCTAGAAACGTATATTTGCCCCAATTGGTCCTCTTGAAAAATTCCAACATTATCTTCATTGTGATCTTTCCTATTTTAAAGACACCACTCACACTTACCTCGCCTACTAATGTCATTCCACTCTATTTAACCAATGACTGCTCTCAACATAACATTTAGTCGAATAACTCGTCTCCTTTCTCCGAAGTATTCCCAGCCCAAACTTTGCAACATCTTTGAAACGCTACTCTTCTAAAGGAAATCGCCGAGAACAAATAGAGCTGCTTTTCTTTCAACTTTCTCCAGTTCTTGAATCAGGTAATCCTGGTGAGGGTCCCATATACTGGAACCATACTCTAGTTGGGGTCTTGCCAGAGACTTATAAGCCCTCTCCTTTACGTCGTTACTAGAACCCTTAAATACCCTCCTAACCATGCGCAGAGATCTGTGCTCTTTATATCCAATCATATCTATGTGATTACCCCAATGAAGATCTTTCCTTATATTAACACCTAGGTACTTATCACCACCGTCTCAATCTCTATATACTGCCTGCTCTGTGCCGCGAGGATTGCGTTTACAGCGACATTGCAGATGGCAGCACTTACCGCACCCACAGCACATGTTGGTTAAATGAGAGTTCGTCCGTAAAGCCAATATAAAATGAAAAATAATCCTTAACATGTTGCTAACTGAAAAGATAATGCACATACAGAAACGCACATTCCACATTTGAGCTTGGCTTAAGATTTAGATACGTAAAATATATTGAATCTTGCCAGTTATAGTGAATATATTAGGATCATCCCACTGCTCCATGGTACATAAACATTTCAGAATTTTCTCGACACGAGTAACGGAGCACCTTTTCGGTCCTTTCCTTACTGCTATTTACCAGCAGTGGACGCAAAACAATTTCTATCACTATTTCGCTGACCCTTTGTTCATAACCAGATTTCAGGATGCGTTTTACGGCACATAATGCGTGCGTTCGTCATGTCATTGAATCCACCACCCAATCTCACTGAACTAAATAGAGCTTCTACTGCGTCTCCAGAAAATCTTCTAGTCAGAACAGATAAGACACACTTCCCTCCATAGATTTCACAGTTAACATCTGGCGTCTCATTAGTCAGACACTTGAGTTTTTCAGGTTTTGATTCCAACCGAATTATTTTAACGTACTCGATGAAATCATCATTCAATCATTGTAAGTATTTTATCTGCTGAAATGGACACAGTCTGGATTGTTTCACCGAAAAGCATTACAGTAATCATTTCTGAACTAAAAGGGATAGATCGGAGACTTCTAAGCCTTTAACGAGGAAGTAGACAGCAGGACTAGAGAACTCGGATTACAAGCCTGATTACAAGAAAACACAACAGTTTATTCGCGAGAGCAGGAAATTTTACAATATATGTACCGCATACACCTTCAATATTGACCACACGAACGAACTTGTCACTGGTTCGGTCGCAGAGGAGCCATACCTAATCAGCCATTTAATCGGCGATCACTGTTACACTCCTCTCAGTTGGTCTGAGAGTTTTACATTCAGTTCTAAGTCTTTCCTTCACTAATTGGGAAATCCTCACAAACACTATCAAAATTTTCTATTTAGGCTACCTGTTCAGAGTACTTCGTGACGGAGCTGACACTAGACCACGAGTCCTGCCATATTCATAACCGTTTGGGATACTATTCCCCACGCCACATAGTACCGCCTGGTTTGTTCTGACTGCCCGGGTTTTGTCTTGCGAAAATTATGAAATTAATAGCTACCTCTGTGGATCCGTGGTAGAGTGTCGGCCTCCGGATCCCAAGATAGCGGGTTCAAACCCGGCAGAGGTAGTCGGATTTTTGAAGGGCGGAAAGAAGTCCATTCGATACACCATGTCGTACGTTGTAGGCATGTAAAAGATCTCTGGTGATACCTCACCTCACCTCACCTCACCTCACCTCACCTCACCTCACCTCACCTCACCTCACCTCACCTCACCTAACGAAAAGTTAAATATGAGACACATGAAATTCTATATGTAAGGCTCATTTCTAAAGATAATAGGCAACTTGATATATTTGGAGTGTACTGATCGGGAAAGGGTAGCATTGACGTGGATTCGGAATTATTTGATAGGATAGTCAGCTATGTGGGAGACGACATGGAAAGAAGTGTGATATTAGCGGGAGATCTGAATTTGCCAGATGTCAATTGGGATGGAAATGCGAACGACAGGAAGAATGACCAACAAGGGAAGAACAGCTGATTCAGAAAGTGATGGTACCAACCAGAGGGAAGAATATCCTGGATGTCGTGCTGATAAAACCTGATGAGCTCTATAGGGAAACTGAAGTAATAGATGGTGTTAGTTATCATGAAGCTGTTTTTGTGGTAGTTAAAAATAAATGTGATAGAAAGGAAGGTCTTAAAAGTAGGACTGTTTGGCAGTACCTTATGTCTGATAAAGCAGGCTTGAGGCAGTTTCTAAAAAGTAACTATGATCGGTGGAGAACGGTAAATAAAAATGTAAACAGACTGTGGGGTGTGTTTAAAGAAATTGTTGAGGAATGCAAAAACCGGTTTGTACCTTTAAGGGTGGTAAGGAGCGGTAAAGACCCGCCTTATTATAATAGAGAAATAAAGAGACTAAGAAGGAGGTGCAGACTGGAAAGAAATAGAGTTAGAAATGGCTGTGGAAGTAAGGAGAAATTGAAGGGACTTACTAGAAAATTGAATCCATTAAAGAAGGCAGCTAAGGGTCAACATGATGGCTGGCATAATTGGCAGTAATACAAATTTCAGTGAAAAATGGAAGGGTATGTATAGGTATCTTAAGGCAGAGACAGGTTCCAAGAAGGACATTCCAGGAATTATTAATGAACAAGGGGTGTGTGTATCCCTTTTATCGCCAGTGGTTTGTCTGTGAAACCACCTTTTTAGAGGCATTTGCGCAGTTTGCCAGTGGTAAAATATTGTAACAACTACGTCTGCTGATAGCTGCTGTACTCTGGCGTCAATCTGAGCAAGTTTCGCGAGCTTATCTTGCGCGGGAGTCCGTTCATGTGAGGGAGCATGTTGTGATGCCACCTGTGGGTTGCTGTGTTGCTGTGATTGTCATTGTTTATTTATTTGTGACTGCGTTTCTTGCAATAATTCGTTTGTTTTACAGGTATGTTTGGCTTGGTATTCCTGCTAGTGGTACTACCGTTATTTGCAACGTTACAGAAAATTGTTTCGTAATGAATAGAAGCCTTATTAGAATAGAAGCCAGTGATGGTGAATCATGTGCATCAGTGAGTTAAAGTGAAGGTGATCATGACATTACGGAAGACAATGCATGTCCCGATTTACATGGTATTTTGGAAGAAATTGTGAACTATGATTTACAAGATGTGACTGAACACGCCCAGAACAAAGAATATTCTGGCATTGATTGGGTAAATTACGTCGTGTACAACAGTGATAGTGAATATTTGAGTCAATTTGGGCCAAATATTCCCGAGTCTACACCGCTGAAGATTTTTGAGTGCCTTTTTTCCAGAGGAACTTACTTCCGACCCTGCCGGGATTCGAACACGGGACCCCTGTGGCCAACGGCCAGCACGCTAACCATTTAGCCATGGAGCTGGACAGCTCATATGCTAAAAGCCTGTTATGAGCTGAACAGAAAGTGCAAGAAGTGGTGGCATCGGATAATGCGGCACTTCCTTGATGTTCCTGTTGTCAATACCTTCATAATTTTCTGAGAAGTAAATCCTGATACACAAATGAGTCTCAAGAAGCTTGGAATGGATGTGATTGCGGATCTTATTGGAGAATCACAACGCACCCCCACAACTCATTCTAGGAGTGCATCTTGCGTCAGTCAATTCAAACCATTTGTTCCGAAAGAGAAGAGGGTAGATCAAGCAGCACATATGCCTGTTCAAGGAACATTTAGGAGGTGTGCTTTTTGCAGCACAAAAAGGAATCCCCACCGTACAAGATGGGCATGTCGGCATGGTATTGGACTATGTATGGGCAATAACAAAAACTGTTTCGCTGAGTACCACGCCAAATGAGAAGACGCCCAGGTTCCCAGTGGTTCCCGTGATACCACCCCCCGAAAAATTGTACAAAAATATTTTTTCCTACAAAAACTGTCATGTATGTAAGTTTTATTTGTACTTCATTTGATCAGTATTAAACATTTAAAATAATCTTCATTATTACATTCCTTGGTAATCAAAGGGATATGTGAGGATCTTCAAAAGGCAGAAGTATTCAGTCAGCAGTATGTAAGATTGTTGGTTACAAGGATAATGTCGAGACAGAGGAGGAGACTAAGGCCAAAGAAGTAATAAAATTTACATATGATAACAATGATATTTACAATAAGATACAAAAGTTGAAAACTAGAAAAGCGGCTGGAATTGATCAGATTTCTGGGGATATACTAAAGACAATGGGTTGGGATATAGTACCATATCTGAAGTACTTATTTGATTATTGTTTCGTCCGAGGAGCTATACCAGATGAATGGAGAGTTGCTATAGTACCCCCTGTGTATAAAGGAAAGGGTGATAGACTTAAAGCTGAAAATTACAGGCCAGTAAGTTTGACATGCATTGTATGTAAGCTTTGGGAAGGTGTTCATTCTGATTATATTATACATGTTTGTGAAATTAATAACTGGTTCGATAGAAGGCAATTCGGTTTTAGGAAAGGTTATTCCACTGAAGCTCAACTTGTAGTCAAATGGACTGTATCGCGATTGACGTGTCTAAAGCATTTGATAGGGTGGATCATGGGAGACTACTTGCAAAAATGAGTGCAATTGGACTAGACAAAAGAGTGACTGAATGGGTTGCTACATTTCTAGAAAATAGATCTCAGAGAATTAGAGTAGGTGAAGCTTAATCTGACCCTGTAATAATTAAGAGGGGAATTCCTCAAGGCAGTATTATCGGACATTTATGTTTTATGTTTTCTTTTTGCGGATGACGTTATTCTCTATAGAGTGATAAATAACTTACAAGATTATGAGCAACTGCAACGTGACCTCGAAAATGTTGTGAGATGGACAGCAGAGATGTTGATAAACGGGTTTAAAAGTCAGGTTGTGAGTTTCACAAATAGGAAAAGTCCTCTCAGTTTTAATTACTGCATTGATGGGGTGAAAGTTCCTTTTAGGGATCATTGTAAGTATCTAGATGTTATTATAAGGAAAGATATTCATTGGGGTAATCACATAATGGGATTGAAAATAAAGGGTACAGATCTCTGCACGTGGTTATGAGGGTGTTTAGGGGTTGTAGTAAGGATGTAAAGGAGAATGCATATAAGTCTCTGGTAAGACCCCAACTAGAGTATGGTTCCAGTGTATGGGACCCTCACCAGGATTACCTGATTCAAGAACTGGAAAAATCCAAAGAAAAGCAGCCTGATTTGTTCTGGGTGATTTCCGACAAAAGAGTAGCATTACAAAAACGTTGCAATGTTTGGGTTGGGAAGAATTGGGAGAAAGAAGAAGAGCTGCTCGACTAAGTGGTATGTTCCGAACTGTCAGCGGAGAGATGGCGTGGAATGACATTAGTAGACGAATAAGTTTGAATGGCGTTTATAGAAGTAGGAAAGACCACAATATGAAGATAAAGTTTACTATCCCAGACAATATATCCCTCCGTTCATTTATTTTTTGCAACATGTTAAGTGTTTGAGATATACTGTACAAATGCTCATTTTAAAATTTCACTGGCTTTTTAGTTCCCCTTAAGTGGAGTTTCCAAAAACAAATCACCTATGTTTCCTTACATTTACAGGAGATTCCAAATACCAGTTTTTACGTGTGTAATATTTTACGTTTCTGAGATGTACTGTCTTTCTAAAAATTCACCCCAATTTGTCACTCCTGTTTAACCCCCGTTAATTAGATTTTCTAAAACCAAAAGGTACGTGTTTCTTTATTTTCAAAGGAGATCACAAATATCAATTTTCAGGTCTGTAATATATTCTGTTTCTGTGATATAAGTATCCTCATTTAAGGTATTCAACCCCTTTTTCACCCCTCCTATTAGTATTTTCCGAAAACAAAAGAATATGTGTTTCTTTATTTTTAAAGAGGATTCTAAATACCAAATTTTACTTCTGTACACTTTAAAATTTTTGAGATATAGATACACTCATTTTAAAATTTCACCCCCATTTTCACCCCATTAGTGACGGAATATCCAAAAATCCTCTTAGCGAGCACCTACATCTTAATATGAATATATCCCCAAAATTTCATTTCTTTATGTTCAGTAGTTTTGGCTCTGCGATGATGAAATAGTCAGTCAGGACAAGTTATTTTAGAGAGTTCATAGGAACTTCTCTGTTCCACGCCAGGTTCCTTATATTCCAATAGAACGTATCTCCTAATCCAACCTTCATCTTGAGTACTTGGGAAGTCAAATAATGCAACAATCTCAATATTTTGTTCCCTGATACTAGTGATTCGTTTCCTTTCTCTTTCTCCTCCTGTCATCACCACTGTTTTGCTCTTCAACGCTGATTTTGTATCATATTTCTCAATATTGTCATTAAAAGCCTCTAACTGGATTCGCACTTCTTTATTGTTGACTCCCAAGATCACTGTGTCTAACGTCAGTCACTACTGATCTGCATTTAGAGCAGTTTCCCAGGTGCCAGATTCCTTATCTGTTGTTTCCTAGCCTTTTCTTAAATGGTTGCAAAGAAATTGGAAATAATTGAAATCTCCCTTGGTAAGTTATTCCAATCTCTAACTCCCATTCCTAGAAACGTATATTTGCCCCAATTGGTCCTCTTGAAAAATTCCAACATTATCTTCATTGTGATCTTTCCTATTTTAAAGACACCACTCACACTTACCTCGCCTACTAATGTCATTCCACTCTATTTAACCAATGACTGCTCTCAACATAACATTTAGTCGAATAACTCGTCTCCTTTCTCCGAAGTATTCCCAGCCCAAACTTTGCAACATCTTTGAAACGCTACTCTTCTAAAGGAAATCGCCGAGAACAAATAGAGCTGCTTTTCTTTCAACTTTCTCCAGTTCTTGAATCAGGTAATCCTGGTGAGGGTCCCATATACTGGAACCATACTCTAGTTGGGGTCTTGCCAGAGACTTATAAGCCCTCTCCTTTACGTCGTTACTAGAACCCTTAAATACCCTCCTAACCATGCGCAGAGATCTGTGCTCTTTATATCCAATCATATCTATGTGATTACCCCAATGAAGATCTTTCCTTATATTAACACCTAGGTACTTATCACCACCGTCTCAATCTCTATATACTGCCTGCTCTGTGCCGCGAGGATTGCGTTTACAGCGACATTGCAGATGGCAGCACTTACCGCACCCACAGCACATGTTGGTTAAATGAGAGTTCGTCCGTAAAGCCAATATAAAATGAAAAATAATCCTTAACATGTTGCTAACTGAAAAGATAATGCACATACAGAAACGCACATTCCACATTTGAGCTTGGCTTAAGATTTAGATACGTAAAATATATTGAATCTTGCCAGTTATAGTGAATATATTAGGATCATCCCACTGCTCCATGGTACATAAACATTTCAGAATTTTCTCGACACGAGTAACGGAGCACCTTTTCGGTCCTTTCCTTACTGCTATTTACCAGCAGTGGACGCAAAACAATTTCTATCACTATTTCGCTGACCCTTTGTTCATAACCAGATTTCAGGATGCGTTTTACGGCACATAATGCGTGCGTTCGTCATGTCATTGAATCCACCACCCAATCTCACTGAACTAAATAGAGCTTCTACTGCGTCTCCAGAAAATCTTCTAGTCAGAACAGATAAGACACACTTCCCTCCATAGATTTCACAGTTAACATCTGGCGTCTCATTAGTCAGACACTTGAGTTTTTCAGGTTTTGATTCCAACCGAATTATTTTAACGTACTCGATGAAATCATCATTCAATCATTGTAAGTATTTTATCTGCTGAAATGGACACAGTCTGGATTGTTTCACCGAAAAGCATTACAGTAATCATTTCTGAACTAAAAGGGATAGATCGGAGACTTCTAAGCCTTTAACGAGGAAGTAGACAGCAGGACTAGAGAACTCGGATTACAAGCCTGATTACAAGAAAACACAACAGTTTATTCGCGAGAGCAGGAAATTTTACAATATATGTACCGCATACACCTTCAATATTGACCACACGAACGAACTTGTCACTGGTTCGGTCGCAGAGGAGCCATACCTAATCAGCCATTTAATCGGCGATCACTGTTACACTCCTCTCAGTTGGTCTGAGAGTTTTACATTCAGTTCTAAGTCTTTCCTTCACTAATTGGGAAATCCTCACAAACACTATCAAAATTTTCTATTTAGGCTACCTGTTCAGAGTACTTCGTGACGGAGCTGACACTAGACCACGAGTCCTGCCATATTCATAACCGTTTGGGATACTATTCCCCACGCCACATAGTACCGCCTGGTTTGTTCTGACTGCCCGGGTTTTGTCTTGCGAAAATTATGAAATTAATAGCTACCTCTGTGGATCCGTGGTAGAGTGTCGGCCTCCGGATCCCAAGATAGCGGGTTCAAACCCGGCAGAGGTAGTCGGATTTTTGAAGGGCGGAAAGAAGTCCATTCGATACACCATGTCGTACGTTGTAGGCATGTAAAAGATCTCTGGTGATACCTCACCTCACCTCACCTCACCTCACCTCACCTCACCTCACCTAACGAAAAGTTAAATATGAGACACATGAAATTCTATATGTAAGGCTCATTTCTAAAGATAATAGGCAACTTGATATATTTGGAGTGTACTGATCGGGAAAGGGTAGCATTGACGTGGATTCGGAATTATTTGATAGGATAGTCAGCTATGTGGGAGACGACATGGAAAGAAGTGTGATATTAGCGGGAGATCTGAATTTGCCAGATGTCAATTGGGATGGAAATGCGAACGACAGGAAGAATGACCAACAAGGGAAGAACAGCTGATTCAGAAAGTGATGGTACCAACCAGAGGGAAGAATATCCTGGATGTCGTGCTGATAAAACCTGATGAGCTCTATAGGGAAACTGAAGTAATAGATGGTGTTAGTTATCATGAAGCTGTTTTTGTGGTAGTTAAAAATAAATGTGATAGAAAGGAAGGTCTTAAAAGTAGGACTGTTTGGCAGTACCTTATGTCTGATAAAGCAGGCTTGAGGCAGTTTCTAAAAAGTAACTATGATCGGTGGAGAACGGTAAATAAAAATGTAAACAGACTGTGGGGTGTGTTTAAAGAAATTGTTGAGGAATGCAAAAACCGGTTTGTACCTTTAAGGGTGGTAAGGAGCGGTAAAGACCCGCCTTATTATAATAGAGAAATAAAGAGACTAAGAAGGAGGTGCAGACTGGAAAGAAATAGAGTTAGAAATGGCTGTGGAAGTAAGGAGAAATTGAAGGGACTTACTAGAAAATTGAATCCATTAAAGAAGGCAGCTAAGGGTCAACATGATGGCTGGCATAATTGGCAGTAATACAAATTTCAGTGAAAAATGGAAGGGTATGTATAGGTATCTTAAGGCAGAGACAGGTTCCAAGAAGGACATTCCAGGAATTATTAATGAACAAGGGGTGTGTGTATCCCTTTTATCGCCAGTGGTTTGTCTGTGAAACCACCTTTTTAGAGGCATTTGCGCAGTTTGCCAGTGGTAAAATATTGTAACAACTACGTCTGCTGATAGCTGCTGTACTCTGGCGTCAATCTGAGCAAGTTTCGCGAGCTTATCTTGCGCGGGAGTCCGTTCATGTGAGGGAGTATGTTGTGATGCCACCTGTGGGTTGCTGTGTTGCTGTGATTGTCATTGTTTATTTATTTGTGACTGCGTTTCTTGCAATAATTCGTTTGTTTTACAGGTATGTTTGGCTTGGTATTCCTGCTAGTGGTACTACCGTTATTTGCAACGTTACAGAAAATTGTTTCGTAATGAATAGAAGCCTTATTAGAATAGAAGCCAGTGATGGTGAATCATGTGCATCAGTGAGTTAAAGTGAAGGTGATCATGACATTACGGAAGACAATGCATGTCCCGATTTACATGGTATTTTGGAAGAAATTGTGAACTATGATTTACAAGATGTGACTGAACACGCCCAGAACAAAGAATATTCTGGCATTGATTGGGTAAATTACGTCGTGTACAACAGTGATAGTGAATATTTGAGTCAATTTGGGCCAAATATTCCCGAGTCTACACCGCTGAAGATTTTTGAGTGCCTTTTTTCCAGAGGAACTTACTTCCGACCCTGCCGGGATTCGAACACGGGACCCCTGTGGCCAACGGCCAGCACGCTAACCATTTAGCCATGGAGCTGGACAGCTCATATGCTAAAAGCCTGTTATGAGCTGAACAGAAAGTGCAAGAAGTGGTGGCATCGGATAATGCGGCACTTCCTTGATGTTCCTGTTGTCAATACCTTCATAATTTTCTGAGAAGTAAATCCTGATACACAAATGAGTCTCAAGAAGCTTGGAATGGATGTGATTGCGGATCTTATTGGAGAATCACAACGCACCCCCACAACTCATTCTAGGAGTGCATCTTGCGTCAGTCAATTCAAACCATTTGTTCCGAAAGAGAAGAGGGTAGATCAAGCAGCACATATGCCTGTTCAAGGAACATTTAGGAGGTGTGCTTTTTGCAGCACAAAAAGGAATCCCCACCGTACAAGATGGGCATGTCGGCATGGTATTGGACTATGTATGGGCAATAACAAAAACTGTTTCGCTGAGTACCACGCCAAATGAGAAGACGCCCAGGTTCCCAGTGGTTCCCGTGATACCACCCCCCGAAAAATTGTACAAAAATATTTTTTCCTACAAAAACTGTCATGTATGTAAGTTTTATTTGTACTTCATTTGATCAGTATTAAACATTTAAAATAATCTTCATTATTACATTCCTTGGTAATCAAAGGGATATGTGAGGATCTTCAAAAGGCAGAAGTATTCAGTCAGCAGTATGTAAGATTGTTGGTTACAAGGATAATGTCGAGACAGAGGAGGAGACTAAGGCCAAAGAAGTAATAAAATTTACATATGATAACAATGATATTTACAATAAGATACAAAAGTTGAAAACTAGAAAAGCGGCTGGAATTGATCAGATTTCTGGGGATATACTAAAGACAATGGGTTGGGATATAGTACCATATCTGAAGTACTTATTTGATTATTGTTTCGTCCGAGGAGCTATACCAGATGAATGGAGAGTTGCTATAGTACCCCCTGTGTATAAAGGAAAGGGTGATAGACATAAAGCTGAAAATTACAGGCCAGTAAGTTTGACATGCATTGTATGTAAGCTTTGGGAAGGTGTTCATTCTGATTATATTATACATGTTTGTGAAATTAATAACTGGTTCGATAGAAGGCAATTCGGTTTTAGGAAAGGTTATTCCACTGAAGCTCAACTTGTAGGATTCCAGCAAGATAGAGCAGGAGGTCAAATGGACTGTATCGCGATTGACGTGTCTAAAGCATTTGATAGGGTGGATCATGGGAGACTACTTGCAAAAATGAGTGCAATTGGACTAGACAAAAGAGTGACTGAATGGGTTGCTACATTTCTAGAAAATAGATCTCAGAGAATTAGAGTAGGTGAAGCTTAATCTGACCCTGTAATAATTAAGAGGGGAATTCCTCAAGGCAGTATTATCGGACATTTATGTTTTATGTTTTCTTTTTGCGGATGACGTTATTCTCTATAGAGTGATAAATAACTTACAAGATTATGAGCAACTGCAACGTGACCTCGAAAATGTTGTGAGATGGACAGCAGAGATGTTGATAAACGGGTTTAAAAGTCAGGTTGTGAGTTTCACAAATAGGAAAAGTCCTCTCAGTTTTAATTACTGCATTGATGGGGTGAAAGTTCCTTTTAGGGATCATTGTAAGTATCTAGATGTTATTATAAGGAAAGATATTCATTGGGGTAATCACATAATGGGATTGAAAATAAAGGGTACAGATCTCTGCACGTGGTTATGAGGGTGTTTAGGGGTTGTAGTAAGGATGTAAAGGAGAATGCATATAAGTCTCTGGTAAGACCCCAACTAGAGTATGGTTCCAGTGTATGGGACCCTCACCAGGATTACCTGATTCAAGAACTGGAAAAATCCAAAGAAAAGCAGCCTGATTTGTTCTGGGTGATTTCCGACAAAAGAGTAGCATTACAAAAACGTTGCAATGTTTGGGTTGGGAAGAATTGGGAGAAAGAAGAAGAGCTGCTCGACTAAGTGGTATGTTCCGAACTGTCAGCGGAGAGATGGCGTGGAATGACATTAGTAGACGAATAAGTTTGAATGGCGTTTATAGAAGTAGGAAAGACCACAATATGAAGATAAAGTTTACTATCCCAGACAATATATCCCTCCGTTCATTTATTTTTTGCAACATGTTAAGTGTTTGAGATATACTGTACAAATGCTCATTTTAAAATTTCACTGGCTTTTTAGTTCCCCTTAAGTGGAGTTTCCAAAAACAAATCACCTATGTTTCCTTACATTTACAGGAGATTCCAAATACCAGTTTTTACGTGTGTAATATTTTACGTTTCTGAGATGTACTGTCTTTCTAAAAATTCACCCCAATTTGTCACTCCTGTTTAACCCCCGTTAATTAGATTTTCTAAAACCAAAAGGTACGTGTTTCTTTATTTTCAAAGGAGATCACAAATATCAATTTTCAGGTCTGTAATATATTCTGTTTCTGTGATATAAGTATCCTCATTTAAGGTATTCAACCCCTTTTTCACCCCTCCTATTAGTATTTTCCGAAAACAAAAGAATATGTGTTTCTTTATTTTTAAAGGGGATTCTAAATACCAAATTTTACTTCTGTACACTTTAAAATTTTTGAGATATAGATACACTCATTTTAAAATTTCACCCCCATTTTCACCCCATTAGTGACGGAATATCCAAAAATCCTCTTAGCGAGCACCTACATCTTAATATGAATATATCCCCAAAATTTCATTTCTTTATGTTCAGTAGTTTTGGCTCTGCGATGATGAAATAGTCAGTCAGGACAAGTTATTTTAGAGAGTTCATAGGAACTTCTCTGTTCCACGCCAGGTTCCTTATATTCCAATAGAACGTATC
Organism: Anabrus simplex; assembly: GCF_040414725.1. Classification (NCBI taxonomy): domain Eukaryota; kingdom Metazoa; phylum Arthropoda; class Insecta; order Orthoptera; family Tettigoniidae; genus Anabrus; species Anabrus simplex. The sequence continues at coordinate 33,999 of NC_090267.1, forward strand.
TCCTAATCCAACCTTCATCTTGAGTACTTGGGAAGTCAAATAATGCAACAATCTCAATATTTTGTTCCCTGATACTAGTGATTCGTTTCCTTTCTCTTTCTCCTCCTGTCATCACCACTGTTTTGCTCTTCAACGCTGATTTTGTATCATATTTCTCAATATTGTCATTAAAAGCCTCTAACTGGATTCGCACTTCCTTATTGTTGACTCCCAAGATCACTGTGTCTAACGTCAGTCACTACTGATCTGCATTTAGAGCAGTTTCCCAGGTGCCAGATTCCTTATCTGTTGTTTCCTAGCCTTTTCTTAAATGGTTGCAAAGAAATTGGAAATAATTGAAATCTCCCTTGGTAAGTTATTCCAATCTCTAACTCCCATTCCTAGAAACGTATATTTGCCCCAATTGGTCCTCTTGAAAAATTCCAACATTATCTTCATTGTGATCTTTCCTATTTTAAAGACACCACTCACACTTACCTCGCCTACTAATGTCATTCCACTCTATTTAACCAATGACTGCTCTGAACATAACATTTAGTCGAATAACTCGTCTCCTTTCTCCGAAGTATTCCCAGCCCAAACTTTGCAACATCTTTGAAACGCTACTCTTCTAAAGGAAATCGCCGAGAACAAATAGAGCTGCTTTTCTTTCAACTTTCTCCAGTTCTTGAATCAGGTAATCCTGGTGAGGGTCCCATATACTGGAACCATACTCTAGTTGGGGTCTTGCCAGAGACTTATAAGCCCTCTCCTTTACGTCGTTACTAGAACCCTTAAATACCCTCCTAACCATGCGCAGAGATCTGTGCTCTTTATATCCAATCATATCTATGTGATTACCCCAATGAAGATCTTTCCTTATATTAACACCTAGGTACTTATCACCACCGTCTCAATCTCTATATACTGCCTGCTCTGTGCCGCGAGGATTGCGTTTACAGCGACATTGCAGATGGCAGCACTTACCGCACCCACAGCACATGTTGGTTAAATGAGAGTTCGTCCGTAAAGCCAATATAAAATGAAAAATAATCCTTAACATGTTGCTAACTGAAAAGATAATGCACATACAGAAACGCACATTCCACATTTGAGCTTGGCTTAAGATTTAGATACGTAAAATATATTGAATCTTGCCAGTTATAGTGAATATATTAGGATCATCCCACTGCTCCATGGTACATAAACATTTCAGAATTTTCTCGACACGAGTAACGGAGCACCTTTTCGGTCCTTTCCTTACTGCTATTTACCAGCAGTGGACGCAAAACAATTTCTATCACTATTTCGCTGACCCTTTGTTCATAACCAGATTTCAGGATGCGTTTTACGGCACATAATGCGTGCGTTCGTCATGTCATTGAATCCACCACCCAATCTCACTGAACTAAATAGAGCTTCTACTGCGTCTCCAGAAAATCTTCTAGTCAGAACAGATAAGACACACTTCCCTCCATAGATTTCACAGTTAACATCTGGCGTCTCATTAGTCAGACACTTGAGTTTTTCAGGTTTTGATTCCAACCGAATTATTTTAACGTACTCGATGAAATCATCATTCAATCATTGTAAGTATTTTATCTGCTGAAATGGACACAGTCTGGATTGTTTCACCGAAAAGCATTACAGTAATCATTTCTGAACTAAAAGGGATAGATCGGAGACTTCTAAGCCTTTAACGAGGAAGTAGACAGCAGGACTAGAGAACTCGGATTACAAGCCTGATTACAAGAAAACACAACAGTTTATTCGCGAGAGCAGGAAATTTTACAATATATGTACCGCATACACCTTCAATATTGACCACACGAACGAACTTGTCACTGGTTCGGTCGCAGAGGAGCCATACCTAATCAGCCATTTAATCGGCGATCACTGTTACACTCCTCTCAGTTGGTCTGAGAGTTTTACATTCAGTTCTAAGTCTTTCCTTCACTAATTGGGAAATCCTCACAAACACTATCAAAATTTTCTATTTAGGCTACCTGTTCAGAGTACTTCGTGACGGAGCTGACACTAGACCACGAGTCCTGCCATATTCATAACCGTTTGGGATACTATTCCCCACGCCACATAGTACCGCCTGGTTTGTTCTGACTGCCCGGGTTTTGTCTTGCGAAAATTATGAAATTAATAGCTACCTCTGTGGATCCGTGGTAGAGTGTCGGCCTCCGGATCCCAAGATAGCGGGTTCAAACCCGGCAGAGGTAGTCGGATTTTTGAAGGGCGGAAAGAAGTCCATTCGATACACCATGTCGTACGTTGTAGGCATGTAAAAGATCTCTGGTGATACATTTGGTATTTACCCGACAAAATTCATTAAATCTCAGCCAAAGACCCCCAAGAGAGATCCGGTTTACTCGGTCTGCCATCTAGCGGGCCTGGAGTAAAATGGAACGTCGAAATTGACGAGCAGACAACCAGATGGCGTCAAATCGAAATGTCTGCACACGGTAGCTGAGGCCATACGATTATTATTATTATTATTATTAATAATTTAAAAACCGTCGTTTTTCCTTTGTATTTGGCTGCATCATTTACTTTATTCAGACGATCAATTTACAGGAGATTCCAAATACCAGTTTTTACGTGTGTAATATTTTACGTTTCTGAGATGTATTGTCTTTCTAAAAATTCACCCCAATTTGTCACTCCTGTTTAACCCCCGTTAATTAGATTTTCTAAAACCAAAAGGTACGTGTTTCTTTATTTTCAAAGGAGATCACAAATATCAATTTTCAGGTCTGTAATATATTCTGTTTCTGTGATATAAGTATCCTCATTTAAGGTATTCAACCCCTTTTTCACCCCTCCTATTAGTATTTTCCGAAAACAAAAGAATATGTGTTTCTTTATTTTTAAAGGGGATTCTAAATACCAAATTTTACTTCTGTACACTTTAAAATTTTTGAGATATAGATACACTCATTTTAAAATTTCACCCCCATTTTCACCCCATTAGTGACGGAATATCCAAAAATCCTCTTAGCGAGCACCTACATCTTAATATGAATATATCCCCAAAATTTCATTTCTTTATGTTCAGTAGTTTTGGCTCTGCGATGATGAAATAGTCAGTCAGGACAAGTTATTTTAGAGAGTTCATAGGAACTTCTCTGTTCCACGCCAGGTTCCTTATATTCCAATAGAACGTATCTCCTAATCCAACCTTCATCTTGAGTACTTGGGAAGTCAAATAATGCAACAATCTCAATATTTTGTTCCCTGATACTAGTGATTCGTTTCCTTTCTCTTTCTCCTCCTGTCATCACCACTGTTTTGCTCTTCAACGCTGATTTTGTATCATATTTCTCAATATTGTCATTAAAAGCCTCTAACTGGATTCGCACTTCTTTATTGTTGACTCCCAAGATCACTGTGTCTAACGTCAGTCACTACTGATCTGCATTTAGAGCAGTTTCCCAGGTGCCAGATTCCTTATCTGTTGTTTCCTAGCCTTTTCTTAAATGGTTGCAAAGAAATTGGAAATAATTGAAATCTCCCTTGGTAAGTTATTCCAATCTCTAACTCCCATTCCTAGAAACGTATATTTGCCCCAATTGGTCCTCTTGAAAAATTCCAACATTATCTTCATTGTGATCTTTCCTATTTTAAAGACACCACTCACACTTACCTCGCCTACTAATGTCATTCCACTCTATTTAACCAATGACTGCTCTCAACATAACATTTAGTCGAATAACTCGTCTCCTTTCTCCGAAGTATTCCCAGCCCAAACTTCGCAACATCTTTGAAACGCTACTCTTCTAAAGGAAATCGCCGAGAACAAATAGAGCTGCTTTTCTTTCAACTTTCTCCAGTTCTTGAATCAGGTAATCCTGGTGAGGGTCCCATATACTGGAACCATACTCTAGTTGGGGTCTTGCCAGAGACTTATAAGCCCTCTCCTTTACGTCGTTACTAGAACCCTTAAATACCCTCCTAACCATGCGCAGAGATCTGTGCTCTTTATATCCAATCATATCTATGTGATTACCCCAATGAAGATCTTTCCTTATATTAACACCTAGGTACTTACCACCACCGTCTCAATCTCTATATACTGCCTGCTCTGTGCCGCGAGGATTGCGTTTACAGCGACATTGCAGATGGCAGCACTTACCGCACCCACAGCACATGTTGGTTAAATGAGAGTTCGTCCGTAAAGCCAATATAAAATGAAAAATAATCCTTAACATGTTGCTAACTGAAAAGATAATGCACATACAGAAACGCACATTCCACATTTGAGCTTGGCTTAAGATTTAGATACGTAAAATATATTGAATCTTGCCAGTTATAGTGAATATATTAGGATCATCCCACTGCTCCATGGTACATAAACATTTCAGAATTTTCTCGACACGAGTAACGGAGCACCTTTTCGGTCCTTTCCTTACTGCTATTTACCAGCAGTGGACGCAAAACAATTTCTATCACTATTTCGCTGACCCTTTGTTCATAACCAGATTTCAGGATGCGTTTTACGGCACATAATGCGTGCGTTCGTCATGTCATTGAATCCACCACCCAATCTCACTGAACTAAATAGAGCTTCTACTGCGTCTCCAGAAAATCTTCTAGTCAGAACAGATAAGACACACTTCCCTCCATAGATTTCACAGTTAACATCTGGCGTCTCATTAGTCAGACACTTGAGTTTTTCAGGTTTTGATTCCAACCGAATTATTTTAACGTACTCGATGAAATCATCATTCAATCATTGTAAGTATTTTATCTGCTGAAATGGACACAGTCTGGATTGTTTCGCCGAAAAGCATTACAGTAATCATTTCTGAACTAAAAGGGATAGATCGGAGACTTCTAAGCCTTTAACGAGGAAGTAGACAGCAGGACTAGAGAACTCGGATTACAAGCCTGATTACAAGAAAACACAACAGTTTATTCGCGAGAGCAGGAAATTTTACAATATATGTACCGCATACACCTTCAATATTGACCACACGAACGAACTTGTCACTGGTTCGGTCGCAGAGGAGCCATACCTAATCAGCCATTTAATCGGCGATCACTGTTACACTCCTCTCAGTGGTCTGAGAGTTTTACATTCAGTTCTAAGTCTTTCCTTCACTAATTGGGAAATCCTCACAAACACTATCAAAATTTTCTATTTAGGCTACCTGTTCAGAGTACTTCGTGACGGAGCTGACACTAGACCAGGAGTCCTGCCATATTCATAACCGTTTGGGATACTATTCCCCACGCCACATAGTACCGCCTGGTTTGTTCTGACTGCCCGGGTTTTGTCTTGCGAAAATTATGAAATTAATAGCTACCTCTGTGGATCCGTGGTAGAGTGTCGGCCTCCGGATCCCAAGATAGCGGGTTCAAACCCGGCAGAGGTAGTCGGATTTTTGAAGGGCGGAAAGAAGTCCATTCGATACACCATGTCGTACGTTGTAGGCATGTAAAAGATCTCTGGTGATACATTTGGTATTTACCCGACAAAATTCATTAAATCTCAGCCAAAGACCCCCAAGAGAGATCCGGTTTACTCGGTCTGCCATCTAGCGGGCCTGGAGTAAAATGGAACGTCGAAATTGACGAGCAGACAACCAGATGGCGTCAAATCGAAATGTCTGCACACGGTAGCTGAGGCCATACGATTATTATTATTATTATTATTATTATTATTATTATTATTATTATTATTATTATTATTATTATTATTAATAATAATAATAATTTAAAAACCGTCGTTTTTCCTTTGTATTTGGCTGCATCATTTACTTTATTCAGACGATCAATTTACAGGAGATTCCAAATACCAGTTTTTACGTGTGTAATATTTTACGTTTCTGAGATGTACTGTCTTTCTAAAAATTCACCCCAATTTGTCACTCCTGTTTAACCCCCGTTAATTAGATTTTCTAAAACCAAAAGGTACGTGTTTCTTTATTTTCAAAGGAGATCACAAATATCAATTTTCAGGTCTGTAATATATTCTGTTTCTGTGATATAAGTATCCTCATTTAAGGTATTCAACCCCTTTTTCACCACTCCTATTAGTATTTTCCGAAAACAAAAGAATATGTGTTTCTTTATTTTTGAAGGGGATTCTAAATACCAAATTTTACTTCTGTACACTTTAAAATTTTTGAGATATAGATACACTCATTTTAAAATTTCACCCCCATTTTCACCCCATTAGTGACGGAATATCCAAAAATCCTCTTAGCGAGCACCTACATCTTAATATGAACATATCCCCAAAATTTCATTTCTTTATGTTCAGTAGTTTTGGCTCTGCGATGATGAAATAGTCAGTCAGGACAAGTTATTTTAGAGAGTTCATAGGAACTTCTCTGTTCCACGCCAGGTTCCTTATATTCCAATAGAACGTATCTCCTAATCCAACCTTCATCTTGAGTACTTGGGAAGTCAAATAATGCAACAATCTCAATATTTTGTTCCCTGATACTAGCGATTCGTTTCCTTTCTCTTTCTCCTCCTGTCATCACCACTGTTTTGCTCTTCAACGCTGATTTTGTATCATATTTCTCAATATTGTCATTAAAAGCCTCTAACTGGATTCGCACTTCTTTATTGTTGACTCCCAAGATCACTGTGTCTAACGTCAGTCACTACTGATCTGCATTTAGAGCAGTTTCCCAGGTGCCAGATTCCTTATCTGTTGTTTCCTAGCCTTTTCTTAAATGGTTGCAAAGAAATTGGAAATAATTGAAATCTCCCTTGGTAAGTTATTCCAATCTCTAACTCCCATTCCTAGAAACGTATATTTGCCCCAATTGGTCCTCTTGAAAAATTCCAACATTATCTTCATTGTGATCTTTCCTATTTTAAAGACACCACTCACACTTACCTCGCCTACTAATGTCATTCCACTCTATTTAACCAATGACTGCTCTCAACATAACATTTAGTCGAATAACTCGTCTCCTTTCTCCGAAGTATTCCCAGCCCAAACTTTGCAACATCTTTGAAACGCTACTCTTCTAAAGGAAATCGCCGAGAACAAATAGAGCTGCTTTTCTTTCAACTTTCTCCAGTTCTTGAATCAGGTAATCCTGGTGAGGGTCCCATATACTGGAACCATACTCTAGTTGGGGTCTTGCCAGAGACTTATAAGCCCTCTCCTTTACGTCGTTACTAGAACCCGTAAATACCCTCCTAACCATGCGCAGAGATCTGTGCTCTTTATATCCAATCATATCTATGTGATTACCCCAATGAAGATCTTTCCTTATATTAACACCTAGGTACTTACCACCACCGTCTCAATCTCTATATACTGCCTGCTCTGTGCCGCGAGGATTGCGTTTACAGCGACATTGCAGATGGCAGCACTTACCGCACCCACAGCACATGTTGGTTAAATGAGAGTTCGTCCGTAAAGCCAATATAAAATGAAAAATAATCCTTAACATGTTGCTAACTGAAAAGATAATGCACATACAGAAACGCACATTCCACATTTGAGCTTGGCTTAAGATTTAGATACGTAAAATATATTGAATCTTGCCAGTTATAGTGAATATATTAGGATCATCCCACTGCTCCATGGTACATAAACATTTCAGAATTTTCTCGACACGAGTAACGGAGCACCTTTTCGGTCCTTTCCTTACTGCTATTTACCAGCAGTGGACGCAAAACAATTTCTATCACTATTTCGCTGACCCTTTGTTCATAACCAGATTTCAGGATGCGTTTTACGGCACATAATGCGTGCGTTCGTCATGTCATTGAATCCACCACCCAATCTTACTGAACTAAATAGAGCTTCTACTGCGTCTCCAGAAAATCTTCTAGTCAGAACAGATAAGACACACTTCCCTCCATAGATTTCACAGTTAACATCTGGCGTCTCATTAGTCAGACACTTGAGTTTTTCAGGTTTTGATTCCAACCGAATTATTTTAACGTACTCGATGAAATCATCATTCAATCATTGTAAGTATTTTATCTGCTGAAATGGACACAGTCTGGATTGTTTCGCCGAAAAGCATTACAGTAATCATTTCTGAACTAAAAGGGATAGATCGGAGACTTCTAAGCCTTTAACGAGGAAGTAGACAGCAGGACTAGAGAACTCGGATTACAAGCCTGATTACAAGAAAACACAACAGTTTATTCGCGAGAGCAGGAAATTTTACAATATATGTACCGCATACACCTTCAATATTGACCACACGAACGAACTTGTCACTGGTTCGGTCGCAGAGGAGCCATACCTAATCAGCCATTTAATCGGCGATCACTGTTACACTCCTCTCAGTTGGTCTGAGAGTTTTACATTCAGTTCTAAGTCTTTCCTTCACTAATTGGGAAATCCTCACAAACACTATCAAAATTTTCTATTTAGGCTACCTGTTCAGAGTACTTCGTGACGGAGCTGACACTAGACCACGAGTCCTGCCATATTCATAACCGTTTGGGATACTATTCCCCACGCCACATAGTACCGCCTGGTTTGTTCTGACTGCCCGGGTTTTGTCTTGCGAAAATTATGAAATTAATAGCTACCTCTGTGGATCCGTGGTAGAGTGTCGGCCTCCGGATCCCAAGATAGCGGGTTCAAACCCGGCAGAGGTAGTCGGATTTTTGAAGGGCGGAAAGAAGTCCATTCGATACACCATGTCGTACGTTGTAGGCATGTAAAAGATCTCTGGTGATACATTTGGTATTTACCCGACAAAATTCATTAAATCTCAGCCAAAGACCCCCAAGAGAGATCCGGTTTACTCGGTCTGCCATCTAGCGGGCCTGGAGTAAAATGGAACGTCGAAATTGACGAGCAGACAACCAGATGGCACACGGTAGCTGAGGCCATACGATTATTATTATTATTATTATTATTATTATTATTATTATTATTATTATTATTATTAATAATAATTTAAAAACCGTCGTTTTTCCTTTGTATTTGGCTGCATCATTTACTTTATTCAGACGATCAATTTCTGGGTTATCTTCGAATTGTCTCTGTATCGGTAGTCTTTTAACTTCATTACGGTTACTCATCAGCTGTTATCGCAGTCTCAGAATTCTTGATCGGAGCCTCTAATGTCTGATTTTCTGATCACTGCTGTCGTTCTTACTCGTTGGAATACCGAGTTGGATTGTTACATCGTTGTTCAAATGAATTTCGTACTCGTCATTCAATGTATTTCTGCGGTTGAAGAGCTTGTTTTATCACAGATATCTTCCGAAGAAATATCTTGTCGCTGTCTGGTCTTTCGTGGAGCTATTTTTCTGGTTTGAAGGCAATGGGGATGATTCGAAGACCGACTAGGCACGCTCTCTGTCTTCAATATATTTTTCTTTTAGTCTTATCTTTTAACTCCATCTCAAAAATTCAGGCTACAAACACGAGAATAATCGGATGGAATCCATTGCTTACCCTTGGTTGATCCTTGCCTTGATATAGCGTTAAGCCAATTTTCCCAAAGTTCTTTACTTGGTGGGATAACAGGAATACTGAAGAATTTGGATTTCCTGCTTTGATATACAGAGATGAACACAACAATTAATCATTTTACAACCAGAGACACACACATAAATGCTCGATTCAAACGCACTAGAACACAACAACGTGGGTACGGAGAGAAGTTCGGTGCGTTAGCTGGCGCCCCTAGCGGAGGTTCGTGACACTAAGAGCTCGCGCTGGAAAGCATGTTAACCGCATAGCATAGAGCAGGCAGTATATAGAGATTGAGACGGCGGTGGTACTTACAATGATCTCCAAAAGGAGCTTTCACCCCATCAACGCAGTAATTAAAAATGAGAGGACTTTTCCTGTTTGTGAAACTCACAACCTGACTAAACCCCGTTTATCATCATATCATTGCCTATTGTCCATCTCATATTATCGAGGTCACTTTGCAGTTGACCACAATCTTGTAACTAATTTATTACTCTGAACAGAATAACAATCTGCAAAAGCCCAATCTATGATTCCACTTCTTTACTCATATCACTGATGTACAGTACCAAGAAAAAAAACTGCCTTGAGGAATTCCCCTCTTAATTATTACAGAGTCAGATAAAGATTGAGTTCTATTTTCTCGAAATATAGCCACCCATTAATTTTTTACTAGTACAAGTGCATTCATTTTTGCCAGAAGTCTGCCATGATCTACCCTATCAAATGCCTTAGATAGGTCAATCGCGATACAGTCCATTTGACCTCCTGAATCCAGGATATCTGTTATACAACCTGTGACAATAAAGTTCGCTGAATGAATTCAGAACGGTCCATCCGGCAACACTGCCGACACACAACGCTGCACCTGCGTAGCAACAGGTTTTGACTACCTGCTCCAACGTTGCTCAGTTCAGCATCGTGTGTGTACCGTGTAAGAGCTGTTTAACACAGTGCGTGTTTAGTGCGTTGGTTCTGAACTGCGAACAGGAACATGAACGACCAACAGATCAATGTACAGTTCTGTTTGAAGCTTGGCAAGACACCGAAAGAAACGCATGCGATGCTGGTACGTGTTTATGAAGATCAAGCACTGTCCATGAAGTGTGTGTACGAGTGGTTCGCCTGTTTTCGAAGAGGCCGGGAAAGTGTTTCTGATAACCCCCGTCGCGGAAGACGGGCGACCGCAGTCAGGCACGAAAACATTGAGAAGGTGAGGACATTAATCACGAACGATCAGCGATTAACTGTGCGCAGGATGTGCATAGTTATGGGAAGGGGCTAGTTCGAAGGACAGTAAGGTCACTGTCGTGGATTGTTCATATATGTTGATAGTACAGGACTATTCACCGAACTTTATTGTCACAGGTTGTATTTTGCTGGAATCCTACAAGCTGAGCTTCAATGGAATAACTTTTCCTAAACCCAAACTGACTTCTATCAAACCGGTGATTAATTTTGCAAACATGTCTAATAAAATAAAAAAGAATGCTTGCCCAAAGAGTAGTATAATACAGGGATTCTGCCGCCTCCTCCCGCGGGAAATTTGAATTCTGGCGGGAAATTTGAATTTTTGGCGGGAAATTTGAATTTTGGCGCGAGATTTGAATTTGTAAACAAAGCCACGTGCTTTTTGACAGCTGTTATCGACAACAACGCATCGCTAACCTCACTGCTGCCATCTTGACGGGCCTAAAACTCAGTATTGCAAACTTAACCTAACTAGCGCGAGGTAAACAAAGCCACGTGTTTTTTGACAGCCACGTGCTTTTTTACAGCTGTCATCGACAACAACGCATCGCTAACCTCAGTACCGCCATCTTGACGGGCCTAAACCTCAGTAGTACCAACTTAACCTAACTAGCGCGAGGTAAACAAAGCCACGTGTTTTTTGACAGCCACGTGCTTTTTGACAGACAACAACGCATCGCTAACCTCAGTACTGGCATCTTGACGGGCCTAAACGTCAGTAGTACCAACTTAACCTAACTAGCGTGTGGTAAACAAAGCCATGTGCTTTTTGACAGCCACGTGCTTTTTTGACAGCTGCCATCCGCCATCTTTAAAATACAGAGCACTGTGCTGCCCTCTTTATCGTAGTAGATGTAAAATTCGTCACCTGTCATCGGCAGTGCTGCCATCTTGGCGGGCATAAACCTTAGTGCTACCAACTTAACCTCACTAGCTCGAGATAAACAAATCCACGTGCTTTTCTGACAGCTGTCATCCGCCATCTTTAATCTATAGAGCACAGTGCTGCCCTCTTTAGCTACTTACCTTTGAAATGTGGTGGCGGATATTTTGAAAAATGCTTTTTTGACAGCAGCCATTTTGCATCGCAAACTTCAGTGCTGCCCTCTTTAGCTAGATACCTGTGGTGGCAGACAATTCCACGTGACAGCAGCCATCTTTGAGCACAGTGCTGCCCCTCTTTGTGGCGGCGGGAAATTCCACGTGCTCTTGTTTGGAAACAAATTCACGTGCTATTTTCTGACAACTGTCATCCGCCATCTTGCATCACAAACCTCAGTGCTACACTCTTTAGCTAGATACCTTTGAAATGTGGTGGCAGCAAATTCTACATGCTCTTGTTTGGAAACAAACCTATGTGCTTTTCTGACAGCTATCATCCGCCATCTTTAATCCAGAGAGAACCGTGCTGCCCTCTTTAGCTACTTACCTTCGAAATGTGGTGGCGGCAAATTCCACGTCCTCTTGTTTGGAAACAAACCCATGTGCTTTTTTGACAGCTATCATCCGCCATCTTTAATCCAGAGAGAACAGTGCTGCACTCTTTAGTTGAAATGTGGTGGCGGCAAATTCCACATGCTCTTGTTTGGAAACAAACCTATGCGCTTTTTTCACAGCTATCATCCGCCATCTTTCATCCAGAGAGTACCGTGCTGCCCTCTTTAGCTACTTACCTATGAAATGTGGTGGCGGCAAATTATACGTGCTCTTGTTTGGAAACAAAGTCTACTCGCTCTTCAGCTGTCATCCACCATCTTTAATCCAGAGAGAACAGTGCTGCACTCTTTAGTTGAAATGTGGTGGCGGCAAATTCCACGTGCTCTTGTTTGGAAACAAACCCATGTGCTTTTCTGACAGCTGTCATCCACCATCTTTAATCCAGAGAGAACAGTGCTGCACTCTTTAGTTGAAATGTGGTGGTGACAAATTCCACGTGCTCTTGTTTGGAAACAAACCTATGCGCTTTTCTGACAGCTGTCATCCGCCATCTTTAATCCAGAGAGAACAGTGCCGCACTCTTTAGTTGAAATGTGGTGACGGCAAATTCCACGTGCTCTTGTTTGGAAACAAATTCTACTCGCTCTTCAGCTGTCATCCACCATCTTTAATCAAGAGAGCACCGTGCTGCCCTCTTTGTGGTGGCGGATAATTTGAAAAATTCTTTTCGACAAGCAGCCATCCTTAATCCAGAGAGAACAGTGCTGCCCTCTTTAGCTACTTACCTTTGAGGCGGTTAATTTGAATAATTATTTTCGACAAGCAGACATCTTTAATCCAGAGAGAACAGTGCTGCCCTCTTTAGCTACTTACCTTTGAGGCGGTTAATTTGAAAAATTCTATTTAACAAGCTGCCATCTTTAATGAAAAGAGCATCGTGGCGCTATCTTGCGAGTAAATTTTACGTCACAGCTGTCATCCACCATCTTGCATTGCTAACCTTAGTGCTGCCCTCTTTAGCTACTTACCTTTGAAAAAAAAATCTATTTGACAAGCTGTCACCCACCATCTTGCATCGCAAACCTCAGTGCTGCACTCTATGTGGTGGCGGATAATTTGAAAAAATCTTTTTGACAAGCAGCCATCTTTAATCAACAGAACACCGTGCTGCCATCTTTAGCTACCGCCATCTTACATCGCTTACCTCGCTGCTGCACTCTTTAGTTAAAATGTGGTGGCGGTAAATTCGAACAAGTTTAATCATGCATCGGGAAAGCTAGAGTAAGCACGTGCTGCAGTGATGACGTCATCATGCATGTTTAGACTTGTCCGATTTCTTAAGAGTAAGTCGGTGTAAGGAATGCAATGAGTATGCATCATAAAAACAAGAGTTTGCATGTGCTGCAGTGATGACGTTATTGTGCATGTTTAAACCCGTTCGTTGACTAAAAGCTTTAGTCTTCGAGAAACAGTGATAGAGAGTGGAGTGCAAACATGACGAAAACATTAATAGTTGATGTGCAAGGCTTTAAAGTAAACGGAAACAAATTTGTGTTTAAAGAGGTGGCTGTGTTAGATTGCAGTGTGTTGTGGGCACCAAAACTTGTTAGTATAGTATTTAGTCCACCGTTCCCTTACTGTTTGCAAACAGATGAAGATAAAAAGCAGACTCAGTGGATTGAAAACAATTTAGGTTTGAAGTGGGAAGAAAAAGGAATACCTTATCGTTTTCTACCTTTAATGATGAATGCACATTTGTCAAGAGCAGATCTTGTTCTTTTAAAGGGTTGTGAAAAGAAAGAATGGTTGCGTGATTTTCTACCATCATCGTGTGAAGTTATCAACATGCATGAATTGGGGTGCCCATCATTTAAAACTCTTCCGAAAGAGCATAGTAGAGAAACAAGTAAACAGTCTTTACAACATGTATGCATGCTCTTTGATTGGTTGTGTCGCAGTGCATGCCGGGAAGTGAACAACATATGTAAACTGCAGTGTCGAAATAACCTTAGTGTAAAAGAAACATTTCTAGAGTAAAGACATCATATCATTTCTAACAGATACTAAGTGTAACGCAGTTGAAAAGGCGATCGTAAAGTTTTATGCATGCAAAAAGAAACTAAACACTTTTACAGAAGAAGAGTTAAATGCATTACCAAAGGATTTTTGGTTAATGTAGCTGCGAATGCTGTAAAGAAGATTTGGGATAAGGTGCCTCGTGAGTGGACTCAAGATCCTGTTTTGTCAGAGCATTAAACGTGTAGTTTACTTCATGAACACGTGAGTTTAGGTAGAAGACCTTCTGTGAGACAGTGCCGTACATGTCAACTAATTAAACTGTATCACGGACCTAAAACTAACGAGTTGTCTTCGCTTATAAACACTTATCATGGCTGTGGAGAGAGTAAACAAGGAAAAGGTGAAGAAACGTGCTGGGAGAAAGATGAGGAAGCATGTTGGGCGTGGACTCATCAATAGAGTGATTGATCTTCTTTTCTTCGTGCTTCATCTCCCCTGCAGCCCTAGAACACGTTCGCCTGACACGTAGTTACATGCTGCCTGCATAGAGTACGTCGTGTAGCTGTTAAAATCTGCTTCGTAAAGTTATGCTGTGTGTATGTGTTATTACCTAGTGCTTTAGCTGCTCAGAAGAATATAGCAGCACTTGTCGTCGTTGGTGTAATAAAACGAAAACTGAGTGTCAAAGACCGTAAAATAAACAAAGGATAAAAATGTATATATATTCTAAAATAAATATGAATTGTCAAAACATATTACAGGTGTTGTTTAATCCTACAGCATGTCCTAGTGACTTAGAAGAAAGGAAACGTAGAGGATTAAAAGAAAACACACATAAGATTTAAAGTACATCCTCTTTATTAATCCATGAATTAAAGCTGTTATTAAAACCAAGCCATTTAACATACAGTTTATTGCCACGACGTCGAATAACACGTTCAACTAAATAGTGATCAGGATATTTTGTTTTCTGCAGTTCTTCGATGTAGAATCCTCCTTCAATAGGCTGTCCTCTGAGATCGCGAAGTAAATACGTAACTGGATTAGTAAGCTTAACACTTCGGATTTGAAAAATTTCAGTGCTCCAGTTTGGTGTGTATCCTTTTGCAAAGATAGGCTTGTGTTTGCTGATGCGAACAAAATCACCTTCTTTAAAGCGATGGCGACGTGGATCAGCTGGTTTAATTACAGGATGAATAGAATTTATACGAGGTGTATTCTTTGTAACAAGACGTGGCTTTGTTCCGATAGTGCGATGAGGTGTATCGTTGTAGGTAGATAAAAGTCTAGGTAGCAGATCAATCCAACGATATGAACCTTGCGCTGTAAATTCTCGCCACATCATTGTTTTGAGTGTACGATTAAAGCGTTCTACAACACTTGCCTTGAGATTGCTGAACGTAGAGTAGTGTTGAATGCCAAGTAACTTGAGGTAAGAAGAAAAATCCTTGTTGTAAAATTCTTTACCTTGATCAGTTTGAAGAAGCCTTGGGCAGCGTTTCGATTCTTCAAAAATATGTTTAAATGCTTCTTTAACTTGAGCTGCTGTTTTAGAACGCACGGGTTGTGCAAAAGCAAACTTCGAGTACACATCGATAACAGTAAGTAGATACTTATACCCCTTATTACTAGAGGCATATGGAATCATTTCTACTAAGTCTGCTTGCCAGAGATCATCTTTTCCTCGTGTAATAACGCGTCTGCGACAGTAGGTGCGACGTGCTGGTTTATGTAACTCATGTGCGATGTTTACCTTTACAGGTGAGATCTTCTCTTGACGAGCCATTACAAAATAATACCGGCATAACGTAGTTCTCTTTCTATTTCTAGAATTTCTGATCCGTGACCAGTGTGACCAGCCTCTTGCGATGCTCTTAAAAGTTGTAATCGTTCAACGAGTAAGTTTGGGTCATTCAAGTATCTTACATCCACATACGGCAACAAAGGCTTGTAGATAACATCAAGACTACGTGCAGTCGGAAACAGCTTAGAAATAAACTCACGATACTTGTAACTCTTATTCGCATTTACAGCTTCTGTTCTCTTGTAATTACGTCGTGTTGCGTCAGTAGCAAAAAGTATTGCTTTATATTTTTTAAGATCATCTTGTAAAATTATATCCTTGTCAGGTATTCGTGAGAAAAGAAGTTCTAAGAGTCCTTTCGTAGGTTATAGGTAACACCTTTTACAATGAGTTTGTTGTTATTAATCTTAACATTTGAATTTCCTATCCGGAAACAGTCATCTTCGTAGCGAATACCGTAGGTAGTGTCAGTTTGTCCTGTAAAAAGTTTTTCTATATAAGGTGCAAAGAGAGATCCATAGGTATCTTGAATAAAAGTTCTAAACTGATTGCGATACTCTGGTGTAATCATAACCTCAGACAAAGATGGTAGATTTTGCGTCGATGTAGTAGGTGTTTCAGCAATAACATCTGTAGTTAAAAACTCAACACGCTTAGATGGTGATGTATCATTAAGTTCTTCTTCTTCTTCCTTATCTTCCTCTTCTTGATCTACATCCTGCTTCTTCTCTTCCTTATCTTGTTTATGCTTTTCTTCTTCATGCTTCTCTTTATGATATGATGTTTGCATAGAAGCAAAACTCGAAGTAGACTGCGGTAATGAAGTAGAATTAAAAATTTCTTTGAGTGGTGTACTTAGTTGTGTTTTTAAAAATAAATCCGTGTCTGCTTGAATACGTTTAAGCTCCTTAAATTTCCGTCGAATATTGTTTCCGGCTTGGATGATATGTTTTGTGATCTCCTTGCTAGATTTTAACATGATGATGGTTTTTAATCAAGTAGTTACTGTAATTCTGTGTTAATGCATATAAAATGATCGAAACCCATGCGATATCGTCCATGCTGTACATCACTTTCTTTATCAATAACTAAAAAGCTGTAACGGTGTAATGACCAACATATAGCACACATACGTTTAAAGTCATCGAATGTCATATCAGTGTTAACATGATCGTTATACACATGTCGCATGTTGCGCTCATCTTGCCGAAAAAGCACAATAACATTTGCGTTGTCGCGTATCAACTGCTTAGGCACACGAGAATAGGTTTGGCACAAATAGATGCAATCAACATATTTATGCCGACCCATACTAAAGAATGCACGAATAACGTTTTGCTGTTCTGTTGCGACATCATCAAAGATCATAAGAGAATTAGGAAGCACATCGTCTGGTGATGGTACTTGCTCATGCGAATTAAATTTAAAATATCTTATTCCATCTTTAACTAGATCGTGCATTACAGTTTGTAGAATAGTATATAGCGGCTGATAGAGTGACTTTGCGAAAACGTAAATATTCTCGAAGCGTACACCATTTACAGATGTAATAAGTGTGAGTAAAAGATTTGTTTTACCGCATCCCGACGGACCTGATATAATACATCGAACAGTAAAAGGAAACAACGTTCCATGACGTTTTCCTGTAGTTGTACTAGAACTAGGTAAGAGATGTGGTACAATGTCGGTAACAGGTAGCGTGTCTTGCTGCTTTATAATCTTCATGATAACTGAATCATAAAGTACGTAATAGTAATATATATATATATATTAAACGAAACAAGAGGCAACGGTTAGTTTATGATTTGCTCTTGACTAGTAAAGTCGTGTCCAGCATGGTGAAACAACGATATCCAAACGACATGAAGAAGAAGAAGAAAGTAAAAACTGTTGGATGGAAAGATGTTATAAAGCTATTCGAGGGGAATACAATCCTCCTGTAGCTATTACTAAGGCGTTACGCGCAGCTAGAGCGAGAATTTCTCCAAAGTGCAGAGCAATATTTAGTAAACGTGCACGAATTATTCCTGTACCAAAACGAGGAGGATTTCTTCCTGCGCTGTTTGCTGGCTTAGCAGCTTTAGGGTCATTGCTAGGTGGTGCTAGTGCTGTAGCGAGAACTGTCAAAGCTGTAGAAGAAGCGAAACAACAGTTGAAAGAGATTGAACGTCATAACAAGACGATGGAGGCAATTGCGTTACGAGGCAAAGGTGTGAACATGAAGCTAGCGCCATACAAGAAAGGGCTTGGTATCTACATTTCACCAAAAAACGTCTACTGAATGCACTGCCATATCGAGCTCTAACGCATGATGAAGTTTTTACGTTTGCTAAACAACTAGGAATTCATTATTTTCGAGGAGTGTATATGCGCGATCAACTACCAGCACGCCCACGTGAACGTGAAAGTGCCGTAATTAACTCGGACGACAGTCGTGGACCTGGAACTCATTACGTTGCTTATGTAAAACGTAAATCTAAAGTATGGTATTTTGATAGCTATGGAGATTTACCTCCTCCTTTTGAGCTCATACGTTAATTCGGAAGCAGTGCAGACATTGTTTACAATAAAAACCGTGTGCAAAACTTTAATACACGCATGTGCGGACGATTATGTCTTATGTTCTTATATCAAACCCAGACAGTAGAGAAAGTGCATTAGTGTCTACGTGATGACGAACAGTGAAAGAACGTTTGCTGTACGTGGAGAAGGACCTGAAACAACCGTCTATTTTAATCCACCAATCGAACTTGGTTATCAGCCGCATAGTCTTGGACTAGTATCGTTTGAAAGCTACAATAAAATCTATAATGTGCGTGATGGTTTAAACAAGTTCTATTACGATCAGTATGTGCTAACACTACCCTCAGGTAGTTATACAGTAGACGATATTCACGACTATATTGAAAGTACGTTAATTGATCAGTTTGGGGAAGATTGTTTTAGTAATCATAATTACAAGTTCTCAATCACTATAAGCAACATTACACATAAATGTGTTATTGAATCATCATTTAAGATTGACTTTAAATCACAACCTGATTCGATTGGACCACTGCTTGGATTTTCATCGAGGGAGCTCCTACCGAACGTACGTTACGAGTCTGATCAGCCTATAAAACTCTTCGATGATTATAATGTGAACATTACTTGTAATATTATTACAGACTTGAATAGTAATCTACAACCTTCGCACGTCCTGCACGACTTTATTGTTACAGAGGAACGTGGATATACTATTTGTGAGAAACCAGCAGTAGTTCTTTATCATCCTGTGTCTGTAAAACACATTAGCAATATTACTCTTAGACTTGTAAATAAACATAATCAGCTTATTCATTTAGATCAGCACGCGTACGTAGCTTACAAACTACATCTTAAACCAGTATGAAAACTATCTATAAAACACGGTGTACATTCCGAAGACATACTACATGTGTGCAGAGACTCATCGAGTTAACAGATACCCATAAGCAGATACTCCAAGATTTAGGATATACACTACTACAACAGAATGGAAGAAATGCCAGACATTACGAATACAGTAGAAAGTCGTGAAGGTGTAGTACGAAGTGAGCTTCATTCCTATCAACCTTTTACGTTTGGATTAAATAACAATGATGAAATTCATTTTATTATTAATCAGCAAGATGTTTACACCTTACCACACGAAAGCTACCTCTATATTGAAGGACGACTAGAAAAGTCTGATGGAAATGGACCAAGCACTTCACAACTAAACAACCATGCTCTAGCTTTTCCCTTTTCTGAAGCGCGATATGAAGTAAATGATGTTGAAATAGATCGAACGAAGAATGTTGGTATTACAAGTGCAATGAAACTCTACCCTTCTTTCTGTGATGAAGAAAGTAATCTTTTGCGGATGGCTGGATGGTGTCCAAAAGCTACTAACAACTGGATGATTAATGAGGATGGTACTTTCACGGGTATGTTATCACTGAAACATATTTTTGGATTCGCAGAAGACGTTACACGTATTATAATCAACGCAAAACAAGAGCTTATTCTAATCCGTGATCGAAGTGATTACAATTCTCTTAAAGCAGTAGAAACACCTGTAGAATCGAAAATAACACTGCATCGTATACTGTGGCGGATTCCACATGTAACCTTATCTGATCGTGAAAAACTTCGATTGCTCAAGATTGTAGAAAATGATACACCATTACTATACGTTTTAGAAGTTGGGAGCTGCATGAATATCCTGTGTTACCACCTACAAACAAGCATAGCTGGGCTGTTAAAACATCACGTTTTACTGAGAAGCCCTTGTACATTATTTTTGGATTTCAAACTAATCGTAAATTCAATCACGAAAAAGATAGTTCACTGTTTGATCACTGCAAATTAAGACACGTTAGACTATATCTCAACGGAATTACGTATCCCTACGAAAACATCGACATTAACTTTGAGAAAAATAAGTTTGGGATGCTCTATGACATGTTTTGTAAATTTCAATCATCGTATTATCAGAAAGAAGATCGTCCGCTATTTACACCTCAAGAATTTAAAAATAAAGCACCGATTGCAGTTATAGACTGCTCTTATCACGAAGAATCTATAAAAGAATCTCCAGTTGAAATTCGTTTAGAATTTGAAACATCTGAAAACATTCCTGCTAACACAGCAGCCTATTGTCTTATTATTCATATGAGTGATGTTACTTACCATCCGCTAACGAATATTGTTACGAGACTATAAATAAGAATAGATCTTTATCATTTTCATTAGTGTGTGCTTCGACATCGTACGCTATGGAACAAAACTGTAAATGTGCATGCTGTTTGCATGCTCATACGCAACATCTTATTTATCTTTCACGAGTGAGTGAGGCTATTAAGATGTTCTATAAACGTAGATCGTCGATGCCGAAACATCTTATTCAATACTTACCACCAGGATTTTTATATACGTACGCTGCCTCTTACGTACATAATTTTTGGGACATCCTTCCTCTACACAGTAAGATGTCGATCGAAGTAGCTTTATGCAGAACTTGTGAACGACATTACAAGCATCGAGGAGAAAATGGTGATGATGATTGAGATGGACCAAATCCGAGGATTGAACACTGTACACAGTGTATGAATGAACTTTCTCTAGTACCTCATGATGATGATGATGATTCCGAAAAGGAATAACAGCAAGGTAAGAAGTATATGATCTTCTCTGTAAAGCATAACATACTTAGTATAATATATTTCTAAATGCTTTGAGTAGTATAAATGGATGGTTCTGGCGTGCTGCTATCATGCGGGCAATTTCGTCAGCTGTCATCCGCCATCTTTAATCTACAGTGTACCGTGCTGCCCTCTTTATGACATGTAGTAGCGGGCAATTTGAAAAGTTCTGTTAGCTGTCATCCGCCATCTTTAATCAAGAGAGCACCGTGCTGCCATCTTTAGCTAGATACCTTTGAAATGTGGTGGCGGCAAATTGAAAAATTCCACGTGCTCTTGTTTAGTAAACAAACTCACGCGCTTTTTTGTCAGCTGTCATCCGCCATCTTACATCGCAAACCTCAGTGCTACACTCTTTAGGTACATACCTTTGAAATATGGTGGCGGATAATTTAAAAAGAAATATTCTACAGCAGCCATCTCTCGGCGCTAATTGCACAAGATGGTGGCTATACATGACTCTTTAAAGGTGCTTATGCAAGATGGCCGCTATACATAGGTTCTTATGAGACGCCCTTCGGATGCTTGCGCAAGATGGCGGTTATACATGGCTCCTTATGAGCTGCCCTAGGGATGCTTGCGCAAGATCGCGCTTGTTCTTATGAAGCGGCTTAAGGGTCCTTGCACAAGATGGTTAGAGACGCCCTAAGAATGCTTGCGCAAGATGGCGGACGCAATATGGCGGCTATACACGACTCCTTATGAGACGCCTTAAGGGTGCTTGCGCAAGATGGCTGCTGCTCTTATGAAGAAAGCCAGCTTAGAGACTAACGCGTCGTGCTAGTTCGATTCATTAAATTTGGGGCTTAAATGCAAAATGTAAAATATCTCGAAAGCTGTGCATCGTAGAGCAAAACGGACAAAAAAATTTCTGCCCAGTACCTCGGTTCGCAGTACGAGGAACAAGAAAAACACAGTCTAATGATGAGATCAACGGTTCGGTTCCTACTTAGGCCCTTTGGCATTCGCTCTGTTTTAGCTTGTATTGAAGCAAGGCTTCGTAACATGATCAGGTTTAGCTATGGTAGAGAGTATAACGTGCCGTGCAGGTTCGATTCATTAAATTTAGGGCTTAAATGCAAAATGTTAAATATCTCGAAAACGGTGCATCGTAGAGCAAAACCTGACACCTAGGTTTGCAGTATCAGGAACAAGAAGAAAACATAGTCTAATGATGAGATCAACGGTTCGATCCCTACTAAGGCCCTTTGGCATTTGCAGCTATCTAATTCTACAAGATGGCGGTTATACAAAGCTTCTTGTGTGACAGCTTAAGAGCGCTTGCACAAGATGGCTGCTGCTCTTATGAGACGCCCTAGGGG
Organism: Anabrus simplex; assembly: GCF_040414725.1. Taxonomy (NCBI): domain Eukaryota; kingdom Metazoa; phylum Arthropoda; class Insecta; order Orthoptera; family Tettigoniidae; genus Anabrus; species Anabrus simplex. Next base: position 56,442 of record NC_090267.1, read on the forward strand.
TGCTTGCGCAAGGTAGCAGCGACAAAACGGTGACTATACACAGCTCCTTATGATACGGCCTAGAGGTGCTCACACAAGATGGTGGCTGCTCTGATGAAGAAAGCTAGCTTTGCATCGTGCAGGTATCTTTACAGCACTAAACCTCATACCTTTGAAATATGGTGGCGGGTAATTTGAAAAATTCTACGTGCTTTTTCTTAACAGCAGCTATCTTTAAACAATAGCGGCTATACATAAGCTGTTAAGGCCTCCTCTTATGTCAAGGCATAGCTCTATCGAACAAGTTTAAACCTGCATCGGGATAGCTAGAGTAAGCACGTGCTGCAGTGATGACGTCATTATGCATGTTTAGATTTGCAAATCACTAAAGAAACATAACAAGACTAGAATCGAACACTGCACTCTATGCCGTTAACTTTATCATGTGATCGGAACATTGATTGAAGTGTTTAGAACGCTAAATAAGTAGAACCGAACACTGTACTCGATACAACATGTGTTTAGAACATGTCAGGGGATACCTTTGTTCTAAGAAGATTAGGTTACTGAACATTCCTTGTAGGGCTAATAGGCTAAAGGGCTAATGGGCAAAAGGGCTAATGGGCTAAAGGGCTAAAGGGCTAGGTTGCCTCTCCTCTCTTTATCCGGGCTTGAGACCGGCTCTACAACTAGAGGCGGAGTTAACACCCTAAGGAAGGAAGAATGTTGGGACATAATCTATACGAATATAGCTACTCGATCGACTATATACTACAGATGGATGACTTAGGTGAGGGTAAGCGCTTACTTAATAATACCTACACGACGTAATTCATGCTCTATTTCAAAAATATCTTCTTTGTACTGTGTGTAACCAGCATCATGATAGGCTCTTAGCAGTTGTAAAAGTTTTACTAGTACGTTGGGGTCTTTACAGTACCTTATATCTACATAGGGTAACAGAGGCTTGTTGTGAACTTGGAGTCTATATGCAGACAGTTGATGTGTAGGGACTTGTTTTGATGTAATACGTGCTTCAGCAGTAGCGTTTCTAGGTACAAACTTAACTTGTTTCGATAGCGATGAAGCGTTGAAATTTCCTTCTTCTTTACCTTGCATCTCTTCTTGAGATGTTTGCACTGCGACAGAACGTGTAGTAGGCTTAGGAAATGAAGTAAAATCATCAAGCTGTAATGGCAATGAATTTTCTTCTTCTTCTACTACTTTCCCTTTACTACTGTTTTGATCAACATCATTATCCTTATTATCATAATCATGATCTTGCCTCTCTTTATCTTGAAGTTTGTGCTTAGTAACAGAACTCGCAGAAGGTCTAGACAACAAGGGAGAATTAAAAATCTCTCGCAGAGGTGTACTTTTTAAACATAAATCAGTGTTCCCTTGAATATGGTTGAGCTCTTTGTATTTTGTTCCCGATGAAGCTACATTACACGCGGCTTCATGACGTTGAGCGTTGTATGCGTTCTAGAACTCTCTTCTACAATGTTTGCATTGAAAAATTGTCCTACATGATATCTCATGACGTCTCCTGTGATAGCTTCGGGAAAATGCTTTTCCACACTCTTCGCAAATATACCTAGAAGTGGGTTTTTCCATGACGGACTTTTATATTCTACTAACAGATTCTTCTTTAAATCTACTTGACATTTGTTACTCTCTAATTCGATGATGCGAACAGCTTAGCGATTAACAGTAAACTAACACAAAAGCGTATAACCAAGGTAGCAACAGTAAGGTTTAAGCCCATCAAGATGGCAAGAGTGAGGTTAGCGACGTTCTGTTGTTGGATTTTAAATTCCGCGCTATAACATGCATAAGGTGGTAGCCTTGAGGTTTATCACCGTAAAGATGGCAGCAGTGAGGTTAGCGACGCTCTATTGTCCTTCAATGTGAGGTTAGGGTTTGTCAAGAAGACAGCTGTCAAAAAAAGCACGTGGCTTGGTTTACTAAACAAGAGCACGTGGCAGTGACGTCACGGTCACGTAGTATGCTGCCTCAGCATGCAAAGTTCAATGTCTACACCTACGTAGTAAACATCCTGCTATGTTCACAATTTGTTTTACACATAACTATTCTTTATGCTTTAAGTTCATAGACATAGGCTATGCTAAGATAGCAGCACAAACACATGCGAACTTTGTACATTCTAATGGAATAAGTTTAGTACTGCGTGCATCATGTATACATGATGTGTACACGCATTTAAACATTGCTATACTTAATGCTGCTTTGTTTACAAGATTTTTATACATTGCTATTCTTTATGCTTTAAGTTCGTGCACACACAAGCGATAGTCGTACGCTCTGGCAGGAGGAGTTTAGTACGATATTCGATACATACATTATCGATAGGTGATGTGTACACGCTTTAGAACATAGCTCTTCTTTGTGCTTTAAGTTCGTGCACATGGGTTAGGGATACACAAAAGCGATTGCTACATGCTCTAGCGGAAGAAGTCTAGTACGATAGTCGATGCATGTAAAATCGATAGGTTATGCTAAGATAGCAGCACACTTACACGATTTTAGCACAATCTAGTGGAAAAAGTTTAGTATGATAGTCGTTTCATGCAAAATCATTAGGTAATGTGTACACGCTTTGAAACAAGGCTATTCTTTGTACTTTAAGTTCATGTGTATAAGTTATGCTAAGATAGCAGCACAATCTAGCGGAAGAAGTTCAGTACGAGATTCGATGAATGTAAAACCAATAAGTAATGTGTACACGCTTCGAAACATGGCTATTCTTTGTACTTTAAGTTCATGTGTATAAGTTATGCTAAGATAGCAGCACAACCTAGCGGAAGAAGTTTAGTACGATATTTGTTGCATGCAGAGTCGATAGGTAATGTGTACACGCTTTGAAACATGGCTATTCTTTGTACCTTAAGGTCATGCGTATAGGTTATGCTAAGATAGCAGCACAATCTACCGGAAGGAGTTTAGTACGAGAGTCGATGCATGCAAAATCGATAGGTAATGTGTACACGCTTTGAAACATGGCTATTCATACTGCTGCTCTGTTCCCAAGATTTTTAAACATAGCTAATCCTAATGCTGCTCTTAACGACGTAGAGCTAAGGATTGATTACGTGAGCGTGACGTCACTGCCACGTGCTCTTGTTTAGTAAACCAAGCCACGTGCTTTTTTGACAGCTGTCTTCTTGACGAACCCTAACCTCACATTGAAGGACAATAGAGCGTCGCTAACCTCACTGCTGCTATCTTTACGGTGATAAACCTCAAGGCTACCACCTTATGCATGTTATAGCGCGGAATTTAAAATCCAACAACAGAACGTCGCTAACCTCACTCTTGCCATCTTGATGGGCTTAAACCTTACTGTTGCTACCTTGGTTATACGCTTTTGTGTTAGTTTACTGTTAATCGCTAAGCTGTTCGCATCATCGAAGTAGAGAGTAACAAATGTCAAGTAGATTTAAAGAAGAATCTGTTAGTAGAAGATAAAAGTCCGTCATGGAAAAACCCACATCTAGGTATATTTGCGAAGAGTGTGGAAAAGCATTTTCCCGAAGCTATCACAGGAGACGTCATGAGATATCATGTAGGACAATTTTTCAATGCAAACATTGTAGAAGAGAGTTCAAGAACGCATACAACGCTCAACGTCATGAAGCCGCGTGTAATGTAGCTTCATCGGGAACAAAATACAAAGAGCTCAACCATATTCAAGGGTACACTGATTTATGTTTAAAAAGTACACCTCTGCGAGAGATTTTTAATTCTCCCTTGTTGTCTAGACCTTCTGCGAGTTCTGTTACTAAGCACAAACTTCAAGATAAAGAGAGGCAAGATCATGATTATGATAATAAGGATAATGATGTTGATCAAAACAGTAGTAAAGGGAAAGTAGAAGAAGAAGAAGAAGAAAATTCATTGCCATTACAGCTTGATGATTTTACTTCATTTCCTAAGCCTACTACACGTTCTGTCGCAGTGCAAACATCCCAAGAAGAGATGCAAGGTAAAGAAGAAGGAAATTTCAACGCTTCATCGCTATCGAAACAAGTTAAGTTTGTACCTAGAAACGCTACTGCTGAAGCACGTATTACATCAAAACAAGTCCCTACACATCAACTGTCTGCATATAGACTCCAAGTTCACAACAAGCCTCTGTTACCCTATGTAGATATAAGGTACTGTAAAGACCCCAACGTACTAGTAAAACTTTTACAACTGCTAAGAGCCTATCATGATGCTGGTTACACACAGTACAAAGAAGATATTTTTGAAATAGAGCATGAATTACGTCGTGTAGGTATTATTAAGTAAGCGCTTACCCTCACCTAAGTCATCCATCTGTAGTATATAGTCGATCGAGTAGCTATATTCGTATAGATTATGTCCCAACATTCTTCCTTCCTTAGGGTGTTAACTCCGCCTCTAGTTGTAGAGCCGGTCTCAAGCCCGGATAAAGAGAGGAGAGGCACCCTAGCCCTTTAGCCCTTTAGCCCATTAGCCATTTTGCCCATTAGCCCTTTAGCCTATTAGCCCTACAAGGAATGTGCAGTAACCTAATCTTCTTAGAACAAAGGTATCCCCTGACATGTTCTAAACACATGTTGTATCGAGTACAGTGTTCGGTTCTACTTATTTAGCGTTCTAAACACTTCAATCAATGTTCCGATCACATGATAAAGTTAACGGCATAGAGTGCAGTGTTCGATTCTAGTCTTGTTATGTTTCTTTAGTGATTTGCAAATCTAAACATGCATAATGACGTCATCACTGCAGCACGTGCTTACTCTAGCTATCCCGATGCAGGTTTAAACTTGTTCGATAGAGCTATGCCTTGACATAAGAGGAGGCCTTAACAGCTTATGTATAGCCGCTATTGTTTAAACATAGCTGCTGTTAAGAAAAAGCACGTAGAATTTTTCAAATTACCCGCCACCACATTTCAAAGGTATGAGGTTTAGTGCTGTAAAGATACCTGCACGATGCAAAGCTAGCTTTCTTCATCAGAGCAGACACCATCTTGTGTGAGCACCTCTAGGCCGTATCATAAGGAGCTGTGTATAGTCCCCGTCTTGTCGCTGCTACCTTGCGCAAGCACCCCTAGGGCGTCTCATAAGAGCAGCAGCCATCTTGTGCAAGCGCTCTTAAGCTGTCACACAAGAAGCTATGTACAACCGCCATCTTGTAGAATTAGATAGCTGCAAATGCCAAAGGGCCTTAGTAGGGATCGAACCGTTGATCTCATCATTAGACTATGTTTTTCTTATGCTATCATGTTCCTGATACTGCAAACCTAGGTATCAGGTGGAAAAATTTTATCCGTTTTGCTCTACGATGCACCGCTTTCGAGATATTTTACATTTTGCATTTAAGCCCCAATTTTAATGAATCGAACTAGCACGACGCGTTAGTCTCTAAGCTGGCTTTCTTCATAAGAGCAGCAGCCATCTTGCGCAAGCACCCTTAAGGCGTCTCATAAGGTGTCGTGTATAGCCGCCATATTGCGTCCGCCATCTTGCGCAAGCATTCTTAGGGCGTCTCTAACATCTTGTGCAAGGACCCTTAAGCCGCCTCATAAGAACAAGCGCCATCTTGCGCAAGCATCCCTAGGGCATCTCATAAGGAGCCATGTATAACCGCCATCGTGCGCAAGCATCCGGAGGGCGTCTCATAAGAACCTATGTATAGCGGCCATCTTGCATAAGCACCTTTAAAGAGTCATGTATAGCCACCATCTTGTGCAATTAGCGCCGAGAGATGGCTGCTGTAGAATTTTTCTTTTTAAATTATCCGCCAACATATTTCAAAGGCATGTACCTAAAGAGTGTAGCACTGAGGTTTGCGATGTAAGATGGCGGATGACAGCTGACAAAAAAGCGCGTGAGTTTGTTTACTAAACAAGAGCACGTAGAATTTTTCAATTTGCCGCCACCACATTTCAAAGGTATCTAGCTAAAGATGGCAGCACGGTGCTCTCTTGATTAAAGATGGCGGATGACAGCTAACAGAACTTTTCAAATTGCCCGCTACTACATGTCATAAAGAGGGCAACACGGTGCACTGTAGATTAAAGATGGCGGATGACAGCTGACGAAATTGTCCGCATGATAGCAGCACAGTGCTCTATTGATTAAAGATGGTGGATGACTGCTGTCAAAAAGGCACGTGGCTTTGTTTACTAAACAAGAGCACATAGAATTTTTCAAATTGCCGCCACCACATTTCAAAGGTATCTTGCTAAAGAGGGTAGCACGGTGCTCTCTTGATTACAGATGGCGGATTATAGCTAACAGAACTTTTCAAATTGCCCGCTACTACATGTCATAAAGAGGGCAGCACGGTGCTCTGTGGATTAAGGATGGCGGATGACAGCTGACGAAATTGCCCGCATGATAGCAGCACAGTGCTCTATTGATTAAAGATGGTGGATGACAGCTGTCAAAAAGCACGTGGCTTTGTTTCTAAATAAGAGCACATAGAATTTTTCAAAATGCCGCCAACACATTTCAAAGGCATCTAGCTAAGGAGTGCAGCACTGAGGTTTGTGATGCAAGATGGAGGATGATAGCTGTCAGAAAAAAGCACGTGAGTTTGTTTCCAAACAAGAGCACGTCGAATTTCCCGCCACCACAAAGAGGGCACAACTGTGCTCAAAGATGGCTGCTGTCAAAAAGCATTTTTCAAATTATCCGCCACCACATTTCAAAGGTAAGTAGCTAAAGAGGGCAGCACTGTGTTTTATAGATTAAAGATGGTGGATGACAGCTTTCAAAAAAGCACGTGGATTTGTTTATCTCGCGCTAGTGAGGTTAAGTTGGTAGCACTAAGGTTTAGGCCCGCCAAGATGGCAGCACTGCCGATGACAGGTGACGAATTTACATCTACTACGATAAAGAGGGCAGCACAGTGCTCTGTAGTTTAAAGATGGCGGATGGCAGCTGTCAAAAAAGCACGTGGCTGCCAAAAAGCACGTGGCTTTGTTTACCACACGCTATTTAGGTTAAGTTGGCACTACTGAGGTTTAGGCCCGTCCAGATGCCAGTACTGAGGTTAGCGATGCGTTGTTGTCTGTCAAAAAGCACGTGGCTATCAAAAAACACGTGGCTTTGTTTACCTCGCGCTAGTTAGGTTATGTTGGTACCACTGAGGTTTAGGCCCGTCAAGATGGCAGCAGTGAGGTTAGCGATGCGTTGTTGTCTGTCAAAAAGCACGTGGCTGTCAAAAAACACGTGGCTTTGTTTACCTCACGCTAGTTAGGTTAAGTTAGCACTACTGATGTTTAGGCCCGTCAAGATGGCAGCAGTGAGGTTAGCGATGCGTTGTTGTCGATGACAGCTGCCAAAAGGCACCTGGATTTGTTTACAAATTCGAATCTCGCGCCAAAATTCAAATTTCCCGCCAAAAATTCAAATTTCCCGGCAGAATTAAAATTTCCCGCGGGAGGAGGCGCCAGAACCATCCAATTATACTACTGCTTTGTTTAATTTGAATGTTGCAGGAGGCATTTCAGAAGCATACGTTGTTAAGAAGCACACCAACCTTGTCAGCAGCAAAAACGAACACTGTTGTAGTACATTTGTAAATAAATATTTGATCGCATTCAAAAAATGTTGTACTTATTGCATTGCTTTACACCGACTTACTCTTAAGAAAAACGATCAGGTCTAAACATGCACAATGACGTCATCACAACAGCACGTGCTTACTCTAGCTTTCCCGATGCATGTTTAAAATTGTTCGAATTTACCGCTACCACATTCCTTTACACCGACTTACTCTTAAGAAAACGGACAAGTCTAAACATGCATGATGACTTCATCACTGCAGCACGTGCTTACTCTAGCTTTCCCGATGCATGATTAAACTTGTTCGAATTTACCGCCACCACATTTAAACTAAAGAGTGCAGCAGCGAGGTAAGATGGCGGTAGCTAAAGATGGCAGCACGGTGCTCTGTTGATTAAAGATGGCTGCTTGTCAAAAAGATTTTTTCAAATTATCCGCCACCACATAGAGTGCAGCACTGAGGTTTGCGATGCAAGATGGTGGGTGACAGCTTGTCAAATATTTTTTTTTCAAAGGTAAGTAGCTAAAGAGGGCAGCACTAAGGTTAGCAATGCAAGATGGTGGATGACAGCTGTGACGTAAAATTTACTCGCAAGATAGCGCCACGATGCTATTTTCATTAAAGATGGCAGCTTGTTAAATAGAATTTTTCAAATTAACCGCCTCAAAGGTAAGTAGCTAAAGAGGGCAGCACTGTTCTCTCTGGATTAAAGATGGCTGCTTGTCGAAAATAATTATTCAAATTAACCGCCTCAAAGGTAAGTAGCTAAAGAGGGCAGCACTGTTCTCTCTGGATTAAGGATGGCTGCTTGTCGAAAAGAATTTTTCAAATTATCCGCCACCACAAAGAGGGCAGCACGGTGCTCTCTTGATTAAAGATGGTGGATGACAGCTGAAGAGCGAGTAGAATTTGTTTCCAAACAAGAGCACGTGGAATTTGCCGTCACCACATTTCAACTAAAGAGTGCGGCACTGTTCTCTCTGGATTAAAGATGGCGGATGACAGCTGTCAGAAAAGCGCATAGGTTTGTTTCCAAACAAGAGCACGTGGAATTTGTCACCACCACATTTCAACTAAAGAGTGCAGCACTGTTCTCTCTGGATTAAAGATGGTGCATGACAGCTGTCAGAAAAGCACATGGGTTTGTTTCCAAACAAGAGCACGTGGAATTTGCCGCCACCACATTTCAACTAAAGAGTGCAGCACTGTTCTCTCTGGATTAAAGATGGTGGATGACAGCTGAAGAGCGAGTAGACTTTGTTTCCAAACAAGAGCACGTAGAATTTGCCGCCACCACATTTCATAGGTAAGTAGCTAAAGAGGGCAGCACGGTGCTCTCTGGATTAAAGATGGCGGATGATAGCTGTCAAAAAAGTGCATAGGTTTGTTTCCAAACAAGAGCATGTGGAATTTGCCGCCACCACATTTCAACTAAAGAGTGCAGCACTGTTCTCTCTGGATTAAAGATGGCGGATGATAGCTGTCAAAAAAGCACATGGGTTTGTTTCCAAACAAGAGGACGTGGAATTTGCCGCCACCACATTTCAAAGGTAAGTAGCTAAAGAGGGCAGCACGGTTCTCTCTGGATTAAAGATGGCGGATGATAGCTGTCAGAAAAGCACATAGGTTTGTTTCCAAACAAGAGCATGTAGAATTTGCCGCCACCACATTTCAAAGGTATCTAGCTAAAGAGTGTAGCACTGAGGTTTGTGATGCAAGATGGCGGATGACAGTTGTCAGAAAATAGCACGTGAATTTGTTTCCAAACAAGAGCACGTGGAATTTCCCACCGCCACAAAGAGGGGCAGCACTGTGCTCAAAGATGGCTGCTGTCACGTGGAATTTTCTGCCACCACAGGTATCTAGCTAAAGAGGGCAGCACTGAAGTTTGCGATGCAAGATGGCTGCTGTCAAAAAAGCATTTTTCAAATTATCCGCCACCATATTTCAAAGGTAAGTAGCTAGAGAGGGCAGCACTGTGCTCTATAGATTAAAGATGGCGGATGACAGCTGTCAGAAAAGCACGTGGATTTGTTTATCTCGAGCTAGTGAGGTTAAGTTGGTAGCACTAAGGTTTATGCCCGCCAAGATGGCAGCACTGCCGATGACAGGTGACGAATTTTACATCTACTACGATATAGAGGGCAGCACAGTGCTCTGTAGTTTAAAGATGGCGGATGACAGCTGTCAAAAAAGCACGTGGCTGTCAAAAAGCACATGGCTTTGTTTACCACACGCTAGTTAGGTTAAGTTGGTACTACTGAGGTTTAGGCCCGTCAAGATGCCAGTACTGAGGTTAGCGATGCGTTGTTGTCTGTCAAAAAGCACGTGGCTGTCAATAACCACGTGGCTTTGTTTACCTCGCGCTAGTTAGGTTAAGTTGGTACTACTGAGGTTTAGGCCCGTCAAGATGGCGGTACTGAGGTTAGCGATGCGTTGTTGTCGATGACAGCTGTAAAAAAGCACGTGGCTGTCAAAAAACACGTGGCTTTGTTTACCTCGCGCTAGTTAGGTTAAGTTGGCACTACTGAGGTTTAGGCCCGTCAAGATGGCAGCAGTGAGGTTAGCGATGCGTTGTTGTCGATGACAGCTGTCAAAAAGCACGTGGCTTTGTTTACAAATTCAAATCTCGCGCCAAAATTCAAATTTCCCGCCAATAATTCAAATTTCCCGCCAGAATTCAAATTTCCCGCGGGAGGAGGCGGCAGAATCCCTGTATGATACTACTCCAAAGCTTACTTGCAATGCCTGTCAAAACTTACTGGCCTGTAATTTTCAGCTTTATATCTGTCGCCTTTCCTTTATACACAGGGACTACTATAGCAACTTTCCATTCATTTGGTATTGATCCTTTGACCAAACAATAATCAAATAAGTACTTCAGATATGGTACTATATCCCAACCCGTTATCTTTAGTATATCCCCAGAAATCTTATCAATTCCAGTTGCTTTTCTAGTTTTCAACTTTTGTACCGTATTGTAAATGTCATTGTTATCATACGTAAATTTTAATACTTCTTTAGTATTAGTCACCTCCTCTATCTGGACATTATTCTTGTAAGCAACAATCTTTACATACTGCTGACTGAATACTTCTGTCTTTTGAAGATCATTGCATACACACTCCCCTCGTTCATTAATGATTCCTGGAATGTCCTTCTTGGAACCTGTTTCTGCCTTAAAGTTTCTATACATACCCTTCCATTTTTCACTAAAATTTGTATGACCGCCAAATATGATTACCATCACGTTATCCATAGCTGACTTTTTTGCTAGATTCAATTTCCTAGCAAGTTCCTTCAATTTCTCCTTACTTCCACAGCCATTTCTAACTATTTCTTTCCAACCTGCACCTCCTTCTTAGTCTCTTTATATCTCTGTTATAATATAGTGGATCTTTACAATTCCTCACCACCTTTAAAGGCACAAATCTGTTTTCACATTCCTGAATAAATGCTTCAAACCCATGTCAGAGTCTGTCAACATTTTTTTTTACTGTTTTCCACCGATCATAAATTACTTATTAAAAACTCCCCCATGCCTAACAGTCCTAATTATAATACCTTCCTTTCTATCATATTTATTTTTAACTACGAGAAAAACAGCTTTGTGCTCACTAATACTATCTATTACATTGGTTTCTGTATATAGCTCACCTGGTTTTACCAGCACCACATCCAGAGTACTCTTCCCTCTAGTTGGTTCCATCACTTTCTGAATCAGCTGCCCTTCCCATAGTAACGTATTTGCCATTTGTTGGTCATGCTTCATGTCGTTCGCATTACCTTCCCAGTAGATATTTGGTAAATTGAGATCGCCCACTACTATAACGTTCCTTTCCTTATCGTTTCCTACATAGCTGATTGTCTTATCAAATAATTCTGAATCAGCGTCAGAGCTATCATTTCCCAGTCTGTACACTCCAAATATATCAAGTTGCCTATCATCTTTAGATATGAGCCTTACACCTAGAATTTCTTGTTTGTCATCTTTAACATTTTTGTAGCTTTTGAATTATTCTTTCACCAGAATGAATACTCCCTCTCCTACCATTCGCATCCTATCTCCACTATACACCCTCCAGTTCTGTGAGAATATTTCTGCATCCATTGTATCATTTCCCAGCCAACTCCTATTACAATATCTGGTAAGTACACAGTATATCTCTTAAATTACTTAATTCTATTCCTTTCTTTACAATACTTCTGCAGTTGAGCACTAACATTTTTATGTCATCCCTACTTGACTTCCAGACCCCTTTACCCTTATGAGCGCTCCCTAGACCACCCCATTTCCCTGAATGTACCTCCCTATAACCATTCTAAGCAAATTTCCTGCAGTTAAAGTGAAGGCCATCTGAGCGCAGATCCCTGTCATCTGCAAATGACAGTATTTTCATATCCTTCCATATCTTGCCTTTGTTTCCTTTATAACTGTTCTGGATGAATTTATAAACATAACACAACAATGCTCTTCCGTGTATTAGTCCTGTTTGGTTTCTAATCCAATCTGTTTTCTCCACTGAAGCCCGAACACATCTGGAACAATTCTTATGCATTGCTTCTACTAGTTCCCTTGATTACTTTCCACACTTCTCCTCCATTAACACTACTGTATGCCTTCTCTCGATCAAAGAATACCATCACCAATCTTTCCCATATTCTGACGCAGGTGCAATAAACGGACAAAATATTCTCTCACCAAGGATAACTAATGCAAATATCGAGCTCGAATTATTAGTATTATTACTTGGATGTATAGCCATGACGTGTTACATCCATTTAGTATTATTATTATTACATCGTATGTACATACGATATGATAGCGCTGTTTGTGAGGTTACGTCTTGAAACATGTGCTGTACATAAATATTCATGAGTTCAGTTAATGTAAATACCTGTAAATTAATATTATATAATTTATTCTTATCGGTACTGTATATATAAAATGTAATCCAGAATTGTGAAACACACTGTAACTTCCAGAATGGTATAGGTAGAAGAGGACGATTGAGAATATTCTGTACATGATAATCTATGTATTAGGCACTCACGAATTTTTGAGAAGGTATATTTATAATGTATATTTCTAGAAGCCTGGCCAGGCACATACACAAGGAGGTGGTCTTGATGGTTGACGAGTTATTGTTTAGCAAAAGTTTCACTGGCGAACACGTGTTGTGTTTAACTGGCATGCTGATGTAGGCAGTTAAATGTTTCAACTGTGCTTCAAGGTTGTAATCTCCGTGTGCAGCGATTGACAATTTAAAATGGCGGCCTTGTGATGCGAGTGTTGTTTATGACAGCAGTGATTAAGGTTATGAGTTTAATTTGTATATAGAAATAAATAAAATAATTGTACCAACTGGCAGCATCTCATGTGCATCTTTGTGGGTACGTTAATTCCCACTGTTTTTCGATCAGTGATCTCATTGTAAATATAGAGTCTATCATTGACCTGCCCTGTCAAAATCCGTAGGGCTCTTCTTTCTTTCCACCCTTCCTTTCTATTATTCTCTCCAACAGTTTGGCTACTTGAGACAACAGTGTTATTCCTCAATTGTCACGTAACTTCCTGTCACCTATCTTAAATACTGGTATTATTACACCTTTACACCAATCATCAGGCACTTGCTTTTTTCTCCATATACGCCTTAGCAGCCTGTATGACTAATAGGTCCTGCTGCTCTTATCATTTCCACACATATTTCATCCATCCCTGCTGCTTTTCCTGTTTTCATTTGTTTAACAGCCGTTTCCACCTCTGCCATTGCAGTATCACTCATCATTTACCACTACACACTCTTCTGTGCCATTTCTTACATTCAGGTCTTTATCAAAATCTTTCCACCCATTCTTTATCTCCTCTGAGTCTGTTATTGCATTTCCACTCTCTTACTTCATTTGTTCTGTGTAGACTTTCTTCTTTTCTCTATGTTTTATCAATCCATTCAGCAAACTTTTTCCATGATTTACATCCTTTTCCAACTGTTCTGTGAATCTCTCCCAACATTTTTTTCTTTTCCTCATTTACCACTTTCTTACACTCTTACTTTCCTGATACTTAATGTTACTTTCCCTCACTGTTTCCAGTTCGGGATGCATAAACTTGGATGAAATCTTTCACTACTTCTGTCCTCAGTCGCACTGATTATTCTATCACTAATGTAGTCTACCCTGTCCATATTTTCATCCAGGATTTTTTAAACAATCACTCCCACTCCATTCTTTACCTCACCTCCTCCACTCCAGAATAGGGTGTACCCTCTAGCCATCGTCTTCACTCCCTTTCCCCTCACACAGCCCTTCATTGAAACATTCTTCTTCTCCATAACTCTTCTGATTTTCCCGTAGGAGTCATAACACCTTCACTTACCACAGATGCCCCAGCACAATAACTGCAAGTGGCTTTTAGCAGGGAATGCCCTTTTTCCGAAGCTGATAATTACCGCCACTCATTTTAGGTTATTGCTACGATGGAGTCACCACTCCCAAAGATATTTAAAGCTACTGTCAGCAATTATTTATGCCTCCCCTAACATGGGAAACAAACTTTGCTGATGAATTGTGTATTCATACTAGTCGCCCGGAGTTCTGGGCTGCCTCCTCCGCCATCTCCATCGTTCTGAAGTCCATCTTCTACGCTGTATATTCTGTTGAGGTCTTTGTTCGTAACTCCGAGCGGGACACTTACCAGATGATACACACCAGGTCAGTGTGCTCTGGGACTCGCATAGACCGGGGAGCCACTCCCTCGGCAGGGCTGCCTTCGATGAGGGTTCCTACCGGCTACCTCTTTAGTTCAATAACATAGAAAATTATCTGCACCAATTAAATTAAATAGAATTGTAAAACAACAAAATCAAAAGCTATATAAATTAGATATGGAATAATTAAATTTACATCCGGGTACTTTTTCGTTTCAATTTCCTGTACATCTCACCAACACAGATAGGTCTTATGACGACGATGGGGTAGGAAAGGGCTAGGAGTGGGAAGGAAGCGGCCATAGCCTTAAGGTACAGCCCAAGCATTTGCCTGTTGTGAAAATGGGTGACCACGGAAAACCACCTTCGGGGCTGCCGAGAGTGGGGTTCGAACCCACTATCCCCCGAATGGAAGCTCACGGTTGCGCGCTACTAAGCACACAGCCAACTCGCTCATTATTTTAACGTTTTAATTATAATTTTAATGTTTAATAAAACTGTCTTGTGGGTATACCGAGTGCTTTGGGGCGACCTCCACTGGAAGGCAATTCTGAGGACAGCTTAACATGGAATAAATGCTGCCTTCAGGACAATTTATAAGAAGACAGATTCAAAGAACACACAATGTCTATGTTTACTATCAAATATATCTGCTCGTAAGGAAGAATGTTCAAAGCTACTTTTATACATACGCCTTGCAAGAAATGGAAAAAATGTCGTTTGTAAAATATCAGAAATAGCAACACTGAGCCGTATCCCAGCCAGAAAGCAGAACCAAAGCAATCCCAATACTTCGCAAAGAATATAGGGAGCGTGCATTGTACTAGTAACAGAGTGCTCTGGCGGAGTTCCGAGAATTAATACGGTGAGACTGCGTTCCGCTGAAGTGAAGACTTGCGTCATCGTTACGGTAAACAATATCGTTGCATCTTGTCGTCAAGATATAAAGTAGTGTTTTGGAAGTTGTAATAGAATGTGGGTTTGAGTACATACACTTCCAAAATAGTCGCAAGTCAACAGTGAATAAAGCACAGAAGCTAGTTGACAGTGGCCATTTGTTACAAGTTGAAGAAAGACGAACTGTTTCCAGTTGTACACTTACTGGCTTTAGCATAAGTCAGACAAGTGTTAGCAAAAGCCCGTACAAGGTTACAATTTATTGAGGTAATTACGTTAGCTCATTATTGTTAAACATACAGTACTATATTTGACAGTTTAATTTTATGTGATTCAGTGAAGTGTGTAATACTCCGAATTTCTATTACAGCTTGGCAATCAACGAAACTGTTTTGAATGAAACTGTGACAGTGTGGCTGGTGTCGGGGGGCGCTGTAAACACGTATGTGCCATTATACAGTACTGCAATTCTGATTCAGGATTTAGTAAGACAAATTTGCCGCAAGAATGGGGGAAACCAAATTTGAAAACAGCTGATATGTAATATTATCGCTGTTAATTATGTAACAAATTTAAGTGCTCAGAATATGATTAATACAGTGTAGATTTCATATCTTCTAGGGTCCGTAAAATATGCGAAAGACAAGAAGGCTGAAGATCTATTTCCCAAGAAGAGGGCGAGAACTGACAAGGCTGCTGTTATTATCATCGATGAACTAGGAAAAACAGATCTAGATAATTCACCTTGGACTGAAATGATTAGAGCGGAGCAGAAAACAGAGTTTGAATAGGTAGCTAAACGTTTGTGTGAAGAGTTGTGCAACAATAACGTCAGTATTGGCATAAGAACAAATTTTAATAAACTCATGGAAGGAGTTGCTCAACTTCAAGACGAGTCCGCAGTGTTTACTTCAGGAGAGTTTGTTTCAAGTGACGATTTTTATACTTCACATATTACGGTAACAACAGCAAAAATACTTGATATAGCATTTAACACTCTGTTTCCAAGTGCAGGTGATGAATGGCTGAAGGTGCGGGCTCTACACATTTCCACTTCAAGTCGAGCTCATCGGGCCTGCAGGACGCGAAACCCTCATAAATGAGCAAAAAATTTCCTTCAGGAAACTCCCGTGTCACATAGAAATCTTAATTATGGCAAGGCTACTGGCAAGGTTTCTGATTTCATTTCTGTGCAATCTATTATAACTCGTACGTCAGGATAAAATGTTTTAAAAGCGCGAGGCAAAGTATTTTGCACGGATAGTTTGCTAGGCCAGAAAATAAAATCTGAAGTGCGTTTCTTGACTAATCCAAGAGCAGTAAAAAATATTCGCGCAGCAGTAGTCCGATGTACACCAAATATGACTGCCAAGAGAGCAAAGGTTATACCTAATTTCATTTTCATTAAAAAGAGTAAACAAACATCGTTGTTACTTACAATTTTAGACACTTAAGAAACAAAGAAAGAAAGAAAGTAAAAACTGAACGTTTTAAACGAAACACTTGTTAAATTCTTCAACTGTGCCTCACTTTTTATGCTCTGGTATCCATGAAATCCTCTGCATATGTCCAGGGGGGTGTTGGGACCACAACTTTTATCCACCTTCTCCGAAATACTTGGAGGTACTGTGCTTGAGTTGCACTGTGTGCCTACATCATTCCCACTAAAAACACAAGTGAATTCGAATGTCCTTGCTTCAAACTCAAATGCTGCTTGCACCGACTTATGCAGTTTTTCATACTCATTTTTCACAGTAAATTCATGAGTTTCCTGATTAGAAGACGTATGTATATTTGAGCATTTCATTCGTTTACTCACTCTTTCAAACCGGGACACATCACATTCTCTTTTCGGTTTCTTCTCATAGCTCTCATGAAACACAGATGGTATATATGATGGATGATTTTCAATATATTCTTCCTCCAACAAAATGTTCACTGCAAATGACGGAGCATTTGCTGGGTTCCCATGGAGTTCCATCTGCACTGAAATGCAGGAAAACATTTATTATTATTATTATTATTATTATTATTATTATTATTATTATTATTATTATTATTGTACCGGGCGGTACACCTCCACGCCGCTAATTTAAAATTTGCGCCAGTTGAAACTCCTCTGCTGGAGGAAGTCTGAACTTTATATACGCTATTAATTCGCTACCTTCTCAAAAGATGTCACCACGTGGAAAATTTTGAGTTTTTGAACTGTGTCATTTTTGATGTGTTTTTGTTTTGCTTGAAGTAAGAAGTGTGAACTTTCTCTTCTAGAGGACACTACTGAAGATCAACAATAGTGCACCCTAGTGCGAAGTCAAAGAACTATTTTGTTGGAGAAATTTTTATTTCAAATGTTTGTCTTTGCTAAAAAAATTTCAGTTATTGTTTAAGTTGGCTGTATACCCCTCTCTTTCCCCTTGTTTTGCATCTAACCAATCCCGAATTTCTGTTATTAATTTCTGACCAATCGTAGGTATCTTCCCCCAACTTGAATATGTTGCTGTATCCTACCCAATAAAAGTTTGTGGGAGGGTGTTTTCATTCCCCTGACACCTAGAACCTTCCGCGAGAGGATATAAACTGCTGATTTTAGGGTCTCCGGGCCACTTCTGTTCCATCTTTCAGTGTATTAAGTACATAGCAGGAGGCGGGAAGCGCCTCTTTCCTCGGCAGCGGTCAACAACAAGGTAATGGCCGATTAATAACTTCTTCCTTGCTTGCTCAGCAGTTTAACTCTCGGGGCGGGTTCTAAGCTTTCCACCATGTAACCTTTTCCTAAATGTAACTACTCTTTTCATATATTCTCTTTTAAAGCTACATACTGGGATAGAGAGTGCTAACCCTCTCGAGCTCCCACTCATATTGTTTTGAGGTGAACTTATTTTCCTCAACCTATTCTCGTTAACGTTAAACAAATTGTTCTCTTCTTAAGTCACCTCTTTAGTATGGGATTAGCCCTGGTATTATCGGCCTAGTGCCAAGTAGGTCTTAATCAAAGTGTATTAGGAGTGCAAGTTCGCCTCCTCTCAAATTGTTACCTTAGAGGTCATTTAATTAACCTTCTTTTCATTTTATAGACCTCAGTAGATTGGGTATTTTACCCCTGTGTTTATGTCCGTTGAGGACAACTTGAAGGTGGAGTTTGGTGTGGCCTGGGAGAGGCTTAAATTTGAGAGCGAGTGGCTCTTTTGAAAATTGAGTGTTGTATGCCTCGTGGAGGCGTTTCAGTGTAATTTGGAGCTAGGGCTCCTAGGCATGAATGGGGTTTTCTGCCCCTCTGTTGAAACTTGTGTTTGGAGGTAAAACTGAGCTGATTGCCCAGGCATTGTGTTTTCAGGGCTCGAAGCCCAAATCCTGTAAATATTGTAACTACCCTTTGACTTGCTACTTTGTACCTGCCATGCTTGTTATTTCTTTGTTTTTGAAAAGAAAATATAACCTGGTTAAATTTTAAATTAATTTTGCTTTAGTAGCTTGAGACCCGTTCACCACCCCGCACCTTCTTTCACGCATAACTACCACAAAAACACGGTAACAAGTGGTAGCAGAGCGTGGTTGAATGGGTCTCAATTTAGCCCCTTTTGACGGCTAAACATTGTTTTGTTCCGAACTCTAACTATTTTCCCAGTTGCTGGAATCTTTTGAGTTTTTCAAAATTGTTCTGTCACCATGCCCGGCCCTCGCGATGTTCTCCATCTTAACTATTTGCGCAAGGAGGAGTTGATCTATGAATTGACTATTAGAAATGTACAATCTGGAGGCACGGTTGCAGTAGACACAAACAAGCTTAGAGAGTCCCTAGATTTGCCCATTTCCATCCCCAATTTGGGAGGGAAAGAAATTGACGACTCTCTTTCCACGATCACGGAGAATATTACTGGGCTAGCTTCTGTAGTTAGTTTTTTTGATGAAAATGATCCTTCTCCTAATCAAATTAAGCGTGTGCAAGCTAGGCTGTTTCATTTTTCCAATAGAGTTAACGATCTGTTGTCTCTAAAGTTGAATGACGTTCAGAAGAAGGAAGCTAGTACGCTGCTTGAAAATATGTCTGAATTATCTAGCAAGGTCACTCAATTGTTAACAGGGGAGGTTCCTCCCAAAAGCGATCAACCCACCATAGTGAATGTAGGTAGTGAGGAAGAACCTCCTAAGGGAGAAGTAAATAGGAAAACCATCGCCGCTCAAACTATCTCTGCCCCATTGGACAACGAATCTGAACGCCATGCATCGTTGAGTAACATCCGTTCTGAATTAACTTCCTTGCCATTGAAACTTTTACCTACTATGTCACCCGGGTTTAGCAGCTTGCCTCACCCATTGGCAATGTTGCTCAGAGGTATCTCTAAGTTTTCGGTTAATACCACCAGTGAAGTAATTTCATTTTTAAGATTTCTGGTTGAATTTCAGGATCATGCCCTTGTGTTTTCTCTTTCTCCATGTCAAATTTTGCAAATTATCTATCCTTATGCAATTGGTATTCCTTCTGACAAAATAGTAAGAGCCATAGCCGAACAGTCATCTATTGAAGATTTTCATGCACACTTGCTTGCAAATTTTATTCCCGCCCGCGCGAGGTCTTCTCTGATTCAGAAGTACTATTATCGTGTACAGCGATTGGATGAGAACTTGGCTGATTTCATACAAGACATTAAGTTTTATACTAGGGTGTTTGCTCTTCACTTCCCTGAGGATCAAATTGTACAAGCTATTGTGGAAGGTGTTTCACCATCTTATAGGTCATACTTGTGTTTCGCGGCGTGCCCGCAAACTTTCTCTGAACTTGAAGCGTTGGCCGTCTCAGCGGAAGGAGTTAGGTACGCCGATTCTTTGCGTGTGGCAAAAGAACCCCCTCCTTCGTTTAGTAATACTCGGCCTCCACCTCGCTGACCAGTCACACCCCGTAAATGTTATGCTTGCGGGTCGCCTGACCATCTTCGCAATAAATGTCCATTGGTCAAAACTAGTAGGGCAAATAATGGAGCTGGTTCAGCACAAGGCTGTTTTAACTGTGGGGCTTTCTCACATATCGCCAAGAATTGCCCAAACTCGAATAGCACCCCCTCCTGCTCAACTTCTGGTGCAAATTCTACCTATGCCAATAATAAAAAATGACGACTAGTGACTTCGGCTGAGTCGACTAATCCATCTTCCCGAGACTCAGCCCCTGGTAAACATGTTGTAAATTCAGGGAACGAGCAATTTTCAAATTTATCTTTTGAAGGTCCCAAAGAGTGTCTTAGGATTGCGGCGGATTCCCCCGCACCGGTTCCTTTTCTTAAGATTGAGTTAAATAACGAGCCTATTACAGCTCTCTTAGATTCAGGCAGTGTTTGTTCGATTATTTCGGCTGAATGGTATTCTAAATTGAAATCTGTTTGTAAACTACCTGACTATGTCTCATCTCCTGTTCAATATGTTTCGGCTAATTCATCCCCATTAGAAATTCTAGGTTCCTTATTGGTCAAAATTCGTATTTTTAAATTCACTTGGAAAGTTAAATTGTTTGTGGCCAAGCTCTTGTCTTGCCCCATTATATTGGGAGCGGACTTTATTTTTCACACTGGTCTTGTGCTCGATCTTCAGAGTAGGTCTTGCACTTTCAAATTTGCCTCTAATTGTAGCATCCCTTTATTAAAGTGTAATTCTGCATCATGTTCTTCTATTTCGCCTACCCAGGATGAGATGTTGTTAGACCTTAGACATCTACCTGAGGAGCAGGCTGATAGTATTCGTAAGCTGTGTCAGTCGTTTCCAGAGGTGTTTTCTGATACTCTTGGTGTTACTGACCTGATAGAATACAAAATTGAGGTCACGGATTCGATTCCTGTCCGTTTTCCACCGTATAGGCTATCTCCACCTAAAATGAAGGCTCTGAAAGAAATTATCGATCAGATGTTGAAGGATGGTATTATTAGGCCCTCTAAGTCAGCGTATTCCTCGCCTATTTTTCTAGTCCCGAAACCCCAAGGGGCCTTCAGGCCTGTCATTGATTATAGGGCTCTCAATCGGAAGGTGGTGTTGCAATCCGTGCCCCTTCCTGACCTTCATTCTTGTTTGTCATGGTTTCGTAAGGCCAAGTTCTTTACTATCTTGGACTTGAATCAGGCCTATAATCAAATTCCCCTTGCCGAAGAGTCTAAACACCTTACAGCGTTTGCCACGGACTGGAATTTATATGAATACAACCGCGTGCCTTTCGGGCTCCCCACGGGAGCAGCTGTACTCACTAGGCTGCTAGATAGGGTCTTCTCCGACATCAAATTTGAGTACTTATATCACTACTTGGATGATGTCGTCGTATTTTTAGAGACTTTTGAAGAGCATCTAGATCATCTGCGAGAAGTTCTCGATCGCCTTCGTAAAGCTGGGTTAACTGTTAAGTTGTCCAAGGTTGCCTTTGCTAAGCCCTCTATGTCTTTCCTAGGGCATATTGTGTCACCTGATGGTGTAGCCGTCGATCATTCTAGAACACAGGCCATCCGTGATTTTAAACCTCCCAAGGACATCAAAGGCATCGCCAGGTTTATTGGTATGGTGAATTTCTTCAGGAAGTTTATTCCTAAATTCGCTAATAGAGCGGCGCCCTTAAACCTTCTTCGTAGGAAAGGTATCAAATTCGAGTGGGGACCTTCTCAACAAGCCGCTTTTGAAGACCTTAAATTAGCTCTTTGTAATGCCCCTGTACTTGCTATGCCTGATTTCTCGAAGAAATTCATCGTCCAAACCGACGCGTCGTCGTCAGCAGTAGCGGCAGTCCTTCTTCAAGAGACTGAACTAGGGAGGCGACCCATCGCCTATGCATCTAGGACCTTGTCGGCTCAAGAAGCCAAGTATTCCATATATGAGCTCGAAGGTTTGGCAGTCTTATTCGCCTTAGAGAAGTTCCGTCTCTATCTGGAACATGTTAAATTCGACCTGGAGACAGATAATCAAGCCTTAAGCTGGGTCTTAGGTAGGCCGCGTCGTACTGGTCGTATAGCCCGTTGGGCCATCCGTATTTCTGCCTTCCAGTTTGATGTTAGACATATCAGAGGTACCGAAAATATTGTCGCTGATGGACTCAGCCGTATGTTTTCAAACGACGTCGAGACCCAAGAACCGGTCGACAGTTCATCACCTCCCGAGTCCATACTATCTGATGTTAATGCCATCTTAACGGAGGCCCCCATGCTCTTTAGGGATATCGAGAAATACCAACATGAAGATCCGACGCTGGCTCCGATAATGGAAACCCTTTCTTCTGGGGAACATGTCGTCCCTTATGTTCTGAGGAATGGTGTTTTATGTTGCCCTTCGAGGCATGACAAGATGATGAAGGTTGTCGTTCCAGCTGTCCTTGTGCCTATGATCTTCAAATACTATCATGAGACCCCATTGGGGGGCATCTGGGAATATTTAAAACTCGTGAAAAGATTCGTGAAATGTTCATCTGGAAAGGTATGGACGGTGAAATCCGTGAACTTGTAAAAGCTTGTAAATCTTGTTTGCTCAGTAAACCCACCATGTCCACCAAGGTAGGCCTTTTGTCTTCGCATCAAGCATCGCGCCCCATGGAACGCCTGTATATTGATTATGTAGGACCCTTCCCCCAGTCGAAGGGAAATGCCAACAAATTCATCTTTGTATGTGTAGATGGTTTTACCAGATTTTCCTGGTTATTTCCGACTAAGCTGGCTACCGCTCAGTCCACCATTACTTGCCTAAATTCTATTTTTGCTTCTTTTGGTCCGTGCCAATATATTGTATCTGATAATGCTAAGGCTTTTACATCTAATTTATTTCGTAAATTCTGTTTTGACTTATCCATCTCTCATGTAACTACTTCTGCTTATTACCCTCAACCATCTCTGGCTGAACGGGTTAATCGTAATCTCAGGTCCGCACTTATTGCCTATCATCATGATGATCATTCCAGGTGGGACACGTCCCTGCATTGGTTAGCTTTTGCTTTGAATTCGGCGGTTCATGAATCACATAAATTTACTCCAGCTTCTTTGATGTTCAAGTTTGTTCCCAACTCGCCGCTCTCTAACCTCTGGTCTCTGAGTGACATTCTACCCGAGACAATAGATCCGGATAATATTAAAGATCTTTGGAAGAAGGCTAAAGCCAATCTTAAGGTATCTCATGAAAAGGTTAGGGAAAGGTATGATCGTGGACGGAGACCCACCACTTTGAATGTAGGTGACCAGGTGACGGTCAAGAACTTTGTTCCCGCGGGCAAGCTTGCCCCCAGATTTCATGGGCCTTGTATCATTCTCGATTTTCTTACGCCAGTTACGTTGTTAGTAAGCAATCCAGCCACCGAGAGGATATTTAGGGTTCACCTGTCACAGGTGAAACCGGTGTAATTTCCGTGTTAACTTGCTTCATATTATTTTGAAAGGAATATGAAGGTTATATTTTTTTTGAGTTTCACTTTTAAGGCTTTCTGCCCCTTCTATAATATTTTGTTTTATATGTAAGCATTTGTATGAAACCTCCCCCGATTTGTTAAACTGCCATCCTGTCCTTGCCTCGGCCATTACCACGCTCCCGTCTCCTGCTCCAATACACACTGTGGCTGAATTATATTAAATGCCATGGACATCTGCACGCCGCTGACCCCTCAACCTCTTCACCAAGCCTGTGCCCTCAAAAAGATGATGGTCCAACACAATTCTGCCTCCTAGCTTTAATGTTTCAGTGCCCCCGCAGCCGCGCGGCGCCGTGCAGCAACTGGGGCAGAGGACGGGCCCCCTCTTCTCCAGCGAGGACGTCAGGTGCACGGCGAGCCGGAGCTCTCCTCCCGGCCAAGGCTGATGCGCGGCGCACGACCTGCTACTTGCCCGCAGCCTGTATATGTTCACCGCGGGCGCGGCGTGTTTCAACACCTCTGCTCCCCTCATAGTGCGGGCGAGCGGTATCTCAGGGTACTTGAGGGGTCCGAGCGGCCTCCCTTTGGACGCAAGCTGCAACGGCCGGTCTGGCCATTCAACTTAATCAACATCAACTACATGGACAGTTACGATAAGCAATGACTACACTTGGGAATTCCACAGCAATATTTGGTGGCAATTGCAAAAATTTTCTTCACCTCTAAGTATTAAAAGTTTATCTTCAGAAATTCAACTTCTACAAATATAAAGACTTTACTTCACCTGCAATAACAAAATTTTGAAACTGAATCAAACCAAATTAAGAAATCTTATAAATGCTTCTGCAATCAATCTTCATATCCACAGCATAACTTGGACCTTGTTTCAAACAGATTTCATGTGTCACCCCTGGAGGTACTTTTGGGGGGGGGGGAGGTCTGTACCGGGCGGTACACCTCCACGCCGCTAATTTAAAATTTGCGCCAGTTGAAACTCCTCTGCTGGAGGAAGTCTGAACTTTATATACGCTATTAATTCGCTACCTTCTCAAAAGATGTCACCACGTGGAAAATTTTGAGTTTTTGAACTGTGTCATTTTTGATGTGTTTTTGTTTTGCTTGAAGTAAGAAGTGTGAACTTTCTCTTCTAGAGGACACTACTG
Organism: Anabrus simplex; assembly: GCF_040414725.1. Lineage (NCBI taxonomy): Eukaryota > Metazoa > Arthropoda > Insecta > Orthoptera > Tettigoniidae > Anabrus > Anabrus simplex. Next base: position 81,110 of record NC_090267.1, read on the forward strand.
AAGATCAACAATAGTGCACCCTAGTGCGAAGTCAAAGAACTATTTTGTTGGAGAAATTTTTATTTCAAATGTTTGTCTTTGCTAAAAAAATTTCAGTTATTGTTTAAGTTGGCTGTATACCCCTCTCTTTCCCCTTGTTTTGTATCTAACCAATCCCGAATTTCTGTTATTAATTTCTGACCAATCGTAGGTATCTTCCCCCAACTTGAATATGTTGCTGTATCCTACCCAATAAAAGTTTGTAGGAAGGTGTTTTCATTCCCCTGACACCTAGAACCTTCCGCGAGAGGATATAAACTGCTGATTTTAGGGTCTCCGGGCCACTTCTGTTCCATCTTTCAGTGTATTAAGTACATAGCAGGAGGCGGGAAGCGCCTCTTTCCTCGGCAGCGGTCAACAACAAGGTAATGGCCGATTAATAACTTCTTCCTTGCTTGCTCAGCAGTTTAACTCTCGGGGCGGGTTCTAAGCGTTCCACCATGTAACCTTTTCCTAAATGTAACTACTCTTTTCATATATTCTCTTTTAAAGCTACATACTGGGATAGAGAGTGCTAACCCTCTCGAGCTCCCACTCATATTGTTTTGAGGTGAACTTATTTTTCTCAACCTATTCTCGTTAACGTTAAACAAATTGTTCTCTTCTTAAGTCACCTCTTTAGTATGGGATTAGCCCTGGTATTATCGGCCTAGTGCCAAGTAGGTCTTAATCAAAGTGTATTAGGAGTGCAAGTTCGCCTCCTCTCAAATTGTTACCTTAGAGGTCATTTAATTAACCTTCTTTTCATTTTATAGACCTCAGTAGATTGGGTATTTTACCCCTGTGTTTATGTCCGTTGAGGACAACTTGAATGTGGAGTTTGGTGTGGCCTGGGAGAGGCTTAAATTTGAGAGCGAGTGGCTCTTTTGAAAATTGAGTGTTGTATGCTTCGTGGAGGCGTTTCAGTGTAATTTGGAGCTAGGGCTCCTAGGCATGAATGGGGTTTTCTGCCCCTCTGTTGAAACTTGTGTTTGGAGGTAAAACTGAGCTGATTGCCCAGGCATTGTGTTTTCAGGGCTCGAAGCCCAAATCCTGTAAATATTGTAACTACCCTTTGACTTGCTACTTTGTACCTGCCATGCTTGTTATTTCTTTGTTTTTGAAAAGAAAATATAACCTGGTTAAATTTTAAATTAATTTTACTTTAGTAGCTTGAGACCCGTTCACCACCCCGCACCTTCTTTCACGCATAACTACCACAAAAACACGGTAACAATTATTATTATTATTATTATTATTCGGCGTAGTCAAGACACGTGCACATGGAAGGACATGAATATAAACATACGAACCTGCTGCAATGCATACTTGAAATGAAATGTACTATTTCAAAGTGTACTTAAATGAACGTATTCTTGACTTGGCATACCTGGCATGTTTGAAATGTGTGATTTAGGCCACAAATTAAATAAGATACTTACTTTATTCTTCCCACAGCCGAAATCCACTTCCTGCGTCTGTCCGATTCCCATGGACGACCAGGAAACCCCCTGTGGGTGGGGGCGGTAGAATAATACCCAAGGTATCCCCTGGCTGTCGTAAGAGGCGACTAAAAGGGGCCCCAGGGGCTCTCAACTTTGGAGCGTGGGTTGGCGACCACGGAGCCCTTAGCTGAGTCCTGGCATTGCTTCCACTTACTTGTGCCAGGCTCCTCACTTTCATCTCTCCTATCCGACCTTCCTTGGTCACCTCTTGTTCTTTTCCGACCCCGACGCTATTAGGTTTGCGAGGGCTAGGGATTCTTTCATTTTCACGCCTTTCGTGGCCCTTGTCTTCCTTTGGTCGATACCTTCATTTTTTGAAGTGTCGGACCCCTTCCATTTTTTCTCTCTGATTAGTGTTATATAGAGGATGGTTGCCTAGTTGTACTTCCTCTTAAAACAATAATCACCACCACCACCACGACCAGGAAATTGTGAAATATAATTCCTTTTCCATGCGTGTTTCTTTGTGTGTTGTGGCAGTTGACTACACAACAGTTTCTATTTGATTTAGGCATTATGATACACTACTACTACCACCACAATTTCACACCCAGAGTTACACAGCCTCGACTGACCGCTCAAGACAAGATCACCGAAACGTTGCTGATTTCTTCCGCTAGAGGCGCTAAGAGCGGCCGTGCAAGCTCTCTATAAGTTACGACAAGGACGGAGTCCAAAACTTGACCACCACAGTCACCATTCCATAGACTATTTTATCAGAGGACAGCTTAACATGGGCCTCAGAACAAATGAGGCTTTTTTTTTGCTAGTTGCTTTACGTCGCACCAACACAGATAGGTCTTATGGCGATGATGGGACAGGAAAGGGCTTGGAGTTGGAAGGAAGTGGCCGTGGCCTTAATTAAGGTACAGCGCCAGCATTTGCCTTGTGTGAAAATGAAAAACCACGGAAAACCATATTCAGAGCTGCCGAAAGTGGGGTTCGAACCCACTATCTCCCGAATACTGGATATCGGCCGCACTTAAGCGACTGCAGCTATCGAGCTCGGTAAAATGTTGCCTTCAGGACAATCTTCAAGGAGAGAGATTCACAGAACTTATAATATACGCGTTTACCGAACTAAAACAAATTTTAAATATTTCTTTCAAAAGTAAGATAAACGCCAGTGTCTTGATATGCGATGAGAATGCTCCGTTTAGAAGACATTCCTCTCCAACAGACGATGTACAGTCCAGATGGAAGTATCAGACCTTCCCTCGCTAAGCCACTCTTCACAACTTCTCCCTTACTGATGCTTCTGCAGCACAACTGAAACTGAGCTTGAAACATGGTAATCATCTTGTAGACGATGAATTACATAAAACTGGTTAGATAGGGCAGTGTTCTTCCCAGAAATATTTGTCAGCCGGGTGGGAGGAATGTGTAGTCAGTTGGGGAAAAATACATAGTAAGTTAATACAGCAATTCAAAATATTCCCCTCGGTGTATTACCAACATGAGGGCGGTAAACATTAACTGCAATATTGAACTGAATTAGGTCATTATCACAAACAAGACATAACAGAGTATTATGAACTTGTAGTGCTCGATTCCTTTGAAATGTGATGCTGGCGAAGAATGTTATCCACACCTTGGACAGCATTTTGCATCAATGATTCCATTATAAACCACTAAACCTTCAGAATTGGATTATCATCAATATGTAAACAAAGACTCCTATAATTATTTGGACACCGTGCGACGTGGGAATGAGAGCATAGAAAAACTGATCATTCTTGGAAATGTTTACGGCAAGAGTCGTGCAAGAGTTCCCACTGGAGGGTCGAACATGTTTCGTGCAACCCATCTGGCCGAGGAAGACAACTACCCAACAGCCTCCTCGCAGATTACGATCCACAGAACTGAGAGAAAGAGTGTTCTACTGCTCATTCATAATCCTGTGACACCGGGTTACCACTTGGTTGCTGTGGAGTGCGATACTTCAGGCACCACTCGCACTCGCTAAACACTTAAACTCTGATGTAATTATGCTGACAATAGTAATTTATCACTTAAACATACAGTTTCACAGTATAAAAATTCTAATTTGGAATGCCCAGTGACTCAAATACACTATCTGAAAAAAATGTGAAGCATCCATAAGAAATGATCGAATGTCTATGTAAATAGGTACACATACACACTGCCGATAAACAATTGGAGTTGCAATTCCCTGTGACAGGTACAACGGCCAGCACAGTGAATTAGTGTATTTACCAGGCCTGGTAGGGCAGGGTATACAAGGTCTGTGAACAGCGTTAGATGTTAAGTGATCACTGAAGGACATGTACTGGTGTGAAACTGCGTTATCAGCACCTGACAGTATGGGTCTCCATTTGGCAGGCTTATCTAATTGTGCGACAGTGGCCCGGGAAATGTGAGTGCAGGCATACTCGTCGTCACATCTGACCACCACGAGAGAGGATAGCCACGTACATCGTAACCCTCTCACAACCCAGCAACATTCTCTGTAATCCCGCGGCATTGGTCGGAGACTACCAGCAGCTGTTACCACCACAACACAAACGGCTGCATTTGGAGTGATGCTGTGACCGGGAAGCATGGATTGCTGATGAATTCCACTGCAATGTGTTCAGTGATGAATCATAGTTCTGCAATCCTGGATGACCATCGTCTGCAAGTATGGCGGCGAACGGAAGAGATGTCCCATTCATCCAATGTTTTGGAGAGGCACAACCATGTTACTACTGGTGTCATGGTGTGGGGTCCACCGGTCATGGCAGGTAGTGATTGAGGGAACTCTGATGGCACGAAGGTACATCCTCACGTGATACCTTTCGTGCAACAATATCGTGGTGCCAGTTTCCAGCAGGACAGTGCTTGTCCACACACGGCACGTGTCATGATGTGGGGTCCACCGGTCATGGCAGGTACTGATTGAGGAAACTGATGGCACAAAGGTACATCCTCACGTGTTACCTTTCCCGCAACAATATCGCGGTGCCAGTTTTCATCAAGACAATGCTTGTCCACACACGGCACGTGTCTCTATAAACTGTCTGCGTCATGTTGAGGTACTCCCATGGCCAGATCCGTCCCCGACAGAAGGTGTGTGGGATCAGCTCAGATGTTAACTCCGTCCCAGTGCCAGCAAACAGGATATCAGCGACCAGTTACAACTATTGTAGGCCAGCTTTTGTCAGGAGATGATACAATGGGTTCCCAGCCAAATGGGTGCATGCATCCAGGCTAGAAGGGGTGCAAGTGGGCTTATACTGCCAAGCCCCTTGTAAATTTGATTATTTTTAATCACTTAAATTACATCAGACACCCTCTCAACACGCGAAGTTTCATTTTGTTTGCTCCTCCCCTTCTGAGTGCTTCAATTTTTGTCAGGCAGTGCATGCATTATGTAACTAGCACATATGTAGGTTATGTTAACCAGGCGGCCTCTAAAATCAGCAGGGTGGTGCGCCCATTAAAATGGGGAGAACACTGCAGGGTATATAGCAATACATCCTTCACTGAATGCGATGGTGCTTTAATTACTCTGAGAAAAATACTTTTAAAGTTTACTTACGCTGCGAGAGTAGAACATCTTCCATAACAAAGACATATCCTCAGAGTGTTAAGTACGATTCTACCAGTAACAGGTAATGCATGTGTACTGCATTAAATTCAGGAGTCTTGTACAAGTGGAAGCAATGCCAGGACTAACCTAAGGGCTCCAACGCTCCCAGCCTCCCTGGGGGCCCTTTTAGTCACCTTTTACAGCAGGCAGGGGATACTGTGCGTGTTATTCTACAGAGCCCACCCACTGCCGGATAAGGGAATTCATGAATTAAAATGAATTTAGGCTTTTGTTGCTTAATCCATACAAATGCTGAGCGTTGATGAGATGGAAAAATAGTTTGTGTTAACTTGGGATGGTTTTTGTCATGATTATCTTACGGTGTAAAAACGCATGGTCATCGGTCCATATTGAAAAGGAAAATTCTGGAGATGAATATGAAAATGAGAAAAAATCATTAAGAAACGATCGCTTGAGGAATAAGGCAAGAGGGAGTCTTGAAAGGAGGATTCACTTTATATTAGTCGCCCTTATATCATAGAGTCGGAAGAAAACTAAATGTGAAGGCCTGCAATATTGATAGCTCATAAAACTCATCAACAATAGAGCATTGCTGTTGTATTGTGCTTTCTCTCTTGTGCTGCTACTCATCTCAGAGTGCCTGTCTGAACATTGGCGGGAAGTAGCTGGGGAATTTGATAGCTTTCTTCTTTAGAATGCCATTCCTTTGATTCATAAATTTCCTGATACTACTGGTATGTAACGCACTGGTTAATCACAGCGTTCCAGAGGATGGTTGTACTTCCTCTTAAAACAGTAATCATCACCACCACCTCACAGCGTTCCAGCTAATCGTTGCCTACTTTGAGGCGCTGATTGGTATTAGCCGTATGTACACCAACAGAATAATGAAAGGGGAGTGCTCACAGCTGTCTGTAGCCTGGGCATTCCAGCTGTAAGATTGGCAGCGTTAAAAGTGAGAAAGTGGACATTTCATTTCATCGAGTATTTCATACGATGGCATTGCTTTAAATCTCTACTGAGGTCATTGTAATGACCTATACTGATTTCAGTTGAGGATGTAAAAAGGCAGGGAGAGAGAGAGCCTGCCATTACAATGAAAATGAAAACGCCCTGACTTGATTGTGAGGGCCTGCCATTACGATAAAAATTCCCTAACCCAGTCTTCACATGAGAAAAGAGGTATGGTGACTTCCCTGTCACGTTTCTGGGGTAACGTTAAGAACTATGCAATTTAATGCAATTTTACACACAACGTCTACACTACTTAACCCTGAATTCTGTATACAATGTAGAACACTCCGGCGAAGCACGGCTAGATCAGCTAGGGTAGCATAAAAGTCTGAGCTACTAATTTGCAAGACCTAGAGTGTTCCAAAACCCTACGACATCAAGCATAGCTTTCTGACCTCACGGCAAGAGACAACATTCACACAATGTTGACAAAACATGCAACACCAAGGGAGATATATGCAGTGGTTCGTGAACAATATGAAAGTCTGGAAGACCTACCTGTTAAATATCCTTTGTCTCCTTAGCACTGCTCTGGTTCTTTCAGAGTATTAATACAGTTGCACAGCTTGTGACGTCGCATCCTCTAGCTTAATGCAAAAACATCCCGAGTGCTTCACACAGTTTATTATGGTCTAAATTTGGTCTGCCACAAATTTAAATGAAGTGAAATGGTTATGCATTTAAACAACAACTAAAGAATCCTTTCATTTAGTGAAAAATAACTACTTTATTCAACCCTGTCTTAACTGACACAAAAACAGCATATTTCAAACTGATTTCTTTTAATTTTGTAGAAAATGATCAATCTACTAGTCTTCAGAACAAGGACGTTAACCATTTATTTTGTTAACTTATGTCATTTCTAAGGAGAACTAGTTTGGAAAATTGAAATATCCTGGAGGTATTTTTGAGTTCTTATACATTACCAATTTCTATCATTCACTTCTAAACATTAAAATTTGCATCACTTCTTCCAAGTGGGTGACTTCAATGCCCAACTAGGTCGTGAACAGAAGTACAAGAGAGTTATAGGAAATTACCCTGCTCACAAAAGAACTAATCCCAACGGCATAAGACTGGTGTCCATTTGTGAAAATCACAACCTGCAGGTCATGTCGATCCATTTTCGCCATCTACCCAGAAAGCAAATGACTTGGCGTTCTCCCGTCCAAGCTCTCGGAGAGTTCCAAATTGATCATGTTGCAATCTCCAGGAGAAACAGGCCTGAGATTATGAATGTCAAGGTAAAGAAAGGCATCAATGTGGCCTCAGATCATTATATGTCTCTTATCAAATTCAAACCAATTCCCGCAAACACAAGGAAGACAACCAAACAGATCACAATATTCGACAATGATAAACTTCGGCAAAGGGTCGAGGAGTTCCAGGAGAAGGCTAACCAAATGACACTGACTTTAACAACGCCAAAAGTCTCCTTGTTGAGTCCGCCAAAGACGTTGCAGAAATCAAGAGAGGCAAAAAGCATGCCTGGTGGAATGGTACCTGCGAATCAGTCCTCCAAGAAAGACTCAATGCGTGGAAACAGTACTACTCTACGAAATCAGAAAATGATTGGGAAACCTACAAAACCCAACGTGCCCAAGCAGCTAGGGTGTTCTGAACTGAGAAACGTAAATACGAAAAATCTCTCATTGAAAAGATAGAACAAAACTTTAGGAAGAATGAAAGCAGAGAGTACTAAAGAGCCTTCAAACGCAAACTCACTGGCTATAAACCACCATCTCTATGCTTTGAGCGAGAGGACGGCACACTGGCGACATCAAATGAAGAAAATTGCAGCATTCTGGCAGATTACTTCAAGAATTTGCTCAATTGCTCTAAACCTCAAAGCGTCATTGAGACCAAGGAACCCTTACTCAGGTACCCAGATTCCAGACCACCCGACAGAGATGAAATCAAGCGCCACATTGCCCGTCTCAAAAATAACAAAGCGCCGGGGGCAGACTCAGTAGTAGCAGAAGTATGGAAATATGCCCCAGAGGAATCACTTGATATCTTGCAAAAGCAAATAGAAGAAATTTGGAACAAGGAGACCCTACCCGAAGATTGGAAAATAGCTTCGATCCATCCATTACACAAAAAAGGCAGCATGAAGAACATCAACAACTACAGAGGAATATCTTTGCTACCCGTGACTTGCAAAATTCTATCACTTGCCATCCTGGAGCGTTTGGAAGCACTGTCGAACATCAAATAGGTGAATACCAAGGAGGGTTCAGAAAAGGTCGCTCAACAGCTGAAGAAATCCAAAATCTCAAAACGATCATCAGATATTGTACGCTAAGGTCCAAGCAGTATGTGTCTGTCTTTGTGGACTTTAAGAAAGCGTACGACTCCACTGACCGGAAAGTCCTGCTAAACATCTTAAATGAATTTGGAGTTGATTTGAAACTGCTGGCATTAATTACAGCCACCCTGACCGATACAAAATCCAAGGTGAAGTTCCACGGATATCTCTCGCATTCCTTTGACATCAAAACAGGAGTCCGACAAGGTGATGGGCTATCCCCGATACTTTTCAACTGTGTTCTTGAAAAGATCATCCGAACCTGGCGGGTGAGATTACAGGAAACCAACTACAGTCCATTGAGAATAGGAACCAAATCCAAGGGGATCGCAACAGACTGCTTAGCATTTGCCGATGATATTGCTGTTCTCTCAAACGACATAGAAACCGCTAGAGCTCAAGTTGAAATTTTAAAGGAAATTGCGGAACAAACTGGTTTGCAGATATCGTTTGAGAAAACAGAAGTAATGACTAACATCAAAGAGGCTCCACCAAAACTCCATACAAAATACGGGGACATCACCCGAGTAGACAAATTCAAATACCTGGGTGAGATCATCATGAAAAATGGACTGGACAAAGAAGCACTTCAGGAGCGAGTACGCAAACTGGAAATAGCCTACCAAACATCCCGCACAATCTACAACAAAAAATGCCTTTCCCAAAACACCAAGATACGTCACTATGAAACAGTTCTGAAGACTGTAGTTATATATACAGCCGAAACCCTGTCTCTAAATGCCAACAAAGGACTCCTTGAAGAACTGGAGAAAAGAGAACGCAAAATTGTGAGAGGAATCTTGGGATCAAAGTACGGAAATGGAATCCATCAAAAGAGATCCAACAAGGAAGTCTACAGCAAAATAGAGAAAATTACCGACACAATCAGAAAAAGACGGGCACGATTTTACGGCCATCTGAAAAGAATGGACGGAAGAAAGTTAACTAAAGAAAACTTTCACTTTTTTGATTCAAACCCCAAAACCACAATTCCCTGGTTTAGAAATACCAAAGAAGACCTGCAAATGCTACATATCTCAGCTGAAGACGCCCTTAACAGAGATCTCTTCCGCAAGAAAATATTGACGAACGGGCTAAACCGAGACGAGCAGCCGAAGAGAAGACACGGTGCCCCTTGGACAGAGGAGCGTAAGCAGGCCCACTCACAAAGAATGAGGGAAATTTGGGCTCTAAAGAAGGCCAAGTACAGTGTCATATGCAAAAAAACGTGGTCCTTGATGGCCCCAGCGAATTATATATATATATATATATAATTGTGTACCTAATCCGAATCTATACTACCTTCATTATATCGGCATAAAATTATCCGACCAACTGAATTTGTTGAAATAAAATAAAATGAACGAACAAATAGGTATTTAAACTATCACAACAAACAGATTTTCTTTAACAGGGGCCCTAGCTAGTGTTGGTGGGGTGGACATTTGTACCTCGGCGCCATGACTCTTCACACACAAATGATGCAGCAACGCCTTAAGTTATCATGCATAAAATACAACTACTTTATATTAAATCGAGTACTTCATCTATCCAACTTTATCTGGTTCACAGAATATATGGCAAAGATTCTTGCGTCATCTTAACCTGATTTCTTTCATATATCTCTCCAAGAACGAAGGATATATGGCAAAGATTCTTGCGTCATCTTAACCTGACTTCTTTCATATATCTCTCCAAGAACGAAGGCTCCTTTATTACCTCAACGAAATTAATTAGCCTTTTCCCCCGTCTCCTCTGACAGTACTCATAAAACAAGGATACAACCATGCTCATGCAATAAAGACAACTAGATGGGAAATTCATACTCTATTCCTAATTTGTTTCCCTCCCGAACAACTTTAAATTATTAAAATTAAAAGAAAAATATCGGCCACTCTAATCTTACTACTTTAATTATTCAATATAAAATCATCCCACGCTATTCCTATATTCTGGTATGATTTATCTACAGGGAATATGAATTTCATAAAATCATAATTTTGTACTCAACAGTGCTGGTCCGTTGTCCATCGTACGCCGTTCGAGCCCAGGGGAGCGCTCCCTTGAAGGTCTTAGCCCATCATGCTGAAGTGGGAGATCGCTGGTTCAGGACGTTCCATGATGCTCCTGGAATAATCCATAGCGTTGGGGTTTGAACACTGAAATGACACTGTTTACACAAAAACTTCCTCCGCTCACGTTACAGGCAAATTTTCCTTTCTTCTAACCAGAATGAAAGTTATGAATGTATACGATACCCTGGTACAGGACACAGCTCGCCTATCCTAATCCGACATATGCCAATCCGAGCTCACAGATTCATTACCGGAACAGTTTAACCTCCCGCATTACCTTAAGGTGGGCTACTTATGTTTATTATCAACCCTGTCCTGTATGCTTTGTTCAGCGCGCTCCTCAAATTACGCTGTTCTGAAGCACGATAAACATTGATACAATTTTGTTTACGTGATAACCACTAATTCTTCGTACTATCACTATTCACTCGCCTGCCGTTTACAGTTTCTAACATAGATTATAATTAAGAGGCTCTCTGCCTCCACTACGGGATACTGACTGAAAAATGACGTTCCATGTCCGATAGACGGCAATTCATTGTTTCACAGTTCTCGGTGCGAAATTATGTCACTCACGTTCCTTCGTGTCACACCGCGATCAAACTACAAACGCGCACATAATGTTTACACAGTTCAGATTTTTACTGCAGATTCGCACTGAAATCCGACTTTTCACACTCCCGCTTACATAAAATTTACCATACAAAGAGAGGGAAATCAGACCAAAAATCGGCCGTGTGGTCACCTCGTAGATTCCTCGAAGACTGGTCTCCATCCTCATATGTGCAGGCAAATATAAGGGCTACCCTAGGGTGGGGGATGCTTGGGAGACATCTCCCTCCTACAAATTTCAGTTTTCCAGATCCACAAGGCTTACGAATCTCAGCGATGCGGCAGATTATGTGGCCAACTACTCCGAAATACAAGATGTGATGCGGAACTGAGGATGATCGGTGGATTTGTAGTAATTAATTCCAATAAAATCGGGGTAGGGGTAGTACTCGCTATTAGCATTTTGCGCCACTGTAAGCGTCGGTAGGCCGAGCCGGTTACATAATCTTATGAAGATGCATTTTCGTAGGTGAGATTATTCTACCTTGATTTCCAATTTTGCCATTCATCCAATATTCCTCTTATTACTCTGACGTATGTTTTCTGGTTAGTTTAGCCTTTATTGAGCTGAAAACACCCCCGAAATCACCCCATCGCTTTGGCATCGCTGTGCGTTGGCGTTTGTTTTCAAGATGGAGTCAGCAAAATTGTGTTCTTCTTCCCCTTATTCCATTATACGCGTGCATGTCGGGAGTTTTTCTGAGCCACCCACTGGGTGCTCTAGGCGCCTCTATGTCGCGAAGTGTTATGCAATATGACGCTACTGCCAGCATCCACACAAAGGAAGCTACAAGCCTACTACTTTCCCAAATATGTAACTCGAATTAATTAATTCATTGTGACGATACGGTCACATCTGCCCCTCCGTTGGTTCAAAGAAATTTGGAACGGAGTTACGAATTTCTTGATTTATAATTTTGCTTTAAGGAACATCTCCTCTGCGTGTCCTTAATCTTTGAGTCTCTAAATTCAACCAGGCATTTTCTTTTTCGAGAAGGAAACATATCCGTCCCATGGTTTCACGCTTCTGATACAATCCTAGGCATTCTTCAAAACACTGGCTGTCTTGGTTCTCCTGCTCGACCGTTGACATCACGTGGGCCATTGCATCCTCTTGAACGTCCTCTTCCTCGTCCAATGGATCCTCATCTTCGTCTCTCTCCAGGTCAACTTCCTCTTCTTCGACGTTCTCATCCACCTGATTGGCGTCTATTCTGCTGCTCCCTGGAGGATGGTATACTTTCAAATTTGCAGCGTTGTACACTGTCTCAGTTGTGCAGTCCATACTCTGGACCTTGTACGAATTATTGTCCAGATTTTCGATGACCCTATACGGGCCAATGTATAGCTCCGCAAACTTGAGGTAGATTTTATTTGCGGGATCGGAGATCGCTGGTTGTTTAACAAGAACGAGTTCACCAACTCGTAGCGGACGATGGTACCTTTTCCCACGCAGACGTCGTAATCTCTTTTCCGCCTGTTCTTTGAAGTATTCCGCCGTAGTTTGGATGCAGAGTTCCGCGGATAAGCGGGGGTCTTGCGGACATTGGATCACGTTCACCCAGGGTCTCCTGGGAACTTCATCGAAATGAACGACGCTTGGGATCATCCCAGTTGATTCGTGGACTGTCCCATTAACACACTCCTCAATGATAGGAAGGACGTCCACCCATCGCCAATGTTGACGGGAACAGTAGATTCGGCAGAATTTGCCTATTTCCCGCATGATCCGCTCAGCTGGATTGGATTGGGGGTGGCGAATCGAACTCAAATGATGCTTCACCCCTAGCCGTTCAATATCTCTTTTAAAAGCCCCGGAAGTAAATTGGGCACCGTGGTCTGTTAAAATACATTCCGGTTTACCCATCCTCGGAATGATTTTATTCTTTATCTGATTGATGACAGCTCTGGTATTTCCTTTGTGTACTGGGCAAAGTTGGATGAACTTCGAAAAAACATCGACGCACACCAAAATATGCTGCATTCCGCGTCGTGCCTTGGGCAAAGGACCGTAAAAATCTAGCGCGAAGAGCTCTTTGGGCTCCTTCGGCAACAAAGGTCGTGGCAATTGTTTAAGCAAAAAGGTGTTGTGTTTCACCCGCTGGCATAAATCGCACCTCATCAATACACGGCGGACAATCTTCCTCAAATTTGGCCAAATGAAGGTTTCCTTTAACGTAGATACAACCTTGTCGATCCCGGCGTGACCAATGTCTCGGTGGGCCAACCAAATTAAGTCTTCATGTAAGACGGGCGGCACTACAATCCTGTATCGAGTGTGGTTATCATCGACAAAATTGTGTAGAATCCCATTGAATTAATTGTATCGTTCTGCCTTCTTCTCTATTTCTGAGTGCTCGGCGGTACCCGGTTGTATTTTCCGCTTGAAGAACTTGATCAATTTCCCTGTTTCCGGATCTCTTTCTTGCTCCTCCCCTATAGTCCTCAACTTCTCTAGCGTGGCCTGGTCTTCATCTTCTGGTTGGATGTGGAAAATGGAAGTTTCACTTCGGTCCGGGTTTCGACTCAATGCATCTGCGATAATGTTGTTCTTCCCAGCACAATGCTCTACTGTTAAGTCATACTGCTGGACGAAAAGACACCAACGATTGACCCTTTCGCTCGTCATTGTCGACTTGAGCATGAACGTTAACGCCTTATAATCCGTCCGTAGGACAATGGGGAAGCCATAGATATACTTCCGCCAATGACCTAGGGCTGTGACGATGACCAACATCTCGAGTTCAGTCACTGTGTATTTGAGCTCGTTAGTTCTCAATTTGCGGCTCATAAATGCCAGATATGTGATTTTTGGTAGTGCCTCCGGGTCTTCTTGGTACAACACGGCACCGACCCCAATTTTCGATGCGTCCGTTTGCACGATGAATTTCTTTGAATAATCTGGGTAACCTAATTTGACGCTGTTGGCGAGGAGTTCCTTCGTCTTATTGAAAGCAGCTTCGCATTCCTCGTCCCATTTCCAACGGTTATTTTTCTTTAGCAACATTTGGAGGGTTGCTACGACTTCGGTATACCCAGGACACTGATCTGAAAAGAAGTTACAGATCCCTAGAAATTGCCGAATATGCTTGACCCTAGTTGGTCTTGGAAAGTTTTGGATTGCTTGAATTTTTACGGGGTTTGGGATCACGCCATCGGAATCAATCACTTGTCCCAAAAATAAAATACTCCTTTGACAAAACTGTGACTTTGAAAGGTTGACTTTAAAGTTGTTTCGATCCAGATCGAGCAAGAGCTTCTTGATCTTCTCGAGATGATCCTCGACTGTCTCAGATTCCACCAAAATGTCATCAATATCTCTTACAGTGAATGCTTTTACCTCGTCGCTAAGATTTCGATCGAGAGCTCGGATAAGAGCGGATCCAGCGTTCATAATACCAAATGGAAGCCGCTTGAAGACATAAGTCGTTTGGTCAAACATAAATCCAGTCAAAATTTTGGTCTTCGGGTCCAACTCTACGTGATGAAACGAGGAAGTTAAATCGACCCTGGTAAACAACTTCATACGGCGAAATTTCTTCAGGATGTCTTTGATACAAGGGGCTTGATCATACTCGGGGACTAAGCGCTTATTAATGACCCTCGCGTCAAGGCAAACGCGTAGAGACCCATTCGCTTTCTCCACGATTACGAGTGGGTTCATAAATGGCGTTGGGGACTTCATGATTAACCCGCTAGCCTCCATCTCGCTAATTATTTGGCTGACTTGGTCATGATATTTTTCCGGAACGGGATAAGGGCGTTGCCTAAATGGTTCCCAACTGTTTACCACCAGAGTATATTGGAAATTTGGGATTTTCCCCGGTCGTGAACCAAAGACTTCTTCACGCTGCTCCAAAATTTCTAACAATTGAGTCTTTTCGTCATCCCCAATCTTTGCCTCGTTGATTTTTCTCTGGATGATTGAATCCAACGACGGTTCCTCGTCAGTTTCCAAAGCCGCAATAGTAATTCCCGATTCTTCAAAAATTCTGTGACAAACACCATCCAATCCTGTCCAAATTTCATTCTCCTCCCTGTCTTCAGAGCATATTTGTGTTGTCCAAATCCTTTCTTCCGTCTAAAAATCCTCAATATCGTTCAATTTTATTTCGGTTTGGGCCGAACCCAATTTCAAACCAATTTCGATGGTCTCCATATTAATGTGGGCCTTGTATTCCCTCAAGAAGTCCGCGCCAATAATGATGTTATACTCAATTTTTGATAATACTACGAATGGATGCGAAATGATGTCCTTCCCAATCTCTAAATCCAAATAAGCCTGGGTATTACAAATCGTGGTCCTATCAGGAATTACTCCACGAACTTTGATATTTGAAATGGGAATTACAGGAATGTTATTTTTGGATTGCAATTCTTCCAACAGAATCCTAGACACGACGCTCACGCTAGCTACTGTATCAACTAAGCATCGAACTCGAACCCCATGGACTCTGATATCAATCACAGGCAATTCCCTCACGACCTTGATGTCGGTTTGAATCATATCTTCAAATAACTCATCAGATTGTACCACCCACGTGTCGATCGTGATCACTGTCCATGACAATGTTTGAGGGTCGATAGCCTTCGAAAATTCGGCTACCTCCTCATCTAGTACTTCGGCATTTTTTAGACGATCTGCCTCAGTTGCCTCATATTCTGGCGCACGGGGATCTAATCTACTTTGACTTGCATGTGTTGTTGCAATGCAAGGCTTTCAGCCCCTTTACATTCGGTCGTCTGAGTTAATCGCCTAATGGGCTGCTCCCATATGTCCTTAACATTTTGTGATGCATTTAGCTCCCGGACGTACTGTTGGGTCTCCTTTTTTCTGTCCTGAAGGTCGCCCTGGTAGTATTCCCTACGCTGTTGGGAATTTCCGTCATTGCGCGGTTGCCATTTTGGATATGGTCGACGTTCTCTATTATTACCATTTTGCTTATAAGCCGGTCTATCATATTTACCTCTGGACTCTTCCCACGGTCGAGACCTCCACCTCGCATCTCTTGGGTTTCGGTTCCCAACGTACAGCTCCCGTGTACTTGTTCCCTGATCTTTCTGGCTGGTTGAATTAGCATTCCCTTGGCAATCCAAAACGTTGGCCATCTCTGTCTGCCTAGTTCGTATATGCTGCCCACTGGACGTTTGGTCAAGATGCCGCAACACCTGTTCCATTTCCACCGCCGTCTTTACCTTCGCGGCTATTAACATGCGTTGAACGTCGGCGGGAAATTGCTTACTAATGGCTGCAATTAGCTCAATTTCTGCCGGGGGATTGTCTAGTTCTCTCATCTTGACTAGCTGCCCAGTGAAGTACTCACAGAAGCGCGTTGGGCCAGTCATAGAGTACCGACGAGAGTACAACTCCAATCGCAACCCCTGCTGAGTCTGCATTCCCCAATACTTGTCCAGAAATGCCTTTTTAAAGCTCTCATATCCGTCAAAGCAGTATCGGAACGCTTGGAACCAAACGAGGGCCTGGTCTTCCATAAACCTTTCCACAACCCTCAATTTTCGCTCTGGCGTTATCCGATTATCGGCCATATATCCGTCCATTTCGAGCAATAATTTCTTTGGAGTCATGTTCCCCCCAGGTTTAAAACGTTTCGGCTTATCTTCCGCCATCTTCATCATATTGTAAATGGGTATTGTTTCAATGGGAATTGACGTCGAATTGTGTTTTGCGTTCCAGATAACTGATCCTGAGTGGTATTAATCCTAGCAAAAAGACCTGTTCCTTCCGGTTCCATCTTCATTTCGAAAGGTTAACGGGGCTCGATTTTATCGGACTGAACTCCTTTCCATTTCCGTGAAAATCCTCCCGTACTTTCAATTTTCCTACCTCTTCTCTCAACTCTTGGATGAGGTTTTCATGGGTATCTACCCTAATTTTCGTCTTCTGGATTTTATGGGACCAATCCTCGATCCTATCCGATATTTTATCGTCCCTCTTATGAACCTCTTCTCGGATCGAAATGATTTCTTCGGTCGTTATTTCTTTGACTTTGGATATCTGCTTCTCTATTGATTCAGAAAATTCCTTACGCAACGCCACGGATTGATGTTGCACTTCACACAGTTTACTCTGAGCCTGACATGTCTCCCTCTTAGTTGCTTCGATCTCCCTACTAGTAGTTTCCTGATATGCCACTGTCGCTTTAATGTGTTCCTCGAGTTGCTCCGCCATACTGATAGTTTGGGCCTGGATACAATCTACACGCTCAACCGCTGTGTTGATCATCTTGCCGAAATTTTCCTGCTGTTCCTCTACACCGTATACTCGCGCACCTAATTGCTCGGTAACCTTCTCACAACGTTCTCGATCGACTTTAAGTTGGTCAACTAGTTCGTTCTGACGTTCAGTCATTCACTCTAACCGCTCCTCAAAGTCACGTAGCCGTTTATTGATCTCCTCTCTCCCTTCCTTGCATTCCTCCTGTACCTTATCTATCATTTCTTTAATGTTTCCCTGAATATCCTCACTAGTCTCATTAAGTTTCGCCTGCATGTCTTCGTTATTTTCACGCATCAGTTCCTTCATAGCCTGCATGTCTTTCTGAATGTCCTCGCTATTCTGATTAATTTTCGCCAAAATGTTTCCGCTATTAACGCGAATCATCTCCTGCATCCATTCTTTCCTCTGTTCTAATTCCATTACGAACACAATTTTCATTAAATGAGCCCCCCTTTAGACTCGAACTTAGGACCTGGGTCAATTAACTCGAAACCAAGTTTTATTCAAGGTTGTTTCCCCACTCAACTTCGAAAATTTCTAACATTAATAGAATTATGACCAACACGTAGCCTCAAAAAGAAAAAGCTAACTGGAAGTTGCCTAACTTTTACACCCCTGTTGCACCGAGAGCATAATCAAAATTAAAGAATGTTGCCATAATAATTAACGATAGAATTTTGAATAAATTAACGATCCGAAAATAAAATACCAACACAGATGGTATATGCCAATAATTTAGGTCATCCTTCCAGCATTGAGCCAGATACACCTGATACAATGGGTAATACCGTCCCAAGACTTTCCGTCTGAATCCTAACTTACTGCATCTTCAGAATCTGCTCAAAAGCCTGAGGTCACCTTTGCTACTCCGCGGAGAATCTAACTCGTCACATGAATAACCACTCACTATTAGCAATGAGGCCTATTGCAAGTAGTACCTCCCGACTAATACCCATGAATATGATTACCTGAAGGGTATCAATATTCGTTTTTCCTCAGATTCGGGAAAATCATTCCATTGTTTCCCGGATTCAATTGAATCCTTTATTAATTTCTGGGTATGTCAATTGCTATGAATGACCGTCATGGCTATTGCTATAATGATAATACTAATAATAACAATAACCATGACATACGACAACCTTCGCCGTAAACCTTAAAATCAAAATTTTACTATTGCCACCCGTCATTCATTTTCACCTATTGGTCCAACCATGTGCATCCAGTACTCTGAACTAAATCAGTTCATTATCATAATTGGCCATTCCTATAAATTTTAATTCTGGCATTACCATGCCATGCTCCCATTTTTCAGAAAATTAAAATCCGAAAGTGCCTATCGAAAAAACCTACTGGAAATGCCGAAAATGCCAACACGAAGGGCGCCATATGGGACCTTTCCCACCATCCCCCATAGCTCATGGAACCATGTGGCAACAAAGAGGTGACCCTGTCGGGTCATGAACACATGGCACCATGCTCCACGGAAGGCGATGGTCAAGGGACCTTTTCGGCCTGTGACGATTCCCTCTCATTGGGATTGAATAAGTAATCCACTCACATGAGAGGTCAACGCCCTACGGCCCAGCAAGGTCGCTGCTAACTCTCCCGTTCCTAAGATCTGAACCCCCCGGCTACTCAGAGTCGCAGACCGTCCGCGGCGATAAAAATAAAATATCTTACAACTAACATAAAGGCATAACATGAACGGAAGAGGTTCTGGATGCTAATTATCGGCAAAAAATAGGCACGAATAAATTTTCTGAATATTTAATTCACTCCCGTTGAACATATTTACAATCTACAACCTTGAACATCAAAGTTAACTTACATCCATTGAATTTTAATACCAGCAACGGACAACCATGTCCGGGCTATCACCCAAGTGAAAATTAGATCCACATCATTATGAGAGTCTTTATGTGTTCTATTGACATTACGCTGTTGAATATCACAACACAAAACAATCACCTATTCAGATCAAGCACCTGGGTGTTCACATATAGCTTCAAACAACTCGGAGAAATTTGAGTTGCGTTTACTCCAATCTTCGTTGTTAAGCTTGGTTTCGAATTTAAGGACACGATTATTTTACCTGTTGAGTACGGTAAACAGTATTATAATGAACCTAACTTTTTACAGGGGAAAAAAGAAAACTATGACCTTACGGATATAAATATTCCCGGGATTAATTCCCAAATTACATATTTAAAACACAGCAAGTTACACTAATTTACCCTAAGATTAGAGTGGCCACCTACATCGAACATAACACGAGAAACACAATATTAAAAGAATTTAAAAAGAATCATAAAATGATAGGCAAACTCCACGGAGTTACAACCTATCCCAGAAATATAAGATGCGCACAATTCTAGTTACTCCAAATCACCTCACTTGAGGACTAACTATACACATCAGAGGGCCAAAACCCTCTACTCAAACGAACTACCAAAGGATTTCTCACGAAGTCTAAATTAAACAAATCAATAAACATCAGAACAACATCTTATTTACACTATTATCACACCTGGAAGAGAAACACATATTATAACATTTCCCATACATGGTAGCTGCATCTGGTTTACCATTACCCGTCGTTTGTGTGATTGACTCCTTTTGTCATGTCCGAGGTACGAAAGGGGGACCAACCGGTCTCTCGAGTCGGGGACCCTGGAAAATCAAGACCCTACCTATCGCTTCTCCATGTGTATGAAGTAAGTGTTCCTGCATTCATTCAACCTGGCCTTACTAGAATGTGGTAATCGATTAACATAAAACATTTTACTACCAGGAGCATAAGATTTGGGAGAATTCAACTTCCTCAGCGAAGTGGCATCTACCCTTCGTTCAGTCTGGCCTGCTGTTACACAAACAGAACGAGAAAAACAAACTCGACCTTCATCAGCCAAGGGCCATAAATCCTGCCTGACCCTGCCCCCTCGCACTGGGCGGTCGCCTCTTTAAAAACCATCCTGACGCGTTCAGAATCCCAATTCAATGGGTCATTTATTTCACGCCTTACCAACTGACCCACATTTGATCAGCACAAATTAGCCCAGGCCTCATTAATATCAAACAAAAACAAAAAATGTTCTCTCAGTATTTGTGCCATTATATCACTTCACAACTCCTCGACTCAACGGAGGTCCGAGGTTCAAAATTATTTACCCTCATCGCAGGATTACCACAATTCCGTCAGATAGTAAGCTAGAATTGTCTATTATCTCAGATAATAATAATAATAATAATAATAATAATAATAATAATTTTGTACCTAATCTGAATCTATACTACCCTCATTATATCGGCATAAAATTATCCGACCAACTGAATTTGTTGAAATAAAATAAAATGAACGAACAAATAGGTATTTAAACTATCACAACAAACAGATTTTCTTTAACAGGGGCCCTAGCTAGTGTTGGTGGGGTGGACATTTGTACCTCGGCGCCATGACTCTTCACACACATATGATGCGGCAACGCCTTAAGTTATCATGCATAAAATACAACTACTTTACATTAAATCGAGTACTTCATCTATCCAACTTTATCTGGTTCACAGGATATATGGCAAAGATTCTTGCGTCATCTTAACCTGACTTCTTTCATATATCTCTCCAAGAACGAAGGCTCCTTTATTACCTCAACGAAATTAATTAGCCTTTTCCCCCCGTCTCCTCTGACAGTACTCATAAAACAAGGATACAACCATGCTCATGCAATAAAGACAACTAGATGGGAAATTCATACTCTATTCCTAATTTGTTTCTCTCCCGAACAACTTTAAATGATTAAAATTAAAAGAAAAATACCGACCACTCTGATCTTACTACTTTAATTATTCAATATAAAATCATCCCACGCTATTCCTATATTCTGATATGATTTATCTACAGGGAATATGAATATCATAAAATCATAATTTTGTACTCAACAGTGCTGGTCCGTTGTCCATCGTACGCCGTTCAAGCCCAGGGGAGGGCTCCCTTGAAGGTCTTAGCCCATCATGCTGAAGTGGGAGATCGCTGGTTCAGGACGTTCCATGATGCTCCTGGAATAATCCATAGCGTTGGGGTTTGAACACTGAAATGACACTGTTTACACAAAAACTTCCTCCGCTCACGTTACAGGCAAATTTTCCTTTCTTCTAACCAGAATGAAAGTTATGAATGTATACGATACCCTGGTACAGGACACAGCTCGCCTATCCTAATCCGACATATGCCAATCCGAGCTCACAGATTCATTACCGGAACAGTTCAACCTCCCGCATTACCTTAAGGTGGGCTACTTATGTTTATTATCAACCCTGTCTTGTATGCTTTGTTCAGCGCGCTCCTCAAATTACGCTGTTCTGAAGCACGATAAACATTGATACAATTTCGTTTATGTGATAACCACTAATTCTTCGTACTATCACTATTCACTCGCCTGCCGTTTACACAGTTTCTAACATAGATTATAATTAAGAGGCTCTCTGCCTCCACTACGGGATACTGACTGAAAAATGACGTTCCATGTCCGATAGACGGCAATTCATTGTTTCACAGTTCTCGGTGCGAAATTATGTCACTCACGTTCCTTCGTGTCACACCGCGATCAAACTATAAATGCGCACATAATGTTTACACAGTTCAGATTTTTACTGCAGATTCGCACTGAAATCCTACTTTTCACACTCCCGCTTACATAAAATTTACCATACAAAGAGAGGGAAATCAGACCAAAAGTCGGCCGTGTGGTCACCTCGTAGACTGGTCTCCACCCTCATATGTGCAGGCAAATATAAGGGCTACCCTAGGGTGGGGGATGCTTGGGAGACATCTCCCTCCTACAAATTTCAGTTTTCCAGATCCACAAGGCTTACGAATCTCTGCGATGCGGCAGATTATGTGACCAACTACTCCGAAATACAAGATGTGATGCGGAACTGAGGATGATCGGTGGATTTGTAGTAATTCCAATCAAATCGGGGTGGGGGTAGTACTCTCTATTAGCATTTGGCGCCACTGTAAGCGTCGGTAGGCCGAGCCGGTTACATAATCTTATGAAGATGCATTTTCGTAGGTGAGATTATTCTACCTTGATTTCCAATTTTGCCATTCATCCAATATTCCTCTTATTACTCTGACGTACGTTTTCTGGTTAGTTTAGCCTTTATTGAGCTGAAAACACCCCTGAAATCACCCCATCGCTTTGGCATCGCTGTGCGTTGGCGTTTGCTTTCAAGATGGAGTCAGCAAAATTGTGTTGTTCTTCCCCTTGTTCCATTATACGCGCGCAGTTCGGGAGTTTTTCTGAGCCACCCACTGGGTGCTCTAGGCGCCTCTATGTCGCGAAGTGTTATGCAATATGACGCTACTGCCAGCATCCACACAAAGGAAGCTACAAGCCTACTACTTTCCCAAATATGTAGCTCGAATTAATTTATTCATTGTGACGATACGGTCACAATATATATATATTTGATATAATTTTTGATGAGATAGCACATCATGTGTTAGCCTAACTAATTTATTAGTTCAGAGATCATAATGCATTTTTTAAAACAAATATTTGTGTTAGCCATCTTGGACAAAGATAATAAGAAATCACAGACATGACACTCTCATGTATGGGCTGTTTGACCTCGAAGAGTACAAACAGTTGACGACGTATCCAGCAAAAGTGGCGACCTGTTTTTTATTCCAGATGTAAAAATTCGTACTATCGCGCTCGTAACGACGGAATTTCTTAATCAACCTCTGATTTCAGACTTTATCTGAGTTTTTTATTTGTTTTTAACTAGTACAGTGATATTTCATAGATGACATTTTTGATGTAAGGTTAGTATGGAAAAAAATACATTTAGTAAACAATGCGTGTATTTAATGTCAAGATTTACGGCTAGATGTGCTTCCTATCACCAACATGAACGACTTGAGAGAGCTAATCAAGGACGAAAAATAATTAAAGGTAAGTAGCTGAGAAAAAAAATATTATTTTATTAAACTAACCACTTTTGTCTCCACCTTCACTCCTCACCAGTAGGTTGGAGTCGTTAGTGGTTTACCTTCACTTAAAATTACAACCTGCTATGAACATCCTGTACACCTTTCATGATAGAGGTAACCTTCAACAGACAGCAAAGCAAATCTTGCGTAGTAACAACCGCACTGAAACACCCCTTAGTGTTTTTTCCACTTACTCACAGTAGGGTGCAAGGAGAGGGGGATTCTTTTTTACAAAACCTAACATCCTGTTCACCTTTC
Organism: Anabrus simplex; assembly: GCF_040414725.1. Lineage (NCBI taxonomy): Eukaryota > Metazoa > Arthropoda > Insecta > Orthoptera > Tettigoniidae > Anabrus > Anabrus simplex. The sequence continues at coordinate 104,689 of NC_090267.1, forward strand.
GCCAGCAAGTAACCTTGTAAAGCAAATCCAGTTGCTGCAAATATTTCACATGTAGCTGGCCTCCTTGAGCAGTGAGAGGCACTCCAGCAAGTAACTTTTAGAAGCAAATCTACTCACAGTACCTTGCCCACACCTTTCAAGAAACATTTAACTCTTACATAAAGACCTCCGGGTACGTGTAGTTAACATTTCCTACATGCGCCCTAGCAAGTTGGAGGCCTCTGCAAAAAATATAAATTTAGTAAACAATGTGATTATCTATCATGATGATTTATGTCTAAATGTCCTTCCTGTCACCAACATAAACAATTTAAGAGCTAATCAAATAGGCAAGTAGGGTAGAAATATTTTTAGTAACTGAACTAAACAATTAATTACACTCAATAGAGGTTTTTTTTTAAAAAAAAATCTCTACTAGGAGAGTAAGGTTAATAGTTAACTTGTTTTGCTCTTACAACACCTTTCAGTAAAGGATACTCAATTACGCACCATAACAAGTAATGTTACCTATCACACCCACCCACCTAGGCATAACAGTAGAAAGCTACCGCAAGAAACGACATTCCACATTTGTGTGTAGCCTTGACAGCGAGAGGCCCCTTCGTACGCGCCTTAGCAAGTGAGAGGCGCCTGCAGGGAGGGAACCCCTCGCGCACGCGCAGAAGCAGCGGCTGGTCTAGACTCCTTGTGGTCCAGTACCCTTAAATCCTACCTACTGATCTGGTACCCCTAGCCTCCCACGTGTAGCGGTGAATAGCCTTATGCTTGAAGAATGTATTCGTAACAGCTAAACCCATACTAGCACAGAAGTCCAGCAAACGCTTCCCATTCCCATTAGCTTCCATATCTTCCCCACATTTACCAATCACCCTTTCGTATCCTTCAGTTCTATTCCCAACTCTCGCATTGAAATCGCCCATTAGCACTATTCTATCCTTGCTGTTGATCCTGACCATGATGTCACTCAATGCTTCATAAAACTTGTCAACTTCATCCTCATCTGTATCCTCTCATGGTGAATACACAGACAATTCTAGTCCTAATTCCTCCAACTGACAAATCAACCCACATCATTCGCTCATTTACGTGCCTAACAGGAACTATGTTGCGTGCAATGGTATTCCTAATAAAGAGCCCTACCCCAGGCTCTGCCCTTCCCTTTCTAACACCCGTCAAGTACACTTTATAATCTCCTATCTCTTCCTCGTTATCTCCCCTTACCTGAATATCACTTACTCCTAGCACATCCAGATGCATCATCTTTGATGACTCAGCCAGTTCTACTTTCTTTCTTCCATAAGCCCCATTAATATTGATAGCTCCCCATCGAATTCCATTTTGTTCGCCAAGTTGTTTCCAAGAAGTCCCTCGCCTGTCAAATGGGAGGGGGACTCCGTTACTCCCATAGGTCCGAGGCTTGCTTAAAATGTTCTGAGCTCGGTAGATTCATGAGGCAGGATGCTACCCTACTTGCACATAGTCCATAGTCCAACCTCAATGTTAAAAAAATTTCTGTACTATTTTTTCATGTTTTTCATAAGACTAGTATAATTAAATTACTTCAGATATTCACTTGTTGATTAACATCTTCATTTTGGATGGTTGACACCTTCATACGGCACAAAAATCAGGCATGTAATATGTTTCGCTGTTCCATAATAACGTGTTAAAAATGAGCAAAAAGACCCAGTTCACAGCCAGGATCCATTCATTCATTCATTCATTCATTCATTTATTTAGCTTCCATAGACTGTACAATTATATATTTTGAAATATGCCAACAGTATAGGAGTTGTCAAGTGATTTCCTAATACTAACAATAATATATGCACAACAATGAACATTTTGAAAAAGAAGAAAAACAGAAACACCACATACCTCAATGTTAGGACAGCACATCTTAATTTTTTAAAATAATATTAATAACCAATATTTACAAGACAAAATAAAAATATATTGGTGTGGTGTTAATAATGTGAACATAGTCAATGTGACATTAACATATTTTTAAGGCTATATACTGGATTACAAGTTAATAAGTAATAGCATCATTACCAGCACTTCATCATGTATTCTTCTGTACTGTAGAAGCAGCTACTCAGCAGGAGATTTTTTAAAGCTGTGGTAAATGAACTGATGGGACTAATATCTTTAATCGTATTTGGAAGCTTATTATACAATCTGATTCCAACAGAGTCTACATGTCTCAAGGCAATGGTTTTACTCTTGTGCTCGATAAAAATATTATTTCTTGTTTGCGCCTGGTAATTGTGATTGTCAAAATTCTTTCTGAAGTGATCAGATTGTCAAAATTCTTTCTGAAGAGATCAATATTTTTTTCACATGTAGAATGCATTGCATGATGTGTATACTTGGTACTGGGAGTATCCTTAGTCTCTTAAATAATGGTCTGCAATGATCTAACCTGTTACGTCTCAATATAATTCTGATAGCTCGTTTGTGTATTCGAAAAATAACATCAAGATTTGATTTGTAGCAGCCCCAGAGACCAATAGCATAAGTGATGACTGAATGGAAATATCCAAAATATGCTATTGTAACATATTCTTCACTACAACTATTAGACAAAATCCTTAAGGCAAAACAAACAGAACTCAGAGACTTCCTTATTTTTTTAATATGACAATCCCATCTTAATTTTTCATCTATATGGACACCTAAAAATGTTGTGGTCAACGTATTTTCAATTGCATTTGCATTTAATATAAGGTTGTGTTTTTTTGCAGTTTTGTCATGGTAGTTAAAAGCCTTGAATTCCATGTATTGGGTCTTTTTAAAGTTCAATGTTAATTTGTTTTTCCTGAACCATGATTCTAACCTAGACAGGACTGTATTTGCTGTAGTTTCTATAGACGTAGGGTCAGGATTATTAATAATTATGTTTGTATCATCAGCATACAGAACTGCTGTTTCTACTTGATTATTGTGAGGAAGATCATTCACAAAGATCAAGAAAAGAACAGGCCCCAGAATACTACCCTGCGGAATACCTAAGTCTATGCTTTTTACCTGAGAGTGATATGTCTCATTATGCCCTTTATTGTTACAATGTGTAATTTCAACAAACTGGGATCGTTTATTCAGGTATGATCTAAACCAGTCATTAACAATTCCTCTAACTCCAATCTGATATAATTTGTGCAACAATATTTCATGATCAACAGTATCAAATGCCTTTGAAAGGTCAAGAAATAGTCCTATCACAGTTTCATCATTATCAAGAGCATTTACGACCAACTGTGTAAAATGTGATAAAGCAGACAAAGTACTTCTGCCAGCTCTGAACCCATGTTGTGCATTATTTAACAAGTTATATTTGATTAAAAATTTAGTAAGCCGATCTTTCATAGCACATTCAAATATTTTTTAAATAACAGTAATAAGTAGTGATATTGGTCTGTAGTTATGTAAATCGTGTAAGTTTCCACTTTTAAAGACTGGGATAACTTTAGCTATTTTTAGGAGATTAGGAAACCGACCACTAGAAAATGATTCATTGATGAGATAAGTTAAAGGCTGTACCAGATAGGGAGCACATTTTTTAATGAGTTTTGTGGGAACTTCATCTACACCTGTGGAAGTTTTGTTCTTCAAAGATTGTATGATTTTAAAAACTTCCAGTTCTGTTACTGGAGTTAACTGCATAGAGTTTTGCACAAAGGTTGGGAGTTCTGGTAATACATCTGATTTATTTGCATTTTCAAGTTTGTATGGTACGGATAGAAAGAAATCATTTATATAATTAGCCAAATGATGAGGGTCATTCATTTGTATTCCCTTATCATTTTTTATGCCAGCAACTTTATTTCTAACTGCGTGTCTGTTGGTTTCTCCCTTGATTACCTTCCATATGGTTTGTGATTTATTGCATGACTCTTTAACTTTCTTGTTATTATGCATTATCTTAGCCACCCTAAGAACTCTTCGATAGACTGATTTGTAGTTTTTAACATACTTACAAAAAACCTGGTCACAACTCTGTTGTGCTAATCTACTTAGTAATTTACATTTTTGACTTGAAATCCGTATACCCTTCGTGATCCATGGCTTTTTTGAAGATTCATTAATTACTGCAAGTTTTTTGGAAAATGTAATTCAAATTCCGTTAAAAAAATGCTTAAAAAGGTTCTATACTTTTGGTCAATGCTATGACCGAATGTTATTGGAGTCCAGGTCTGAAGTTTAAGGCTTTCAATGAAACTGCCACATGCAGCTGCAGAAAAAAAACGAGTTAATTGTGCTTGCTTTATTTTGGTTGAATGCTTGCTAGCATTCTCAAATTCTAGTTGTAAAATTTGAGCATGATGATCTGATAATCCAAAATTTATATTGGATGCTTGCATTTTAGAACAATGGAAATTAATACAAATGTTGTCTATCATTGTAGCTGAGGTGGCAGTTAGCTGAGTGGGTGTAAAAATTAAGTGTTTTAGATTACAGTTTTGAAGAACATGCAGTAGTTGTGATGTTGATGGAAGGTTTTCTTCAGCAAAATCTATGTTAAAATCACCACAAAGTATTACTTCTGCGCTGCTATTCCTACCGAAAATGTTATGAAGGACTTGATCTAATTTTTCTAAGAAAATCTCCACATCAGCATCCGGTGAACGGTACACGGTTAACAGAATTACCCTTTTATCATAGGGAAGATTAAATTCCACTGAAATTGGTTCAAATTCTAATTCAGAATTATGCACTTCAAGATCCTTCCTTTCTTTACATTCAATTCCTGACTTAGCAAAAATACAAACTCCCCCATGCTCTTTATTAACCCGACTGTAATTACTTGCCAGATAATAACCTTCAATATTAATGAGTTCAAGTTCATCATTATTACACCAATGTTCATCCAAACAGATAAACATGACATCCTGTATTGAATTTAAAATTACTTGTAATTCTAAAATTTTATTTTTAAGACATTGAATGTTCTGATGAAATAGTTTGAACCGCCTATTCCCACCCTCCAAGTCATTACCGGTATTTAATTCTGGACCCACATTTTCGATTGAAATGTTATTGGGTCCAGAATCTAACACACGTTTCCTGGACTAGGTAGTTCTAGGACAGTCTTTTCCTGATCTTTACTTGTAATGATGTTACTTATTAACTTGCTTCCCAAGTCTATTTAAGTGCATGCCATGCCTCGTATGAGAAGTTTGGTTTAATTTACTAATGTCTAACAGTGTAACATTTTTGAAATGACTACATATTTGCCTGAATTTCTCATTTGTGTCCTTGACAGCTTTATTCACAATTGACCAGTCTGTTAAATCATGTCTATGGGGTACGTTTGTCACTATCACATTTGTATGGGTCAGCTTACCTAGAGTCCTTTTCAGAATACTTGCAGCCTGATGGCCTTCATTTCTTGCTACGTCGTTGGTTCCACCGACAATAACTATGACGTTGTTTGACGAGAGTTTATCAGCATTTCTCAAGAGGGGTTTCACTACTTCTGAAAAGGGGGCACCTGGTTGAATAACACCTGTCACTTCACTGTCGGCTCGCAACTCTGCTATATTTGCTGAAAGGCCTCGACCGTGACTATCACCAAACAGTTTCACTTTCTTCTCCTTGCTTACTTTCTTGATCACGTTATCGGCATGAATTCAGCGTTTTTTCGTCGGTGAACTCGCATCTCGGGAGAAAGAAGTGCTTCCTTGCTCTTCGCGAACTTCGTGTAAAACGCTGAATCTGTTCGTTACTGTAGGTTGATTTCCAGATGAATTAGGCCTAGTTAGCGACACTTTCCTGTGCCGCGATGTAACCTCACTCCACGACGTGCCAACGCCAACACCATCCCATTTTTTTAGTTTTTCCACCTCTTCAATGAGATTTGTCTTTTCAGATCGTAACTTTTTAATTACAAGGTTTGCTTCTACCAAACCCTTATGTAGCACTTCTATTATTTTGTGTAGTGATTCAACAGTTTCATGGACAGATGAAGGCGTCATTTTAGGCCTACACACACACTCGCGTTCGTAGATATTACCGGTACAAATGTCCTTTTCTGGAGATATAGAGTGATTACTTTCACTACTGAGAATATCTTGACTGTTCTTCTCACCATCTGTAACATTTTCTGTACATCTTACAGCACATTTCACTTCGTTTTCTGACAAAAACCGGGAAGACTCATTATTAGCTAGCACTGCCGACGCCATCTTAAATTCATCCATGTTAAATTAATGGTAGTGTTGAAAGAGAGGGATTCAGTTAGATGGAAGTGTAGTAAGCAGTCTGGCCTATGCTGACGACATGGTCTTAACGGCAGATTGTGCCAAAAAACCCCTGGAGTCTAATATCTTGGAACTTGAAAATAGGTGCAATGAGTATGGTATGAAAATTAGCCTTTAGAAGACTAATTTGATGTCAGCAGGTAAGAAATTCATCAGAACTGAATGTCAGATTGGGGATACAAAGCTAGAACAGGTCGATAATTTCAAGTATTTAGGTTGTATGTTCTCCCAGGATAGTAATATAGTAGGTGAGATGGAATCAAGGTGTAGTAAAGCTAACTGTAAGAAGGAAGTCAGCTCCCAGACGAAACTATCTTTACATCGGTCTGTTTTCAGACCAACTTTGCTTTACGGCACCAAGACTGGATGGACTCAGGATATCTTATTCATAAGTTAGAAGTAACAGACATGAAAGTAGCGAGAATGATTGCTGGTACAAACAGGTGGGAAAAATGGCAGGAGGGTATTTGGAATGAAGAGATAAAGGCTAATTTAGGAATGAACTCAGTGGATGGAGCTGTATGCATAAACCGGCTTCGGTGGTGGGGTCATGTGAGGCGAATGGAGGAGGATTGATTATCTAGGAGAATAATGGACTCTGTTATGGAGGTTAAGAGAAGCAGAGGGAGACCAAGGCAATGATGGTTAGACTCAGTTTCTAACGATTTAAAGATAAGAGGTATAGAACTAAATGAGGCCACAACACTAGATGCAAATAGAGGATTGTGGCAACGTTTTGTAAATTCACAGAAGCTGAACGCTGTAAGGCATAACGGTCTATAATGATTATGTATGTATGTATCACATTGACCACGTATACGGTTTTCGGAAACACCTAGGAGCTGGAATTTACTCCTGCAGGACTTCTTTTACGTGCCATAAAATCTATCGACATGAGGCGTATCTGAGCACCTTCAGATATCACTGGACTGAGCCAGCATCAAACCTGCCTAGTCGAGAACATAAATGACATCCCATTAGAACATTAAAACATGCTCAACCTATTCATTCCAAATGTAACCACAATGTTCCTATACATCAATGTATATTATTGTAAAAAATTAGTTTTTAAGAATAGTTTTAATATAACATCTACTTCAGAGCTCTGACATAGATTTTAGAATTTATGGCTGGTGATGCCTGCAATGACAGGTGAAACATGTACCATTATATGCTTAAACCTAATATAATGATTGTATCATAGCCGTAAAGACTTCTAAGTATTGAGTACCGTATAATCTTAAATCCCGCCTGCCACCAAATAAGACCCGCACCCTTTATTGGAAAGAACAAAATTTAAAAACAAAGTGATGTCAAAATTATTTACAATCTTTACTCACACACATCAAATGACTAGAAAATACAAATAAAAGTAAACAAACATTTCCAGAACGACATCCAATGAGTTCATTCATCATCATCATCAGTACCAACTTCGTAACTTTCATCACCATCACCTTCCCATAAAATGTCGTCATTGCTGCCATCCATAGCATTACAAATGTTAATTTCCTGAAACTCTTCTGTATGAGGTCTCCAGGAATACGATTTCATGCCGTCAAAATCCACGAACACAGCAGCTGAACTTCCGGGCACTGAATGCGACCAGTTGGAGTCAGTGTGTGATTATCAGCCGCAATCCATTCTGTATAGAGCTGTTTCAAGGCTGCTTTAAATGGATGGTTCACGCAGACATCCAGCGGCTGTAGCATAAACGCCAACCCGCCCGGAATGATCACTAGGTCGGTTTTCCCATCCTTGATACGTTTCTTCACAGTGTCTGTTGTGTGACCAGGGTAACTATCGAGAACAAGCAATCTCTTTTGTCCCAATAATGCACCAAGGAGGCGTTGCCAGACACACTTTACCCAGTCTTCCACAAGTGAACTGTCCGGAGTTCTGAGATCTGATGATAACAGCCAGCGGGTAGATTTTTAGGAAGAGTCTTTTGCTTGAAAGAATGTACGGCGGCAATTTGGTTCCGTCGGCGAGAATACACAACAATACCATACACCGTTGTTTTTAATTACCACCTGTTCTAATGGTAACACTTTTAGCACCCTTAACATTCACAGTCCTGTCCACTGGCATTTTAAAGTACAGTGGGGTCTAAACTGCATTGCGAATTTGGGAAAGCTAATATGTATTTTCCTTCGACAACGGAATTATGTGACGCTGAAACAACAATAACTTCTCATCGTAGGAATCAGGAAGATGCTGTGAAATTGAGGTACACCTTCGTACGCTCAACCCATTTCTTTTATAAAAATTATAAACCAATCCTCGGTTCCAATGAAAGTTCCTTTGCGATCTCTAATGCCTTTACCTGACACATTTCGGTTGACACACCATATCCCAAGAAATAGAGTTAGAAATGGCTGTGGAAGTAAGGAGAAATTAAAGGAACTTACTAGAAAATTGAATCTAGCAAAGAAGGCAGCTAAGGATAACATGATGGCAAGCATAATTTACACTCATACAAATTTTAGTGAAAAATGGAAGGGTATGTATAGGTATGTAAAGATTGTTGGTTACAAGGATAATGTCCCGATAGAACAGGAGACTAAGGCTAAAGAAGTATTCAAATTTACATATGATAGCAATGACATTTACAATAAGATACAAAAGTTCAAAACTAGAAAAGCAGCTGGAATTGATAAGATTTCTCGGGATATACTAAAGACAAAGGGTTGGAATATAGTACCATATCTGAAGTACTCGTTTGATTATTGATTGTTCAGAGGAGCTATACCAGATGAATGGAGAGTTGCGATAGTAGCCCCTATGTATAAAGGAAAGGGTGATAGACATAAAGCTGAAAATTACAGGCCAGTAAGTTTGACATGCATTGTATGTAAGCTTTGGGAAGGCATTCTTTCTGATTATATTAGACATGTTTGTGAAATTAATAACTGGTTTGATAGAAGGCAGTTCGGTTTTAGGAAAGGTTATTCCACTGAAGCTCAACTTGTAGGATTCCAGCAAGATATAGCAGATATCTTGGATTCAGGAGGTCAAATGGACTGTATCGCGATTGACCTGTCTAAAGCATTTGATAGGGTGGATCATGGGAGACTACTGGCAAAAATGAGTGCAATTGGACTAGACAAAAGAGTGACTGAATGGGTTGCTATATTTCTAGAAAATAGATCTCAGAGAATTAGAGTAGGTGAAGCTTAATCTGACCCTGTAATAATTAAGAGGGGAATTCCTCAAGGCAGTATTATTGGACCTTTATGTTTTCTTATATATATATAAATGATATGAGTAAAGGAGTGGAATCAGAGGTAAGGCTTTTTGCGGATGATGTTGTTCTCTATAGAGTAATAAGTAAGTTACAAGATTGTGAGCAACTGCAACGTGACCTCGATAATGTTGTGAGATGGACAGCAGGCAATGGTATGTTAGTAAACGGGGTTAAAAGTCAGGTTGTGAGTTTCACAAATAGGAAAAGTCCTCTCAGTTTTAATTACTGTGTTGATGGGGTGAAAGTTCCTTTTTGGGGATCATTGTAAGTATCTAGGTGTTAATATAAGGAAAGATCTTCATTGGGGTAATCACATAATTAGAATTGTAAATAAAGGGTACAGATCTCTGCACATGGTTATGAGGGTGTTTAGGGGTTGTAGTAAGGATGTAAAGGAGAGGGCATATAAGTCTCTGGTAAGACCCCAACTAGAGTATGGTTCCAGTGTATGGGACCCTCACCAGGATTACCTGATTCAAGAACGGGAAAAAATCCAAAGAAAAACAGCTCGATTTGTTCTGGGTGATTTCCGACAAAAGAGTAGCGTTACAAAAATGTTGCAATGTTTGGGCTGGGAAGAACTGAGAGAAAGAAGGAGAGCTGCTCGACTAAGTGGTATGTTACATGTGATAAAATTCATTTTTAGGTCCATATTGAAAATATTTGCATTAAATAACACTTGTATGTTTTAATATTCATCCACCTATACATAGGTGGATGAATATTAAAACATACAAGTGTTATTTAATGTAAGTGGTATGTTCCGAGCTGTCAGCGGAGAGATGGCGTGGGATGACATTAGTAGACGAATAAGTTTGAGTGGCGTTTATAAAAGTAGGAAAGATCACAATATGAAGATAAAGTTGGAATTCAAGAGGAGAAACTGGGGCAAACATTCATTTATAGGAAGGGGAGTTAGGGATTGGAATAACTTACCAAGGGAGATGTTCAATAAATTTCTAATTTCTTTGAAATCATTTAAGAAAAGCCTAGGAAAACAACAGATAGGGAATCTGCCACCTGGGCGACTGCCCTAAATGCAGATAAGTATTGACTGATTGATTGAATTCCCGCCTTTCTGTCACATATTTATACATTTTTTTTTCAATTTCTGGAAACTGTACACTCAGTCCAAGAAAAGCTCTACGATCACCACTACATGTTAATAGCACATTTTTCTTCTTACTCCAATGGCAAATACATGACTCGTCAATATCGTATATCCTACCGGTGGCACGATTTCCAATAATTTCGGCTTCCTGAACTACTTTCACTTCCTCACTCGCAGTAAAAGATGGCAAACGCTTTGTGGAATTCATGTTGATACTCCGAGAACGTGCGTGAGACTGACGCCAAGCGCGGAAGTAGCATATACTGAGAGCGGAGAGAGCATTGTTGCCAAGCCACGCCGGCGGTGATGCACGGTTTACGTGCATTCGGAAAGATATATTTTCCAAAATTTTAAATAAGACCCGCACTCAATTTTGGAAGCAATATTTTCGAAAAAACAGTGTGGGTGGTATTCAAGATTATACGGTGGTTGTCAATAAATTAATTGTAATAATTTTAATATATTGAATTTTAATATGGTCAAAACAAATATAGTCGCTTGTAACCCAGCTTAATACCGCAATGCGCATGATATCTGGTGCAATCATATCTACTCCAATTCATTGGCTTCCACTGCTAATTGGTATAATGCCACCTGATCTATGCAATCTAATGCACTTATGAAGGAATTCCCCAAGATCTATAAAACCCTAGTCTACCCGTGCATAGTGACCTGCCACTTTTGAATCTTATAACAGATTAAAATCACTCCATCCAACTCTGTGTGATGTTGCTGACATGAATACTAAGGATTTAAAATCTCTTGATGAGTGGAAAGGTCAATGGGAAGCAGCAATAGATGTGTGCCTTCATACCTTCTTCTCAGGTCCCAGACTTCCAAGCGGATCCCACCTACCATGAAAGACCTGGACTGCCCAGAATAGAATCAGAACAGGACATGGCCGGTGCAGAGCCAATCTCCATATGTGGAAAAACCTACCTAATCTAGACTGTAACTGTGGAGCTCCACACCAGACTATTCATCATATCATCAGGAAATGCAATATTCAAGCCTATCATGGTGATGAAGCTGACCTCCTGCTGGTAACTCCAGATGCTGCACACTGGATTGAAGAAATTGAAGAAGAAGAATTGTGAAACACAAATTACTTTGTTTCTCATCTCTAAATATTTATATATATTACTGATATTGTCTGTATACGCTAAATAAATGAACTACTACTTTGACTGATTCCAGAGTTTGGAATACCTCACCAGTCAGTGGCAGGAAAAGTGATTCTATTCCTAAATTCATGAGAGTTCTGTTGAGGTTCCAGTTGAAAGCTAAAGCCTGAATTTGTGCACTACACTGCTAAGTGTGTGAATGACGAAGGATTGCCAGTATCTCTTTTTATGTGGACATAGGTGACAGTTGCATAATGTGTTTGTGTGTGAGTGAGTAAGATTACTTGATATTCATATTGGTTATGTATGGTATAGTATTGAAATACTTTTATTCATGTGAAAGTGTTTGTGTGATAGAAAGATTTAATTTCGTGTGGCTGTTTCTAGCCGGGTGCAGCCCTTGTAAGGCAGACCCTCCGATGAGTGTGGGCGGCATCTGCCATGTGTAGGTAACTGCGTGTTATTGTGGTGGAGGATAGTGTTATGTGTGGTGTGTGAGTTGCAGGGATGTTGGGGACAGCACAAACACCCAGCCCCTGAGTCATTGGAATTAACCAATGAAGGTTAAAATCCCGGACCCAGCCGGGAATCGAACCCAGGACCCTCTGAAATGAAGGCCAGTATGCTGACCATTCAGCCGAGTCGGACTATAGAAAGATGGGATTCTGTTATACACTTGAGAGCAGAATAATAAATCAATGTTGTAAGTATGTGTGTTGTGTATTCAGCCTGAACGCTGGTTTGATCCTCCATAGCTGCACCAACAACTGTCATACATAGCCTAGGTGTCACTGAAGAGGCATACTAGGGAAATGAGCAGTGAGATACTTTCCTCAAAGAGCCACAAGTTGCTATTACATATCAGACTGTGAAGCCAATGAAATGCATGTACCAACCGACCCTCTGAGCAATATTTCCACACCATTCATAGCAGGGACTGGCTGCGTAAGGAATGGTATTAGAAGCATCGCTCATAGCGCGGTCACATTCATACTGTCAAAGCCAAGGATGGGACTGAGACAGGTCAATGAAAGTAACGCATATTCTAGCCCATACCAGAAGACATAGTGCACTGTAAACACTACATCCCACCAGCAAAGGCGTAACAAAATAGCACAACAAATATATTGCTCAATGAAACTTTGGTTTCTCTTCATCTGTGCTTAATTACCTGTCTGAAAGAACATATTCTCAATTCTAACAATGTTTAACTTATAGGTTTAGTACACAACGTGTCATTGGCGGCACAAAAGGCTTAATATTTCTGACAAAACAGAGAGTACTTCGATGGAAATAGACGCTAATGATATTTCAGATGATAAAAACGCCATGACAAATGATCAATTCAATCAATCAATCAATCAATCAATCAATCAATCAATCAATCAATCAATCAATCAATCAATCAATCAATCAATCAATCAATCAATCAATCAATCAGTCAATACTGATCTGCATTTAGGGCAGTCGCCCAGGTGGCAGATTCCCTATCTGTTGTCTTCCTAGCCTTTTCCTAAATGATTTCAAAGAAATTGAAAATTTATTGAACATCTCCCTTGGTAAGTTATTCCAATCCCTAACTCCCCTTCCTATAAATTAATATTTGCCCCTGTTTGTCCTCTTGAATTCCAACTTTATCTTCATATTGTGATCTTTCCTACTTTTATAAACGCCACTCAAACTTATTCGTCTACTAATGTCATTCCACGCCATCTCTCCGCTGACAGCTCGGAACATACCACTTAGTCGAGCAGCTCTCCTTCTTTTTCCCAATTCTTCCCAGCCCAAACTTTGCAACATTTTTGTAATGCTACTCTTTTGTCAGAAATCACCCAGAACAAATCGAGCTGTTTTTCTTTGGATTCTTTCCAGTTCTTGAATCAGGTAGTCCTGGTGAGGGTCCCATACACTGGAGCCATACTCTAGTTGGGGTCTTACCAGAGACTTATATGCCCTCTCCTTTACATCCTTACTATAACCCCTAAACACCCTCATAACCATGTGCAGAGATCGGTACCCTTTATTTACAATCCCATTTATGTGATTACCCCAATGAAGATCTTTACTTATATTAACAATTAGATACTTACAATGATCCCCAAAAGGAACTTTCACCCCATCAACACAGTAATTAAAACTGAGAGGACTTTTCCTATTTGTGAAACTCACAACCTGACTTTTAACCCCGTTTATCAACATACCATTACCTGCTGTCCTTCTCACAACATTATCGAGGTCACGTTGCAGTTGCTCACAATCTTGTAACTTATTTATTACTCTATAGAGAATAACATCATCCGCAAAAAGCCTTCCATTCTTTACTCATATCATTTATATATATGAGAAAACAAAGGTCCGATAATATTGCCTTGAGGAATTCCCCTCTTAATTATTACAGGGTCAGATTAAGCTTCACCTACTGTAATTCTCTGAGATCTATTTTCTAGAAATATAGCAGCCCATTCAGTCACTCTTTTGTCTAGTCCAATTGCACTCATTTTTGCCGGTAGTCTCCCATGATCCACCCTATCAAATGCTTTAGACAGGTCAATCGCGATACAGTCCATTTGACCTCCTGAATCCAAGATATTTGCTATATCTTGCTGGAATCCTACAAGTTGAGCTTCAGTGGAATAACCTTTCCTAAAACCGAACTGCCTTCTATCGAACCAGTTATTAATTTCGCAAACATGTCTAATATAATCAGAAAGTATGCCTTCCCAAAGCTTACATACAATGCATGTCAAACTTACTGGCCTATAATTTTCAGCTTTATGTCTATCACCCTTTCCTTTATACATAGGGGCTACGATAGCAACTCTCCATTCATCTGGTATAGCTCCTCCGACCAAACAATAATCAAATAAGTACTTCAGATATGGTACTATATCCCAACCCATTGTCTTTAGTATATCCCCAGAAATCTGATCAATTCCAGCCGCTTTTCTATGAAAAAATGAAGAATTAATTCACAGTCATGGATGAGGCCTACATCATGGCTGATCAAAGGAATCATAACAAACTCATTTCAGAAATATCATTATCTACCTCATGCATGCATTCAGGAAAATTATATATAAAAACAGAGTAGACATTTACTTAAAGTTCCTGGATAGTACACTTACTGTAATTCTTACTGCTTTTTTTTTTTTAAATATTAAGAGTTTTAATGTAATGTTGTAAAGAAAGTATTAAACTGACCACACATGCCAAGTTCACAGATACAGAACACCACCACTGAGCATGACAATGAATAAGTAAACAATATATTCCATATCATGTAAGGTTAGTGGTGTACTTACATGTATTCTTCTTACCTATGGAACCAGTATGGAACCTATATGTTGTTGTCGTTCTATGAATATTTCCTCCCTAATGTCTGCAGAAGGCTATCAGTAATAAATAGCCTTCCGAAGACATTAAGGGGGAAATAGTCATTTTTCCATTGGATATTTTTCCTGTGGCAAATTTTCTCATAGATCTTCTTTCACAAAATATATTATCCTAGTCACAATTATTCACACAGTATTTTTATCCCATCATACTTCTTTCCCAACAAGTGGACAGTGCTTAAATCATAACCATAACAATATTACTGAGTGTAATTGGCAAGCATCATCCCTCTGTTTACACCACATTAAAAGAAATGCAAAGAGAACAAAACGATACGGAGACAGCCTTTATGCAGGTATCCCTTCTACAATCAATAAAATCCAAACCTGAACAGTGGACATAATTTCAGGATAAGATAAAATCTGTTGTGCTGGAATAATATATATTGTTTACTTCAGACCGGAAGTCAATCTGGACCACAAAATGTGAAGTAACTCAGGATAGAAATTTAAAGAAAAAATATTTTTAAAAATTCATCAACAAAAGTTATTGGAGAATATTATACTTTAAGCCCCGATATCAAAGAAATACACTGTGAAACAGAACCACAGCAACTCATTCCCTGTCCCTGCTTGACCTAGTTTAATGGAGACTATGCATGGTATGTCTAAAAAAATCGGTCAGGACAATTACGTCCAACTAAAATTATCATAAAATACTGGGGCAGATTCTAGAATACGTCTTCATGAATGAGAATACAGCGAGATAAAGGGGTAAAAACATAGTTTATATAACCAAAAACATGAAGTTCTAATTCGAAAAAAAGGAAACTAATAGCTATTGAAAACCACAAAAACAATACAAAATAAAATTACAACTTAAGTTTGATACAAATCGTCATTCAAAGTATGCGGGTCACAAACTCATGCATAGAGTGTTCAACAAATTTATGGAACATCGAGTGTAGCTGTTTATGACAGAGATTGAGATAAGTCGACTACGATTGGCTGGTAGGCTGTGATTTAAAGACAAAGGATTCTTCCATGAAAACATAAAGATCAGTTCAATATATTGGCCTATGAAGCATGTGACCATGCCTTGGTGGGGAGGCTTGCGTGTCCCAATGACGCAGATAGTCGAGCTGCAGGTACAACCATATCGGATGGGTATCTGCTGAGAGACCAGACTAACAAATGGTACATCAAAGGGCGGGTAGCAGCCTTTCGGAAGTTGCAAGGGCGGTAGTCTAGATGATTGACTGATATGGCCTTGTAATAATACTCAACATGGCTTAGCTGTGTTGATACTGCTACATGGCTGAAAGCAACGGGAAACTACAGCCATAACTAATAACCGAGGACATGCAGCTCTCTCTGTATGAATTATGTACTGCTGATGGCTTCCTCCCGAATAAAATACTCTGGAGGTAAACTAATCCCCCGTTCGGATCTCCGGGTGGGGACTACACGAGAGGGGGCGATTATCAGGAAGATGGATACTGACATTCTGTGAGTCGGAGCGTGGAACGTTAGAAGTTTGAATCATTGTGGTAGGTTAGAGAATCTGAAAAGGGAGATGGATAGACTAAAGTTAGATGTAGTTGGTATAAGTGAAGTACGTTAGCAGGAAGAACAGGATTTTTGGTCAGGCGACTACCGAATTATCAACACGAAATCAAACAGCGGAAATGCAGGAGTTGGTTTAATCTATATATTGTACCCGTAAAAATGTGCTCATATCTTTAAGGCGGTTGATATTAAATTAACGAGCACGATTCTTAACCTAGGGAGTGGCTTTATCATTGGAGCTGGTACAGAGAGAGGTATAGTTATCAATTTGAGAGATTCTTTTGATAAATTGAGTTTATTGATCATCAAAAGCAAGTTCATATCACCTTCATACAGCAGCGTGGAAGTGTCGTGGCTGGTTGGTACCTCCAAGTCCTGGGATGGTGCTGGACATCGACTGGGCAGGGACCACACCTGCTCGGATGAGGAGTTCTGGAATGTCTGGAGGTTCTGGAAATGTCTTGACGTTCTGGAATGTCCCGACGTTCTGGAATGTCTCGAAGATTGGCACACGTTGCTGGGTTCGATTCGAGACGTAATTCACACTTGAATTTCCTGCACGGCACTCCACACATTCAGGGCACTGTCTGAACAGATATGACCTTTTAATTATGGTTACTGCACTCTAGATATTAAATCAAAACCTTCTGGAATAATCACTCGAAGAACAAGTACTGGTAGAAATGCAAGTTCATAATGCAAGCTCACTGTAAGTCAGAATGTTCTAGAGGATTACTGTCACTTCAGTCCTAAACGCATAGTTCTGAAGATTTAAAACATGTTGGCAATGCACTGAATAAGTAGCACTCGGAAACTATCCTGTTCCGTCAATAGGCGAAGTGAATAGCCATTAAAGAAAATAATATTTGAATGAAAAAGTCTGACTTCATAAATTATGGATCACTCAAAATACTGGAAAGTTCTAGGCTTTCTGGGAACGCGATATATGCATATTCTGAATTGTCACAGTCTTTAAGAATCAAAACATAAGTCCCTGTGCAGCACTTGGAAAGTATTGCATGTTTCACAATTAAACATAATGTTGAATGTCCCCTAAGTTTCATAGTCTTTACAAGGCGTAAATTCAATGAGGCACTTGAGAAAATAAGTCACATCGTTCACACGAAAGTTTATGTTGGTAGGGCACAAGTTCATCCTACACGCTCGGAAAGTTTCAATGTTCCAGAAATTGATTCAAAAAATACAAGTTCGAATAAGTTCGAAACGTAAGTTCAATGCGGTACACAACACTCTTGAAAATTCAAAGTCCTTTCAATCGTCGTTGAATAAGCAAGTCCCTATGTGGCACTTCAAAAAAAACAAAGTTCCAATGTGTAGAAATAACAAAGTTCCAATGTGCCAAAATATTAAAGTCCCAACACAACACTCGAAGAAAATAAAGTTCCGATGACAATGTTCCAGTATGTCACCTTAAGAAAATAATAAAGTCTTATCGCGACACTTGGCGAAAATAACTAAGTTCCAATGAGACGCTTCAGAAAAATAACAAAGTTCCTATATGGCACATTAAGAAAATATCAAAGTACAATCATGACACACGAAAAATAACAAAGTTCCAATGTGTCAATATGACAAAGTTCCAATACGATGCTTGAAAAAAATAACAAAGTCCCATTCAGGCACTTCAAGAATATGATAAAGTCCCGATACAACACTTAGAGAAAATACCAAAATACTTCGATTTCGCAGACTGTCAACTAGAAGTTCGACACACACAATACTTCTCCTGTCACCCGTGTCACAGAGACGGAGGAGTGACAGACACTGAATTCGTAGGTCGGGTGGTCCTCCTTTTATACACGTTCGCATGGAAGTGTCTAGAACTTGGGTACTATCTACCCTTATAACTTCTATAATACTCGGTGGATTTTCTTGAAATCTTGACAGATGATGTCCATTGTAAAGGCTTTTAAGATGGCAGTGTCAAAATAGCGATAAAGTAGCTCAAAATGTACTTTTGAGGGTGAGCTGGAACATTACCATATATGGTATATTAGGAATCAAAAAGGAAAAGGAATCCAAATTCCTACAATGGTGGGAGAAGGGGGTGAACACTATTTAACAGATACTGAGAAAGCAAACCTCTTTAGTAGGGAATTCAGAGATTCAGTAGAAGATTGTCAGGACTTGGAAACCGTAACAGAAGATAGAGAGGGAGAGACACAGAGGGAAACAAGAAGCTTCTCATTCACGAATGAAGATATTTTCAGAGAAATCCAACTGCTTCAGCAAGGAAAAGCAGCAGGAAGTGATCAAATTACTGGGGAGGTATTAAAGACAAAGGGGTGGTATATAGTGCCTTATTTAAAATTTCTCTTTGACTATGTCATAAATAATAGTGTGATACCAAAGGAATGGAAGGAATCTATAATAATACCAATTTATAAAGGAAAGGGTGATAAAAGGAAACCAGAGAACTACAGACCAATCAGCCTGACCAGAATAGTTTGTAAAATACTGGAGAGTTTAATAGCAAAGTACATCAGAGGGATATGTGATGATAAAAATTGGTTCATGAGGAGCCAGTATGGATTTAGAAAGAAATTTTCTTGCGAGGCACAACTGGTGGGATTTCAGCAGGACATATCAGATCAGTTAGATTCAGGAGGCCAGTTAGATTGCATAGCCATAGATCTTTCCAAAGCCTTTGATAGAGTGGAACATGGAATATTATTAAAGAAATTGGAGGGAATAGGATTGGATGTAAGGGTTATACATTGGATAAGAACATTTCTAAATTCAAGAGTTCAGAAAGTCAAAGTAGGAAATAATATATCACAGGAAGAGAAAGTCTGGAAGGGAATTGCACAGGGTAGTATAATCGGTCCGTTACTTTTCTTAATATACGCAAATGATTTAGGGAACAATATAACATCGAAAATAAGATTGTATGCAGATGACATAACTGTTTATACGGAAATAAATAACATTGAGGATTGTTCAGAATTACAAAGGGACCTTGACAGTATCCAAGAAAGGGTTGAAGAAAATAATATGAAGATTAATGGAGGCAAATCAACTGTTACAACATTTACAAACAGGAGCTTTAAAACTGAATTTGAATATACTTTGGATGAGGTAGTTATTCCAAAAGATGGCAAGTGCAAATACTTAGGTGTGAGATTTGAAAGTAATTTGCACTGGAAGGGTCATGTTGATGACATTGTTGGGAAAGCATACAGATCGTTACATGTCATAATGAGACTACTTAAAGGATGCAACAAAGAATTAAAAGAAAAAAGTTACTTAAGTATGGTTCGTCCATTATTGGAATATGCAAACAGTGTTTGGGATCCTCACCAAGAATACCTAATAAAAGAACTAGATGGTGTGCAGAGGAAAGCAGCAGGGTTTGTAACAGGGGATTTCAGAAGAAAGGAACTTGGGTGGGAAACTTTAAGTAAGAGAAGGGAGAAAACTAGACTTATAGGATTATATAGAGCCTATACAGGAGAAGAAGCATGGGGAGATATCCGTGAGAGGCTTCGGTTGGAAAATAATTATATTGGTAGAACTGACCACAAGTACAAAATTAGAAGGAATTTTAGCAGAAGCGATTGGGGTAAATTTTCTTTCATTGGGAAGGGCGTGAAGGAGTGGAACAGTTTACCAGGGGTAGTGTTTGATCCTTTTCCAAAATCCGTACAGATATTCAAGAAGAGAATAAACAACAATAGAGAAAATAAATTAAATGTTAGAGGGCCTTCGACCAGTGCAGGATATTGTAAATAATAAATGTGTGTGATTAAATTAATTCCATCCCCTGGTCTAAGGAGTTTGGACAGCCCAAGTAGGGGACTGCCTGTAGGGGTGAAGTACAGTGGGGACTTCGAGGGCCCTGGGACCGCTATGGTAGCTGTGAAGGCCCTTCAGGAACTCTGAAAAGTGGTGGCAAAAGAGGCTCTGGTTAAGACACAGCAGGTCGTTATGCTACTTAGGTTCCAAAATGGGTAAAATATAAATATGTAAATAAATTCAGTGTTAATTTTAATCTCATACCAGTTGTATAGTATTATTAGAAGTAATTTCACATACCGTACTGTATATGAGTTGACTATGTTTGTAAGATATTATAAGTAGAATTTTGTAAACAATATAAATTTATTAAGGTTGATGTGTGTGTTTAATAGAAAAAATTATTAGCGTAAATTGTATAATATTGTATTCTAGGAAAATTTTCTTCGTCTCCTGTTAATTTAAAATTTAGTGCTTGACAATAATGTATTTTAGTGTACCATTTGCCACTGAGGTAGACACCTCATTTGCAAATAAAGAGATTTTTATTTGATTTGATTTGGTAGCGGATAGCTGGCTTATGGCGGCCACGTCACTTGCTGGGTACGTCACTGCGTTCAGCGGGCTGCCTACCTTCCACCTCGCACGAAGTTCAACAAACATACTTCGGACTTCTCTCGTAGCGGCGTTCCCGGTACATGTCCCCCCCTCTTAGGGCAAAGAAAGTTCGACAAGGATTTTCTTTAGGCTTCTCTCTCGAAGTATGTTTTTAAGCGAAGCATTATATATGCGTTCGGTGGTTCCATGGTGTGTGTTCTTGCTTATGCTCTGCATCTCCACACTATGGTATAGGGACGTCTTTTATAAGTGGAAGTATCATTGACATCCAAAAGATATTTAAAATCTCGGATCTCTCCGGGTTTATCATTGAACACGTCTGGATAAGTCTCAGAGATTTGCTTGACTGAGTCCGCAACGTCTTTGTAGGCCACTGGGTCTTCAATCACACTGATTACGGAGCTGACATAGTCTGGACCGTCGTCGTACATCTCATCTATCAGGGGTACATCTTCGACGGGTCCCACCTCTTCGGGATCACCCTCTTCATCTCCGACTGGTGCATCGCTATTTCCACCATCGAATTCTTCTTGCGGGATATCTATCCCTTGTATCCGACCATCGTCTCCCTCGATCAGCAGTAATTCTTCAGGGTCAACGTTATAAAATGTAATGACATTTCCTGTGTAATCAATCACTCCTCCATATTTGATGAGAAAATCCGATCCAAGGATAACATTGAATCTCATCTGAGAAATCACTAGAAAAACGTGCTCAAATTGAACATGTCCCACGACGAATTCCATAAAAGTCTGTAGTTTACATTTAATGCACTTATCTGGAATAATCCCTTTGATCCTAAGTTGGGAAACAGGCATCACAAGTACATCACGTCTCTACTTTATGGCTTCTAATAGTCTAGCTGAAATAAGTGAGGCTTGAGCTCCTGAATCTACCAATGACATAACTTTAATATTGCCAACCCTAATGGTGATTACTGGCAGGCTACATTGGTTTCTTGGCCTAGACGGTGTCATGTTTTCATAGAGTAGTTCCAAGTCCTCTACGTGCCAGTAATGTACCTGAGTTACGCAGAGCGGCTCTTCCCTTCTTCCATTTTCAGGCAATCTCCTTAAGAGAACATTGGAGTTTTTTTTTTCACCCATTGTGTTAGGGTTCGGGGCAGGCGTTTCGTTTTTCTTACCAGCGGCTTGCTGATACTCTAGCGAGGCGGCTCCTTCTTGATCCTCACTTTTCCGCTGTTCTTTCAAGTACTCTTGAGTATCTCGCCATCGTCTATTCAATTCATCTTGATAAGAAACCCTATCCTCTACTTGTTGGGCCTCTGTTGGCTTTTTCCATGTTAATCTATTTTGGTACGGCACTTTCCCTCAGTCCGGCCGTCCTTTATACCCTCGATATCGGGTAGGTGTGTTTCGTGGTGTAGGCCGTTCCTCTGGTACTTCCGGATCTGGATGTCCTTGTATCACAAGGGCGACAGGACTGGTAGTCATTTGTTTAGTCTTATTCCCTTTCGGTAAAGATTGAGCGTGGGCTGTGTCTAATCTACGAAGTATCCCATCCATTTGTTCTAAAGATTGTATGTTAGCAGCTACCAAAATCTCCTGAACTTGGGCTGGGAATTGCAACGTGATCGCCTGGATCAGCTCTTGCTCAGGCAATGGTGGATCCAAAAATTGCATCTTCTTAAGTTGCCCGATGAAATAATCTGAGTAACGGGATGTGTTTATAGAAGTTCTGTACTTCTTAGCATACAACTGCAACTTAATTAAATGTTGCGTCTCTGAATTCCAAAAATGCTTCAATAGAGCTTCCTTGAATTCAGAATAAGTGTTGTGGGTTACTGTAGTCACCTCCTAGTTCATGAACCATGGGCGACGGCTGAGTGGCCTAGTAAGTGATCCTGATAATCGGGATACCAGTTGCTATGGAATGGAAGTGGGCATCTCGGACATATTCTGAGTCGTGGCCCTCCTTGTGCTCAAGCGGCTAGGACTATACAATTCACCGGTGGTCCATAACCCGTTAGAGGAGAGATCCTCACTTGGACTATGTGCAAGTAGGGCAGCATCCTGCTTCATGAATTTACTGAGCTCAGAACACTTTAAGCAAGCCTCGCACCTATGGGAGTAATGGAGTCCCACTCCCATTTGACAGGAGAGGGACTCCTTGGAAACAACTTGGCGAACGAAATGGAATTTGATGGGGAGCTATCAATATTAATGGGGCTTATGGAAGAAAGAAGGTAGAACTGGCTGAGTCAGCAAAGAGGATGCATCTGGATGTGCTAGGAGTAAGTGATATTCGGGTAAGGGGAGATAATGAGGAAGAGATAGGAGATTATAAAGTGTACTTGACGGGTGTTAGAAAGGGAAGGGCAGAGTCTGGGGTAGGGCTCTTTATCAGGATTACCATTGCACGCAACACAGTTTCTGTTAGGCACGTAAATGAGCGAATGATGTGGGTAGATTTGTCAGTGGGAGGAATTAGGACAAGAATTGTGTCTGTGTATTCACCATGTGAGGGTGCAGATGAGGATGAAGTTGACAAGTTTTATGAAGCATTGAGTAACATCGTGGTCAGGGTCAACAGCAAGGATAGAATAGTGCTAATGGGCGATTTCAATGCGAGAGTTGGGAATAGAACTGAAGGATACGAAAGGGTGATTGGTAAATGTGGAGAAGATATGGAAGCTAATGGGAATGGGAAGCGTTTGCTGGACTTCTGAGCTAGTATGGGTTTAGCTGTTACAAATACATTCTTCAAGCATAAGGCTATTCACCACTACACATGGGAGGCTAGGGGTACCAGATCCATAATAGACTATATCTTAACAGACTTTGAATTCAGGAAATCTGTTAGGAATGTAGGAGTTTTTCGTGGATTTTTCGATGATACAGACCACTATCTGATCTGTAGTGAACTAAGTATCTCTAGGCCTAGGGTAGAGAAAGTGAAATCTGTCTGCGAACGAATAAGGGTAGAAAATCTCCAGGACGAGGAAATTAGACAGAAGTACATGCATATGATTAGTGAGAAGTTTCGAACAGTAGACAGTAAGCAGGTTCAGGATATAGAAAGTGAATGGGTGGCATACAGGGATGCTGTAGTAGAAACAGCAAGGGAATGCCTAGGAGCAACTGTGTGTAAAGATGGGAAAAGGCGAACATCTTGGTGGAATGATGAAGTGAGAGCAGCTTGTAAACGTAAAAAGAAGGCTTATCAGAAATGGCTCCAAACAAGGGCCGAGGCTGACAGGGATTGGTACGTAGATGAAAGAAACAGCGCGAAACAAATAGTTGTTGAATACAAAAAGAAGTCATGGGAAGATTTTGGTAATAACCTGGAAAGGCTAGGTCAAGCAGCAGGGAAACCTTTCTGGACAGTAATAAAGAATCTTAGGAAAGGAGGGAAAAAGGAAATGAACAGTGTTTTGAGTAATTCAGGTGAACTCATAATAGATCCCAGGGAATCACTGGAGAGGTGGAGGGAATATTTTGAACATCTTCTCAATATAAAAGGAAATCATCATGGTGGTGTTGCAAACAGCCAAGCTCATGGGGAGGAGGAAAATGATGTTGGTGAAATTATGCTTCAGGAAGTGGAAAGGATAGTAAATAAACTCCATTGCCATAAAGCAGCAGGAATAGATGAAATTAGACCTGAAATGGTGAAGTATTGTGGGAAGGCAGGGATGAAATGGCTTCATAGAGTAGTAAAATTAGCATGGAGTGTTGGTAAGGTACCTTCAGATTGGACAAAAGCAGTAATTGCACCTATCTATAAGCAAGGGAACAGAAGGATTGCAACAACTATCGAGGTATCTCATTGATTAGTATACCAGGCAAAGTATTCACTGGCATCCTGGAAGGGAGGGTGCGATCAGTCGTTGAGAGGAAGTTGGATGAAAACCAGTGTGGTTTCAGACCACAGAGAGGCTGTCAGGATCAGATTTTCAGTGTGCGCCAGGTAACTGAAAAATGCTACAAGAGGAATAGGCAGTTGTGTTTATGTTTCATAGATCTAGAGAAAGCATATGACAGGGTACCGAGGGAAAAGATGTTCGGCATACTGGGGGACCATGGAATTAAAGGTAGATTATTAAAATCAATCAAAGGCATTTATGTTGACAATAGGGCTTCAGTGAGAATTGATGGTAGAATGAGTTCTCGGTTCAGGGTACTTACGGGAGTTAGACAAGGCTGTAATCTTTCACCTTTGCTGTTCGTAGTTTACATGGATCAAAATCAAATCAAATCAAAATCTCTTTATTTGCAAATGAGGTGTCTACCTCGGTGGCAAATGGTACACTAAAATACATTATTGTCAAGCACTAAATATTAAATTAACAAGAGAAGAAAATTTTCCTATAATACAATATTATACAATTTACGCTAACAATGTTTTCTATTAAACACACAGCTCATCCTTAATAAATTTATATTGTTTACAAAATTCTACTTATAATATCTCCTGTACTACTTACAAATATAGTCAACTGATATACAATGATATACAGTATGTGGAATTACTTCAAATGATACTATACAACTGGTATAAGATTAATATTTACATTGCATTTATTTTTAAAATTTTTTTTTTACCCGTTCTGGATACTAAGTAGCATAACGACCTGCTGCGTCTTAACCAGAGCCCCTTTTGCCACCACTTTTCAGAGTTCCTGAAGGGCCTTCACAGCTACCATAGCGGTCCCAGGGCCCTCGAAGTCCCCACTGTACTTCACCCCTACAGGCAGTCCCCTACTTGGGCTGTCCAAACTCCTTAGACCAGGGGATGGAATTAATTTATTCACACACATTTTTCATTTACAATAACCTGCACTGGTCGAATGCCCTCTAACACTTCATTTATTTTCTCTGTTGCTGTTTATTCTCTTCTTGAATATCTGTACAGATTTTGGAAAAGGATCAAACACTACCCCTGATAAACTGTTCCACTCCTTCATACCCTTTCCAATGAATGAAAATTTACCCCAATCGCTTCTGCTAAAATTCCTTCTAATTTTATATTTGTGGTCAGTCCTGCCGATATAATTATTTTCCAACTGAAGCCTCTCACGGATATCTCCCCATGCTTCTTCTCCTGTATAGGCTCTATATAATCCTGTAAGTCTAGTTTTCTCCCTTCACTTACTTAAAGTTTCCCACCCAAGTTCCTTTCTTCTGAAATCCCCTGTTACAAATCTTGCTGCTTTCCTCTGTACACTATCTATTTCTTTTATTAGGTATTCTTGGTGAGGATCCCAAACACTGTTCGCATATTCCAATAATGGACGAACCATACTCAAGTAACTTTTTTCTTTTAATTCTTTGTTGCATCCTTTAAGTAGCCTCATTATGACATGTAACGATCTGTATGCTTACCCAACAATGTCATCAATATGACCCTTCCAGTGCAAATTACTTTCAAATCTCACACCTAAGTATTTGCACTTGCCATCTTTTGGGATAACTACCTCATCCAAAGTATATTCGAATTCAGTTTTAAAGCTCCTGTTTGTAAAAGTTGTAACAGTTGATTTGCCTCCATTATCTGCTGAAAGGTATAAAATGGCAGGGAGGGATTCAGTTAGGTGGAAATGTAGTAAGCAGTTTGGCTTATGCTGACGACTTGGTCTTAATGGCAGACTGTGCCGAAAACCTGCAGTCTAATATCTTGGAACTTGAAAATAGGTGCAATGAGTATGGTATGAAAATTAGCCTCTCGAAGACTAAACTGATATCAGTAGGTAAGAAATTCAACAGAATTGAATGTCAGATTGGTGATACAAAGCTAGAACAGGTCGATAATTTCAAGTATTTAGGTTGTGTGTTCTACCAGGATGGTAATATAGTAGGTGAGATTGAATCAAGGTGTCGTAAAGCTAATGCAGTGAGCTCGCAGTTGCGATCAGCAGTATTCCTTAAGAAGGAAGTCAGCTCCCAGACGAAACTATCTTTACATCGGTCTGTTTTCAGACCAACTTTGCTTCACGGGAGCGAAAGCTGGGTGGACTCAGGATATCTTATTCATAAGTTAGAAGTAACAGACATGAAAGTAGCAAGAATGATTGTGGGTACAAACAGGTGGGAACAATGGCAGGAGGGTACTCGGAATGAGGAGATAAAGGCTAATTTAGGAATGAACTCGATGGATGAAGCTGTACGCATAAGCCGGCTTCGGTGGTGGGGTCAGGTGAGGCGAATGGAGGAAGATAGGTTACCTAAGAGAATAATGGACTCTGTTATGGAGGGTAAGAGAAGTAGAGGGAGACCAAGACGATGATGGTTAGACTCGGTTTCTAACTATTTAAAGATAAGAGGTATAGAACTAAATGAGGCCACAACACTAGTTGCAAATCGAGGATTGTGGCGACGTTCAGTAAATTCTCAGAGGCTTGCAGACTGAACGCTGAAAGGCATAACAGTCTATAATGATAATGTATGTATGTATGTTAAAGCAAGATTTAAAAGCGGAATACCATGATAGAGCGTGTCCCTCTGGTAACTTGGAAACGACACCAAGCTGTCGATCAGGACTGATTTTATTTTCTTGAAAATATTCTTCAGTGTTGAGTAAAAATTCCCTAGCGGTGTATTCCTCCTTCCCAGAGAATTTAGCTGGTTTTTCATCGGCCATTCGGATGATAGTGGTAATGTTTGCGTTTTCATTAGTTTTTAATAGACTAGATGAAAATAAGGGAGTATCCTTCAGTTTTAAATTAGAGACTTTACTACCAACGGTTTCTATCTGTCCCTGTAGTTCTGTTTTAACATTCTTCACCTGTTGTTTAATAGTATCTTCTACCACCTTAACTTCATCTTGGAGATCCTTTCTTAATTCTGATACGTCTCGACATATACGCGTAACCTGAGTGTGCGTAGTATCTAATTGAGAAGAAAACTTTTTATCAAACTCTCCCTGTTTACTCTTTATAAGACTGACTTCATTGTTTACTCTTTGAATGTCATTTTTAAGCGTATGTCTAAGATTCTCCTGAATGGAGGCTATTTTAAACTGGGCTAAAGATAATTGTGAATGTGGTTCCTGTAACTGAGTTTTTAAGCCTTCCATCTCTTGAGCAATTGCCTGAGAAGTGGGGAGAATGGCTTTGAAGTCATCTTTAAGAAGAGCTACAACTTGGGTTTTAATTCCTTCTTTCATGACCTCCATGTTACTTTTCAATTGGTCATTGATTTCGGAAAATGTTTCATCTACCCTAGCGTTGGACTCTTTAAATTTTTGTTCAATGCGAGCACCAGCCTGAGTAAGTCTTTGTTCTAGGGTGGCATTCGCTTCTACAAACTTCTTATCGACATCAGCATTATTTTGAACTACGGATTCCCTAAGCTGACATTCAAGGTTAGAACTAGATTCATTAAGTTGATGTTCAAGATTAGAACTAGACTCATTAAATCTGCGTTCGAGGTTAGAACTAGATTCGTTAAGTTGTTCTTTTGTCTCAACGATCCTACGTTCTAAGTTTTCATTTGCTACTTTCATACTAAGCCTAAGGGCTTCAATTGCTGCCATAATCTCCTCCATTTTATTAAAATATATAACGCTAGTACCAAGTACAGAAATAATGATTGACACACTTCAAAAAAAAATTGAAAGATTTTCGAAACTTGCATTCAGTCAAAAGTTCAAAGTCTTAAGTCCTAGTGCCAATGTTTCAACACAAATTAATTAAACCAAGTCTTTGCTAATCACCTCTACCAAATCACTTAAGTTATGCACTTATATTTCAGTTAAGTTAGTGTCCACTGAAATTTGCAAACACTCCTATTCTGATTGAATTTAGTCACCATAGTTTGAGCTGTATGTAAGTTTTTCATGTTAAGCTCCAATGAAATCTGGCCCCTAAAGGTGGGCGCCACGTATACTACCTCCTCTCTGTACCCGTAAAAATGTGCTCATATCTTTAAGGCGCTTGATATTAAATTAACGAGCATGATTCTTAACCTAGGGAGTGGCTTTATCATTGGAGCTGGTACAGAGAGATGTATAGTTATCAATTTGAGAGATTCTTTTGATAAATTGAGTTTATTGATCATCAAAAGCAAGTTCATATCACCTTCATACAGCAGCGTGGAAGTGTCGTGGCTGGTTGGTACCTCCAAGTCCTGGGATGGTGCTGGACATCGACTGGGCAGGGACCACACCTGCTCGGATGAGGAGTTCTGGAATGTCTGGAGGTTCTGGAAATGTCTTGACGTTCTGGAATGTCCTGACATTCTGGAATGTTTCGAAGATTGGCACACGTTCCTGGGTTCGATTCGAGATGTAATTCACACTTGAATTTCCTGCACGGCACTCCACACATTCAGGGCACTGTCTGAATAGATATTACCTTTTAATTATGGTTACTGCACTCTAGATATTAAATCAAAACCTTCTGGAATAATCACTCGAAGAACAAGTACTGGTAGAAATGCAAGTTCATAATGCAAGCTCACTGAAAGTCAGAATGTTCTAGAGGATTACTGTCACTGCAGTCCTAAACGCATAGTTCTGAAGATTTAAAACATGTTGGCAATGCACTGAATAAGTAGCACTCGGAAACTGTCCTGTTCCGTCAATAGGCAAAGTGAATAGCCATTAAAGAAAATAATATTTGAAAGAAAAAGTGTGACTTCATAAATTGTGGATCACTCAAAATACTGGAAAGTTCTAGGCTTTCTGGGAACGCGATATATGTGTATTCTGAATTGTCACAGTCTTTAAGAATCAAAACATAAGTCCCTGTGCAGCACTTGGAAAGTATTGCATGTTTCACAATTAAACGTAATGTTGAATGTCCCTTAAGTTTCATAGTCTTTACAAGGCGTAAATTCAATGAGGCACTTGAGAAAACAAGTCACTTCATTCACACGAAAGTTTATGTTGGTAGGGCACAAGTTCATCCTACACGCTCAGAAAGTTTCAATGTTCCAGAAATTGATTCAAAAAATACAAGTTCGAATAAGTTCGAAACGTAAGTTCAATGTGGTACACAACACTCGTGAAAATTCAAAGTCCTTTCAATCGTCGTTGAATAAGCAAGTCCCTATGTGGCACTTCAAAAAAAACAAAGTTCCAATGTGTAGAAATAACAAAGTTCCAATGTGCCAAAATATTAAAGTCCCAACACAACACTCGAAGAAAATAAAGTTCCGATGACAATGTTCCAGTATGTCACCTTAAGAAAATAATAAAGTCTTATCGCGACACTTGGCGAAAATAACTAAGTTCCAATGAGACGCTTCAGAAAAATAACAAAGTTCTTATATGGCACTTTAAGAAAATATCAAAGTCCAATCACGACACACGAAAAATAACAAAGTTCCAATGTGTCAATATGACAAAGTTCCAATACGATGCTCGCAAAAAATAACAAAGTCCCATTCAGGCACTTCAAGAATATGATAAAGTCCCGATACAACACTTAGAGAAAATACCAAAATACTTCGATTTCGCAGACTGTCAACTAGAAGTTCGACACACACAATACTTCTCCTGTCATCTGTGTCACAGAGACGGAGGAGTGACAGACACTGAATTCGTAGGTCGGGTGGTCCTCCTTTTATACACGTTCGCATGGAAGTGTCTAGAACTTGGGTACTATCTACCCTTATAACTTCTATAATACTCGGTGGATTTTCTTGAAATCTTGATAGATGATGTCCATTGTAAAGGCTTTTAAGATGGCACTGTCAAAATAGTGATAAAGTAGCTCAAAATGTACTTTTGAGGGTGAGCTGGAACATTACCATATATGGTAGCGGATAGCTGGCTTACGGCGGCCACGTCACTCACTAGGTACGTCACTGCGTTTGGCGGGCTGCCTACCTTCCACCTCGCACGAAATTCAACAAACATACTTCGGACTTCTCTCGGAGCGGCGTTCCCGGTACAATATATATAAAATAAGAGTTTGTCTGTACATTGCTCAGAATTCAAAAAGAATGGTAGTTTTGTATGGGTCATGTCCACAGTAACAAGGAAATGAAATTTTTACTTTTCCGTAATTTCTGTTTGTCTGTATGTATGTATGTACACGCATCACTAGAAAACGGCTGAAGAGAATGTAATAAAAATTGGTATGCAATGTCAGGGAATAAGTCGCTACAATCTAGGCTATAAATAATTTTATTCACACTGATCAAAATGGTAGTTTAGGGGAAGGCCTAAAATTAAATTCTCAAATATTTATGTTATTAGTGGTGATATCTTAATGAAAATTGGTATGCAAAATCAAGGAATAAGTCGCTACAATCTAGGCTATAAATAATTTTATTCACACTGAGTGAAATGGTAGTTTAGGGGAAGGCCAATAATTTTATTCTTAAATATTCACGTTATTTGGTGGTCCTATCTCATTGAAAATTTGTATGCAAAGTCGGAGAACAAGCCACTAACATCTAGGCTGTACATCATTTTATTCACACTGAGTGAAATGGTACTTTGGGGGAAGGCCTAAAATTTAATTATCAAATATTTATATTATTAGTGTTCGTATCAATAAATACTACAAAATGAAAGTCATATAGAATTAAATTTCCAACTCTTTATGTCTTATACATTTTTACCATAAAGGCTCTAACACAGATATTCATGAATTTGTATTTTTGTTGCTAAGTCCATATCAGCGCTGAGCCACGAGAAAATGGGTTAACAGAATTTAATGAAAATCGGTATATAGAGACAGCGAATAAGAAACTACAGTCTAAGCTAGAAATAATTTTATTCAAACTGGATTAAATTGTAGTTTAGGGGAAGGCGCCTAAAATTTAATTTTTAAATACCTATGCTATTGGTCCTGTCGAAAAGTACTACATAACAAATTTTACAGAGAATACAATTTCCGACCATGTAAATTTTGTTCAGTTTTACCGTACTGACTATGATAGGAGTGGTATTTCAGAGTTGGAAGAAAACTAAATGTGAAGGCCTACAATATCGAAAGCGCATAACATTGATGAACAATAACATTACATTGACCATTGTTAGTGGCGGTGTTCTTTATCTCTTACGCTGCCTCTCAACTCCGATAGATGGGATTACTACTGCGTACCGAGTATAATAGCCTAACTGATTACCGGCGGAAAATAGCCGGTGAGTTAGAAAACTTTCTTCTTTAGCATGCCATTCCTCTGGTTCATACATTTTCTGATACAGCTGGTATGTAACACACCGGTTCATCACAGTATTCCAGATGTTTGATCCCCACTCTGACGCACTGTTTTTGAATAAGCAGTGTGCATACTTAAGGCAGAGGCTCACTTAGTAGTATATGGTAGCGGATAGCTGGCTTACAGCGGCCACATCACTCGCTAGGTACGTCACTGCGTTTGGCGGGCTGCCTACCTTCCACCTTGCACGAAGTTCAACAAACATACTTCGGACTTCTCTCGTAGCGGCGTTCCCGGTACAATATATATAAAATAAGAGTTTGTCTGCACATTGCTCAGAATTCGAAAAGAATGGTAGTTTTGTATGGGTCACGTCAACAGTAACAAGGAAATGAAATTTTTACTTTTCCGTAATTTCTGTTTGTCTGTATGTATGTATGTACACGCATCACTAGAAAACAGCTGAAGAGAATGTAATAAAAATTGGTATGCAAAGTCAGGAAATAAGTCGCTACAATCTAGGCTATAAATAATTTTATTCACACTGATCGAAATGGTAGTTTAGGGGAAGGCCTAAAATTTAATTCTCAAATATTTATGTTATTAGTGGTGATATCTTAATAAAAATTGGTATGCAAAATCAAGGAATATGTTGCTACAATCTAGGCTATAAATAATTTTATTCACACTGAGTGAAATGGTAGTTTAGGGGAAGACCAATAATTTTATTCTTAAATATTCACGTTATTTGGAGGTCCTATCTCACTGAAAATTTGTATGCAAAGTTGGAGAACAAGCCACTAACATCTAGGCTGTATATCATTTTATTCACACTGAGTGAAATGGTACTTTGGGGGAAGGCCTAAAATTTAATTACCAAATATTTATACTACAAAATGAAAGTCATACAGAATTAAATTTCCAACTCTTTATGTCTTATACATTTTTACCATAAAGGCTCCAACACAGATATTCATGAATTTGTATTTTTGTTGCTAAGTCCATATCAGCGCTGAGCCAAGAGAAAATGGGTTAACAGAATTTAATGAAAATCGGTATATAGAGACAGCGAATAAGAAACTACAGTCTAAGCTAGAAACAATTTTATTCAAACTGGATTAAATTGTAGTTTAGGGGAAGGCACCTAAAATTTAATTTTTAAATACCTATGTTATTGGTCCTATCGAAAAGTACTACATAACAAATTTTACAGAGAATACATTTTCCGACCATGTAAATTTTGTTCAGTTTTACCGTACCGACTATGATAGGAGTGGTATTTCAGAGTCGGGAGAAAACTAAATGTGAAGGCCTACAATATCGAAAGCGCATAACATTGATGAACAATAACATTACATTGACCATTGTTAGTGGCGGTGTTCTTTTTCTCTTATGCTGCCTCTCAACTCCGATAGATGGGATTACTACTGCGTACCGAGTATAATAGCCTAACTGATTACCGGCGGAAAATAGCCGGGGAGTTAGAAAACTTTCTTCTTTAGCATGCCATTCCTCAGGTTCATACATTTTCTGATACAGCTGGTATGTAACACACCGGTTCATCACAGTATTCCAGATGTTTGATCCCCACTCTGACGCACTGTTTTTGTATAAGCAGTGTGCATACTTAAGGCAGAGGCTCACTTAGTAGTAGTAGCAGTAGTAGTAGGCCTATGGCCTGGTCTAGAATAACAATTTAGGCCTATTCCAAATTATAGCACCACAATTCACTAAATGACTCAAAATTCAACGCTGAAAAGAGCCGTTTCTTAAGCTTCTTCCTCCTCACTTTTATTAATTTCTACATTCATTTTATTCCAAATTAGCATTGAAGAAGGGGTTACTCCTCTGGCTTGGAAGAGAAATTTGCCTCCAAGTCAGGTAGATCTTTCCGCCGCCAGTGTAGTGAATTGATATTTACCGACTCATCGTGTACTCCTAGGAAATAGATTAGTAAAAGGGCATGATTTTTCCCTAGGAGTCTTCACTATTCGACCTCCCCCCCACCGAAAAGAAGACGAAGAGTGTTCACGGATCACGGCTGTCTGCGGCTTGGTCATCCCAGCTCGGATATTTTGGACTGTAATATCGGGAGCTTAGACCTGTTCGTTAAAAGTGACAAAATGTGTGGTTTGTGATTTGATCGAGTATTTCATATGAAAGCGTTGCTTTTAATTGCACCATTCCTACTGACGTCACTGTAATGTTTGTTCATTTCAGTTGGGAAAACCAATAAGACAGTCTTTCTGAGGATGTAAAATGGCAGGTGGAAAGTGAGTGTCTACCATTAAAATGAAAGCTTCTCAACCTTAGTGTGACTGATGGTATGCAAGTGGGTCTACCATTACAGTGAAAATTCCCTCAGTCTTCATGTGAGAGAAGATGTTTAGTGACATCGCCGTCGCGTTTCTATGGTAACGTTAAGAGCTTTGCAATTTAATACAATCTTGCTCACAACATGTACACTACCTAACCTAGAATTCTGTATGCAATGTGGAATTCCGTAGCGAAGCACGGGTACATCAGCTAGTAAAGAATAAGAAAATAGGGCAGCGGGTAAGGTACTACGACCAGCACAGTGAAAGAATTATTGTTGTCAAGATAGACACCAAACCAATGCCCACCACAATAGTGCAGGTCTATATGCCTACTAGTTCAGCGGATGATGAGGAAATCAAAAGAATATATGAAGTTTTAATACAATATGTAAAAGGTGACGAGAATCTAATTGTGATGGGAGACTGGAATGCAGTGGTAGGCCAAGGAGGAGAAGGTAATATAGTAGGAGAATTCAGACTGGGACAAAGAAACAAAAGAGGAACTCAGCTGGTTGAATTCTGCACTGATCATAATTTAGTCCTTGCCAATACTTGGTTCAAACACCACAAACGATGGCTGTATACGTCGACGAGACCTGGAGACACTGGAAGGTATCAAATAGACTTCATTATGATTAAGCAGAGATTCAGAAATCAGGTGTTGGATTGCAAAACTTTCCCAGGAGCAGACGTGGACTCTGACCACAACTTGTTGGTCATGAAATGCTGTCTGAAGCTGAAGAAATTGAAGAAAGGAAAGAATGCATAAACATAGGATCTAGACAAGTTAAGAGAAAAGAGTGTGAGGGATTGTTTCAAGGAACATGTGGCAAAAGGGCTAAATGAAAAGGCTGAAGGAAACACAATAGAGGAAGAGTGGATAGTCATGAAAAACGAAGTCAGTAGGACTGCTGAAGAGATGTTAGGAAGGAAGAAAAGATCAACTAACAAGGGGGCATTCCCTACTTGTCACCACCGATTTCGCTCAGATTTATAGAACATGCAGGGCTTGGCTAGAAATGAAAGTACCCAATGTGGAAACTCCAGATGGCCAAGGGTATAGAAAATAAAAATAAAAATAAAAATGTTGACGCGGCTCTCGCACCGTATAAGCCACGTACGTTAGTGCGCACGCCGAGCAGCTGTTGGCATAGCGGTAAGAGCTTGGACTGGTAATCCGATGGTCGTGGGTTCGGCTCCCTGTGTGGAGAATGCTTTTTCTGTCAACTTCTATATTATTCATTTTCCAATTAAGCAAAAAGGTGAATAATACATTTTATTTATTTATACGCTAAGGGCATTGGAAAGGTAAAAAATTGGGATATCATTGTCAGACTTTTTTCTACCTGCGCCAAGAATCTATTGTTTGTGTACAGCCGCCAGGAGCAACATTTACTTGTCAGGCGGAAATGAATCCTACAGCAAAACGACTATTCACGTTTATGGCACATTCCCCAAGGAGGGGAGATAGCCAATAAAGGAGAAAAAAAAGAAGAATTTCTGTTTGAACACATCGGGAAAGTTCGCAACTCCAAATTTTCTACAATTGTGCGCTCATTAAGAAAATGACGTCCTGCATGCCTTTTGCATATAAATAAATTAATTAATTAAATTAAAAGAAATGAATAATATACAAATTGAGAAAAATATTCTCCGTACGGGGAGTCGAACTCACGACCATCGAATTGCTAGTCCAAGCTGTTACCGCTTTGCCAACTACTGGTCGCTGTGTGCACTAACGTAAGTGGCTTATACGGTTTGAGAGCCGCATTAACATTTTCATTTTTATTTTTATTTTCTATACGCTTGACCACCTGAAGTTCCCACTCTGGGTACTTTCATTTCTAGCCAAGCCCTGCATGTTCTATAAATTTGAGTGAAATCGGTGGTGATGGGTAGTGAATGCCCCCTTGTAAGAATCAGTGGATAACTCAGGAGATACTAGACCAGATTGATGAACGACGAAAATACAAGAATGCTAGAAATGAAGAGGGACAGAAAAGAATAAAGGCAACTAAAGAACCAAGTGGATAGAAAATGCAAGGTAGCTAAGGAAGGATGGCTGAAGGAGAAGTGCAAGGATGTGGTAGGTTGTATGATCCTGTGAAAGGTAGATGTTGCATACAGGAAAATTGAGGAAACCTTTGGAAAAAGAAATCTAGGTGTATGAATATTAAGAGCCCAGAAGGAAAGCCACTTCTAGGAAAAGAAGACAAAGCAGAAAGATGGCAAGAACATATCCAACAGTTGTATTAAGGTAAAGATGTAGATAATTTGGTTCTGGAACAAGAAGAGGCTGTTGATGCTGACGAAATGGGAAACCCAATTTTGAGGTCAGAGTTTGACAGAGCTGTGAGCGACCTAAATAGGAACAAGGCACCTGGAATTGATGACATTCCCTCTGAATTACTGACTGCCTTAGGAGAAACCAGCATGGCAAGTTTATTCCATTTAGTGCATAAGATGTATGAGACAGGAGAAGTCCCATCCGATTTTCGGTAGAATGTTGTTATACTTATTCCCAAGGAAACCGGTGTTGACAAGTGTGAAAACTACTGCACCATTAGTTTAGTATCTCATGCCTGCAAACTTTTAACACATATTATTTGCAGAAGAACGGAAAAACAAGTTGAAGCTGAGTTGGGAGAAGAACAATTTGGCTTCAGAAGAAATGTAGGAATACGTGAAGCAATCCTGACTTTACGTCTGATCTTAGAGGATCGAATCAAGAAGGACAAGCCCACGTACATGGTATTCGTAGATCTAGAAAAGGCATTCGATAATGCTCATTGGCCCAAGCTCATTACGATTCTGAAGGTGATTGGGATCAGATGCTGAGAACGAAGAATTATCTACAATCTGTATAAGATACGAATCGAGGGCTTTGAAAAAAAAGCCTCAATCCAGAAAGGAGTGATGCAAGGCTGCAGTTTGTCCCCCCTCCTCTTCAATGTTTACATAGAACAGGCAGTAAAGGAAATCAAAGAGGAATTTGGAAAGGGAATCACAATCCAAGGAGAGGAAATCAAAACCTTGAGATTTGCTGATGATATTGTTATTTTATCTGAGACTGCAGAAGATTTTGAGAAGCTGCTGAATGGTATGGGCGAAGGCTTGGGTAAGGAGTACAAGATGAAAGTAAATAAGTCCAAAACAAAAGTAATGGAGTGCAGTCAAACGAAGGCAGGTGATGCAGGAAATATTAGATTGGGAAATGAAGTCTTAAAGGAAGTAGATGAATATTGTTACTTGGGTAGTAAAATAACTAATGATGGCAGAAGTAAGGAGGACATAAAATGCAGACTAGCACAAGCAAGGAAGTGCTTTCTTAAGAAAAGAAATTTACTCACTTCAAACATTGATATAGGAATTAGAAAGATGTTCTTGAAGACTTTCGTGTGGAGCATGGCATTGTATGGAAGTGAAACATGGACGATAACTAGCTCAGAAAGAAAGAGAATAGAAGCTTCTGAAATGTGGTGTTACAGAAGAATGCTGAAGGTGAGATGGATAGATCAAATCACGAATGAAGAGATACTGAATTGAATTGGTGAGAGGAGATCGATTTGGCTAAATTTGATAAGAAAAAAAAGATAGAATGATAGGACACATCTTAAGACACCCAGGTCTTGTTCATTTGGTTTTTGAAGGAAGTGTACCTGGTAAGAACAGTAGGGACAGACCAAGGTTTGAATATGACAAGCAGATTAGAGCAGATGTAGGATGCAGTAGTTAAGTAGAAATGAAAAGGTTAAAACAGGATAGGGTGGCATGGAGGGCTGCATCAAACCACTCTATGGACTGATGACTCAAACACATAAACATACAATAAAGAAGACTTTGTTTGCGAATGGCCCTAAATTCACCCTTCGGAAGAACACTGACTCTAAACAAAGGATTCGAACCGTGTGCACAAGACAGAGGTGTGAAATCTCACAATCCAACACTAGTCAATGGACTTTAACTCCCTCTAACAACACAACATCATGACAAAATAACACAATATTCTGGGCATAAGATAACCATGAACACAAGTGAAGCGTTCCCGGAAAAGAAAATAAATAACTATTTACACAAGGTAAATTGGAGTGAGCGGTCATTGCTCTCACAGTCTGCAAAGCCCTGGCAGTAACAGGCCGTGACTGAACACACATTCCTACTCCTGCTTACATGTTACCAAAACATGTGATCAGCTGGCTGGAGAGGGGACAGATAGCAAGCCTTACTTTGTGGTGGGCCAAACTTATTTCGCAAGTCACCCTGGGATTA
The DNA here is from genome assembly GCF_040414725.1 of Anabrus simplex. NCBI lineage: Eukaryota > Metazoa > Arthropoda > Insecta > Orthoptera > Tettigoniidae > Anabrus > Anabrus simplex. Next base: position 143,371 of record NC_090267.1, read on the forward strand.
ATGGTATCAAATGTACAACACTCGCTCATTCCTGGGCTACTCTTTTTCTTCACCGATGGACTAGCTACCTCCAAGATTCGTCCCATGCAGGCAAATTTCGTGGATCTCACGCCTCATTAAATTATTATTTCCAAGATTCTGTCTGGGCATACATTCACAGATTCAGTCTATCGCGTATGTATAGGCTATATTTAAATCTCACTAAAACATTCATGGCACATCTTGGCCTATTCTCATCATTGCTGGTTCATCACGACCGGTAAACGATATTGTTGGCTCATGTTGGTCTAACACTCTATATTCCCAGGTTCAAATCCGATGTACAACTCTCTGACCACTATATTCAACGGCCTAATTGAATTCAACGGTGGGCATACGTTTCTGCACATATCAGCTGAGAAACAGGAACTAATGTTACATCATGCACTTCCTGAATGTCGATTAGATCTACCCTTTTTTAAGTTCCCACTTGATTCTCATGAGGCACTATGCCCTGCAATTTACAATGATGATCCTAACATTGCACAAGATTAAGTGTCCGAAAGACACAATCTGAAACACTCTGAAACACACCTGATCAATAAGTCCTAGCATAGCCCTCATTTCCCAACTCAAAGTAACAGTGAAATAAGACTGCCTTCAGCCCCAAATGTATTTACACAGAAAATGAAAGCAAAATAAGTGCCACTCTGGCTTAAATTACTATTTACATTTAACGAAAGGCAATAATATGAATGTGATCACATTTCATGCTTATATAGGCAGTTGAACATATCTTTATCTCCATCTGCATTCTGTGACGTCTTAGTAGCCACTATATACTTGCACTCTAGCACATGACAGAAGTGCAGTCAGCTGGTCTAGAAATAATTGGGCCAACTTCTCTTGGGTCCAACATGCATCGTCTTCTTTTTCGTGCTGCTCATAGGTGTCTGGAACTGCACAACACAGGTAAATATACATAGATTGTACCCAGAGTACACATTTGCAACCTAGATTAGGATACATTTTACAATATTCGCTATCGCAACAACTGCCTGGTCAAACAATGGTAACATGTGATTTCCCCCAGTTATAGTTCAGTCCTTCTCACCAGTATCTCTGATTACCACACTCAAATCCATATTACGGTATGACTCTGCATAATTTACATTATTTAGTACATAACACTGCTCAGATGAGCTAAAATAGAAATGCAAAACTCTCTTGTATCACTGCCTGGTGAAAACCATTGTCTATCCCATTCTCTCGAACAATACACACAGTATCTATGACACATAGGGGAGGGGTTGCACTCACTCTTTTCCTTTTATAGTCCGAGGAGACCGACACACCCAACAGTGATTCCCTGGCTAACAAGAATCTCGTCTGTGTGCCGCTAGCTACCCTGTAACAGATATTTCAGATACATCATAATTATCCAAAACAGGCCCAGTTACTGGGTTATAAAGACTCACTCGGCACTATAAATATCAACAGGAATTGCCCTCGTCTTGGATCTGTGGAATATTGCTCTGTGACTTATATGCAGGATCAAATTGAAATTATTCCAGACATGGATATTTTGTGTCGGGACACCCTGATTTTGTTCGATACATCCTAGAGATGAAATCCTTTGCTCTCTCTCAACTGGATGGTTTCCTTTCTCTGTCAGCAGCTAGCGTGCCCAAGTCAGTGATAGGGTTTACACAAATCAAATTAAAGCATCCTGCTTTGGCTCAACCGAGCGAATGAACCGCTCCCTGCTTGCTACGGGTTCGATACGCTTATCATCACGGCCACCCGGTGTTCCTATGTTCTTCATTCCTGGGCACTAAATTCAAAATAGCAATAGTGTTAAATCAATTAAATAGGACTGTGGTATAATAGAGTTCTGTATCGAACCAGTTGATCAGCCGTATGATGATGTTCTTGTTCTATGCATATTTTCTCCCTAATATCTGCAAAAGGCTATCAGTAATAAATAGCCTTCTACCGATATTAAGAGGGAAATACACATTTTTGCATTGGATCTTTTTGCCAGTGACAAATTTTCACATAGATCTTTCACACAATATAATATTGTAGTACCAATTATTTGCACAGTATTTTTATCACATCATAATTCTTTCCCATGAAGTGGACAGTAATTAAATCATAAACATAACAAATTACTGACTGTAATTGGCAAGCACCATCCCTCTGTTTACACTACATTACAAGAATCCCAAAGAGAACAATATGATACAGAGACAGCTCTTATGCAGGTATCTCTTCTACAATCAATAAAATCCCAAACTGAAAGGAAGTGGACTTTATTTCAGATAAGATAAAATCTGTTTTGCTGGAATAAAATATAGTGTATTCTTTGGAGCATAAGTCAACCTGGACCACGAAATGTGAATGGACTTACGATAGAAATTTAAAGAAAAAATATTTTAAAACATTCATCACCAAAAATTATCAGGGAACATTATACTATAAGCATTGATATAAAATAAACACACTCTGAAATAGAAACACAGCAACTCATTCCCTGTCTCTGCTTGGCCTAGCTTGGTGGAGACACTGTGAGGTGCATCCGAAAAACCGGTCAAAACAATTAATCATGTCTAACTAAAATTAACATAATATAGCGGGACAGGTCCCTGAATATATATTCATTAATGAGAACTCAGCAAGTTAAAGGGGAAAAAAATATAATATATTAAAACAATAACATAAAATTCAAAGTGAAAATAAACCAAACTAATCCCCAATGAAAATCAGAAAAATAATACACAACAAAATAACATTGTAAGTTTGACACAAATCGCCATTCAAATTGTGTGGGTCAGAAAAATGTGCATAGAGAGTTCAACAACATTATACAACATCGAGTGTAGCTGTTTGTGACGGAGACTGAGATAGGTCAACTGTGATTGGCCTGTAGGCTGCGATTTACAAAAAAGTCTCTTACATGAAAATATAATGATCCATTCAATATATCAGCCTAATCACACTATTTCCAAATTAGTCGGATATAAATATACAATAAAGAACACTTCGTTTGGGACTAGCACCAAATTTACCCTCCAGAGTATCACCAATTCTATACATGGCATCCGGACCATGGGCACAAGACAGATGTGTGAAACCTCATATCCAACTATCGCCAACGGGCTTTAACTCCTTCTAACAACACAACAGCATGACAAACTAACATAATAGGCTGGATATTAAATAACAATGAACACAAGTGAACCATTCCTGGAAAAGAAAATACACAAATATTTACACCAGATAAATTGGAGTTACCAGTCATTTCTCCCAAAGTTTGCAAGGCCCTAGCAATAACAGGCTGTGACTGAACACATAGGCCTACTCCCGGTTACATGTGATCAGCTGGCTGCAGAGAGGAAGGAAAGCGAGCTTTACTTAGTGGTGCGCCGAGCAAGTTACCCTGGGATTAACAGTGACACACGATCATTCCTGGGCTTCACCCACAGCGTAGCTACCTGTAAGTGTCATCTCACGCAGACAATTTTTATGGATCTCAAGCCTCGTTAAATAATAATTTCCAAGACACGGTCTGGGCATACACTACCAGATCCAGTCAATCACATATGTATCAGCACTCAGGCAGCATTTAAATCTCACTAAAATATTCATGGCACATTTTGGCCTATTCTCATCATTCCTAGTTCACCACGACCAGAAAACTATATTGACTCATCTTGGTCTCACACTCTATATTCCCAGGTTCAAATCCTACATACATTCAATGTTTTCCGACCACTCTATGTACATGACCCCCACTAAATTCAATGGTGGGCATACCTCTCTGCACATGTCATCAGGTGAAAAACAGGCACTAATGCTACATCATGCACTTCCTGCCTGTTGATTAGATCTACTCATCTAGAAGTTCCAACTCGATTCTCATGAGGCTCTATGCCCTCCAATTTACAATGATGATCTTACCACTGAACATGATTAAGTGTCTGAAAGGCGCAATTTGAACTACTCTGAAACAGACCTGATAAATACGTCCGATAGCAGCAGTCGCTTAAGTGCGGCCAGTATCCAATATTCGGGAGATAGTAGGTTCGAACCCCACTGTCGGCAGCCCTGAAGATGGTTTTCCGTGGTTTCCCATTTTCACACCAGGCAAATGCTGGGGCTGTACCTTAATTAAGGCCACGGCCGCTTCCTTCCCACTCCTAGCCCTTCCCTGTCCCATCGTCGCCATAAGACCTATCTGTGTCGGTGCAACGTAAAGCAACTAGAAAAAAAGAAAAAAAAAAAAATGTCCTAGCATAGCCCTCATATCAAACTTAAATAACACTGAAATAAGACTGCCTCCAACCCCAAACGTATTTCCAAAGAAAATGAAAGCAAAACAAGTGCCTCTATGAATGACATTACAATTGCTATTTATATTTAACGAAAGGATATAATATGAATATCACTACATTTCATGCATAAAAACAGTTCAACTCATCTTTACCTCCATGTGCCGTATGTGACGTCTTAGTAGCTGCTACATACTTGCATTCCAGCACATGACAGAAGTGCTGTCGGCTGGTGTAGAAGTAATTGCGTGGACTTCTCTTGGGTCCACGATGTGTCCTTTTCTTTCTCATGTTGCTCATAGCTGCCTGGAACTAAGCAGCACAGGTTATATCGGAACTCTTCGCTGCTTAGCTTTTATCAGAAGCACAAGTTTGCAACCAAGATTAGGATACATATTACGATATCTGGTGCCACAACAATAGCCCGGTCAACCAATGGCAACCTAATTATGTGATTCATCTCGGTTATAGTTCAGTCCTTCTCATCAGTATCTCTCATTACCACACTCAAATTTTTATTACGGTACGACTCTGTATAATTTACAATATTTAGTACAGTAACACTGCCCGGATAAGCTAAAATAGAAATGCAAGGCTCTCTTGTATCACTGCCTGATGAAAACCATTGTCTATCCCATTCTCTAGGATAATACACACAGTACAAATATCTATGACACACTGGGGAGCTGTTGCACTCATGCTTTCACTTTTATAATCCGAGAAGCCCAATAGTGATCCCCAGGTGAAAAGTGTTACCTCTACTACAGTGGTAACACCAAACAAGGCACAAACAGAGTAAAAGGGGAAGGTAAGAGCAAACTACACTATATAAGAAAACACTACACACTCGGAAAAACAGTAACTGGCATTACGCGGATCTTCATCAAAACATGTACGTAAATAATAATAATAATATAAAAGAATTTATTGTACTCCAACCTATTCAATACATTACTGGATGTTAACATTTTTAGTTAAACATCGTTAAAATGGAGACATGTTTCGCCCTCCATGTGGGGCATCATCAGTCATATCAAAGCACCTCAAAATTAAACCAGACGTCTGGTTGGAAATTATGAACAATATATGTAAGAAAGAATACATTAAAAACACGTACAAAGTCCTATCCTAAACGAAATAACAACAGACTAGTTACACATAGTAAAATACGCTAGTGGTTTCTTAATATTAAAATGAGGTTATCATATGCACAGTATAAAAATGGAAGTAATCAAAGTCCGTATGATATTGAGTTCGATGGTAGTTCTGCGTAGTATATACAAATGTTGGCAAAATAAAACACAATTTATAATTACTGTACACTTATTTCTAATTGTTAAAATTGATGAGGTAAAACATTCCAATTTGTCTATTTGTAATTTGGCTCCAACCAAAATTATTCGCCCTAGGATTCATGAGGTAGTCAACTCCGTTGGTCACTCTCTATTTGAATGGAGTGCACAGTGCAAGTGAACAGCTTTTGTTGATTATAAACTGAGGCTGTGCTAAGACAGAGTTAAAACAACACCAGCTTCAAATGAAGATAGTTAAAAACATCATTAGGTTTTTCCTAGTTGACTAAAAATTTGCGTATGTTTATTTGTTGAAGTGTGGGAAAGTCAGTTGTTGGTTGAATGGGCAACGGTCGAAAATGTTGTGCAGTGCAATCGGTGTTTGAGCTGTCCTACATGTGAGGGAAATCTGAAAATGGAGGATTTGTCTTAATTAGTTAAGTGAAATGACGGAAAAAGAAAAGAAACGGGAAATCATTGAGAAATGAAAAATGTGAAAGTTGAAAATTTACCTTGAAAGCTGTTGAGCTGTTACCTAATTGTTCATTACTTGCAACATCAGTAGGACCAACTAGTGAACAACAAACCGGGAAGATGAAAAGGGCTGGGAACCTACCAAAGGCATGGACATGGCTCAGATAGCGGATTCCAAAATAAATGGCCGTGATCCTTAGATTTGAAGAATATTATTTACCAAATAATTTTACAAATACATTTCACATACAATTCCAAGTTACGAGCTATAAGTTCAGTGATATACATAGCTTATTTCGTAGCAGTGTAAATTCAAATTTCAAATCAACTATACATCTATTTACCAATGCAGTTGTACAATGCAATATACAGTGATGTGAAAAAGGTTATCCAAAACTTAGCGTACCTAAAGTGATACAGAACTACCAGAGGCAAACCCCAAGGGAAATAATATTAAACTACATTCTACATATTTTAGTGAAACAAGAAATGGGAATGCCTCGGAAATGAACAGGTAAGCCCAGCTGAAAAACTAAGGCGTCATAAGTAACTAATATGGTGAGTCTAGGTGGGGTTAGGGCAGACTCCTGTACGAAAAGCAAATCGGAACATTACGGAAATTTTAGCAGGAACGGAATTCAAGAGTGCTTACCCGAGGAGAGTGCCATCCCGGAAACCGGGGGACGTCAACCAGATAGGCTGCTCGCAGACAGATAGACCAAGACCGACAGAATTCAGGATACAGAATTAATTCAAACACTGCCTCGCTCACTATATATAGGAAATTCCGGCCTTGGAGGCAGCCAATCAGCGTGCACGAGTTCCCTATCGCCACCTAGACTCACCAATCACAACCTTACTTTCGATCGCGAACTTTGACTAACATTCTAGAATACGCCTGATCGCGAATGTCGAATTTCCAGAACAGTCGGAAATATTTTCTAGAATACATTACAAACAAAGTAACACACCCTGTACAAAAGTTGTCACGTTCTGGATCTTTCCAGGAACTATAGAACAGAATTCTACTATTTACAAATGTACGTCACCAATCTTACACAGTACAGGTTAGGTCATTACGTTATCTTATGCTCTACAAATAACAGTACAGGTTAGGTCATAATAAATAAAACATTATATAGTACTTCGCCAATAAACACTACATAGTTCACTTGTAACAAAAAGAAACTGCCTTTGTGTGCGGCCAGCTACCCCGTACAGTAAAATACCAGTATAACAAAATTTTTGGGACCTCTGAAATTAATTTGTTATACTGAAATTTTGTTATACTGAAAGAAGTCAATTCTTAAGAACTCAAGTAGTATTATATCCATTAATTAATGTTGTTTTAGGGGGGGAACTACGAGAACATCTGCCCTGATATATCCGTTGCAGGATCTATATAACTTCAAAATACCATTACGAGTTACAGTATTGACAGATGTTTTCAAAAATCTATTTTTATATTGTACCAGCAAGTCTACACATTGTTCCAGAACTTTTTTTTTAAAAAGGTATGTGAATTTCTTCTGAACAAATCCAGACACAAAAGCTCATTCCAAATAGTCACCAACCATTGCACATGAATTTAAAACAGATTCTGGCACATCACTTCGTGACACAAGAAAATCTTGAAGGCTACGTGCCATGTTCGTTGCCTGCTGAAGAGTCAAGTTCTGTCAATCACGATCATTTTAGGCTTTGTCTTCCTCTTCCTCCTCATCACATGGATCTCTATCATTCATAATGTCCTCCACAATTTCATCATTGGTGATTTATTTGTGGACTATTACATAACTCTTTACATTGATGTAGTCGGTAAGACTTACCGTAAATGGCACATCCAACGTTGCACACAAATGCTTCCAATTCTCCTCAGTTTCCCCACCAATCAACACTTCACTTTCTGCGATGTCTTCTGTAAAACACTCCAGCTTTTCTAAAGCAGTTTGTGATGATGTCTGCATTCAGGGATTTCCATGCAGCATTAAACATCTGCATTGCTCCCAATATGTTGATGTTAATGTCTCTATTCGTGACAGCGTTGCACAGCATTCGACGGACCACACAAGCTCTGTAATGCCGCTTTACTGCATGATTCATACCCTGATCCAGCGGCTGAAGAATTGAAGTTGTATTAGGAAGAAAAAATAAAACTTTTACATGCTCTAAATGGCGAGGCACCCAATTATGAGAAAAGCAATTGTCTAATAATACAAGAATTCTCCTCTTTTCAGCCTTCATGTGATGTTCCCAGTCCAACAACCACTCTTTGAATAGCACAGATTACATCCATGCCTTAGAGTTGTGCCTGTATTAATGGGCAGACTTTGCACACCCTTGAAGCACCTTGGCTTCCCAAATTTCCAAATTATGAGAGGCTTCAGTTTGTTCATCCCTGTGGAATTGGTGCTCAAAAGAGCCATGATACGTTCTTTTGAACGTTTGCCTCCAAAAGCACTTATTTCCCTTGAAATCAAGGATTTTGTTCGGCATTAGTTTATAAAATAACACAGTTTTGTCTGCATTATAAATGTCTGCCAGCGAGTATTCCTTCAAGGCATTCGTTAGAGTCTCCAGCCACCATAAAGACGCAACTTCCGTTGGGGCCTCCGTTAGCTTCACTATTTATAATTTGTGGGATATGCCATATCTCTCCCGGAACCTAGGAAGCCAACCAGCACCACCCATAAACTCAGGTGACCCAAGCGAACGTGCAAAAGATCGCGCACACTCACAGAGCAGTGGGCGATTTATTGGCATGTTTTTACTCTGCATTTCCACACATCACGTATAGATGGCTTGGTCCACCTCCTTGTAGTCGGCTGTCCTGATCTTCTTACGCTGTGGACCTAGGGCATCAGCACCAATGTTTTCCCCTGTCTTACTTTTCTGTTTAAAAAAAGTATAAAGCGTTGATGGGCTAATGCCATATTTCTTCGCCACTTCTCCTTTTTTCCGCCTTTCCCTACTTCCGCAAGTATTTTACGTTTTTCACTCAATGAAAACTGCTGTTGCTTCTGCTTATCCATTTGCAATGATATGAACTTACTTATTTAATGAAATGCACACAAACTTTGCAAGTTTAATGATATAACCTTCACAGAAACATGTTGCTTTGCGAATTAAATGCGAAGAAGAAACATGCAGTGCATGTTGCAACAAAACCATCGCTTTCATTGGTGGATTACAAACATCGCGATCCTACTCAGCCAATAGTGTGACGTCTTACGCTGGTTGATGGGCGAAGCCAATTGGTTACACAAAGCATAGCGTTCATTGGTGGATTTCAAACTTAATTAAAAATAGGAAAGGATTTCCACCAATCAGTACTTGTTTATTGCATATATTAAGCTACAGGACCGGTTTCGACGTCATATACAAGGTCATCTTCAGCTGAACCATACATACATATTTATATAATGAAGCTTTGATTAAGACTGTATTGTCAAAGGAATGCTATATGATGATGTACATTTAGTCACATACAAATGGGGCATGTCTTAACGTGAACTGGCGTATATGTCATTATGTACAATGTTGCAACTGTATGTCTAAAATATTATGTTGAAGGTCTGAAAATTAGTGTATAAAATACATCCTTACTTAAACTAACTTATATATATATGTACAAGATAAATACAATATATAAAAGCACTTCATGCATATGAACATTTGTTCTTGCTTGTTGGTCAATACATCGACTAACTTCCGTATTTAAGTCTTATTTACAGTTGTACAATCAGCTGCTGTTCTTGGAGTTTAAAAGATATGGTTTGCTTGTAAAATTGCATGAGTAAAAGATTTTGTCTTCATGTGTATATATGGGATAAAACAATTTCCAATTTTAAAAAAGGTGCCAAATGTATGGATGAAATTCAACTAAAATATGTTCAGCTCTGCTGTGTGTGTTGCCTTATGTTGGAATCAAATCATGTTGTCCTGTGGCGTCCGTAAATTTGGATGACATTGGGTTCAAAGTAGTGGCTCCTTTCCCATTTGTAACTGTGGAATGATGTTATGTTTATCTGTGGAAGATAAGATTGAGGTATAAGTGACATTATGTTGGAGGAATGTCTAAGGGTTATGTGTGTGAATTGAAATATGTACTTACTGTTGTTGGTGTAGCTGAGTTGTGTTTGACGTGCGAGCTTGTAATGTAAACAATGTAATGTAAAAAACATAACCTAAGAATAGCATTCAGAACTACACACAATAGTACCAACATCATACACAACGTCAGGACAATCAACAGCAACAACAAATACAACCACTCAGGGGTATACCATATCAAATGTAATAACTGCGAGACAAGCTATATCGGACGCACCGGTAGAAACTGCCTAACCCGATATAACGAACACATAAACGCGGTGAAACACAATCATTTTTCCTCAATAGGACAACATGTCGCAGACTATAAACACAGTTTTACAAACATCGAAAATGATATGCAAATCCTAAACATAAACCCCAAAGGCTCCCTGCTCAACATAACAGAAGAATTTTACATCACTCTAGATCAGTACACCAATCCCAATGACAACATAAATGAAATCACAGAAAAAAACTAACATCATCTTCAATACAGTTATCCCCGCCCTAAAAAACCCTTACCTAAAGTTAATCGATAAACAGAATGCGACACGCAACAGAAAAACACCAAGCAACACACCCAGCTCCACCCCTACCCCCACAACAACAACTCTCCCTACCCCTACTTCCCTTCCCCTCACAGCAGCTAGTATGAGCCCAAGAAGAACACAAAGTAGTACATTACAAGCTCACATGTCAAACACAACTCAGCTACACCAACAACAGTAAGTACATATTCCAATTCACACACATAACCCTTAGACATTCCTCCAACATAATATCACTTATAGCTCAATCTTATCTTCCACAGATAAACATAACATCATTGCACAGCTACAAATGGGAAAGGAGCCACTATTTTGAACCCAATGTCATCCAAATTTATGGACGCCACAGGAAACATGATTTGATTCCAACATAAGGCAATACACACAGCAGAGCTGAACATATTTTAGTTGAATTTCATCCATACATTTGGCACCTTTTTTTAAAATTGGAAATTGTTTTATCCCATATATACACATGAAGACAAAATCTTTTACTCATGCAATTTTGCAAGCAAACCATATCTTTTAAACTCCAAGAACAGCAGCTGAGTGTACAACTGTAAATAAGACTTAAATACGGAAGTTAGTCGATGTATTGACCAACAAGCAAGAACAAATGTTCATATGCATGAAGTGCTTTTATATATTGTATTTATCTTGTACATATATATATAACTTAGTTTAAGAAAAAATATGTTTTATACACTAATTTTAAGACCTTCAACATAATATTTTAGACATACAGTTGCAATATTGTACATAATGACATATACGCCGGTTCACGTTAAGACATGCCCCATTTGTATGTGACTAAATGTACATCATCATCATATAGCATTCCTTAGACAATACAATCTTAATCAAAGCTTCATTATATAAATATGAATGTATGGTTCAGCTGAAGATGACCTTGTATATGAGATCGAAACCGGTCCTGTAGCTTAATATATATAATAAACAAGTATTGATTGGAGGAAATCCTATCCTATTTTTAATTGTGTAATTCGTCAATACAGAAATGAAGATTATAGATTACGGATTTCAAACTTGGCGCTCCTACTCAGCTAATAGAGTGACGTCTTACACTGGATGACGGGCGAAGCACATTAGTTACACAAAAGAGATTGCCTTCTTGATCGCGTATAGTGCATATATGGAAAATGGTGATCATATGGTCTGAATAACTAAATAATATAACAAGAAAAATGTTGGTCATAAAACAGGATGAATTTTAGTTTTAATTTGAGAAAATGTAGTCAAAATGGTAAAAAGAAGAGCTCAATTTCAATTATTTAAACTGAAACTACAAAATTCATTAAAATTAAATATTTTAACACACAAAAAATAGGGAAAAAGAAAGGGACCAAAAAATTTCATATTCTGAAAATTTCGTTACACTAGTGTTCATTACAGCGAAATTCTTCTGTAACGGATATTTCATTGTCCTCATAACGGATCTGTCGGATATGGCTCTGTGACTCACATGCAGGATCAAATTCAAATCATTCCAGACCTGGATATGTTGTGTTAGGGGACACCCTGATGTTGTTCGGTACATCCCCAAGTTCAAATCCCTCACTTTCTCTCTACTGGACGGCTTCATTTCTCTGTCAGCAGCTAGCATGTTCAAGCCTGTGATGGGGTTTACCCAAATCAAATTAAAGCATCCTGCTTTGGCTCAACTTGAGGGAACAAACTGCTCCGTGCTTACTATGAGTTCCACAAGCTATATTCATGGCCAACCAGTGTTCCTATGTTCGTTCCTTGGTGCTAAATTCAAAACAGTCAGTGTTAAATCAATTAAATAGGGCCATGGTATAACACAGTTCAATATAGAACCAGTTGATGTTGTTGTTTTTGTTGTTGTTCTATGAATATTTCCTCCCTAATGTTTGCAGAAGGCTATCAGTAACAAATAGCCTTCTACGTATATTAAGGTGAAAATACACATTTTTGCATTGGATGATTTTCCAGTGACAAATTTTCCCATAGCTGGTTCACAAATAAATTATTTGCACAGTATTTTTATCTCATCATACTTCTTTCAAAAAAGTGGACAATGCTTAAATCATAACCATAGCAATATAACTGAGAGTAACTGGCAAGCATCATCCCTCTGCATACACCACAAAATGTGAATTGACTTAGGACAGAAATTTAAAGAAAAAATATTTAAAAACATTCATCACCAAAAATTATCAGGGAACATTATACTTTAAGTACCGATATTAAATAAATACACTGTGAAATGGAAACACAGCAACCCATTCCCCAGTCCCTGCTTGTCTCAGCTTAGAGCAGACACTACGTGGTGCGTCTGAAAAATCGGTCAAAACAATTATGTCTAACCAAATTCATCACAAGGTAGCGGGACAGGTCATAGAATACTTCTTCATGAATGAGAACTGAGTGAGATAAAGGGGGTAAAAATATATTTTTGAAAGGGGGGTAGCAGCCTTTCGGTAGTTGCAAGGGCGGCAGTCTGGATGATTGACTGATACGGCCTTGTAATAATTCTCAACATGGCTTAGCTGTGTTGATACTGCTACACGGATGAAAGCAACGGGAAACTACAGCCGTAACTAACTCCCGAGGACATGCAGCTCTCTCTGTATGAATGATGTACTGATGATGGCTTCCTCCCGGGTAAAATATTCCGGAGGTAAACTAGTCCCCCATTCGGATCTCCGGGTGGGGACTACACGAGAGGGGGCGATCATCAGGAAGATGGATACTGACATTCTGCGAGTCGGAGCGTGGAATGTTAGAAGTTTGAATCGTTGTGGTAGGTTAGAGAATCTGAAAAGGGAGATGGATAGGCTAAAGTTAGATGTAGTTGGCCTAAGTGAAGTACGTTGGCAGGAAGAACAAGATTTTTGGTCAGGCGACTACCGAATTATCAACACAAAATCAAACAGAGGAAATGCAGGAGTTGGTTTAATAATGAGTAAGAAAATAGGGCAGCGGGTAAGCTACTACGACCAGCATAGTGAAAGAATTATTGTCGTCAAGATACACACCAAACCAATGCCCACCACAATAGTGCAGGTCTATATGCCTACTAGTTCAGCTGATGATGAAGAAATCGAAAGAATATGAGATAGAAGATTTAATACAACATGTAAAAGGTGACGAGAATCTAATTGTGATGGGAGACTGGAATGCAGTGGTAGGCCAAGGAAGAGAAGGTAGTAGGAGAATTTGGATTGGGACAAAGGAACGAAAGAGGAAGTCGGCTGGTTGAATTCTGCACTGATCATAATTTAGTCCTTACTAATACTTGGTTCAAACACCAAAAACGACGGCTGTATACGTGGACGAGACCTGGAGACACTGGAAGGTATCAAATAGACTTCATTATGATTAGGCAGAGATTCAGAAACCAGGTGTTGGATTGCAAAACTTTCCCAGGAGCAGACGTGGACTCTGACCACAACTTGTTGGTCATGAAATGCCATCTGAAGTTGAAGAAATTGAAGAAAGGAAAGAATGCAAAAAGATGGGATCTAGACAAGTTGAAAGAAAAGAGTGTGAGGGATTGTTTCAAGGAACATGTTGCACAACGACTAAATGAAAAGGCTAAAGGAAACACTATAGAGGAAGAGTGGAGAGTCATGAAAAATGAGGTCAGTAGGGCTGCTGAAGAAATGTTAGGAAGGAAGAAAAGATCAACTAAGAATCAGTGGATAACTCAGGAGATACTAGACCTGATTGATGAACGACGAAAATACAAGAATGCTAGAAATGAAGAGGGCAGAAAAGAATACAGGCGATTAAAGAATGAAGTGGATAGAAAGTGCAAGGTAGCTAAGGAAGAATGGCTGAAGGAGAAATGCAAGGATGTCGAAGGCTATATGGTCCTGGGAAAGGTAGATGCTGCATACAGGAGAATCAAGGAAACCTTTGGAGAAAGGAAATCTAGGTGTATGAATATTAAGAGCTCAGATGGAAAACCACTTCTAGGGAAAGAAGACAAAGCAGAAAGATGGCAGGAGCATATCCAACAGTTGTATCAAGGTAAAGATGTAGATAATTTGGTTCTGGAACATGAAGAGGCTGTTGATGCTGATGAAATGGGAGACCCAATTTTGAGGTCAGAGTTTGACAGAGCTGTGAGAGACCTCAATAGGAACAAGGCACCTGGAATTGATGACATTCCCTCTGAATTACTGACTGCCTTAGGCGAAACCAGCATGGCAAGGTTATTTCATTTAGTGTGCAAGATGTATGAGACAGGAGAAGTCCCATCCGATTTTCGGAAGAATGTTGTTATACCTATTCCCAAGAAAGCCGGTGCTGACAGGTGTGAAAACTACCGCACCATTAGTTTAGTGTCTCATGCTTGCAAAATTTTAACACGAATTATTTACAGAAGAATGGAAAAACAAGTTGAAGCTGAGTTGGGAGAAGATCAATTTGGCTTCAGAAGAAATGTAGGAACACGTGAAGCAATCCTGACTTTACGTCTGATCTTAGAGGATCGAATCAAGAAGGACAAGCCCACGTACATGGCATTCGTAGATCTAGAAAAGGCATTCGATAATGTTGATTGGACCAAGCTATTTATGATTCTGAAGATGATAGGGATCAGATACCGAGAACGAAGAATTATCTACAATCTGTATAAAAATCAGTCTGCACTGATAAGAATCGAAGGCTTTGAAAAAGAAGCAGCAATCCAGAAAGGAGTGAGGCAAGGCTGCAGTTTGTCCCCTCTCCTTTTCAATGTTTACATAGAACAGGCAGTAAAGGAAATCAAAGAGAAATTTGGAAAGGGAATCGCAGTCCAAGGAGAAGAAATCAAAACCTTGAGATTTGCCGATGATATTGTTATTTTATCTGAGACTGCAGAAGATCTCGAGAAGTTGCTGAATGGTATGGATGAAGTCTTGGGTAAGGAGTACAAGATGAAAATAAATAAGTCCAAAACAAAAGTAATGGAGTGCAGTCGAACGAAGGCAGGTGATGCAGGAAATATTAGATTAGGAAATGAAGTCTTAAAGGAAGTAGATGAATATTGTTACTTGGGTAGTAAAATAACTAATGATGGCAGAAGTAAGGAGGACATAAAATGCAGACTAGCACAAGCAAGGAAGAGCTTTCTTAAGAAAAGAAATTTGCTCACTTCAAACATTGATATCGGAATTAGAAAGATGTTTTTGAAGACTTCCGTGTGGAGCGTGGCATTGTATGGAAGTGAAACATGGACGATAACTGCCTCAGAAAGAAAGAGAATAGAAGCTTTTGAAATGTGGTGTTACAGAAGAAAGCTGAAGGTGAGATGGATAGATCGAATCACGAATGAAGAGATACTGAATCGAATTGGTGAGAGGAGATCAATTTTGCTAAATTTGACGAGAAGAAGAGTTAGAATGATAGGACACATCTTAAGACACCCAGGACTTGTTCAGTTGGTTTTTGAAGGAAGTGTAGGGGGTAAGAACGGTAGGGGTAGATCAAGGTATGAATATGACAAGCAGATTAGAGCAGATGTAGGATGCAACAGTTACGTAGAAATGAAAAGGTTAGCACAGGATAGGGTGGCATGGAGAGCTGCATCAAACCAGTCTATGGACTGATGACTCAAACAACAACAACCAAATTCATCAACTTTGAAGTCAAAATAAAGCAAACTCTTCCCCAATGAATATCACAAAATTACCACCTTAAGTTCGACACAAATCGTCGATCAAAATGTGCAGGCCACGAACTCGAGTATCGAGATTACAACAAATTTATGGAAAATCGAGTGTAGCTGTTTCTGACGGAAATTGAGATAAGTCAACTGCGATTGGCCGGTAGGCTGCAATTTAAAAAAAATTTCTTACATGAAAAAATTATCAATAAAAAATATTGGCATAATTATACTAATTCCGAATTAGTCAGATATAAACATACAATAAAGAACACTTTGTTTGGGACTAGCCCTAAATTTACCCTCCAGAGGATCACTGATTCTATATGCGGGATCCGAGCCGTGGGCACAAGATAGAGGTGTGCAACCTGACAATCCAACTATAGCCAACGTGCCTTAACACCTTCTAACAACACAACAGCATGACAAAATAACACAATACGCTGGACATAAGATAACCATGAACACAAGTGAACCATTCCCAGAAGAGGAAATACACAAATATTTACACAAGGTAAAATGGAGAGAGCGGTCATTCCTCTAACGGTCTGCAACGCCCTAGCAGTAACAGGCCGTGACTGAACACACAGGCCTAGTCCCGGATACATGTCACCAAAACACATGATTAGCTGGCTGCAGAGGGGACAGATAGCAATCATTACTTTGAGGTGGACCAATCATATTTTGCAAGTCACCCTGGGATTAATGGTATCATATGTACGCCACATGTTCATTCCTAGGCTAAACTTTTCTTCACCCATAGACTACCTACCTCCAAGATTCGTCTCACGCAGGCAACTTTCATGGATCTCAGGCCTCATTAAATTATTTCCAAGACTCGGTCCGGGCATATACTCGCAGATCCAGTCAATCGCATATGTATCAGCCCTCAGACAAAATTTAAATCTCACCAAAATATTCATGTCCCATCTCGGACTATTCTCATTATTCACGGTGCATCATGACCAGTAAACTCTCTTGTTGACTCATGTACGTCTCACACTCTATATTCCCAGGTTCAAATTCAACGTATCTTAAAGCTTTTCCGACCACTCTCTGTACATGACCTTCAGTAAATTCAACGTCATCAGCAAAAAACTGGCACTAATGCTACATCAAGCACTTTCTGACTGTCCATTAGATGTACTGATCTCTAAGTTCCCACTCGATTCTCATGAGGCATTATGCCCTCCACTTTACAATGATGATGTTAACACTGCACAACATAAAGTGTCCAAAATAAAAATTTGAACTAAAGCACACCTGTTAAATAAGTCCTAACATAGCCCTCGTATCCCAATTCTAAATAACAGTGAGATAAGACAGTCTCCAGCCCCGAACATATTTATAAAGAAAACGAAAGCAAAACAAGTTCCAGTATGACGTACATTACAATTACTATTTACACTTAACGAAAGGCCTTAATATGACTCTGATCATTATTCTGCTTATCTTCATTACCATCTGTCATCTGTAACGTCTTAGTAGCCACTACATACTTGCACTCTAGCACATGACAGAAGTGCGGTCAGCTGGTCTAGAAATAATTGGGCCAACTTCTCTTGGGTCCAAGATGCGTCGTCTTATTTCTCGTGCCGCTCATACGTGTCTGGAACTGCACAATACAGGCAAATATCAGAACTCTTTTCTACTTAGCTTGTACCCAGAGTACACATTTGCAACCTCGATTAGGATACATTCTACGATATTCACTATCGCAACAACAGCCTGGTCAACATAATTATGTGATTTCCCCCAGTTATAGTTCAGTCCTTCTGACCAGTATCTCTGATTACCACACTCAAATTCATATTACGGTACGACTTTGCATAATTTACATTATTTAGAACAGTAACACTGCTGGGATGAGCTCAAATAAAAATGCAAGGTTCTCTTGTATCACTGCCTGATGAAAACCATTGTCTATCCCATTCTTTCACACAATACACACAGTAAAATTATCTATGACACATTGAAGAGGGGTTGCACTCACGCTTTCCATTTTATAACACGAGTAGAACGATGTGCCCAATCGTAATCCCCAGCTGACAAGAAGCTACCTTTGTTTGCGGCCAGCTACCCCGTGACGGATATTTCATATGCATCATAATTACACAAAACAGGCACAGTACTGAGTTATAAAGACTCAATCAGCTCCATAAATATCAAGAGGAAGTGTCCTCGTCAAGGATCTGAGGGATATGGCTCTGTGACTTATATGAAGGATCAAATTCAAATTATTCCAGACATGGATATTTTTGGTCAGGGACACCCTGATGTTGTTTGATACATCCCTGAGTTCAAATCCCTCGCTCTCTCTCAACTGTACGGTTTCCTTTCTCTGTCAGCAGCTAGAGTGCCCAAGCAAGTGATGGGGTTTACATAAATCAAATTAAAGCATCCTGCTTCAGCTCAACGGAGCAAACGAACTGTTCTCTGCTTCAATGGGTTCCACTCACGGCCACCCAGTGTTCCTATGTTCGTTCCTTGACACTAAATACAAAATAATCAACAGTGTTAAATCAATTAAGTAGGACCATGGTATAATAGAAGCAGTTGATCAGCTGTATGATGTTGTTCTATGCATATTTTCTCCCTAATATCTGCAAAAGGTTATCGGTAATAAATAGCCTTCCACCGATATTAAGGGGAAAATACACATTTTTGCATTGAATGTTCTTCCAGTGACAAATTTTCCCATACATCTTTCACAAAATATATTATTGTAGTACAAATTATTTGCTCAGTATTTTGATCTTATCATACGTCTTTTCCAAAAAGTGAATGTGATCAAATCATAACCAGCCCAATGTTACTGAGAGTAATTGGCAAGCATCATCCTTCTGTATAGGCTAACCCACATTGGAGGAATCCCAAAGAGAACAAAATACAAAATGATACAGAGACAGCCCTTAAGTAGGTATCCCTTCTACAATCAATAACATTCCAAACTGAAAAGAAGTGGACATGAGTTCAGACAAGATAAAATCTGCTGTGCTGGAATAAATTTTAGCATATTCTTCAGAGCAGAAGTCAACCTGAACCACAAAATGTGAATGGTTTTAGGATAGAAATTTAAAGAAAAAATATTTTAAATTATTCATCACCAAAAATTATCAGGGAATATTATACTTTAAGCACCAATATAAAATAAACACACTGTGAAATAGAAACACAGCAACTCATTCCCTGTCTCTGCTTGGCTAAGCTTGGTGGGGACACTGCGATAAAGAGGTAAAAACATAGTTAATTAAACCAAAAACATGAACTTCAAAGTCAAAATACATGAAAATATTCCCCAGCAAAAATCACAAAATGAATACATGACAAAACCACCACCTTTAGTTTGACAGAAATCGTCGTTCAAAATGTGCGGGTCATGAACCCGGGAATAGAAACTTCAACAAATGTATGAAACATAGAGTGTAGCTCTTTCTGGCCAAGATTGAGATAAGTCAACTCTGATTGGCACATAGGCTGCCATTTTAAAAAGTCTCTTATATGAAAAAATTTTAATTAAATATATTGGCCTAATTACACTAATTCCAACATACAATAAAGAACACTTAGTTTGGGACTGGCCCTAAATATACCCTCCAGAGAACCACCAATTCTATACAAGGCATCCGAACCATGGGCAAAAGACAGAGGTGTGAAACATCACAATCCAGCTACAGCCTATGGGCCTTAACTGCCTCTAACAACACAACAGCATGACAAAATAACACAATACGCTGGACATGACATAACAATGAACATAACTGAACCATTCCTGGAAAAGAAATACACAAATATTTACACTTAGGTTTCAGAATGGGTAAAATAAAAATAAAAAAAATAATAAGTAAATAGGCCTAAATGCAATGTAAATTTAAATCTTATACCAGTTGTATAGTATCATTTGAAGTGATTCCACATACTGTATATCAGTTGACTTGTAAGTAGTACAGGAGATATTATAAGTAGAATTTTGTAAACAATATAAATTTATTAAGGATGAGCTGTGTGTTTAATAGAAAAAATTGTTAGCGTAAATTGTATAGTTTTGTATTATAGGAAAATTTTCTTCTCTTGTTAATTTTATATTTAGTGCTTGACAATAATATATTTTATGTACCATTTGCCACCGAGGTAGACACCTCATTTGCTAATAAAGAGAATTTGATTTGATTTGATTTGATTTGATTTTTGATTTGATTTGATTTGATTTGATTTGATTTGATTTGATTTGATTTGATTTGATTTGATTTGATTTGATTTGATTTGATTTGAGTGACGAGTCATTGCTCTCATGGTCAACAAGGCCCTAGTAGTAACAGGCTGTGTCTGAACACACAGGCCTACAGCCGGTTGCATGTCACCAAACATGTGATCAGCTGGCTGCAGAGGGCAAAGAAATCAAGCTTTAGTTTGTGGAGGGCCGAGTATACTTCGCAAGTCACCCTACACAGTACAATTTGTATGACACAAGATCTTTCCTGGGCTATTCATTTTCATCATCTATAGCCTAGCTACCTGCAAGTGTTGTCTCATGCAGATAACTTTCGTGGATCTCCGGCCTCGTAAAATTATTATTTCCAAGAATCTGTCTGGACATACACTCGCGGATCCAGTCATTCGCATCAGGCCATATTAAAATCTCACTGAAATATTCATGGCACATCACGGCCTATTCTCATCATTCGTAGTTCATCACGACCAGTAAACTATATTGTTGGCTCATGTTGGTCTCACACTCTATATTCCCAGGTTCAAATCCGAAGTCCGTTCCGAGTTTTCGACCACTCTAAGTACATGACCCTCACTAAATTAGACAGAGGGCATACCTCTCTGCACACGTCATCAGCTGAAAAACAGGCACTAATGCTACATCATACACTTCCTGACAGTCGATTAGATCTACTCATCTCGAAGTTCCCGCTCGATTCTCATGAGGCCCTCCAATTTACAATGATGATCTTAACACTGCACAAAATTAAGTATCCGAAAGACAAATTTGAACTACTCTGAAACAAACCTGATAAATAAGTCCTAGCACTGCCCTCGTATCAAACTTAAATAACACTGAAATAAGACTGCCTCAGCCCCAAATGTATTTACAAAGAAAATTAAAGCAAAACACGTGACACTCTGGCTATCATATGAATCTGATCAGCACAATTCATGTATATAAGCAGTTCAACTCATCTTTATCTCCATCTGCCATCTTTGACGTCTTAGTAGTCGCTACATACTTGCACTCTAGCACATGTCAGAAGTACTGTCGTGCTGTCGACTGGTCTAGAAGTAATTGCGTGGACTTCTCTTGGGTCCACAATGTGTCCTCTTCTTTTTCGTGCCGCTCATAGCTGCCAGGAACTTATCAGCACAGGTTATATCGGAACTCTTCGCTGCTTTGCTTTTATCTGAAGTACACCTCTGCAACCTATATTTGCACCCATTTTACAATATCCGCTATCGCAACAACAGCCAGGTCAACTAATGCACCCACATAATGTGATTTATCTCTGACACAGGTGTAGAATCTCTTGGAGGAGGAAAGTGTTTGTAGAAGATTTTATTTGTAAATCTTGTGTTTTAATAATATCTTCTGTATGATCTGGAGTGTGGTGATAGAATATTTTATTTGTATTCCATGTAACTACCTAACCAGTACAGTGTAAATATTGTTGTAACATACTGTATTTGTGACTACTAGATTATTGTGCTATATTTACTGGAACTGTGCAGAAAGTTTGTGACGTGGAATTTTGAAACAGGGTGTGTTGGTCTTTGTTAGTTATGCATTCTAGGAGTATGTTCTTACTATTCAGGAATATGGAAAGTTCACGATTGAGGTGTTCAAGAAAGTTGTGTAAAGATCGCGACCACAGAAAGAGTTGAGATTGGTGAATCTGGGCAAGCTCCTGATTGTGATTGGCTACTCCAAGGCAAGATTTCCCATTAAAAGGGAGCTAGGCAGCATTTTGTCTATCTTTAAGTCTTGAGTCTATCTTAAGCCTGTATGTCTTTGGTCTGCCGTCTGCCGGAGTTTTGACATCGTCGACTCCTCGCTTTCAGGATGGGTGGCCTTAGGGTAAGCACGGTTGTTTTCAGTCCCGTTTTAATTTGCATTTAATTTTTGTTAAAGTATCACTCAGGAGATTGCCCTAATCACCACTATTATGTTGCTCAGATGTTTTGAAATGTTAGTTTAACTTCACTCTAAATTGTAATAGTGTATTATTTTCATCTTACCTTCAAGATTGTATTGCCAACTTGGTTTGTAATTAGATGTTCGGTATTTGCTTGATTCATTGAACTTATAGGAAGCTCTTGTCAAGGAATATCTAACTGGTGTGTCTCTAAGAACATGTAATCTGTATTTTACAAAATGTGTATCGGTATTTTCCGTATTCCTGAAACTGTTCGTATTTTATTTCTAAGTTACGTTTGGTAAATAATATTTTTGAAAATCCAGGATCACTGTTGATTTTTTTCGGAAACTGCAACCTAGACATCTCCATGCCTTTGGTAGGTTCCCAGCACCGTCCCACGTTCCTTATTTGTTATCGTCAAGTTGCCCTCACTGATATTTATTTCTCCTGTTTTTCGCTGCAGTTCATTATATGGTTATGGTGGGTATAGTGTTTAGGTACCGTGTAATTTGATTTACTTTCCTCCCTTTAAATGTGTTTGTGTGACTGCTTAAGTAACGGTTACAATCTCGGTTATAGTTCAGTCCGTCTCAATGTTTAGAACAGTAACACAGGTTGGATGAGCTAAAATAGAAAAGCAAGTCTCTCTTGTATCACTGCCTGATGAAAATCATTGACTGTCCCATTCTCTCGGACAATACACACAGTACAAATATCTATGACACATTGGAGAGGGGTTGCACTTATGCTTTCCATTTTATAATACGAGTAGAACGATGTGCCCAATCGTAATCCCCAGCTGACAAGAAGCTACCTTTGTTTGCGGCCAGCTAACCCGTGACGGATATTTCATATGCATCATAATTACACAAAACAGGCACAGTACTGAGTTATAAAGACTCAATCGGCTCCATGAATATCAAGAGGAAGTGTCCTCATCAAGGATCTGAGGGATATGGCTCTGTGACTTATATGAAGGATCAAATTCAAATTATTCCAGACATGGATATTTTTGGTCAAGGACACCCTGATGTTGTTTGATACATCCCTGAGTTCAAATCCCTCGCTCTCTCTCAACTGTACGGTTTCCTTTCTCTGTCAGCAGCTAGAGTGCCCAAGCAAGTGATGGGGTTTACACAAATCAAATTAAAGCATCCTGCTTTGGTTCAACTGAGCAAACGAACTGTTCCCTGCTTTAAATGGGTTCCACTCACAGCCACTCAGTGTTCCTATGTTCGTTCCTTGATGCTAAATACAAAATAATCAACAGTGTTAAATCAATTAAGTAGGACCGTGGTATAATAGAAGCAGTTGATCAGCTGTATGATGTTGTTCTATGCATATTTTCTCCCTAATATCTGCAAAAGGTTATTGCTAATAAATAGCCTTCCACCGATATTAAGGGGAAAATACACATTTTTGCATTGAATGTTCTTCCAATGACAAATTTTCCCATACATCATTCACAAAATATATTATTGTAGTAAAAATTATTTGCACAGTATTTTCATCTCATCATACTTATTTTGAGCGAGTGGACAATGCTTAAAACATAACCATAGCAATATTACTGAGAGTAATTGGCAAGCATCATCCCTCTGTATACACCACGTTAAAAGAATCCCAAAGAGAACAAAGTCATACAGAGACAGTTCTGATGCAGGTATCACTTCTACAATCAATAAAATTCCAATCTGAAAAGAAGTGGACTTGATTTCAGACAAGATAAAATCTGATGTGCTGGAATAAAATATAGCGTATTCTTCAGAGCAGAAGTCAACCTGAACCACAAAATGTGAACTGACTTAGGACAGAAATTTAAAGAAAAAATATTTAAAAACATTCATCACCAAAAATTATCAGGGAATATTATACCTGAAGCACTGATATTAAATAAATACACTGTGAAATAGAAACACAGCAACTCATTCCCCAGTCCCTGCTCGTCATAGCTTAGTGCAGACACTGCATGGTGCATCCAAAAAATCAGTCAAAACAATTATATCTAACTAAATTTATCATAAGGTAGCGGGACAGGTCCTAGAATATTTCTTCATGAATGAGAACTCAGCAAGATAAAGGGGTAAAAATATAGTTTATTAAACCAAAAACATTAAATTCGAAGTGAAAATAAACAAAACTAATCCCCAACGTAAATCACAAATATAATACACAAAAACATTACAACTTAAGTTTGACATCAATCGCAATTCAATATGTGTGCTTCACTTAACTTTGCAAAGAGAGTTCGATAACATTATGGAACATCGAGTGTAAATGTTTGTACGGAGATTGAGATAAGTCGACAGCGATTGGCCAGGAGGCTGCGATTTTAAAAAAAATCTCTTACATGAAAATATACAGATCAATTCAATATATCAGCCTAATTACACTAATTTCGAATTAGTTGGATATAAACATACAATAAAGAACACTTTCTTTGGGACTAGCCCTAAATTTACCCTCCAGAGAATCACTGATTCTATACACGGCATCCGAACTGTGGGCACAAGACAGAGGTGTGCAACTTCACAATCCAACTATAGCCAACAGGCCTTAACTCCCTCCAACAACACAACAGCATGACAAAATAACACAATATGCTGGACATCAAATAATAATAGACACAAGTGATCCCTTCCTGGAAAGGAAAAAACACAAATGTTTACACAAGAAATCTGGAGTGACCCGTCGTTGCCCTCACGGTCTGAAAGGCCCCTGCAGCATAAGGTGTGACTCATCACACAGGCATACTCCAGGTTACACTTTACCAAAACAAGTGATCAACTGACTACAGAAGGGAAAGTAAGAAAGCTTTACTTTGTGGTGGGCCAAACATATTTCGCAACTCACCCTGGGATCAACGGCACAACGTGTACGACATACGTTCCTGGGCTATTTTATTTTCTTCACCCAAAGACCAGCTATCTGTAAGTGTCGTCTCATGCAGCCATCATTCATGGTTCCCAGGCCTCATTAAATTATTAGTTCCAACACTCGGTCTGGGCATACACTCGCAGATCCAGTCAATCGCATATGTACCAAACCTCAGGCAACATATAAATCTCACTAAAATATTGATGGCATATATCAGCATATTCTCATCATTCCTGGTTCATCACGACCAGTACAGTACATTGTTGGCACATCTTAGTCTGACGCTCTATATTCCCAGGCTCATCACAACTAGTACACTATATTGTTGGCTCGCCTTGGTCTGACCCTCTATATTCCCAGGTTCATCACAATTAGTACACTAAATTGTTGGCTCATCTTGGTCTGATGCTCTATATTCCCAGTTTTATCATGACTAGTACACTATATTGTTGGATCATCTTGGTCTGATGCTCTATATTACCAGTTTCATCACGACTAGTACACTATATTGTTGGCTCGCCTTGGTCTGATGCTCTATAATCCCAGGTTCATCACAACTAGTACATTATATTATTGGCTCACCTTGGTCTGACACTCTATATGCCCAGGTTCATCACGAACAGTACAGCATATTGGTGGCTCACGTTGGTCAGATGCTCTATATTCCCAGGTTCATCACTACCAGAACAGTAGGCTATATTGTTTGCTCACCTTGATTTGCCGCTGTATATTCTCAGGTTCACCACGTCCAGTACAGTATATTGTTGGCTCACCTTGGTCTGACGCTCTATATTCCCAGGTTCATCACGACCAATACACTATGCTCTTGCCTCACCTTGGTCTGATGCTCTTTATTCCCAGGTTCATCATGACCAGTAAACTATATTGGTAGCTCACCATAGTCTGATGCTCGATATTCCCAGGTTCATCACGACCTGCACAGTATATTGTTCGCTCATCATGGTCTGACGCTTTATATTCCCAGGTTGCTCATGACCAGTACAGTATAACGGTGGCTCACCTTGGTCTGACTCTCTATATTCTCAGCTTCATAATAACCAGTACAGTTTATTGTTGGCTCACCTTGGTCTGACACTCTATAATCAGAGGTTCATCATGACCAGTACAGTATATAGTGAGGCTCACCTTGGTCTGATGGTATATATTCCCAGGTTCATGACAACTAGTACACTATATTGTTGGCTCACCTTGGCCTGACGCTCTCTATCCCCAGGTTCATCATCACCATTACAGTATATTGGTGGCTCACCTTGGTCTGACGCTCTAAATTCCCAGGTTCATCATGACCAGTACAGTATATGGATGGCTCACCTTGGTCTGACGCTCTATATTCCTAGGTTCATCATGACCAGTACAGTATAATGGTGGCTCACCTTGGTCTGACGCTCTATATTCCACGGTTCATCACGACCTGACCAATACACTATATCGTTGGCCCACTTTGGTCTGACGCTTTATACTCCCAGGTTCATCACGAACAGTACAGTATATTGGTGGCTCACGTTGGTCTGATGCTCTATATTCCCAGGTTCATCACGACCAGTACAGTAGGCTATATAATTTGCTCACCTTGGTCTGCTGCTCTATATTCTCAGGTTCATCAAGTCTAGTACAGTATATTGCTGGCTCACCTCAGTCTGACGCTCTATATTCCCAGGTTCATCACAACCAATACACTATGCTCTTGCCTCACCTTGGTCCGATGCTCTATATTCCCAAGTTCATCATGACCAGTACACTATATTGGTAACTCACCTTAGTCTGATGCTCGATATTCCCAGGTTCATCATGACCTGCACAGTATATTGTTGGCTCATCATGGTCTGATGCTTTATATTCCCAGGTTCATCACGACCAGTACAGTATATAGTTAGGCACACCTTGGCCTGATGCACTATATTCCCAGATTCATGACGACTAGTACACTATATTGTACACTCACCTTGGTCTCACACTCTCTATCCCCAGGTTCATCATTACTATTACACTATATTGTTGGCTCACCTTGGTCTCATGCTCTATATTCCCAGGTTGATCATGACCATTACAGTATATTGGTGGCTCACCTTGGTCTGATGCTCTATATTCCCAGGTTGATCATGACCAGTACAGTATATTGATGGATCACCTTGGTCTGATGCTATATATTCCCAGGTTCATGACGACTAGTACACTATATTGTTGGCTCACCTTGGCCTGACGCTCTCTATCCCCAGGTTCACCATGACCATTACACTATATTGATGGCTCACCTTGGTCTGACGCTCTATATTCCCAGGTTGATCATGACCAGTACAGTATTTGATGGATCACCTTGGTCTGATGCTATATATTCCCAGGTTCATGACGACTAGTACACTATATTGTTGGCTCACCTTGGCCTGACGCTCTCTATCCCCAGGTTCACCACGACCAGTACACTATATTATTGGCTCACCTTGGTCTGACGCTCTATATTCCCAGGTTCATCATGACTAATACACTATATGGTTGGTTCACCTTGGTCTGATGCTCTATATTCCCAGGTTCATCACGACCAGTACACTATATTATTGGCTCACCTTGGTCTGACGATCTATACTCCCAGGTTCATCATGACCATTACAACATATTGATGGCTCACCTTGGTCTGATGCCCCCCCCTATATTCCCAGGTTCATCTTGACCAGTAGAGTATACAGTTGGCTCACCTTGGTCTGACGCTCTTTATTCCCAGGTTCATCATGACCAGGAGAGTATACAGTTGACTCACCTTGGTCTGACGCTCTATATTCCCAGGTTCATCATGACCAGTAGAGTATAGTGTTGGCTCACCTTGGTCTGACGCTCTTTATTCCCAGCTTCATTACGACCTGACCAATTCACTATATTGTTGTCTCACCTTGGTCTGACGCTCTATATTCCCAGGTTCATCACAAATAGTACTCTATATTGTTGGCTCACCTTGGTCTGACGCTCTCTATTCCCAGGTTTATCACTAGTACTCTATATTGTTGTCTCACCTTGGTCTGACGCTCTATATTCCCAGGTTCATCACAAATAGTACTCTATATTGTTGGCTCACCATGGTCTGATGCTCTATATTCCCAAGTTAATCATGACCAGTACAGTATAGCGGTGGCTCACCTTCGTCTGACGCCCTATATTCCCAGGTTCCTCATGACCAGTAGAGTATATTGTTGGCTCACCTTGGTCTGACACTCTATATTCCCAGATTCATCACGACCAGTACAGTATATTGATGGCTCACCTTGGTCTGATGCTCTATATTCCCAGGTTCATCACGACCAGTACACTATATTATTGGCTCACCTTGGTCTGATGCTCTATATTCCCAGGTTCATCATGACCAGTACAGTATATTGATGGCTCACCTTGGTCTGATGCTCTATATTCCCAGGTTCATCACGACCAGTACACTATATTATTGGCTCACCTTGGTCTGACGCTCTATATTCCCAGGTTCATCATGACCAGTACAGTATATTGATGGCTCACCTTGGTCTGACGCTCTATATTCCCAGGTTCATCATGACCAGCACAGTATATTGATGGCTCACCTTGGTCTGATGCTCTATATTCCCAGGTTCATCATGACCAGTAGAGTATACAGTTGTCTCATCTTGGCCTGACGCTCTCTATCCCCAGGTTCATCACGACCGGCACAGCATATTGATGGCTCACCTTGATCTGATGCTCTATATTCCCAGGTTCATCACGACCAGTAGAGTGTACAGTTGTCTCACCTTGGCATGACACTCTCTATCCCCAGGTTCATCACGACTAGTACACTATATGGTTGGCTCACCTTGGTCTGATGCTCTATATTCCCAGGTTCATCACGGCCAGTACACTATATTGTTGGCTCACCTTGGTCTGATGCTCTACATTCCCAAGTTAATCATGACCAGTAGAGTATATTGTTGGCTCACCTTGGTCTGACACTCTATATTCCCAGGTTCATCACGACCAGTACAGTATGTAGTTGGCTCAAATTGGTCTGATGCTCTATATTCCCCTGTTCATCATGACCACTAGAATATATTGTTGACTCACCTTGGTCTGACACTCTATATTCCCAGTTTCATCATGACTAGTACACTATATTGTTGGCTCACCTTGGTCTGACGCTCTGTATTCCCAGGTTTATCACGACTAGTACTCTATATTGTTGTCTCACCTTGGTCTGACGCTCTATATTCCCAGGTTCATCACAAATAGTACTCTATATTGTTGGCTCACCATGGTCTGACGCTCTATATTCACAAGTTAATCATGACCAGTACAGTATAGCGGTGGCTCACCTCCGTCTGACGCCCTATATTCCCAGGTTCCTCATGACCAGTAGAGTATATTGTTGGCTCACCTTGGTCTGACACTCTATATTCCCAGATTCATCACGACCAGTACAGTATATTGATGGCTCACCTTGGTCTGATGCTCTATATTCCCAGGTTCATCACGACCAGTACACTATATTATTGGCTCACTTTGGTCTGATGCTCTATATTCCCAGGTTGATCATGACCAGTACAGTATATTGATGGCTCACCTTGGTCTGATGCTCTATATTCCCAGGTTCATCATGACCAGTACAGTATATTGATGGCTCACCTTGGTCTGATGCTCTATATTCCCAGGTTCATCATGACCAGTACCGTATATTGATGGCTCACCTTGGTCTGATGCTCTATATTCCCAGGTTCATCACGACCAGTACACTATATTATTGGCTCACCTTGGTCTGACGCTCTATATTCCCAGGTTCATCATGACCAGTACAGTATATTGATGGCTCACCTTGGTCTGACGCTCTATATTCCCAGGTTCATCACGACCAGCACAGTATATTGATGGCTCACCTTGGCCTGATGCTCTATATTCCCAGGTTCATCATGACCAGTAGAGTATACAGTTGTCTCACCTTGGCCTGACGCTCTCTATCCCCAGTTTCATCACGACCAGCACAGCATATTGATGGCTCACCTTGGTCTGATGCTCTATATTCCCAGGTTCATCACGACCAGTAGAGTGTACAGTTGCCTCACCTTGGCCTGACGCTCTCTATCCTCAGGTTCATCACGACTAGTACACTATATGGTTGGCTCACTTAGGTCTGATGCTCTATATTCCCAGGTTCATCACGACCAGTACACTATATTGTTGGCTCACCTTGGTCTGATGCTCTACATTCCCAAGTTAATCATGACCAGTAGAGTATATTGTTGGCTCACCTTGGTCTGACACTCTATATCCCAGGTTCATCACGACCAGTACAGTATGTAGTTGGCTCAAATTGGTCTGACGCTCTATATTCCCCTGTTCATCATGACCACTAGAATATCTTGTTGACTCACCTTGGTCTGACACTCTATATTCCCAGTTTCATCATGACTAGTACACTATATTGTTGGCTCACCTTGGTCTGACGCTCTATATTCTCAGGTTCATCACGATTAGTACACTATATGGTTGGCTCATCTTGGTCTGACGATCTATATTCCCAGTTTCATCATGACTAGTACACTATATTGTTAGCTCGCCTTAATCTGATGCTCTATATTCCCAGGTTGATCACAACTAGTACACTATATTATTGGCTCAACTTGGTCCGATGCTCTATATTTCCGGGTTCATCACGACCAGTACAGTATATTGTTGGCTCATCTTGGTCTGACGCTTTACATTCCCAGGTTCATCACGACCAGTACAGTATATAGTTAGGCTCACCTTGGCCTGATGCCTGATGGCCTTCACTTAAACCGCAGTTGTAAGTATAAGTAGGGAAATATGTTTGGAAGGGTAATAGGGAGGTATATTCAGGGAAACAGGATGGCCTACGGAGCGGTGATAAGGGAACAGGGAACTGGAAATCAAGTAGGGTTGACATAAAATTGTTAGTGTTGAACTGTAGAAGTATTGTAAAGAAAGGAATAGAATTAAGTATTTTAATAGATATATATCTACCAGATATTGTAATAGGAGTTGAATCATGGCTGAGAAATGATATAATGGATGCAGAAATTTTCTCACGGCACTGTAGTGTGTATCGTAGAGATAGGATAGGAAGGGTGGGAGGGGGAGTGTTCATTCTGGTGAAAGAAGAATTTGTAAGCTACGAAAAAGTTAAAGATGAGACACATGAAATTCTAGGTGTAAGGCTCATTTCTAAAGATAATAGGCAACTTGATATATTTGGAGTGTACAGATCGGGAAAGGGTAGCACTGACGTGGATTTGGAATTATTTGATAGGTTAGTCAGCTATGTGGGAAACGACATGGAGAGAAATGTGATTGTAGCGGGAGATCTGAATTTGCCAGATGTCAATTGGGAAGGAAATGCAAACGACAGGAAGCATGACCAACAAATGGCAAATATGGGAAGGACAGCTGATTCAGAAAGTGATGGAACCAACCAGAGGGAAAAATATCCTGGATGTGGTGCTGATAAAACCAGATGAGCTCTGTAGGGAAACTGAAGTAATAGATGGTATTAGTGATCATGAATTTTTTTTGTGGTAGTTGAAAATAAATGTGATAGAAAGGAAGGTCTTAAAAGTAGGACTATTACGCAGTACCATATGGCTGATAAAGCAGGCATGAGGCAGTTTCTAAAAAGTAACTATGATCGGTGGAAAACGGTACATAAAATTGTAAACAGACTCTGGGATGGGTTTAAAGAAATTGTTGAGGAATGCAAAAGCAGGTTTGTACCTTTAAGGGTGGTAAGGAATGGTAAAGACCCACCTTATTATCATAGGCATTTATTCGTCAACGAATATGTAGTATATAAATACAATGTCATTGGACACATTAATTGTGTCCCACCTTATTATAATAGAGAAATAAAGAAACTAAGAAGGAGGTGCAGACTGTAAAGAAATAGAGTTAGAAATGGCTGTGGAAGTAAGGAGAAACTGAAGGAACTTATTAGAAAATTGAATCTAGCAAAGAAGGCAGCTAAGGATAACATGATGGCAAGCATAATTGGCAGTCATACAACTTTTAGTGAAAAATGGAAGGGTATGTTTAGGTATTTTAAGGCAGAAACAGGTTCCAAGAAGGACATTCCAGGAATAATTAATCAACAAGGGAAGTGTGTATGTGAGGATCTTCAAAAGGCAGAAGTATTCAGTCAGCAGTATGTAAAGATTGTTGGTTACAAGGATAATGTCGAGATAGAGGAGGAAACTAAGGCAAAAGAAGTATTAAAATTTACATATGATAACGACTTTACAATAAGATACAAAAGTTGAAAACTAGAAAAGCGGCTGGAATTGATCAGATTTCTGGGGATATACTAAAGACAATGGGTTGGGATATAGTACCATATCTGAAGTACTTATTTGATTATTGTTTGGTCGTTTCTGATTGTATTAGACATGTTTTTGAAATTAATAACTGGTTCGATAGATGGCAGTTCAGCTTTAGGAAAGGTTATTCCACTGAAGCTCAACTTGTAGGATTCCAGCAAGATATAGCAGATATCTTGGATTCAGGAGGTTAAATGGACTGTATCGCGATTGACCTGTCTAAAGCATTTGATAGGGTGGATCATGGGAGACTACTGGCAAAAATGAGTGCAATTGGACTAGACAAAAGAGTGTCTGAATGGGTTACTATATTTCTAGAAAATAGATCTCAGAGAATTAGAGTAGGTGAAGCTTTATCTGACCCTGTAATAATTAAGAGTGGAATTCCTCAAGGCAGTATTTTCGGACCTTTATGTTTTCTTATATATATAAATGATATGAGTAAAGGAGTGGAATAGGAGGTAAGGCTTTTGCGGATGATGTTATTCTGTATAGAGTAATAAATAATTTACAAGATTCTGAGCAACTGCAACGTGACCTCGATAATGTTGTGAGATGGACAGCAGGCAATGGTATGTTGATAAACGGGGTTAAAAGTCATGTTGTGAGTTTCACAAATAGGAAAAGTCCTCTCAGTTTTAGTTACTGCGTTGATGGGATGAAAGTTCCTTTTGGGGATCATTGTAAGTATCTAGGTGTTAATATATAGAAAGATCTTCATTGGGGTAATCACATAAATGGGATTGTAAATAAAGGGTACCGATCTCTGCACATGGTTATGAGGGTGTTTAGGGGTTGTAATAAGGATGTAAAGGAGAGGGCATATAAGTCTCTGGTAAGACCCCAACTAGAGTATGGTTCCAGTGTATGGGACCCTCACCAGAATTACCTGATTCAAGAACTGGAAAAAATCCAAAGAAAAGCAGCTCGATTTGTTCTGGGTGATTTCCGACAGAAGAGCAGCATTACAAAAATGTTGCAAAGTTTGGGTTGGGAAGAATTGAGAGAAAGAAGAAGAGCTGCTCGACTAAGTGGTATGTACATACAATTTCCAGAATATTCGTTTAATGTCAACCTAGTCAATACTTACAATACCACGTTTTGTGGTTAAATAATTATAAAAAATATAGACAGTTTGTGAACATGTTTCGCCCTTCTTAATGGGCATCATCAGCACAATGGATAACCTTAAAACAAATAATTACAATTAAGACTGTTTACAACTATTAGTCATATAAAAATGGAATGAGATGTTGTGATATTAAAAGTTATTTCAATATCATGATTAAAAAGTTTGATTGAATATTACAAACACAAGTTAAAACAATTGTAGTACAATTTTACAATATTGTCTAAAAAATATATGATTTTTATTGGTGAGAAGTTTGTCAATCGGCATTCGTCTGGAATTGAAATGGATCCTTTTCTTTCAACTTTTGTGGAAAGTCAATATTATAGTAATGTTCACCAGCAAGTAGAATTTGCAGAATAAAATATATAAAAAACTTATGTTCTTATGGTAGAAATGCGTTTTTATATTTCTTTGCAGTTTATCAACATTTTAACCACAGAGATTTACACAACAAATGGAAGACTATTGTCAAAGTGATAGATATTTCAACCAGTACATCGGATAAAATATTCAACGTTTATTCTATTTCAATGCAATCTTACCTGAATGGATTTTAACCAATTTAACTCAAGAAGAAACACCAAATGATCATTCCTGACCTAATTTTCTACCATAAGAACATATGTTTTTTTATATATTTTATTCTGCAAATTCTACTTACTGGTGAACACGACTATAATATTGACTTTCACCAAAAGTTAAAAGAAAAGGATCCACTTCAATTCCAGACGAATGCCGATTGACTAACTTCTCACTAATATAAACATATATTTTTTAGACAATATTGTAAAATTGTACTACAATTGTTTTAACTTGTGTTTGTAATATTCAATCAAACTTTTTAATCATGATATTGAAATAACTTTTAATATCACAACATCTCATTCCATTTTTATATGACTAATAGTTGTAAACAGATTAATTGTAATTATTTGTTTTAAGGTTATCCTTTGTGCTGATGATGCCCATTAAGAAGGGCGAAACATGTTCACGATTGTCTATTTTTTATAATTATTTAACCACAAAAAGTGGTACTGTAAGTATTGACTAGCTTGACTTTAAATGAATATTCTGGAAATTGTATGTACTCACTGTCGTCAATACGGACCGAAAAATGAGGTTAATGACTTGTAATAAGTCGTATCTTCCGAGCTGTCAGCGGAGAGATGGCGTGGAATGACACTAGTAGACGAATAAGTTTGAGTGGCGTTTATAGAAGTACGAAAGATCATAATATGAAGATAAAGTTGGAATTCAAGAGGACAAACCGGGGCAAATATTCATTTATAGGAAGGGAAGTTAGGGATTGGAATAACTTACCAAGTGAGACGTTCAATAAATTCCCAATTTCTTTGAAATCATTTAGGAAAAGGCTAGGAAAACAACAGATAGGGAATCTGCCACCTGGGTGACTGCCCTAAATGCAGATCAGTATTGATTGATCTCTCTCTATATTCCCAGGTTCATGACGACTAGTATACTATATTGTTGGCTCACCTTTGTCTGACACTATCCCCAGGTTCATCATGAATATTACACTATATTGTTGGCTCACCTTGGCCTGTTGCTCTCTATCCCCAGGTTCATCATGAGTAGTACGCAATATTGCTGGCTCCCCTTGGTCTCATGCCCTATATTCCCAGGTTCATCATGACCTGTACAGTATATTGATGGCTCACCCTGGTCTGATGCTCTATATTCCCAGGTTCATCACGACTAGTACACTATATTGTTGGCTCACCTCGGTCTGATGCTCTATATTCCCAGGTTCATCACGACCTGACCAATACACTATATTAATGGCTCACCTTAGTCTGACGCTCTATATTCCCAGGTTCATCACGACCAGTAAAGTATATTGATGGCTCACCTTGGTCTGATGCTCTATATTCCCAGGTTCATCACGACTAGTACACTATATTGTTGGCTCACTTTGGCCTGACGCTCTCTATCCCCAGGTTCATCATGACTAGTACACTATATTGTTGGCTCACCTTGGTCTGATGCTCTATATTCCCAGGTTCATCAAGATCAGTACAGTATAACGGTGGCTCACCTTGGTCTGACGCTCTATATTCCCAGGTTTCTAACGACCAATTGAGTATACTGTTGGCTCACCTTGGTCTGACACTCTATATTCCCAGGTTCATCACGACCAGTACAGTATGTAGTTGGCTCAAATTGGTCTGACGCTCTATATTCCCAGGTTCATCACGACCAGTACAGTATATTGATGACTCACCTAGGTCTGACGCTCTATATTCCCAGGTTCATCACGACTAGTACACTATATTGTTGGCTCACCTTGGTCTGACGCTCTATATTCCCAGGTTCATCACGACAAGTACACTATATTATTGGCTCACCTTGGTCTGACACTCTATATTCCCAGGTTAATCACGACCAGTAAAGTATATTGATGGCTCACCTTGGTCTGATGCTCTATTTTCCCAGCTTGATCATGACTAGTACACTATATTATTGGCTCACCTTGGCCTGACGCTCTCTATCCCCAGGTTCATCATGATTAGTACACTATATTGTTGGCTCACCTTGTTCTGATGCTCTATATTCCCAGGTTCATCACGAGCAGTACACTATATTATTGGCTCACCTTGGTCTGACTCTCTATATTCCCAGGTTCATCACAACCAGTACAGTATAAAGTTGGCTCACCTTGGTCTGACGCTCTATAATCCCAGGTTCATAACGACCTGACCAATACACTATATCGGTGGCTCACCTTGGTCTGATGCTCTATAATCCCAGGTTCATAACCACCTGACCAATACACTATATCGGTGGCCCACGTTGGTCTGACGCTATATAATCCCAGGTTCATAACGACCTGACCAATACACTATATCGTTGGCTCACCTTGGTCTGATGCTCTATTTTTCCAAGTTAATTATGACCAGTACAGTATATCGGTGGCTCACCTTGATCTGCCGCCCTATATTCTCAGGTTCATCATGACCATAAGAGTATATTGTTGGCTCACCTGGGTGTGACACTCCATATTTCCAGGTTCATCACGACCAGTACAGTATGTAGTTGGCTCACCTTGGTCTGGTGCTCTATATTCCCAGGTTAATCACGACCAGTACAGTATACTGGTGGCTCACCTTGGTCTGAAGCTCTATATTTCCAGGTTCATCATGATCATAAGAGTATATTGTTGGCTCACCTGGGTCTGATGCTCTATATTCCCAAGTTCATCACGACCAGTAAATTATGTAGTTGGCTCACCTTGGTCCGGCGCTCTATATTCCCAGTTTCATCACGACCAATACAGTATATTGTTGGCTTGTCTTGGTCTGACGCTCTATATTCCCAGGTTCAAATCCGACATACTTTCTGACCACTCCCTTTACATCCTCCGAGTTCACATCCATCTTTCTCTCTCTACTGGACGGTTTCCTTTCTCTGTCAGGTGCTAGCATGCCCAAGCCAGTGATGGGGTTTATACAAATCAAATTAAAGCATCCTGCTTTCTCTCAACTGAGGGAACGAACTGCTCCCTGCTTGCTACAGGTTCGATACGCTTATGATCACAGCAATCCAGTGTTCCAATGTTTGTTCCTTGGTGCAAAAAACAAAATAATAAGATAGAGTTTGAGGGATGTTCCACCATTCAACACATTGTAAAATAGATTAAATTTATTGGGCGAAGACCGGTATTGACTGCCTTGGAGTCATCATCAGTTCTTATTGAATATCAAATCAAGGGGAGTCTGATAACTATCATTATAATAAAAAATTATATACCCAAAGGTGATTGCTTGAAAACACATCGGTGGGTTGCAAAACATTACCTTGAATGTAACGTACACATGGTAAGCAATACCTGGAACTTAAAATGTACTTTTATCTGGCTTAAACTGACATGCGACACATGAAATGACAGCTTATTATTGGAGAGTATATCTTCCCAACAAGATATACCGCACAACAATTTGCTGCTGCTCCTTTAATACACAACACGTGGGCGCTTACTCTTGGAGAGTATATCTTCCCAACAAGTTATTTGGCCCTGTGCCATTCACTGCTGCTGGCTCTTAATACTGTGACCGTTCACAACGTCACCTATAGTATGCCATGATACCCAGGAGATGATATATGCCATTATCCACATCATTCTGCGGTAAAAACTGTCTAAGTTAGGATTTATCCACCCGCTCTGAGATGCGATTTGCACAATGCCGGCTCACGCGACCCAACTCTAGTTGTCGGTAATTAAAAGCGAGGCATTGCAGAAGCGCTGGTACTCAAAGTTTTCTCACTCCAACCCTAAGCAAGACGGAAAGAGACACATTATAACATGACAGAGAATCTAGGTCACTAGCAGAGCTCAGGGAGTACGTCCAACGTGAGAGCTAACATTGTACCCTATTTCCCTCATTCATTCATCACTGCGAACTCATCGAGTTCAACTGTTTTTCCCCTGATAATTTTTATATATCCCGAAATACTCAACAGATAGTCACGTGCTAACATTAATTTGAATCAGGGAATTTTACACATAATTATGAGGCCGACAAGTGCTGTACATAATCGAAAGAACGGTAGCTACACCATAACAAGGGCCCGTCTTAATGGTTACCAGATGTTGGGTCCCAACTGCGGCAGCCAGCTCGAGGATTCCCCTGGCGCTTGTCATCATTCACCGACAGAGACAAAAGGATGCTTTTAAGATTGCTTGAGAATCTACAAAGCTATTTTAATAATATCCACTCAGTGAAAATGGG
Organism: Anabrus simplex; assembly: GCF_040414725.1. Lineage (NCBI taxonomy): Eukaryota > Metazoa > Arthropoda > Insecta > Orthoptera > Tettigoniidae > Anabrus > Anabrus simplex. Next base: position 181,956 of record NC_090267.1, read on the forward strand.
AATACAGGAGCTATAATTTGATATCCTGTTCGTCACTCTACGTTGCGCAGTACCGAAGCACATTTTGAGAAGGGGTTGTGTTTTACCCTCACTGCTAGTACCAGGGCATCTCGCCTATATAGTAAGGGGATAAGGGACGGACACCACCAGGTTATTTTCAGTTCAACGCCAGTTCGTCGTGATTTGTGTGCGAGTCTTTTATGAACAAATCATTCTGTAACGTGAGCAGTATAATGCAGTGATTTATTAAAGTCTGTGAATGTATGTGGAAATAACCACAATCTGAGTAAGTTGTATGTGCGTACAGTGTGCCACTAACAAATATAGTAGGAACGGTACGAAGCCGTGATGATCGCTGTCCGTGTGTCGAAGAGGTCGTGCATCGAGCCTCATATATGCCTAAACTAATACGGCTCAATTAACATAAATAGGCACGTATTTAACTAAGTGCGCGAAGTGAGTGTACTCGGTATGAATGTGAAATATAAGGAAGGGAAATGAACAGCTCATTGTCGGCATGATTAAGGGCAGAGCCACATTAGATCGATCCCTAACGCAGTAGAGAGCTCGACTTACATATGACTAAGTGAAATATAGTATGCCTGAATTATTGTTGTGTAATACGAGAGTGCTAACACATTAGTGGCCTAACCAGTGACATTTCTAATTGAACCAGTGGAGCTTCAGGACTTAGAGTAGCTGTCAGTTAAAAGGATAGGTGGATGAGAAGGGAATAATATCGGGCTTCAGGGACACAACCGACGTTAGGTTGGGATGCTTGTGTCATTAAGCAGATCTAACCATACGTTTAATCTGTGATGTGTAATATAAACTAATGCATTCACATGAGATAACTTCCCCTCATTTACATAAGGAGTCTACAAGAACGTCGGAGTGAACGAGGTATCTAGCTGCCTGCCGGAATTTCGCCCTACGTAGCAGAGAGAACGAGGCATCTAGCTGCCTGCCGGAATTTTGCCTGGTGTAGCAGAGATCGTCCGAAACTTGCACGAGATCAAGCCGTCATGTTCGTGACTTGCCAGTTGGTCACCAAAGGACTTCACATCGCTGAAGGCATCATGCAGTCCAAATAAACACATGGGTGTGCCCTCCTGTAATGCTGTGTTCGTGGTTTTTCCAGAAGGATGAGTACATTTCCAATCGTTTGTAGCTTTGAAGGTCGTTTCCTATTGTAAATATAGAGTAAATTTTCATGTAATTGTAACGTAGATCACCTATATGCTATTTCAGAGGGATAACAATAATTTCATTTTATTTTTTTTTTATTTTTTTTATGGAATACCTTCATCATGGTTTGGAATAAGCATATTTTACTTCCGTTTTTATAAGGGTTTTTGGTAATGCATAACGTAATTTTAAGGACCTTAGATTAATTAAGTGTGAAGCACTGTCGAGTAAAGAGGGCTTAAATATTCTGTAAAAGTGACTTCAGTTATCATCTTCTCTATAGCAAATATGAGTCATCAAAGATCTCTCAGTAATTGACTTTCTTTTTTCTTGCACTTACACCTGATAGGGAGTCCTCCTAACTAGTAATTAAGGCTTCTGAAACAACGGATGAAGACATTACATTGGGGTATATATATCGTCGAATTATTTAGCTCGTGAGTGTGTGATGTAATTCGGACCCGTGTGGCAGGGGTTCATCATTAAATAGCATTGTATTCGAGGTACCGAGAGGAGGAATGAGAGGCTGGCTGTAGCCCTAATGTATATTGTGAAGTAGAAATATAAAGTTTCCCCTGGAGTCTGTTATTACTATGCGCGAAGTGGATACCGTGCTACGAAGATGACGATTACGGCCTGATTTAAAGCCAATATTTAATGTGCTGCTATTGTGGCCAGAAAAGGAAGAAGTGAGATTATTTGCCATGAAGCAATTGTATGAGAGGACCCAGTGGCTGCTATTTGGAAGTGGGCGTGGGCAACTTACAGCTGGGTGATTTACGAGCCCGTCAGATGGGACGAAGTAAAGGTTTGCTCCATTGAAAGGGAAAAGGATACAAGTAGTTGGTTCATTCCTCTCGCCACAGTGATTACGTGCATCAATTTAAATATTAACAACGTCGCATAGATTCCAATGTGCATTAAAGGAAGTGTCCCTCCAATTTCTTTCCTTAATTATTTACCATGTGCAGGGAATTCCAGGTTAAATATACCCCATCTCAGAAGATCCTGAGTTCTTTCCAGAAGTCAGTGAAAGCTTCTACTCACTGCCACCAGCAACAGATGATTTGTACCATCTGTGACTCATTGTGTGTGTTTGAAATGTATTTGCTCTTGCCCATCTCTTGCAGGAAGTGCTATAATACTCTGTCTATGATGTTAGGGTATTTGAGTTGCTTTATTTTTGTCCACAGGTAGCAACGTTGTGTAAATAATGTCGTGTTATGTGTATTGATAAAAATCCTAATGAAACGAGTGTGTGTATTATATTGCATATTCAGCAATGATTAATTTAGGGAAGTGTTGTGATATGACTTTCAAAGATTTGGGAATGTATACATCAGTAACATACGCCTACTTCAGTTCATCCGATCATACAATATCGTAATTTGATATAATCTGAATACATTAATTCTCAACGGGTAAACAGAATTACAGCAGGGTATGTCCATACTAATTAAGCGTGTGCGCAAAGTGATAAGTGTAAATGATTCGAGGGGAAACGCCTCTCTAAGTTCAAAATAGTGTAAATAATTCAGGAGGAAACGCTTCGTTGAGTTTGAAATAATTTAACGTCGAATGAGGTGTAGAGAGGGACCAACGAATATTCACGACGTCAAGATAAATCTAAATAATATTTGTAAAGTGCATTATATGGCATAACCATGTTAATAAGATGTGTTTCACTAGTATAGTAAAATTGTTATACAAGATTTTGTTTCTCTTCTCATTAGTAATGAACTAGTGTTCCTCTCATAATTAATATTCCCCTACTATAGAGATTATTAGAAATTATCGCCCCATCGGACGCTCCAGTCAGACCCGAATACTATACCGACTCAGCTAGTGAATCATTCTAGTAGGGGAAGGTGAGACTTCGATAACCGGGCTGAGTTCCAAGCTCATTGGAGGTGCTCCATTCTAATGCCATATTCATGAATCACGTTAACTTGTTTATCTACTAAAGCCTTGGACAGGTACATACCACAACACGTGTGCACTTATTATTGGAGAGTATATCTTCCCAACAAGTTATACGGCACTGCCATTCGCTGCTGCTTGCCGTTAATACACAACACGTGGGCGCTTGTTATTGGAGAGTATATCTTCCCAACAAGTTATACTGCACTGCCATTCACTGCTGCTTGCCGTTAATACACGACACATGGGCGCTTATTTTTGGAGAGTATATCTACCCAGTCTTATTCCTAAAACATTCTATCTTTCCAACTGGGCTCAGTACTCAGCTAACACAGTTGTTGTACATTGCTTGCACCATTTCCAACATTTCTCTTCCAAGTCTCTTTCTACCCATGGTTTCCCAAACCTGCTCTCTGGGGACACATTGTCATATGCCTTTTCTATATCTAATTTGTAAGTGTTCAAACCTATTAGAACACTGTTTGAGTCAACAACCAAAAACATAGCTGAGAGAGGAAAACACTCCCATTGGTCAGGTAGTTGTATATCATATGGTGATCAACATTCATGAACAATTACAAATTCGGGCTAAAAACATGGTCCACATATTCAATACACTTATATTACTGATGCAATTTTATGAACACATAGTACCTTGTGCTACTACACTTAGTATTCGATAATAATATAATGTTATTGTTTTTATGTGCCAGTAACTACGTTTTTAGCGGTTTTTGGAGACGCCGAGATGGTCGTGTGGAGTTCTTTTACATGCCATTAAACCTACTGACCCGAGGCTGACATATTTGAGCACCTTCAAAAACCACCGGACTAAACCAGGATTGAACCTGCCAAGTTGGACGTTGTATTCTTATGCATGTAAATATTTGATGCTATTGCATATGATAACAATGACATTTACAATAATATACAAAAGCTGAAAACTAGAAAAGCGGCTGGAATTGATAATATTTCTGGGATTATACTAAGGACAATGGGTTGGGATATAGTACCATATCTGAAGTACTTATCTGATTATTGTTTGGTTGAAGGAGCTATACCAAATGAATCGAGAGTTGCTATAGTATCCCCTGTGTATAAAGGAAAGGGTGATAGACATAAAGCTAAAAATTACAGACCAGTAAGTTTGGCATGCATTGTACGTAGGCTTTGATTATATTAGACATGTTAGCGAAATTCACACCGACCAACTTTTAGAGACCAAAAATAGGAAGATTTTTATTTCTTGGATTTCATCACATATATTCCACCATGGTCTAGGTGAAAAAGGGTTAGGATAAAAGGCATACATATCTACAGTTACAATGTGAACTGACCATTAAATTAAGAAAACACAGAAATGGTTACAAGAGAATGTACATAATTATTCTCATTTATGACACCTACATACGAATAATAATATTTATGTCACACCGACACATGCAACAAAATGCATAATACCGTATTTTCTCACGTAATTAACACACTTTTTTGATGAAATATACAGGCGAAAACTTTGGATGCGTGAATTATTCAAGTAATTAAGATATTTACAAATTATTTACAATTCATTTACATTTAAAAGATCCATCAAATATAATATAAACACAAGTGGTTCAACTCATTTGCGGTTATCGTCATTTGGTGTAAAATTCCGGCGTGAGATTTTTTCTGAGAAGTCAAATAGGATACATCAGGTAAGTTAGACACGTGGGTTTGAAGTACAGACACTGGAAAGTATTCCTCCCATTACGAGCTGACAACACGACCTGAAGTGAAATAAACATGAACTAATAAAAGTATAATTCGTGGAATGCCATAACAATGACATACCAGCAAAAAAAGAAAACTGTCCAACACGAAAAGGGCCGAGCATCGAAGGAGGGACCCTGCTATATTACCCCAAACCATTTGTATCCAATCTCATACGAGTGACGTGTCCATCCACCCTCTTTCTTGAATCCGAACATGTATCACTCGCAGAAATTTTGCTTTAGGCATTGATTTTCATTTTGGAACAATGTAAGGTGCAAGCTTTCTGCCATCAGCTGTTACAGCGAGCACTGAAGTACACCGTTGTATTTTGCTTCCGGTAGCACGTATGATAACACTGTATGTTACTTTCTTATCCATTGTTCGACTTTATGGCATATGGAAACCGATTAGCGTCTGACCTGCGGTTCCTATAAGGAAGATCAAATATTCCTTCACTTTACGCTTCTCATTCACAAAGGGATGAAAATGGTTGAAATCATTCATCATTTTTTGGCATAATGTTGTTGCCATAATATGGTTCATGGTGTGGGTTACTGTAGTCACGTCCTATTCGTGAACCATGGGCAACGGCTGAGTGGCTTAGTAAGTGGTCCTGAGAGTCGGGATACCAGTTGCTATGGAATGGGAGTGGGCACCTCAGACATATTCTAAGTCATGGCCCTCCTTGTGCTCAGGCGGCTAGGACTATACAAACCACGGTGGTCCATAACCCGTCAGAGGAGAGATCCTCACTTGGACTATGTGTAAGTAGGATAGCATCCTTCTTCATGAATTTACCGAGCTCAGAACATTTTAAGCAAGCCTCGGACCTATGGGAGCAACAGAGTCCCACTCCCATTTGACAGGCGAGGGACTCCTTGGAAACGACTTGGCAAACGAAATGGAATACAAATTTTTTTTTTATCCACTTTCTCAATACTTTACAATCATGCGATGTTTACAAAAACATTACAATGTGCTATTACAAGGTACTAGTTTCGGTCCTATAAGGACCATCATCAGCCTAGCCAAGAAACATAAGTGTATACCATAGTCCTAAAACAGAGTTATGCGGTGAGATGAGAGATGAAAGAATGGACTGGGGATGTGGTGGAATGATATACATATAAATGGTGAAAATATGAACTGTTGTAGATGTAGCAAAGTTATGTTGAACAGTGACAAATAAAATCTTTTGATATATGTCTCATAAAATTACAATATTGAACAATATTGAGATAACTGTTGTTCCCAGGTTCGATTCCCATTTGGGTCAGGGATTTTAACTACCATTAGTTCACAAGATGAACTAGGTCATCCCATAATGAGAAGTGAATTCGAAACAGCACTGCAACAGCTGAAAAAGGAAAAGTCTCCTGTACCAGACAAACTGCCTGCTGAACTGTGGAATAACTCTGGAAAAGAAGCTGAAGGATGAACTCTTCAAAATCATCAAGTACTGCTATGAAAATGGAGATATGCCAGAGGATTTTATAGAAAGCAAAGCAGTACTTCTGCACAAAAAGGAGATTCAACAGAATGCTCCAATTACAGAATGCTAAGCCTTGTTTCACATGCAGCAAAAATATTCACATGCATATTAAAAAACAGAATCAAAATGAAAATTGAGCAGAATCTAGATGATGATCAGTTTGGGTTCAGGAAAGGAGTAGGAACAAGAGAAGCTATTATAGCACTTAAAACCATCTTGGAGAGAAGACTGGAGCTTATTAGAAATACATATATAGCTTTTGTAGACCTGGAAAAAGCTTTTGACAATGTTCAGTGGAAAAGACTGTTCAAAATTATGAAGGATATTCATTTGGACTGGAAAGACATAAAAGCAATACTAAACCTCTACATCAATCAAAGAATAAACATCGAAAGTAATGAAAAAGTATACAAGGTGAAGATCAGGAAAGGAGTAAGACAGGGGTGTTCCTTATCGCCATTTCTATTTAATCTGTACATTGAAGAGGCCATGAAAATTTTTAAATCAGAAACACCTGGCATCAAAATAAATGGAACAACTATACACTGTATTAGATTTACAATGGCGAAAAATGAGGGTATCCTCCTATTCAATACATCATATATTCCGTCATTAGACGGAGCAAACAAATTCAGACATGTTTCGGCTTGCTTGAGCCATCTTCAGTGAAAAAAATTAGGGGGGTTGGAATAATTTACATAATATAAGTTGAAAAAATGCTAAAAAACATAATGAAAGAGTGAACAAAAAAACAAAAGAGAGCTTAGACGGAAAGCAAAATAGCACAAATATACAATATTTACAACAATATGCAGAGCAAAAAAACTTACTGCAGCAAAATTCAGTGAAACAGGTGTTAATTTGAAATAATAATTGATACTAAAAACTGCTATGATTTGTCGACGATATTGCACTTCTGGCTGACAATGAGAAGAACATGCTGATCATGCTTAACAAATTAAAAGATTTCCAACCTAACATTAATATAAGTAAAACTAATGTTATGGTTGTAAGCAAATCTAAAATGAAGCCAGAGGCACAGCTCAGAATTGGAAATATTTTAATAAAACAGGTGCACAAGTTCTGCTACTTAGGATCAGTTATTACCAATGACAACAGATGCACTGTGGAAATAAAAAGAAGGATTTCCCTGTGTAAGAAAGCCTTTGAGAAGAAGAAGCAGCTGTTAACTAATAAATCCTTAAATACTGAACAAAAGAAATTGTTTATCAAAACATTCATTTGGAGTGTGCTGCTATATGGCTGTGAAGGATGGACTCTCTTGAAGGGGGACGTGAAACGACTAAAGGCAGTGGAAATGTGTCTATGGAGAAGATGACAAGAACTAGCTGGATTGAGAAGAAAACTAATGAAGCAGTGCTTAGAGAATAAACACCCAGAGATATTAAATAACGATAAAAAAGAGAAAAGCGTCAGTATTTGGTCACATTCTCCGGCATAATGACTTCATAAGGAACTTGTTCAAAGCTCAAGGTGATGGGAAAGAAAGGCAGAGGGAAACCACGGAAGAAGATCATTGAAGAGGTAGTTGAGATGATGGGATGCCAAGGTTATGGAGAGATGAAAAGGATCGCAGAGAGAAGAGATCAATGGTTGCAGCGACAAGGCAAAGCCTTTAGATAATGATGATAGTTAATTCCTATGGCTCAGAGGTAGGGTGTTTGTGTCAATTTTCAGCATTAGATTTGACCTTAGAGAGGGCCCCATCCTTGCAGATGTGCGAGTTGCCTATAAAGCGTAAAATCAAAACACCTCCAACAGGCCTCTCAAGAGGCCTTATGCCATTATTATTATTATTATTATTATTATTATTATTATTATTATTAATAATAATAATAATAATAATAATAATAATAATATTAACACTGTCAATATTATGATCATGGCCATAGGACATACAGTTTCACATGACTGTCAATATCATGATCATAGCCATTAGGACATAAGAGTTTAGCAGGCGAGTTGGCCGTGCGGTTAGGAGCGTGCAGCTGTGAGCTCGCATCTGGGAGATAGTGGATTCGAACCCCACTGTCGGCAGCCCTGAAGATGGTTTCCTGTGGTTTCCCATTTTCACACCAGGCAAATGCTGGGGCTGTACCTTAATCAAGGCCATGGCCGCTTCCTTCCCTTCCTAGGCCTTTCCTATCCCATCATCACCATAAGACCTATCTGTGTTGGTACAACGTAAAGCAACTACGGAAAAAAAAGGACATAGAGTTTTACAAGACTATCAAGATCATGATCATGGCCATAGGACATGCAGTTTCACGTGAATGTCAATATCATGATCATAGGCAGAGGACATACAGTTTTACAAGACTGTTAATATCATGATCATAGCCATAGGACATACAGTTTTAGAAGACTGTTAATATCATGATAATAGCCATAGGATGTACAGTTTTACAAGACTGTCAATATCATGATCACAGCCATAGGATGTACAGTTTTACAAGACCGTCAATATCATGATCATACCTAGAGGACGTACAGTTTTACAAGACTGTCAATATCATGATTGTGGCCATAGGACATACAGTTTTACAAGACTGTCAATAGCATGACCATACCCAGAGGACGTACAGTTTCACATGACTGTTAATATCATGATCATGGCCATAGGACATACAGTTTTACAAGACTATCAGTATCATGATCATGGCCATAGGACATACAGTTTTACAAGACTATCAGTATCATGATCATGGCCATAGGACATACACTTTCACATGACTGTCAATATCATGATCACAGGCATGGGATGCACAGTTTTACAAGGCTGTCAATATTATGATCATACCCAGAGGACGTACAGTTTCACATGACTGTCAATATCATTACCATAGCCAGAGGATGTACATTTCATAGAAATACAACCACAGGGATGTGACTTTTCACTATAAAAGTCCCATGTTAGTCGATCAGGACCAAATAGCAGAAAACTTCATGAAATTCCAGTGACTAGGCCACTTGTTTATCATCTTGAATATCCAGATCCATATCCTGGTTTGATGCAGCTCTCCACAACACTATAATGTGCTACTATACTACAACATCCTAAATATTCTTGAATCTGTTTGCTTACTATCTTCCTACCATTCTCATCCTCTGCACTTCACTTCAAACCAAAAGAAGAAGTTCCCAGTGTCTTGAGATGTGATCTCCTTCTTAGGATCAAACACCCACAAATTGTTCTTCTCTCTATTTGTGACCTGTTCTATTCTTGTGACCTTCAACAAGTTTAATAACACCACATATTAAAAGTTTCAAGCCTCCCAAGTAATCAAGCCACATTTAATCAATTAAAAAGTATTCATAATGTAAGGATCTATGACGGAAGTGGGAAAATGTATTTTCTTAAGGAAGGCGTTATGCACTATACTGAGTTTCATTGTTAGCTCAGGTTATAAAATGTATGCAAATAGCATTAAAGAAAAGTTGGAGAGGCATTTTGACAACAGAATAGGGAATGAACAAGGTTACTGGAAAGAGTGTTCCTACAGTGATGCATATTACACTATGATGATATTAATAGAAAAACAAAGATAATTCCATTTGGAAACACATGTTGCATTAATTTGTACAGTTTGGAAAAGCCTTTAACGAAGTAAGTAGAAATACATTGCTTGAAATTCTAAATAAAGATAATGTTCCTCAACACATTGTAAACAATATGTACAATATCTACAAATATTATTTCATTTTTACAAAATTGGATATGAACAAGGCTGAGAGGAACCCAATAAATTCAGGCTCTTCAGTTTGTTTCTTATTCAGGAGCAATGTGCTCAGCAGACTAAAGAGCCTCTTCCTTCTATCATTTACAGAATGCAATAATAGACATCACGGTTCAATATCAAACAACAGATATTTCAAACACTGAGATGCCATTCTCATTGCTGGCTTTGACAAAAGTTAGCCTACAAACATCAATAAAGTTTTCTCAGATTTTAATATGATTATCTTAATAGAAAAGACTAAAATAATGCCCTTCAAGGGAAGAGATCCCATCCCTAGCAAAATATGTTTAAATAATGCAACATCAAAAAGAGCTGTTTGTCCAAAACATCAAGTCGAGTATGAAGTTAGATGAATCTGTCGTGATGCCTTTCTTGATGTCAACCTCATCACAGGAGTTGACAAGATAAAATGAATGACGTGATATATGATAATAGGGAGGGAGAGGGTGAAACCTGGTCCCAGGACATAGCCTACTGCTATTGAATAGTACCAAGGGGTGTGTTCCAAGCTTAACATCCCATCCAATGCACGAATTACCATGCCCTCACTCATTGTGAGCACTGTGGAGAGGTTTAATCCAGGGTTTTGGCATGCAATCTAGTGATTAGAAATTGTATACTAGCACTTCCCCTGCGTTGCCGGCCAACATTCTTATGGTGAAAATTTTTTCAACCAATGGGACTGGAACCGGCTAATCATGGTGTCAGACTGTTTAGACTTCAATGCCTGAACGATCCTGGCCACCAGGCAGGCTTACAATATTAGAAACAGTAAATAAGGGTACATCTTATGATACCAAACAGAACTGCAACTATTAATACAAGATAGAAGGTCTTTATGATTGAGTGACTCCACCTTTACAATAGAGTACAATATTATTCTTTTTTTATTTCATTTTAAAAAGGGACACGTTTCATCTCTTTATTGTGAGACATCTTCAGTATTAAAGTGTTATGATAAACATGATACTCTTGAAACTAAAAACAATGGAAAATTCTAAATTCCCATGGAGGGAATTAGATATTTTTCACCAATAGAGCATGTCACGAATGTATCAGATGTAAGGCTTTTCAGCCGTTTGCTCTATTAACCAGCGTTTCGTCTTAGGTCTGACACTAAGACTCGTCAGAGTGAGATGTGTCATACCCTACCCACTGATGCTGGGTGTATGCAGATGAGCTTATCAGAAGCCTTATATGAGGCACATTCTGATAACTGCATACGGGAGATATATCTCCACAATGGAATTATTGCCCGCCTAGCAATTCCGAATGGAAAATTCTAAATTCCCATGGAGGGAATTAGATAATTTTTTTTTTTTTTTTTTCACCAATAGAGCATGTCACAAACATATCAGATGTAAGGCTTTTCAGGCGTTTGTTCTATTAACCAGCGTTTCGTCTTAGGTCTGACACTAGACTTGTCAGAGTGAGATGTGTCAGACCCTACCCACTGACGCTGGGTGACATGCTCTATTGGTGAAAAATATCTTATCCCCTCCATGGGAATTTAGAATTTTCCATTCAGAATTGCTAGGCGGGCAATAATTCCATTGTGGATATATATCTCCCGTATGCAGTTATCAGACTGTGCCTCATATAAGGCTTCTGATAAGCTCACCTGCATTCACCCAGCGTCAGTGGGTAGGGTCTGACACATCTCACTCTGACGAGTCTAGTGTCAGACCTAAGACGAAACGCTGGTTAATAGAGCAAACGCCTGAAAAGCCTTACATCTGATACGTTTGTGACATGCTCTATTGGTGAAAAATATCTACTTCCCTCCATGGGAATTTAGAATTTTCCATTCGGAATTGCTAGGCGGGCAATAATTCCATTGTGGAGATATATCTCCCATATGCAGTTATCAGACTGTGCCTCATACAAGGCTTCTGATAAGCTCACCTGCATACACCCAGCGTCAGTGGGTAGGGTCTGACACATCTCACTCGGACGAGTCTAGTGTCAGACCTAAGACGAAACGCTGGTTAATAGAGCAAACGCCTGAAAAGCCTTACATCTGATACTAAAAACAATGACATATCCTTAAAATGTAAAAGAGTGAAGATGACTCAATCTGTCACATTTAAACACAGTTTTAAAACAGTACATTTTAAAACTTGTCCAGGATTTAATTCCAATTTTAGAATGCTGTGATCATGGTATTTATTTTATTTTGAGTATCAAAACTCAATGGGACTTTCACCATTTAGTAATTGGCGGTAAGACAATTTTTTATAATATGCACTGCTTTAAAACTGTGTTTACATGTGACGGAGTCATCTTGACTCAATAACATTTTAAGGATATGTCACTGTTTTTAAGTGTTAAGAATGTCCGGTTCCATAGTTAGCATGCTGACCTTTGGTCCAGAGGGTCCTGGGTTTGATTCCCGGCCGGGTCGGGGATTTTAACCTTAACTGGTTAATTACAATATCTAGGGAGCTGGCTGTGTGTGACGTATTTAGCATTAGAAATCATCCTAGGTAAGGCTCTCATCTTCATAAACATGCAGGCCACGTAATAGGCCGTCTACAACAAAACGACCCGCACCAGGCCTCTCCGGAGGCCATACACCATTATTATTAGTGTGACAGGTTTTGTAGAGAAAGAAAAGAGAAAAATATATTGTGTTTGGACATGTAACTATGGCTAAATTGAAAAGGGTTATCAATATTGTTTGGTGATATTCTGGAACACTGTGAAAACGTTGTGACCTTGACTTTTGGAACAGGGGGTGTCTGCCCTTGTCGGTTCTAGAAGCATATTCATAGTTTCCTAAGATGGAAATATTTCGATGAATATTTTGGTTGGAGAAAATAACAAGGGTTTTGACTGGTGGATATGGGCACCACAATATGTAACCGGCAACTGGTTGCACGACACATAGTAAAGAAAAAGGCAAACTTATATTATATGGAATTTTAACACCTTTAACACGAACTAAAACACTAGATAAACAGCATAAAAAAATAAACAAATGAAACTCAGATCAGGCAACCTGATGACTATAAGAAAGGATGTGGAGCAGGCGTGGGAACCCTACCTAGGGCCATGAGGATATGTAGATTGAAGATTTTAAGGAACATCAATGGTGCAATCTTGATCTGTTAATATTTTTTCCAAAATAGACATTACAAACAAAATTCATGTTAACATAGGCCAAACATACGAGTTCAGGAGCCATTTACCAAGGGCTATTCCCGTAAGTCAAAGATGCTAACTAAAAGATACTTTAACAAATGTAACATACAGAATACAATGATTAAAGGTAATAGGGACCATGTGATATTAAAATTATACGTAATAGAAACTAGGGCATCTTAATAATAGAGTGGCGAGTCCGTGCGGTAGAGGTAAACTCCTATGCGAAAATACAAGCAAACATTAAATATAAATTAAGATAGAAATGAAACCAACAGCTCTTACCTCAAGGCATACGATCTCGGGTGGGAGGACCTCCGAAGTGCATCTGCTCGCTAGACTGATGAGAACAAAAACAAAAAGACCACGAAATCTTGCCTCGCTCAAGGCCGAGGATGGCCCCGGTTCGATCACCAGGTAACCTTCTCCAATCGAAATATTTATCGAGAACTTTTCATCTTACAAAATTACTAACATGTTTCTAGAATCAACAAGGGCAGATACCCCTGTTCCGTAAGACAAAGGCACAATGTTCCAGAATATCACCAAACTATAATGATAACCCTTTACATTTTAGAATATCACCTAACAATAATTATAACCGTTTACAATTTAGCCATAGTTACATGACCAATACAACATATTTTTTTCTTTTCTTTCCCTACAAAATGGTCCAAATACAACAAGCTTTTCTCCTTTCTTTCTCCTCAAAACCTGTCACAATTAGAGTTAAGAATGTCATGTGTTTATCATAACTCCATATCATTAGATTGAAAATGTCTCACAAGGAAGAGACGAAACATGCCTTTTTTTAAATAACGTAAAAAAGGAATAATATTGTACTGTAATGTAATCATTAAGACCTTCTATCTTGTTGAGGCTGATAATTATGAAATTTATCTCTTGTGGTTCAATTGATACATTCATAAAAACATCAGGAATAGTCAATCATACCACGAAGCCATCACTTGTATAGAAAAACACTTGTTTGCATCTTTATAATACCCTTGCCAGGCCAGCCCTTTGTCATCGATCTGAGGCATGGTCATTATGGATGCAGGACATTTCAAGAATCACAGCATGAGAAATGATGTTCATGTGCCATACTGCAAGATACACAGGGGGCCATAAAATGAATGAAGAGGTGCTAAAAGAACTGAAAATAAAACCAAAAACTGACTACATTACAGTTATTAGGAAAACTGGAAACATCATATGAAAAGGATGTAACCTGGAAGATTGCCAAAAGATATTCTCCAATATCAACCTACAGGGGGGGAGAGGGGCCAGGTTAAAGATCTGTAGGATGTCTGATGAAAAGGTGTCATGACAATGCAGCACCATAATGGCATACATGGCCCAACAAATGAAAGGAAGGTGATGATGACGATGAAATGTCTCTGTATAACTTCAGTATGTTCCATGAGCTAGGAGCACAGGAGCACACCACACAGGACACAAAGAACAATTCTTTCTTGCTGTTAGTGCTTTGCTTACTTGCTGGAAAAATGATACCAACTGTTACTGAAATGCCCTACATTTACTGGTCTGCGCATGTCCTGAAACAACCCAGAGCTGCTTAGCGGAGTGCCACTTCAGGGGAGTTTTTTGTAGGACAATTGGTCAAATGGTTAGGAGTTACATTGTTCCCAGGTGGTATTGAAACCCGTCTGTGTTGAATTCTGAGTGATTTCAGCCAATAACAATGTTTGTTCAGCTGACAAATATATCATCCTTTTTCAGATATTTTACTATAAAGTAAACCCACTTAACAGGTCAGGCTGGCTGTGTGTGAGGCATGGCCGCTGATACTATCTTCAATTGCTGTGTTTATTGCTTCTCTCCCTAGTCTACTTTTTTACCTAGTTCTGCCAGAATTTGATGATAAATAAAATGGGCAGATGGGAAAGATACACGGCACTGCATTCTCTAACAGTCACCTTCTTGGAAGAGGAGCAGTTAATGTTTTTCCTGTCTTTGAATCAGTACCAGTTACTTCCCACAAAATTTCACCGATTTTGAAATGTCCGTGGCATACCTATAAAATCATATACCACTGTGAGCCAACTTCAAGCATTTACAGAGTAAATAGTCCTACATAGCAACAGCTGTTGCATATGGTTTAATGCTTATAATACGTTTAATAATAATAATAATAATAATAATAATAATAATAATAATAATAATAATAATAATAATAATAATGTTTGTCCAGCCCTTGTCCCGTTTCCCTACGGGGTCGGGTATGAGGTGAGATGAATTTGTCGTGGCGGTTTTTTATGACCGGATGAATAATAATAATAATAATAAAGTATTTATTTCACACAAATGTGCATAAACAGGTTGTCACAAACAGTTAACACATAATTTTGTCATGGATTCAACTTGTAGGTTACACATAAATATATGATAACGTTCACAATATTTATAGCACATTTTTACATCTACAGTCCGTACTTGGCTCGTGAAAATTCACCCTTTGACACAAACGATGGTGGAACCCATCCACCGCAAGTCTGTTTGAAACGTGTCTCATCTCATATCCTCCTTGTGTCCATTTTAGATTAATCATTGCATTGCATAGGTAAAAATCTTCCCACATATTATCCATTTTGTACTTATGCTTATGTTGTTGGAGTTGCTGGAAGTAATAGGTTCAACAGCAACACTTCCCTAGACAGATACTGATACAATAGTAACCAGTGGCGAAGCTATTAGTCAATAAATGGGTAGGCAGGAAATCTTACCTTAAAGTTTTTTGTAGCGTAGATCCAAACGTCGGCCAGTCCCGTGGTGTAGGGGTAGCATTCCTGCCTCTTACTCGGAGGACCCAGGTTCGATTACCGGCCAGGTCAGAGATGTTTACCTGGATCTGAGGGCTTGTTCGAGGTCCACTCAGCCTACGTGATTAGAATTGAGGAGCCATCTGATGGTGAGATGAAGGCCCTGGTCTAGAAAACCAAGAATAACGACCGAAGGGATTTGTCGTGCTGACCACACAACACCTCCATCTGCAGGCCTTCAAGCTGAGCAGCGGTCGGTTGGTAGGCCAGGGACCCTCGGGGCTGTTGCACCATGGGGTTTGGTTTTTAGTTCCAAACGTCAAGTTTTCGTGGTTGCAAAATGGTCAGTCACACGGTCCGTCAATACTTGATCACTCATCAATTCCTTCACAAGCTTTTTCTCGATAGAAATTGTACTATGACTGCTGAGCCTTTCATTGTTCTTGTATTATGCAAGTATGTCTTTATCCTCTTCAGAGTGCTCATAGTCCTTTCCAGAAGATGAGGTCTTTTTGAGGATATGCTAAAAAGTGAATGAAACGCTGTCATATTATGAATGAAGAGCCCGGCTGATTTTATTGTTTTAGAGCAATGGAGAAGAACGGTTTAACTTGCAGGCATAACAGTGTAGAAATATTGCTCTTGGGCAAACTTGTTTAGCATAATGCTCAACACCCCCATGCTTTCGTGCCATTGACATACGACTTTGTCAATCACTCCCTACTTTCGAAGAATGTCGACAATTAATTCTGATAAGCCCGATGCAGTCTTATCAATCAAAACATCATAACAGCCTATGAATCTTTCTGTGGGACCCTGTTTTGAGCAGACTAACTTGAGATCTGTTTGATGCATTTAAGGTCTCATCTGCCTGAATACCAATGAAATCACAAAAATCTAAATCGGCTTTGATTGTCCCCTGAATTATGGCAGTTTCAGACTCGGTTAATTCATTCTGTATTTCGCTTGGTCTGCCTTTAAAGCCTGATGTGGACTAGAGATGATTTCGAATGTAGGTACTGTTCCTGTTTCGAAAGATCTAAAAACTCCAGGTAATTGCCCCTGTTGATCGACTCTTCCACTTCAAAATAAGCTCGAAATCCAAGCTCCTGTTTCCCAAAAAACACACAATGTCAACAAGTCTTTCAACAACAAGCCAATTTTCTTTCACGACTTAGTTATGTTTAACGGCTTGAATTATTGCACCTTCAGATAACGAATGTTCTATCCTCCCATGCCCCAGTAAACGGAATTTCTCTTCATTCTGAATATATTTATTTGAATTTAGATGCTTCTCTGCTTTTCTAAGAAAGGTTTATGTAACGATTACCCAATTTGAAGTTTATTCCTTCACCACCAAACAAAACACTCTTACAACATAAAGGCTTCTTGCTTTCGGAATAGGCAGTTAACCATGAATATCCTGTATACCAAAAAAAATTGAAATTTTCTCGCTACTTTACAGTCAAAATACTTAATGTCCAAATTAGGCATACATTTTTTGTTTTTGGCTTCATACTTCTTTTTGTAAATCCAAGATGAGAACGGTTTACAGATTAAAGAGTTCAAAGGAATCATTAAGTTCCCGAAGCAGCCTACTTCATTCTAATGAGTTTCGACTGGATGATGTCAGTCTTGTTTTACACAGCTAACAGTCCATGTCTGAATTGTCACAAATAAAGCCAATAATGCATTGTTTGCCTACTAATTCAAAAGAATAACACACAATTAACAATACGGTATTTCATTGTCACCTTCGCGCAGGGAGTTTCTGCACTCTCAAATAACAGACGAGGCATACCTCTCTGGCGTCTAGACCTTAGGGAGAGAGGAGCACGGGCGGTAACCTGTCTTTCCTCCACCACCCAACTCCAGTCGACAAGCTGAAGGAAGGGAAACAAAACAAAAAGTCCTGGGTGAGACAAGTTAGAGACTGCCTCCCGGTCAGAACAAGTAGTCTGCTGTCGCCATCTAGCAGGGCGATCAGCGAAACACATCATCTGCTGCACGGCCGACTTGATGTGTCGCTCTAGCTAGCTCCTTACGGAGCACAGCGAGGGATCCAGTCGGCCGTGTCTGCAGTCATCATGTAGCACATATCAGATAGAGATTATTGCTGATGTAACACAATAACAACAGCAGAAAAATTTGTTACCATTATATGTTTAATCGTATTTCTTAGGGTAGGCATTGCCTCAAATGACTCCAAGTAGTTTCGCCACTGATTTAGTTACTCACCACAGAGTAGGTAGACTTGTGGAATTGCAAGTAAACATGTTCGCTGCATAACCTCATATTTCGGAAACTTAAATACATAAACTTTGTTATAACTGTTGTAATTCTCCTTACTGATGGGTACAGAACATTTCAGTACCACTGTACGCAATGGTATTAACAGCTGGCACCATTAAACGATTTACAACAGTTCTAATTTCAGCGACACATGGCTTTCTTATTGCTTGCTTGCTTGCTGATGCTCATGGGCTGTGTCTACGACATTTCACCCAGTCAATACTCACTTACTCATGTAAACACACTAGTATAAATGAAAAACTTCAGTTCAATAATTGATGCTTGAGCTTGCAAGTAGAAAAACACAAAACACTGAACTTCACTATATCACATAACAACCCTATTGTGCTAGAGTAGACTGTTGTCATACGGGAAACTTCCAATCTTGCAATCACACTGCGTCTAAAGCTTCACCCACACGAAGAATCCAAATAGCACTCACAAGTAATACACTAATGATATGAGGAATCACTCAAATGGAACCTTCAAAAGCATGAGCAATTCTCACCCTATATTACAGACAGAATTATAACACGATATTGGCTTCATCTAGAAACAAATTTAGCACTCGAATAATCTCGACTGTAGGATTACAGAGCAAACAAGAAACACTGGTAGCAAAAACCTGCTTGAGTCGCTTGAGTTTAGTCGTAAGTTTTTTACGGGGGTTAGCATATAAAGAACATTCAAATAAAATGTGGTTGGAGTCGCCATTACGGATATTTGTACCACACAAACAGTTTGTATCCTGCGTTAAATGGAAATGTGATCGATATTGTGGTGTAAGGGCATGATTAAACCTTAACCGAATGATGTTAATAATATGTCGTCTAGTATAAGATCCTCATATAAACCAAGGTCTAACTAAAAGTGTTGGTTGTAAATGATAATAGAAGTTACCTTTGACTTGTGCAGTCTGTCGGTAGAAATTCTGCCATTCTTGACGCCCCTCCTGTCGGATAACAACTACATAATCAGAAGCTGGAACAATATTGTTAGTATGCGGAACAGGAAGACGAGAAGCTTGTTTTGCAAGACAATCTGCTTTTTCATTACCTTCGATACCCACATGACCTGGTACCCATACTAAAGTTATGGAAATACCGACTTTGTCAAGCATATAAAGGAGACTCTTGACATTGCATATATACCAATTATAGGATAACTCATACGAAACCAAAGATTGTAATGCACTCAGCGAATCCGTATAGATTGTAGCTCGCGTATATCCCTGTCGCTGAGCAAAAAGTAAAGCTTGCTGTATGGCGAATAACTCCGCCGTAAAAATCGAACAGTCACTAGGCAAACCATATTGTTCTTTAACATTTAGAGAAGGTATATAATAAGCGGAACCAACTCCATTAAAGTTCTTTGCCCCATCTGTAAAAATGTTTATGCTTCGTGGAATATGAGAAAATTTCACTCTTTTAACAGGACATATCTCGGTCCCCTGCAGACAAGTAATGTTAGTAGAGCCATTACGTATAGGCCATATTATTTGAGGCTTAAAATAAGAAACCTGATAGGGTAAGGTATAGGGTAGTAAAGTAACACTGTGTATTAAGGTACACTGTTTCGACTTCAATGTAGTAAAAGCATGAAACAATACGGGCAATCTGCGTAAACCCTGGCGCCGAACGGAATAATACTCCGAGAGTAACTGTAACTTCGGAATTAAAGGATGACTTGTTAAAGAAAACTTTTTAAGTAAATATTTCGTCGCAAGTATTTTTCTACGTACTTGTAAGGGAGCTTCGCAGGATTCAACTAAAAGTGCATTGGTAGGTGTGGACTTTAAAGCTCCAATACAGGAGCGTATTGCTTTATATTGACAAGTGTTAAGAATATTCAAGTTAGTAGAAGATGCTACGTCAAAAATATGTGATCCGTAGTCCAATATCGACCTAATAGTGGTTTTGTACAAAGATAGCACCACAACGGGATCTGCCCCCCATTGCCTACGGGTTACAGCTTATATTACCTGAATATACCGTTCACTCTTCAAACGCAAATATAAAAAATGATGTTTCCATGTAAGTTTTCGATCGATAAATAACCCAAGATATTTATGGTGACTAACCACTGGTATTTCATATTGATCAAAAGCAAGTGGCGATCAGTCATAGGTTCGGTGATGTGTAAATATCATTGCTCGACATTTCGCTATGGAAAGATTTAACCCATGGGCTTCTAACCATGTTCTAGCTTCATGAAGCGTGAAACTAATATGTTGTCTACAGAGCTGTAAATCTTCATGTGTACAATAAAGCAAAAATTCGTCAGCATACGCCTGTAGTCGAGCATGACGTAAAATGACCGCTTCAAAATCTTTCATGAAAAGAGCGAACAGAATACCACTCAGAATATCGCCCTGTGGCAACCCATTACTTACCTGCCGGGGCTGGATTGTATAAGGTGTCAATTTAAATCTGAGTGTTCGATAAGTCAGAAGTTGTCTGAGAATGCTAATAAATCCCTCAGGAATCTTAAGAGTTGCAAGTTTTTCCCATAATATGTTCAAAGGTACGGAATCATAAGCCTGTTGAATATCAAGAAAAACCGCTATGGTACTGTGTTTTCTATGACGAGCTAATAGTAAATCGATAACAAAACTATTAAATGCATCAGATGTACTGCGTCCCTTAAAAAAGGCATATTGATATCGAGACGTCAAGTTACAGTATTCTAATACCCATAGGATTCTTCGAAGTAAGATCTTTAGAAAGACTTTACAGAGGCACGAACCGAGGACTATACCGCGATAATTACTTACCTCAGTGGGTAACTGCTTATTTTTAAGAATGGGAATTAGAAAAAATTCATTCCAACTAACAGGTGTACTGTGATTGCGAAAAATATCATTATACCTGTTTAATAATGCCTTCTTTGCTCTAATAGGTAATAATTGGAGCATTTGATATGATACATTATCTGGACCTGGGGAGGAATTTGAGCACGATTGGAGTACTGCCTCTAATTCCTGATAATCACAGGGTTGTAGCAATACGGAAAAATGTGCGTCTAGTGGGTCGTGGGAATGAACATACTGTGGCACAACAAAATCTGGAGTCTCTCTAACAAGAAAATCTGATAATACTTGACCTGGGATGGTCTTGGCAGGGGAGTGCTGCGCAACTCGTGTGATTGCCCTGATGGCATTCCACAAGTCTGCAATTGGAACCTGACGCGTGAAGGACGATATAAACTCCCTCCAAGCGACATAACGTTTTTGATGGAAAATTCGGCGGGTTTGTGCTATGTGTCGTTTGAGCCGGAAGTAATTTTCAGGTGTTGCGTGCTGCCTATATTGTCGAAAAAGTACTTTGCGGGTTTGAATCAGCAAATGACATTCGTCGTCCCACCACTTAACATGCACAGGTTTCCTAGAAGGTAAAGGGGGTGAAGCTCTGATAGGGTGGTGAAGGTTAATATAAGCTGTTAAAATCTGCAGTAAAGTTTGATACAAAAAAGTATTTTCCGGTATTTTTTGTAACGCATCCTCAATGTAAGCGGTATATATTTGCGGTTTAAATCTCCTCAAAGATCGAATCATGTTATTTTGAAATGTGTGGTGCGGGGGAGAAAAGGGTCTGCCTACACCATAAGAAATAACAATAGGGAAATGATCACTGGAATAAGTATCACTCAAAGTATGCCATGTAGTGGTAGACACCATATTTCGCTTACACAATGTTAAATCTACTGCGCTAGGAGGGGCAGAAGGCGCAGTTTAACGCATAGGAGAGCCATCATTCAAAATAGCAAAAGCATGGTTATTTACTTCATTAAGGAACTGTGTACCTTGAAGTGTATCCAAATTTCCTCCCCACAGTGTGTGATGAAGATTAAAGTCCCCAAAGATAAAAACATATGGTTCGGTAGTAAATTGTTGAAAGAATTGGTTCCATTGTCTCTCAGTAATGGAAAATTCAGGAGGACAGTAGATATTCACAAGTAAAAAATGCATATAATATAATCCTATAACATATGTATGGGGTATGGCCTGAATATTCGAATGGATGCGATATGTCACGGACGAGTGGACCAAAAAGGCAACCCCACCGTAACCGGGTCCATCATTACGTAAAACTTTGTAATTAGGATACTTAATGCGAGTCTCAAGATTAAACCAAGTTTCTTGTATAGCTAAAAAGTGAGGTACCGAGCTCGATAGCTGCAGTCGCTTAAGTGCGGCCAGTATCCAGTATTCGGGAGATAGTAGGTTCGAACCCCACTGTCGGCAGCCGTGAAAATGGTTTTCCGTGGTTTCCCATTTTCACACCAGGCAAATGCTGGGGCTGTACCTTAATTAAGGCCACGGCCGCTTCCTTCCAACTCCTAGCCCTTCCCTGTCCCATCGTCGCCATAAGACCTATCTGTGTCGGTGCGATGTAAAACAACTAGCAAAAAAAAAAGCAAAAAAAAGTGAGGTACTGTTTCCTGTATTAATTTAAATAGCTCATGACGCTTGTTCATGAGACTTCTAGCGTTCCATTGAGTGATTCTGATCATAGAATTGAATAAAACTACAAACCCTGTCCCTTAACTGGAATACATTATGAGCTAACGCGGGGTGATCACCCAATAATTGTACCAATTGCTGAATAGATTGATAAAGACCACTTTGAAGATATTCTCTTTGCCTATGAAATGACGAAAGCGGTTGCGTCATTGAGGCGCTACTCGTGGCAACAGGTTCGTCCAAAGGTGCCTCCATCCGACGGCTTGCGCCTTCGGAAACAGGTGTAACTCTTGAAGCTGCCATCTCCATGCGGGGAATCTCTCGAACCAAATTTTGATAACCTTCCTTATCATATCCTGGGGCTGGTACTGGTCTCGGTGATTTTAAAATTACTTGTGTGAATTTTCTCTTACGGGGATTCGACAGTGTAGGAGTCTGCCCCTTCCCAGTTAAAGGGGGAAAATTTTGGGAATTGTCTACTACATTATATTCACTAGGTTGGACTTTTTGTACAGCGTCCTTGAACGATAAGTTCTGATGGCTCATTATCTTTTTAATGTTGACTTGCTGTTGGTGAGTTGGACAGTCAACATCGCCAGTTGAATGGGTGCCGCGACAATGCACGCATTCCAGGAAAGTTTCCGTACAGTTCGCCGTAGTATGGTGCAATGCACATTTCCCACACCTGGGACTTGTCGCTCTGCAATGCTTATCAACGTGACCGTACCGTTGGCATTTTTTACAGATGATGGGAGCAAAAACATATGGCTCCACCTCTAAATGCACCTGATATAATGACACATACTGTGGAAGTTTCTGCGCACGAAAAACCACTTTTATAGAGCCAGTAGGGACATACTGTGTGCCTTCTTCGTTAACAATTCTACGGTTCAAACGCTTTACAGATTTTATAGTAGCAGGAGACTTTAAGTGCTTTAATATAGCATCCTCTGTCAAGGTCTTCTCTACTCCCCTGATAACTCCTACCCGCAATACATTAGAGCTAGGTATGTATGCCCGTAACTTAAGCTCAACTAATATAGGGTGTTTCAAAAATGAATTTGCCTGTACTGCATATACAAATTCTATTTGGACCCTATTTCGTCCCTTGCGGGCCACTGATTTTATGCCTGGAATATTTTTCTCATAGAAAATTCTACCCAAGGACATAGGATGCATGTTACCGACATTGCCTGTTGCTGTGGACTCCACAAAAATAATGAAAGGTCCATAATGAGTACTAGGATAAAGTTCCTACGACTCAGTCTTCGAAATCGAAGCATCAGTCTCTTTATTCACCACCTCATTGGGTGTATTCGATTTACTCACTGTACCACTATCCTCACTTAGACTATCATCCTCATCCTGGTCCATTTGAACTGTCTCTTCCCGAGCAACTGTGAGGGTTGAAGGATCAGGAGACTCCTCACCACCACTTTGCTCCCCCATAACGTACGAATTACACTCGTAGAATCACTACTCTATACCGTCCACGCTACCTCCTCACTGCGACTGTCAACTCAACTGCACACGAGCACTGCTAAGAGGGAACTGTGGGCTTTCTTATTACTGAGGGCCATTTTCTCCAAATCCAGTTAAACCTGGTATAAATTAAACCCATTTAACTTTAATACCTAGTTTAAAGTTGAGTCCATTTTCTCCACCAATTTCTGACACTCGTTTAGTTTAAACGGGCGAGCTGTCGTTGGCGCTAACGTTGGCTGCACTGAAGGAATAGTCGAAGGCATGGTCGATTGGAATTGGCCAATCAGAGTCAAGTAATTCATGACCGACATTTCTGTAATAATATCAGCTGTTTGTGGCGAATTAATGCTATCGTACGTAGTGAATAAAGAACAAATTCGGCGGGATATTAGCTTTACTGATAAATAAATTGTTTACATTTGTGCGAAGTGTTGTGTCATATAATTCCACCTCTAGCTGTCTACAATTTATTGGAACGCACTTTTATTTCTTATTTTTCTCTGTCATGCTTTACCATAAACAAGTACCGTGGGCCTAATACGTGTCTTTTGATGTCTGTATTGTCTTACGGAACACACGGGAATGTTGAAATATTAAAATCCTGGTCTTTCAGCAATAGGCCTACGGTATTCCTTTCCTCAGAAAATCAACATTTATGTGAATTTCAAGTAAACAAATTCCAAGCATGCTCGGGATCTATCTACTATCAAAATCCATCGCCCTCGGCCGGGATCAATCTCACAAACCTTGGATCCAGCAGACAGACCACTGAGGATGTATTATTTTGAGATGTATTACTTGATTCCATATTTGTTTATAACATAACCAAGTTCGCGATATGTCGTACTGTATGCATAATACTCTTCTCCCTATAGCATTAATATTTCTATTGCTGGTATGCTGGCAATAGATACGATGAAACATTCTTAACTATAATCTATTCTATTACAAGTTTACTAGCAAGCATGAAATACTTTATTGTTTTTCTGATCCTATAAATATACAATCTAGCGATTAGAAATTGTATACCACCGCCTCTCCTACCGTGCCGGTCAACATTCTGATGGTAAAAATATTTTAGACAAATTAGATTCGAACCATCTTGTCACGGATCCGGACGATGCTAACTTCACGCTTTAGCGACCACAGCCACCAGGTACCGCATGAAGAGCATACATATTACACGACTTATGTAGGAATATTTTTTTGCTTCACACTACAGTATTCATACCACCAACAGTATTTTACAGTATATAATATTATAAGGAGACTGCAATTATGGTCTGTGGTCCACGTTGTTAATGAAAAAAATGCCTGCTGCATCATATCTTAAAGCAACCAGAATCATTGCTTCTAGCGAAATAGCATTATTTCGTGCAGTTGACGTTTTAAATGAATCCTTCTCCGATACTAGACAATCCTTGCTGTTCGCTTATGAATTATAAATCCATCAAAGAACTCCGTTACATCCGATTTTCCAAGATTGTAAACTTTTGTTGGAACGCGGCCTCTTAACCTCTCTTGCACATCAAAATTATTTCCTATTTAACCAAAGCCTTCAATAAATTCTCCCATTTTTCTAATGCTAATACTAGGTTATAATTTTAGTACGTTTTTCATTAAAGTGCTGCAGTACTGGTAGTCAAAACTAACCCTTCTATTAGGAAAATCACAGATACGTTAATAAAATGTCAAGAAGGTTGAATATAAACAGCAGTTTAAACCAACAATATACAAGGTTTAACTCTGAGCCAGGTTTAAACTTGATACAAAGTTTAAACCAATATGGGGAAAATGAATGTTAGTTTAAACTCAGACTTAAACCAGATTAAAATAAACCTAGCTTAAACTCATTTGGGGAAAACGGCCCTGAGAAACATCCAAACTTGCCTCCCGGTGCTGACGTCACGGAACATTTTCGGAACAGTTGTGAGGCCTTATATCTAGGAGGCGTTGACTTACACAGCTGCCTTTTTTAGAGAGAACTGTTAGATCTCACGAAACGATACAGAAATGTGACTTACACCGTTTTGGTATTGACAGGTCCACATCAGAAAAAGATGTCTTGGTCAATATATGTCACTATCGTTCCAGATCCAAAGCAGATACTTTATTAATACTTTGAATTAAAACAAATAATTGAAAACAATTATTAAAAAGCTGTTTCTTATAACGCAGAACAGTTTGACAACATCTGATGAATCGGGCGATTACGTATTGTTTAAAAACCAAAAATGTTTCCCGTCAGAATTTTTTTTGACTTACCTTATTATTCCCTGGATTGTGTGATATTGCACAACATACCAGCCACTTCGAAACCAAACTGTTGAAGTACGGTATTCTCAAATTATTTACGGTAACTGAGAAGAAAGGTTCGCTCGAATGGGCATTAAATTATAAACTAGGCTTTACAGTATACACTCATGCCCGGTTTCACCAACCTTCGTCAAGGGAGATGACGATCGTCAAATATTTGATGGTCCGTCAAATCCAATTTTTACGTTTCTCCAACATCCATTTTCACTGATGATCATCAAATCCTTCCTCAACTTTGAAGAATGGTTTTTCGTTCGTCAACTCACTTGACGATCCTCAAGTTAATGAAAATGGCTACCATGCTGTAAACATATGGTAATGTTCATTGCAATTTAGACATATCTACTCCTGTCAAACTGACGAACGGTCACAGACTTGATGTAAATTCAAGGAAGTGTGATCAGGCGAAATAAATAACTAACAACATTGCTGTCGTTAAGTCGAGGTGAGCTACCACAAGTGAAGTCAAGAAAAGGCCCGCTGCATATCGCATATCTCTACAGCAAACTTTATGACTATAGCCCCAACGGAGGATGATTATTACTTCGGTATTGCGCATCGGCAATACAAGCAGTGCTAGTGTACGATAAATTGAAGTGCAGTGCAATGGCTTCGTGATAACAGGTTTGCTCTACATATGAAGTGAGAATAGTCGTCATTTGGAGTGTTGTTAAATTTTGCCTTGTAAAGTGGAGGAATACGATAGTTTTATTCTGGACATTGATATTGTACTGTATCTACTCCCTAATTATTTGTCGTTCTATGTTTTTCCTCTCTTAATTTTATTTGAGAACGTGAGTGCACTAAGTGAAAAACCGGTTTTCTTTTCAATTATTATTGTGCTCATTTATATGTTAAAACTCGTAGTGCAAAATGGGAGAGAATTTCGATGCTGAGATTATGTATATATATAGAACTGTTGGAGAATCTTGGACCTGAAAGAGTAATTATGGAACAAAATGACCATTTCCACACGATGGACGATTCGAAATTTGTTATGAGGTACAGGCTTTCTAAACAAGTGACTTTGAAATTATTAGAACAAATTGAAGCAAGGCTTGAATATCCCACTAATAGGAATAGACCACTCACTCCTATCCGGCAACTGCTTCTGACACTCCGTTTTTATGCTACTGGCTCTTTTCAAATAGTAATTGGAGATACAAATGGAGTTTCGAAAGCTACAATAAGTAGATATATCAAGAATGTGTCTGAAGCAATCGCCTATTTAAGACATCACTATGTTTGTTTTCCTAGCGTAGATGAAGTACGTGCTGTTATTCAGGAATTTTATGGTATATGTAATTTTCCGGGTGTAATAGGGGCAATTGACTGTACTCATGTACCAATACAGTCTCCTGGCGGTCATAATGCGGAAATGTTTCGAAACAGAAAACAATATTTTTCCATTAACGTTCAGACCATTTCTGACGCGAATCTACTGATTAGAAATGTAGTAGCACGATGGCCCGGCTCGGTACACGATAGCTTCATTTTTGATAACTCAGAAATCAGAATGATGTTCGAAACAGGAAGAATACCAGAAGGGCATTTATTGGGTGATAATGGTTACCGTTTAACCCCCTATCTTCTAACTCCCTTTTTGAATCCAAGGACTGAAGGTCAAGAAAATTACAACAAAGCTCATGTGGAGACAAGAAACACTGTGGAGAGACAGTATGGGGTGTGGAAAAGGAGGTTTCCTGTTCTATCTTTAGGATTAAGAACAAAAGTAAGAACTGCATTAACCATCATAGTAGCCACTGCTGTTCTTCACAATATTGCAATACAAACTAGAGAGGAGGATCCCCCCGATGATCAAGAGCTTCGTGAGTATTTGCAAGAGAAAAGAGCTCATGACAGAAATTATCTTATATTTGATGCGGTACCTGTCCCCGCCGTAGATGTTCTTCGTGACGGTGCGCCTGCTGCTGTTCGTGAAAGGATTGTCGAAACTCATTTCCTCTAAGAAAGTAGTCAAGTTAAACAAACAAATTCGCAAGCATTTTAATGAAATGTTCTTACACAATGATATGAACTTATTTTTATTACATTTTAACTAATTTGCTTTCAATTTACTGGCAATTTAAATTGTGTCTACATGAATGTAATTTTTGTTAATTCACTTTCACCGATATGTATTTTGTCACATAATGCAGAGATGCAAATTATTGTTCTCTAGCACTCCCTTGTATTGGACGAGAGAAAAATTTAAAAAAATAGTTTAAATACTAGCGATACTACATTATTAATAAATAATTACTTGTTCAAATACTTGGCAAGCTTTGCTTGCAACACAGATGTTTTAAGCTTTTCATTTTCTTGTTTCATGTGTTCAGTTTTTTTCTGCATTTCAAGAAGCCGCATTTCTGAATCATGTTTTTCTTTTAATTTCTTCAACTCTAGGTTGCATAGTTTTCGTCTTTCTTCAGACAGTTCGGAAAGTTTCTCACGGGCTTTGGCAGCTTCGGTCTTTTTCACTTTATTTAATTTGGGCCTATTCCTTGCACTCCACGGATTCTTCGAAGTAGTTGACACTGGTGTCAGCTGCGATATCAGTACTTGCTCGGTAGAAACAGGAATCGGAGAAACAACTGACGTCACTGATTCTTCATGAGGTGTGATCTCCCACATAGCAGAGAGGTTATGTGTCGCACTTGTTTCATCTCCACAGCATCCTTCGCGACCGGTGTTATCTATTTTATCTATATAGAAAGCGTCGCAGTCAAACTCGTTAGGAATGGGCTCCACTTGCTCACAGATAATAGATAATAATTGAGAAGAGGTTTCATCTAATGATGAGGTTTCAGCTGCTCCACATCCCGTTTTATGCATGTTGATCTTATCCTGAACCATCTGTTGTTTCGACCTGCGCTTAAAATTGTCATAAAATGACTTCAGCTGCTTCGTAGATCTTTTTATAACAAAATCTCTAGCATTAAACATGTCTGTTAATTGTTCCCAAGCTCTTGCCTTCTCTTTTACAGTCACACCATCAGTTCGCTTATTTTCTATTACATCCTTCTTTTCAGAAACTAACCTTACCATTAATGCCTTCTCTTCTTTGGAGAAATTCTCTCCCCTTTTCTTACAAGTTTCTTTCTTGTCCATTTCTTCTTAGTAGTTATCAAAACAATATTAAATAACTAACTTTTAGATATGAGTTAATTCAATAGAGAAACATAACATAACTCGCGGGAACTGAATTATATTGCTTCCTAACCCTCTTTTGTTTTACGAGCGAATCAGAAAGGCCAACATACATTAATTTGTCATGGAAACCGAAATATTATTCTGACGAAGCGTCATATTTGACGAAGCCTCAAATAAAGCCAATCTGCGTTGGTGAAACGCTTCTCATTTTAACGAATCGTCAAACCTTGATCGACCATCATATTTGATGATCATCAAGACATTTTGACGAAGGTTGGTGAAACCGGGCATCAAGGATTTTGTTCTCGCTCGGCACACGGTTATATGATATCTATCACACGGAGATTGTTATCAGTAGAATACTGTGTAGGAGGGATAATGACTGGAAGGTGATTGAGATTGAAATGAGACTATGGAGTGGGTATGTGGGAAACTGGGAGTGAAATTTCTAGATCCGAATGGGTGGGTAGGAGACAGGGATCTGCGCTCAGATGGCCTTCACTTAAACCGCAGTGGTACATGTAAGTTAGGAAACTTGTTTGGAAGGGTTATAGGCAGGTACATTCAGGGAAACGAGATGTTCTACGGAGCGGTATTAAGCGAACAGGGAACTGAAAATCAAGTAGGGATGACATAAAAAATGTTAGTGCTCAGCTGTAAAAGCATTTTAAACAAAGGAATCGAATTAAGTAATTTAATAGAGATATGCTAACCAAATATAGTAATAGGAGTTGAATCATGGCTGAGAAATTATATAATGGATACAGAAATATTCTCACTGAACTGGAGTGTTTATCGTAGAGATAGGATAGGAATGGTAGGAGGGGGAGTATTCATTCTGGTGAAAGAAGAATTTGTAAGCTACGAAAAAGTTAGGGATGAAAAACATGAAATTCTGGGTGTAAGGCTCTTCTCTAAAGATAATAGGCAACTTGATGTCTTTGGAGTGTGCAGACCGGGAAAGGGTAGCGCTGACGCTGATTCAGAATTATTTGATAAGATATAATCAGCTATGTTGGAAATGATATGGAAAGGAATGTAATAGTAGCAGGTGATATCTATTTACCAAATGTCAATTGGGAAGGTAATGCGAATGACTAGAAGCATGAACAACAAATGGCAAATAAGTTAATATGGGAACGGCAGCTGATTCAGAAAGTGATGGAACCAACTAGAGAAAAGAATATTTGGATGTGGTGCTGATAAAACCAGATGAGCTCTATAGAGAATCAATCAATCAATACTGATCTGCATTTAGGGCAGTCGCCCAGGTGGCAGATTCCCTGTCCGTTGTTTTCCTATCCTTTTCCTAAATGATTTCAAAGAAATTGGAAATTTATTGAACATCTCCCTGGGTAAGTTATTCCAATCCCTAACTCCCCTTCCTATAAATGAATATTTGCCCCAGTTTGTCCTCTTGAATTCCAACTTTATCTTCATATTGTGATCTTTCCTACTTTTATAAACGCCACTCAAATTTATTCGTCTACTAATGTCATTCCACGCCATCTCTCCGCTGACAGCTTGGAACATACCACTTAGTCGAGCAGCTCTTCTTCTTTCTCCACATTCTTCCCAGCCCAAACTTTACAACATTTTTGTAACGCTACTCTTTTGTCGGAAATCACCCAGAACAAATCGAGCTGCTTTTCTTTGGATTTTTTCCAGTTCTTGAATCAGGTAATCCTGGTGAGGGTCCCATACACTGGAGCCATACTCTAATTGGGGTCTTACCAGAGACTTATATGCCCTCTCCTTTACATCCTTACTACAACCCCTAAACACCCTCATAACCATGTGCAAAGATCTGTACCCTTTATTTACAATCCCATTTATGTGATTACCCCAATGAAGATCTTTCTATATATTAACACCTAGATACTTACAATGATCCCCAAAAGGAACTTTCATCCCATCAACGCAGTAACTAAAACTGAGAGGACTTTTCCTATTTGCGAAACTCACAACATGACTTTTAACCCCGTTTATCAACATACCATTGCCTGCTGTCCATCTCACAACATTATCGAGGTCACATTGCAGTTGCTCACAATCTTGTAACTTATTTATTACTCTATACAGAATAACATCATCCGCAAAAAGCCCTACCTCTGATTCCACTTCTTTACTCATATCATTTATATATATAAGAAAACATAAAGGTCCGATAATACTGCCTTGAGGAATTCCCCTCTTAATTATTACAGGGTCAGATAAAGCTTCACCTACTCTAATTCTCTGAGATCTATTTTCTAGAAATTTTCTGGAAATATAGCAACCCAAGAAACAGAAGTAATAGATGGTATTAGTGATCACGAAGCTGTTTTTGTCGTAGATAAAAATAAATGTCAAAGAAAGGAAGGTATTAAAATTAGGACTATTAGGCAGTATCCTACCATATGGCCGATAAAACAGGCAGGAGGGAGTTTAAAAAAAAAGTAACTATGATAGCTGGAAAACGGTAAATAAAAATTTAAACGGACTCCGGGATGGGTTTAAAGCAATTGTTGAGGAATGTGAAAATAGGTTTGTACCTTTAAAGGTGGTAAGGAATAGTAAAGATCCACTATATTATACCAGAGAAGTAAAGAGACTAAGAAGAAGGTGCAGGTTGGAACAAAATAGAGTTAGAATGGTTATGGAAGTAAGGAGAAATTGAAGGAACTTACTAGGAAATTGAATCTAGCAAAGAAGGCAGCTAAATTGGTGGTCATACAAATTTTAGCGAAAAATGGAAGGGTATGAATAGGTACTTTAAAGCAGAAACAGGTTCAAAGAAAGACATTCCAGGAATCATTAATGAACAAAGGGAGTGTGTATGCAAGGATCTTCAAAAGGCAGAAGTATTCAGTCAGCAGAATGTAAAGATTGTTGGTTACAAGGATAATGTACAGATAGGGGAGGTGAGTAATACTAAAGAAGTATTAAAAATTACCTATGATCAAATTGACATTTACAGTAAGATACACAAGTTGAAAACTAGGAAAGCAGCTGAAATTGATAAGATTTCTGGGGATATACTAAAAGCAATGGGTTGGGATATAGTACCATATCTGAAATACTTATTTGATTATTGTTTGGTTGAAGGAGCTATACTAGATGAATGGAGAGTTGCTATAGTAGCCCCTGCATATAAAGGAAAGAGTGATAGACATAAAGCTGAAAATTGCCAGTCAGTTTTAAATGCATTGCCTGTAAGTTTTGGGAAAGCATTCTTTCTGATTATAATAGACATGTTTGCAAAATTAATAACTGGTTTGACAGAAGGCAGTTTGTGTTTAGGAAGGGTTATTCCACTGAAGCTCTGTTTGTAGGGTTTCAGCAATAGGCCTATATAGCAGGTATCATGGATTCAGGAGGCCATTGCATTGCGATTGACCTATCTAATGCATTTTGTTACGGAACCACATTTTTTCCATGGACTGCCGTGTCATATCTTACTGGCATATCTATGAACATTACAAGTGACACAACACTGTTTATCTTGTTTGTGTAATCTTTGGTTGTGGTGTAGATCATGGCGTACAATGTATCTCTTGGTCAGTGCAGTGAATTGTAAACTTGTTTTATGTAAATAAATTGGAGCATTTGTGTTAAACTGTGTTAACGATACATTATAAGCACTTTTCTCAACATCTGGCGACCGTGGCAGGACTAGTTTCCGCGTAAATATGGCAGAAATTATGAAATTGAAAAGTGAACGAACACACTTGCGCCGATTGTTTACACGTGCTGGCAATGACTTTGAACAGAAGTTAAATGCAGAACAACCCACAAGAGAAGAGGTCTCCGCAGGATTCAAGATCTTCGAGGACAAAGCTGAACGATTATTCGTGCTCGATGAAAAAATTCGTGATGTTCGGTACGCCGGAGAGCACGAAGAAGAAGAAGAGATCGCTGCCGAATACGAAATCATGGAGGGATACCGCGAAAGGTGGTTAACCTTAAAGACCAGGTATGAGAATTTTTTGCATGATGACACACTCAGTGACAATGGGGCAAATAGTATTGCTAGTACTAGTTCTAGTAAATCCAGGAGTAAAAGAAATTTAAGATTGCCGAAATTAGAACTTAAACAGTTCGATGGAGATGTGCGCAACTGGATAGCCTTCTGGGGGCAGTTCAGAAAGATACATGAGGATGACGAAATCGAGGAAGAGGATAAATTCCAATACCTTTGCCAGGCACTGTACCCGGGACGTCAGCTAGAGAACTCGTGGAAAGTTTCCCACCCTCAGCTTCAAATTATCAGAAAGCTATAGAGCAATTAAAATCGAGGTTTGCAAGAGATGAACTTCTGATTGAGATTTACGTTCGTGAACTCTTGCAATTAGTACTTCAAAAGAGTAGCATGCTAAATGATATAAGTCTACGGAGTCTTTTTGATAAACTGGAGACAAAGTTAAGGGCACTAGAGTCACTAGGGGTTACTAGCGATAAATATGCGGCAATGCTCTACCCGCTTGTAGAATCAGCACTACCAGATGACATTTTGAAAGCATGGGAGCGGTCTCCTATGTCGAAGGCATGTAAGAAGGGTGACCGATCTAATTATCACGAGACACTTTTGAGATTTTTGAGACAAGAGGTAGAAAGTGAAGAACGTCTCCTGGCTCGTTCTAATTTCCTAGGTGGCTGTGGGAGTGCATCGCAAAATAACAAAGAAAAGCTACCGACAGCAGCAGTAATTTTCTCGAGCGAAGAGAAAAGGGGTGATAGGGCATGTATTTGGTGCGATAAAGGGAACCACATGTCTCAGG
Source organism: Anabrus simplex (assembly GCF_040414725.1). Lineage (NCBI taxonomy): Eukaryota > Metazoa > Arthropoda > Insecta > Orthoptera > Tettigoniidae > Anabrus > Anabrus simplex. Next base: position 216,467 of record NC_090267.1, read on the forward strand.
ACTGTTTTAAAGCTAGAGGTCTCACTACAGAGAAAAAACAAGAAGTTTTGAAAAAGAAAGGAGCATGTTTCATTGCTTCAAGGTGGGCCATAGTGCAAAAAAGTGCAAAGTTGTACTCAAGTGCTTGATTTGTTGCAAGGGGCATCACACTATTATGTGCAAGGGTTTAAAGGATATTGTACCGGGCGGTACACCTCCACGCCGCTAATTTAAAATGTGCGCCAGTTGAAACTCCTCTGCTGGAGGAAGTCTGAACTTTATTGACGGTATTAATTTTCAAGTTTCTCAGAAGATGTCACTACGTGGAAAGTTTGGAGTTTTTGAACTGTGCCACTTTTGATGTATTTTTGTTTTACCGGTAGTAAGAAGTGTGAACTTTCTCTTCTAGAGGACACTACTGAAAAACTACAATGGTGCACCCTAGTGCGATGTGAAAGAACTATTTTTTGGAGAAATTTTTATTTCAAAAGTTTGTTTCTTGTTAATTTTTTTTCCTGTTATTGTTTAAGTTGGCTGTATACCCCTCTCTTTCCCCTTGTTTTGTATTTAGCCAATCCAGAATTTCTTTAATTAATTTCTGACCAATCTGATGTATCTTCCCCCAACTTGAATATGCTGCTTATCCCTAACCAATAAAGTGATTGTGGGCGGGTGTTTTCTTCCCTGAAACGCCTCGAACTTTCCGCGAGAGTATATAAACTGCTGATTTTTGGGTCTCTGCGCCACTTCTGTACCATCTTTCAGTGTGTAAAGTACATAGCAGGGGGCGGGAAGCGCCTCTTTCTTCGGCAGCGGTCAACAACAAGGTAATGGCCGATTAATAACTTCTTTCTTTGCTAGCTCAGCAGTTTAACTCTCGGGGCGGGTCCGAAGTTTTTCCATAATGTAACCTTCCTTAAAATGTAAAGACCCTTGGTATCTATTCTATCTTTAAACTGCATATCGGGATAGAGAGTGCTTAACCCTCTCGAGCTCCCACTCATATTGTTTTGAGGTGAACTTATTTTTTCTCAACCTATTCTTCTTTAACGTAATGTAAATTGTTTCTTTCTTAAGTCACCTCTTTAGTATGGGATTAGCCCTTGTATTAACGGCCTAGTGCCAAGTAGGTTTTAAACAAAGCGTATTAGGAGCGCAAGTTCGCCTCCTCTCAAATTGTTATTTTAGAGGTCATGTAATTAATCTTTCTCACTTAATAGACCTCAGTAGGTTGGGTATTTTACCCCTGTGTCTATGTCCTGAGAGGACAACTTGAAGGTGGAGTTTGGTGTGGCCTTTGAGAGGCTAAAAGTTTGAGAGCGAGTGGCTCTTTCTTGAAAATTGAGTGTTGTATGCCTCGAGGAGGCTTTTCTGTGTAATTTGGAGCAAGTGCTCCTGAGCATGAATGGGGTTTTCTGCCCCTCTGTTAAAACTTATTTTGGAGTAAGGTTGGGCTGATTGCCCAAGAATTGTGAAGCCGGGGCGCGAAGCCCAAATCCGGTAAATATTGTAACTACATTTTGTTGACTTGCTACTCTGTACCTGCCATGCTTGTTATTTCTTTATTTTGAAAAGAAAATATAACCTTGTTAATTTTACATGAACTCTAATTTCGTAGCTTGAGACCCGTTCACACCCGCACCTTCTTTCACCTCTAACTACCGCAAAAACACGGTAACAAGTGGTAGCAGAGCGTGGTTGAATGGGTCACAATTTAGCCCCTTTTGACGGCTAAACATTGCCTTGATTCAAACTCTAACAATTTTCTCAGTTGCTGGAATTTTTGATCTTTCCTGTTTCAAAATTGTTCTGTCATCATGCCCGGCCCTCGCGATGTTCTCCATCTTAACTATTTGCGCAAGGAGGAGTTGATCTATGAGTTAACTATCAGAAATGTGCAATCTGGGGGCACGGTTGCGGTAGACACCAACAAGCTTAGAGAGTCCCTTGATTTGCCCCTTTCCATCCCCAATTTGGGAGAGAAAGAAATTGACGACCCTCTTTCCACGATCACCGAGAATACTACTGGGCTAGCATCGGTAGTTAGTTTTTTTGACGAAAATGATCCTTCTCCTAATCAAATTAAGCGCGTGCAAGCCAGGCTATATCATTTTTCAAATAGAGTTAACGATCTGTTGTCTCTGAAGTTGAATGACGTTCAGAGGAAGGAAGCTAGTACGTTGCTTGAAAGTATTTCTGAATTATCTAGCAAGGTCACTCAATTGTTAACTGGGGAAGTTCCTCCCAAAATTGATCAACCCACCACGATGAATGTAGGTAGCGAGGAAGAGCCTCCTAAGGGAGAAGCCAATAGGATAACCGTTGCTGCTCAAACTATCTCTGCCCCATTGGACAACGACTCTGAACGCCGTGCATCGTTGAATAATATACGTTCTGAATTAACTTCCTTGCCACCGAAACCTTTACCTACTATGTCACCCGGGTTTAGCAGCTTGCCTCATCCATTGGCAATGTTGCTCAGAGGTATCTCTAAGTTTTCCGTTAATACCACCAGTGACGTAATTTCGTTTTTAAGATTTTTAGTTGAATTTCAGGATCATGCCCTTGTGTTTTCTCTTTCCCCATGTCAGATTTTGCAAATCATCTATCCCTATGCAATTGGTATTCTCTCAGACAAAATAGTAAGAGCCATTGCCGAGCAATCATCTATTGAGGATTTCCACGCCCACTTGTTAGCTAACTTCATCCCGGCTAGGGCCAGGTCCTCCCTTATTCAGAAGTACTATTATCGTGTACAGCGTTTGGATGAAAACTTAGCAGACTTCATCCAAGATATTAAATTCTATACTAGGGTGTTTGCCCTTCATTTTCCTGAAGATCAGATTGTACAGGCTATTGTAGAAGGAATTTCACCATCCTATAGGTCATATTTGTTTTTCGCGGCGTGCCCGCAAACCTTCTCTGAACTTGAAACTTTGGCCGTCTCAGCGGAAAGAGTTAGATACGCCGATTCTTTGCGTGTCGCGAAAGAACCTCCTCCTTCTTTTGGTAATCCTCGGCCTCCTCCTCCTCGCCGACCAGTCACACCTCGTAAATGCCATGCTTGCGGGTCGCCCGACCATCTTCGGAACAAGTGCCCATTGCTCAAATCTAGTGGGACAAGGAATGGAACTGGTTCATCACAAGGCTGTTTTAAATGTGGGGCTTTCTCATATATCGCCAAGAATTGTCCCAATTCGAATAGCACCCCCTCCTGCTCAACTTCAGGTGCAACTTCCAACAACAATCAAAAGTGACTAGTGGCTTCGGCTGAGTCGACTAATCCATCTTCCCGAGGCTCAGCCCCTGGCAAACAGGTCGTAAATTCAGGGAATGTTCAATCTGCAAATCTATCTTTTGAATGCCCCAAAGAGTGTCTTAGGATTGCGGCGTATACCCCCGCACCGGCCCCTTTTCTCAAACCTGAGTTAAATAATGAACCTGTAACAGCTCTTTTAGATTCAGGCAGTGTTTGTTCGATTATTTCGGCTGAATGGTATTCTAAATTGAAATCTGTTTGTAAACTACCTGACTATGTCTCATCTCCTGTTCAATATGTTTCGGCTAATTCATCTCCATTGGAAATCCTAGGTTCTGTAAATGTCAAAATTCGTATTTTTAAATTTACATGGAAAATCAAATTGTTTGTGGCTAAGCACCTGTCGTGCCCCGTCATATTGGGAGCTGACTTCATTTCTCACACTGGTCTCGTGCTCGATCTTCAGAGTAAGTCGTGCACATTCAAATTTGCGTCCAATTGTAAAATTCCCTTCTTAAAGTGTAATTCTGTATCATGTTCATCTATTTCGCCTACCCAGGATGAGATGTTGTTAGACCTTAGACATCTACCTGAGGAGCAGGCTGATAGTATTCGTAAATTATGTCAGTCATTTCCAGAGGTGTTCTCTGATACTCTTGGTGTTACTGACCTTATTGAATACAAAATTGAGGTCACGGATTCAATTCCTGTCCGTTTTCCACCTTATAGGCTATCTCCACCTAAAATGAAGGCTCTGAAAGAAATCATCGATCAGATGTTGAAGGATGGTATTATTAGGCCCTCTAAGTCGGCGTATTCGTCACCTATTTTTCTAGTCCCGAAACTCCAAGGGGGCTTCAGGCCTGTCATTGATTACAGGGCTCTCAATCGGAAGGTGGTGTTACAATCTGTGCCCCTTCCTGACCTTCATTCTTGTTTTTCATGGTTCCGTAAGGCCAAGTTCTTCACCATCTTGGATTTGAATAATGCCTACAATCAAATTCCCCTTGCGGAAGAGTCTAAACATCTTACAGCGTTTGCCACGGACTGGAATTTATACGAATACAACCGCGTGCCTTTCCGGCTCCCCACGGGAGCAGCTGTACTCACTAGGCTGCTAGATAGGGTCTTCTCCGACATCAAATTTGAGTACTTGTATCACTACTTGGATGATGTCGTCGTATTTTCGGAGACCTTTTAAGAACATCTAGATCATCTGCAAGAAGTTCTCAATCGCCTTCGTAAGGCTGGGTTAACTGTCAAGTTGTCCAAGGTTGCCTTTGCTAAGCCCTCTATGTCATTCCTAGGGCATATTGTGTCACCTGATGGTGTTGCAGTCGATCATTCTAGAACACAGGCCATCCGTGATTTTAAACCTCCCAAGGACATCAAAGGTATTGCCAGGTTCATTGGTATGGTGAATTTCTTCAGGAAGTTCATTCCTAACTTCGCTAATAGAGCGGCGCCCTTGAACCTTCTTCGTAGGAAAGGCATCAAATTCGAGTGGGGACCTTCTCAACAAGCCGCTTTTGAAGATCTTAAATTAGCTCTCTGTAATGCCCCTGTACTTGCTATGCCTGATTTCTCGAAGAAATTCATCATCCAAACCGACGCGTCGTCGTCAGCAGTTGCTGCAGTCCTTCTTCAAGAGACTGAACTAGGGAGGCGACCCATCGCCTATGCATCTAGGACTCTATCGGCTCAAGAAGCCAAGTATTCTATCTATGAGCTCGAAGGGTTGGCAGTCTTATTTGCCTTAGAGAAGTTCCGTCTCTATCTGGAACATGTCAAATTCGACCTGGAGACAGATAATCAAGCCTTAAGCTGGGTCTTAGGTAGGCCGCGTCGTACTGGTCGTATAGCCCGTTGGGCCATCCGAATTTCTGCCTTCCAATTCGATGTCAGGCATATCAGAGGTACCGAAAATGTTGTTGCTGATGGACTCAGCCGTATGTTTTCCAACGACGTCGAGACCCACGAACCGGTCGACAGTTCATCACCTCCCGAGTCCATACTATCTGGTGTTAATGCCATCTTAACAGATGCTCCCATGCTCTTTAGGGATATCGAGAAATACCAACGTGAAGATCCGACTCTGGTTCCGATAATGGAAACCCTTTCTTCTGGGGAACATGTTGTCCCTTATGTTCTGAGGAATGGTGTTCTATGTTGCCCTTCGAGGCATGATAAGATGATGAAGGTTGTCGTTCCAGCTGTTCTTGTGCCTATGATCTTCAAGTACTATCATGAGACCCCATTAGGGGGGCATCTTGGAATCTTTAAAACTCGTGAAAAGATTCGTGAAAGGTTCATCTGGAAGGGTATGGACGGTGAAATCCGTGAACTAGTAAAAGCTTGTAAATCTTGTTTGCTCAGTAAACCAACCATGTCCACCAAGGTAGGCCTTTTGTCTTCTCATCAAGCGTCGCGCCCCATGGAACGCGTGTATATTGATTATGTAGGACCCTTCCCCCAGTCGAAGGGAAATGCTAACAAGTTCATCTTTGTATGCGTAGATGGTTTTACAAGATTTTCCTGGTTATTTCCGACTAAGCTGGCTACCGCTCAGTCCACCATTACTTGCCTAAATTCTATTTTTGCTTCTTTTGGTCCGTGCCAATATATTGTGTCTGATAATGCTAAGGCGTTTACATCAAATCTTTTTCGTAAATTCTGCTTTGACCTGTCCATCTCTCATGTGACTACTTCTGCTTATTACCCTCAACCATCTCTGGCTGAACGGGTTAACCGTAATCTCAGGTCCGCGCTTATTGCCTATCATCATGAAGATCATTCCAGGTAGGACACGTCTCTGCATTGGTTAGCTTTTGCTTTGAATTCGGCGGTTCATGAATCACATAAATTTACTCCAGCCTCTTTGATGTTCAACTTTGTTCCCAACACGCCGCTCTCTAACCTCTGGTCTCTGAGTGACATTCTACCTGAGACAATAGATCCGGATAACATTAAAGATCTTTGGAAGAAGGCTAAAGCCAATCTTAAAGTGTCTCATGAAAAGGTTAGGGAAAGGTATGATCATGGACGGAGACCCACCCATTTGAAGGTAGGTGACCAGGTAATGGTCAAGAATTTTGTTCCCGCGGGCAAGCTTGCCCCCAGATTTCATGGGCCGTGTGTCATTCTCGATTTCCTTACGCCGGTTACGTTGTTATTAAGCAATCCAGCCACCGAGAGGATATTTAGGGTTCACCTCTCGCAGGTGAAACCTGTATTATTGCTGTGCTAACTTGCCTCATATTATCTTGAAAGGAATATGAAGGTTATATTTTTTTGAGTTTCACTTTTAAGGTTTTCTGCCCCTTCTATAATATTTTGTTTTATATGTAAGCATTTTTGTAAAACCTGCCCCGAACCGTTAAACTGCCATCCTGTCCTTGCCACGGCCATTACCACGCACCCGTCTCCTGCTCCCCTCTACACAGTGGCTTATTTAATGCCATGGATATCTGCACGCCGCTGGCCCCTCAACCTCTCCACAAAGCCTGTGCCCTCAAAAAAAAAGATGATGTTCCAACAAATTCTGCCGCCTAGCTTTAAAGTTTCAGTGCCCCCGCAGCCGCGCGGCGCCGTGCCGCGACTGGGATAGAGGAAGGGCCCCCTCGACCCCAGCGAGGACGACATGTGCACGGCGAGCCGGAGCTCTCCTCCCGGCCAAGGCTGATGTGCGGCGCACGAACTGCTACTGGCCCGCAGCCTGTATATGTTCACCGCGGGCGCGGCGTGCTTCTACACCTCTGCTCCCCTCATAGTGCGGGCGAGCGGTATCTCAGGGTACTTGAGGGGCCCGGGCGGCCTCATCTGAACGCAAGCAGTGGCGGCTGGTCTGGCCGTTAAAATCATCAACGTTTGAAGTACATATCCAGTTATATGGACATTCCAGTTCAACTTTACTACCTTTTCTTGGGTATTCTACTGCAATATTTGGTGGACTAAGAAAATTTTCCTCAACTTTAAAAACTAAAGTTTTCCTTCTGAATTCAACTTCTACAAACATAAAGACTTTACTTCACCAGTTACAACAAAAATTTTGAAACTGAATCAAACCAAATTAAGAAAATCTTATAAATACTTCTGCAATTAATCTCCATATCGACATCAAAACTTGGACCTTGTTTCCAAACAAATTGCATGTGTCACCCCTGGAGGAACTTTTGGGGGGGGGGAGGTCTGTACCGGGCGGTACACCTTCACGCCGCTAATTTAAAATGTGCGCCAGTTGAAACTCCTCTGCTGGAGGAAGTCTGAACTTTATTGACGGTATTAATTTTCAAGTTTCTCAGAAGATGTCACTACGTGGAAAGTTTGGAGTTTTTGAACTGTGCCACTTTTGATGTATTTTTGTTTTACCGGTTGTAAGAAGTGTGAACTTTCTCTTCTAGAGGACACTACTGAAAAACTACAATGGTGCACCCTAGTGCGATGTGAAAGAACTATTTTTTGGAGAAATTTTTATTTCAAAAGTTTGTTTCTTGTTAAAATTTTTTCTGTTATTGTTTAAGTTGGCTGTATACCCCTCTCTTTCCCCTTGTTTTTTATTTAGCCAATCCCGAATTTCTTTAATTAATTTCTGACCAATCTGATGTATCTTCCCCCAACTTGAATATGCTGCTTATCCCTAACCAATAAAGTGACTGTGGGCGGGTGTTTTCTTCCCTGAAACGCCTCGAACTTTCCGCGAGAGTATATAAACTGCTGATTTTTGGGTCTCTGCGCCACTTCTGTACCATCTTTCAGTGTGTAAAGTACATAGCAGGGGGCGGGAAGCGCCTCTTTCTTCGGCAGCGGTCAACAACAAGGTAATGGCCGATTAATAACTTCTTTCTTTGCTAGCTCAGCAGTTTAACTCTCGGGGCGGGTCCGAAGTTTTTCCATAATGTAACCTTCCTTAAAATGTAAAGACCCTTGGTATCTATTCTATCTTTAAACTGCATATCGGGATAGAGAGTGCTTAACCCTCTCGAGCTCCCACTCATATTGTTTTGAGGTGAACTTATTTTTTCTCAACCTATTCTTCTTTAACGTAATGTAAATTGTTTCTTTCTTAAGTCACCTCTTTAGTATGGGATTAGGCCTTGTATTAACGGCCTAGTGCGAAGTAGGTTTTAAACAAAGTGTATTAGGAGCGCAAGTTCGCCTCCTCTCGAATTGTTATTTTAGAGGTCATGTAATTAATCTTTTTCTCACTTAATAGACCTCAGTAGGTTGGGTATTTTGCCCCTGTGTCTATGTCCTGAGAGGACAACTTGAAGGTGGAGTTTGGTGTGGCCTTTGAGAGGCTAAAAGTTTGAGAGCGAGTGGCTCTTTCTTGAAAATTGAGTGTTGTATGCCTCGAGGAGGCTTTTCTGTGTAATTTGGAGCAAGTGCTCCTGAGCATGAATGGGGTTTTCTGCCCCTCTGTTAAAACTTATTTTGGAGTAAGGTTGGGCTGATTGCCCAAGAATTGTGAAGCCGGGGCGCGAAGCCCAAATCCGGTAAATATTGTAACTACATTTTGTTGACTTGCTACTCTGTACCTGCCATGCTTGTTATTTCTTTATTTTGAAAAGAAAATATAACCTTGTTAATTTTACATGAACTCTAATTTCGTAGCTTGAGACCCGTTCACACCCGCACCTTCTTTCACCTCTAACTACCGCATGCTAATTGATATAAGTCTACGGAGTCTTTTTGATAAACTGGAGACCCAGTTAAGGGCACTAGAGTCACTAGGTGTTACTAGCGATAAATATGCGGCAATGCTCTACCCGCTTGTAGAATCAGCACTACCAGATGACATTTTGAAAGCATGGGAGCGGTCTCCTATGTCGAAGGCATGTAAGAAGGGTGACCAATCTAATTATCTCGAGACACTTTTGAGATTTTTGAGACAAGAGGTAGAAAGTGAAGAACGTTTCCTTCTGGCTCGTTCTAATTTCCTAGGTGGCTGTGGGAGTGCATCGCAAAATAACAAAGAAAAGCTACCGACAGCAGCAGTAATTTTCTCGAGCGAAGAGAAAAGGGGTGATAGGGCATGTATTTGGTGCGATAAAGGGAACCACATGTCTCAGGACTGTTTTAAAGCTAGAGGTCTCACTACAGAGAAAAAACAAGAAGTTTTGAAAAAGAAAGGAGCATGTTTCATTGCCTCAAGGTGGGCCATAGTGCAAAAAAGTGCAAAGTTGTACTCAAGTGCTTGATTTGTTGCAAGGGGCATCACACTATTATGTGCAAGGGTTTAAAAGATATAATTCCAGTCGATAGCAGCAAGAAAAGGTCAGTTGAGAAAGGAAACGAACCAGGTAGAACAGAGAACTTACTGTCTAATCAAAAGGGTCAGACATTGTTGCAAACTTTGGTAGTTAAAGTGTCGGTGGACAAGGTTGTTAAGTTGGCAAGAGTGTTACTAGACTCGGGATCTCAAAGATCATACATCACGAAGGACAGTGTTCACAAGCTTGGGCTGAGGAAGATAGGGTAAGAGACGTTAATACATAATCTGTTTGGTGGAGTAGAGACAGGGCGAGAAGTGCATGGTATTTATGAAGTTACTCTTAGAAGTTTAGATGAAAAATTTGAGTGCTCCATTCCTATGTTGGACCAACAGAAAATTTGTGATTTTGTACCCCGGCTTGAGACACAGCGGTATTACCCAGTGCTTCGAAACCACAACATAATCTTATCAGATGTAGGCTATAATGTTCCTGAGGTAAAGATATTACTTGGGGCAGACGTAATGGGGCAACTGCTAACAGGCTGCAGATTAGTTTTAGATGACACGATGGATGCTCTCGAAACTAAGCTGGGCTGGACGGTGATGGGGCAGCGTAGAATATTCAGCAACTGCAATACAGTAACTGACCTCTTTTGTATGGCAGGTTTTAATGTAGCTGATTTGTGGCGTCTGGAAGCCATAGGCATTAGCGACCCGGCAGATGTCAAAACCAAAGAAGTTCTAGAAGCAGAGACACTTGAATTCTTCGAGAAGGCAGTGAAAGTTGACCAAGAAGGAAGATACGAGGTTTGCCTTCCCTGGAAAGAGGGGCACCCGCAGCTGAGGGACAACTACGATTTAGCGGAGAAGAGATTGTTGAGTGTAAGCAAAAGACTAGAAACCATTGGCAAGTTGAAAGAGTATGATGAAATCTTTCGTGAATGGCTGCGGGAGGGCATAGTGGAAATGATACCCTCTGCCAGCAAGAATGATGGTCATTACCTCCCTCACCAGCCAGTAAGAAAGGAATCTAGTATGACCACCAAAATTAGGCCTGTGTTCGATGCCTCAGCCCAAGATAAAAGAGGCAACTCACTTAACAGCTGTCTGGAAAAAGGGCCCAATTTGGTGGAATTAATACCCAAGCTGTTGATACAATTCAGAAAACATGCTATTGGAGTGACAGCTGATATCAGAAAGGCATTTTTACAAATCAAGCTATCCCAAGGTGACAAGGATTTTTTAAGATTTCTTTGGTGGAAGGACTGTCGTAACAAAGAGGTGGCAATCCTCAGGCACTGCAGAGTTGTCTTTGGAGTGTCGTCTAGTCCATTTCTACTGGGTGCGACTATATCACATCACTTGAGACATGCGCCTGAGGAACTGAATAGTACTGCAGAGCGACTCAGAGACTCTTTCGACGCGGACAACTGTGTTACCAGTGTAGCCAATGAAGAACATTTGCAGAAATTTGTGAGGGAAGCTACTGCACTGATGTCTACAGCACAATTTGATCTTCGCGGATGGATCAGCAGCCCCGTTCATCAAGAAGACAGAGCTACGATGCAAGATGGAGTTGTTCCAGTCCTGGGTCTCTTATGGGATGCCACTACAGATGAGCTTCTCAAAACCATTGCGATGACCACTTGTCGAGTTACCAAGAGGAATCTGTTGTCTGTGGCTCAGCGTGTTTTCGACCCAATTGGCTTCACATGTCCGTCTACCTTACTACCAAAGCTGATGCTGCAAGAAACATGGAAACACAAATTTCGATGGGATGAAGAGCTTCCGGATAGCATTACAAGTAAATTCAAGAACTGGGTGGAGCAGATGCAATGGTTAGCTAGATGTTGCCTTCCAAGGAGAATGGTACAAGTGGACTGGGGAGCGGAAGATATCAGTCTTCATGTATTTTGTGATGCGAGCAAACTTGCTTATGCAGCTTGTGTATTCTTAAGGGCAAGGAGAGGCGCAGAGGTATCGGTCCAGTTGGTCCAGGCTAAGGCGAGTATTGCTCCTGTCAAACATGTCACTATACCACGTTTGGAACTGTTGGCAGCAGTCATTGGTACCAGAATTTCTACCCAAGTGAAAGAGGCGTTGGGACTACAACGGTGCAGAACATTCTTTTGGAGCGACTCGTCAGTAGCGTTGACTTGGATAAAGCGGGCGGACAACTGGAGTACATTCGTGGGTAACCGTTGTCATGAAATACGACAGTACACCAATACTGATGATTGGCGCCACCTACCGGGGACTCTGAACGCAGCAGATCTTCCATCAAGGGGATGCAGGCCAAAGGCACTCTTTGAGAGCAAATGGTGGGAAGGACCACGGTGGCTAAAGGATAATCCAGAGCTGTGGCCTTTTTATGAAATTGCCGCACCTGAAGACGAAGTCAATATTGAGAAACGGAAGACAGTTATATCGAGTGTGGCGTGTAGTTCACCTGACTTTTGCTCGCGTCTCTTGTATTTCTCAAGTTATGTCAAGATAGTCAGAATGATTGGTTGGATCATCAGATTTTTCCGCAACCTTACTAAGGCAAAACAAGCAGGAAGAGTTGAACTCACTGGTGAAGAAATGCAACAAGCCGAGAACATCTTGTTGAGAGTTGTGCAGCAGGAATGCTTTCGAAATCACGAGCAGGAACTTGAGAAGAAAGTCAGGGTATTCAAGGACGAAATGGGAGTTCTGAGGGTTGAAACAAAACTTACCTTTGGGGAAGAAAGTGAAGCATTCACGAAACCCATCTTGTTGCCGTCAAACCATGCCATCGTGACCAGATTGGTTTGGGACGAACATCATCGGTCACAGCAAGCAGGGCTACTGACGCTGTTAGCTGGACTCAGGGAAAGATTCTGGATTCTTGGAGTTAGGAAAGTGGCAAAAAGAGTTATTGCAAGATGTGTCAAATGTAAAAGGTACAAGGCTAGTCCTACAGCACCAGCTTTTGCTCCTTTGCCCAAGGATAGAGTGGGCCCAACAGCAGCTTTCGAGGTCTCGGGAGTGGATTATGCTGGACCACTGTACCTAAAGTCTGGAGAAAAGGCGTGGGTTGTATTATTTACTTGTGCGGTGTATCGTGCGATACATCTGGAGCTGGTGCAGTCTTTGACAACTGATACTTTCATTCTGGCGTTAAGAAGATTCATTGCCCGGCGTGGAAGAATTTCTGTGCTGTACTCAGACAACGGGACCAATTTCATAGGACTTAATAATGCCCTGAAAGCGTTGGATTGGGATGAGATTGTCACCCACTCGGCTGTGAGAAAGATTACTTGGAATTTTATCCCACCTACAGCAGCCTGGTGGGGAGGATGGTGGGAGAGACTAATCAGAACAGTGAAAGAACTACTGCGTCGAACTTGGGACGAGCCTCTGTGTACTATGAAGAGTTATATACTGTGTTGTGTGATTGCGAGGCGACGATCAACTCTAGACCACTTACATACATTGCGGACCATTCGTCTGAACTAAAGCCTTTGACACCAGCAACATTTCTGCAGGGTATTGCTACAAATGAGACTCCAGATTTGGATGCAGTTGACAAGGTTGACTATGTTAAACGATGTAGGTACCTCCAGGAACTACGTGAGGACCTACGACAAAGATTCAGGAATGAATATTTGGCGCTCCTAGTTCACCACGGCCAGAGGAAGACCAACAGCATCAAGGTGGGAGATGTGGTATTGATAGGAGCAGATTCCACAAAACGCATCAACTGGCCCCTCGCGGTCGTCGTGGAAGTGTATCCAGGGAAGGATGAAGTAGCAAGAGTAGCCAAACTGAAGACATCTGAGGGAGAGCTGATCAGACCACTCCAGCGTCTCTATCCATTGGAGGTGCACACAACTCCAGAGGATTGGAACCAGCCTGAAACTGTGACTATCACTTCGCCTGAGACAAAGCCTCCACATGAAGAATTCAAATTATCAAAAGGGGGGCGGAGAATTAAAGTGCCATCAAGACTTGATTTGTGAATACTCTTGATGTGACCTTGCTTTTGTGTTCATTTATTTATTGTGTTATGTGTTTGTGTTTCAGTTGTGGTACAGAGTATTTTGCAATTGAAAATAACAATTGCAAGGTGGGAGGATGTTACTGAACCACATTTATTCCATGGACTGCCGTGTCATATCTTACTGGCATATCTATGAACATTACAAGTGACACAACACTGTTTATCTTGTTTGTGTAATCTTTGATTGTGGTGTAGATCATGGCGTACAATGTATCACTTGGTCAGTGCAGTGAATTGTAAACTTGTTTTATGTAAATAAAATGGAGCATTTGTGTTAAACTGTGTTAACGTTACATTATAAGCACTTTTCTCAACACATTTGATAGGATAGAGCATGGAAGACTACAGGCAAAAATGAGTGCTATTGGACTAGAAAAAAGAGTGACTGAATGGGTGGCTATATTTCTAGAAAATAGAACTCAGAGAATTAGAGTAGGCAAAGCTTTATCTGACCCTGTAATAATTAAGAGGGGAATTCCTCAAGGCAGTATTATTGGATATTTATGTTTTCTTATATATATATATATATATATCAATGATATGTGTAAAGAAGTTGAATCAGAGATAAGGCTGTTTTGCAGATGATGTTATTCTGTACAGAGTAACAAATAAGTTACCGGTACACGATTGTGAGCATCTATAGGGTGACCTCGATTGTGTTGTGAGATGGACGGTGGGCAATGGCATGATGATAAACGGGGTTAAAAGTCAAGTTGTGAGTTTCACAAATAAGAAAAGTCCTCTCAGTTTTAATTACTGCGTTGATGGGGTGAAAGTTCCTATTGGAGATCATTGTAAGTACCTAGATGTTAATATAAGAAAAGACCTTCATTGGGGTACCGGTAATCACATAAATGTGGTTGTTAATAAAGGGTACAGATCTCTGCACACGGTTATGAAGATAATTATGGGGTGTAGTAAGGATGTAAAGAGAGAGTCGCTGGTATGACCCTAACTATACTAGACTTAACAAGTTGGCGTCTGACAGATAAGGTTGGAGGGAGGAGCTCTGCACGTGCCATTTCACGATGTTGCCACATTCCAGCATTCCTTTCTACATGCTCTTACCCCTCGCTTCCGGCTTACTTGTTCCCTCCTTCATTCCGACCGCTGTGATCTGTTGTAGACTACCTGGCCAGGCGGTGTCGTCTCATTTGATCACTCTTATACAAACAATCAGGTTCTTATCAGCGACAGTGACAGGTTTGGTAACTCCCAGCAAGACGAGCTGCCCTGAAGTTTTATCTCCATGGCAACCACAGTCGCCCCACCCTCGCTTCCATGGCAACCACACAGCCACCCCCTTTATCCCGCCACCGCAGGCAGTAAACGGACCTCCCTCTAAGAAATGTCAGACACCAACTCTCATTATTAGCAGTATAGAGTATGCTTCCAGTGTATGGGACCCTTTAAACATGCTCGTTTAGCATGTTCATAACATGTAGGTTTATCTGTGATTGCTAGGAGCTTGCATTAGCTCTCGTTTGACTTCACTAAGCTGACTATTAAATATTTCCCAAACTGTACCGCAGAGGGCAGCGCCCCTGCTTTGTAAACGGATGGTCCTTCCTTCCGCGAGTCTTTGACTTTTATCTCCTTGACTTGATGTTTGTTGTTGTTGTTATGACCTGAAGGAAAGAAAAAAAGATGGAGTCGCCTCTAATCGGAGTAGCATTTTTGAATTATCGATGGGTTTTTATAAGGTTTAAACTCTGCCTGTATTCATATTCAGATTTTTTATTGATCAGGTTTTACTACAGATAATGTGAGCTGTTTTTTCACTTTTTTATGCTTATCTTGTGGCTGTTTCAAGTGCCTTGTAATCGCCACTGACTGATATACGTCTTTGCCCCGCGATATGAATGGGTGTATGTTTGAGGGCATTATTGTGGTGGTGGTGACGAGGTAACTGGGTCTCTACGAGAATTGTCATTATGTGCACGACATTATACTCCTTTATTGCCACCAAATGTTAGTAGGCTCTGGGTGTCGACACGGATATACGTCGTACCCAGTGCGTGTGTTGGTGGGCTTGTACGTGGGCAATGGGTCCATATCGTCCTGCTTATAAAATATTTGCAGTGTGCACGTTTCTACGTCGTGTGTGGGAACTTACTTATGGCCAGGTAAGTTATACTACATGTGTTTGCGATCTGTTTTGAAAAGAGGTTATTGACCCTATTGTTGCCCGATATCGACAATGCCTGAATGTTTGTGTGTATGTGTAAGAGCGTGTAAGAGCGAGCGAGGGGCTAAAGGGATGTCGTATCGGTCAGTTAATTTATGTTCCTTTTCATTTATTCCTCGTACACTTGGTTTTTACTACGAGTGCGGTGTTTATTATTTTGTCTTGGTCTGTTTTATGACCGTTTTGCTCGTTCTTATGGCCGCCATTTTTGTTTCATTTTAATTCGGGTGATGCGCACACCCGCTTTATTTTCTTTGCCTTTTGTGTGCTCTTTGGTACTGAGATACTGCACTTCTGGCCATCTCGATACCTACATTGCCTTCATGTATCTGTTGTTCGCTCTACTCCGAGAGGCTGTGTGACCTTTTATCCTTGTGATGGTCATTGTTGATGCTGTAATAATGATGGAGGCTTAAGTAATGTTTGGTAAATATAATGTGAACTACTTCGCGGAAAGAAATGACCAAAATAAGATGTTTCAATATGTTATGAAAATATCAATTAAGCAGTGAGCACGTCGTAAGGTATTGTTTATCCATATATTTATGGTATGTTGTGCTCGAACGGTTACGATGCTAGCTTCTACTAACCTGAAGGACAAAAGCACGTATGTAATAATGTTTCATTTTCTTTGGTGGCTTCTTTTCTTGCATTTACATTTTTATCTTAATAAACCCTCATTTAATTGTATTCGATTTTTATTGCTGGTAGTTAGTTTTGTTTCCTTGTCATGAATTATTATTGATCAACGCCTTCAGTTCGAGGCTGTTATCTGCCTCTCCTGATCGGAGTCCACGCCCTCGAATCTCCCGTCGTGTTATATGTGTGTATTTACGTCTTGGGTCCGGTGCACCCTCACCAGGATTACTTCGTTCAAGAACTCGAAAAAATCCAAAGAAAAGCAGCTCGATTTGTTCTGGGTGATTTCCGGCAAAGGAGTAGCGTTACAAAAATGTTGCAAAATTT
Organism: Anabrus simplex; assembly: GCF_040414725.1. Taxonomy (NCBI): domain Eukaryota; kingdom Metazoa; phylum Arthropoda; class Insecta; order Orthoptera; family Tettigoniidae; genus Anabrus; species Anabrus simplex. The sequence continues at coordinate 233,094 of NC_090267.1, forward strand.
GGGCTGGGAAGACTTGGGAGAAAGGAGACGAGCTGCTCGATTAAGTGGTATGTTCCGAGCTGTCAGTTGAGAGATGGCGTGTGAGGACATCAGTAGACGAATAAGTTTGAATGGTGTCTTTAAAAAGTAGGAAAGATCACAATATGAAGATAAAGTTGGAATTCAAGAGGACAAATTGGAGCAAATATTCGTTTATAAGAAGGTGAGTTAGGGATCGGAATAACTAACCAAGGGAGATGTTTAATAATTTTCCAATATCTTTGCAATCATTTAAGAAAAGGTTAGGAAAACAACAGATGGGTTATCTGCCACCTGGGCGACTGCCCTAAATGCAGATCAGTAGTAACTGATTGAATGATTACTGCACAGAATACACACACAACTTTCGTTAGGATCATGATAGTTTTTGTTCGCACAAATCTTACGTTGAAAGCTTCGAAGAGTAAATCGTGTTATAATATGTCTTTGCTCTTCGTTTTCTCTTGTCCAGTTCCTGTCGAGAAGGGCGTCTGTGGTGTACAAATCTAAATCGATTTCTCTCCTCTTGGCAATTCTTCCTTCTATACGGCCTATGCTCGGTATAGCTTCTTGTGGATGGCAGTGATAGTTGTATCTTCAGATCTTCTACATAGAAAGATTATTTACCTAGTTCATAAACCAGCCTTGTTGGTGCAAATTTCCCCACTCTCAATACATGCTTAATAAATGGACTCTTTACACTCTCAATTTTTGCCAGGTCCTTAATAGACAAGTGTTCCCAAACTAACTGTAAGCTGTAGGTTGCTGTTGGAGATTTGGTTGTCTTAAAAAGGGTCGTTAGTAGGGGAGCAATAGGAGTTCTAAATCACTGGCGTCAGCATTTTTTCTGCTTAGTCAGCACCTGAGGTTATTGACCCAATGTAGTATACCTATGCGTGTTCTCATCAAGGTCATTGACCCCTAGTACAGTAGTATTATTATGTCGATTCTCGGATTTTTGCATAAGAGAATTAGCCTAATTTCACAGACGACATCTTGGAGGGTCTAACCTCACTTTAACGGTCATTTGCCCTTCCCGACACGGATTTTGCTTAAGAGAGCAGTCCTAACCTCACAGTCACCATCTTGGAGGCGCCCAACCTTAGTTTTACGGCACGTTGCCCTTTCCGACGTGGATTTTACATAAGAGAGCATGCCTAACCTCACAGCCGCTATCTTGGAGGGGCCTAACCACAGCTTTATGATGAGAAGCCCTTCCCGACGCCATCTTGCCAGATAGCCTTCCCGACGCGGATTTTGCAAAAGAGAGCATGCCTAACCTCACAGCCGCCATCTTGGAGGGGCTTAACCTCAGTTTTACTGTGAGGTGCCCTTCCCGACGCCCTCTATCTCTAAGACAAAGCATGTTGACAGGTCCAATCCTGTCACAGGGGACAATAGGTTGTTATCTTACAGTAAAGATTTGAATAGTCATTGTACCGGGCGGTACACCTCCACTCCGCTAATTTAAAATGTGCGCCTGTGGAAACTCCTCTGCTGGAGGAAGTCTGAACTTTATTTACCCTATTAATTTTCTAGTTTCTCAGAAGATGTCACCACCTGGAAATTTTTGAGTTTGTGAACTGTGTCATTTTCGACGTACTTTTGTTTTGCTTGAAGTAAGAAGTGTGAACTTTCTCTTCTAGAGGACACCACTGGAAAACTACAATAGTGCACCCTAGTGGGAAGAAAAATAACTGTTCTTTGGAGAAAATTTTATTTCAAAAGTTTGTTCTTTGTTAAATTTCTTTCTGTTATTGTTTAAGTTGGCTGTATACCCCTCTCTTTCCCCTTGTTTTGTATTTGACCAATCCCGAATTTCTGTTATTAATTTCTGACCAATCATTGGTATCTTCCCCCAACTTGAATATGTTTCTATACCCTAGCCAATAAAAAGTTTGTGGGAGGGTGTTTTCTTTCCCCTAACACCTAGAACCTTCCGCGAGAGGATATAAACTGCTGATTTTTGGGTCTCCGGGCCACTTCTGTTCCATCTTTCTGTGTATTAAGTACATAGCAGGAGGCGGGAAGCGCCTCTTTCTCCGGCAGCGGTCAACTATAAGGTAATGGCCGATTAATAAATTCTTTCTTTGCTAGCTCAGCAGTTTAACTTTCGGGGCGGGTTCGAAGAGTTCCACTATGTAACCTTTTCCTAAAATGTAACTACTCTTTTCATCTATTCTCTTGTAAAGCTACATTCTGGGATAGAGAGTGCTAACCCTCTCGAGCTCCCACTCATATTGTTTTGAGGTGAACTTACTTTTCTCAACCTATTCTTCGTTAATGTAAAACAAATTGTTCTCTTCTTAAGTCACCTCTTTAGTATGGGATTAGCCCTTGTATTAACGGCCTAGCGCCAAGTAGGTCTTAATCTAGTGTATTAGGAGTGCAAGTTCGCCTCCTCTCAAATTGTTATTTTAGAGGTCATTTAATTAACATTCTTTTCGTTTAATAGACCTCAGTAGATTGGGTATTTTACCCCTGTGTTTATGTCCGTTGAGGACAGCTTGAAGGTGGAGTTTGGTGTGGCCTGGGAGAGGCTTAAATTTGAGAGCGAGTGGCTCTTTTGAAAATTGTATGTTGTATGCCTCGAGGAGGCTTTTCAGTGTAATTTGGAGCAAGGGCTCCTAGGTATGAATGGGGTTTTCTGCCCCTCTGTTAAAACTTGTGTTTGGGGTAAAACTGAGCTGATTGCCCAAGCATTGTGAACTCGGGGCGCGAAGCCCAAATTCTGTAAATATTGTAACTACCTTATTTTGACTTGCTATTCTGTACCTGCCATGCTTGTTACTTATTTATTTTGAAAAGAAAATATAACCGTATTAAATTTTAAATTTACCTTACGGGCACTATAATTTCGTAGCTTGAGATCCATTCACACCCGCACCTTCTTTCACCTCTACCTACCGCTAAAACACGGTAACAGTCATTATTCATTGCCTATCGTGTTCAGAACAGAAAAACTTACCTTGATTATAACGCAAGCACTATATTTACGGTAACAGAATAAAAAATCGTGGGAGACGTACTCTGTTCCCTTTCTATTAGAAGAAATCTCTAATACATACATTATGAAATTCGAACACTAATCTCTATGTTATACATGAAAACAAACGCACTTCTTTAAGTCACATATGCAATCAGCGCGCACACACACAAAAAAGGACTTGCTTGTAGGACATGCAAATGGTGTATGTCTTCATCCGACGTACAGTTGTACTTCCTCGTAAATCAATAATCACTACCACTGTGCAGATAAAGTTATTTTATGCTTTTAGTTGCTACTTAACAGGGGAAAGCTTAAGACATCTTTGTCCTACCTCTATTGTGTTAAGGACATGGATTTTGCGGAATTCGAACACTTACACATGCAACAGAAAAAATCTGCATCACAGATATTGATTTTGAACTCTGATTTAGTTATCGTAACAGATAAAAAATTATGAATTCAAACCCTGTTCTCTTATCGAAAACACCATAGTTACTGTAACGGAGTTATCCGTGGTAGTTAGAGGTGAAAGAAGGTGCTGGGATGAATAAGTCTCAATCTACGAAATTAAAGTTAATTTAAAATTTAACAAGGTTATATTTTCTTTTTCAAAATCAAGAAATAACAAATATAACAGGTACTCAGTAGCCTAGCAACAAATCGAGAATGTACAATTACAGTTATTACAGGATTTGGGCTCCGAGGGCCAGACACACAATTCTTGAGCAATAAGCCCAACTTCACTTATATACAAGGTTCAAGACAGGGGCAGAAAACCCCAATCATGCCTAGGAGCACTTGCTCCTCTTTACACGGTAAAGCCTCCTCGAGGCACACAGAAACCAAATTTTAAGAAAGAGCAACTCGCTCTCAAAGTTCCAGCCCATCAAAGGCCACACCAAACTCCACATTCAAGCTGTCATCCAAGTACAATAACACAGGGGTAAAAATACCCAACCTACTGAGGCCTATTAAGTAAAGAAACAGGTAAATGACATGGCCCCAAAATACCAATTTGAGTGGAGGCGTACTTGCACTCCTAATACACTTTATTAAAACCTAATTTGGCCCTAGGCCGCTTATGCAAGGGCAAATCCTATTCTACGGAGGTGACACGATAGAAAACTTTATGACATTACGAGTAGAAGGGAAACTGTTATGAAAACGTAGTCACCTCAAAACAAAATGAATGGGGGCTCGAGAGGGTTAGGCACTCTCTATCCCAATTTGTAGTTTAAAGAGACAGAATTTATACCAAGAGACTTTTACATTTTAGAGGAAAGTTACATGGTAAAAGGTATCGAACCTGCCGAGAGTTAAACTGCTGAGCTAGCAAGAAAAGAAGTTATTAAAAGGCCATTACCTTATTGAAGAACTGCTGCCCGACGGAAGAGGCGCTTCCCGCCCCCTGCTACATAATTTACACTATGGTAGATGTTAATGAAGTGGCGCAGAGTCCCGAAAATCAGCAGTTTATATACCCTCGTGGAACATTCGAGACCTTTCATGAATGATAACACCCGCCCACAAGCATTTTATTGGACGACCAAAAGATTACATGTCAAGACTGAAGAAGAAAACCAGGATTGGTGGAAAATTAATTACAAAAATTACTCATTGGTCGAATTCAAAACTGGCGGAAAGAGAAGGGTTATACAGCCAACCTAAACAATGACTGAAAGAAATTTAACAAAGAACAAACTTATGAACAAAAAATTTCTCCAGAAAAAACAGTTCTTTCACTTCGCACTAGGGTGCACAATTGTAGTCCTTCAGTAGTGCCATCTAGAAGAGAATGTTCACCCTTCTTACTACAGGGAAAACAAAAATACATCGAAAACGACCCAGTTCAGAACACTCCAAAATTTACAAGTAGGGACATCTTCTGAGAAACTTGAGAATTAACACGGTAGTTAAAGTTCAGGCTTCCTCCAGTAGAGGAGTTTCAACTGGCGCAATGTTTGAATTAGCGGAGCGGAGGTGTACCGCCCGGTACAGACCTACCCCCCAAATGTCCCTCCAAGGGGTAACACAGAAGAGCATAAACTTTTGTTTTAAAATAAGGTCCAAGTTATGATGTTGATATAGAAGTTAATTGCAGAAGTATTTACAACCAAATTTTCTTAAATGATTGGATCCAGTTTCAAAATTCTTTGATGTAATGTCTTTATAGTAGTATAATTGGATGCTTCGGGCGCCACCTCCACCTCCCGCGGGAAATTTGAATTTTGGCGCGAGATTTGAATTTGTAAACAAAGCCACGTGCTTTTTGACAGCTGTCATCGACAACAACGCATCGCTAACCTCAGTACTGCCATCTTGACGGGCCTAAAACTCAGTAGTGCCAACTTAACCTAACTAGCGCGAGGTAAACAAAGCCACGTGCTTTTTGACAGCCACGTGCTTTTTGACAGCTTTCACTTAACCTAACTAGCGCGAGGTAAACAAAGCCACGTGTTTTTTGACAGCCACGTGCTTTTTGACAGACAACAACGCATCGCTAACCTCAGTACTGCCATCTTGACGGGCCTAAACCTTAGTGCTACCACCTTAACCTCACTAGCTCGAGATAAACAAATCCACGTGCTTTTTTGACAGCTGTCATCCGCCATCTTTAAACCACAGAGCACTGTGCTGCCCTCTTTATCGTAGTAGATGTAAAATTCGTCACCTGTCACCGGCAGTGCTGCCATCTTGGTGGGCCTAAACCTTAGTGCTACCAACTTAACCTCACTAGCGTGAGATAAACAAAGCCACGTGCTTTTTTGACAGCTGTCATCCGCCATCTTTAAACCACAGAGCACTGTGCCGCCCTCTTTATCGTAGTAGATGTAAAATTCGTCACCTGTCATCGGCAGTGCTGCCATCTTAGCGGGCCTAAACCTTAGTGCTACCAACTTAACCTCACTAGGTCGAGATAAACAAATCCACGTGCTTTTTGACAGCCACGTGCTTTTTTGACAGCTGTCATCCGCCATCTTTAAACCACAGAGCACTGTGCTGCCCTTTTATCGTAGTAGATGTAAAATTCGTCACCTGTCACCGGCAGTGCTGCCATCTTGGTGGGCCTAAACCTTAGTGCTACCAACTTAACCTCACTGCGTGAGATAAACAAAGCCACGTGCTTTTTTGACAGCTGTCATCCGCCATCTTTAAACCACAGAGCACTGTGCCGCCCTCTTTATCGTAGTAGATGTAAAATTCGTCACCTGTCATCGGCAGTGCTGCCATCTTAGCGGGCCTAAACCTTAGTGCTACCAACTTAACCTCACTAGCTCGAGATAAACAAATCCACGTGCTTTTTGACAGCCACGTGCTTTTTTGACAGCTGTCATCCGCCATCTTTAAACCACAGAGCACTGTGCTGCCCTCTTTATCGTAGTAGATGTAAAATTCGTCACCTGTCACCGGCAGTGCTGCCATCTTGGTGGGCCTAAACCTTAGTGCTACCAACTTAACCTCACTAGCGTGAGATAAACAAAGCCACGTGCTTTTTTGACAGCTGTCATCCGCCATATTTAAACCACAGAGCACAGTGCCGCCCTCTTTATCGCAGTAGATATAAAATTCGTCACCTATCATCGGCAGTGCTGCCATCTTGGCGGGTCTAAACCTTAGTGCTACCAACTTAACCTCACTGGCGTGTAGTAAACAAAGCCACGTGCAGCTGTCAACCGCCATCTTTAATCACCGTGCTGCCCTCTGTGTGGTGGCGGTAAATTCCACGTGCTTTACAAACCTATATGCTTTTCTGACAGCTGTCATCCGCCATCTTTAAGCTGTAAATCCCCGATTCTCATGTTAAAAGAGCATCTAGTTGTAAAACAGATTCTTAATCCGAGTTCTTTGACGTCAGGAAGGGCAACCGGTCGAAAATAATAGTATATGTTGTAAGAGGCTAGATACTGCTAGTTTTGCGTCAGGAATGGCAACTCAACAAATTCTTGCGATTTAAAATCTTAGTTTTGCGTCAGGAAGGGCATCCGGCTGTAACAATAGTTCACGATACAGCGATTTAAAATCTAAGAAGAGCATCTAGCTGTAAATCCCCGATTCTCGTGTTAGAAGTTGTAAAACAGATTCTTAATCCGAGTTCTTTGACGTCAGGAAGGGCAACCGGTCGAAAACAATAGTGTATGATGTAAGAGGCTATATACTACTAGTTTTGCGTCAGGAAGGGTAACTGGTCTTAAAACAAATTCTTGCGATTTAAAATCTTAGTTTTGCGTCAGGAAGGGCATCCGGCTGTAAAACAATAGTTCGTGATACAGCGATTTAAAATCAAAGAAGAGCATCTAGCTGTAAATCCCCGATTCTCGTGTTAGAAGTTGTAAAACAGATTCTTAATCCGAGTTCTTTGACGTCAGGAAGGGCAACCGGTCGAAAACAATAGTGTATGATGTAAGAGGCTAGATACTGCCAGTATTGCGTCAGGAAGAGCAACTAGTCTTAAAACAAATTCTTGCGATTTAAAATCTTAGTTTTGCGTCAGGAAGGGCATCCGGCTGTAAAACAATAGTTCGTGATACAGTGATTTAAAATCTAAGAAGAGCATCTAGCTGTAAATCCCCGATTCTCGTGTTAGATTCTTAATCCGAATTCTTTGTCGTCAGGAAGGGCAACTGGTCGAAAACAATAGTGTATGATGTAAGAGGTTAGATACTGCTAGTTTTGCGTCAGGAAGGACAACTAGTCTTAAAACAAATTCTTGCTATTTAAAATCTGTAAAACATATTTTTAATCCCAAGAGAATCCAACCCGAGACTACCGGGTGATGGGCATGCACACTAAACCGAACTGTAGGCTATAGGTTACATTTTTTTTGTTCCACAGTCTTTGAAGTTGTATCAGGGCAGTCATTCAGAGCGAGCCGCGGAATGCATGTGTTGGCTGAAATTGTACACGTATCTTCCGGCTGTAGTAGTAACCTTGAACGAAGACACTGCGTGGTGATAAGCTACTTGTAACTCACCGTGTAAGATCCTAACATGATTGTACGGAGAGGTTAAAACACACAGTGCCCCCCCTTACTTAATGCTAGCTTTTTTGCACACCCCGCCTCTTAGAACATACACCATAGTTTTACGACCGGTTACCCTTCCTGACTAGGATTTTAATTCGCAGTATACGCGATAAATTTGTTATAGCGGGTTTTATAACCAGATATCCCGGTACCGACACATAGCCTACTCCTACCGAAGAAGCCTGCACAAGGCTTATTGCCTCCATCCGACAGATGAATCACCATCAACGTCTTGTACGCAAAATCATTTTCGAAGGAGTCTGCACAAGGTTTAACGCCCCCTATCAACAGCCCTTACTTAATACTGGCTTTTTTTTGCACACCCCGCCTCTTATATCATACACCATAGTTTTACGACCGGTTACCCTTCCTGACTAGGATTTTAAATCGCAGTATACGCGATAAATTTGTTATAGCGGGTTTTATAACTAGATATCCCCGTACCGGCACATATTTTTTGCACACACCGCCTCTTTGGTCATACACCATAGTTTTACGACCGGTTACCCTTCCTGACTAGGATTTTTAATCGCAGTATGCGCGATAAATTTGTTATAGCGGGTTTTATAACTAGATATCCCGGTACCGGCACATAGCCAAGTCCTACCGAAGAAGCCTGCACAAGGCTTATTGCCTCCATCCGACAGATGAATCACCCTCAACACTCTTGTACTCAAAATCATTTTCGAAGGAGCCTGCACAAGGTTTAACGCCCCCATCAACAGCCCTTACTTATTGCTGGCTTTGTTTTGCACACACCGCATCTTAGATCATACACCATAGTTTTACGGCCGGTTGCCCTTCCTGACTAGGATTTTAAATCGATAACTAGATGTCCCGGTACCGGCACATAGCCTACTCCTATCGAAGAAGCCTGCACATAGCTTAACGCCTCCATCCGACAAATGAATCACCCTCAACACTCTTCAACCATTCTCGCTACTTCGGAAGATAGCGGGTTCGAACTAGAAGCCGTAAAAAATAGCAAATATTAGGCGAGGGGCCTGCGCGATCGTCATTACATGATCTAGCTGAATGTAGTTTTAGCTCAATACCTTTAAGTGCCTACAGGTAAGGAATACCGCGGATGTAGCTTAGTACCCTCCCGTTTAAGTCCAGAAGTCGAGGATCGCGCGCTAACTTTCCTAGGCTCGATCCGCTGCAGAACTCTTAAATTCTGACACCTCGGCATCAACAGGAGGTTCGATTCCGGCTTAAATACGTCAGCCTGCGGGACTACAGGAGAGCTCTTGTAGCATAAACACTTCGTTCCGACTGTACTGCAGTTGTCAGCGATTTTCACATCCGCTTGGTAACAAGCAGCATATTGACTCGCTGCAGACTGCGTGAAGCGCTCACAGTTCTCTGTATGTGTTTATCACGCACACATCTCCCGTCTAAGTACTGTCTGCTGTGAATATTATTCTTCAGCCTTTATCTTAAGGTAAGCTAGAACTGTTAGTTACTGTTTGCAAAGCAACTTCTACGCTAGGTAATAGACATCTACATTCATATATGTTTGTTCTTTTCTTTTTTAGGTACCGTTCGAGTTACAGGCTTGAAAGTACGCATTTTATTCATCCGAGTAACAGTCTGCAGCACGTGCATTTTTAAGGTATGTTTTCGAACTTTGAGTTGTAAAGGTAGCTAGGTTAACTGATGTACCCTACACTACATTCATATATGTTTGTTCTTTTCTTTTTAGATACGACCAGAATATTATCATTCGAGTTACAGGCTTGAACGCACGCATTTTATTCATCCAAGTAACAGTCTGCAGCGCGAAGATTTTAAGGTATGTCTGACCTCTATTCGTTGAAACTTTGTTTCTTCCGAACATCGTAACTTTAAGCTAATCATAAATAGTCATTTTCTTTAATCCTCATGCTATAGACGAGGTTAAATTTATAATTTCAAACACGCTCATAGCTATGTCTGACCTCAACATGCTGAAACTTGGTTTCTTCAAAAACATCGTAACTTTAGTCGTTCTCTTCAATCCTCATGCTATGGAGAGGTTAATTTTATAATTTCAAGCACACACATAGCTATGTCTGACCTCAGCAGGCTGAAACTTGGTTTCTTCTAAAACATCGTAACTTTAGTCTATTGACAAATAGCTATTTTCTTTAATCTGCATGTCATAGAAGAGGTTAATCTTATAATTTCAAACTCACAGCAATGTCCGACCTCTATACGTTGAAACTTGGTTTCTTCTAAAACATCGTAACTTTAGTCTATTGATAAATAGTCATTTTCTTTAATCCTCATGCTATAGCCGAGGTTAAATTTATAATTTCAAACACGCACATAGCTATGTCTGACCTCAGCAGGCTGAAACTTGGTTTCTTCTAAAACATCGTAACTTTAGTCTATTGATAAATAGTCGTTCTCTTCAATCCTCATGCTATAGACGAGGTTAATTTTATAATTTCAAACACACACATAGCTATGTCTGACCTCAGCAGGCTGAAACTTGGTTTCTTCTAAAACATCTTAACTTTAGTCTATTGACAAATAGTTATTTTCTTTAATCTGCATGTCATAGAAGAGGTTAATCTTATAATTTCAAACTCACAGCAATGTCTGACCTCTATTCTTTGAAACTTGGTTTCTTCTAAAACATCGTAACTTTAGTCTATTGATAACTAGTCATTTTCTTTAATCCTCATGCTATGGACGAGGTTAAATTTATAATTTCAAACACGCACATAGCTATGTCTGACCTCAGCAGGCTGAAACTTGGTTTCTTCTAAAACATCGTAACTTTGGTCTATTGATAAATAGTCGTTCTCTTCAATCCTCATGCTATAGACGAGGTTAATTTTATAATTTCAAACACACACTCAGCTATGTCTGACCTCAGCAGGCTGAAACTTGGTTTCTTCTAAAACATCGTAACTTTAGTCTATTGATAAATAGTCGTTCTCTTCAATCCACGTGCTATAGACGAGGTTAATTTTATAATTTCAAACACACATAGCTATGTCTGACCTCAGCAGGCTGAAACTTGGTTTCTTCTAAAACATCGTAACTTTAGTCTATTGATAAATAGTTATTTTCTTTAATCCGCATGCCACAGAAGAGGTTAATCGTATAATTTCAAACTCGCAGTCATGTCCGACCTCTATAGGTTGAACATCGCAACTTTAGGCTAATCTCTATTGGTTGTTCTCTTTTCAGATGTTTCCCTGCTCGCAGTGTGATGTAACTTTTACAAGAAGAGATGCCCTTACACGACATTTTTGAAAATGAAACATGGAGAAGCGTCTACTACGTTCACCTGCGAGCAGTGTGAGGCATCGTTTACAAGGCGAGATAACTTCATGCGCCATATGAAATCAAAACACCCTAGCATAACATCTGCTTTATGTGATGTTTGCGGGCTGTACTTCGCTAATGTAGAGCAATACCAGGCTCACTTAGCAGAGGTACATCAAATATCTACTTGCCCTCAGGTAGTAGTAGGGAAAAAGCGTGCAGCTACTGATGTAGCTGTAGAAAGTACTAGTAGTAAAAAACCTAGGAAAAATGAACTTCAAACTATTCACTGCGAGCACTGTAACACTGATGTACCATCTTCGCATTTTCAGGGACACTTACGGAGTAATGCGCATAAAAATAATGCGTGTAGAAGTGGTAGTAACGCAAACATCGAGGAAATTAATACAGCATTTAAAAGTAGGATTGCTAGTTACAGAATTCGCACCAGTCAAAAGTTTCAGAGCACTTCAAACTTTTTAAATTGTGTTCAACCGGATGTACAACAGCTTCTTGCTAAATCTTTGTCCAATCATAGTTTATTTAAAGTTAATTTTGAACTTTTCGCCTTGTACATTAAAAGCACGAATGAATCCGAAATAACGGACATTAAATCATTTAATACGAAGAATTATGTCATAAGTGAGTCGACTAATTTTGGTGAGGTACTTAGGGATGTCTCTAACATTATTTCAACTAAGAGCGAGGAATTTCAGGAAAAGGAATCAGGGTGGGCTTTAGTTGAAATAATGTATCTAGAAGTTAACATCAATAAGTACAAACCTATGCGAGGATCTTCACACATCGAGCTGCCGACATGGATTCAGCGAAAAGAAGCTGTTGTAAACATCCAAAACAATGACGAAGCATGTTTTGCATGGGCGGTGATGTCGGCTTTAAATCCTGTGAAACGGAATGTAGCGAATAGAACATCATCGTATCCACACCATTCAACGCAACTAAATTTCGATAGTATAGAATTTCCTATGCAGATAAAGGATATTAAGCGCTTTGAGGAATTAAATAACATTAGCATTAATGTGTATGGTGTAGAGAAAAAGTCTGTAGTAGGTCCTCTCTATTATACATGTCATAAGAAGAGTGCTCATGTTAATTTACTCTATATTGAAAACAGTGAGAATAGCCACTTTTGTTGGATTAAAAATCTGAGTAGACTTGTTGGTAGTCAGTTGTCAAACAGGTGTAACAAAAAGTGGCTATGTGATGGATGCTTGCAGTATTTTAGAACTGAAGATCAGTTAACGAAGCATTCCAAGAATGACTGCAATCATGTACGTACAGAGATACCTACTACAGGCAATAATGTTTTAAAATTTACAAATTTTCACAAGCAGATGTGGGTACCGTTCGTGATTTATGCAGACTTTGAAGCCATCCTCACGCCATGCAACACATGCTCACCTAATCCTGACAACTCTTTCACTAATACTACGCACATGCATGTCCCGTATAGCTTCGCGTATTACATCAAGTGTAGTTATGATAGTACGCTTAACAAATTAGAGCTGTATCGAGGACATTATGCTGCTAAAGTATTTTTAGAAAGACTTGAAAGTGATGCAGTTCGTCTTGGTCGTATTCTGAATAGTAATATTCCTATGAAGCCACTCATCGAAATTCAGTTAAATGATCATGAACGTGCTACAAAGTGTAACATTTGTGATGGTGAATTTTCCGAAAATGACCCTAAAGTTTTTGATCATGATCATTTAACTGGTTTCTACAGATGTGCCGCTCATTATAGCTGTAATCTTAAGTATAGAGTTCCTAAATTTATCCCTGTAATTTTTCATAACTTATCTGGTTACGACTCTCATTTCATCATTTCACAATTTGGAGCTTCGGATGAAAAAGTAGATATAATCCCTCAGAATAAAGAGCGGTACATTGCGTTTGCAAAGTCTGTAAATGTAGATGCTGAGCATTCTATAAAACTGTGATTCCTTGACTCGTTTCGCTTTATGGCGAGTAGCCTCGATAAACTTTCTAGTCATTTACAGCCTGAACAATTTACGGAAATTCGACGCGTTTTTCCCGAAGAAGCGCAGTTTAATTTACTTAAGCGTAAGGGTGTTTTTTGTTATGAATATCTAGACTGCTTAGAACGCCTCGAAGAACGTGCTTTACCATCGAAACAATCCTTTTACAGCTCGCTGAATTCAGCGGATATTAGTGATGATGACTATTTACATGCACAACATATCTGGGAGCAGTTCCACATTCAAACGCTGGGTGAATACTCCGATTTATATTTAAAGACAGATGTACTTTTGTTAGCTGATGTTTTTGAAAATTTTCGCTGTGTTTGCAAGAAAACCTACAGCCTTGACCCATGTCAGTATTTCACCGCACCTGGGTTAAGTTGGGACGCGATGTTGAAATACACGCAGGTGAATTTGGAACTGCTAACTGATATTGATATGGTGCACTTTATAAAATCATCTATTCGAGGCGGTCTAAGTCAGTGCAGTGGGCGGTATTCGAAGGCAAATAATAAGTACATGCCGAGTTTCGATTCTAGTCAGGAATCTCAGTATATCGTTTATCTCGATGCTAATAATCAGTATGGGTGGGCGATGAGTCAGCATCTACCGGTGAGTAGTTTCCGCTGGCTAACGCAGTGCGAAATTGATGCTTTACAGCTGCACGCCCTAGGCGATGAAGCTGATAAAGGCTATTTCCTCGAAGTTGACTTACAGTATCCTAAAGAGTTACACACTTCTCATAATGACCTACCGTTCTGCCCTGAAAATATGAAGCCCCCGTACATCACATCAACGACGAAAATGCTCGTTGCTAATGTATGTGATAAATCTAAGTATATCATTCATTACCGAAATTTAAAACAGTGTTTGCAGCATGGTTTGAAGTTATCCAAAATTCATCACGTACTAGAATTTAATCAGTCACCGTGGCTAAAGCCATATATCGATCTGAACAATAATTTAAGAACGAATGCGGTTAATGAGTTTGAAAAAGATTTCTACAAGTTCATGAATAACAGTGTGTTTGGTAAGACTATGGAAAATGTTGACAAACGCGTTGATGTAAAATTGATTACAAACTGGGATAATATTAAGAAAAGGTATGGTGCTGACTATTTAATAAGTAAACCAAATTTCCACAGCTGCACCATCATACATGAGAATTTAGTTATTATACAGATGAATCGTGTTAAGGTTAAGTATGACAAACCTACCTACGTCGGCTTTGCAGTACTTGAATTGACTAAAACACTCATGTATGAATTCCATTACGATTATATGATGAAGAAGTACGCGCATAATGCGCAATTGCTCTACACAGATACCGATTCGTTTATTTACCAAATCAAAACTGATGACTATTACAATGATATAAAGCCAGACTTGGGTAGGTTTGATGCAAGTAACTATCCTGCAAATAATCAATATCATCTACCGCTAGTGAACAAAAAGGTTCTAGGTAAAATGAAAGATGAATGTGCTGGGAATATTATCGATTCATTTGTAGGTACTAAATCCAAGTCATATTGCATAAAACTCTTAAATGAATTACAAATAAAGAGATTGAAGGGGGTTAAAAAGAATGTCGTTCAGAATCAGCTAAGTTTTGAAAACTATAACAATTGCATTAAAAGTAATCCACCTGTTTTGCATAAGCAAATGTCTGTCATTAGAAGCAAGAAGCACCAGTTGTACACTCATTTAATTAGTAAGGTAGCCCTTAATAATTTTGATTGCAAACGGTTTGTCATTCCAAATTCTACCAACACTCTAGCCTGGGGGCATAGTAGTATTGATCGGTACTACTTTACATAAAGCAGATGTAAACATTATGTTAGAGGTGTGTACTTACGTTACGTTGTCTTACATCACAATTCACTGTACATATTGTAGGGAGAGGTACGCTGAGAGAGTAGTACGGCAAGTTTAAACTTGTACATTCAAGAATTGCATCGAGAAGTACGCAAACATCACTAGGGTAAAATGATTCAAGATAAAAATTGTACATACAAGATGTAAGTAGAATTGGCATATTCTTTTATTTTAGGTTAGTTATTACCTTCCTCCCGCTCCTTATTTGCAAGATAGAGTGTTTGTTTATTACTCATAGAAGGAAAGCAAGAGAGAAGGTGATGAGCAGATTCGTAAGTATAGTATCTTCTAGTTCGGTAAGTATGTCGAGAGCAGAATTTTTTACCTCAAAAGTGTTTGATTCTAGTCTTGCAATGCAGTGTTCTACAATATCTAACTATGAACGGCAGTATGTGTTCAAGTATAAACATGTAGGTACGCGATATGTGCAAGATTGCGTTGTATGTTCGATAAAGCTATGCCTTAAACACGAGAATCGGGGTTTTACAGCTGGATGCTCAAAGCAGTATCTAGCCTCTTACATCATACACTATTGTCTTCGACCGGTTGCCCTTCCTGACGCTGAAAGACCGGGATTTAACCAGTTACCCTTCCTGATACAACAAGACTAGGATTTATTTTTTTAGACTGCACTTGGCTAGATATAGCCACATGAAATTATTATATAGAAAGAGAATTGCTGGGCGGATGACAGCTGTCAGAAAAGCATATAGGTTTGTAAAGCACGTGGAATTTACCGCCACCACATAGAGGGCAGCACGGTGATTAAAGATGGCTGTTGACAGCTGCACGTGGCTTTGTTTACTACACGCTAGTGAGGTTAAGTTGGTAGCACTAAGGTTTAGACCCGCCAAGATGGCAGCACTGCCGATGACAGGTGACGAATTTTACATCTACTGCGATAAAGAGGGCGGCACAGTGCTCTGTGGTTTAAAGATGGCGGATGACAGCTGTCAAAAAAGCACGTGGCTTTGTTTATCTCACGCTAGTGAGGTTAAGTTGGTAGCACTAAGGTTTAGGCCCGCTAAGATGGCAGCACTGCCGATGACAGGTGACGAATTTTACATCTACTACGATAAAGAGGGCGGCACAGTGCTCTGTGGTTTAAAGATGGCGGATGACAGCTGTCAAAAAAGCACGTGGCTTTGTTTATTTCACGCTAGTGAGGTTATGTTGGTAGCACTAAGGTTTAGGCCCGCCAAGATGGCAGCACTGCCGATGACAGGTGACGAATTTTACATCTACTACGATAAAGAGGGCGGCACAGTGCTCTGTAGTTTAAAGATGGCGGATGACAGCTGTCAAAAAAGCACGTGGCTGTCAAAAAGCACGTGGCTTTGTTTACCACGCGCTAGTTAGGTTAAGTTGGCACTACTGAGGTTTAGGCCCGTCAAGATGGCAGTACTGAGGTTAGCGATGCGTTGTCTGTCAAAAAGCACGTGGCTGTCAAAAACACGTGGCTTTGTTTACCTCGCGCTAGTTAGGTTAAGTGACAGCTGTCAAAAAGCACGTGGCCTTGTTTACCTCGCGCTAGTTAGGTTAAGTTGGCACTACTGAGGTTTAGGCCCGTCAAGATGGCAGTACTGAGGTTAGCGATGCGTTGTTGTTGATGACAGCTGTCAAAAAGCACGTGGCTTTGTTTACAAATTCAAATCTCGCGCCAAAATTCAAATTTCCCGCGGGAGGTGGAGGCCTCTCCCGAGAGCCGGAGGTGGAGGTGGCGCCCGAACCATCCAATTATACTACTCTTTGTGTTACCGAGCTCGGTAGCTGCAGTCGCTTAAGTGCGGCCAGTATCCAGTATTCGGGAGATAGTAGGTTCGAACCCCACTGTCGGCAGCCCTGAAAATGTTTTTCCGTGGTTTCCCATTTTCACACCAGGCAAATGCTGGGGCTGTACCTTAATTAAGGCCGCGGCCGCTTCCTCCCCACTCCTAGCCCTTCCTTGTCCCATCGTCGCCATAAGACCTATCTGTGTCGGTGCGACGTAAAGCAACTAGCAAAAAAAAAACTCTTTATGTTTGTAGAAGTTGAATTCAGACGGAAAAACTTTTAATACTTGAAAGGGAAGAAAAATTTTCTAAGTCCCCACATATTGCCGTTGAATCAAAAAAAGTAGTAATTGTTGATATTAAATGTCCATGTAGCTGATTAAGTACATTCAATGTTGATTAAGTTTGACGGCTAGACCAGCCGCCGCTGCTTGTGTCCAGAGGAGGCCGCTCGGACCCCTCAAGTACCCTGAGATACCGCTCGCCCGCACTATGAGAGGAGTAGTGGAATTGAAGCACGCCGCGCCCGCGGCGAACATACAGGTCGCGGGCAAGTCGCAGGTTGTGCGCCGCACATCAGCCTTGGCCGGGAGGAGGACTCCGGCTCGCCGTACACTGGTTGGCCTCACTTGAGAGGGGCGGGAACGTACCCCACCTCTGTGGCGGTACGGCGCCGCGCTGCTGCGGGGGCACTGAAACATTAAGATTTCGGCGGCAGAATTTTGTTGGACCAGAATGATTTTAGGGTACATTCATTGTGGTGGAACTGAGGGGCCAACGGCGTGGAAATATTTATTTCATTTAAATAGCCATTGTGTGTTGTTGAGCAGGAGACGGGAGCGTGGTAATGGCCATGGTAAGGACAGGATGGCAGTTTAACTGGTCGGGGAAGGTGTACAGTAAATGCTTAAAGAACCTGATTCCAAGAGCAGAAGGCCTCAAAATGAACCCCCCCCCAAAAAAATATAACCTTCCGAATACTTTCAAAATGTTAAAACAATTATAAAATCAGCTACGTTAGCGCGGAAGTTACACAGGTTTCACCTGCGACAGGTGAACCCTAAATATCCTCTCGGTGGCTGGATTGCTTAATAACAACGTAACCGGCGTAAGAAAATCAAGGATTATGCACGGCCCATGGAATCTGGGGGCAAGCTTGCCCGCGGGAACAAAATTTTTGACCATCACCTGGTCACCTACCTTCAAATTGGTGGGTCTCCGTCCACGATCATATCTTTCTCTAACTTTTTCATGAGACACTTAAAGATTGGCTTTAGCCTTCTTCCAAGGATCTTTAATATTATCTGGATCTATATTCTCAGGTAGAATATCACTCAAAGACCAAAGGTTGGAGAGCGGCGTGTGGGGACCAATTTAAACATCAACGAAGCTGGAGTAAATTTATGTGATTCATGAACAGCCGAATTCAGAGCGAAAGCTAACCAATGCAGGGACGTGTCCCACCTGGAATGGTCTTCATGGTGATAAGCAATAAGAGCCGACCTGAGGTTACGATTGACTCTTTCGGCAAGAGATAGTTGCGGATAATAAGCAGAAGTAGTCCCATGAGATATGGACAGATCAAAACAGAATTTACGAAATAGATTGGATGTGAAAGCCTTAGCATTGTCAGACGCAATATATTGACACGGACCAAAAGAAGCAAAGATTGAATTTAAACAAGTAATGGTGGACTGAGCGGTAGCCAGCTTAGTCGGGAATAACCAAAACCATCTACACATACAAGGATGAACTTGTTGGCATTCCCCTTTGACTGGGGGAAGGGTCCTATGTAATCAATATACAGGTGTTCCATTGGGCGCGACGCTTGATGAGAAGACAAAAGGCCTACCTTGGTGGACATGGTTGGTTTACTAAGCAAACAAGATTTACAAGCTTTAACTAGTTCACGAATTTCACCGTCCATACCCTTCCAGATAAACATTTCACGTATCTTTTCCCTGGTTTTGAAGATGCCTAAATGCCCCCCTAATGGGGTCTCATGATAGTACTTGAAGATCATTGGCACAAGTACAGCTGGAACTACAAGTTTCATTTTTTGATCATGCCTCGACGGGCAACTTAAAACACCATTCCTCAGTACATAAGGGACAACATGTTCCCCAGAAGGAAGGGTTTCCATGATCAAAGCCAGCGTTGGATCTTCACGTTGATATTTCTCAATGTCCCTAAAGAGCATGGGAGCATCTGTTAAGATGGCATTAACCTCAGATAGCATGGACTCGGGAGGTGATGAACTATCGGCCGATTCATGGGTCGCGACGTCATTGGAAAACATACGGCTGAGTCCGTCTGCGACAACATTTTCAGTACCTCTGGTATGCCTAACGTCAAATTGGAAGGCAGAAATTCGGATGGCCCACCGGGCTATACAACCAGTACGACGCGGCCTACCTAAGACCCAGCTTAAGGCTTGATTATCAGTCTCCTGGTCGAATTTGACATGTTCCAGATAGAGACGGAACTTTTCTAGGGCAAATAAGACTGCCAAACCCTCGAGCTCATAGATGGAATACTTGGCTTCTTGAGCCGATAGAGTCCTAGATGCATAGGCGATGGGTCGCCTCCCTAGTCCAGTCTCTTGAAGAAGGACTGCAGCTACCGCCGACGACGACGCGTCGGTTTGGACGATGAATTTCTTCTAGAAATCTGGCATAGCAAGGACAGGGGCATTACAAAGAGCTAATTTCAGGTCTTCAAAAGCGGCCTGTTGCGAAGGCCCCCACTCGAATTTGATGCCTTTCCTACGAAGAAGGTTCAAGGGCGCCGCTCTATTAGCGAAGTTAGGAATAAATTTCCTGAAGAAATTCACCATACCAATGAACCTAGCAATACCTTTGATGTCCTTGGGAGGTTTGAAATCACGGATGGCCTGTGTTCTAGAGTGATCGACTGCGACACCATCGGGCGAGACAATATGCCCTAGGAATGACATGGAAGGCTTAGCGAAAGCTACCTTGGACAACTTCACAGTTAGCCCCGCCTTACGAAGGCGATTGAGAACTTCCTTTAGATGATCTAGATGTTCTTCAATAGTCTCCGATAATACGACATCATCAAGATAGTGGTACAAGTACTCAAATTTGATGTCGGAGAAGACCCTATCTAGTAGCCTCGTAAGCACAGCTGCTCCGGTGGGGGGCCCGAAACGCACGCGGTTGTATTCATACAAATTCCAATCCGTGGCAAACGCTGTAAGATGTTTGGATTCTTCAGCCAGAGGAATTTGATTATAGGCCTGATTCAGGTCCAAGATGGTAAAGAATTTAGCTTTACGAAACCATGAAAAACAAGAATGAAGGTCAGGAAGGGGCACAGATTGTAACACCACCTTCCGATTGAGAGCCCTATAATCAATGACAGGCCTGAAGCCACCTTGGGGTTTCGGGACTAGAAAAATAGGTGAATAATACGCCGACTTAGAGGGCCTAATTATACCATCCTTTAACATTTGATCGATGATTTCTTTCAATACCTTCATTTTAGGTGGAGATAGCCTATAAGGTGGAAAACGGACAGGAATCGAATCCGTGACCTCAATTTTGTATTCAATAAGGTCAGTAACACCAAGAGTATCTGAGAACACCTCTGGAAACGACTGACACAACTTACGAATACTGTCAGCCTGCTCCTCAGGTAGATGTCTGAGATCTAACAACATCTCATCCTGGGTAGGCGAAACAGATGAACATGATACAAAATTACATTTCAATAAGGGGATTTTACAATTAGAAGCAAATTTGAATGTGCATGACTTACTTTGAATATCGAGCACTAGACCCGTATGGGACAAGAAGTCGGCTCCCAATATAATGGGGCAAGATAAGTGCTTTGCCATGAACAATTTAACTTTCCAAGTATATTTAGAAATACGAATTTTGGCTTTTAAGGAACCTAAAAATTTCTGACGGAGAAGAATTAGCCGAAACATATTGAACCGAAGATGAGCAATAGTCAGGGATTTTACAAACTATTTTCAATTTGGAATATCATTCAGCTGAAATAATAGAACAAACACTGCCAGAATCTAACAGAGCTGTTACAGGTTCATTATTTAATTCAATTTTGAGAAAAGGAACAGGTGCGGTGGTATCCACCGCAATCCTAAGACATTCTTTGTGAGCTTCAAAAGATAAATTTGAAGACAGAGTTTTCCCTGAAATTTCGACATGTTTACAAGGGGCTGAGCCTCGGGAAGATGGATTAGTCGACTCAGCCGAAGCCACTAGTCACTTATTATTATTGGCATTGGTGGAAGCTGCACCAGAAGTTGAGCAGGAGGGGGTGCTATTCAAATTTGGGCAATTCTTGGCGATATGTGAGAAAGCCCCACATTTAAAACAGCCTTGTGATGAACCTGCTCCATTATTTGTCCTACTTGATCTGATCAATGGACATTTGTTGCGAAGATGGTCAGGCGACACGAAGCATAACATTTACGGGGTGTGACTGGTCGGCGAGGTGGAGTCCGAGGATTACTAAAAGAAGGAGGGGGTTCTTTCGCGACACGCAAGGTATCGGCGTATCTAACTCCTTCGGCGGAGACGGCCATAGCCTCTAACTCGGCAAAAGTTTGCGGACGCGACGCAAAACACAAGTATGATCTGTAAGATGGAGAAATGCCTTCCACAATGGCCTGTACAATCTGATCTTCAGGGAAGTGAAGAGCAAACACCCTGGTATAGAATTTAATGTCTTTTATGAAATCAGCAAGATTTTCATCCAGTCTCTGTACTCGATAATAGTACTTCTGAATCAGGGATGACCTCGCACGAGCAGGGATGAAATTTGCAAGAAGGTGTGCATGAAAATCTTCAATAGATGACTGTTCCGCTATTGCCCTAACAATTTTGTCTAAGAGAACACCAATTGCATAGGGATAAATGATCTGCAAAATTTGACACGGAGAAAGAGAAAAAACAAGGGCATGATCCTGAAATTCAACTAAAAACCTTAAGAATGAAATAACTTCACTGGTAGAGTAAACCGAAAACTTAGAAATACCTCTTAGCAACATTGCTAATGGATGAGGCAAGCTGCTGAACCCGGGTGACATAGTAGGTAAAGGTTTAAGTGGCAAAGAAGCTAATTCAGAACGTAAATTATTCAATGAGGTACGTCGTTCAGATTCATGGTCTAATGGGGCAGAGTTTTGTTGAACTCCTATCGATTTAGTACTTTCTTCCCCGGTGGGAGAACGGTCCTCGCTGTCTACGTTTACCGTAGCGGGTTGGTCGGTTTTTGGGGGAACCTCCCCAGTTAACAATTGGGTAACCTTACTGGACAATTCAGAAGGTTTTTCAAGAACCACACTAGCTTCCTTCCTCTTAATGTCATTCAA
The DNA here is from genome assembly GCF_040414725.1 of Anabrus simplex. Taxonomy (NCBI): domain Eukaryota; kingdom Metazoa; phylum Arthropoda; class Insecta; order Orthoptera; family Tettigoniidae; genus Anabrus; species Anabrus simplex. Next base: position 255,397 of record NC_090267.1, read on the forward strand.
CTTCAGAGACAACAGATCGTTAACTCTATTAGAAAAATGAAATAACCTGGCTTGCACACGTTTAATTTGATTAGGAGAAGGATCATTTTCTTCAAAAAACTAACTACAGATGCTAGCTCAGTAGTATTGTCAGTGATCGTGGAAAGAGAGTCGTCAATTTCTTTCTCTCCCAAAGTGGGGATGGAAATGGGCAAATCAAGGGACTCTCTAAGCTTATTTGTGTCTACCGCAACCGTGCCTCCAGATTGCACATTTCTAATTGTTAGTTCATAGATTAACTCCTCCTTGCGCAAATAGTTGAGATGGAACACATCGCGAGGGCCGGGCATGATGACAAAACAATTTTGAAAAAAAAAGGAAAAATCAAAATTCCAGCAACTCAGAAAATTGTTAGAGTTCAAAAACAAAGCCATGTTTAGCCGTCAAAAGGGGCTCAGTTGAGACCCATTCAACCACGCTCTGCTACAACTTGTTACGGAGTTATCCGCGGTAGTTAGAGGTGAAAGAAGGTGCTGGGATGATTAGGTCTAAATCTACGAAATTAAAGTTAATTTAAAATTTAACAAGGTTATATTTTCTTTTTCAAAATCAAGAAATAACAAATATAACAGGTACTCAGTAGCCTAGCAACAAATCGAGAATGTACAATTACAGTTATTACAGGATTTGGGCTCCGAGGGCCAGACACACAATTCTTGAGCAATAAGCCCAACTTCACTTATATACAAGGTTCAAGACAGGGGCAGAAATCCCCAATCATGCCTAGGAGCACTTGCTCCCCTTTACACGGTAAAGCCTCCTCGAGGCACACAGAAACCAAATTTTAAGAAAGAGCAACTCGCTCTCAAAGTTCCAGCCCATCAAAGGCCACACCAAAATCCACATTCAAGCTGTCCTCCAAGTACAATAACACAGGGGTAAAAATACCCAACCTACTGAGGCCTATTAAGTAAAGAAACAGGTAAATGACATGGCCCCAAAATACCAATTTGAGTGGAGGCGTACTTGCACTCCTAATACACTTTATTAAAACCTAATTTGGCCCTAGGCCGCTTACGCAAGGGCAAATCCCATTCTACGGAGGTGACGCGATAGAAAACTTTATGATATTACGAGTAGAAGGGAAACTGTTATGAAAACGTAGTCACCTCAAAACAAAATGAATGGGGGCTCGAGAGGGTTATGCACTTTCTATCCCAATTTGTAGTTTAAAGAGACAGAATTTATACCAAGAGTCTTTTACATTTTAGAGGAAAGTTACATAGTAAAAGGTATCGAACCTGCCCCGAGAGTTAAACTGCTGAGCTAGCAAGAAAAGAAGTTATTAAAAGGCCATTACCTTATTGAAGAACTGCTGCCCGACGGAAGAGGCGCTTCCCGCCCCCTGCTACATAATTTACACTATGATAGATGTTACTGAAGTGGCGCAGAGACCCGAAAATCAGCAGTTTATATACCCTCGCGGAACATTCGAGACCTTTCATGAATGATAACACCCGCCCACAAGCATTTTATTGGACGACCAAAAGATTACATGTCAAGACTGAGGAAGAAAACCAGGATTGGTGGAAAATTAATTACAAAAATTATTCATTGGTCGAATTCAAAAACTGGCGGAAAGAGAAGGGTTATACAGCCAACCTAAACAATGACTGAAAGAAATTTAACAAAGAACAAACTTATGAACACAAAATTTCTCAAAAAAAACAGTTCTTTCACTTCGCACTAGGGTGCACAATTGTAGTCCTTCAGTAGTGCCATCTAGAAGAGAATGTTCACCCTTCTTACTACAGGGAAACAAAAATACATCGAAAACGACCCAGTTCAGAACACACCAATATTTACAAGTAGGGACATCTTCTGAGAAACTTGAGAATTAACACGGTAGTTAAAGTTCAGGCTTCCTCCAGTAGAGGAGTTTCAACTGGCGCAATGTTTGAATTAGCGGAGCGGAGGTGTACCGCCCGGTACAGTTACCGTAACAGAATAAAAGAATTATGGGATACGAACTTTGATTCATTTCTATTAGAAAATATCTCTAATACATGCATTATGGGATTCAAACACTTATCTCTCTGTTATATGTACCGGACGGTACACCTCCATGCCGCTCATTCAAATATTGCGCCAATTTAAACTCCTCTACAGGAGAAGTTTGGAACCTTGAAAACTGAACTAATTCTACTATTTCTTAAAGATGTCACTACTGTAAATTTGGTAATCTTGTAGTGTTCTGAACTGTGTCTATTTTGATATGTGTTTGTTTATTCCGTATCAAGAAGTGTGGACATTCTCTTCTAGATGTCTCTACAGAGAAAAAACTAGGATTACGCACTCTGTTGCAAAGGAAAGAACCTTCTTGGAGAAGTTTTGTGTTCATAAGTTTTGACCTTACTAAATTTTGTTCTGTGGTTTGTGGGTTGGCAACATTAATCATTTCTACCCGCTTGTTTTGAATTTAGCCCATTCCGAATTTCTCTAATTAACTTTTGACCAATAACGTATGTCTTCTCCGATATGGAGATGTTGCTTTAAGCTATCCAATAAAGTTGAGGGGATGTGTGTACTCATTCTTGAAAGGTCTCGAATGTTCCACGAGAGTATATAAACTGCTGATTTTCTTGTCTCGGTGCCACTTCATCGACATCTTGCTTAGTGTGTGATTATGTAGCAGGGGGCGGGAAGCGCCTCTTTCTCCGGGCAGCAGTTCATCCACAAGGTAATGGCCGTTAATAACTTTATTTCTTGCTAGCTCAGCAGTTTAACCCTCGGGGCAGGTTCGAAACTTTTCTCATGCAACCTATCTTTAAAATGTAATAGGCATTTGGTAAAATTTCGTCTCTTTAACTATAAATTGGAATAGAGAGTGCCTGGCCCTCTCGAGCTCCCACTCATATTGTTTTGAGGTGACTACGTTTTCATAACCGTTTTCTTTCTCTTCATGATGTAATAAAGTTTTCTTATCGTGTCACCTCCTTAGTATGGGATTAGCCCTTGCGTAAGCGGCCTAGTGCCAAGTAGGTTTTAAAAGTGTATTAGGAGTGCCAGCTTCGCCTCCATTCGATTTGGTATTAGGGGCCAGTAACTTAACCTGATGCTTTATTTTCCTCATGTAAAGGCCCTGTAGGTTGGGTATCGAAAATCCCTCCTTCTTGGTGTGCTTTAAGGGCAGATAGAAATGAAGTTTGTTGTAGCCTTTGATAGGCTTGTCAAATTGAGAGCGGGTCTGCTCTTTTTCTAAACACTGTAATTAGGAGCAAGTGCTCCTTGTACTTAGGGGTTTTATGCCCTTCAGCAATGGTAGTTGTGAGCTGAGAGCTCAGGAATTATACTTGGGGCTTGAAGCCCAGATTTTGGTAATAACCTCCGAAATCTCGTAATTTCTTTGTACCTGATTTTGGCTTGCTGCTGACTTGTTATTTGTTGAGTTTTGAAAGTCTATATGAAAAATGTTAAACCTTATTGTCTGATGAAAATATAACCTATGTCAAAGTTTTAAATTAACTTTAATTCTGTAGTTGAGACCTATTCCAGCCGGCACCTTCTTTCACCTCTGCAAATCTACAAAACATCGTAACAAGTGGTAGCAGAGCGTGGTTGAATGGGTCTCAATTTAGCCCTTTTGACGGCTAAACATTGCTTTTCATTCGAACTCTAACAATTTTCTCAGTCGCTGGGATTTTGTTTTTTCAAACTTTTTCGGCCATCATGTCCGGCTCTCGCGAGGTCCTCCATCCTTTCTGTTTGCGTAAGGAGGAATTACTTTATGAACTATCTATTAGAAACGTTCAATCTGGCGGCATGGTTGCGTTGGATGCCAATAAACTTAAAGATTCCCTTGATTTGCCTATTACCACCTCAACGTTGGGAGAGAAAGAAATTGACGACGCTCTCTCCACGATCAATGACAATACTACGGAGCTAGCATCTGTAGTTAGTTTTTTGAAGAAGGGAATCCATCCTCTAATCAACGTAAACGTGTGCAAGCTCGACTATTTCATTTTTATAATAGGGTTAATGATCTATTGTCTCTCAAGTTGAGTGACATTCAGGGAAAGGAGGCTAGTACCCTCATTGAAAATATTTCTAAATTGTCCAGTACTGTCGGTCAATTGCTATCGGGGGTAACGACTCACAAAACTGACCTGCCCATGGCGGTAAACACTGTCAGCGAGGAAACTTCTTCCAAAGGGGAAGAAAATAGAACAGCTGGGGTTACTCAAAAGACACCGGCCCATCTAGAAACCGGCCCTGATCATCGGCCCTCAATTCCGCCCTTCTTTTTGAATAATGCTCCCTCCGAGCCTCCGTCACCCCCTAGGCAGTTACTTACTATTGCACCTGGGTTCAGTAGTTTGCCTCATCCATTAGCCATGTTACTTAGGAGTATTTCTAAGTTTTCGGTCAACTCTACCAGTGATGTAATTTCTTTTTTGTGATTTTTGGTCGAATTCCAGGATCATGCTTTAGTGTTTTCCCTCTCTGCTTCGCAATTTCTTCAAATTATATATCCATATGCCATAGGGGTCCTCTCGGACAAGATTGTTAGGACAATAGCAGAACAGTCGTCGATTGAAGACTTTCATGCACACCTCCTCGCAAATTTCATTCCTGCTCGTGCGAGGTCATCTCTGATTCAGAAATACTATTATCGAGTACAGAGACTGGATGGAAATCTTGCGGATTTCATACAATACATCAAATTCTATACCAGGGTGTTTGCTCTTCATTTTCCAGAAGATCAAATTGTTCATGCTATTGTGGAAGGAATATCACCATCCTATATGTCATATCTGTGTTTTGCGGCGCGCCCACAAACCTTTTCCGAGCTAGAAGCTTTGGCTGTGTCAGCCGAAGAGGTTAGGTATGCGGACACACTACGTGTCGCGGGGGAGCCCCCTCCGTCATCAAGTAACCTTCGGCCTACACCTCGCCGAACCATCACTGCCCGTAAATGTTATACTTGTGGGTCGCCTGACCATCTTCGGAACAAGTGTCCATCAATTAAATCCAGTGGGCAAGGAATGGAGCAGGGTCATCCCAAGGCTGTTTTAAATGCGGCGCCTTTTCCCATATTGCCAAGAACTGCCCTAATGCTAACAGTACCCCCTTCTGCTCAACTTCGGGTGCAGTTTCCAACCACAAGCATAAGTGACTAGTGGCTCCGGCTGAGTCGGCAGATTCATCTTTCCTAGGCTAAGCCCAGGTTAAATCCGGCGGAAGATCGGGGAAATGTCAGTCTTCTAACTTATCATTTGAAGGCCCTAAGGAATGTCTAAGGATTGCGGCGGATTCCCCCGCACCAGTACCTTTCCTTAAAATTGAGGTTAATAATGAGCCTGTAACTGCTCTTTTAGATTCTGGCAGTGTTTGTTCTATTATTTCGGCTGAATGGTATTCGAAATTGAAATCTGTTTGTAAACTTCCTGACTATTGCTCGTCTTCGGTTCAATATGTTTCGGCTAATTCTTCTCCACTAGAAATTTTAGGCTCCTTAAAGGCCAAAATTCGTATTTCTAAATTTTCTTGGAAAGTTAAATTGTTTGTGGCAAAGCACTTGTCTTGCCCCATTATATTGGGAGCCGACTTCATGTCCCATACTGGTCTAGTGCTCGATCTTCAGAGCAAGTCGTGCACATTCAAATTTGTTTCTAATTGTAAAATCCCTTTACTTAAATGTAGTTCTGTGTCATGCTCATCTGTTTCGCCTACCCAGGATGAGATGTTGTTAGATCTTAGACATCTACCTGAGGAGCAGGCATTTCTGATAATCTTGGTGTTAATGACCTTATTGAATACAAGATTGAGGTTACGGATTCGATTCCAGTCCGGTTTCCTCCTTATAGGCTGTCTCCTCCTAAAATGAAAGCTTTGAAGGAGATCATCGATCAAATGTTAAAGGATGGTATTATTCGGCCCTCTAAGTCGGCGTATTCCTCGCCTATTTTCCTTGTTCCGAAACCCCGAGGTGGCTTCAGGCCTGTCATTGATTATAGGGCTCGCAATCGGAAGGTGGTGTTACAATCTGTGCCCCTTCCTGACCTTCATTCTTGCTTTTCCTGCTTTCGTAAAGCTACGATCTTCACCATCTTGGACCTCAACCAGGCTTATAACCAGATACCATTAGCAGAGGAATCCAAGCACCTGATAGCGTTTGCCACGGATTGGAATTTGTATGAATACAACCGCCTGACTTTCGTGCTTCCGACGGGAGCAGCTGTGCTTACGAGACTGCTAGACAGGGTCTTCTCCGACATCAAATTTGAGTACTTGTACCACTATCTCGATGATGTCGTCGTATTTTCGTAGACCTTCGAAGAACATTTAGATAGTCTGAAAGAAGTTCTTGGTCGCCTTCATAAGGCTGGGTTAACGGTGAAGTTGTCCAAAGTCGCCTTCGCTAAGCCTTCCATGTCATTCCTAGGGCATATTGTCTCGCCCGATGGTGTTGCAGTCGATCACTCTAGAACACAGGCCATCCGTGATTTCAAGCCTCCCAAGGACATCAAAGGTATTGCTAGGTTCATTGGTATGGTGAATTTCTTCAGGAAATTTATTCCAAATTTCGCCAATAGAGCGGCGCCCTTGAACCTTCTTCGTAGGAAAGGCGTCAAATTAGAGTGGGGGCCTTCTCAACAAGCCGCTTTCGAAGACCTCAAATTAGCTCTCTGTAATGCCCCTGTCCTCGCTATGCCAGATTTCTCTAAGAAATTCATCGTCCAAACCGACGCGTTGTCGTCGGCGGTGGCAGCAGTCCTTCTTCAAGAGACTGAACTAGGGAGGCGACCCATCGCCTACGCATCTAGGACACTTTCGGCTCAAGAAGCCAAGTATTCCATCTATGAACTTGAGGGTTTGGCTGTCTTGTTTGCGCTAGAAAAGTTCCGCCTTTATCTGGAACATGTGAAGTTCGACTTGGAGACTGATAACCAAGCCTTAAGCTGGGTCTTAAGTAGGCTGCGTCGTACTGGTCGTATAGCCCGGTGGGCCATCCGAATTTCGGCCTTCCAATTTGATGTTAGGCATATAAGAGGTACTGAAAATGTTGTGGCAGACGGACTAAGCCGTATGTTTTCGAATGATGTAGAGCCCCTTGAACAGGTTCATAGTTCTTCACCTTCCGAGTCCATACTACCTGAGGTTAATGCCATTCTGACTGATGCTCCCATGTTATTTAGGGATATTGAAAAATTTCAACGTGAAGATCCAGTGCTGGCTCCCATTATGGAAACCCTTTCTTCTGGGGAACATGTTGTCCCTTATGTATTGAGGAATGGTGTTATATGTTGCCCGTCGGGGCATGATAAGATGATGAAAGTAGTGGTTCCAGCTGTTCTTGTGCCCATGATCCAGATGAACCTTTCACGGATCTTTTCACGAATTTTGAAGATGCCTAAATGCCCCCCCCCCAATGGGGTCTCATGATAGTACTTAAAGATCATGGGCACAAGAACAGCTTGTAAATCTTGCTTGCTTAGTAAACCCACCATGTCCACCAAGGTAAGCCTATTGTCTTCCCATCAAGCATCGCGCCCAATGGAACGTCTGTATATCGACTACGTCGGACCCTTTCCCCAGTCAAAGGGGAATGCCAAGAAATTCATCCTGGTGTGTGTAGATGGCTGCACTAGATTTTCTTGGTTATTTCCGACTAAGCTGGCTACCGCTCAGTCCATTATTTCTTGTTTACATTCCATTTTTGCTTCTTTTGGTCCGTGTCAATATATTGTGTCCGACAATGCTAAAGCTTTCACTTCCAATCTTTTCCGTAAATTCTGTTTTGATCTAGCCATCTCGCATGTAACAACCTCTGCATACTATCCTCAACCATCTCTGGCTGAACGGGTCAATCGTAATCTGAGGTCGGCTCTTATTGCCTATCATCATGAAGATCATTCTAGGTGGGACACGTCCCTGCATTGGTTAGCTTTTGGTTTGAATTCGGCGGTTCATGAATCCCATAAATTTACTCCAGCTTCTTTGATGTTCAAGTTTGTTCCCAACACGCCGCTCTCTAACCTTTGGTCTCTGAGTGATATTCTACCTGAGACAATAGATCCGGATAACATTAAAATTCTTTGGAAGAAGGCTAAGGCCAATCTTAAAGTGTCTCATAAAAAGGTTAGGGAAAGATATGATCGTGGACGGAGACCCACCCATTTGAAGGTAGGCGACCAGGTTATGGTCAAGAATTTTGTTCCCGCGGGCAAGCTTGCCCCCAGATTTCATGGGCCGTGTATTATTCTCGATTTCCTCACTCCCGTTACCTTATTATTAATCAATCCAGCCACCGAGAGGATATTTAGGGTTCACCTGTCGCAGGTGAAACCTGTGTAATTTTAGTGCTAACTTTCTCGGTATAATTTTGAAAGAAATCTGAAGGTTATATTTTTGGTTTCATTTTGAGTCCTTCTGCCCTTTGAATCATGTTCTTTGTATTTAAATATTCATTGTACAACCTCCCATGTCAGTTAAACTGCTGTCCTGTCCACCTAGGCCATTACCAAGCTCGCGTCTCCTGCTCAAACACACCAGTGGCTAATTAAAATGAAATAAAAACTTCCACGCCGCTGGCCCCTCAGCCTCACCACAAAGACTGTACCCTAAAATCATTATGGTCCAACAAAATTCTGCCACCGAGATCTTAATGTTTCAGTGCCCCCACAGCCGTGCGGCGTCGTACCGCCACTGTGGTGGAGTACGGGCTCGCTCTACTCCAGTGAGGTCAACCAGTGTACGGCGAGCCGGAGCCCTCCTCCCGGCCAAGGCTGATGTGCGGCGCACCACCTGCAAACTGTCTGCGGACTGTAAACATTCGTCGCGTGTGCGGTGTGCTTCACCACCACTACCCCTCTCATAGTAGCGGGAGAGGTGTATCTCAGGGTACTTGAGGGGTCCGAGCGGCCTCCTCTGGGCACAAGCAGTGGCGGCTGGTCTGGCCGTCAAAGTAATCGGCAACTAATGTACTTATGCAGCCACGTGAACATGCCATATCCACAATTACTACGTTCTTGCATTCAACATCAACATCTGGTGGACTTAGAAAAACTTTTTTTTTCTCTTTTCTTCTTCCAAGAATTAAAGTTTTCCTTTGGAATTCAACTACTACAACCATAGAGACCTTTCATCAAAAGCTACTACTAAGAAATTCCAAAACTGGATTTTATTTAACCCCACTTATATCAAATAACTTCTGAGACCTTCGACTACTTCAAAATTTGATTTCTCTCTTCTAAATTCTGCAACTCATCTGCAAAACTTGGACCTTTTGTAACAAAATTTTGTTTTCTTCGGTGTCAACCCTTGGAAGGACTTTCGGGGGGCTGGGGGGAGCTCTGTACCGGACGGTACACCTCCATGCCGCTCATTCAAATATTGCGCCAATTTAAACTCCTCTACACGAGAAGTTTGGAACCTTGAAAACTGAACTAATTCTACTATTTCTTAAAAGATGTCACTACTGTAAATTTGGTAATCTTGTAGTGTTCTGAACTGTGTCTATTTTGATTTGTGTTTGTTTATTCCGTATCAAGAAGTGTGGACATTCTCTTCTAGATGCCTCTACAGAGAACAAACTAGGATTACGCACTCTGTTGCAAAGGAATGAACCTTCTTGAAGAAGTTTATGTTCATAAGTTTTGACCTTACTAAATTTTGTTCTGTGGTTTGTGGGTTGGCAACATTAATCATTTCTACCCGCTTGTTTTGAATTTAACCAATCCCGAATTTCTCTAATTAATTTTCGACCAATAACGTATGTCTTCTCCGATATGGAGATGTTGCTTTAAGCTATCCAATAAAGTTGAGGGGGGTGTGTGTACTCATTCTTGAAAGGTCTCGAATGTTCCACGAGAGTATATAAACTGCTGATTTTCTTGTCTCGGTGCCACTTCATCGACATCTTGCTTAGTGTGTGATTATGTAGCAGGGGGCGGGAAGCGCCTCTTTCTCCGGGCAGCAGTTCATCCACAAGGTAATGGCCGCTTAATAACTTTATTTCTTGCTAGCTCAGGAGTTTAACCCTCGGGGCAGGTTCGAAACTTTTCTCATGTAACTTATCTTTAAAATGTAATAGACATTTGGTAAAATTTCGTCTCTTTAACTATAAATTGGAATAGAGAGTGCCTAACCCTCTCGAGCTCCCACTCATATTGTTTTGAGGTGACTACGTTTTCATAGCCGTTTTTCTTCTCTTCGTAATGTAATAAAGTTTTCTTATCGTGTCACCTCCTTAGTATGGGATTAGCCCTTGCGTAAGCGGCCTAGTACCAAGTAGGTTTTAAAAGTGTATTAGGAGTGCCAGCTTCGCCTCCATTCGATTTGGTATTAGGGGCCAGTAACTTAACCTGATGCTTTATTTTCCTCATGTAAAGGCCCTGTAGGTTTTTGGTATCAAATACCCCTGCTTCTTGGTGTGCCTTAAAGGCAGATAGAAATGAAGTGTGTTGTAGCCTTTGATAGGCTTGTCAAATTGAGAGCGGGTCTGCTCTTTTCCTTAACACTGTAATTAGGAGCAAGTGCTCCTTGTACTTAGGGGTTTTATGCCCTTCAGCAATGGTAGTTGTGAGCTGAGAGCTCAGGAATTATACTTGGGGCTTGAAGCCTAGAGTTTGGTAATAACCCCCGAAATCTTGTAATTTCTTTGTACCTGATTTTGGCTTGCTGCTGACTTGTTATTTGTTGAGTTTTGAAAGTCTATATGAAAATTGTTAAACCTTGTTGTCTGTTGAAAATATAACCTTTGTCAAAGTTTTAAATTAACTTTAATTCTGTAGTTGAGATCTATTCCAGCCAGCACCTTCTTTCTCCTCTGCAAATCCACAAAACATCGTAACATTATACATGATAATCAACGCACTTCTTTAAGTTATATATGCAATCTTGTCCTGCCTATAACTCTACATCGTATTGTGTTAACGAGATGGACTTGCGGGATTCTAGTTTTATATAGAAAGGAGAGAGGAATAGAAGTGTAATGTTGTACTTCCTCTATCTCAAGCTAAGTACTGATTCAGTACGTCTGCACGTGTAGAGTAAGGTTGGGAGTAGTATTAGGTTAGAGGAAATTAGTTGTCAATGAGACAGCGAAAGATGAGCCGAGTCATACCACCGTCTCGGCAGAAGAGTACAGATGTGACGGTCTACATGTGGAGCTGGCATCCGCACACTTATGGGTTGTTACATGAAGGAGTGGTGAGGAATAACGTTGACAACTTAAGGGGTCGGTGAGGTTTCGGTTTCCGAACCTCATGAGACATGTCTGGTCGTGACATCCCAGGCAAGGGTGTTTTAAGTTCCTCACAAGGGGGGTGTGACGGCCAGACAGATTTAGGATAGAATTAGTATAGATTTAATGTAGTAAGTAGTTATTTATAGGCTTAAATTAGATGTAGGGGTGCCCTAGCATGTGAGCTGGTCATCCGTCCATGTTAGAGGCAGCTTAGTAGATTTAGTTAGGGGTGGAACCTTGCATGTGTCTAGTATTCCGTCCGTGTGGGGGGCCACCAAGTTAGTTGTAAGATTAGAGGGTTGTAGGGTTGGCCATTACATGTGGACTGGTCATCCGCCTGTGTAAGAGGCCACTTAGTAATTTAATTGGTGTATTTTAGTTATGTCTACAATTGTTCAGTTTTACTGCGTTTAAGGGTTCTTTGTTTTAAGTAGTTTAATTGTGATCATGTATCTGGGCTAAATGCCTCCAGTGTTCAATAATACATGCATTATAGAATTCAAACACTAATCTCTCTGTTATACATGATAATCAACGCACTTCTTTAAGTAAGTAATGGACTACATTCAGTAAAGGAATGTGAACATTCTGCCTACATTTAACCCACATATCGATGAAAGTTCAATATCTTCAGCATTTTTACTACACTGCAAGATTTTGCCTGCCCATCCGGATGTGACGACGTATCGATCAAAGTTTAATATCTGTCACATTCTTACTACACTGCAAGATTCTGCGTGCACGTCGCTAGCATACGAAGCAGTCTTGTTCTGCCTATAATTCTACATCGTATTGTGTTAAGGAGATGGACTTGCGGGATTCTAGTTTTATATAAAAAGGGGACAGGAATAGAAGTGTACAGTTGTACTTCCTCTTAAATCAATAATCACTATCACCATGCAGAGAAAATGATTTTACCTCAGCTGTAAGATATTGAGGGGGAACGAGAATGTATTTATATATTGTTAACTTACCTTGTTTATAAAATGATTTAGTCACTACTTACGACAGGCAAGGGGTACCACAATCTGATCTAGGTACAAATAGAACATACAATTTTTTTTTTTAAAGCTGAATAGCTCGGACGGCTACTCAGGCGATACCCTTTCAGTTGACACAACAGGTATTTTGTGTTTAGAACACTGCATTTTCATTGTAACATTTCAATCATATAGGATTGAACACTAGAGTCATTTAATTGTCTACAGTAATATTGGCATTACCTGGTGAAAACAGGGAACCACTTAAATCTATTATCATCGCTGACGAACCACATAAAACTATTATCGTGGCTAACGACATAGGTGATTAAAAAAGGTTCTTCCCCCTCTCTTACTTTCAACGAAGCAGCTATTACTCTACAGCTACGCTAAGGTACAGCCCCCAGCATTTGCCTGATGTGAAAATGAGGAACCATGGAAACTCATCTTTAGGGCTGCTGACAATGGGGTTCGACCCCGCTATCCCCGAATTCATGCTGATAGCTACGTGATCCAAACCGCGCAGTAGAAGCGACCGAGGACTTAATTAAGGTACAGCCGCAGCATTTTCCTGGTGTAAAAATGAAAAACCTCGGAAACCTATCTTAAGGCTGCCGACGGTGGGGTTCAACCCCGCTATCCCCGAATGCATGCTGATAGCTATGTGACCTAAGCCGCGCAGCCAACAACCGCTGCATAGCCCGTCCGGGGGTCTAAGATATGTTACAGCACCCCGACAATATCAATTATACACTTCAATCGTATTTTTTATACATAACGTATACTTACATATCATTGTTTTAAATGTAATCTCTAATACGTAAGTGATGAACTACATTCAGTAAAAGAATGTGAACATTCTGCCCATATTTAACCCACATATCGATGAAAGTTCAATATCTTCAGCATTTTTACTACACTGCAAGATTTTGCCTGCCCATCCGGATGTGACGACGTATCGATCAAAGTTTAATATCTGTCACATTCCTACTACACTGTAAGATTCTGCGTGCACGTCGCTAGCATACGAAGCACTTACTATACAGGTTAGCGAAAAATATTCCATTATTTTACTGAATGCAAATCATCACTTACGTATTAGAGATTACATTTAAAACATGGGTGTATAAGTATACGATATGTATAAAAAATATAATTTAAGTAAGGTATAGCCCCGAGCGTGGCTTAGACGCTGGCCTTAATGTATTCAGCGATGCAAGGATGGGAAAGGGCATAGACTAATAAGGTAGTGGTCGTGTCCATAGTTAAGATACAACCCGGCAGTTACTGGGAAACTAAGAAAATCTTTAGGATGAGATAAAAACAACCAGTCGACGAGCTAAGTGAATTACAAATAAGGTATAGCCCCTAGCACTTTCCCTGATAATTAGACGCTAGCCTTAAAAGTTTTCAGCGATGCAAGGATGGGAAAGTGTTTAGTCTAGGAAGGTAGTGGCCGTAGCCATAGTTAAGGTTCATCCCAACATTTGCGTGGAGTAAAAATAGGAATTGGAACCCACTATCTCTTGGATGAGGAGGATTTGTTATGCTGACCACGCATATAACCTCGTCATCTGCAGGCCTTTAGAGGGGCTGAGCAGCAGTCACTTGGTAAGCATAGTTTGCGTTACTGCTCGTAGCAGAGCCAGGGGAAATCGAACCTAGCCATCTAATATTATGTTAAAGAACTCCTGCAGGGACAAAATTCCGTTATTAACAACTTAGCAGATTCAGTCCGACACAGATAGGTCTTATAACGACGACAGGCCAGGAAAGGCGTAGCAAGGAAGCGGCCGTGCCCTTGATTAGGGTGCAACGCCAGCATTTGCCTGTTCCGAGTTCCATTTGTAACTAACATGCCACCGAGCTCGATAGCTGCAGTCGCTTAAGTGCGGCCAGTATCCAGTAATCGGGAGATAGTGGGTTCGAACCCCACTGTCGGCAGCCCTGAAGATGGTTTTCCGTGGTTTCCCATTTTCACACCAGGCAAATGCTGGGGCTGTACCTTAATTAAGGCCACGGCCGCTTCCTTCCCATTCCTAGGCCTTTCCCATCCCTTCGTCGCCATAAGACATATCTGTGTCGGTGCGACGTAAAGCAAATAGCAAAATAAAAATAAAAAAACTAACATGCCGCTATATAGACCTGATGAACGAATAACTGCAACGCTGTCCATTTAGCAAAGGTAAATGGGGCGGTCTACTCTCATCGGTTTAATTCGGGGTTCTTAACGGAATAAAAACGGTGTTCGCACCGTCACAGATAAATCTTATAGCGATGATAGAGAGGAAAGGACTAGGAAGGTAGCGGCCGTGTGGTACAGCCCCAGCATGTGCCTGTTCCGATGGGCTGCCATATTTCACATTACTCCCTAAGCCGTCAAAGTAGAAAAATACTGTTTGAATAAACCAGGATCAAGTTGTAGACAGATAACGTTGAGGTTTTGTCCTGCAGCCCCTCTAAATAATCTCAACACCAGTAGAACATTATTCCTCTTTCTAAAAAATAAATATCCTCTACGGTGAACAGAGCAGTGGTACTCTTTTTAACAAGATGCCTGACTTGAGACACGTGTAGCAGAGTACAATCAAGGACGCTGAGTCAACATCTAAATTCCTGCTGCAGAAATGGGACTTTGCTCTTTCAGCAGACTACTTCTAATGATCATCTCACAAAGCTCTCTCCTTTATACAGTAAATACAATTATATTTCCCTATTATTTTTTGTATGTAAGTATTGATAATCTCCGGTGAGCTAATAAACGTGTATGCGAGTGTGTGATTACAATATCTATGCGCATGTCCTGAGCCATGGCTAAATGGTTAGCGTGCTGGCCTTTGGTCACAGGGGTCCCGGGTTCGATTCCTGACGGGGTCGCGAATTTTCATTATAATTGGTAGTAGTATAATAAGCGGGTTCGGCCGCCTCCTCCTCCTCCCGCCGCCTCCGCCGCCTCCTCCTCCGCCGCCGCCGCCCGCGGGAAATTTGAATTTTGGCGGGAAATTTGAATTTTGGCGGGAGATTTGAATTTGTAAACAAAGCCACGTGCTTTTTGACAGCTGTCATCGTCAACAACGCAACGCTAACCTCACTGCTGCCATCTTGACGGGCCTAAACCTCACTAGTGCCAACTTAACCTCACTAGCGCGAGGTAAACAAAGCCACGTGTTTTTTGACAGCCACGTGCTTTTTGACAGACAACAACGCATCGCTAACCTCAGTACTGCCATCTTGACGGGCCTAAACCTTAGTGGTACCAACTTAACCTAACTAGTGCGAGATAAACAAAGCCATGTGCTTTTTGACAGCCACGTGCTTTTTGACAGATTTGTAAACAAAGCCACGTGCTTTTTGACAGACAACAACACATCGCTAACCTCAGTACTGCCATCTTGACGGGCCTAAACCTTAGTGGTACCAACTTAACCTAACTAGCATGAGGTAAACAAAGCCACGTGCTTTTTGACAGCCACGTGCTTTTTGACAGCTACCATCCGCCATCTTTAAACTACAGAGCGCTGTGCTGCCCTCTTGCGTCACCTGTCATCGGCAGTGCTGCCATCTTGGCGGGCCTAAACCTTAGTGCTACCAACTTAACCTCACTAGCTCGAGATAAACAAATCCACGTGCTTTTTGACAGCCACGTGCTTTTTTTTGACAGCTGTCATCAGCCATCTTTGAGCACCGTGCTGCCCTCATGCGGGGCAATTTCGTCAGCTGTCATCCGCCATCTTTAATCCAGAGAGAACAGTGCTGCACTCTATGTGGTGGCGGCAGTTTGAAAAATTCTATGTGCTCTTGTTGGGAAACAAAGCCACGTGCAGCTGTCATCGGCCATCTTTGAGCGCTGTGCTGCGGGCAATTTCGTCAGCTGTCATCCGCCATCTTTAATCCAGAGAGAACAGTGCTGCACTCTATGTGGTGGCGGCAATTTGAAAAATTCTATGTGCTCTTGTTGGGAAACAAAGCCACGTGCAGCTGTCATTCGCCATCTTTGAGCGCTGTGCTGCGGGCAATTTCGTCGGCTGTTATCCGCCATCTTTGAGAACAGTGCTGCACTCTATGTGGTGGCGGTAAATTCCACGTGCTTTACAAACCTATGCGCTTTTCTGACAGCTGTCATCCGCCATCTTTGAGAACAGTGCTGCACTCTATGTGGCGGTAGCAAATTCCACGTGCTCTACAAAGCCACATGCTCTTTTGACAGCTGTCACCCGCCATCTTTGAGCACTATGCTGCGGGCAATTTCGTTAGCCGTCATCCGCCATCTTTAATGAACAGAGCACCGTGCTGCCCTCATGCGGGGCAATTTCGTTAGCTGTCATCCGCCATCTTTTAATGAACAGAGCACCATGCTGCTCTCTGTAGTAGCGGGTAATTTGAAAAGTTCTGTTAGCTGTCATCCGCCATCTTTAATCACCGTGCTGCCCCGGTGACGGCAAATTCCACGTGCTCTTGTTTGGAAACAAAGCTTTTAATCCAGAGAGAACAGTGCTGCCCCGGTGGTAGCAAATTCTACGTGCTTTACAAAGCTATGTGCTTTTTTGACAAAAAAAAAAAAATATTCTGCTCTCGAGATACTTACCGAACTATACTTACGAAACTGCTCATCACCTTCTTTCTTCCATGAGTAATAAACAAAAACTCTATCCTGCAAATAAGGAGCGGGAGGAAGGTGATACCTAACCTAAAATAAAAGAATATGCCAATTCTACATTATTTATTTACATCTTGTATGTACAAGTTTTATCTCGAATCATTTTACCCTAGCGTACTTCTCGATGCAATTCTTGAATGTACAAGTTTAGACTTGCCGTACCAGCGTTCCTCTCCCGACTTGTGATGTAAGACAGCGTAACGTAAGTACACACACACCTCTAGCATAATGTTTATGTAAAGTAGTACTTATCAATACTACTATGCCCCCAGGCTAGCGTGTTGGTAGGATTTGGGATGACAAACCGTTTACAATCATCGCTATTAAGGGCTACCTTACTAATTAAATGTGTGTACAACTGGTGCTTCTTGCTTCTAATGACAGACATTTGCTTATGCAAAACAGGTGGATTACTTTTAATGCAATTGTTATAGTTTTCAAAACTTAGCTGATTCTGAACGACATTCTTTTTAACCCCCTTCAATCTCTTTATTTGTAATTCATTTAAGAGTTTTATGCAATATGACTTGGATTTAGTACCTACAAATGAATCGATAATATTGCCAGCACATTCGTCTTTCATCATACCTAGAACCTTTTTGTTCACTAGCGGTAGATGATATTGATTATTTGCAGGATAGTTAGTTGTATCAAACCTACCCAAGTCTGGCTTTATATCATTGTAATAGTCATCAGTTTTGATTTGATAATTAAACGAATCGGTATCTGTGTAGAGCAATTGCGTATTATGTGCGTACTTCTTCATCATATAATCGTAATGGAATTCATACATGAGTGTTTTAGCCAATTCAAGTACTGCAAAGCCGTCGTAGGTAGGTTTGTCATACTTAACCTTAACACGATTCATCTGTATAATAACTAAATTCTCATGTATGATGGTGCAGCTGTGGAAATTTGGTTTACTTATTAAATAGTTAGCACCATACCTTTTCTTAATATTATCCCAGTTTGTAATCAATTTTACATCAACGCGTTTGTCAACATTCTCCATAGTCTTACCAAACACACTGTTATTCATGAGCTTGTAGAAATCTTTTTCAAACTCGTTAACCGCATTCGTTCTTAAATTATTGTTCAGATCGATATATGGCTTTAGCCACGGTGACTGATTAAATTCTAGTACGCGATGAATTTTGGATAACTTCAAACCATGCTGCAAACGCTGTTTTAAATTTCGGTAATGAATGATATACTTAGATTTATCGCATAAATTAGCAATGAGCATTTTCGTCGTTGATGCAATGTACGGGGACTTCATATTTTCAGGGCAGAACGGTAGGTCATTATGAGAAGTGTGTAACTCTTTAGGATACTGTAAGTCAACTTCGAGGAAATAACCTTTATCAGCTTCATCACCTAGGGCGTGTAGCTGTAAAGCATCAATTTCGCACTGCGTCAGCCAGCGGAAACCACTCACCGGTAGATGCTGACTCATCGCCCACCCATACTGATTATTAGCATCGAGGTAAACGATATACCGAGATTCCTGACTGGAATCGAAACTCGGCATGTACTTATTATTAGCACTCGAATACCGGCCGCTGCACTGACTCAGACCGCCTCGAATGGATGCTTTTATAAAGTGCACGATATCGATATCGGACAGCAGTTCCAAATTCACCTGCGTGTATTTTAACATCGCGTCCCAACTTAACCCAGGTGCAGTAAAATACTGACATGGGTCAAGGCTGTAGGTGTTCATGCAAACACAGCGAAAATGTTCAAAAACATCAGCTAACAAAAGTACATCTGTCTTTAAATATAAATCAGAGTATTCACCCAGCGTTTGAATGTGGAACTGCTCCCAGATATGTTGCGCATGTAAATAGTCATCATCACTAATATCTGCTGAATTCAGCGAGCTGTAAAAGGATTGTTTCGATGGTAAGGCACGTTCTTCGAGGCGGTCTAAGCAGTCGAGATATTCATAACAAAAAACACCTTTACGCCGAAGTAAATTAAACTGCGCTTCTTCAGGGAAAACGCGTCGAATTTCTGTAAATTGTTCAGGCTGTAAATGACTAGAAAGTTTATCGAGGCTACTCGCCATAAAGCGAAACGAGTCAAGGAATCTCAGTTTTATAGAATGCTCAGCATCTACATTTACAGACTTTGCAAACGCAATGTACCGCTCTTTATTCTGAGGGATTATATCTACTTTTTCATCCGAAGCTCCAAATTGTGAAATGATGAAATGAGAGTCGTAACCAGATAAGTTATGAAAAATTACAGGGATAAATTTAGGAACTCTATACTTAAGATTACAGCTATAATGAGCGGCACATCTGTAGAAACCAGTTAAATGATCATGATCAAAAACTTTAGGGTCATTTTCGGAAAATTCCCCATCACAAATGCTACACTTTGTAGCACGTTCATGATCATTTAACTGAATTTCGGTGAGTGGCTTCATAGGAATATTACTATTCAGAATACGACCGAGACGAACTGCATCACTTTCAAGTCTTTCTAAAAATACTTTAGCAGCATAATGTCCTCGATACAGCTCTAACTTGTTAAGCGTACTATCGTAACTACACTTGATGTAATACGCGAAGCTATACGGGACATGCATGTGCGTAGTATTAGTGAAAGAGTTGTCAGGATTAGGTGAGCATGTGTTGCATGGCGTGAAGATGGCTTCAAAGTCTGCATAAATCACGAACGGTACCCACATCTGCTTGTGAAAATTTGTAAATTTTAAAACATTATTACCTGTAGTAGGTATCTCTGTACGTACATGATTGCAGTCATTCTTGGAGTGCTTCGTTAACTGATCTTCTGTTTTAAAATACTGCAAGCATCCATCACATAGCCACTTTTTACCATTACGTTTTGACAACTGACTGCCAACAAGTCTACTCAGATTTTTAATCCAGCAAAAGTGGCTATTCTCACTGTTTTCAATATAGAGTAAATTAACGTGAGTACTCTTCTTATGACATGTATAATACAGAGGACCTACTACAGACTTTTTCTCTACACCATATACATTAATACTAATGTTATTTAGTTCCTCAAAGTGCTTAATATCCTTTATCTGTACAGGAAATTCTATACTATCGAAATTTAGCTGCGTTGAATAGTGTGGATACGATGATGTTCTATTCGCTACATTCCGTTTCACAGGATTTAAAGCCGACATCACCGCCCATGCAAAACATGCTTCGTCATTGTTTTGGATGTTTACAACAGCTTCTTTTCGCTGAATCCATGTCGGCAGCTCAATGTACGATGAACCTCGCATGGGATTGTACTTATTGATGTTAACTTCTAGATACATTATTTCAACTAAAGCCCACCCTGATTCCTTTTCCTGAAATTCCTCGCTCTTAGTTGAAATAATGTTAGAGACATCCCTAAGTACATCACCAAAATTAGTCGACTGACTTATGATAAAATTCTTCGTATTAAATGATTTAATGTCCGTTATTTCGGATTCATCCGTGCTTTTAATGTACAAGGCGAAAAGTTCAAAATTAACTTTAAATAAACTATGATTGGACAAAGATTTAGCAAGAAGCTGTTGTACATCCGGTTGAACGCAATTTAAAAAGTTTGAAGTGCTCTGAAACTTTTGACTGGTGCGAATTCGGTAACTAGCAATCCTACTTTTAAATGCTGTATTAATTTCCTCGATGTTTGCGTTACTACCACTTCTACACGCATTATTTTTATGCGCATTACTCCGTAAGTGCCCCTGAAAATGCAAAGATGGTACATCAGTGTTACAGTGCTCGCAGTGAATAGTTTGAAGTTCATGATTTTTTCTAGGTTTTTTACTACTAGTACTTTCTACAGCTACATCAGTAGCTGCACGCTTTTTCCCTACTACTACCTGAGGGCAAGTAGATATTTGATGTACCTCTGCTAAGTGGTCCTCATATCGCTCTACGTTAGCGAAATACACACTACAAACTTTACATAAAGCAGATGTTATGCTAGGGTGTTTTGATTTCATATGGCGCATGAAGTTATCACGCCTTGAAAACGTTATATTACATTCCTCGCAGCAGGGGGACATCTGTTCATGATTTTTTCTAGGTTTTTTACTACTAGTACTTTCTACAGCTACATCAGTAGCTGCACGCTTTTTCCCTACTACTACCTGAGGGCGAGTAGATATTTGATGTACCTCTGCTAAGTGATCCTCATATCGCTCTACGTTAGCGAAATACACACTACAAACTTTACATAAAGCAGATGTTATGCTAGGGTGTTTTGATTTCATATGGCGCATGAAGTTATCACGCCTTGCAAACGTTACATTACATTCCTCGCAGCAGGGGAACATCTGAAAAGAGAACGACCGATAGAGATTAGGTGAAAGTTACGGAAGAAACCAAGTTTCAGCGTATAGAGGTTGGACATGGCTGTGAGTTAGGCCTATAGCATGAGGATTGAAGAGAACAACTAAAGTTACGATGTTCGGAAGAAACCAAGTTTCAGCCCGTTGAGACTAGACATGGCTATGTATACGTGTTTGAAATTATACCACGTCTATAGTATGAGGATTGAAGAGAACAACTATTTATCAATACTCTAAAGTTACGGAAGAAACCAAGTTTCAGCCCGTTGAGGGTAGACATAGCTATGTACACGTGTTTGAAATTATACCACGTCTATAGCGTGAGGATTAAAGAGAACAACTATTTATCAATACTCTAAAGTTACGGAAGAAACCGAGTTTCAGCCCGTTGAGGGCAGACATAGCTATACCTCGTCTATAGTATGCAAGAACAACTATTTATCAATAGACTAAAGTTACGATGTTCGGAAGAAACCAAGTTTCAGCCCGTTGAGGGTAGACACAGCTATGTACACGTGTTTGAAATTATACCACGTCTATAGCGTGAGGATTAAAGAGAACTATTTATCAATACTCTAAAGTTACGATGTTTTAGAAGAAACCAAGTTTCAGCCTGTTGAGGGCAGACATAGCTATGTGTGCGCGTGTTTGAAATTATACCACGTCTATAGCACGAGGATTAAAGAGAACAACTATTTATCAATAGACTAAAGTTATGATGTTTTAGAAGAAACCAAGTATCAACCCGTTGAGGTCAGACATAGCTATGTGTACGTGTTTGAAATTATACCACGTCTATAGCATGATGATTGAAGAGAACAACTATTTATCAATAGACTAAAGTTACGATGTTCGGAAGAAACCAGCTTTCAACCCGTTGAGGTCAGACATAGCTATACCTCGTCTATAGTATGCAAGAACAACTATTTATCAATAGATTAAAGTTACAATGTTTTAGAAGAAACCAATTTTCAGCCTGTTGAGGGCAGACATAGCTATGTGCGCGTGTTTGAAATTATACCACGTCTACAGTATGCGGGTTGAAGAGAACAACTATTTATCAATACTCTAAAGTTACGATGTTTTAGAAGAAACCAAGTTTCAGCCTGTTGAGGGCAGACACAGCTATGTGTGCGCGTGTTTGAAATTATACCACGTCTATAGTATGCGGGTTGAAGAGAACAACTATTTATCAATTGCTTAAAGTTATGATGTTTTAGAAGAAACCAAGTTTCAACCTGTTGAGGGCAGACATAGCTATGTGCGCGTGTTTGAAATTATTCCTCGTCTATAGTATGCAGGTTGAAGAGAACAACTGTTTATGAATAGCTTAAAGTTACAATGTTTTAGAAGAAACCAAGTTTCAACCCGTTGAGGTCAGACATAGCCATGTGTGCCTGTTTGAAATTATACCCCGTCTATAGCGTGAGGATTAAAGAGAACAACTATTTATCAATAGACTAAAGTTATGATGTTTTAGAAGAAACCAAGTTTCAACCCGTTGAGGTCAGACATAGCTATGTGTACGTGTTTGAAATTATACCACGTCTCTAGTACGCGGGTTGAAGAGAACAACTATTTATCAATTGCTTAAAGTTATGATGTTTTAGAAGAAACCAAGTTTCAACCTGTTGAGGGCAGACATAGCTATGTACGTACCCCGCGTGAGGATTAAAGAGAACAACTATTTATCAATAGACTAAAGTTACGATGTTTTAGAAGAAACCAAGTTTCAACGAATAGAGGTCAGACATACCTTAAAATCTTCGCGCTGCAAACTGTTACTCGGATGTATCAAATGCGTGCGTTCAACCCTGAAACTCGAATGATAATATTCTGGTCGTACCTAAAAAAAAAGAAGAAACATATATGAATGTAGTGTAGGGTGCATCATCTAACCTAATTATCTTTACAACTCAAAGTTCGAAAACATACCTTTAAAAAAAAATGCACGTGCTGCAGGCTGTTACTGGGATGAATAAAATTGCGTACTTTCGAACGGTACCTAAAAAAAAAGAACAAACATATATGAATGTAGATGTCCAGCGTAGAAGTTGCTTTGCAAAAAAGTAACTAACAGTTCTACCTTACCTTAAGATAAAGGCTGAAGAATAATATTCACAGCAGACGGGAGATGTGTGTGTACGTAATAAACGCATACAGAGAACTGTGAGCACTTCGCGCAGACTGCAGCGGCTAAATATTCTGCTTGTTACCAAGCGGATGTGGAAAAATCGCTGAGCTGGTAACTGCGGTACAGTCGGAACGAATGCAACAAGAGCTCCCACCTGCAGGCTGACGTATTCGAACCTCCTGTTGATGCCGAGGTGTCAGAATTTAAGAGTTCGATCCTTGGAAAGTTAGCGTGTGATCCTCGACTTCTCGAGGGTACATACGTGGTATTCCTTACCTGTAGGTGTTGAGCTAAAGCTAGATCATGTAATGTCGATCGCGCAGGCCCCCTCGCCTAGCATTTACGGCTTCTAGTTCGAACCCGCTATCCCCGAAGTAGCGAGAATGATTGGAGAGTGTTGAGGGTGATTCATTCGTCGGATGGAGGCGTTAAGCTATGTGCAGGCTTCTTCTAGTCGGGGTACGCGATTCAAATCCTAGCAACTTATACCGTCGGGAAGGGCATCCGGCTAGATCATGCAATGACGATCGCGCAGGTCCCTCGCCTAGCATTTACGGCTTCTAGTTCGAACCCGCTATCTTCCGAAGTAGCGAGAATGATTGAAGAGTGTTGAGGGTGATTCATTCGTCGGATGGAGGCGTTAAGCTATGTGCAGGCTTCTTCTAGTCGGGGTACGCGATTCAAATCCTGGCAACTTATACCGTCGGGAAGGGCATCTAACTAGATCATGTTATGACGATCGCACAGGTCCCTCGCCTAACATTTACGGCTTCCAGTTCGAACCCGCTATCTTCCGAAGTAGCGAGAATGATTGAAGAGTGTTTGAGGGTGATTCATTTGTCGGATGGAGGTGTTAAGCTGGCTTCTTCGGTAGGAGTAGGCTATGTCGGGATATCGATTTAAAATCCTAGTCAGGAGGGGCAACCGGTCGTATAAAACTATGGTGTGAGGCGGGGTGTGCAAGAAAGCCAACATTAAGTAAGGGCTGTTGATGGGGACGTTAAACCTTGTGCAGACTCCCTCGAAAATGATTTTTTGAGTACAAGACTTGACGGTGATTCATTTGTCGGATGGAAGCAATAAGCCTTGTGCAGGCTTCTTCAGCGGGAGTAGGCTATGTGTCGGTACCGGGATATCTAGTTATAAAACCCGCTACAACAAATTTATCGCGTATACTGCGATTTAAAATCCTAGTCAGGAAGGGCAGCCGGTCGTAAAACTATGGTGTGAGGCGGGGTGTGCAAGAAAGCCAGCATTAAGTAAGGGCTGTTGATAGGAGGCGTTAAACCATGTGCAAGCTCCTTCACCAGGAGAAGCCTACATGCCGGTACCGTGCAGGCTCTTTCGATAGGAGTAGGCACTGTGTGTGTTTTAACCTCTCCGTACAATCATGATATTTTACGTTAGGAACTTACATAGGCTAAATGCTACACATTCCGTAGCAGAGCCAGGAATCGAACTCGGACCTCCGAGGGTAGCAGCTAACTACTACACCACAGAGGAGGACTATTTCAGAATATTTTACAACCTTAATTGGTACTGTGTTTTAAGAGCTTGAATGGTACTCAGCTAAGAAGACCTTCGCGAGTTACAAGCCGCTTATCAGCATGTAGTGTCCTCGTTCAAGGTCGAGCCGGAAGATACGTGTACAATTTCAGCTAACACACGCATTCCACACAACTCGCTCAGAATGACTGTGCCGATACTTCGAGGACTGTAGAACAAATCTATAGCCTACAGTATGCATGCCTCTCACCCGGTAGTCTCGGGTTCGATTCTCTTGGGAATAAAAATGTGTTTAAATCGCATGAATTTGTTGAGTTGTCCTTCCTGATGCAAAACTAGCAGTATCTAACCTCATACACTATAGTTTTACGACCGGTTGCCCTTCCTGACAACTCGGATTAAAAATCTGTTTTACAACGTCTAACACGGGGAATCGGGGATTTACAGCTAGATGCACTTCTTAGATTTTAAATCACGAACTATTGTTTTACGGCCGGATGCCCTTCCTGACGCAAAACTAAGATTTTTAAATCACAAGAATTTGTTTTAAGACTAGTCGCCCTTCCTGATGCAAAACTGGCAGTATCTAGCCTCTCACGTCATACACTATTGTTTCGACCGGTTACCCTTCCTGACGTCAAAGAACTCAGATTAAGAATCTGTTTTACAACTTCTAACACGAGAATCGGGGATTTACAGCTTAAAGATGGCGGATGGCAGCTGTCAGAAAAGCATATAGGTTTGTAAAGCACATAGAATTAACCGCCACCACATAGAGGGCAGCACGGCGATTAAAGATGGCGGATGACAGCTGCACATAGCTTTGTTTCCAAACAAGAGCACGTGGATTTTGCCGTCACCGGGCAGCACGGTGATTAAAGATGGTGGATGACAGCTGCACATGGCTTTGTTTCCAAACAAGAGCACGTGGAATTTGCCGTCACAGGGGCAGCACGGTGATTAAAGATGGCGGATGACAGCTAACAGAACTTTTCAAATTACCCGCTACTACAGAGAGCAGCATGGTGCTCTGTTCATTAAAAGATGGCGGATGACAGCTAACGAAATTGCCCCCGCATGAGGGCAGCACGGTGCTCTGTTCATTAAAGATGGTGGATGACGGCTAACGAAATTGCCCGCAGCATAGTGCTCAAAGATGGCGGGTGACAGCTGTCAAAAGAGCATGTGGCTTTGTAGAGCACGTGGAATTTGCTACCGCCACATAGAGTGCAGCACTGTTCTCAAAGATGGCGGATGACAGCTGTCAGAAAAGCGCATAGGTTTGTAAAGCACGTGGAATTTACCGCCACCACATAGAGTGCAGCACTGTTCTGAAAGATGGCGGATAACAGCCGACGAAATTGCCCGCAGCACAGCGCTCAAAGATGGCGAATGACAGCTGCACGTGGCTTTGTTTCCCAACAAGAGCACATAGAATTTTTCAAATTGCCGCCACCACATAGAGTGCAGCACTGTTCTCTCTGGATTAAAGATGGCGGATGACAGCTGACGAAATTGCCCGCAGCACAGCGCTCAAAGATGGCTGATGACAGCTGCACGTGGCTTTGTTTCCCAACAAGAGCACATAGAATTTTTCAAATTGCCGCCACCACATAGAGTGCAGCACTGTTCTCTCTGGATTAAAGATGGCGGATGACAGCTGACGAAATTGCCCCGCATGAGGGCAGCACGGTGCTCAAAGATGGCTGATGACAGCTGTCACAAAAAAGCACGTGGCTGTCAAAAAGCACGTGGATTTGTTTATCTCGAGCTAGTGAGGTTAAGTTGGTAGCACTAAGGTTTAGGCCCGCCAAGATGGCAGCACTGCCGATGACAGGTGACGCAAGAGGGCAGCACGGCGCTCTGTAGTTTAAAGATGGCGGATGGTAGCTGTCAAAAAGCACGTGGCTGTCAAAAAGCACGTGGCTTTGTTTACCTCATGCTAGTTAGGTTAAGTTGGTACCACTAAGGTTTAGGCCCGTCAAGATGGCAGTACTGAGGTTAGCGATGTGTTGTTGTCTGTCAAAAAGCACGTGGCTTTGTTTACAAATCTGTCAAAAAGCACGTGGCTGTCAAAAAGCACATGGCTTTGTTTATCTCGCACTAGTTAGGTTAAGTTGGTACCACTAAGGTTTAGGCCCGTCAAGATGGCAGTACTGAGGTTAGCGATGCGTTGTTGTCTG
Source organism: Anabrus simplex (assembly GCF_040414725.1). Lineage (NCBI taxonomy): Eukaryota > Metazoa > Arthropoda > Insecta > Orthoptera > Tettigoniidae > Anabrus > Anabrus simplex. The sequence continues at coordinate 282,417 of NC_090267.1, forward strand.
TCAAAAAGCACGTGGCTGTCAAAAAACACGTGGGTTTGTTTACCTCACGCTAGTTAGGTTAGGTTGGTACTAGTGAGGTTTAGGTCCGTCAAGATGGCAGCAGTGAGGTTAGCGTTGCGTTGTTTCGATGACAGCTGTCAAAAAGCACGTGGCTTTGTTTACAAATTCAAATCTCGCGCCAAAATTCAAATTTCCCGCCAAAATTCAAATTTCCCGCGGGCGGCGGCGGCGGAGGAGGAGGCGGCGGAGGCGGCGGGAGGAGGAGGAGGCGCCCGAACTCTCCCATTATACTACTATTGGTTAATTCCGCTGGCACAGGGACTGGGTGTATGTGGCGTCTTCATCATCATTTCATCATCATTTCATCCTCATCACAACGCGCAGGTCGCCTACGGGTGTCATCGGAAGACCTGCATCTGGCGATCCGAACTTGTCCTCGGACAATCCCGGCACAAAAATCCGTACGCCATTTATTTCATCTCTGTGCATAAAAAATGTACGTGTGCGAGGAAGGGCCGGGTTCTGTTCCTAGCCCCACAGCTCTCCAGCCAAGCCATTTAACATACAGTTTATTTCTACAACGTTCGTATAATAGTACTTAGGATATTAGTGGTAGTAATTATTGATTTTAAGAATGTAAAACCACAGAAAGCCATTGCATGTGTGTTGCAGATTTTACAATCAAACATTCAGTGTTCTAAAGACCTGTGCGTGTGATAATGCGGTCCTAGCTACGCGGTTTGGGCCACGTAAAGTATTGATACTCTCAGGTAAGCTAATGAATGTGTATGTTGTGATTACAATATCTATCTGCATAAAAATGTGCGTCTGCGAGGAAGGGCCGGGTTCGATTCCTAGCCGCACAGCCCTCCAACCAATCCATTTAACATACAGTTTATTTCTACAACGTCAATCAAACATTCAGTGTTTTAAACACTTGTGCGTGTGATAATGTGTTCGCTAGCTGGGCGGTCAGGGTCGCGTAGTTAACAGCATACATTCGGGAATAGCGGGGTGGAACCCCAATGTCAGCAGCCATAAAGATGGGTTTCCGTGGTTTCTCATGTTTATATCAGGCAAATGCTGGGGCTGTATCTTATGTAAGACCACAGAAAGCTATTGTATGTGTGTTGCAGATTTTTCAATTAAACATTCGATGTTCTAAACAACTGTGCAAATGAATATTGATGAATATTGAATTTTCACGACCGCATTGTAATAGAAACCGACTTTCAACCTATTAGGTCGTGTTACGTACATTTAGTACGTGTTGAAGAGATGTTAAGTACAGAACAACAATGGCCAACCAGACACCAGTGCGCGGTTCCGGTCACGTAGCTATCACCGTGCATTCGGGGACAACGGGGTTGAACCCCCACTGTCGGCAGCAGGTTTCCGTGGTTTCTCATTTTTACATGAGGTAAATGCTGGGGCTGTACCTTAAGTAAGACCACAGTTGCTTCTACTGCATGGTTTGTGTCACGTAGCTATCAGCATGCATTCGGGGATAGCGGGGTCGAACCCCTCTGTCGGCAGCCCTGAAGATGCGTTTCCGCGGTTTCTTATTTTTACACCAGGCAAATGCTGTCGCTGTACTTTAATTAAGACCACGGTTGCTTAGACAGCGCTGTTTGGGTCATGTAGCTATCAGCATACATTCGGTGATAGCGGGGTCGAACCCCACTGTCAGCAGCCCTGAATATGGTTTTCCGCGGTTTCTTATTTTTACACCAGGCAAATCTGTCGATGTACCTTAATTAAGACCACGGTTGCTTAGACAGCGCTGTTTGGGTCATGTAGCTATCAGCATGCATTCGGTGATAGTGGGGTCGAACCCCACCGTCGCCAGCACTGAAGGTGGGTTTCCGTAGTTACTCATTTCTACACCAGGCAAATGCTGCGGCCGTACCTTTATTAAGACTGTTACCGTGGTTTGGTGGGTCGCAGAGAGGTGAAGGAAGATGCTGGGGTGATTAGGTCTACCTACAATATCAAAATTAATTTAAAACTTGAACTGAAGGTTGTATTTCTTCACAACAACAAACTTAACTAATTTTCACTGGGTGACATTAACAATGATATCTCAGGTACAATGCCAAACAACGGTGGAACACCCCAAAATAGGGAATTTAACAATTTTGGGCTTCAAGCCCCGAGTTACAATTTCTGAGCTACAAGTTCAGGTCTACGTATTTAACACATGAGGAATAATTTAGGCAAGGGCAGATATCCCCTAACTAAAGAGCATGTGCTTCCAAAATTACAATATCTAGCCTTCCAGAAGCACCCTTCACAATTACAAAACTTTGAAAAGAGCTTACATGCTGTCGATTTCTTACAGCCCACTCAAGGCAACATCACAATCTTACTCTCTCTGGCCTCATAAGGCACGAATTACAAATGGAAATAGTTTTACACAGGGGTATCTAGTACCCAACCTACTAGGCCTTTGCGGAAAAAGAACAGGTTAAATAAATGGCCCGAACACAAACTGAATGGAAGCGTGCACTGCGCTCCCAGATAATGAAATATTAAAAACCTACAGTGCTCTCGGCCGATGAAACTGGGGTTAGTCCCGAACTACAGAGGTGGCTCGCATGGAAATAACTTTAATATATTACAGGAAATGAAAGTTGCGAAATCGTAGTCACCACAAACCAAGAGGAAAGGGAGCGCGAGAGGGTAACTCACTCTCTATCACCGATTTACAGTTAAAGACTTTATGAAATTGTACATGAAAAGGAAGACATTTACATTAAAACGGATACATAGCTAAAAATTCGGACCTTCTCCCAAGATAAGTATGCGGAAACAGCGACAAAGATTGATTTATGTGACCGTTACCTGGCGGATGTACTGCCGGACGAAGAAAGAGGCCGCCTCCTGCCTTAACACACACACTCAGAAAGATGATGATCAATAGACAAGGAAACTCGAAAGGTAGCAACATATATATTCTCTGGGAAGGTTCATGAGGATTCTGGGCAAATCCGGACACACCCTCTCATTTATATTGGCAAATCCCAAAAGTTACACTCAAAACCGAACAAGAAGCATGTAATAGGCTGAAAATAAATTATAGAAAATTTTCATTGGCCAGATTCAAAACTGGCGAGATGAGACAGAAGTGTTGCAAACTTAGAATTACATAAAACAATTGAAAGTTAAGAAAACATATAAACACAAAATTTCTTTCAATAACACTTTGTTTACCTTGCACCAGAGTGCATGGCTATAGTTTTTGGTAGTGACATCAGCAGAAAAACGTCAAAACTTCTTGATGTAAACAAACACACAGCGAATAAAATCAGTCAGTTTAGGCAACTTCAGAATAACATAATTACTTAATACTTCAGTAGTGACATCTTCTGATCAAAGTCTCAACTTTATGTAGTATCAATTTCACATTTTGGTCGATAGAGGAGTTCATTAAAGCGCTTATTTTGAATGAGCGGAGTTGAGGCGAACCTCCCGGTACAAGTCCATGGTCGCTTGTACTGCACGGTTTGTGTCACGTAGCTATCAGCATGCATTCGGGGATAGCCAGGACGAACCCCACCGTCGGCAGCCCTGAATATGGGTTTCCGTAGTTTCTCGTTTTTACAACAGGCAAATGCTGCGGCTGTACCTTAATTAAGACCATGGTCGCTTCTACTGCGCGGTTTGAGTCACGCAGCTATCAGCATGCATTCGGGGATAGCGGGGTCGAATCCCATTGTCAGCAGTCCTGAATATGGGTTTCCGTGGTTTCTCATTTCTACACCAGGCAAATTCTGCTGCTGTACCTTAATTAAAACTGTTACCGTGGTTTGGTGGATCGCAGAGAGGTGAAGAAAGGTGCTGGGGTGATTAGGTCTATCTACAATATCAAAATTAATTTTAAACTTGAACTGAAGGTTGTATTTCTTCAAAACAACAAACTTAAAAAAAAAATTTACAGGGTGACAATAACAATGATATCTCGGGTACAATGCCAAAGAACGCACAGGGAGTTTATCAATTTTGGGCTTCAAGCCCCCGAGTTACAGTTTATGAGCTACAAACTCAGTTTTACGAAATTCACAAATGAGGAATAATTTAGGCAAGGTCTGAAATCCTCTAATTAAAGAGCACTTGCTTCCAAAATTACAATATCTAGCCTTCCAGAGGCACCATTCATAATTACCAAACTTTTATTTCTTACAGCCCACTCAAGGCAACATCACTATCTTACACTTCCTGGTCTCATGAGGCACGAATTACAAATGGAAATAGTTTTACATACGGATATCTAGTACCCAACCTACTGGGCCTTTACGAAAAAAGAACAGGTTAAATAAATGGCCCGAACACAAACTGAATGGAGGTGTACACTGCGCTCCCTGATAATGAAATATTAAAAACGTACTTTGCTCTCGGCCGATAAAACTGGGGGTAGTCCCAAACTACTGAGGTGGCTCGCATGGAAACAACTTTAATGTATTACAGGAAAAGAAAGTTGTGAAATCGTAGTCACCTCAAACCAAGAGGAAGGGGAGCGCATGAGGGTAACCTACTCTCTATGCCCGATTTAGAGTTAAAGACTTTATGAAATTTTACATGAAAAGGAAGAAATTTACATTAAATCGGTTACATAGCTAAAAATTCGGAACTTGCCCTCAGTTAACTATTCGGAAACAGCGACAACGATTGATTTTATGTGGCCATTACCTGACGGACGTTCTACCGGACGAAGAAGGAGGCGCCCCGCCTCCCGCTTTAACAGGCACACTCAGAAAAATTACGATCAATAGACAAGGAAACTCGAAAGGCAGCAACATATACTGTATGTTCTCACGGAAGGTTCGAGAGGATTCTGGGCTAATCCGTACACACCCTCTCATTTTTATTGGCAGAACCCAAAAGTTACACTCAAAACCGAACAAGAAACCTTGTGATTGGTTGAAAATAAATTACAGAAAATTTTCATTGGCCACAATCAAAACTGGCGAGATGAGACAGAAGTGATGCAAACTTAGAATTACATAAAACAAATGAAAGTTAAGAAAACCAATAAACACAAACTTTCTTTCAATAGCACTTCCTTTACCTTGCACCAGAGTGCATGACTATAGTTTCTGGTAGTGACATGTATGGAAAAACGTCCAAACTTCTTGATGTAAACAAACACACAGCAAATAAAACCAGTCAGTTTAGGCAACTTCAGAATAACACAATTAAAGTACTAAATACTTCAGTAGTGACATCTTCTGATTAAAGTCTCAACTTCATGTAGTAGTAATTTCACATTTTGGTCGACAGAGGAGTTCACTAAGGGGCTTAGTTTGAATGAGCGGAGTTGAGGTGTACCTCCCTGTACAGACCTCCCCACTCCAAATGACCTTCCTGGGAGTGGCGCAGAAGAAATGTGAGAAAACATTTTCAGTTGAAAATAATTTTTTTAATAAGTCTCTTCCGGAAGTTGGTTTGTAGAAATTTTTTCCCACCAGATTAAAAGTCTTGTTGAGATCGTAGAAGTTCATTACGTGCTGATTAATCTTGACGGCTAGACCTGCCGCCGCTGCCGATACCCAGGTGAGGTCGCCCGATTCCCCGAGTACCCTCAGATACAACTCTCCCGCTACAATGAGAGGGGTAGTCGTAGTGATGGTCGCCGCAGTTCGGATGTAAATGAGCAGTCCCCAGATGTGTTGGCGGTAAGGTTACCGCACTTCACCGTTTGCCGGGAAGATGGACTCCGGCGCGCCGTTCAGAAGGAGGCCTCACTAGAGTGGAGTGGGCCCAGTTCCCGCTCCGGTATCTCTCGCCAGATGTTGCAGCACGGCGGCTGACGGCTGAGGGGGTACTGAAAGAGTAAGATATAGGCGACAGAGATATATTGTTGGAGCCTTGATAGTAGATCTTTATTGGTGATGGGGAGGGTCGGGCGGCGTAGAAGGTGTGTTTGTGTGTCCCAGAGTTGCAGGAGACGGGGGCATGGTAATGGCCACCAAGGAAATCAACACAGAAAATATCAGAGGGGAAGATCGTACACAACAGTTACGATACAAACATAAGGCAGAAGGCCTCTAAGTACTCTTTAATATATTCCAACGAAGTATAACCTTCGACTCCTGCCAATTTTTAATGGCCAAAGTAATCAACAGTAAAATTACACAGGTTTCACCTGAGAGAGGTGAACCCTGAAGATCCTCTCTGTGGCTGGATTACTGACTAATAAGGTAACTGGTGTTAAAAGATCTCGAATAACGCATGGCCCATAGAATCTGGGGGCAAGCTTGCCCGCAGGAACGGAATGTTTAACCATGACTTGATCTCCGACTTTTAAATTGGTGGGCCTCCGTCCAGGATCGTATATTTCCCTAACCTTTTCATGGGAAGCTTTAAGATTGCTTTTAGCCTTCTTCCATAGATCTCTAAAATTATCGGGATCTATTGTCTCTGGTAATATATCATTAAGTGACCAAAGATTAGAGAGCGGCGTGTTAGGAACAAATTTCAACATCAGAGAAGCTGGAGTATACTTATGGGACTCATGAACCGCCGAATTTAAAGCAAAGGCCAACCAATGCAGGGACGTGTCCCACCTGGTATGATCTTCACAATGAAACGCAATTAGAGCAGGTCTAAGGTTACGATTGACCCGCTCCGCCAGTGATGGTTGAGGGTAATAAGCTGAAGTGGTTACATCAGATATAGATAGGTCAGAACAGAATTTACTGAATAAATTGGATGTGAATGCCTTAGCATTATGGGAAACTATATATTGACAGCGGCCGAAAGAAGCATATATAGTAATCAAACAAGAAATATTGGACTGAGCGGTTGCCAGCTTAGTCGGAAAAAACCCAGGAAAATCTAGTGAAACCATCTACTCACACTAGAATAAATTTATTGGCGTTCCTCTTTGATTGGGGAAAGGTCTGACTTAGTCTATATATAGGAGTTCCATGGGGCGCGACGCTTGATGACATGACAATAGATCTAGTTTAGTGGACACGGTGGGCTTACAGAGCAAGCAAGACTCACAAGCTTTTACCATTTCTCTGATTTCACCGTCCATACGTTTCCAAATGATCAAATCTCGGATCCTTTCTCGAGATTTGAAGATACCTAAATGCCCTCCTAATCTGGTCTCATGATAGTCATAGGCACAAGCACAGCTTGAACCACTACTTTCGTTTTTTGATCATGCCTCGACAGGCAACAAAAAACCCCGTTTCTCAACACATAAGGGATGACATATTCCCCAGAAGAAACGGTTTCCAAAATAGGAGCCAGCACTGGATCTTCATGTTGGTATTTTGAACTATCCCTAAACAACATGGGGGTATCAGTTAGAATGGCATTAATGCCCGAAGGTATGGGCGTGCTAAGAGAAGAACTATCTTCCTGTTCGGTGGTTTCCACGTAGTGAGAAAGCATGCGGTTTAGTCCATCCGCAACTACATTCTCGGATCCCCGAATATGCCTCACATCAAATTGGAAGGCTTGGTTATCTGTTTCTAGGTCAAACTTGGCATGTTCCAGATAGAGTCGGAACTTCTCTAGTGCAAATAAAACTGCCAAACCCTCAAGTTCATAGATGGAATATTTGGCCTCTTGAGCCGATAAAGTTCTAGAAGCATAGGTGATGGGTCGCCTTCCGATTTCTGTTTCCTGAAGGACAGCAGCCACCGCCGATGATGAGGCGTCGGTTTGGACACTGAATTTCTTTGAGAAATCAGGCATAGCTATTAGCTAATTTCAGATCTTCGAAAGCGGCTTTTTGAGATTGCCCCCATTCAAATTTGATACCATTCCTATGGAGTAAGTTCAAGGTCGCCGCTCTGTTAGCGAAGTCAGGAATCAATTTTCTGAAAACATTCACCATGCCGATGAACCTGGCAATAATTTTGATGTCCTTAGGCGGTTTGAAATCACGGATGGCCTGTGTTCTAGAATTTATATGAATAAAAATGAATCGCTAAATGTGTTGCTAAGCGCAAAACTCGGGAATGGCTGGACCAATTCGACTAATTCTTTTTTTAAAATATTCGTCGAGGTCCGAGTAAGGTTTTTACGAAGAGAAAAATCGGAAAAAGTGACAGGAAATACCATAAAAGCCCCATTTCTCTTTTCCATTCAAACTGTTCGTCTCTCTTCCCTTCTCCCAAGTTTGCGCTTAGCGCTGTCCTCCTCTAATTCAGCGCGTTTGCCAAATGTCCGTAAATCTCAATGTTATCGGTTAAAATGAGTGAATATCGGATTATGTACACAATTTCAAGCCGCGTTCGATGCCGTTAACGAAACATAGGTTTACAAAATAATTGAGTGTGAAAATGTTAATATAACGGAATATTACTTCAAATGCAATATCTTCATTGCATAGAACTTATCATGTCATAACTTCTATTTTATATTCACTATATTTGTAATTTTTTCACTGCTGTTAAAGGAACATTTCAGCTCGACGTATTGCACCCGCCCCTACCCTAAAAGGCACCGACATTGGATCTACAGGGTCGCACATGGGTCAAAAAAAGTTATAAATAGATAGGCGCTGAACTAAAGTAATCCTTATAGGCATGCTGGGTAGGAAATACGGGTCATACCTTATGTACCGGGCGGTACAACTCCACACCGTTTATTTAAAAGTTGCGCCAGTTGAAACTCCTCTTCTGGAGGAAGGTTGAACTTTATCTATTCTATTAATTCTCTACTTTCTCAGAAGATGTCACCACGTGGAAAATTTTTGAGTTTGTGAACTGTGTCATTTTTGATGTGTCTTTGTTTCGCTTGAAGTAAGAAGTGTGAACTTTCTCTTCTAGAGGACACTACTGAAGAATTACAATAGTGCAACCTAGTGCGAAATCAAAGAACTATTGTGTTGGAGAAATTTTTATTTCAAGAGTTTGTTCTTTGTTAAATTTCTTTCTGTCATGGTTTAAGTTGGCTGTATACCCCTCCTTTTCCCCTGATTTTGGATCTAGCCAATCCCGAATTTCTTTAATTAATTTTCCACCAATAATGTGTTTCTTCTTCCTCTATGTAGGGGTTTCTTTTCCCTAGCCAATAAAAACTTTGAGGGAGGGTGTTTTATTTCCCCTAACGCCTAGAATCTTCCGCGAGAGGATATAAACTGCTGATTTTGGGGTCTCCGGGCCACTTCTGTTCCATCTTTCAGTGTATTAAGTACATAGCAGGAGGCGGGAAGCGCCTCTTTCTTCTTCAGCCGTTCAACACCAGGTAATGGCCCATTAATAACTTCTTTTCTTGCTAGGTCGGCAGTTTAACACTCGCGGCGGGTTCGAAGCATTTCCATCATGTAACCTTTTCCTAAAATGTAATTACTCTTTTCATCTTTTTCTTGTAAAGCTAAATATTGGGATAGAGAGTGCTAACCCTCTCGAGCTCCCACTCACATTTGTTTTGAGGGGAACTTATTTTCTCAAACTATTCTTCGTTTATGTAATGTAAAGTGTTCTTCTCTAAGTCACCTCTGTAGTATGGGATTAGCCCTTGCGTTAGCGGCCCAGAGCCAGATTAGGTTTTAAAAAACAAAGTGTATTAGGAGTGAAAGATCGCCTCCTCTCAAATGGTTATTTTAGAGGTCATGTAATCAACCTTCTTTTCATGTAATAGACCTCTGTAGGTTGGGTATTTTACCCCTGTGAATACGTCCTTAGAGGACGGCTTGAAGGTAGAGTTTGGTGTGGCCTTTGAGAGGCTTAAATTTTAAGAGCGGATCGCTCTTTTGAAAATGGAGTGTCATATGCCTCGTGGAGGCTTTTCTGTGTAATTCGGAGCCAGGGGCTCCTAGGGATGAATGGGGTTTTCTGCCCCTCTGTTAAAACTTGTGTTTGTGGTAAAACTGAGCTGATCGCTGAAGTCAGGGCGTGAAGCCCAAGACCTGTAAATATTGTATCTCCCCTTGTTTTGCTACATTGTACCTGCCATGTCTGTTATTGCTTGGTTTTTGAAAAGAAAATATAACCTAGTTAAATTTTAAATTAATTTTACATTAACTTTGATTCCGTAGTTTGAAACCCATTCACGCCCGCACCTTCTTACGCCTCTACCTACCGCTAAAACACGGTAACAAGTGGTAGCAGAGCGTGGTTGAATGGGTCTCAATTTAGCCCCTTTTGACGGCTAAACATTGCTTTGATTCGAACTCTAACAATTGTCTCAGTTGCTGGAATTTTTTGAGTTTTTCAAAATTGTTCTGTCATCATGCCCGGCCCTCGCGATGTTCTCCTCCTTAACTATTTGCGCAAAGAGGAGTTGATATACGAGTTAACTATCAGAAATGTGCAATCTGGAGGCACGGTTGCAATCGACACCAACAAGCTTAGAGAGTCCCTTGATTTGCCCATTTCCATCCCCAATTTGGGAGAGAAAGAAATTGATGACTCTCTTTCCACGATCGTCGAGAATATTACTGGGCTAGCATCTGTAGTCAGCTTTTTTGATGAAAACGATCCGTCTCCTAATCAAATTAAGCGTGTGCAAGGCAGGCTGTATCACTTTGCAAATAGAGTTAATGATCTGTTGTCTCTAAAGGTGAATGACGTTCAGAGGAAGGACGCTAATACGCTCCTTGAAACTATTTCTGAATTGTCTAATAAGGTCACTCAATTGCTAACCGGCGAAGTTCCTCCCAAAACTGATCAACCCGCCACAGTGAACGTAGGTAGTGATGAAGAGCCTCCTCAGGGAGAAGTCAATAGGATAACCGTTGCTGCTCAAACTATCTCTGCCCCATCGAACAACGAATCTGAACGCCGTGCGTCATTGGGTAACATCCGCTCGGAATTAACTTCTTTGCCATTGAAACCTTTAACGACTATGTCACCTGGGTTCAGTAGCTTGCCTCATCCATTGGCAATGTTGCTTAGAGGTATCTCTAAGTTTTCCGTCAACACCACCAGTGATGTAATTTCATTTTTAAGATTTCTAGTGGAATTTCAGGATCATGCTCTGGTTTTTTCTCTTTCGCCATGTCAAATTTTGCAAATTATCTATCCGTATGCTATTGGTATTCTCTCTGATAAAATCGTAAGAGCCATTGCCGAGCAATCATCTATTGAGGATTTCCATGCCCATTTGCTAGCTAACTTCATCCCGGCTAGGGCCAGGTCCTCCTTGATTCAGAAGTACTATTACCGTGTACAGCGCTTGGATGAAAACTTGGCTGATTTCATTCAAGATATCAAATTCTACACTAGGGTGTTTGCTCTGCACTTTCCTGAAGATCAGATTGTGCAGGCTATTGTAGAAGGTATTTCGCCATCCTACAGGTCATATTTGTGTTTCGCGGCGTGTCCGCAAACCTTCTCTGAACTTGAAGCATTGGCCGTCTCAGCGGAAGGAGTTAGATACGCCGATTCTTTGCGTGTCGCGAAAGAACCCCCGCCTTCCTTTAGTAACACTCGGCCTCCACCTCGCCGACCAGTCAATCCCCGTAAATGTTATGCTTGCGGGTCGCCTGAACATCTGCGGAATAAGTGTCCTCTGATCAAGTCAAGTGGGACAAGGAATGGAGCAGGGTCATCACAAGGCTGTTTTAAGTGTGGGGCCTTCTCACATATCGCCAAGAATTGCCCAAACTCAAATAGCACCCCCTCCTGCTCAACTTCTGGTGCAAATTCCAGCTATTCCAATAATAAAAAGTGACTAGTGGCGTCGGCTGAGCCGACTAATCCATCTTCCCGAGACTTAGCCCCTAGTAAACAGGTTGTAAATGCAGAGAACGACCAGCCTTCAAATTCATCTTTTGAATGCCCTAAAGAGTGTCTTAGGATTGCGGCGGATACCCCCGCACCTGTTCCTTTTCTTAAGATTGAGTTAAATAACGAGCCTATAACAGCTCTCTTAGATTCAGGCAGTGTTTGTTCCATTATTTCGGCTGATTGGTATTCTAAATTGAAATCTGTTTGTAAACTCCCTGACTATGACTCATCTCCTGTTAAATATGTTTCGGCTAATTCATCTCCATTAGAAATTCTAGGTTCCTTACATGTCAAAATTCGGGTTTTTAAATTTACATGGAAGATCAAATTGTTTGTGGCCAAGCGTTTGTCTTGCCCCATCATATTGGGAGCGGACTTCATTTCTCACACTGGTCTTGTGCTCGATCTCCAGAGTAGGTCGTGCACATTCAAATTTGCGTCCAATTGTAGAATTCCCTTGTTAAAGTGTAATTCTGTATCATGTTCATCTATTTCGCCTACCCAGGATGAGATGTTGTTAGACCTTAGACATCTACCTGAGGAGCAGGCTGATAGTATTCGGAAACTGTGTCAGTCGTTTCCCGAGGTGTTCTCTGATACTCTTGGTGTTACTGACCTTATTGAATACAAAATTGAGGTCACGGATTCGATTCCTGTTCGCTTTCCACCTTATAGGCTGTCCCCTCCTAAAATGAAAGCTCTGAAAGAAATCATCGATCAGATGTTGAAAGATGGTATTATTAGGCCCTCTAAGTCAGCGTATTCTTCGCCTATTTTTCTAGTCCCGAAACCCCAAGGAGGCTTCAGGCCTGTCATTGATTACAGGGCTCTCAATCGGAAGGTGGTGTTGCAATCTGTGCCCCTTCCCGACCTTCATTCTTGCTTTTCATGGTTTCGTAAGGCCAAGTTCTTCACCATCTTGGACTTGAATCAGGCCTATAATCAAATTCCCCTTGCCGAAGAGTCTAAACATCTTACAGCGTTTGCCACGGACTGGAATTTATATGAATACAACCGCGTGCCTTTCGGGCTCCCCACGGGGGCAGCTGTGCTCACTAGGCTACTAGATAGGGTCTTTTCCGACATCAAATTTGAGTACTTATATCACTACTTGGATGATGTCGTCGTATTTTCCGAAACCTTTGAAGAACATCTAGATCATTTGCGAGAAGTTCTCAATCGCCTTCGTAAGGCTGGGTTAACTGTTAAGTTGTCCAAGGTTGCCTTTGCTAAGCCCTCTATGTCATTCCTAGGGCATATTGTGTCACCTGATGGTGTAGCCGTCGATCATTCTAGAACACAGGCCATCCGTGATTTTAAACCTCCCAAGGACATTAAAGGTATCGCCAGGTTCATTGGCATGGTGAATTTCTTCAGGAAGTTCATTCCTAATTTTGCTAATAGAGCGGCGCCCTTAAACCTTCTTCGTAGGAAAGGCATCAAATTCGAGTGGGGACCTTCTCAACAAGCCGCTTTTGAAGATCTGAAATTAGCTCTCTGTAATGCCCCTGTACTTGCTATGCCTGATTTCTCGAAGAAATTCATCGTCCAAACCGACGCATCGTCGTCAGCAGTAGCTGCAGTTCTTCTTCAAGAGACTGAACTAGGGAGGCGACCCATCGCCTATGCGTCTAGGACATTGTCAGCTCAAGAAGCAAAGTACTCCATATATGAGCTTGAAGGTTTGGCAGTCTTATTCGCCTTAGAAAAGTTCCGTCTCTATCTGGAACACGTCAAATTCGATCTGGAGACAGATAATCAAGCCTTAAGCTGGGTCTTAGGTAGGCCGCGTCGTACAGGTCGTATAGCCCGTTGGGCCATCCGTATTTCTGCCTTCCAATTCGATGTACGGCATATCAGAGGTACTGAAAATGTTGTTGCCGATGGACTCAGCCGTATGTTTCATAACGACGTAGAGACCCACGAACCGGTCGACAGTTCATCACCTTCCGAGTCCATACTATCTGGTGTTAATGCCATCTTAACAGATGCTCCCATGCTTTTTAGGGATATTGAGAAATACCAACGTGAAGATCCGACGCTGGCTCCGATAATGGAAACCCTTTCTTCTGGGGAACATGCTGTCCCTTATGTTCTGAGGAATGGTGTTCTATGTTGCCCTTCGAGGCATGATAAGTTGATGAAAGTTGTTGTTCCAGCGGTTCTTGTACCTATGATCTTCAAATACTATCATGAGACCCCATTGGGGGGGGCATCTTGGAATCTTTAAAACTCGTGAATAGATTCGTGAAATGTTCATATGGAAAGGTATGGACGGTGAAATTCGGGAACTTGTAAAAGCTTGTAAATCTTGTTTGATCAGTAAACCCACCATGTCCACTAAAGTAGGCCTTTTGTCTTCTCATCAAGCGTCGCGCCCCATGGAACGCCTGTATATCGATTATGTGGGACCCTTCCCCCAGTCAAAGGGTAATGCCAACAAGTTCATCTTTGTGTGTGTAGATGGTTTTACAAGATTTTCCTGGTTATTTCCGACTAAGCTGGCTACCGCTCAGTCCACCATTACTTGCCTAAATTCTATTTTTGCTTCTTTTGGTCCGTGCCAATACATTGTATCTGATAATGCTAAAGCTTTTACATCAAATCTGTTTCGTAAATTCTGTTTTGACTTGTCCATCTCTCATGTAACTACATCTGCTTATTACCCTCAACCATCTCTGGCTGAACGGGTTAACCGTAATCTCAGGTCCGCACTTATTGCCTATCATCATGAAGATCATTCTAGGTGGGACACGTCCCTGCATTGGTTAGCTTTTGCTTTGAATTCGGCGGTTCATGAATCTCACAAATTTACTCCAGCTTCTTTGATGTTTAAGTTCGTTCCCAACACGCCGCTCTCTAACCTCTGGTCTCTGAATGACATTCTGCCCGAGACAATAGATCCGGACAACATTAAAGATCTTTGGAAGAAAGCTAAAGCTAATCTTAAAGTATCTCATGAAAAGGTTAGGGAAAGGTATGATCGTGGACGGAGACCCACCACCTTGAAGGTAGGTGACCAGGTTATGGTCAAAAATTTTGTTCCCGCGGGCAAGCTTGCCCCCAGATTTCATGGGCCTTGTATCATTCTCGATTTTCTTACGCCGGTTACCTTATTGCTAAGTAATCCAGCCACCGAGAGGATATTTAGAGTTCACCTGTCCCAGGTGAAACCGGTGTAATTTCTGTGTTAACTTGCTTCATATTATTTTGAAAGGATATGAAGGTTATATATTTTTTTTGAGTTTCACTTTAAGGCATTCTGCCCCTTCTGTAATATTTTGGTTTTAGATGTAAGCCTTGTGTAAAACCTGCCCCGACCCGTTAAACTGCCATCCTGTTCTTGCCACGGCCATTACCACGCTCCCGTCTCCTGCTCCACCTTACACTGTGGCTTCATAATAGTAAATGCCATGGATATCTACACGCCGCTGGCCCCTCAACCTCTCCACAAGCCTGTACCCTCAAAGAAAATGATTGTCCAACACAATTCTGCCGCCTAGCTTTAATGTTTCAGCGCCCCCGCAGCCGCGCAGCGCCGTGCAGCGACTGGGGAGGGGGATGGGCCCCCTCCTCTCCAGCGAGGACGACATGTGCACGGCGAGCCGGAGCTCACCTCCCGGCCAAGGCTGATGTGCGGCGCACGACCTGCTACATGCCCGCAGCCTGTATCTGTTCACCGCGGGCGCGGCGTACTTCAACACCTCTGCTCCCCTCATAGTGCGGGCGAGCGGTATCTCAGGGTACTTGAGGGGTCCGAGCGGCCTCCGTTGGACGCAAGCTGCAACGGCCGGTCCGGCCATTCGACTCAATCTACATCTACTACATGGACAGTCACCATAAGCAATAACTACACTTGGGAATTCAACTACAATATTTGGTGGACATTGCAAAATTTTTCTTCACCTTTAAGTATTAAAAGTTTATCTTCAGAAATTCAACTTCTACAAACATAAAGACTTTCATTCACCTGCAACAACAACATTTTGAAACTGAATTAAGAAATCTTGTAAATGCTTCTGCTATCTATCTTCGTATCAACATCATTACTTGGACTTTGTTTCAAACTGATTTCATGTGTCACCCCTGGAGGAACTTTTGGGGGGGGAGGTCTGTACCGGGCGGTACAACTCCACACCGTTTATTTAAAAGTTGCGCCAGTTGAAACTCCTCTTCTGGAGGAAGGTTGAACTTTATCTATTCTATTAATTCTCTACTTTCTCAGAAGATGTCACCACGTGGAAAATTTTTGAGTTTGTGAACTGTGTCATTTTTGATGTGTCTTTGTTTCGCTTGAAGTAAGAAGTGTGAACTTTCTCTTCTAGAGGACACTACTGAAGAATTACAATAGTGCAACCTAGTGCGAAATCAAAGAACTATTGTGTTGGAGAAATTTTTATTTCAAGAGTTTGTTCTTTGTTAAATTTCTTTCTGTCATGGTTTAAGTTGGCTGTATACCCCTCCTTTTCCCCTGATTTTGGATCTAGCCAATCCCGAATTTCTTTAATTAATTTTCCACCAATAATGTGTTTCTTCTTCCTCTATGTAGGGGTTTCTTTTCCCTAGCCAATAAAAACTTTGAGGGAGGGTGTTTTATTTCCCCTAACGCCTAGAATCTTCCGCGAGAGGATATAAACTGCTGATTTTGGGGTCTCCGGGCCACTTCTGTTCCATCTTTCAGTGTATTAAGTACATAGCAGGAGGCGGGAAGCGCCTCTTTCTTCTTCAGCCGTTCAACACCAGGTAATGGCCCATTAATAACTTCTTTTCTTGCTAGGTCGGCAGTTTAACACTCGCGGCGGGTTCGAAGCATTTCCATCATGTAACCTTTTCCTAAAATGTAATTACTCTTTTCATCTTTTTCTTGTAAAGCTAAATATTGGGATAGAGAGTGCTAACCCTCTCGAGCTCCCACTCACATTTGTTTTGAGGGGAACTTATTTTCTCAAACTATTCTTCGTTTATGTAATGTAAAGTGTTCTTCTCTAAGTCACCTCTGTAGTATGGGATTAGCCCTTGCGTTAGCGGCCCAGAGCCAGATTAGGTTTTAAAAAACAAAGTGTATTAGGAGTGCAAGATCGCCTCCTCTCAAATGGTTATTTTAGAGGTCATGTAATCAACCTTCTTTTCATGTAATAGACCTCTGTAGGTTGGGTATTTTACCCCTGTGAATACGTCCTTAGAGGACGGCTTGAAGGTAGAGTTTGGTGTGGCCTTTGAGAGGCTTAAGTTTTAAGAGCGGATCGCTCTTTTGAAAATGGAGTGTCATATGCCTCGTGGAGGCTTTTCTGTGTAATTCGGAGCCAGGGGCTCCTAGGGATGAATGGGGTTTTCTGCCCCTCTGTTAAAACTTGTGTGTGTGGTAAAACTGAGCTGATCGCTGAAGTCAGGGCGTGAAGCCCAAGACCTGTAAATATTGTATCTCCCCTTGTTTTGCTACATTGTACCTGCCATGTCTGTTATTGCTTGGTTTTTGAAAAGAAAATATAACCTAGTTAAATTTTAAATTAATTTTACATTAACTTTGATTCCGTAGTTTGAAACCCATTCACGCCCGCACCTTCTTACGCCTCTACCTACCGCTAAAACACGGTAACACCTTACTAAAATGATAACACATTCGGATCAAATTTTAGCTAACAAGACCGGATTATTTAACCTTGATGGTGATGAGAATGACGCATTAAGATACACTGATGAACTACATTAATATTCATAATTATTGTGGACGTCTGTCCATTATGCGTGATAGAAATGAGCGAGTTTATCGCGAAGCGATGTATCGTGACATGAAGCGAATAGAAAATTTTACCATAACGCTGAGGCTATATTATATCACTAACACATAAAATTAACTTGCACGCGACAACATGTCTTAGCAATCCCTACTCTAATGAAGACCTAGATTTCCCAATGAAATGACGTAAAAGAAAAATACATATGAAACAACACCTGGGTCGAACCGACCCTCGCTAGTATAGACATTGCCAGGCCGATGGACAGAACCACCGCTGACCTTATTTACAATCAAACATGACACATAGAACATATAAAAACCATACATGACATTGAACCCATGACCTTTGTGCCCTAAGAACATTATGCATAAATTAACAATTAAACTAAAAGTTGGATTCTTGATAGCATGGATTTGACACGTGACGAGGGGGTGATTACCTTCGGTCCCACGCTCTAGGATACATGACGTCAGTCACACGTGTCGACGGCGGAAGAATCTCAAGTAATTTTTGTGAACTATTTCAAAGCGCGTGTACATGGCGTGACCCAAGCCAAGTCAAAAAAATATAGTGCCTATCAAAGGGGGTCAATCATCTCACAAATCGAACCCGTATAAATTTTAAATGTCCATGAACACTACCGCCAGAAATGTATCAAGCATGTAGTCACTTTCAAAACTCTTGAATTACAGTTTAGTTAAGTCAGAAAATTTATAGAAGTTTTCTTGGCGGCAAAGGGAGATATCCGAAGAGAGGGGTAACTGCTATAAATATGAAGGGACGCCATGACGAAGTCTCCTTCTCCGGCATTTGTGATACAAAGCGGACGAAAAATTGTTGAGCTGCTCTGCGAAACCAAACAACGAAAGTAGACTGAGTTCAACTGCAGATTTTAGCCATTGCGGCTAGGTCTTGACTCCATGAGGAGATAGTTTTCTTGAGTGAGATAATTGTACCAGATAGGACGGTCACAGTACTGAATAAATTCGAATGTGATTAAGTAATTCGTGTGCGGAAATAATTATAGTCCATCGTGTGCGCTCAGAAAACAAGTGAAGGGTATTCTCTTTTTTATGCTTTATTCCAGGAAACCTGAAGAAAGATAATAATGATCTGTACAGTCATGAATGTAAATATGGCTAAATAAAATGCCAGGGTCGCAGGTGAGCCCCATGACGAACAATGGTGTGACTACATGCGGTAGGTGACTTTCCATCTTACTACCTCTTATATCTTGTCTCATGATCTCTAAAAGTGTATTTGAATGGGGATATACGACGCAGTGGTCACCCCTACTAAGTTTTGTAAATGTAAGAATACGACTAAAAGAGTCATTTGATTTATTTTCCACTTGGATAAAAATTTTGAAGTCTTGCGAGTGCCGTATAATGTTGTAAAAAGTTATTGAATAGGGTTTCGAAGTGATATCACGTCCAATGTAGATCGTCATCCGTGTGAGTGTACTGCCTATATTTTGTGATGTCAAATTAAGATGTTCATTCGACGTAAATTTTTCCTGTCTGCAATTTGACGTTAGTAATGTAGAAATCCATGGTCACTCATTTTCAATCGAGTGGAAGCGCGCTGTCGGGTGAGAACCTAGGGTGATGAATTTGGTCACGGAGAGAAACGTTTTTCTAGGCCCATTTTAAACTGTGTCTGGCTGACAATAAAAGATCTGGTAGAATGTTTCAGTCATTTCTCGTAAAAATCAAGTTATTAAATACGATATCATTTATGCGAAGTTATTCATGATTAATGCATTGTGCGATATTAGGCGTCGAGATTTCTAGTAAGGATTTTATTCCAGTTCTTTGTCGATGATAATTGTGGAGCTGGGAAACAGAGGTTAGTTTTGTTGATATGAGATTTGTGAATCAGGTTGGACCTGTCATTGAAGCCGGGACATGGAAGCCCGAGGAATGTTTTATATGAGTTGAGATGAGATGTGCGAATCAGGTTAGAGTCCTGTCATTGAAGCTGGGACACGATAGCCCGAGGTATATTTTATAATGTTGGGAATGGAAAGAAATTCATAGAAATCCATAGCGGTGTTAATTGGCGACGCGTATAATTAGTGTGGGCATCTTGAAGCTTAATCTGTGCATTTTGTTGGTTAGAATATCGTATTTGTTTAATTTAACGGCAGAGTTTAAAGAGAGCATTTTGAGAAGCCAGTCAACTGGAATAAATCAGGTGTTTCATGTTACTGCCAAGCGAACTTGGGGACGAGAGGCCTCAGCTGTGATAACGGGACAGGCGTGGAATTGAGATTGTACTGTATTCTCGGCCGGGGAAAACGTTAAAATGCTGGATTTAGTTGAAATTCATAGCCGGTAATGATCTGAGTATTGTGAAATACTGTAAAATTTGTTTAATTGGGGACGTAATGAACATTTGAAATCACGAACTTTGAGTATAAGGAACAGAGTAACCAAATTCAGGGTTGTCCAAAATATAGGGCGATGGTTGTGATGATCGGTTTGTCTGTGAGGGGTGTGCAAAATTCATAAATGGTATGACGAGATATGACATCGTAATTATATGGCGAGTTGTTTGGTTTGTACGTAGATGCTTAGGATATCCAAGTGTTAATAACGGTTAGGACTAGATTAGATTTTAAAGTGTGAAATCATGAGACAAGATATAAAAATGGACATGAATTATGTAACAATTCTTTTCTAGCCAGATAAATATCACTAGATTGAATTCACATCACAGCTGCGTAGAAATTTGTGAAGAAACTAGAGTCCGCGGAGATAAAATTTGTTGTTCGTTAGCATTTCGTCAAATCATTTAAATTTATTTAATTATTAAATGCAGTGAAACCGCATTTTGAAATAACTTTAATCAAGCGAATAAATTGGAGATGCATTCTGGAAATTTTAGTTTGTTTTCTGGGGAATATTAAAAAATAAAGTAACGATTAAGGGGACATATCCGAAGGAAATGGATTTTACTGCCACAAAGTTTGTGAGCATTGCTATTGTTGTAATTATTGAACTTTGATTGATTGAGCAGTGAATGTGCTGGGATAGTAAAGTGGAAACTTTGGTCATCAACCGATGTAACTTAATTGTGTTTAGCCTTCAGCCTAGAAACTTGGATGGTCAGGGGGTCATCAACCTCAGTGTCTTAGATTAGGACCATATGCCATTGTAGACTCATTTCCTTGCGGTCATCATCCACAATGACTTTAAAGTAACTTAGAAGATTAGATATCGGTCCATGACATAGACGCAGGTCACATCGATTCAATTAAGGGTCCATGCCGTAGAACCACTGTGTGGCACACACCAATTGGACGTTCTTAATTATACCCAGAGTCCAGAGTTCGTGTTACGAGGGCTGGACCATAACGAATCACTATGATGGTGCATGTGGTCTCACATGGAAGCCGAATTTAAGGATTTCCAGACTATCCTTTCTTAAATGATTAATAATTGAGACAATGGTTTCTAGTATGAATGCCCGTCAGACAGTTACGTTAAAGTCTCACACCAGTGTTCTGACGTTTATGTAAAAATGATTGTGGTGTCCAGTGGACACAATTGACTTCTATGATACCGTTGACATATCAGATTGCTTCAGAATTTTCCTGAATAAATAGGAATCTTTTAAACAGTCCTTTCATTCCAGTAGATAGATTAGAATTACTGAACCCTACCTTTACCTCAGCAAGTGACGAAGAACCCGATACGACCCAAGAGACAGATCTCATGAACTTTGCTGATAGGTAAGAAAGGTAGATATCCCTCAATATGGACCAAAGGGTTCAATATGCAGCAAATACGTGTGGCACTTCAACCTTCCTTTTGGCGCTGTAGGCTTCCAATGCCTACGTTGAGCATCGAACTGACAACCCCTTGCGATGAAGACATGATCCTTTAATCCCTATCTATATTATACTCAAACAATTAACAATGATTCACTGGCAAACATTAGCATTATCGGCCGGGTCACTTGTTAGTAAATACACTACTCTGGCGTGTTGAATAAATCACATATTTAGCCGTTCAGACAGGCCTACTTGTCTTTACTTTAAAAGCCCCTCCTTTACAGGGATGGGACACACACACACACAAAAACAAAAAACACTGGTAGCAAGGTCAGACGGTTCCGTCCACCACCCCAGGGGTCGATAGCCCTATATAACAGACGTGACATTCCCTTTCAAAAGGGAACAAAAACACTTCACATTGACGTACATCCACAAAATAATCTAAGGGCTCATAACTCGCGCAAATCGCCTTGAATTCAACACATATTTTCTCAACAGTATCACGTCAGTTTTACAACGCGACACCGGTATTACAATGCTAATAATTACGTGACCACTATTATTATTATTATTATTATTATTATTTCCATCTTTTAACTGTCATTCTACATGACTTACCTGGTGCTTTGATCATACCAGGTCATCGTGCGGGATCTACTTCGCAATTACAATATAATTATCACACGGCAATTAACACCTAATTAATAACTTCTAATTAATTGATGGTTAGCACTTGGTTACTCTATCGTCACACGGCAATACAGTAATCAATTCAATATCCACACGATATTTATCTCACACTCAAATTGTAATTACATCCCGATGAATTTAATCAATTAATCAATTTAAATCATAACGCTCCCTATATAAGTATTTCAAGGGAGGCCTTTGGGTATCAGTTCTGCCGGCGATTCTTGTAGTTCCGCGCCTTTACGCCATATAGTACTTACCATTTTTACCTGTCATGCACTTATCAAATTAGAATAATTACACTCTAACTGCAATTCCCTAACTCATTACTACCGGTCTTCTGACGCAAATAATCGAACAAAAGTCTCCCAAGATAAAATAACTGAATAAATCTCTACCACATGCAAAACTAAAGTATTATTTCCCTAAATTATTTACAATCAATCACTCAGACCTGTCGCCGACTCCCTAAACTAAGAATTAACAACTACGTGCCCATTTCGCCATCTATATTCAACTACACCTTGAACCTTTTATAGCGTCAGCTTATGATAAACATTTCCCATCCCCACTAGTAGTATAATTGGATGGTTCGGGCGTCGCCTCCTCCTCCGGGCTCCCAGGGGCTCCTCCGCCTCCGCCTCAGCCTCACGGGAGGCCCTCCCAGGGGCCCCCTCCGCCTCCGCCTCGCGGGTGGCCCTCCCAGAGGCCTTCTCCGCCTCCGCCTCCCGAGGGACCTTCCCAGAGGCCTCCTCCGCCTCCCGCGGGAAATTTGAATTGGTAAACAAAGCCACGTGCTTTTTGACAGCTGTCATCGACAACAACGCATCGCTAACCTCACTGCTGCCATCTTGACAGGCCTAAACCTCAGTGGTACCAACGTAAACTAACTAGCGCGAGATTTGAATTGGTAAACAAATCCACGTGTTTTTGACAGCCACGTGCTTTTTGACAGACAACAACGCATCGCTAACCTCAGTACTGCCATCTTGACGGGCCTAAACCTCAGTGGTACCAACTTAACCTAACTAGCGCGAGATTTGAATTTGTAAACAAATCCGCGTGCTTTTTGACAGCTGTCATCCGCCATCTTTAATCAATAGAGCACTGTGCTGCTATCATGCGGGCAATTTCGTCAGCTGTCATCCGCCATCTTTAATCCACAGAGCACCGTGCTGCTCTCTGTAGTAGCGGGCAATTTGAAGAGTTATGTTTGCTGTCATCCGCCATCTTTAATCAAGAGCGCACCGTGCTGCCATCTTTAGCTAGATACCTTTGAAATGTGGTGGCGGCGAATTGAAAAATTCCACGTGCTCTTGTTTAGTAAACAAACTCACGCGCTTTTCGTTAGCTGTCATCCGCCATCGTACATCGCAAACCTCAGTGCTACACTCTTTAGTTGAAATATGGTGGCGGATAATTTAAAAAGAAAAATTCTACAGCGACCATCCCTCGACGCTAATTGCACAAGATGGTGGCTATACATGGCTCCTTAAAGGTGCTTATGCAAGATGGCCGCTATACATAGGTTCTTATGAGACGCCCTTGGGATGCTTGCGCAAGATGGCGGTTATACGAGGCTCCTGATGAGACTCCCTAGGGATGCTTGCGCAAGATGGCGGTTGCTCTTATGAGGTGGCTTACGGGTCCTTGCACAAGATGACTAGAGACGCCCTAAGGATGCTTGCGCAAGATGGCGGACGCAAGATGGCGGCTATACACGACTCCTTATGAGACGCCTTAAGGGTGCTTGCGCAAGATGGCTGCTGCTCTTATGAAGAATGCTAGCTTAGAGGCTAACGTGTCATGCTAGTTCGATTCATTAAATTTGAGGCTTAAATGCAAAATGTTAAATATCTCCAAAACGGTGCATCGTAGAGCAAAACGGACAAAAGTTTTTCTGCCCATTACCTCGGTTCGTGCAGCCAGTCCCTGCTATGAATGGTGTGAAAATATTGCTCATAGGGTCAGTTGGTGCTTGCATTTCAGTGGGCTTGGCAGACTGATATGTACTAGCAACTTCTGACTCGGTGAGGAAAGCAACGGGAAACTACCTCACTCCTCATTTCCCTAGTACGCCTCTTCAGTGATACCTAGGCCATCTATGACAGCTTATGGCGGAACTGTTGAGGATCCAACCAGCCTTCGGGCTGAGGACTAAACACACCTCGGTTCGCAGTACGAGGAACATGATAGCATAAGAAAAACATAGTCTAATGATGAGATCAACGGTTCGGTTCCTACTTAGGCCCTTTGGCATTCGCTCTGTTTTAGCTTGTATTGAAGCAAGTCTTCGTAGCATGATTAGGTCTAGCTATGGTAGAGAGTATAACGTGCCGTGCAGATTCGATTCATTAAATTTGGGACTTAAATGCAAAATGTTAAACATCTCGAAAACGGTGCATCGTAGAGCAAAACGGATAAAATTTTTCTACCTGATACCTCGGTTTGCAGTATCAGGAACATGATAGCATAAGAAAAACATAGTCTAATGATGAGATCGACGGTTCGATTCCTACTTAGGCCCTTTGGCATTGGCAGCTATCTAATTCTACAAGATGGCGGCTATACATAGCTTCTTATGAGACAGCTTAAGAGCGCTTGCACAAGATGGCTTGAGACGTCCTAGGGGTGCTTGCGCAAGGTAGCAGCGACAAGACGGTGACTATACACAGCTCCTTATTGTGACCGTTCACAACATCACGTATGGTATGTCATGATATCCAGGAGATGGAATATGCCGTTTTCCGCGTCATTCTACCATAAAAACTGCCCAAGATAGAATATTTCTGCCCGCACCAGGACTCGATTTGCAGTATCCAGAGTCGCGCGACCGAGCTCTAGTTGCTGGTAATTAGCAGCAAGGCGGTGCAAGAGCGCTTGTACTCGAAGTTTTCTCACTCCAACCACGAGCGAGATGAAAGAGACGCGTTATCACGTGACAGAGAATCTAGGTCACTAGCTGAGCCCAGAGAGTATATCCAACGTGAAAACTAACATTATACCCTGTTTTCCTCGCTCATCCACCACTGCCAACTTATCGCGTTCAGCTGTTTTATTTCTGTTAATATTTATAAATCGCAAAATACCCAATGGATAATTAAGCGCAAACATTCATTTGAATCAGGGAATTTTACGCATAATTATGAGACCGAAAAGTGCTCTACTTAACTGACAGAGCGGTAACTACGCTGTAAACAAGGGCGCGTCTTAATGACTAACAGATGTTGGACCCCAACCGTGACAGCGAACACAAGGAATCCCCTGTGCTCGTCATCTTTCACCGCCAGAGACAAAAGGACGCTTTTGAGATTGCTTGAGAATCTACGAGGCTATTTCAAAAACAGTCACTCAGTGGAGATGGGAACACAGGAGCTACATTTTGATACCCTGTTCGTTACTCTAGGTTGCATATTAACGGACCAATGTGTGAGAAAGTGTTGCATTTTTCCCCCACCCTCAGCATTCGGGTCTCTAGCGTAGCGCGCCTGTATATTCAAGAGCTGAGAAGGAGACACTACCCAGTGCATTTTCAGTGTAGCGCCAGTACCGTAGTATTTCGTCGTGGTTTGTGTGTGAGTCGTTTGTGAAGAAATAATCTTGTAAATTGAGCAGTGTAATGCAGTGATTCATTAAAGCCTGTGAACATCTGCGAAAATACCCACAATCTAAGTAAGCTTTGTGCAAGTACAGTGTGTCGCTAATTAATATAGTAGGAGCAGCACGAAACCGTAATGACCGCTGTCCGTGTGTCGAAGAGGTCGTGCGTCGAGCCTCATATGTGCCTATACTAGTACGGCTCAATTAACCTCAATAGCCAGGTATCTCAGTGCGTGGAGTTGTGTGTGTATTCTCGACATAAATGAGAGATACAAAGAAAGTGCGTGAACGGCTCAGTGTCGGCATAATTAAGGGTAGTGTCACGACTATAAATCCATAATGCAGTTGAGAGCCTGACTTACACATGACTAGGCGAAATAGAATATGCTTGAAGTGTGGTCGTGTGAGACGAGAAATTTTAACCCAGTAGTGGCCTAACCAGTGACATTCTTTATTCAGGACCTAGAATAGCTGTATGCTGTTTATAAAGGAATAGGTACATGAGAAGGGAGCAGTGTCGGGCTACAGAGACAATACCGGCATTGGGTTGGAATGCTCGTGCTATTGAGCAGATCCAACCATATATTCAAATTGTGATGTGTAATAAACTAACGCATTCACTTGAGATATTTTCCCCTCATTTACATGTCTACGAGAACGCCGGTGTGAACGCCGACGTCCAGCTGAATGCCAGAATTTTGCCTGTATATTAGAGAGAGCCAGACGCATAGCTGTCTTCGCCTGGTGTAGCAGAGAACGTCGAGAACGTCATACCAGATCAAGCCGTCATGTTCGTGATTTGCCGGGAGGTCATCAAAGGTCTTCACATCGCCGATGACGTAATGCAAGGAGCTTAAACCCATGGTGTGCCCTCCTGTAAAGCTGTGAACGTGGTATCCAGAAGGCTGAGTACATTTCCAAGTATTTATATCCTTGAAGGTCGTGTCCCATTGTAAATATGTAGATTTTCCACTTAGATGTAACGTAGACTGCAAGCACGCCATTTCAGAGGGATAATAATAATTTCATTTTTATTTGTGTCTTTTATAGAATACTTTCATCATGGTTTTTGGACGACCATATTTTACTTCCATCCTTGTATAAGGATTCGATAATGCATGACGTAATTATAAGGACCTTGGCTTAATTAAGTGTGAAGCGCTGTCAAGTAGAGAAGGCTTAAATATTCTGTAAAAATGACTCCAATTACCGTCTTTCCATAGTATATACGAGTCATCAAGATTTTTCAGTAATTCATTTTTTTGGTGCGCTTCACCTGGTAGAGATCCCTCCTAATTAGTAACTAAGGCACCTGGAACAAGGCATCGAGACAGTGGGTATCTTACATCGCTAATTAGTTCGCGAATGCGCAAGTTAATTTGGACCTTGGTGGCAGGAGATCATCAATAAATCTGCATCGTAGTCAATGTACCGAGAGGAGAAATGAAATGGGTG
The DNA here is from genome assembly GCF_040414725.1 of Anabrus simplex. Lineage (NCBI taxonomy): Eukaryota > Metazoa > Arthropoda > Insecta > Orthoptera > Tettigoniidae > Anabrus > Anabrus simplex. The sequence continues at coordinate 309,374 of NC_090267.1, forward strand.
AACAGGCTGTAGCCATAATATATAGTGTGAAATGAAAATGTGAAGTTCCCTTGGAACTCTTTAGTAATGTACACGAAGTGGATCTCGTGTTGTGAATATGTTAATTACGGCCGGACATAACCGATATTGAATGTGAGGCCATTGTGGCTCAAGAAAAAGAAAGCAAGGTCGTTTACCGCGAAGTCATTGTATGAAGGCGGCCCAGCGCCCGCCCTTTAGAAATGGGTCTTGGAAGGCCATCAGCTGAATAGATTTACGAGCCTGGCTGTAGGGACGGAGAAAAGTGTTTTCTACACTGAAAGTAAACAGATACAAGTAGCTATTTCGTGCCTCTCGGTGCTACAATTACGTGCATTGATTTAAGTATTATCAACGTCGCGGTGATTCCAGATGAGCATTAAAGGAAGGATCCCTCCAATTTATTTCCTTAATTATTCACAGCGTGTAGGGAATTCCAGGTCAGATATACCCTGTCTCAGAAGGTCCTGAGTTCATTGCAGGAGACAGTAAAGCTTACTGTCACAAGCGGCAGGTGACTAAGGCCACCTGCGGTCCATTGTGTGTATGTGAAATGTATATATTCTTGTCCTTTTCTTGCAGGAGGTGTTATAATGATATGTTTATAATGTTTTGGTGTTGAAGTCGCTAAATGCTTGTCCATAGGTAACATCGTTGAGTAAATAATGTCCTGATATATGTGTTGATAAAATCCTAATGAAATGAGCGTGTTTATTATACTGCATATTTGGCAACGTTTAACTTAAGGAAGGGTTGTAACGCGACTTTCAAACGATTGGGAGTGTAAATTGCCTATTTCAGTTCATACGATACTAGCTAACTTATATCATAATTTGATGCAAATTGAATATATTAATTCTTGGTAGGTAAACAGATTTACAGCGGGGTGTGTCCATAATGATTAAATATGTGTGTGATTTAATATTAGTGTAGAGTGAAATAATTAGAGAGAAAACGCCTCTCTAAGTCTGAGGTAGTGTAATAGCTCGAGAGGGAACGCCTTCTTAAGTTTGAATATTTAAACGTATAATGAAGTGTAGAAAAAGACTACCGAAAATTTAAACGTCAAGATCACCCAAGTTACTGTATGTAAGGGTTTGTATGGCATACCCATGTAAATAATGTGTTTCACTAGTATAAGTAAAAATTTGTTATACAAGATATTGTCTCTCTTCTCAATAGTAATGAAATGGTATTCCTCTCATAATTAACCTTTCCCCCTACTATAGAGACTATTACTAAAGAACTTGCCGCTCCATCGGACAGTCCACAGACCCGAAAATGCGATACCGGCTCGGCTAGCGAATTATTCTAGTAGGGGAGGGTGAAGCTTCGACAACCGGGCTGAGTTCGAGGCTCACCGATGGTGCTCCATTCTAACGTCATATTTATGAACAATGGTAACTGGTCCATGTACTGATGCCTTGGAAAGGTACATTATGATACGGCCGAGAGGTGCTCACACAAGATGGTGGCTACTCTGATAAAGAAAGCTAGCTTTTGCATCGTGCAGGTATCTTTACAGCACTAAACCTCATACCTTTGAAACGTGGTGGCGGGTAATTTGAAAAATTCTACGTGCTTTATTCTATACATAAGCTGTTAAGGCCTCCTCTTATGTCAAGGCATAGCTCTATCGAACAAGTGTAAACCTGCATCGGGATAGCTAGAGTAAGCACGTGCTGCAGTGATGACGTCATTATGCATGTTTAGACTTGCAAATCACTAAAGAAACATAACAAGACTAGAATCGAACACTGCACTCTACGCCGTTAACTTTATCACGTGATCGGAACATTGATTGAAGGGTTTAGAACACTAAATAAGTGATCAAGACTAAAATAGAACACTGTACTCGATACAACATGTGTTTAGAACATGTCAAGTTATACCTTTGTTCTCAGAAGATTAGATTACCACACATTCCTTGTACGGCTAATAGGCTAAAGGGCTAATGGGCAAAAGGGCTAATGGGCTAATAGGCAAAAGGGCTAAAGGGCTAAAGGGCTAGGGTGCCTCTCGTCTCTTTATCCGGGCTTGAGACCGGCTCTACAACTAGAGGCGGAGTTAACACCCTAAGGAAGGGAGAATGTTGGGAAATAATCTATACGAATATAGCTACTCGATCAACTATATACTACAGATGGATGACTTAGGTGAGGGTAAGCGCTTACTTAATAATACCTACACGACGTAATTCATACTCTATTTCAAAAATATCCTCTTTGTACTGTGTGTAACCAGCATCATGATAGGCTCTTAGCAGTTGTAAACGTTTTACGAGTACGTTGGGGTCTTTACAGTATCTTATATCTACATAGGGTAACAGAGGTTTGTTGTGAACTTTGAGTCTATATGCAGACAGTTGATGTGTAGGGACTTGTTTTGATGTAATACGTGCTTCAGCAGTAGCGTTTCTAGGTACAAACTTAACTTGTTTCGATAGCGGTGAAGCGTTGAAATTTCCTTCTTCTTTACCTTGCATCCCTTCTTGAGATGTTTGCACTGCGGCAGAACGTGTAGTAGGCTTAGGAAATGAAGTAAAATGATCAAGCTGTAATGGCAATGAATTTCATTCTTCTTCTACTTTCCCTTTACTACTGTTTTGATCAACATCATTATCCTTATTGTCATAATCATGATCTTGCCTCTCTTTATCTTGAAGTTTGTGCTTAGTAACAGAACTTGCAGCAGGCCTAGACGACAAGGGAGAATTCAAAATCTCTCGCAGAGGTGTACTTTTTAAACATAAATCAGTGTTCGCTTGAATATGGTTGAGCTCTTTGTATTTTGCTCCTGATGAGGCTACATTACACGCGGCTTCATGACGTTGAGCTTTGTATGCGTTCTTGAACTCTCTTCTACAATGTTTGCATTGAAAAACTGTCCTACATGATATCTCATGACGTCTCTTGTGATAGCTTCGGGAAAATGCATTTCCACACTCTTCGCAAATATACCTAGAAATAGGTTTTTCCATGACGGACTTTTATCTTCTGCTAACAGATTCTTCTTTAAATCTACTTGACATTCGTTACTCTCTACTTCGATGATGCGAACAGCTTAGCGATTAACAGTAAACTAACACAAAAGCGTATAACCAAGGTAGCAACACTAAGGTTTAAGCCCATCAAGATGGCAAGAGTGAGGTTAGCGACGTTCTGTTGTTGGATTTTAAATTCTGCGCTATAACATGCATCAGGTGGCAGCCTTGAGGTTTACCGCCGTAAAGATGGCAGCAGTGAGGTTAGCGACGCTCTATTGTTCTTCAATGTGAGGGTAGGGTCCGTCAAGAAGACAGCTGTCAAAAAAGCATGTGGCTTGGTTTAGTAAACAAGAGCACGCTTTTGTGTTAGCTATCACAGGAGACGTCATGAGATATCATGTAGGACAATTTTTCAATGCAAACATTGTAGAAGAGAGTTCAAGAACGCATACTACGCTCAACGTCATGAAGACGCGTGTAATGTAGCGTCATTGGGAACAAAATACAAAGAGCTCAACCATATTCAAGCGAACACTGATTTATGTTTAAAAAGTACACCTCTGCGAGAGATTTTGAATTCTCCCTTGTCGTCTAGGCCTGCTGCAAGTTCTGTTAATAAGCACAAACTTCAAGATAAAGAGAGGCAAGATCATGTTTATGATAATAAAGATAATGATATTGATCAAAACAGTAGTAAAGGGAAAGTAGAAGAAGAATGAAATTCATTGCCATTACAGCTTGATCATTTTACTTCATTTCCTAAGCCTACTACACGTTCTGTCGCAGTGCAAACATCTCAAGAAGAGATGCAAGGTAAAGAAGAAGGAAATTTCAACGCTTCATCGCTATCGAAACAAGTTAAGTTTGTACCTAGAAACGCTACTGCTGAAGCACGTATTACATCAAAACAAGTCCCTACACATCAACTGTCTGCATATAGACTCAAAGTTCACAACAAACCTCTGTTACCCTATGTAGATATAAGCTACTGTAAAGACCCCAACGTACTCGTAAAACGTTTACAACTGCTAAGAGCCTATCATGATGCTGGTTACACACAGTACAAAGCAGATATTTTTGAAATAGAGCATGAATTACATCGTGTAGGTATTATTAAGTAAGCGCTTACCATCACCTAAGTCATCCATCTGTAGTATATAGTCGATCGAGTAGCTGTATTCGTATAGATTATTTCCCAACATTCTCCCTTCCTTAGGGTGTTAACTCCGCCTCTAGTTGTAGAGCCGGTCTCAAGCCCGGATAAAGAGAGGAGAGGCACCCTAGCCCTTTAGCCCTTTTGCCCATTAGCCCATTTGCCCTTTTGCCTATTAGCCCTTTAGTCTATTAGCCCTACAACGAATGTGCGGTAATCTAATCTTATTAGAACAAAGGTATAACTTGACATGTTCTAAACACGTGTTGTATCGAGTACAGTGTTCTATTTTAGTCTTGATCACTTATTTAGTGTTCTAAATACTTCAATCAATGTTCCGATCACATGATAAAGTTAACGGTATAGAGTGCAGTGTTCGATTCTAGTCTTGTTATGTTTCTTTAGTGATTTGCAAGTCTAAACATGCATAATGACGTCATCACTGCAGCACGTGCTTACTCTAGCTATCCCGATGCAGGTTTACACTTGTTCGATAGAGCTATGCCTTGACATCAGAGGAGGCCTTAACAGCTTATGTAAAGCCGCTATTGTTTAAAGATAGCTGCTGTTAAGAAAAAAGCACATAGAATTTTTCAAATTACCCGCCACCACGTTTCAAAGGTATGAGGTTTAGTGCTGTAAAGATACCTGCACGATGCAAAAGCTACCTTTCTTCATCAGAGCAGCCACCATCTTGTGTGAGCACCTCTAGGCCGTATCATAAGGAGCTGTGTATAGTCACCGTCTTGTCGCTGCTACCTTGCTACCGCTAGGACGTCTGAAGCCATCTTGTGCAAGCGCTCTTAAGCTGCCTCATAAGAAGCTATGTATAGATGCCATATTGTAGAATTAGATAGCTGCCAATGCCAAACGGCCTAAGTAGGGAACGAACCGTCGATCTCATCATTAGACTATGTTTTTCTTATGCTATCATGTTCCTGATACTGCAAACCGAGGTATCAGGTAGAAAAATTTTATCCGTTTGGCTCTACGATGCACCGCTTTCGAGATATTTAACATTTTGCATTTAAGCCCCAAATTTAATGAATCGAACCTGCACGGCACGTTATACTCTCTACCATAGCTAGACCTAATCATGTTACGAAGACTTGCTTCAATACAAGCTAAAACAGAGCGATTGCCAAAGGGCCTAAGTAGGAACCGAACCGTTGATCTCATCATTAGATTATGTTTTTCTTATGCTATCATGTTCCTCGTACTGCGAACCGGGGTATTGGGCAGAAAAAATTCGTCCGTTTTGCTCTACGATGCACCGTTTTCGAGATATTTAACATTTAGCATTTAAGCCCCAAATTTAATTAATCGAACTAGCATGACACGTTAGCCTCTAAGCTAGCTTTCTTCATAAGAGCAGCAACCATCTTGCGCAAGCACCCTTAAGGCGTCTCACAAGGAGTCGTGTATAGCCGCCATCTTGCGTCCGCCATCTTGCGCAAGCATCCTTAGGGCGTCTCTAGTCATCTTGTGAAGGGACCCTTAAGCCACTTCATAAGAGCAACCGCCATCTTGCGCAAGCATCCCTAGGGAGTCTCATCAGGAGCCTCGTATAACCGCCATCTTGCGCAAGCATCCCAAGGGAGTCTCATAAGAACCTATGTATGGCGGCCATCTTGCATAAGCACCTTTACGGAGTCATGTATAGCCACCATCTTGTGCAATTAGCGTCGAGAAATGGCTACTGTAGAATTTTTCCTTTTAAATTATCTGCCACCATATTTCAAAGGTATGTACCTAAAGAGTGTAGCACTGAGGTTTGCGATGTAAGTTGGCGGATGACAGCTGACAAAAAGCGCGTGAGTTTGTTTACTAAACAAGAGCATGTGGAATTTGCCGCCACCACATTTCAATGTATCTAGCTGACGAAATTGCCCGCATGATAGCAGCACAGTGCTCTATTGATTAAAGATGGCGGATGACAGCTGTCAAAAAAGCACGTGGCTTTGTTTCCAAACAAGAACACATAGAATTTTTCTAATTGCCGCCACCACATTTCAAAGGTATCTAGCTAAAGAGTGCAGCAATGAGTTTCGTGATGCAAGATGGCGGATGGCAACTGTCAGAAGAAAGCACGTGTGTTTGTTTCCAAACAAGAGTACGCGGTATTTGCCGCCACCACAAAGAGGGCAGCACGGTCCTCAAAGATGGCTGCTGTCACGTGGAATTGCCTGCCACCACATTTCAAAGGTATCTAGCTACAGAGGGCAGCACGGTGCTCAAAGATGGCTGCTGTCAATAAGCATTTTTCAAATTATCAGCTACCACATTTCAAAGGTAAGTAGCTAAAGAGGGCACCACTGTGCTCTATAGATTAAAGATGGTGGATGACAGCTGTCAAAAATGCACGTGGATTTGTTTACCGATTCAAATCTCGCGCTAGTGAGGTTAAGTTGGTAGCACTAAGGTTTAGGCCCGCCAAGATGGCAGCACTGCGGATGACAGGTGACGAATTTGCATCCATGCGATAAAGAGGGCAGCACGGTGCTCTGTGGTTTAAAGATGGCGGGTGACAGCTGTCAAAATGCACGTGGATTTGTTTACCGATTCAAATCTCGCGCTTGTGAGGTTAAGTTGGTACCACTGAGGTTTAGGCTAGTCAAGAAGGTAGTACTGAGGTTAGCGATACGTTGTTGTCTGTCAAACAGCACGTCGCTGTCAAAAAGCACGTGGATTTGTTTACAAATTCAAATCTCGCGCTAGTGAGGTTAAGTTGGTAGCACTGAGGTTTAGGCCCGTCAAGATGGCTGCACTGAGGTTTGCGATACGTTGTTGTCTGTCAAAAAGCACTTGGCTGTCAAAAACACGGGGCTTTGCTTACCGATTCAAATCTCGCGCTAGTGAGGTTAAGTTGGTAGCACTAAGGTTTAGGCCCGCCAAGATGGGAGCACTGCGGATGACAGGTGACTAACCAAGATGATGTCAACTATCCACCCGAATTTTTGAACTCGCTGGATTTGCCAGGATTGCCGCCTCACATTCCTCCATTAAATGTCGGAACAGTGGTGTTGCGAAATATCAACCAACCGTATCTTTGGAATGGCACACGGTTAGCGGTGAAAACATTACCGAACAACGTTATCGAAGCAACCATTCTAACGGGGAAGAATAAAGGAGAAGACGTTTTGCTACCACGCATCCCTATGATTCCGACTGACATACCATTTGAATTTAAACGACTGCAGTTTCCAGTGCGGCTCGCTTTTGCTATGAACATAAATAAATCCCAGGCGCAGTCATTGAGTGTTTGCGGCATTAATCTTAAAACCCAAGTTTCTTGCATGGCCAATTGTATGTTGCCTGTTCCCGTGTTGGAAAACCATCAACTTTGTTTGTTTACGTGCCTGGCAATCAAACAAAACATATCGTGTACCTTAAAGCTTTACAATGAAAAATATCTTCATAGTGTTGATTGGAATCACTGTTTTCTATGTGAGTTATTTCCTACGAAGAAAGAGGAGTAACTTTTGCCACATTATCTTCACTCCATCAACTTACCAAATTGCTTGATTTGCAACGGGAGATAATTATGGCTCTGTGAGGCTGAACAGTTCCCATCTACGTTACAGTCAATCAGGGTTATTTCTGGGTAGTGATATGCTGTGACCTATTTGAGCATTTCCTTATTCAATTCAATATATTAATATTGCAGGTAATGAAAACACGTTTTACCAGAAGTTCGATACTAACTTTCGGTAGCAGTAGAAAAATAACTCATTTCATGTTGATGATTCGTCATTTGCATTATTCTGATTTTTGCGTGCAGTACAGACTGAATTCGAGTTCGTTCGATTGTCATTTATTTTTGACAGAACGACGTCTGTCTGGTCAGCTAGTTATCAATAGAAACACCATCGGGCGATAAAATGTGCCCTGGGAACGACATGGAAGGTTTAGCAAAAGCTACCCTAGATAATTTTACAGTCATCCCGGCCTTACGAAGGCGACTAAGCACTTCCTTTTGTATGATCTATGAGTTCTTCAAAGGTCTCAGAAAATACAACGACATCATCAAGATATTGATACAGGTATTGAAATTTGATGTCCGAGAAGACCCTATCTAGCAGTCTAGTGAGAACAGCTACCCCCGTGGGGAGCCCGAAAGGCACGCGGTTGTACTCATACAAGTTCCAGTCCGTGGCAAAAGCAGTTAGATGTTTCGATTCTTCAGCTAGAGGGATCTGGTTGTACGCCTGATTAAGGTCTAAGATGGTAAAGAACTTGGCTTTCCGAAACCATGAAAAACAAGAGTGAAGATTAAGAAGGGGGCACAGATTGTAACACCACGTTACGATTTTAAGCCCTACAATCAATCACAGGTCTGAAGCCACCTTGGGGTTTCGGCACCAGCAAAATAGGTCAGAAATACGCCGACTTAGAAGGTCGAATAATACCATCTTTTAGCATTTGATCCATGATCTCCTTAAGAGCCTTCATTTTGGGTGGGGATAACCTATAAGGCGGAAACCTAACTGGGATCGAATCGGTAACCACGATCTTGTAATCGAAAGGTCAGTAACACCAAGAGTATCAGAAAATACATCCGGGAAAGACTGACGCAATTTACGAATACTTTCAGCCTACTCCTCAGGTAGATGTTTAAGATCTAACAATATCTCATCCTGGGTAGGCGAAACACATGAACATAATACAGAATTACACTTTAACAAAGGAATCTTACAATTATTCGCAAATTTGAAGGTGGACAACTTGCTCTGAATGTCGAGCACCAGACCAGAAGAAAACATGAAATCCGCCCCAAAAATTACAGGGCAAGACAAGTGTTAGGCACAATCAATTTTATTTTTCATGTGAATTTAGAAATACGAATTTTAGCAAAGATGTATCCCAAAATTTCTAAAGGAGAAGAGTTAGCCTAAACGCATTGGACAGAGGACGAACAATAGTCAGAAATCTTACAAACAGTCTTTATTTTAGAATACCATTCAACCGAAATTATAGAACACACGCTCCCAGAGTCTAATAGAGCAGTGACGGGTTCACTATTCACTTCAATTTTGAGAAATGGAACAAGTGCGGGGTTCTCCGCCGCAATTCTTGGGCATTCTTTTAGGGCCTTCAAACGATAAAATCGAAGAACCTTTGCCCTTACCAGAGATTTCGCTGGGTTTAACAGGGGCTGAGCCTTGGGAAGATGAACATGCCGACTCAGCCGATTACACTAATCACTTTCTATTATTGGAGTTCGCGGAGGTTGCACAACAAGTTGAGCAGGAGGGGGCGCTATTGACATTAGGGCAATTCTTATCGACGTGGGTAAACGAGACACATTTGAAATATTTTGGAGAAGACTCTGCTCCATTCTTTGTCCACCCGATTTTATAAATGGGCATTTTTACGCAGATGTTCCGTTGAATCACAAGCATAGCATTTGCGGATGTTCAAAGTTCGGCGAAGTGGAGGCCGAAAACTACTAGCAGATGGAGGGGGCTCCTTTGCAACTCTTAAGGTGTCCGCATACCTCGCTACTTCTGCTGACACCGCCATAGCCTCTAATTCCGCCAAGGTTTGGGGAGGAGACCAAAACATAAGTACCGTAACATCTATAAGGTGGAGAAATACCTTCCACAATAGTTTGCTCAATTTGGTCTTCAGAAAAATGCAGAGCGAGCACTCTGGTATAAAATTTGATATCTTGGATTAAGTCCGCAAGATTTTCATCCAATCGCTGTACTCCAAAATAGAACTTCTGGATCAAAGGTGACATTGCTCTAGCCGAAATGAAAATTTCCAAAAAGGTGGGCGCTGAAGTCTTCTATGGATGAGCGATCAGCATTGGCCTTATCTATTTTGTCCTATAGGACGCCTACAGATTATGGGTACATAATTTGAAGTATTTGAGAGTGAGAGAGGGAAAACACTAGTGCGTGATCTTGAAATTCAACTAAGAACCTTAGAAAAGAAATACCGGTAACATCATTACTGGAGTTTACTGAAAATTTAGAAATTCCCCTAAGCAACATAGCCAATGGATGAGGCAAACTAGTGAAACCGGGTGACATAATTGGTGACGACATAGAGTGTTATGAGGTCTCTAACACAGCATTATTAAGAAAGGGCGGAATTTGTTTGGATTATCAAACTCAGTTTCCAATGAGGCTGATGTTTGTATAGTTGCCACAGATTTCCTACTTTCTACCATTTTGAAAGAATCCTCCTCACTTGGTATGGTTATCACAGGGGCTGGGTCGGTTTTGGGTGCAGCTGCCCCAGTCAACAATTGATTAACTCTATTAGTCATTTCTGAAAGATGGTCAACAAGATTACTAGTCTCGTTAGCATGATCTTTCAACTTTAGAGAATATAGGTCCCTAGCCCTATTATAAAAATGGAACAATCTAGCCTGTACTCTTTTAAGTTGGTTAGCAGATGGATCGCTTACTTCAAAAAACTTACTACAGATACTAATTCGGTGATGTTGTCCGTGATCGTGGTTAGAGCCTCATCAACTCCTTTTCCCCAAAAATTGGGATACACATTGTCAAATCTAATGACTCTTTAAGTTTGGTAGTATCTGCCACAACCGTGCCTCCATATTGAACCTTTCTGATAAGTAACTCGTAAATCAATTCCTCCTTGCATAAGTACCCGGGAGCGAGGACTTCGCGAGGGCCAGACATGATGATAGAAAAACTACAAATTTAGGAAAAAACTTACCAGCGACCGAGAAAATTCTTAGAGCTCGGCGCGTATTCGGTTTTAGCCGTTAAAATAGGCTTAATTTAGACCCATTCAACCACGCTCTGCTACCACTTGTTACCGTGATTTGGTGGATCGCAGAGAGGTGAAAGAATGTGCTGGGGTGAATGGGTCTATATTGCACCCGCCCACCTCCTGAGTCCCAGACTAGCATTTATCTCAGGGGTGATCAGTTCGAAAACGAATAAAAAAATTTTATATCAAAAAAATATATATATCGACGAATCAAATGAACACAGGGATGAACGGGGCATGAAAATTTAAGGTTACGGGGGACGACTCATTCATGGATACAAAATTCTGACTCCACAATAGGAATGGGAAGTGACAACTTAAATTCCATGGGCATACTAGACTAACTACAATGAAAAGATATGGAAGCTGTTTCCTATTGAAATTGCAATGAGGAGCAATTTATTCACTTATTTTGCATACTACACATGATGACAAATTTACATTGTGACACTTTAATCCTGAAAAATAAATGACATAATACTTGGATTTTACCTCACTACTCTGGTAGTGTAAAACATCTGGTGAATTCGTCCCAATTGGTTACTGGGGATCGAATTCACATCCGTATGATTGGACGTTTCACCGCTGGAGATCTTCTTTCGGAAACGAAGGCACGACAGTAACTTTTTACTGTCGTCTCCTCGTTCCGTTTGGACATGAGACACTTCCGGTATGTACATTCTGGTGAGCCGGACACCCACCGTAGAAAATGTTATCGCCTTGAAAAAACGGGAATTTATAATACGGACAAACTCTAGCCTATTATTTCCAGATTCACAAACACACCAGGTAGAGTTCATTAACTCAAAAGCTACTTTAATATTTACACTTGTCAATACGACAAGACGTACGGAAAGGTTCATTACTCTGCTCTGACCCTGAAAAACATGTGCCGTCCGTGGGTTATTTACGTATCTACCGCTATCTCCCCGTGAAAACCCAACATGTGGTTCGGAGCAGTTCGACACAGGATGACTGTCCCTAGCATACCCTCCTATGATTATCAAATAATATCATTACCATTCTCTGTCTGATCATTAGCATATACTTTGACTACCATCAATTAATTTATTATTATCATTAATTTCAATTATAATCCGGTATTTGATTATTATCATTTGTCATCCGGGATGATTATATGCCAACCCTTGCCGACGTTTCAAACGAAGGTTAGTTCTTCCTACTAATTTATCTGCACAATATAATGATCAGCTTCCTCATAAATATTTTTATTATTATTATTATTATTATTATTATTAATAGTGGAAATCGTGATTATCGTAACCCGTAATCAACCTCGCTATAATACTTCAACTTCTCGCTCTTATTAATTTCATAAAAAAAATAAGTTTAAAAAAAGTACCTTCATTGGTTATTCTTCTTCTCCTCCTTCAAATATTTTATTTATTATTATTATTAGTTAAAAATCTCAAATCTTTCATTTCATCTCCCAACATCATTATTATGTCCAAAATATAAAACAAATTGTTCTTCAAAAAAAGTACTTTTCTTAATATTTATTATTATTATTATTATTAAAAATGGAAAGATGATATTTTAATATCCACTCTTTAGAATTTAGTCACATATGTTAAATCCCGTTATGAACCACTAAGATCTGCTTTATATCGGTCGGGACAATACGGTATTCGGGACCGTACCTTCAACTTCGTACTGCCGTTAATTTTATATGGGGACACCTGTCCTCCCAAGACACATCTCACAACCTATGGCACATCGCGGCTGGGCAAATACCTCCAATGCCGGCGATTGCTAAACTATTCCTTCAAATTTGAAGTCCATTTCCTTTCATCGGAACTCTTCAAACATTTAATTCATAAAATAATCCTCGGTGCGTGGATTCTACCACTAAGAACACCGGCATATGCATTTATATCATCTTAGGCCTTGAGATTCATCTATTTCATCATTACAAACAATACGGCTCAACTTATTTCACGCCGGATTTTCGTCCCTCATGACTTCCAACTCTAAATATGGGCTCAAATCATTCTGGGCTTTTAACATATCGTGACCATTCTAATTCACGTGTCTATATCGCTCTTAAACAAAATTTTAATGGTTAAATTAAAGTCCAAAAACGTAAAATCAAAATTTACGTAAAATCAAACTGACTACGCGAATGAAAGTCTTTAACGCTACATGTCATCTCCACTTTGATTATTATATTTGCACTGGCTAACTCGCGAAGCACTGTCATTATTATTAATATACTTTAACTTCTACACGCCCAAATATTATTATTATTATTATTATTTTACTTTCCTTCGTCGACTCACAAACATGATTATTATTAGTATTTTAATGACCTTCCGTACGCAACACAAATCTTCCATACTCTGGCTCTTTCATAATCTGGCTGTCTAATAGAAATTATTCCTAATTAAAATACAAATGATCACCGCAGTGAATGAAATTCAAATAAATGGGTTAGCACAAAAAAGGAATTTAACACTTGAAATGAACTTAAGTCAAAGTATTACAAACAGCATGCATTAATTGAAAGAAATATATCCCATATTTACATTATATACAACAAACAATTACTCAAATTAATTAATCTAACCCATTATTACGTTAATATAAATTAGTTCGTCCGTCTAACAAAAAAATAAAAATCATGGACTCGGGAAGCGGACCATGTTAAGTAACCATAATTAATTTACACTGAACCCCGTTTAGTCGCGATAACATCCCCTAAATATCAAAATTGTGTACTCATTCCTATGTAGAATTCCATTGTCTCGTAGCGGAGGAGATATAGGCCTTACGGCCCCATGGTGATTTACACGTCCATCATGTCGCACAATACAAATTTTACACAATAAAACACTTCTGGGTGACTACCCATGATTAATACCTTATTACACTAATTTACACAAGAATACTAATAACAAAAAAAAAACACTTATAGGTGCTCCTAGACCCCTGACACTCGCACAATATACTCTTCATATACGCCCGAAACACACGTCGTGACACATTACGACGAAATGTCGTTCATTTGAACCGGCGCGTATCGCGTCTTCAATCGGCACTTCCTGGTTTATTTTCAAGCCGTCTTGATCCTCGCCTAGCTCCTATAATTCCCTGCTCGGATAGTTATTCACCGTCTATCTTGAGGTGTTTACTTCAGGCTCCGCACACTGCCTTCCAAAGGTACTATCGGCGTTCCGTTAGTTAGTTATTATTTAAAACATGACATTCATTAATTTCAACATACAATTGTACTGATTATACACACTCGGTACTATGGATAATTTCACTGTTCGTATTCATTCTCCTAATAATTCACGTACTTTCAGCTCTAACTGACTCCGAATACGTCCCGAGGTACTGACTTACAGAGTCAACGTGTCAGAGTCTCAACTACTTCATTACGACTGACACGACTGGTGACCGATAACGACTGGTGACTGGTAAGAACTGAGTGATGTGAGGTCCGCTCGGTCACAACTGGTGACTTCAAACGACTGAGTACTGGTAGGAACTGCTGTGTTGTGAGGTCCGCTACTGGACTTTTATGGACGATCTGATTTCCCGCCGGGGTCATCCGCGGTCATTTCCTGGAGAGGGGGGTTGGTTTCCTAAATTGGCATATGCAGGTGGATTTGGATCTCTTGCTTTATCCTACTTAATACACTGGCGATACACATTCATGTGTTGTATTCTGAACTCCTATCGTTCGGTGATCATGGAAATATCACTTAATTTCTGTCCTCCAACTTTCGCGCGCTAACTCGGCGTCCCTGATGGCGTGCTCATCTCGACCAATGGCGAGATAGCGTGGGTTATTTCCACGAATTTAATACTTGAATTTATTATGATTACAATTAATCAACATGGGAATGATATCACAAAATTCCCCTCTATTCAATCATGTGGTTGGAATGATTTAATTATTGTTATCGGAGAAGCTAACTGGAGTTCACTCTGAGTTTTTCTTATGTTGGTTTATCTGCGGGCCTACGATACATTTTCTCATTGGTCAGGACCGCTTTGGTTAGTTTGAAATCTCTCCCTGTGAAACGTGGCCACACCAAATGCCTCGGGCGTGGACGAAACCCGTACGTCATATTCTCGGTATTGGCGATGCATCTTGCTCGGCCTTGGTCCGAAATATATACTCTTTCACTTCCTTGTAGTCATTATTCTGTTGTTGTGAGCTCTAGATTTTAATCCTCTTATCTTTTGACCAGGAAACCTTCTTCCCCTTAATGACAAGCTTACGGTGGCGCCGGACTGTCGCGATCATGTGGAAATTCTCCCGTCCACACAAAACTGACACTTTATTTATTTAATATTCCAATATATCTGTATTTCTCATATCAAAATCAAATCATGAAACTAGGGCCTATCTCATCAGGGTACAATATACATATTCAAAATTAATTTAAAGCTTGAACTGAAAGTTGTATTTCTTCAAAACAACAAACTTAACAAATTTTCACTGGGTGATAATAACAATGATATCTCAGGTACAATGCCAAACAAGGGTGGAACACCCCAGAATAGGGAATTTAATAATTTTGGGCTTCAAGCCCCCGAGTTTCAATTTCTGACCTACAAGCTCAAGTTTACGAAATTCACAAATGAGGAATAATACAAACAAGGGCAGAAATCCCTTAATTAAAGAGCACATGCTCCCAAAATTACAGTATCTAGCCTTCCAGAGGCACCCTTCACAATTACAAAACTTTGAAAAGAGCTTACAGGCTCCCGATTTCTTATAGCCCACTCAAGGCAACATCACAATCTTACACTATCTGGCCTCATAAGGCACGAATTACAAATGGAAATAATTTTACACAGGGGTATCTAGTACCCAACCTACTGGGCCTTTGCGGAAAAAAGAACAGGTTAAATAAATGGCGCGAACACGAACTGAATCGAGGCGTACACTGCGCTCCCAGATAATTAAATATTAAAAACTTGCAGGGCTCTCGGATGATGAAACTGGGGTTAGTCTCAAACTACTGAGGTGGCTCGCATGGAAATAACTTTAATATATTACAGGAAAAGAAAGTTGCGAAATCGTAGTCACCTCAAACCTAGAGGAAAGGGAGCTCGAGAGGGTAACTGACTCTCTATCCCTGATTTAGAGGTAAAGACTTTATGAAATTTTACATGAAAAGGAAGAAATTTACATAAAAACGGATACATAGCTAAAAATTCGGACCTTCCCCTCGCATAAGTATGCGGGAAACAGCGACAAAGATTGAATTTATGTGGCCATTACCTGGCGGACGTTCTGCCGGACGAAGAAGGAGGCGCCCCGCCTCCTGCTTTAACACACACACTCAGAAAAATGACGATCAATAGACAAGGAAACTCGAAAGGCAGCAACATATATATTCTCAGGGAAGGTTCTAGAGTATCCTGGGATAATCCGGACATACCCTCCCATTTTTATTTGCATAACCCAAAAGTTACACTCAAAACCGAACAAGAAGCCTGTGATAGGCTGAAAATTACAGAAAATTTTCATTGGCCAGTTTCAAAACTGGCGAGATGGGACAGAAGTGTTGCAAACTTAGAATTACATAAAACAATTGAAAGTTAAGAAAACCTATAAACACATAATTTATTTCAATAACACTTCCTTTACCTTGCACCAAAGTGCATGGCTACAGTTTTCTGGTAGTGGCATCTGTGGAAAAACGTCCAAACTTCTTGATGTAAACAAACTCGCAGCAAATAAAACCAGTCAGTTTAGGCAACATCAGAATAACACAATTACTTAATACTTCAGTCGTGACATCTTCTGATTAAAGACTCAACTTTATGTAGTAGCAATTTCATATTTTCGTCGATAGAGGAGTTCATTAGGGCGCTTGTTTTGAATGAGCGGAGTTGAGGTGAACCTCCCGGTACAGGTCCATGGTCCCTTCTACTGCACGGTTTGTGTCACGTAGCTATCAGCATGCATTCGGGGATAGCGGGGTCGAACCCCACTGTCGGCAGCCCTGAATATGGTTTTCCGTGGTTTCTCGTTTTTACACCAGGCAAATGATGCGGCTGTACCTTAATTAAGACCATGATCGCTTCTACGGCGCGGTTTGGGTCACGCAGCTATCAGCATGCATTCGGGGATAACGGGGTCGAACCCCACCGTCGGCAGCCCTGAAGATGGGTTTCCGTGGTTTATCATTTTCACACCAGGCAAATGCTTGGGGCTATACATTAGCGTAGCAGTATAGTAATAATAATAATATTTTCTACTGTCAATTAGCATTATGTATTATTGCCATTGCAACACAAGTATAGCGAGCTAATTGGCTACGCGATTAGGCCATGCGAATCCTGCTTCCTTGGAAGTAAGAGACCTATGTCGTTAGTCACGATAATAGATTTACTTGGTTTCTTAGCGTTCATCAGGTAATGCCAACATTACAGTAGACAATTAAATGTCTCTAGTGTTCAGTTCTATAAGATTAAAATGTTACTATTAAAAATTCAGTGTTTTAACACAAAACACCTTTTTTAACTGTAGACCTAAAAGGGTATCGCCTGAGTAGCTGTCCGAGGCATTAAGCGTAACAGGTTAATTCTTTTTGTAATAGAAATGAATCAAAGCACGAATCCCAAATTCTTTATTCTGTTACGGTTAGTATTGTGTTTGCGATAAGAGAACAGGGTTTGAATCCACTTTTTCCCGTTACGATAACTAAATAAGAGTTCGAAATCTATATCTGTAACACAGATTCCTTCTTGTTGCATGTGTCAGTGTTCGAATACCGCAAAATCCATCTCCTTAACACAATATAGGTAGAACAAAGATTTGTCATGGTATCCCCTGCTAAGTAGTAACTAAAAGCGTAAAATTATTTTTATCTGCACAGTTGTAGTGATTACTGATTTAAAACTAAGTACAATTCTCCGTCGGATGGAGACATACACCATTTACATGTCCTACAATCAATTCCATATTTTGTGTGTTGTCGCGCTGATTGCATATATGGCTTAAAAGAAGTGCGTTTGTTATGATGTATAACGGAGAGATTAGTGTTCGAGTCTCATAATGCATGTATTGGTGGTTTGTTCCTATAGAAAGTGAACAGAGTTCGACTCTCATGATTTTTAATTCGTTACGGTAACTGTTGTGCTTGTGTTATAATCATCTGGACACGATAGGAAATGAATAATGACTATTCAAATCTTTACTGTAAGGTAACAACTGTCCTCTGTAACAGGATTGAACCTGTCAACAAGTTTTGTCTTTTCGGATGGAGACATTCAGCATTTGCTAGTCCTACAATCAAATTTATATTTTTGCATGCTTGCTGATTGCATTCTGTAACAGGATTGAACCTGCACAGATGGTCAACATGTTTTGTCTTGTCGGATTTGATTGTCCTTGTATAGCCTGTTTAAGAAAGAGACTAGGGTTCGAACCCCATAATGCATGTATTAGAGATTTTTCTAATAGAAAGGGAACCGAGTTCGACTCCCACGTATTTTATATTCTGTTACGGTATCTATTGTGTTTCTGTTATAATCAAGATAAGTTTTCTGTTCAGAACACAATCAAAATAGTGCCGGGAAGGGACCATGTCGAGAAGGGCAGTTTGCTTTAAAACTACAATCCTCTCTCGGCGTGTTTATCAATCAAAAAGGAAAAATATGAATATTAAAAAGGGAAATAAACTATTACCCTCTCCTTACCGCATCCTCCTCCTCCTACCGCTCTCGCCTCAATCGACGAAGAGTAAAAACTTGTGCGTAACATCATATTAGGAAGTAAGAAGAAGAAGAAGAAGAAGAAAACGCTACACCACACTTTCTAGTAAAAGGTAATATTTGACTAATCCTCTTATTGTTAAAATCCGCGCCCAAGTGTTTATGACCTGTCAAGATGGCAGCTGTCAAAAGCACGTGGATTTTAAATTACGCGCTCCACGTAGTTAAGGTGGCAGATAGCCGCCTTCTTGTGCAATCGCCCCTAGACCGTCTCCTTAAATTCTATGTCTCCCCTGAGCCAGCTTTCTCCATGAGAACCTGTGTATAGCCGCCATCTTGCACAATCGTCCATAGTTCATCTCCTTAAATCCTATGTCTCCCCTGAGCCAGCTTTCTCCATAAGAGTCTATGTATAGCCGCCATCTTGTGTAGTAGCCGCTGGGTCAGTTTTCTCCATAAGAGCCTGTGTATAGCCGCCATCTTGCACAATCGCCCCTAGGCTGGTTCGTTAATTCCTATGTCTGCCCTGAGCTAGCTTTTTCCATAACAGCCTATGTATAGCCGCCATCTTGCGCAGTAGCCTCTGTGCCAGCTTTCTCCATAAGAACCCTGTATAGCCGCCATCTTGTGCAATTGACATCGGGAAGGGCAGCCTGCTGAGGAGGAGGAAGGTTAGGCTTCCTCTAAGATAGCGTCTGTCCACGTTGGGGAGAGCATCTGCCTGTAAAACTAAGGTTAGGCCCCTCCAAGATGGCGACTGTCCACGTTGGGAAGGGCATCTAGCCATAAAAATAGGTTTTTGAGGTTAGACTCCTCCAAGATAGCGACTGTCCAGGTCGAGAACGGCGTCTGCCGTAAAACAGAGGACAGGCCTATCCAAAATGGCGACTGTCTACGTCGGGAAGGATATCAAACCGTAAAACTGAGGTCAGGCCCATCCAAGTTGGTGACTGTCCTCGTCGAGAAGGGTGTCTGCCCGTAAAACTAAGGTTAGCCCCCTCCGATATTACGACTGTTAGGTTAGACTGGCTCTCTTATGCAAAATTTGCGTCGGAACGGCTTCTGGCAATATGGCATCGGTAAGTGCATCTCACCATGAAACTGAGGTTAGGCCCATCCAAAATGGCGGAAATGTGAGGTTAGGCACGTTATCTTATGTAGAATCCCACCTCGGGAAGGGCAACTTGCCGTAGAACTAAGGTTAGGCGCCTCCAAGATGGTGACCGTGAGGTTAGGCTTGCTCTCTTAAGAAAGATCCGCGTCGGGAAGGGCAACTGGCCGTTAAAGTGACGTTAGGCCCCTGCAAGTTGGCGCCTGTGAGGTCAGCTCACACTCGTATGCAAAAATCCGAGAATCGACATAGTCATAGGTATACTACTAGGGGTCAATGACGTCGGGTGCTGACTCTGCAGAGTAAATGCTGACGCCAGTGATTTAGAACCGCTATTGCTCCCCTACTGTCATTGCTGTGGCCAGGGACAGGTCCGTTATATTCTTGGTATTATAAATTGCTCTTATCGCTGCTACTGTTCTCTCTTGTACATAATGTCGGAACGATTTCGTTGTGGTTGGCAGGTTTATCCCTAGATAACTAAACTTATTTATAGACACAGTGAGAGCAGTTCGCATAACCAGGGATCAAAACAAACAGAACAACCACAATAATAAGTTAGAAACACTTACCAACTGAAATCCCAACTAAGGTCGTCGCAAGGTGTGAAAGTAAGGGCCCACGAGGCCAAGCGGAACGATTAAAACTTAATTTTAATCGCCCTTCACTGAAATAATAAAAATTCACTGATTTCAAAGAGAAAACATTAATTAAAATTAATTGGTGGTAATACTTCTGACAATGCGTAACAGCTTAAAAAATTACTATTAATTGTACTAATTCAGATATCAACAATTAATTAGAAATCAGTAAATGGGGAAAAATGCGTTAACAGCAGTCTCACTGTCCTTGAGAACTTCAGTTTAGGATATGAAAAATAGAAAACAAATTCTAAGGTACTAGCTCGGATCGTAGTTTGATTTAAAAAACGTAATGAAACACAAACGGGATGTAAGGTCAAATTAAAAGGAGAAGAGAATCAAGCATAATCCAAATAACGCCCACAAAGAAATAAATCAGGCTCAAATTAAATAAAATATCAATACCACAAGAGCCTCAGTAAATCTTACTTAATCAACCCCCGATCAGATCAAACATCCATGCACCACGAGAAAAAAATCTCATCTTAATAGGCGAATGTCAAATTCCATAGTAACAACCAACGTCACTCAAATGTCTAACTCAACAGAGTTCACGCCCACAAACAGTTTACACGCGGTTACATAGCAACGAATCGCGTGACACACATACGAAGATGGCGACCCAAAACAATCCAAGTAGTCAACTAGAAAAGGTTTTCACTTTACTAACTTATTCCCAAGAATGGTGGTTGCGAGAAGATAACAATCATAATTCTAATGAGATCAACTTATACCACCAGATAGAGTTTTATAGCAATAACTTATTAGTAAACAATGGGCCTTAGGAGCTCCTACAGTATAGATTCACTTAAGTTTACCATATGAACCATTCAAATGACCTCAAAATGAATCTCAAACCGAATTACACATTCACAGTTTCTTTGAAATCCCAATATACGACCAGAGAATTACAATGAAATGATTTTGATCTGAATTTCGATTATTTCTGCCAAATATGAATTACATGAATATTAAATAAATAATTTTCTCACATGGTTATTATACCCAAACTCTTTCTATTTGCTTCTCAATATTATGTGCTCTTGTTGTATCCATCAATTAGTTCAGATCCGTAGAACAAGAAGATTCGAATACATACTCACAAGGTCGGAAGATTAGGAAATTGAAAGCAAACCAAACATTTCAGGCCTAATCGCCCGGGTTATCCTGGATCCAGTCCAATCAGCATCTCCGCTAGCACTCAATTAGTTGTTATACAACTTAATATTCCAGCAGAACGTTAGCCGGCAAGCTTCTCTCTTGAACAAGATATCATGACAACTGAACCACAACTCATTGTCGTTTTCACACACGTTGACGATCGAAAAGCAAGTTCAAGTCCACGTATCAAGGTGTTAGCAGCGCACAAGCGGACCAGTAAGACTAGTACTGCGCTCGCTCACCAGGGGGCACACAATTAGCGAGAAGAGAATGAGGAATACTTGTACGAAGGTCCAGCCCACTCATTAAGCCACAAATCACATGAATGCATAGATAGAGCTGCAAAATAATTCATGAGTCGCATCCAATCATTTCAAATCCACTATAGTGGTTGTCCATTTCAGTAGTGTGTGTCTTTCATTGAAGTTTTTCCTCCCTTCCTAAAAATCATCTGAACTGTCTTATGCAAGTTAATTTCAATGGGATTCATTTTCACCCATTTCTCGATCTCTGTTAATGTCTTTTGTGTTTCTTCTCTGCTCTGGGACCCTATTACAGTGCCGTCTCCATGTAATATAAGTGAAGTTCCTGGAGTTGTCTTTCTGATATCAGTAATGTGTTCTGTGGTGATGTTGAATAATAATGGACTTAGGGGATCGCCCTGTAACACGCCGTTCGTCGGCATGATGGGTTCTGAAGTAGTGACGCCATCCTCTATAACAATTGTGTTGAACCTCAAAATGTTTTCCAACTATGTTGTTATCTGATTATTCACTCCAGTCATGTTTTCAACTTTTTCCATTATGATGTGTTTGTCTAAGAGGTCAAACGGTTTCTTATAGAAAATGAAGATGGCGTAGTATTTTCCCTTTCTCAGGGCCTCTTCTATCTCTCCAAGCAAGCAACTAACTGCCTGTATAGTGTTTTACCCTCGAGTGAATCCAAGCTGGTAGTCCGGTATATTTGCCTCTTCTTGCAGTCTATTTGCTACCATCTTCGTCTAGGTCTTGAAGGGAATGTTCTCCAGTGCCACTCCTCTGTATGTGTTGGGGTCGTTTGTTTATCCTTACCTTTATTGTGGACTGTCTCCATCTGTCCGGAATTAATCCTGTTCAAACTGTTTGAGATGTTCATAGTAAAGCTGGTCGGGCCCAAGTTCCTTCCCATTTTTGCTTGTTTCATTGCTTCTAGGACTTCTGTTTCCGTTATGGGTCGTGATGTAGTTGTAGTGTCTATCCCAGATGGGTGACTCGATTAATTTTGTACGTAATCAAAGTTTCGTCTGTTCAATATTTCCCCACGGTAAGTTTCCCATGTACTCATAGGTATTTTATTGCCCTTTGGTGTTGAATTCTTCCGCAGTGCACTAGGGGGTCTAAATGTGCTTTTTCCACCAATTTCCTAGCCTCTGCTTCCATATACGCTGACCGCTTTTCTTGTAGTAGCTGTCTATATCCCTTTCTATGGTTTGCCTAGTTCTGTAAATACGAATTCGATCCTCTATGCAGGGCTATGAGGGTTTCCTTCTTTTTGCGTAGCATTCGTTGTCAGACCAAGGTTGGGCTCTTCTCCGTCTGCGTGGCTTTGTTGCTTGTTGTAGAGCTGTTGTCATTTTTTCTACTGCCCCATTTAGGTCACTTTTCTCTGTGAGGTGAGCTGCCTTTTCTGTTTCCCCGTTTTTTATAAGTTTGGCTAAATCAAGCACTCTTGAGGGGTTTGGCTTCTTCTTCCCAGCAGGTTGGCATTACTCATATCTCCCAATTGTGAAATCTGTAGCTAGTGGCAAATGCTTTCTAATAGGTGCTGCTCCCGAATTCCACAAAGTTTCTTGCTTAATTATAGTTATTCCTTCTCCTTTGTAAAAACTAAATCTATACTGCTCTATCCGTTGGGTGCGAAATATGTCTTCGCCTCCTCCTTGTTTACCTTCGTCCATCATCATGTCAAACATTAGTTCGGTTTTTGTATTTAATTTGTCTATCCTGCAGTTAAAATAAAATGTGACTCTGTCTATGTTGTTAAATTTTTCAATAGCTGCTGCGAGTTTTTCTATAACCCTTTCCGCACTGGAGTTCGGACGGTGATTTCTGTAGTTCTCACAATGACCATATTGCCTTCTTTATACGAGTCTCTCAGTTTCCCAACTGTATCGCCCAGGAAGCAAGATACACCTCCTACTGGTCTCCCTCTCGCGGGTATTGCAGGTGCATGTCTCCCGTAGAACCCGGGTATGTCTGTTGGATGTAACATAAATCTTTTCGTGGTTAACAACACATCCGTTTTTCGATTGTCTTAAGTGGTATACGTGGTAGTGCGTTTTTTTGTCCTTCGGGGTTCCATAATATAATTCTTTCCCCTTCCTTATTCAACGGAAACTTCCTGGTTTTTCCCGTGTTAGAAGCGAAAACGCCTCATTAGTACACTTCTTGGTCAAAAGGCTGAGTTGTTCACAGTATTCAGGTGTTGGAAAGGAATTCCAACTTTGAAAGCTTGCAGTTCCTTACATTACAGTGTACCCTGGATTCTATTCTTAAATTCTCAAATTATGAACTACTATCAGTTAAACCAAATAATTAAACAAACTTTGACTTCTGTCGACCAGTAGAACAGCCTGGATTTAGAAAAAGATTTGGGGAGCTACTGTAGATTATGTTCTAAATGTTTATTGAAACAAAGGATTAACAAATTGAATGTGTACCAATGAGCCAAACTGAATATTAAAAATCCAAGTACAAACCTAGTGTAGGCACTCCAGTTTATAACACATAAGTTCGCGAAGAGATATTTATGAATATTACCTTAAAATATTTTTAGCAGAGCTATGTGTTCCTTATGAATGTCAGGTTCATATACTTGTATAACCTTCTTATTCTCCTTTTTGTTGAAAGGTTAATGGGCTTATATTTATCACCCAGTCACAAATCAAAATAAGTACAGGGTCATTTACACATACGTAAGAAATAACAAATTACACACTAAATGTCAGATCACCAATCTCATACGTGTCTGATAGCCTTTCGTCTTGAGATACACACGATATTAGTAAATTTCAAAAGGTACACTAAGCGAAGCAGGACTTTTGACCTCATAACCTTAGAATATGTAGCAACATCTAGGATAGACCAACCCTGAACTCACTTGACGAAAAATTATTAGAAAGTACGAAAAGAAAGAATGCTATGAACTCGATCGGTGCAGGAAATATTACCTT
This sequence comes from Anabrus simplex, assembly GCF_040414725.1. Taxonomy (NCBI): domain Eukaryota; kingdom Metazoa; phylum Arthropoda; class Insecta; order Orthoptera; family Tettigoniidae; genus Anabrus; species Anabrus simplex. The sequence continues at coordinate 334,106 of NC_090267.1, forward strand.
ACAACTGTATTGTATATTGATCGCATTGATGATATCTGGAGTAGGTTTATGCAATAAACAAGACACATTCGTAGGTAGTGAACAGCGAAAATAGGGGCGACGAACTGATCATATATAAGGCATTGGAAGATTAAATGATTAGAATCTGCATCAGATACGCCACAGATGCACAATGAATTTGAAATAAAATATGACGACGTGTATAAGTGGCTTGTAAATACCAAGGTTTAGACGGAATGACCAGTTGTAGATTATAGTAGAAAGATCCTTTAGATGCTGCAGAGGCAACCCATTCATCTTTCCAGTTTCGATACATCTTGTTCTTAAGCAGAGGATAGAAGTCTGTCGCTGGAACAGCAATTTGTATCGAAGGTGGGGAAGAGAGAGCAGCACTCTTAGGCAACGTATCTGCTTGTTCATTTCCTAATATAACTTTGTTAGGAGGGATCCACACAAGAATGAGACTGACTCCAAATTGATGTAAATTATATAAAAGCAGTTTGACGTTACACAGATACCAGTTAAGCGAATAATTGTTGGATTGTAAAGACTGTAATACACTAAGGAAATCAGAATATATGGTAGCTTGTTTAATGGAATGGGTCTTGATATACAATAGATCTTTGCGAATAGTGAAAAGTTCCGCAGAAAAAACTGAAAAGTGGGATGGTAAATGATATGGCTCAGCATTGTGAGTAGTATCAATATAAAAACCCGCTCCCACACAACTATACATGTTGGCTCCATCAGTATAGATATTAATACCTGGAGTATGAAAGGAGATATGTATTTTTTCGAGTAGGTAGTTTTGAGTATGAGATGATAAGGTAACATATCAAAACAAGCTGCACGTGAGACAATATTTGGAGGAACAAAATAGAGAGTTTTACAAGAAACAGTGTAATGTGTAGCTACGGGGTTTCGTGATATGGACGACCGAAATGATAGTAACGTTTGATATGCACGTAATACAGCAGGGGGTTTACAACGTCTCGCAGTTGTTTGGAGGAAATATTCATACAGGAGTTGCAATTTTGCAATCAACGGATCATAAATGACGGCAAATGGTTTAAAAAGATACTTAGAGGTGAGCAGTTGTCGATGTCGGTATAAGGGAGACTCGCCAGATTCAACTAAAAGTGCATTCATAGGAGTAGGTGATAATGCCCGAAGACTGATACGTACGGCTTGAAACTGAGTAGTATCAAGATATTTCAGATAGGAAATAGGTGCAATATCAATTACATGGGCACTATAATCGAATCGCGAACTAATTTTGGCCATATACAACAACTACGCTATAGACGGATCAGCACCCCAAGATCTATGCGTAAGAGACTTCAATATTTTAATATTCGCAGCAGAGCTATTTCGTAATCTAGCGATATGCTGTTTCAACGTTAAATTTCGATCTAACGTTAGGCCAAGGTACTTATGAAATGTGCATAATGGAACTTCATATTGATCAAACACTATAGGATCTGCGTTGTATTGTCTCTTATGTGTAACAATCACAGCAGAATATTTATGAGGTGAAAGGGTTAACCCGCGGAAAGTAATCCATGTAGAAACATGACACATGAGTTGGGATAGACGTTGTCTGCATGTGTCAATATCTTTATGATAACAATATATGACTAAGTCGTCTGTGTATGCAAGAATACCATCGGATTGGGTTACAATAAGTTCCAGGTCACTTATGCATAAGGCAAATAATAATCCATTAAGTATATCACCCTGAGGAACGCCAACAAAAGATTGATGAATCATCGGAGAAGGACATATAGACTTAAAAATTAGGTTCCGATATATTAGCAAATTGCGTAAAATGTGCAGAAAATGTGAAGGAAGCCTTTCTACGCAAGGATGCTCCATAACAAGTGGAAGGGGGCCGAATCAAATGCTCCTCTTATATCCACAAAAAGTGCAATAGTACTATGCTTGCAGGACTTAGTTAATAAAATATCGATGATGAACGTATTTACAACATTTGAGCACTACGACGTTTGAAATAAGCATACTGATATTTGAGCATTAGCGAGTAATACTCAAGAGTCCATATAAGCCTTTGTAGCAATATCTTTAAAAATATTTTCCTCAAGTATGAACCAAGTTATATGCCGTAAAATTGAGAATAGGAAGCAGAAATAAGTCTCATTAAATAAGTTTAATAACACTGTTGTAGCATGTATGGGGAAGGCACGTAACATATATGAAATAAAGTCAGGACCAGGAGATGACTTGTTAGTCAGGTGAAGGACCGTCTCCAATTCTTTACGCTCAATTGGTTGCAATACGACAGCAAATTGAGGAGAAGAAAGCGACAGGGGAGGGGGGTTTGAAATCTGGCACTACATAATCAGGCGTCAGCGACGTAAGGAAGTCAGACAAAATTTTCGGGGATATGACAGAAGGAGGTATGTTATGAGTGGCCCTAGTGAGTGCACGAACAGCATTCCATAAATGGGACGTAGAAATATGAATGTTTAAGAAGAGACAAACTATTTCCATGCAAACCGGCGTTTAGTATTGAAAACGTGTTTACAATAATCTAAATGGTGCTTAAGTCGAAAGTAGTGCTGGGGAGCTAATGTTTTCCTGTACTGTATATTCGAAACAGTCTACGTCGTTTAAGGACTAGTTGATGACATTCATTATCCCACCACTTTAAGCTATGCGGATGATTTGTATATCGGTAAGGACCAGATATAAAGGGGTGATGAATATCAAGGTAGTTTGTGAGGATTTTAAGTAAGGTATAACAATGTAACTCTCCGTCAGGAATAGATTCCATTTGAAGGATAATAAATGATGTAAATCATTCACGATTAAAATTACGTAAGGAACGAGTATGGGTGGTGGAGGCCGGAAGAGAGGTGTCAATAAGAGGCTGACATATACCGTACGTGATCAGAATAGAATAATGGTCACTATTATGAGTGTCTAAGAATGTGCGCCATGTAGTGACAGAGGCGCCATAGGAGCGACATAATGTTAAGTCCACGGCCCTAGGAGGGGAACTAGGCGGTGTTAATCTAGTCATTGAGGATAACTAAGTCATGAGATGAGATGCAAGAAGAAAGTGAGAACCTTGAGAAGAGTCAACACTACTTCCCCATTCAGTATGATGTATTTTTAAATCACCAAGTATAAGGAGATTTTCAGCAGAAGAAAATTGTTGGAAAAATTGCATCCTTTGAAAATGAGTGGTATATATGTCCGGCGGGCAATAACTGTTTACAATATATATTTGATTATATATAATACCTATGACATACGTATGTGGAATGTGATACGTAATTGGTAGTAATGTATATGGAATCTGTGTATGTATTAACATAGCTACGCCACCAATATTAAAACCTTTGAGATAGAAATCACTGGCTGGGGAAAAACAAGTTTCCTGCAATTATATTTTAGGATTTGTTTCTATTAACAAAACTTTTAACTCATATGTGCTATTGATAATACTTCTAGCATGCCACTGTAGTATTGGAAGCATCTAAGTTAAACACAGTACGGTATGTAAAGTATCGCGGAGTTGGAATAGAGCAGGCATCACGTGGGGTTGGTCTCCTAAAAGATGTTGCAGTTGAATCAGTATGTGATGGATACTATTTTGTAAATGTGCCTGTTGCCTCTGTACATTGGTAGTATCCAATGGATGAGGTACAGGGTACTTGTACTCAGTATGGCTTGACGTAGATGGAAAGGGCGTCACAGCTGATGTAGGTGATTGTGATTGATATACGCGGGGATCCTTGGGCATAGATGGTGGTCTAATGATTTTGAGATATCCAGACCGTCATAACCAGGCTATGGAATGGGTGTAGGCTCTCTCATGATCACCTGTGTAAATTTTCGCTTCCTAGATGTTTCCGCAGGCGAAGAGATATTAGGTGTAGGAAGGGGAGGGAATTGTTGAACATGATTAGTGACATAAATTCCGGTGGCAGTATACGTGAAGAAGCCTCAGAAAAAGATTCTCCAGACACAAGAGTTCTTAAATTGGCAATTGTTGTTTATGTGTTGGGCATTCAAGTGATCATGTTGGCAACGTACAGCGGCGTACATTTTCTAAACAGTCAGATGTTATGTGGTGAATAGAGCAGTTGGAGACTTAGATTGACAGTTCTTCTGGGTGTGACTATAAAGCTGGCATTTAGCACAGATAATGGAGGAAAATAAATGGGCGCACTTCCAAATAGACTGGAAATAAGGAAACAGACTTTGGCAAATGTTGAGAACACTATTTTGATCGAGCCTGTCGGGACATAGGTGACTTTACCCGATTGAAAAGACTTACGCTTTAAGCGTTGGACCGATTTGATCGTAGATTTAAATTGACATAGAATTTCATCGTCCGATAGATGTTTGCCAACTCCACGTATTATTCCTACTCGATAAATATTAGAGCTTGGAATGTATGCTTTCAGACTGTGGGTGGACAAAAAGGAATGTCTTAAACAAAGCATTAGCCTGAACGGCAGAAGCAAATTCAGCCTGTAGTCGATTACGTTATTTGGGTGTGATTCCCTTGACATAAATATCGCTGTCATAGAACATACGTCCTAGGGCCATGTTGTTTGAGCCATTCGCTTCAACAAAAACAATGTATGGCCCTATGATGGTAAATAATTGGTGAAGGCTGAGATGTGGTAATGGTGAAGTGATATATTTATTGTGATATTTGGAGTTGGAGGAGTGGTGGTAAATGTGGTGTTGGAAAAGTGTTATATCGTTGGAATGTAGTGTGGGAGAAGTGGTGATATAAGTAGAGGTGGTATATAATGTGGAGTTGGTGCTGTATTGCTGAAATGTGGTGTGGGAAGTATTGAAGGTTTAGTATTTAGGTGATGTATGGTTTGGTACTGAGATGGTTTATTTATGGTTGACTTCGTGGGAGTTGGGAGGTGGTATTATTGTATTGATGTCTGGTATAAGTATTTAATTTCTGGAGCTGGATAGAGGTGAGTTTTTTGTCATTTTGTAAATTTTGGTTTGTTTGTATGGAGAGGAGGAAGAAATATGATGTTGGAGAGGTGTTGGTATGTGTTGTATTGCTGAGATATGGTGTCGGAAGCATTGGAGGCTTAGTATGTATGATTGGGTGATGTATGGTATGGTATTGAGATGGTTTATTTACGGCCGAATTCGTGGAAGATGGGAGAGAGTATTATTGTATTGGTGTCTGGTATGAGTATTGAATTTTTGGAGCTGGAGGGAGGTGATTTTATTACAATTTTGTAAATTGTGGTTTGTTTGTATGGAGAGGAGGAAGGAGTATGATGTTGGAGAGGTGTTGGTATAGGCGTGATTGGTATTTGTTATGCATGGTCGAAATTTTTGGGAGATGGAGAGGTAATTTTATTATGGAGTGTTATGGCGGATTGAAATGATATGAAGCAATGTTAACGCTGATTGGTAAAAGCTGTGGTATGATGGATTGGAATGTTATGACGGAATATTGTTGTTATTATTTAGACTTGTACTATAGGAGGTGGAATCTGAAAGATTGAATGCAATGTTAGTGTCATGGCTGGTTTGGTATGCAATAGTGTAATGTTGCTGGTGTAGCTTATTTTGGAGTAGGTCAGGGAACAATAGAGGTGATGGAATTGCTGAAGCAAGAAGGTCGCGTGATGAGTGGGTACGTGTGAGTGATAACAAGCAGCAAGTTGCAACACCAGCAGCAGATTGTAAACATAGAACAGGCTGATGAGGTGTTCATTTCATTTTATTTTGTATGTGGTGGAGGGTGGTGGCTTGGGTTGGACTGTGTTTATTATTAGTTATTTATTTATTTATTTATTATTATTGTGAACGTGTATTCGGGGCTGAACGCCTGTTTTGTTCATTAATAAATACTAATACTAATACAATGTATGGCCCGTGATGGGATTGCAGATAACTTTCTATTTCCCCAGGGGGAAGGGGCGGAGGAATAGAACCATTAGACTGACCGGGAGTACCAGACATTTGCAAAGAATTCACAGGATGAGTCACATTTAACGAGTCCGTTTGCATGCGAACAATTTCTTCATGATGCAATTATCACCCAAAGCAGGATCCGGAGCTTCGTCCTCGCCACTATGACAAGTTATTTTACAATACTCGTGAAAAGGCAAAAGGAATATAACACGAAAAACCACACCGCTGCCACTATGCACTACGCACGAGTTCACCCCTCACACTGGACTTGTATAACCTAATGAAAGATTTCACGCGCCATTGACCTTTAGCCGACAAGCTACGAGCACAGCCACTGGTCGCCATGACATCATTCCCTGAATTCCTAACTCGCTGCATCCGTTACCAACCCACGCAAAATAAAAACACAGCCAAAGGCTCTGTTATTAGACTTTAGACTATCGCCGCGGCGCATACTGCCCACACGGCAAGAAAAATAATTTAATTTATACGCCTGGGCACGTAAGCCCATACACTAAGAGTGCAACCTTACTCTTTCTCCCCTGTAATGTAAAGGTAGTGATTTATAGGTACTTTTCTTACTCTTGGTTTTTCAGTGTCGCTAACCATACAGCTTAGGAACCTTGCTTGCCAATACCACCTCTTACAGTTACCGTTGCGCTGGCAACGTTCAGTCAAGTTGTTGCCTGAAATATGTATTGCCACTGCAGTATTGTTAAAGTCACTAGTGATCCATTTGCGAGTCTATTTAAAGCATATTTTCTTTTTCTGTGCGATTGTAAATCTATTTGGCTAATACCAGGTACTGTAAGTAGAATTGTGGCAATAACAGTTTGTGTGAAATAATGAACACATGACGGTCCTTTTTCGTCCCGTATATACGTACAGAATTCGATTGGGATGTCTAAGACGCAAGAACTCATCCGGAAAGGAAAGCAACGTTACGTCCTTTACAAAAATCCGGTCAAGAAATGCTTATACATTGCTACGAGAAATTGAAACACGAAGAAGAAGGTGTTAGTCGTTGTGATACGGACCTGATGATAAGAGTTTCAAAATTAACTGGGGTAAGTGTTTATTTTAATCATCTTTCTATGATACGTTTCTGACATAACGACAATCAGTTGAAATAGAGGAATATTTAATTACGAACCTAACCTAACCTAATCATGTATACCATGTCTTTTCTTGTCTCGACTTTGATACGGTTTGCAGACTTAACTTTTGTGTATTCATATCCTTACGGCATATGTGTATGTAATATATTTCCTTGTGTGTATGCTTACAGCGTGGTTTCAGTTTCGTCCGAGAAAGTAATAGGGAATTTCAAGAAGGGAGTTGAATTTTCTACACCAGGTAAACGCCGGAAGCGTGAACATCCAGTGACTGGCATAGGAAGCGATTGCAAGGTTTATTTATGATAAATTACATAAAGGTAAGGTAACTTCACAAGGAATCTATTGCAATTACCATGAATTGCCGATATATTTCAGCAATATATGCAGTGAAGGCTAAGGTATGCATTCTGAATCTTAGAATAATAGAGTAAAGATTATCTTGTACTGTCATTCCTACCATTAATATATCATTCAATAAAATATTGTAAGAAGTTTTTGCAGATGCATCAAATACAACCCTTGTTTTTGCAGTTAAGCTACTAAGGTTAAAAATTGGATGATGTGGTAGATAATAGCTTCCACCTTCTTTCCCTGACCTTAACCATATGCCCCATGGCCTCATACTCATGGAGAAAATTACAGAACTCGTGGTTAAGTGAGGGCTGCCTACTGTAATGCAGTTCTAGTTCAGTTAGTCTTGACATGGCATGATTGAAGGAGTTTCCCAGAAACTCAGGTTTCTGCTTGAGGGGTAAGTGACCTATAAATCTACCTGTAGCATCCCTGGTGGTATTGTATGTAAAGTGATTTTCTGTGGCTCTCTCTTCCCTTGTCATGACTGGGGGTGTAATCTCTTCTGTTTCCCAGAACTACTGTAGCTGGGTGTCTAACCTATCCTCTGACTTCAAGGAACATGTGATTAGAGTAAGAAATTTCTCTTCCCTCTGATGGGAGTGTCCAGCAATAATCCATCCTCGTTCAGTGTCTTTAAGAATAGGATAATCTGGTGATCGAGTTCTGCGACCAAGTTTCACTAATGAAAAGAAATGTTCTGCCCCTGTTAACAACTCAGTGTCACCTGGCAGGAATAACTTCGGATCAGCGAGGTTCAAGTTAGTGAGCAAGTTCCAATGCTCATGTTGAATATAGAGCTAACCACTCTACCCCATCAAGTGCCGAAATTATGGATAGCGGAAGCCTTTACCTTTCACCCTTCCAATGGCCTTCATGGCTTTTACGGAGATAACTTTACTTACTTACTTCATGGCCCTACGGTCCTTTACGGACCTTGGCCTCCTTGACGACATCTCCCTAGTCGTCCCGATCTTCAGCACGCCTTCGCCACCTCCTGACTTCAACGGTCCTCAGATCAGTCTCCACATCATCCAGCCATCTCATCCGGGGCCGACCTCTCCTTCTTCTGCCCCCAGGGTGCTCTGTCAGTGCCTTCCTTGGAAGTCTTCCCTCCTCCATCCGTTGCACATGCCCCAGCCATCCAATTCGTCTCATTTGGTCTGAGATCTACAAGTTCGGCTCCTTATAAAATAATCTTTTTTTTTCATTTGTTCTGATTCTCCATAAATCTCCCTCCTTCGATGGTCCAAATATCTTCCTCAGTACCTTCCATTCCCACACATTTAATCTCCTCTCTGTGGCCTCCGTCAATACTCATGCCTCACTCGTGTACATAAGTACTGGTTTAATTATTACCGTCTTGTAGAGAGTCATTTTTAATTTCCTGCTTAAGTTTTTACTTCTCAGAAGAGGGTACAGGGTTCTGTAGGATCTATTGGCAGCCGTAATACGATTTACAATATCTGTCCCAACTTTATTTTCTGATGTTATTACTGAGCCAAGGTATGTGAAGCTATCTTCTACTTCAAAGGTGTAATCATCCACATGCAGTTTTCCGTGGTTCCTTCCACTTCTATCCGTTACCGTATATTTAGATTTAGCCTCACTTATCTCTAAACCCAAAGACCCAGCCGCATCTTCCTGCTCCCTCGAGGCAGTTGTAAGTGCCTCGTTACTTCTAGCAGTTATCACCACATCATCTGCACAAGCTAAAACTTGGATCAGTCTATTGTAAATATTACCACACGGATTAGTAGTTATTGATTTTACAGCTGCCTCCAGCACTATACTAAATAACATTGGTGATAGGGATCTCCTTGCCTTAGGCCTTCGTCGGTTCTGAAAGATCTTGACAGACTTCCCGGCACTTTTATCCGACGTCTATTGTTCTCCAAGGTCATCTTAGTTAATTTTATTAATTCTGTGGGAATTTAAAAGCCTTCATTGTTTCCCATAATGTCGGTCTCTTTACTTTGTAACAGGCTTGTTTAAAATATATAAAAATATGTCCTAGTCGAACGCTGTATTCGTATATCTTTTCCAGAGCCATTCTCATGGTGAAAATATGGTCCGTCGTCGATCTTGCAGGTCTGAAATGAGCTTGGTACTCTCCTGTATTTCTTTCTGCTCTATTACTAACGCTTTTTGTTATGGCTGTAGAGAGGATTTTGTACACTATAATCAGTAAGGATATACCTCGATGATTCTTGCATTGCATGCGTGACCCCTTCTTATGTATAGGGCATATTGTAACGGGAATGCCCTGTGAGCATTCGCGTTCATGTATTTCTTGAGGAAAACGCACTTACACCCGACTGTATGGATTCAAAACGAGCGTTGAGCGCGCAGGCTTCATGGGGGACAGCATGCAAGCAAGCGCTGCTATAGAGTGCCGGCCAGGGCCAAGTGACGTCACACCGAAAGTTCTATTCGAGTCTATGTCATTTCATCACGAACGGGAGGTCGGATCGCTTTTGGAGAGCGTCACCTTGCAGGCCTGGTCAACAAATGCTACCACCCAAAATGTCATTAAAATCGGCGGAAGGATGGCCGAGATATAAATTTTTTAGAAGCTCATATTTCCAGTCTCGCCGTCCGACCTTGTGCAATATAAGGGGGTCGCCAGCCTCGAGGAGAACAGAGTGTCACAGTGTGTGTCACAGTGTGTGTCATAGTGTGTGTCACAGTGTGTGTCACAGTACTTCGTCATGAACCAGTCGTCTCGCTGATGTGATACAATTCGTTACTCTGTCCGGCTAAGGACCGTGGTTTGAAAGTACCGTACGTAATACGAGTGTTAAAAGCCTTTTCTGTGGACTCTAACTTCGCGTGTAAGCGAAAGCTTATTCACTGATAATATCTGTCTGTCGAGCCGAGTAACATTATTTTGTTTTGTGAATTTTGTAATTGAAGAGACTGTTCAGTAATCACTTGATATTTCGAAACTGTGCTTAAAGGACTTAGGGCATAAAGACTGTGCTTTAATTATTTCCTCTCCAAGAGTCTGTGTTAGGTTGTTTCGTGAAATTGTACCCTTGTGAAAGTACAGTTCTTTTCATGGACAGTGTTATTTGTTTCATAAAGGACAGTGGCTACATTTCTTTCAAAGACTGTGTCAATTACTCCATGAGAAAAACAGTGTCGACGTTTTCTTTTCATAAAACTGTGCCAACCTCCATTTTCAACAGACAGTGTCAATTCACTTCGCATAATGGTGCTAACATTTTCTAACATAAGACTGTGTCTATATTTCCTTTCAAAGACTGTGCTGATTCGTGAAATAAGGTGCCTTTATATCTTCTCAAGGGACTATGTTAATTCCCTTCATAAAGACAGTGTCTATATTTACGTGTAATATTGTGCCTCAGTGGAAAGTTATCTCTGAGAAATTACGCGATTTTTATTAAGATTGTGTTGTAATAGAACTTGGTTCTCTTTCACAAGACTGTGTCATAAACTGGTTTTTTTCTGCCTTCGCAGAAACTTTACCTTATTTCTACGTGTGCGCGTGCTAGAACATTGCATATGCTAATTACAAACAGTACAAAGACAGTGTCTGTGGGACTTAATTTATTTTCTTTTCGCACTGAGATTACGTGAAGTGATAAACAGTTGTATCTCAGAAAATTCCAGATTATTTTCAATACCTATCACTTGAAGTTCGAGAGTGACTATTGCATGAACAATATTAATTATTTTCATAGAACTGTGATTTTGAATTCATCTCTTTTTCAAAAGTAATGTGCGTCCAACACCATTCCCGGTGGGACTTGTTCGACCAGTAAACAGTGTCTCGACACAATTTGCAGTGCAGTGCGGTAAAGAAGTGTCGTATCAGATTCTATTGACATTCTGTGCGAAAGTTTTTCATTTCTCTACTTCCTCCATGGGATTTAGTGGAATACAAATCTCAACAACTATTCAACGCTGCACCATCATCAGACGACCGCCCCAGGTTCGAGTCTCCTTCAATATCAAGGGCTAACAACCGCCGTGGGACGACGCCGACAACATGGAACAACTTCGACAACGTGGGACGACGCCGAAACCGACGACGTGGGACGACGCTGACGCCGACGCCGCAGAACGACGCCTTCTCCATATTTTCGAGGACATTAAAACCATTCGTCTGTAAAAGGTGATATAATTTCTATGCATTTTCTTGAATAAACTGCAAGTTCCACTTTAAATATGAACTCATTTCACTACCCTTTTATCGTACTCTCTAAAGCATGAACCGTACACGCCTTGGCGTTCATCCATGCTTCCCACAAAGCTGAAGTACTGGCGTTCCTGTTTCAATATATTTGCTAGTGTCCAGTCCTCCGGAATTTTACCCGTTTCCCATACATTTTTAATTATCTCATGTATATCCTCACCAGCACTTCTCCACGTTTTACCATTTCTGCCGTTATGAGGTCATTCCCTGGGGCTTTACTGTTCTTCAATTGTTTCATAATTTATTTTATTTCTTCAACCGATGTTTATCCCATATCATCTTCATCCTCATCTCCATTCTCATAGTTCCTCTCTTTCCCCTCACACTCATCTCCACATTCCCCTTCCTCATCTCTCTCTGAAGTTTCCATACTACATAAACCTTCTCTTTCTTCATTTATTGGTCTGAAAGAAAGTAATGTTTCAAAATGTTTTGCCCATTTTTCCAGAATTTGTTCTTTCCCAACAGCAGTCTATCAGTCTCATCCTTAAGGATATTCACTCTAGGTTGATATCCCTTGTTTACTTGTCCAACCCCATGGAAGAATTTTCTACCTTGTTTGTTTTCAAATTTCTTCTGCATTTCATCCACTCACTCCCTTTCTCCTATTCTTTCCTTGTTCCTTATTAATGTTTTTGCTATTCTCCGTTTCTCTTTAAAAACCGCCTATTATTTCGAGTGGTTTTCTGTAGCATTCTTTGTCGGACCAGATTCTTCTCTTCGACATACCATTTATTTCTACTCTGTTTCCTTCTCTCTCCAAGTACTTCCTGCGCTGTTGTATTTATTGCTAGCTTGGTTTCTTCTCAAATTGTATTGATGTCCACATCCCCGTTTCTGCCCATCTGTAGTTTTCTTTGCAGCCCGTCTCTATACTCTTCCTCTTTTTTTTCTCATCCCTTGACAGCTCTACATTATAGACCTTGCTCTGATCAGCTCCGCCCCTGGGTTTAATTGCCAGTCTTTCTTGGAACTTGATCCTCATTAGTATGTGATCCGAATCACTGTCTGCACCACGCGTGCTTCTCACATCGATAATACTGGAGGCGTGTTGCGCATCTATCAGCACATGGTCTATCTTTGTCAGATCATCTGGTGATATCCATGTCTCTTTATCGATCTCCTTATGGGGAAAACATGCACCCTTAATCACCAGCTCCTTGCTAAGGGCAAAATCAATCAATTTCCATCCGTTCTCATTGGGTTCTTGTGATATCCTTCCACTAGATGGTTTTCTTCTCTTTGCCTACTTTGGCATTATAATCCCCTAGAAAACCTTTAACATCATACTTGGACAACTTGTCATATACTTGCTCAATTTTTTCATAATAACTGTTCTTTCTCTTCCTCTTCGGCATCCTCTGTTGGGGTATGAACACTAATTAGTGATATGTTGGCAAATTCCCCTTTCAATCTTAACCGACATAGTGTGAGGCTTATAGCTTCATATTAAATCATATTATGACTGATCGATTTCTTGACCATAAATCCTATACCTATTCTATTTTCTTCCTCTCCAGTATTGAACAAAATGTAGTGCTGTAGATCTGCCACCTCGATTGCTCTAAAGATCATTTGAACACGCAAGCCTCCGAAACACCCCGCAAAATATATTTTGCTTTCGTCAAGGTGGTAATACCATCGGGAGGACGGAGATGACTGCTTTTTCCTTTTTAAATAATAGTACTCATGTTTATTATCATGTTGTTTATTCAAATCCCCTGCTTTGTAATTCAGTGACCATGGAATGGCTCTTGTTGTGTACATTACCGTATATTTACCTTTTATTGCATACTTTTGTTATTATTATTATTACTATTATTATTATTATTATTATTATTATTATTATTATTATTATTATTATTATTATTACATATCCATTCAAATGTAATCAAACTAATATTTAATATAGTAAATTTTGCTTATCACTTTGGATTCATTTATTTCATTGCATATTGTTATTGCTACGACAATATGACTTCTTTATGATATAGATACAGTATAAAAGTGTTTCTTCCCAAATGGATTTGTTATACACCCCTTGTGGGTGAGGGACGGAGACGAAGAATACATTCACGGTATCCCCTGCCTGTTCTAAGAGGCGACTAAAAGGGGCGACCAATGGATGATTGCATTAGAACCATGAAACTAATTGTGATTAGCACCACCACGCAGGGAACTCCATGGGTCGCCTTTACTTGCGAGTAGTACCACTATGTTAGTTACACAATAGGTTTGTGATTAGTAGCAACATAAGATGAGACTGTATGGGTTTTCCAGTACCCGTGATTAGTACCATTGTGAGAAACACCACGGGTATGGGCGTTGCCTGTGATTAGTACCCACTATATTAGCGACACCGTGGGTCTGCGTTGCCTGTGATTAGTACCACTATATCAGCAACACCGTGGGTCTGCGTTGCCTGTGATTAGTACCCACTGTATGAGGAATACCATGGGAATAACGGCGCCCGTGATTAGTGCACCTAGGTGAGGGTTTGCTTTGCCTATGAGTGGCGCCATTATGTGTGAAACACCATAGGTCTGTGTTACCTGTTCGAAGTAAAATACTTGTGAGTAGTACCATAACGTGTGGAGCACCATGATTCTACACTACTTTTGATTAGTACCGCAACATGAAAAATACCATGTTTCTACTTTACTAGCGATAAGTACCACTATGAGGGGCTGTTAACCTGGATTTTGGACCCCTTTAGACAACAAGCACCCTCGATTCAGGATAGTGCTTTAGAAGCAGTCCCTTGGTCAGTAATACTATTGTTTATGGTAGTTTCTGGGTCGGATCCACTGATTGTTTTAAATTCATATCCATCCATTCATTATTCATTATCATGTTTTTATTCTGATCAGTGGATGATTTTGAACTTTTAAATTGTCATTACATTTCCTCTCATTTCGTACCATTAGGGGCTGATGACCTAGATGTTTGGTCCCTTTAAACAACAAGCATCATCATTATCATCATCAGTTTTGTTAAACATGCACCAATCAGACTACAGACTATGGAACATCTTTCATCAAGGTACATAATGTTCTTACATATATGTGTAATTAATTGAAGAACTGAAGATCCATTTACACGTAAGTGGGTCACCCTATAGTAGAAATTCAAACTGTGTAATTTAAGTCCTAGCCCTTTTTCCTATCCCATTCTTGCCTTACAAGCTGTCTTCAATCAATGTGATTTAAGTCTATATATATATATATAAATCTGCTAATGTTCAAAAACAATCAATACTGATCTGCATACAGGGCAGTCGCCCAGGTGGCAGATTCCCTACCTGTTGTTTTCCTAGCCTTTTCCTAAATTATTTCAAAGAAATTGGAAATGTATTGAACGTCTCCTTTGGTAAGTTATTCCAATCCCTAACTCCCCTTCCTATAAATGAATATTTGCCCCAGTTTGTCGTCTTGAATTCCAACTTTATCTTCATATTATGATCTTTCCTACTTTTATAAACGCCACTCAAATTTATTCGTCTACTAATGTCATTCCACGCCATCTCTCCGCTGACAGCTTGGAACATACCACTTAGTCGTGCAGCTCTTCTTCTTTCTCTCAATTCTTCCCAACCCAAACTTTGCAACATTTTTGTAACGCTACTCTTTTGTCGGAAATCACCCAGAACAAATCGAGCTGCTTTTCTTGGGATTTTTTCCAATTCTTGAATCAGGTAATCCTAGTGAGGGTCCCATACACTGGAACCATACTCTAGTTGGGGTCTTACCAGAGACTTACATGCACTCTCCTTTACATCCTTACTACAACCCCTAAACACCCCCATAACCATGTGCAGAGATCTGTACCCTTTATTTACAATCCCATTTATGTGATTACCCCAATGAAGTTCTTTCCTTATATTAAAACCTAAGTACTTACAATGATCCCCAACAGGAACTTTTCCCCATCAACGCAGTAATTAAAACTGAGAGGACTTTTCCTATTTGTTGTTTGTTGTTTGACTCATTAGTGCCCTTGTACCTTTCCTGGGTTTCCGTAATGTGGTAAGCTTGAGATACATCAACTTGCAAGCTAAAAATGTGTTTAAAATGGCCCCCCGTCCCTTACTGCTTTTTGAAGAATGAAGAACACAACAACATCCAAGAAAAAGGAAGGAAAGATAAGTCCTACGTGGTAACTCCTTGAACTTATGCAAATTGCAATAAAATAGACAATCCAGATCTCTCTCTCCTCCTCCCCTCTCTCTCTCTCTCTCTCTCTCTCTCTCTCTCTCTCTCTCTCTCTCTCTCTCTCTCTCTCTCTCTTTCTCCCTCCCTTTAAGAATAGGGTTATAGCAATGCGTACATAAAAATAAAGGAAAAAATGTTTAAATTAAACTTAAGTGAGTGAAGGAGAGAATGTATGACTAGCTCAGGTTGGTGGCGGTATTTGAAGGTGCTCAAATACACCAGTCTCATGTCTGTAGACCTACCGGTACGTAATAGAACTCTTGCGGGACGAAAATCTGGCCCCTCGGCGTTTATGAAAACCATAGAAGTAGTCAGTAGAGCTAATAACATTATTCTCAGTTCTGCAGTGACCTTGAAAGCTGACTTAATTTCCGTTAACATAGCTTAGCGCATAAGTTCTCCTATATGTTTCCTGGATAAGCTTGAAGATATAACCAGCCTGCAGGCTGAATGTATGTGCCCAATAATTTCTCTCCTTTACTGGTTATTAAAGAGAGAAAGAAACGTTTGAGCAAAAGATACGAAAGGCACTAATTTGTGGAACTTTCGAAAATCACACTGCAAAGACTTACTAAATAAATCCCATCATTTAAGGCACTCCTCTTTTCAAGAATATGGTTATGGTAACGCGTATATAAAAATAAAGGCAGAAATGTGTGACATTGAGTGAGAAAGTGTGTTTATTTTCCTCAATTCCACAGTGAGCGTGGAAACCGGCTTAATTATGATTTATTTCATCTTAATTTTCATCGTTTACTGGGGTAAGGTAACTTTAATTGTCGATGCTTAGTACATTGAGGTTAGTTTGTTATGGTTATGTCTGGTGATTTTAATATGTTGGCAGCAGTGATGAGCTTAACAAAATAATATAATCGGGCGGTGATATTTACCTTTTAGAGTATGGCCTTACGTGGCGATTCCTATAGTAGGTGTAACCTATCTTTGCAAATCCAGGCCAAGCTCTGTCGTGAGAACAGTAGCCAATTCGGGGCCACACTCCCTTCTAAGGGCTCCTTAACTCTTGCCATGGCGCATACTGCCCGCACGGCAAGGAGAAAAATGAATTTAGTAGTTGTAATCTATCATTGGACATTCCCTTAGCAGTTGGTAACATTTCGCAAATCGCTGTCAGATCGTAAAGATGCTCCTATCGGCAATACCGTGAACTAAAAATAAAAGAGCATCACTTGCCGTAAAGCCACCGTGTACAGCGAGCAGAGTGACTGGAGTGCCTACGCTAGGCTTGTGCCAAAATCCATATATTATTCATTAATTACACTTTGCATACGGCAAGTAACAATAAATAATACATGTAGTTGTTTGAGCCATCAGTCAACAGACTGGTTTAATTCAGCTGTCCATGCCGCCCTATCCTATCCTAACTCTTTCATTTCCACATAACTGCTCCGTCCTACATCTGCTCTAAACTGCTTGTCATATTCATACCTTGGTCTACCCCTACCCTTCTTACCGCACACACCTTCCTCCAAAAACAACAGCACAAGTCCTATCTGTCTTAAGATGTGCCCTATCATAAGGAACATACCACTTAATCGAGCAGCTCGTCTCCTTTCTCCCAAGTCTTCCCAGCCCAAACTTTGGAACAATTTTGTAAGGCTACTATTTTGTCGGAAATCACCCAGAACAAATCGAGCTGATTTTCTTTGGATTTTTCCAGTTCTTGAATCAAGTAATCCTTGTGAGGGTCCCATACACTGGAACCATACTCTAGTTGGGGTCTTTCCAGAGACTTATATGCCCTCTCCTTTACATCGTTATTACAACTCCTAAATACCCTCATAACCATGTGCAGAGATCTGTACCATTTATTAACAATCATATTTATGTGATTACCCCAATGAAGGTCTTTTCTTATATTAACAGCTAGGTACTTACAATGATCCCCAACAGGAACTTTCACCACATCAACGCAGTAATTGAAACTGAGAGGACTTTTGCCATTTGTGAAACTCGCAACCTGACTTTTAACCCCGCTTATCATCATTCCATTGCTCATCGTCCATCTCACAACACTATCGAGGTCACCCTGCAGCCGCTCACAATCTTGTAACTTATTTATTACTCTGTACAAAATAACATCATCTGCAAACAGCCTTATCCCTGATTCCACTTCTTTGCACATATCATTGATATATATAAGAAAACATAAAGGTCTAAGAATACTGCCCTGAGGAATTCCCCTCTTAATAATTACAGGGCCAGATAAAGCTTCGCCTACTCTAATTCTCTGAGTTCTATTTTTTTAAAGGGTTGTGAAAAGAAGTAATGGTTGCATGAGTATCTACCATCAACGGATGAAATTATCGACGTGCTTGAATACGATTTACATCATTTAAAAATCTTTACAGTTAGCATAGTGGAGAAACAATTAAACAGTCTTTACGACATGTGTGCATGGTCTTTGATTGTTGTGTTGCAGTGCATGTCGGAAGGTGTACAACATATGTAAATTGCAGTGTCGAAATGACGTCAGTGTGAAAGAAACATTTGTAGAGTAAAGAAATTACGTCATTTCTATCCAATACTAAGTGCAACGTAGTTGAAAAGGCAATTGTAAAGTTTTATACGTGCAAAAAGAAACTGAACACTTTTACTGAAGAAGAGTTGAATGCATTACGAAGAGCATTTTTGGTTAATGTAGCTGCGAATTCTGTAAAGAAGATCTGGGATAAGGTGCCTCTTGAGTGGACTCAAGATCCTGTTTTGCCAGAGATTCAAACGTGTAGTTTACATCATGAACAAGTGAGTTTAGCTAGGAGACCTTCAGTGAGACAGTGTTGTACATGTCAACTCATTTAACTGTTTCACGGACCTAAAACAAACGTGTTGTCTTCGCTTATAGACACTTATCATGGCTGCGAAAAGAGTAAACAAGTTGTCGCAGAAAAAGTGAAGAAACGTGCTGGGAGAGAGATGAGGAAGCATGCTGGGCATGGGATCTTCAATAAGGTGATTGATTTCCTTCCCTTTGAGCTTCATCTTCCTAGTTACCAGTACTGCGGCCCTCGAACTCGACATGACGACCGCTTAGCACGTGGTGATCCTGGTATTAATATGTTAGATTCTGCCTACTAAGAGCATGACATTGCTTATCCTCAAAACAATCCTGAACTAAGACGTGTAGCTGATAAAAATCTGTATCGTAAAGCTATGCAGCGTGTGTCGTCACCTAGTGCTTCAGTTGCTGATAAGGTAGCAGCACTTGCCGTTGCCGATGCAATGAAAGGAAGACTGTTACTAGGTAGTGGCATTGAACAGCGAAGACTAATCTATGTCAGAAAGGACAGAACACATTTACTTGAAAAATGTTTATATTCTAAAAATATATATTAATTTTGAAACATATTTGCAGGTGCTTCTTTAATATATTAATATTAATCCTACCCTACAACATGTCCTAAATGAACTAGTAGTAATAATGTTGACTTGCATGTTTAATCCTGTCTTATGACATGTAAGAGAGGAGAGGTAGCGGTTCGAGAATTAAAATCTAAAGTTTTAAAGTGCATCCTCTTTATTAATCCATGAATTGAAGTTGTTATTGAAACCAAGCCGTTTGACATACAGTTTATTTCCTCAACGATGAATAACACGTTCAATTAAATAGTAATCAGGATATATTGTTTTCCGCAGTTCGATGTAGAATCCTCCTTCAATAGGCTGTCCTGTGGGATCTCGAAGTAAATTTGTAACAGTAAGATTAACAGTCAGGTTTTGAAAAATTGCTGTGCTCCATTTAGGGGTGTATCCTTTTGCTAAGATAGATTGGTGTTTGGTGATGCGAACGAAATGAAATTTTTAAAACAATGGCGGCGCGGATCAGCCGTTTTGATTACAAGATGAATAGCATCTATGCGTGATGTATTATTTCGAACAAGGCGTGGGTTTGTCCGCATAGTGTGATGAGGTGTATCGTTGTAGGTAGACACAAGTACAGGTAGCAGTTCAGTTCAACGATATGAACCTTGAGCTGTAAATTCTCGCCACGTCATTGTTTTGAGCGTACGATTAAAGCGTTCTACAACACTTACCTTGAGACTGCTGTATGTAGAGTAGTGATGAATGCCAAGTAACTTAAGGTAAGAAGAAAAATCCTTGTTGTAAAACCCTTTACCTTGGTCGGTTTGAAGATGCCTTGAGCAGCGTTTCTATTGTTCAACAATATGTTAAAATGCGTCTTTGACTTGAGCTGCTGTCTTAGAACGCACAGGTTGTGCAACAGCAAAAGTAGACAGTAAGTAGATACTTATACCACTTATTGCTAGCGGCATATGGAATCATTTCTACTAAGTCTGCTTGCCAGAGATCATCTTTTCCGCATGTAATAACGCGTCTGCGACAGTAGGTGAGACGTGCTGGTTTATGTAACTCGTGTGCGATGCTTATCTTTACAGGTGAGGTCTTATCTTGACTAGCCATTACTGAATAATTCCCGCACTCGTAAGTCTTTCTCTATTTCTGGAACTTCTGATTCATGACCTGTGTGACCAGCATCTTGCGATGCTCTTTGAAGTTGTAATCGTTCAACGAATAAGTTAGGGTCATTCTAGCATCTTACGTCTTCGTACGGCAACAAAGGCTTGTAGATAACATTAAGACCACGTGCAGTTAGTTGATGTGACGGAAAAAGCTTAGAAATAAACTGTCGATACTTGTGAATCTTATTTGCATTTGCAGCTGCTGTCCTCTTGTAATTACGTCGTGTTGCGTCAGTAGCAAAAATATTGCTTTATATTTTTGAAGATTATCTTGTAGAATTACATCCTTGTCAGGTACTCGTGAGAAGAAGTTCTAAGAGACCTTTAGTAGGAGGTAACACCTTTTACGATGAGCCTCTTGCTATTAATCTTAACACTTGCATTACCTATCCAGAAAAGTAGTATGACCTATGGGGGTACAAAACAATAGGAGCTGCGTCAGCATTTTCCCACGAGGTCATTGACCCCGGCCCAGGTTATTGACCCCATGACGTCATGACCACGTGGCCTCGTTTACAAACAACGCCACGTGCTTTTGACAGCTGTCATCTTGACGGACCCTAAACTAATTTTTTGGGCAAGAGAATGTGGCTAACCTCACTGCTGCCATCTTGATAGAGCCTTACCTCACTGCTGCCATCTTAGTGACGTATAACATAGACATGTCATTATGTTCTTTCTCCTCCTCTCAACGAAGTGGCCTGAATGGCGTAGAAAATGTGTCAAATAAACTCTACCTTTGCGGTATCATTTTCAATTCTGTTTCTTGGTACTTCAAGTTTCACTTTTCCACTACTACTCTGTGTTGGCGCTCTAGTGAGCGAGGAACTTAACTAATGAAGGCACCTTGTACGTGCTGATATCTACTCAGAAACTTTGTACTACGATGCTCCGCCCCTTGACCAATGAGAGCTCGCCCTGAGAAACGAGGTTGATTGCCGATTCTTGTGTGGGCGAGAGCTTTATTACTGCTAGGGAAGTGGAGCGAGATGCATCCGCGCTCGTCGTCACTCTGGTGTGAGCGAGTTTCCCCAAGCTGATATGGACGTGACTTGAAGAAAGTTGTAAGAGGGCTTCTCCCTTCGCCCTATCAACGTGGGAGCTGTTCTAATTTGTATACTTAATATAATTGTTTGCTTTGCTTCTTCATCCAGTAAGTAAGTTTTTAAAAATGGCGTCTCGGTGTCTTCTCAATTCTGTGAAGATTTTCGGCATTGCTAAGAATCTAATTCTCTTCAGCTTCGATCAATTTGAGTATCGGTTATACAGTAATTGTGGACTCTAAATTTCTAAGAAAGGAAGTTCTCGGCTCCTTAAAATAAAAAGTCAAGTATTATTATTTTCATCATGTTATAATGTAACTTTTCGTATGGTTGATAAAAGGAAAATAATTTAAGATGTATCGGGGAAGTTTGAATATCTTATGCTTATGTGGAAAATCTTTGATACACCTTGTAAAATCTAAATTTTACTACCTTATCAAGACGTCCCTAGTGAGTCAGTTTTAACCATTTGAGTTCTAACCAACGGGACAGTAATTTATTTAATCTTTCTCTGTATTCTTTAATTATTTTGCTTGTGTTCTTGGTTCCTTGGAATTTCCTTTCTTTCCCTTGTTTGTGCGGACTTCGGTTTCCGTGGTTACCTGTTTCCTTGCTTTATTCATGGCGTTTGTTGGTTACTATGCCAACGTGTTGTTTTTAATAATTGTTAACTTTGAATGTAGTCTTTTTTCCGGATCGTGGATGCTGTTGGTTGATTTGCCAACTATTTCCGTCTTGACGTGTTGATATTTAATTCTGTTAAATTTTTCTTATCTTTGGTGACCTTGTGGTCGCATTGGGGCAATTTTAACTTTTAAATCTGGGTATTTTTCCTTTTCTGCCGGGTATAATGTTGCGGTTATTTAATCTCCACTTCCTTTATTTAATCCCCTGGTGAGAACTCTGTGGTTAAAGGGATTTTAAAATTGGTATATTGTGAACTGATACTAGTTTCAAAACTATCATTTTCTCTGGTATGTTGAGGCCTCACTTATTTATGAAATTTTTTCCCTATTATTTTCTGGTGGTCGATCACCGTAGATTTTAATTGATGTTTCACTTGATATCTTAATTTAAGTTAATCTTTACCTTATTAATTTTCCTGCGTTGTTAATTTCTTTTTCCCTAACATTTTGAAAGATTTAATTTAATCAATAAATCCTTTGCTTTAAATTCCCTAAGAATGTGTTGTTCTTCCTTTAATTAGTTGGTACCGGTACCAGGTATGAATTTCTTTCTACGGGTTCTTGGTGACACTTCTTCGTCTTTTATGGTAAGTTCCCTGTTCTTGTATAGTTATTTGGGATGATTTGATGATTCTGGTTACGCTTCCAGTTTGTACTTTTCTACTAGCTTATTTGTGTATCAGATAGTTGAACCCTTTTACTGCCCTTATCGTAGTGTTCTGGGTTTGATCTACGTTACGGGACAACGTAGAGGGCGCGGAATTTAAAATCTACGTGCTTTTGACAGCTGTTGCTATCTTGACAGACCCTAACCTCACTGTTGCTATCTCAACGACGTAGAATGTACGGAAATTAAACAGCTGTCAGATGACAGCTGCCACCTTCACAGGTCCTAACCACGTGCACTTGTTTTGGAGAGGAATTTTGAACGTGGTTAACCTCACTGATGTTGACATATCGAGGGCTTAACTACAGAAGATCATAGTTTTAAGGCTAGCTGCCCTTTTCTTCTAACCCCCCCCGTTACCATCTTAGAGCGGGATCTAACCTTCCCGAAACAATCTTGGAGGGGGCTAAGGACCCATGTTTTAAGGCAATGTGCCCATCTCGACACCATCTTTGAGTGGGGGACTGAGGACACTAGTTTAAGGCTAGCTGCCCTTCTCGAGAGCGTAACGTTACGGAGGTCAGCTCAATCCCTCCTCCTCCTCCTCACTGTTTTAGGGACAGATGCCCTCCTGCGCTAAATGCCCCTCCCCTCCTCGGAGGAAGCCTAACTACACCATCGCTAAGGCTTTACGTCTCCATCCGACGCGTAATCTCTCCTCCTGAACAAGATAAAACATGTTGTTGATCAACCCTGTTACAGAGGACCGGAAATGATGAGCCCTCTGCTAAGAGCATCATTTTTTGTGTGTGTTTAGAACATATATATAGTCTGTTGTTATCTTACAGTAAAGATTGGAATAGTCAGCTTACAACACCCATCGTGCTTTGAACAGAAAAAACTTTCCGGTATCTTGTTGATAAAAACAAGAGAAATTTAACACGCAGGCAGATGATGATTGCGTGGAATAAAACTACGTCTCTCTCTCTCTCTCTCTCTCTCTCTCTCTCTCTCCTTATTTCGCGAATATAATATCAACCTTTATGACGCAAACAGAATGAAAAATTACACACATTTTCAGCTACACATCACTAACCGCGTGGGAAACACCTTCGATCATATATCCAATAGATGGCTGATGACGACACATTCTTGAAGCAAGGATCTCAATCAGCTGACTGGTGGGTAGTGCGAGAGTTTTGAACATTATAGGCGAGAATAGCGATCAGCGTACTTAAAAGTGACTTTTAGCTACTGTTAATGAAGCGATGGTGCACTATTGCGTAGCGTATGGATGCAAGGAGACCTTCAAAAAAGGATCTGGCATTTCCTTTCACGGGTAAGTAAATATTTACGTAAATATGATGATGATGTAAGGGATTTCATACAGTTGTTGTCAGGTGTCTGTAGAATACGTATGTTTATTGTATTGGTTACAGTTCCAGTTTCCCGGTTACAGCAATTTTGAATACTGTGCTTTTATTGATTTCAATTTTCCTGCTGATGAGACAAAGAAAAAGCAATGGGTAGTTGCATTAAGAAGAGAGAATTTCTTGCCTGGAAAGCATTCAATATTATGCTCTAAGCATTTTTCACCGGAATGTTTTGATAATGAAGCATTTGGTGTGGGAGTTAAACTGAAGCCAAATGCAGTACCAATAATGTTTAATTTTCCACCCCACCTTTTACCAGCTGAGAAGAGAAGAAAACCTCCTGTGAAGAGGAAACTTCAAGTGGATCCTGCTGCATCAACAAGTTGTGTGTGAGCAGATTTTTTAATTATTTTTTTATTATTATTTTCCATAGATTTATGCAGGAATGTGGCCTGCCATCCTTATGTGAAATATTTGTGGTTAAGACATTTAACATACTGTTCAATTGCAACATCTATTTCAGCATATTAGGTTACTATATTTTTGTTGCTGACCCTTATAATTTTCATATTTTTTCGGTGTTCCTCAGGAAGAGGAGAATGAGCCTCTTCCTAAAACAAAGATGTTCAGAAAATCTTATGTTGGTGATTACACTGAGGAAATGGTAAAGTCACCAAGGAAAGCCCAGACCTTCATGCAGGTTGCCAGGGAAGTTATTCATAAATCCCATAAGAAGCTAAAATTGGAAAGGCAGAAGTATTGGCGAGCTACTAATCAGTTGCAGAATGGGAAAGCCATAGTAAGCCATCTGAAGGAGAAAATTATGATAACTGAAGATGCTGCTTGCACGCTTGAGGTAAGAAAACAACAGCTTAAATATTTTTTTCGGTTTCCCTATATCTGCTAGCCTTTGGTGGTGCTATTTGAGGATCCAACCAGTCTCTGGGTTGATGACCTAACAGACAGACATACATACATAAAATTTGGAGCCTTTAGAAGTCTGTAATTTGTTTTTATTGTATCACAATCTCTGTTAAACAAATATTTCAAAAATAATGTAATACAATAAATTCACTTGTGAAAAAGTATAATGCACCTTTTAACTTCCATTGTTCCAGAAATGTCTTTCTCCTGCTGCTGCCCAACTTCTGATGCGAACAAAGGATGGTGATACAAGAGCAGAGTATTGAATTTGATGGAAAACAAATTCTTGGTTATGTGAATTGTGGTACTGAAATCGAGGATCAGGATCTACCAGAAGCCAAGGAGGCTTTAGTGTTTATGGTGGTCTCACTAAATGGACACTGGAAAATTCCGGTGGGTTATTTTTTTATTAACGGTTTAAGTGGCTCAGAGAGAGCAAACCTAGTGATTGAGTGCCTTAAATTTTTAAATGACCTAACTGTAATTGTAGTGTCACTTACTTTTGATGGTGCTGCTTCTAATTTATCCATGGCCCGTTGTTTGGGAGCTTCTTTTGATGAAAATAATATGGTGAACTGGTTTGAAAATCCCTCAAATGATTCTAAAGTGTTTATTCTTTTAGATGCTTGCCATGCTATAAAATTAGTGAGGAATAGTTTAGGAACTAAGAGAACTTTTGCCAGGGGTGATAATGTCATAGATTGGAGGTACTTAGAAGAGTTAGAGAAACTTCAGAGTATCGAGGGCCTTCATCTAGGAACAAAACTTACCCAAAGGCACATTCACTGGGAGAAGGAACCCATGAAAGTAAAGCTCGCCACACAAACATTCAGTGAAAGTGTTGCAAGTGCAATGACATATTGTGACAGAGACTTAAATCTTCCTCAGTTTCAAGGGTGTGAGGAGACTTGTAAAATTTGTTAGGCTCATGAACAATATATTTGATATCTTGAACAGCCATAATCTTTGTTCAAAGGGATGACAGAAACCATTGAAAGCAGAGAAGATCCACAGTGCGAGGGCCTACATTCAGGAGGCTATTGAATATATACAATCACTGCAAGAGATGGATGGTGGTGTTTGTCTAGTGAAGTGCTCTAGGAAAACTGGTTTCATAGGTTTGATTGTGTGTCTAAAGTCTGTCTTAGGAGTGTAAGACTCAATTTTGAACATGCCACAGCTGAAGACGAATTTTCTGCTCACCTACAAAGTCAGGATCACCTGGAAGTATTCTTTAGTGCCATCAGGAGTCATGGTGGTCATAACAACAACCCCACAGCTAGGCAGTTTGAAGCAGCATATAAAAGACTTTTGCTCCATATACAGATAGGTACTACAACCAGTGCCAATTGCTCTGCAGTTGACCCTACTGTTATTATGAATTGTAGAGACCGCAGTCAATTAACTGGTGATCCTATTCATCTGCCTGCCAACAGTACTGATGTACTTTTTGTTAGTCATGATCATGACTACATTCCACACCCAGCCAACCTGACACTGTATGTTGAGCATGTAGTGGAATATGTAGCAGGTTTTGTTGTGAAAAGATTACACAAAGCAGTTATGTGATGTTTGTAAGGCGGTTATGCAAACAGCAGTTTCACATTCAGCTCTCCTGAAGAGGAAAGAGAGAGGTGGCCTTTCAATCCCATCATTAGATGTGATATACCTCTGCAGGGAAGGTGAAAAGATGATGCGACAATTCCAGCACAAAATGACAAGGATGAAGGACCCTTTAAATGTACTTGTAATGACAGTACTGAACCATGCTAAGAGAGAAGTGTTAGATGAACTTCAGGAGCATACATTTGCTTCTTCGCCGCTTGACAACCACATTCATCAGCTGAAGCGAGCAGTTTTGATGGAATACTTTAAAGTGAGGTTACACCATAAAGCACGGCTTGAAACAGAAAAACTTCACAGTGTGAGGGTACGAAGCTTTCACACAAAGATTGTTCTATTCTGGAACCAGTAATATAAGGTAGGCTGCTTTATAATATAATTATTGCATTTGCTATATAAACGTGTTACAGTGTGTAGGCCTATATGAGGATTTCTATCCTTCCTATGACTGGAATATTTATATAGACTCAAGTTGCTAATGTAAGAGGATGCTGGTGTGGTGTGCTAGTTTCAGGTCAGGTTGATTTTTATAGAAATTCATTCTTAAATTACTTTTATATTGGCATGTCTTGTTTCTGTATTTTGGGAACAACATTACTGAATGCTGCAGGATGTTTTCTTTTCTTCAGATGTGACCTCTTATTTATAGGTCTACTTCAAATGTGGCATGTGCATTAGTTTATGTTGGGCTTTAAACTAAGCTTAATTTAGTAGGTGGCAGTGGAGTGAAATTTTACCTGTGTAGCATTTTATGTATCCCTTTATTATTATTATTATTATTATTATTATTATTATTATTATTATTATTATTATTATTATTATTATTTTGTTGTTGATGATGCAGCATATTACAACAGATCTCTGCTTCAGAGGCATAATAATAGGTACTAAAACCATTGCCAATTGATATGCAGTTGACCCTACTGTATTGTGAATTTTTATAACTTATGATAAGTGAATATTTTTTGTTATGGAACCTGTTTATCGTTTACCCTCGAGAGTTCATTTTTGTTGCCATCTGTTGGTGGTGTATGGCTCACTTAAGTATGATACTTGTGTTATTTTCTTTCCATAATGGTCCTGTAGACTGTGTCACTCTTTGCATCTTGTGTTGTTGGGCATTGGTTTGAAGTAAGCCTATTTCAGTCAAAAGTACACCAAGCACGGTAAACACAGTATTTTAAAGTTGCTTTTGGAAGTTATGAAGTGTTTATTGTAGATGTCAGTCGCATTAATATTTAAAATTAGGCTACACTTCCTTACGGACAACTTTCAGAGGTTACTTTTCAGCTATTAATCACAATATGATGGGGTAATTGGAAAAAAATACTTGTCTCTTACATTATAATAAATAATTAACATTAAACAATTAGTGTTACTCACGGGGATGTAATACTTGCCAAAAAAACAATCATAATGAGGGTGTATCCTATCGTAGGTCACTTTTGGTTTTAAACATTTCCGTCGTAATTATGCACTTATGTCCACGGTTTTTATTGTAATTTATGCTTAACCACAACAGCTAAGCAGGGTACATATCATAATCCCATTTCGCCGCCTTTTCGAATGTCACTGTTTGACAATTTCCTAATATCCTCTCAGACTCTGCTCCGAACTACCGCCCAGTCAGCTGATCCAGATGTTGGCTTCAAGCCGCAACATGGACGAGGTGGCGCTAAGCGCACTCTGTATTATTAATGCTCTAAGGGAAACACAACACACGCATTACGTAACACTATCTCCTAATGCAGTAAAGACATACACTTGAATCGCATTATACACTTGATTACATATTTTATACATACCATACATACAAGTACAAAAATATTCATTTTAACAAATGATAAATGTAATATCTAATGCGTTAAGTGCTGGCTGCTCAGATAAATGAATGAAAGAAAGTCTTCTTCTGCAGCGGAAGCAGGAAGTCGACTCAACGTTTATATGCATGCCCCAAGGTCCTTGAATTATCTCTGCTTCTTGCGTTAGTGAATGGTCCAAGCATGAGCACTTGTCACCGTTTCCATGTAGTAATGAGATTTATAATGAAATAAAATATGTGTTTTGTTTTAAAATATTACAGTTTCCCTGTCTTGTGCACAAAGACTGCCTTATTCCTTTACAAGTATTCACCATGTCGGTGCGGCAATAATCCAGGCTATGTGGCATAAATAATACACGTAACTGGAGCTTATCATTGGCAGGCAAGCATAGCCCTGAATAGCAGTGAATTGTGTGCTCATGCACAGGTCACTAACGCTTATCACTGGTAGGCATCCAGAGCCCTGAGTAGCAGCAACTTGTACCCTCGTGTACAGGAAATTGGCGCTTATCACTGGTAGGTTTGCATAGCCCTGAGTAGCAGTGACTGTACCCTCGTTTACTTGCAACTGGCACACAGCACTGGTAGGCCTGTGTAGCCCTACTGGTACCCTCGTGTACTGGGAACTGGCTCTTATCACTTGTAGATGTGCATAGCCCTGTGTAGCAGCGACATGTGCCCTCTTGGACTGGCCTCTATCACTGGTATGCGTATACAGCCCTGAGCTCCCTGGTTTTCTGGTAAATGGCGCTTTTCACTGGCAGGCTTACATAGCCCTGCGAAGCAGCAACATGTGCCTTATATAAAAAGGTAACTGGCGCTTATTAATTGTAGGCGTATATAGCTTTGAGTGCGCTGGTGTACTGATAACTGGCGCTTATCACTGGTAGGCGTGCATGGCCCTGAGTAGCAGCGACTTGTGCCATTGTATACAGGTAACTGGCGCTTATCACTGGTAAGTGTGCATAGCCATGAGTCGGAACGACTAGTTCCCTCGTGTACATATAATTGGCACTTATCACTGGTAGGTGTGCATAGCCCAGAGTAGTAGTGACTTGTGCCCTCGTGTACAGGTAACTGTTGCTTGACACTAGTAGGCGTACATAGCCCTGAGTAGGGGACGGGGGCCATTTTAAACACATTTTTAGCTTGCAAGTTGATGTATCTCAAGCTTACCACATTACGGAAAACCAGGAAAGGTACAGGGGCACTAATGAGTCAAACTATAAACAACAAATAGGAAAAGTCCTCTCAGTTTTAATTACTGCGTTGATGGGGAAAAGTTCCTGTTGGGGATCGTTGTAAGTACTTAGGTGTTAATATAAGGAAAGAACTTCATTGGGGTAATCACATAAGTGGGATTGTAAATAAAGGTTACAGATCTGAGCACATGGTTATGAGGGTGTTTAGGGGTTGAAGTAAGGATGTAAAGGAGAGGGCATATAAGTCTCTGGTAAGACCCTAACTAGAGTATGGTTCCAGTGTATGAGACCCTCACTAGGATTACTTGATTCAAGAACTGGAAAAATCCAAAGAAAAGCAGCTCAATTTGTTCTGGGTGATTTCCGACAAAAGAGTAGCGTTACAAAAATGTTGCAAAGTTTGGGTTGGGAAGAATTGAGAGAAAGAAGAAGAGCTGCACGACTAAGTGGTATGTTCCAAGCTGTCAGCGGAGAGATGGCGTGGAATGACATTAGTAGACGAATAAATTTGAGTGGCGTTTATAAAAGTAGGAAAGATCATAATATGAAGATAAAGTTGGAATTCAAGACGACAAACTGGGGCAAATATTCATTTATAGGAAGGGGAGTTAGGGATTGGAATAACTTACCAAAGGAGACGTTCAATACATTTCCAATTTCTTTGAAATAATTTAGGAAAAGGCTAGGAAAACAACAGGTAGGGAATCTGCCACCTGGGCGACTGCCCTGTATGCAGATCAGTATTGATTGTTTTTGAACATTAGCAGATTTATATACATATATATAGACTTAAATCACACTGATTGAAGACAGCTTGTAAGGCAAGAATGGGATAGGAAAAAGGGCTAGGACTTAAATTACACAGTTTGAATTTCTACTATAGGGTGACCCACTTACGTGTAAATGGATCTTCAGTTCTTCAATTAATTACACATATATGTAAGAACATTATGTACCTTGATGAAAGATGTTCCATAGTCTGTAGTCTGATTGGTGCATGTTTAACAAAACTGATGATGATGATGATGATGATGATGCTTGTTGTTTAAAGGGACCAAACATCTAGGTCATCAGCCCCTAATGGTACGAAATGAGAGGAAATGTAATGACAATTTAAAAGTTCAAAATCATCCACTGATCAGAATAAAAACATGATGATGAATAATGAATGGATGGATATGAATTTAAAACAATCAGTGGATCCGACCCAGAAACTACCATAAACCATAGTATTACTGACCAAGGGACTGCTTCTAAAGCACAATCCTGAATCGAGGGTGCTTGTTGTTTAAAGGGGTCCAAAATCCAGGTTAACAGCCCCTCATAGTGGTACTTATCGCTAGTAAAGTAGAAACATGGTATTTTTCATGTTGCGGTACTAATCAAAAGTAGTGTAGAATCATGGTGCTCCACACGTTATGGTACTACTCACAAGTATTGTACTTCGAACAGGTAACACCGACCTATGGTGTTTCACACATAATGGCGCCACTCATAGGCAAAGCAAACCCATGGTGTTCCTCGCCTAGGTGCACTAATCACGGGCGCCGTTATTCCCATGGTATTCCTCATATAGTGGGTACTAATCACAGGCAATGCAGACCCACGGTGTCGCTGATATAGTGGTACTAATCACAGGCAACGCAGACCCACGGTGTCCCTAATATAGTGGGTACTAATCACAGGCAACGCCCATACCCGTGGTGTTTCTCACAATGGTACTAATCACGGGTACTGGAAAAACCATACTGTCTCATCTTATGTTGATACTAATCACAATCATGGCAGGCAAGTTTAGCTGTGATTAGCAGCGACTTTTGCCTTCGTGCACAGGTAACTGGAGCTTAAAACAGGTGGGGCGTGCATAGCCCTGAGTAGCAGCGACTTGTGCCCTCGCATACAGGTAATTGGCGCTTATCACTGGTAGGTCTGCATATCCCCGATTAACAGCGAATTGTGCCCTCGTTTATAGGCCACTGGTACGTATCACCTATAGGCGTGCGTAGCCCTGAGTAGCAGCAACTTGTGCCCTTTTGTACAGGTAACTGGCGCTTATCATTGGCAGGTATGTATAGCCTTGAGTAGCAGCGACTTGCGCCGTGTAGGCCTACATGTAACTGGCAATTATAAGTGGTAGACGTGCATAGCTCTGAGTAGCAGCGAATTGTGTCCTGTTGTACTGGTAGCCGGTACTTATCACTTGTAGGTGTGCATAGTCCTGAGTAGGAGCGACTTGTGTCTACATGTACATGTAATTGGCACTTATCACTTTTAGGTGTACATAGCCCTGAGTAGGAGCGAATTGTGCCCTCGTGTACATGTAATTGGCCCTTATCACTGGTAGGTGTGCATTGCCATGATTAACAGCAACTTGTGCCCTCGTTTATAGGCCACTGGCACTTATCACCTACAGGCGTGCGTAGCCCTGAGTAGCAGTGACTTGTGTCCTTGTGTACAGGTAACTGGCGCTTATCACTAGTAGGTACGCAAAGCACTGAATATGAGCGACCTTTGCCCTCGTGTACAGGTAATTGACGCTTATCACAGGTAGGCATGCATAGCCCTGAGTAGCAGCGACTTGTGCCCTCGTGTACAGGTAATTGACGCTTGTGACTGGTAGGCATGCTTAGCCCTGTGTGGGTGCGAGTTATGATTTTACAATGCTTAGTAAAGCTAAAGTTTCCACCTATTCAATACGTTATCGTAATGGTCTATTTAGAACATCACATATTTATTTAACTTATCATAAAATACATCTTTCGGACCGGTTTCGGCAATCCACTATGCCATCATCAGCCATTGAGTTTTTTTTTATAGCAAGGAACATTCAAAAATTTAAAAATATGCAATAGCATGTCCTATTCATACATGAAAAACATTACAAATATAGCTAAATAGCATAAGCCCATTGTACTATACAAATAACATGTCTTTTTTGAAAACTACAATATTATTTAGTGCATCTAAAATTAATTTTTATATATAATTGGAAAAGTCTATGATTTGGTGTAGCTTATGTACAATAGAATCATGTAAAATTGATAAAAGAATCTATTTTTGCCATTTAAACCACAGTTTTAAAACAACAAGTCCTATTTTACATGGAAAATATTTAACCCTCTTGGAGCCAAGAGCCGATCTGGTCGGCCGCTCCCCATCAGCTGGAAGAGGTCAGAGCTCCGCCTCCACTCTACTACTGTAAAGTGCCAGGCCGTTTTCAGTGGAAATACATGTATTTTAAAATTCGCGTATATCTACCGCTGTATAGCAAATATCGGCATGAAATTTTTTACATATCGACTACGTAGAATAAGAAACTGGTTTGGAGTGATATAAAGAGTCAAAGACGTTTTATTGTTGATTTATAGTTGTCGAAAACGTTTATTTTTAGGAAGAGAAAAATATTTTCGCACTTTCTCTCTCAAAATCTACTTTGAAAAAATAATTTACGATACAAAAGAATATACGTAATTATGTATAATGTATTTCTAAATACAATTCTATAAAATAACTAATTTGAACGAGAAAAATAAAAACGTAAAAAATAAAAATTCAAACATATGTCACTAGTAAAAACAAGACAATTTTACTCACCGATAAAATTCGCGTACGTGTATCGATGTTTGACAAATACTGACAACAAATTTTCTACGTGCGGACAACACAGTATTAAAATAATTCTGAAATATTAA
This sequence comes from Anabrus simplex, assembly GCF_040414725.1. Lineage (NCBI taxonomy): Eukaryota > Metazoa > Arthropoda > Insecta > Orthoptera > Tettigoniidae > Anabrus > Anabrus simplex. Next base: position 367,410 of record NC_090267.1, read on the forward strand.
ATAAGTAAAAAAAAGTAGTTGATATTATAGTTTTTTGTTTTCAGATAAAATAGTTTCTCGTTTTTTCTGTTGCAGTATATATTAGAAAAATAATTTTACAATACAACAGAATTTACGAAATTAAGAAATGTATGGCACTAAAGCCGTGATTTGCTTTCACCTACTAAGCCACCGCTGCTCAGTTCGGTACCTGCGGTTTACGAGGTGAATCATGGTCAGTGAGACGGATCCACTCAGCAATATTTCTTGGTTTTCCAGACCGGGATCGCCTTCTCACCCTCACATATATCCTCGATTGCAATCACTTAGTGTCAGTTAGATTGAGTGTACCTCGAACCAACCCTCAGGACCAGGCGAAAATTCTTGGCCTGGGCGGGAATCGAACACATGACCTCCGGGTGAGAGGCAGGCACGCTACACTTGGCCCGCGGAGACCGGCATTTAGGTAATGTTAGAGGACTATATGTGACTATAAGGTTTAGCATAGAGTAAGTGAAAAGTAAATTGAAGTATGATATGGGCGGAGAATCAGACGGTAGTGCATGTTTAGGTCCAAGAACTTCCTTGAAGGAGACAGGAGGTTGAGGAATGTTGTCGGGTTCATTGGGACAAATTTCCACAAAATGTTCTCCAGAGACATCATCATCATCATCATTTTCGTTATCACTAGTTTCATCTCCCACCATATTCAGAGTAGCTTTAATGCTGTTAGACACAATTAAACGTCTCTTCTTTAGCTGCGGTGATTCCGCGGACGTGTGCGGTGTAATTTCGTCGCTACTCTCTGAACTAAATTCCCTATCGCTATCCGATAAATCATCCGCGTTAACTTCGCACTGCTCCAAATACTGCATTAATTTATTGTCATCAATACCTGCTGAAAAAATATCACGTGAACGACATGCCATTTTCCTGTCACAAATCCCCTCACTGCAAGGAGCAATCTCTTACTGACCGGTTAGCGGTATTTGTAAACACAGGAAACGACTCCTGTGAAAGGTATAACACCCTCTTAGAACTGCCAAAGCAAGGCCAGGCACACAATAAAGTGTAGCCCCTTTACTACAGGTTGTAACAAAAGTATGCACGTCACTATAGGTTGCCTCAAAAGTACGTATACCACAGAATTTTAAGCCGGCCGATGTAATCGGCTCTGGCAACTTCCGACTGGATTCTTAAAGGCCGACCAGATCGGCTCTGGCAATTTAAAGGCCGGGTGCTCGCACTACCGCCTGGCACCAAGAGAGTTAAAATTGGCTAGTTAGTATTAACCTTTTTTTTATGTTATACAAGTAACATGTCTTTTAAAAAAATATAGTATTATTTGGTGCGTCTAGAATTGTTTTTAGGTGCTTAAAAAGACTATGGTTTGATATAGTTGATACACAGGAAATTTTCTATAAAATTGATGAATGATTCTATAAAAACCTCTGTCATTTTTTAAACACAGTTTCTTAGTTCCTCATAATATGCGACTTGTACTGTTTTAGTTAATAAATACAGGTTCTTCTTCCTTAAAACTTATTGACACAACAGTCTGTTTGACTATGTAAGGAGTAGCAGATTCTGATGTGTTTTTTCTTGTTTGAGTATTTGAACCTTGCTTCTAGTATTTTCCAATGTAAATAACTGTGTGGCTGAGGCCGAAACTATGGTTAAGATCTTGAATATTATTTTATGTGCCAGATGGAAATGGGCCGTAAATAGTGTTAATCTCGAACCAGTACGGACCTAAAAAAGGAAATAGTGAAATGAGTATGAGTTATTGAGAACGATACGCGGTACTATAGAAAAGAATTGAAGATAGGAAACTCACCTCAGGTTGAATGTAACAGCGTGCAGAGAGAGTGAGGAACAACTGCTGAATGTCAAACGCCAACCAGGAGAGGTTGCGTTCACGTGTGCCTGTGTGTCAGGGGGGCGTGGGCTTTGCCGGGGATAGTAGGCTAGCGCGCTACGTAATATTTTATATACTGATTGATTTTTAGGAATTTTTAAACTGTTAATCAATGAAATAAGCATGTCAAATAAAATAGTAGGTTTTTCCGAAATATCATTTAGATTGTAATTGGGATTGTAATATTGATCTAAAGTAAGGTAACATTGCTATGTTATGTCTAGGAGTGGGGCTTTATTTATTGTTTCGATGATGTCCAAGTCCTTGTTGATACCGTAAAAATTGTGTTTGTATTCCTGTATGTGCTGACCTATTACCGAAAATTTTCTATATTTTATGGCATTGACATGTTCATTGTATCTGATATTAAATGATCTCCCAGTCTCTCCAAGGTAAACACTGGTACAGTCGTTGCAATATATACACCTGATCTATCGAATGGGTTTTGTATATTAACCGATTTGGAATTGTAAAAAATATCTAAATTTCTATTATTGGTTTTGAAGGCAATATTGACATTTCTTTTTTTTTAAATATTGGTTAAACGGAAAATGTCAGAGTTAAAAGTAAAAGTAGCATATGTTTTTGTTTTGGGTGTTTCTTTTTGTAATTTAGTATTGGGATGATGTTTAAATTTATTTATTATGCGTTCTATAAAACATTTGTTGTAGCCATTATAAGATGCGATTTTGCGTATAGTGTTGAGTTCTTTTTTACCTTCTATATTGGACATGGGTACATTAAATGCTCTCTGTATTAAATGATTGCATGTAGCTCTTTTATGTCTAGGAGGATGTTCAGAATCGTGTTTGATGGTCGTGGCTGTATGTGTCGGTTTTCTGTAGATTTTGTATTCAAAAGAGGACGGGCGCCTGGTAATGGTTAGATCTAAAAAATTTAGGGTTTTATTGCTTTCAGATTCTATTGTGAATTTTATATCATTACCGATGTTTTTGAGATGTATTAAGGTGGAAGGGGCGTCGGTAGTGCGTTGATCCATTATTATAAATGTATCATCTATAAATCTGGCCCAGAAGGCTATGTTATTGAATGTCTTAGTATTTATGATTTTAGTGTGTTCCAGAAAATCTATATAAATGTTAGCTAAGATACCTGATGCCGGCGAACCCATTGCTAGCCCGTCCTGTTTATAAATTACTTTGTTGAAAATGAAATAATTATTGTTAGTTAGGAACTTCAAGATTAGTATGAAATCGTCTATTTGAAGTTGACTAAGTTTGCTGTGAGTGCGCAAATTTTTTAGAACGATTAGTATAACTTTTTCAGGTTTGATGTTGGCGTACATATTAGTGATATCGAATGAATGCATGGTATGATGTGCCTGTAATTTGAAATTTTCTAGTTGCTTAATTAGTTCTGAAGTATTTCTTGTTGATTTCTTAGCTTGAAATGTATAATGCTTGCTTAAAAATTGTTGTATATACTGCGCTGTTTTGTACAGAGGGCTAGGTCTGAAGTTTATATAGGAACACCATTTTTGTGTATTTTAGGTTGTGCTTTTACTGTTGGTAGACTGGGGTTCATATTAATTAATTTGTTCTTTTCGCTGTCAGTAAAGAGGCATGTTGTATTTTTAAGAATTTGTTTAAGTTGTCTTTGAATAGATTGCGTTGGATCTTTATCTATGATTATGAAGGTTTTTTCTGTAAATAAATTCTGTGTTTTTGTAATGTAATCTGTTTGGTCTAAAACAACAGTGGCGTTACCTTTATCTGCTTTTGTGATGACAACATTTGAATTTTTTATTTTGTTTTTAAGTTGACAGGTCTTTTTTCTATTTTCAAGCTGCGTTGTGTTAAAATCTATAGCTGGTGTGCTAAAGATGTTTTTAATTTGTTTTTTAGTTTCATACCTAACTTCGTTTTGAATGTCTGTAGGCATTTTACTGATGGCTGCATCTGTTTCGATAATTAGTTGTTTAGCCTTATTGGCGATGTTGTAATTAGGCCAATTATGTTTAGGTCCTTTGGAGAGCATTATTATTTCTTCTTGGTCGAAGTTAGCTTTTGATAGGTTCACAAATGGCTGATGAAATTGGGCTAGATTTTGAGGTAGACTTTGAGTTTGTATATTATATAGGGATGTGTTTCTGGATGGCGCTTTGTTCGAGTTGGTTTCATTGAGAAGAGTCTGGGACTTTCTATCTAGCGTGTTTTCTTTTTGGGAAAGTATTTTATTTAATGCATTTTTTACTGTATTTTGGAAAATATTCCACTGTGCAGATGGTAATAATTTAGTTATTTCGAGATGAGTTTCATATAATCGGTTATTTAAAAAGGATTTTTTCTTGTGTAGAAATATCAATTCATTTTGAAGCCAAAGTTTGTTGGTTTTTTCCTGTACCTTTCTTTGATGTGTTGAAACATACTTCCTGTTCTTTAGAAATTTTGGAGTTAATTTGTTTGCAATACATTTTTAATAAAGTTAATATCCTTGCTCAATTTCCCTATTTTAATACGTAAGCTCTTATAAAGATAGGCTTTTCGTTTTGCTTGGTAGGCAGACTTATTTAGTATTAAAAACTTCATTTTTTGTCCGTATTGACTCAAGATTTTACAATGCTTAGTAATGCTAAAGGTTCCACCTATTCAATACGTTATCGTAATGGTCTATTTAGAACATCACATATTTATTTAACTTATCATAAAACACATCTTTGGGACCGGTTTCGGCAATCCACTATGCCATCATCAGCCATTGAGTTTTTTATAGCAAGGAACATTCAAAAATTTAAAAATATGCAATAGCAAGTCCTATTCTTACATGAAAAACATTACAAATATAGCTAAATAGCATAAGCCCATTCTACTATAAAAATAACATGTCTTTTTTGAAAAATAAATATTATTTAGTGCATCTAAAATTATTTTTATATATAATTGGAAGAGTCTATGATTTGGTGTAGCTTATGTACAATAGAATCATGTAAAATTGATAAAAGAATCTATTTTTGCCATTTAAACCACAGTTTTTAAAACAACAAGTCCTATTTTACATGGAAAATATTAAAAATTGGCTAGTTAGTACTAACCTTTTTTTAATGTTATACAAGTAAAATTTCAAATTACAGGCACATCATGCCATGCATTCATTCGATATCACCAATATGTACGCCAACATCAAACCTGAAAAAGTTATACCAATCGTTCTAAAAAATTTGCGCACTCACAGCAAACTTAGTCAACTAGAAATAGACGATTTCATACTAATCTTGAAGTTCCTAACTAACAATAATTATTTCATTTTCAACAAAGTAATTTATAAACAGGACGGGCTAGCAATGGGTTCGTCGGCATCAGGTATCTTAGCTAACATTTATATAGATTTTCTGGAACACACTAAAATCATAAATACTAAGACATTCAATAATATAGCCTTCTTGGCCAGATTTATTGATGAAACATTTATAATAATGGATCAACGCACTACCGACGCCCCTTCCACCTTAATACATCTCAACAACATCGATAATGATATAAAATTCACAATAGAATCTGAAAGCAATAAAACCCTAAATTTTTTAGATCTAACCATTACCAGGTGCCCATCCTCTTTTGAATACAAAATCTACAGAAAACCGACACATACAGCCACGACCATCAAACACAATTCTGAACATCCTCCTTGTCATAAAAGAGCTAAATACAATAATTTAATACAGAGAGCATTTAATGTACCCATGTCCAATATAGAAGGTAAAAAAGAACTCAACACTATACGCAAAATCGCATCTTATAATGGCTACAACAAATGTTTTATAGAACGCATAATAAATAAATTTAAACATCAACCCAATACTAAATTACAAAAAGAAACACCCAAAACAAAAACATATGAGTAGTATAATAGGACAGTTCTGCCGCCGCCTCCTCCTCCGGGCTCCCAGGGGCCCCTCCGCCTCCCGCGGGAAATTAGAATTTTGGCGGGAAATTTGAATATTGGCGGGAAATTTGAATTTTGGCGCGATATTTGAATTTGTAAACAAATCCACGTGCTTTTTGACAGCTGTCATCGACAACAACGCATCGCTAACCTCACTGCTGCCATCTTGACGGGCCTAAACCTCAGTGGTACCAACTTAAACTAACTAGCGCGAGGTAAACAAATCCACGTGTTTTTTGACAGCCACGTGCTTTTTTGACAGCTGTCATCCGCCATCATTAAACTACAGAGCACCGTGCTGCCCTCTTTATCGCAGTAGCTGCAAATTCGTCACCTGTCTTCGGCAGTGCTGCCATCTTGGCGGGCCTAAACCTTAGTGCTACCAACTTAACCTCACTAGCGCGAGGTAAACAAAGCCACGTGCTTTTTTGACAGCTGTCATCCGCCATCTTTAAACTACAGAGCATCGTGCTGCCCTCTTTATCGCAGTAGCTGCAAATTCGTTACCTGTCATCGGCAGTGCTGCCATCTTGGCGGGCCTAAACCTTAGTGCTACCAACTTAACCTCACTAGCGCGAGATAAACAAATCCACGTGCAGCTGTCATCCACCATCTTTAATCTATAGAACACAATGCTGCCCTCTTTAGCTAGATACCTTTGGTGGCAGGCAATTCTACGTGACAACAGTCATCTTTGAGCAGCGTGCTGCCCTCTACGTGGTGGCGGCAAATTCTACATGCTCTTGTTTGGAAACAAACCCACGCGCTTTTTTTGACAGCCATCGTCCGCCATCTTTAAGCAACAGAGTACAGTGCTGCCCTCTTTGTGGTGGCGGCAAATTCCACGTGCTCTTGTTTGGAAACAAAGCCACATGCTTTTTTGACAGCTGTCACCCGCCATCTTTAACCAACAGAGCACTATGCTACTATCATGCGGGCAATTTCGTTAGCTGTCATACGCCATCTTTAATGAACAGAGCACCGTGCTGCCCTCATGCGGAGCAATTTCGTTAGCTGTCATCCGCCATCTTTAACGAACAGAGCACCGTGCTGCCCTCATGCAGGGCAATTTCGTTAGCTGTCATCTGCTCGCATACCCGCAGTGATGCATGTTTAGACTTGAACACACATACTAATGTTCAAAACTTATTACAACTTGAACTGCATACTAGAGTTCGATGTTGTTGAACACTGCATTGTATAACTAGAATCGAGCACTGTTTAGAAAGAAAAAATATCTTCTCAACATACTTACTAAGCTGCCCTTCTTCCTCTGTCAAGGTACATCTCTATCGAACATGCATTGCAAAAGCAAGAGTGTGCAAGTTTAGACTTGAACACATACTACCGTTTATAGTTCGATGTTGTTGAACACTGCATTGCACTCAAACACTGTTTATAAAAAGAAAAAAATTCTCTTCTCAACATGAGCTGGACAATAACATACTTACGAATCTGCTCATCACCTTCTTTCTTGCTTTTCTTCTTTGAGTAATAAACGAAATTCTATCTTGCAAATAAGGAGCGGGAGGAAGGTAATACCTAACCTAAAATAAAAGAATATGCCCATTCTACATTATTTATTTACATCTTGTATGTACAAGTTTTATCTCGAATCATTTTACCCTAGTGATGTTTGCGTACTTCTCCCATTCTCGACGCAATTCTTGTATGTACAAGTTTAAACTCGCCGTACTACGCTCTCAGCGTACCTCTCCCTATCTTTATACAATATGTACAGTGAATTGTGATGTAAGACAGCGTAACGTATATATTACAAAGTACACACCTCTAGCATAATGTTTACACACATCTGCTTTATGTAAAGTAGTACCGATCAATACTACTATGCCCCCAGGCTAGAGTGTTGGTAGAATTTGGAATGACAAACCGTCTGCAATCAACATTATTAAGGGCTACCTTACTAATTAAATGAGTGTACAACTGGTGCTTCTTGCTTCTAATGACAGACATTTGCTTATGCAAAACAGGTGGATTACTTTTAATGCAATTGTTATAGTTTTCAAAACTTAGCTGATTCTGAACGACATTCTTTTTAACCCCCTTCAATCTCTTTATTTGAAATTCATTTAAGAGTTTTATGCAATATGACTTGGATTTAGTACCTACAAATGAATCGATAATATTCCCAGCACATTCGTCTTTCATCTTACCTAGAACCTTTTTGTTCACTAGCGGTAGATGATATTGATTATTTGCAGGATAGTTAGTTGTATCAAACCTACCCAAGTCTGGCTTTATATCATTGTAATAGTCATCAGTTTTGATTTGATAATTAAACGAATCGGTATCTGTGTAGAGCAATTGCGTATTATGTGCGTACTTCTTCATCATATAATCGTAATGGAATTCATACATGAGTGTTTTAGCCAATTCAAGTACTGCAAAGCCGTCGTAGGTAGGTTTGTCATACTTAACCTTAACACGATTCATCTGTATAATAACTAAATTCTCATGTATGATGGTGCAGCTGTGGAAATTTGGTTTACTTATTAAATAGTTAGCACCATACCTTTTCTTAATATTTTCCCAGTTTGTAATCAATTTTACATCAACGCTTTTGTCAACATTTTCCATAGTCTTACCAAACACACTGTTATTCATGAGCTTGTAGAAATCTTTTTCAAACTCGTTAACCGCATTCGTTCTTAAATTATTGTTCAGATCGATATATGGCTTTAGCCACGGTGACTGATTAAATTCTAGTACGCGATGAATTTTGGATAACTTCAAACCATGCTGCAAACACTGTTTTAAATTTCGGTAATGAATGATATACTTAGATTTATCACACAAATTAGCAATTAGCATTTTCGTCGTTGATGCGATGTACGGAGGCTTCACATTTTCAGGGCAGAACGGTACGTCATTATGAGAAGTGTGTAACTCTTTAGGATACTGCAAGTCAACTTCGAGGAAATAGCCTTTATCAGCTTCATCGCCTAGGGCGTGCAGCTGTAAAGCATCAATTTCGCTCTGCGTTAGCCAGCGGAAACCACTCACCGGTAGATGCTGACTCATTACCAGCCCATACTGATTATTATCATCGAGATAAACGATATACTGAGATTCCTGACTAGAATCGAAACTCGGCATGTACTTATTATTGGCCTTAGAATACCGCCCACTGCACTGACTTAGACCGCCTCGAATAGACGATTTTATAAAGTGCACCATATCAATATCGGTTAGCAGTTCCAAATTCACCTGCGTGTATTTTAACATGGCATCCCAACTTAACCCAGGCGCAGTAAAATACTGACATGGGTCAAGGCTGTAGGTTTTCTTGTAAACACAGCGAAAATTTTCAAAATCATCAGCTAACAAAAGTACATCCGTCTTTAAATATAAGTCGGAGTATTCACCTAGCATTTGAATGTGGAACTGCTCCCAGATATGTTGTGCATGTAAATAGTCATCATCACTAATATCTGCTGAATTCAGCGAGCTGTAAAAGGATTGTTTCGATGGTAAAGCACTTTCTTCGAGGCGTTCTAAGCAGTCAAGATATTCATAACAAAAAACACCTTTACGCCGAAGTAAATTAAACTGCGCTTCTTCGGGAAAAACGCGTCGAATATCCGTAAATTGTTCTGGCTGTAAATGACTAGAAAGTTTATTAAGGCTACTCGCCATAAAGCGAAACGAGTCAAGGAATCTCAGTTTTATAGAATGCTCTGCATCTACTTTTACAGACTTCGCAAACGCAATGTACCGCTCTTTATTCTGAGGGATTATATGTACTTTTTCATCTGAAGCTCCAAATTGTGAAATGATGAAATGTGAGTCGTAACCAGCTAAGTTATGAAAAATTCCAGGGATAAATTTAGGAACTCTATACTTAAGATTACAGCTATAATGAGCGGCACATCTGTAGAAACCAGTTAAATGATCATGATCAAAAACTTTAGGGTCCTTTTCGGAAAATTCCCCATCACAAATGCTACACTTTGTAGCACGTTCATGATCATTTAACTGAATTTCGGTGAGTGGCTTCATAGGAATATTACTATTTAAAATACGACCAAGACGAACTGCATCACTTTCAAGTCTTTCTAAAAATACTTTAGCAGCATCAGGTCCTCGATACAACTCTAACTTGTTAAGCGTACTATCATAACTACACTTGATGTAATACGCGAAGCTATACGGGACATGCATGTGCGTAGTATTAGTGAAAGAGTTGTCAGGATTAGGTAAGCATGTGTTGCGTGGCGTGAGGATGGCTTCAAAGTCTGCATAAATCACGAACGGTACCCACATCTGCTTGTGAAAATTTGTAAATTTTAAAACATCATTGCCTGTAGTAGGTATCTCTGTACGTACATGATTGCAGTCATTCTTGGAATGCTTCGTTAACTGATCTTCAGTTCTAAAATACTGCAAGCATCCATCACATAGCCACTTTTTACCATCATGTTTTGACAACTGACTACCAACAAGTCTACTCAGATTTTTAATCCAGCAGAAGTGGCTATTTTCACTGTTTTCGATATAGAGTAAATTAACATGAGTACTCTTCTTATGACATGTATAATACAGAGGGCCTACTACAGACTTTTTCTCTACACTATACACATTAATGCTAATGTTATTTAGTTCTTGAAAGCGCTTAATATTTTTTAACTGCACAGGAAATTCTATACTATCGAAATTTAGCTGCGTTGAATAGTGTGGACACGATGATGTTCTATTCGCTACATTCGATTTAGCAGGATTTAAAGCCGACATCACCGCCCATGCAAAACATGCTTCGTCATTGTTTTGGATGTTTACAACAGCTTTTCTTTGCTGAATCCATGTCGGCAGCTCGATGTGCGAAGATCCTCGCATAGGATTGTACTTATTGATGTTAACTTCTAGATACATTATTTCAACTAAAGCCCACCCTGATTCCTTTTCCTGAAATTCCTCGCTCTTAGTTGAAATAATGTTAGAGACATCTCTAAGTACATCACCAAAATTAGTCGACTCACTTATGACAAAATTCTTCGTATTAACTGATTTAATGTCCGTTATTTCGGATTCATCCGTGCTTTTAATGTACAAGGCGAAAAGTTCAAAATTAACTTTAAATAAATTATGATTGGACAAAGATTTAGCAAGAAGCTGTAGTACCTCCGGTTGAACACAATTTAAGAAGTTTGAAGTGCTCTGAAACTTTTGACTGGTGCAAATTCTGTAACTAGAAATCCTACTTTTAAATGCTGTATTAATTTCCTCGATGTTTGCGTTACTACCATTTCTACACGCATTATTTTTATGCGCATTACTCCGTAAGTGTCCCGGAAAATGTGAAGATGGTACATCAGTGTTACAGTGCTCGCAGTGAATAGTTTGAAGTTCATGATTTCTCCTAGGTTTTTTACTACTAGTACTTTCTACAGCTACATCCGTTTTTTACGCTTTTCTCCTATTACCTGAGGGCAAGTAGATACCTGATGCGCTTCTACTAAGTGAGTCTCGTAGCGCTCTACGTTAGCGAAATACACACCACAAACTTCACATAAAGCAGATGTTATGCTAGGGTGTTTTGATTTTATATGGCGCATAAAGTTATCTCGCCTTGCGAACGTAACGTTGCACTGCCCGCAGGAAAACGTATCAGACGCATCACGATGTTTCGATTTTACATGACGTGTGAGGATGTCACGTCTTCTGAACGTTTCATTACACTGCGAGCAGGGAAACTTCTGAAAAGAGAACAACCAATAGAGATTAGCCTAAAGTTGCGATGTTCAACGTATAGAGGTCGGACATGGCTGTAACTTTGAAATTGTAAGATTAACCTCTTCTACAGCATGAAAGATTGAAGAGAACTATTTATCAATAGACTAAAGTTGCGATGTTCGGAAGAAACCAAGTTTCAACCTATAGAGGTCAGACATGGATGTGAGTTTGAAATTATAAGATTAACCTCTTCTACAGCATGTAGATTGAAGAGAACAACTATTTATCAATAGACTAAAGTTGCGATGTTCGGAAGAAACCAAGTTTGAACCTGTACAGGTCAGACATGGCTGTGAGTTTGAAATTATAAGATTAACCTCTTCTACAGCATAAAACATTGAAGAGAACAACTATTTATCAATAGACTAAAGTTGCTATGTTCGGAAGAAACCAAGTTTGAACCTGTACAGGTCAGACATTGCTGTGAGTTTGAAATTATAAGATTAACATCTTCTACAGCATAAAACATTGAAGAGAAGAACTATTTATCAATGGACTAAAGTTGCTATGTTCGGAAGAAACCAAGTTTGATCCTGTACAGGTCAGACATTGCTGTGAGTTTGAAATTATAAGATTAACATCTTCTATAACATGCAGATTAAAGAAAATAACTATTTATCAATAGACTAAAGTTACGATGTTCGGAAGAAACCAAGTTTCAACCTATACAGGTCAGACATTGCTGAAAGTTTGAAATTATAAGATTAACCTCTTCTACAGCATAAAAGATTGAAGAGAACAACTATTTATCAATAGACTAAAGTTTCTATGTTTGGAAGAGACCAAGTTTGAACCTGTACAGGTCAGACATGGCTGTGAGTTTGAAATTATAAGATTAACCTCTTCTACAGCATAAAACATTGAAGTGAACAACTATTTATCAATAGACTAAAGTTGCTATGTTCGGAAGAAACCAAGTTTGAACCTGTACAGGTCAGACATTGCTGTGAGTTTGAAATTATAAGATTAACCTCTTCTACAGCATAAAACATTGAAGGGAACAACTATTTATCATTAGACTAATTTTACGATGTTCGGAAGAAACCAAGTTTCAACGTATAGAGGTCGGAAATGGTTGTGAGTTTGAAATTATAAGATTAACATCTTCTACAGCATAAAACATTGAAGAGAACAACTATTTATCAATAGACTAAAGTTGCTAGGTTCGGAAGAAACCAAGTTTGAACCTGTACAGGCCAGACATTGCTGTGAGTTTGAAATTATAAGATTAACATCTTCTATGACATGCAGATTAAAGAAAATAACTATTTATCAATAGACTAAAGTTACGATGTTTGGAAGAAACCAAGTTTCAACCTATAGAGGTCAGACATGGCTGTGAGAGTGAAATTATAAAATTAACCTCGTATATAACACGAGGATTGAAGAGAACGACTATTTATCAATAGACTAAAGTTACGATGTTCGGAAGAAACCAAGTTTCAACGTATAGAGGTCGGACATTGCTGTGAGTTTGAAATTATAAGATTAACCTCGTCTATAGCATGAAGATTGAAGAGAACAACTATTTATGATTAGCTTAAAGTTACGATGTTCGGAAGAAACCAAGTTTCAACGTATAGAGGTCAGACATACCTTAAAACCTTCGCGCTGCAAACTGTTACTCGGATGAATAAAATGCGTGCGTTCAAGCCTGAAACTTGAATGATAATATTCTAGTTGAACCTAAAAAAGAAGAAACATATATGAATGTAGTGTAGGGTACGTCAGCTAGCCTAGCTATCTTTACAACTCAAAGTTCGAAACATACCTTAAAATGCACGTGCTGCAGACTGTTACTCGGTTGAGCAAAATGCGTACTTTCAAGCCTGTAACTCGAATGATAATATTCTGGTCGTACCTAAAAAGAACAAACATATATGAATGTAGTGTAGGGTACATCAGCTAGCCTAGCTATCTTTACAACTCAAAGTTCGAAACATACCTTAAAATGTTCGCGCTGCAGACTGTTACTCGGATGAATAAAATGCGTACTTTCAAGCCTGTAACTCGAATGATAATATTCTAGTTGTACCTAAAAAAGAAAAGAAAATATATGAATGTAGATGTTTATTACCTAGCGTAGAAGTTGCTTTGCAAACAGTAACTAACAGTTCTAGCTTACCTTAAGTTGAAGGCTGAAAAATAATATTCACAGCGGACAGTACTTAGACGGAAGATGTGCACGTAATAGACACACACAAAGAACTGTGAGCGCTTCACGCAGATTGCAGCGAGTAAATATGCTCCTTGTTACCAAGCGGATATCAAGAATTGCAGACGTTTTCAGTACAGTTGGAACGAAATGTTTATGCAACAAAAGCTCTCCTGAGGGTCTTACGCTGAGTTCTGCAGGCTGACGTATTTAAGCCGGGATCGAACCTGCTGTTGATGCCGATGTGTCAGATTTTAAGAGTTCTGCAGCGGATCGAGCCTTTGAAAGTTAGCGCGCGATCCTCGACCTCTGGACTTAAACGGGAGGGTACTAAGCTACATCCGCGGTATTCCTTACCTGTAGGCACTTAAAGGTATTGAGCTAAAACCGCATCTAGCTAGATCATGTAATTACACGTTAAGACGATCGCGCAGGTCCCTCACCTAGCATTTGATTTTTACGGCTTCCGACAGTAGGGGTTCGAACCCGCTATCTCTCGAAGTAGCGAGAATGATTGCGGGCACACGAGTGTTGAGGGTGATTCATTTGTCGGATGGAGGCTATCCTACTGTTGCATATTACATTCTCAGGTAATTTCGAGGGCGTGCAAAAAAATTAAGAAAGGGCTGTTGATGGGGGCGTTAAACCTTGTGCAGACTCCTTCGAAAATGATTGTGGGTACAAGATGATGATGGCGATTCATCTGTCGGATGGAGGCGATAAGCCTTGAGCAGGCTCTTTCGGCAGGACTAGGCTATGTGCCGGCACTGGGTTTTACCCTCTCCCTACTGTTGTATATTACATTCTTAGGTAGTTTCGAGTGCGTGCAAAAAGCTAGTATTAAGTAAGGGCTGTTGATGGGGACGTTAAACATTGTAAAGGCTCCTTCGAAAATGATTGTGAGTATAAGATATTGATGGTGATTCATCTGTCGGATGGAGATGATAAGCTGTGTGCAGGCTTTATCGGTAGGAGTAGGCTATGTGCCGGCACCGAGTTTTACCCTCTCCCTACTTTTGTATATTACATTCTTAGGTAGTTTCGAGGGCGTGCAAAAAGCTAGCATTAAGTAAGGGCTGTTGATGGGGGCGTTAAACCTCGTGCAGGCTTCCCCAAAACTGATTGTGAGTACAAGATGTTGAGGGTGATTCATATGTCGGATGGAGGCGATAAGCCTTGTGCAGGCTCTTTCAGCAGGAGTAGGCTATGTGCCGGCACTGGGTTTTACCCTCTCCCTACTGTTGTATATTACATTCTGAGGTAGTTTCGAGGGCGTGCAAAAAGCTAGCATTAAGTAAGGGCTGTTGATGGGGACGTTAAACCTTGTACAGGCTCCTTCGAAAATGATTGTGAGTATAAGATGTTGATGGTGATTCATCTGTCGGATGGAGGTGATAAGCTGTGTGCAGGCCTTATCGGTAGGAGTAGGCTATGTGCCGGCACCGAGTTTTACCCTCTCCCTACTATTGTATATTACATTCTTAGGTAGTTTCGAGGGCGTGCAAAAAGCTAGCATTAAGTAAGGGCTGTTGATGGGGGCGTTAAACCTTGTGCAGGCTTCCCCGAAACTGATTGTGAGTACAAGATGTTCAGGGTGATTCATCTGTCGGATGGAGGCGATAAGCCTTGTACAGGCTCTTTCAGCAGGAGTAGGCTATGTGCCGGTACTGGGTTTTACCCTCTCCCTACTGTTGTATATTACATTCTTAGGTAGTTTCGAGTGCGTGCAAAAAGCTTGCATTAAGTAAGGGCTGTTGATGGGGACGTTAAACCTTGTAAAGGCTCCTTCGAAAATGATTGTGAGTATAAGATATTGATGGTGATTCATCTGTCGGATGGAGGTGATAAGCTGTGTGCAGGCCTTATCGGTAGGAGTAGGCTATGTGCCGGCACCGAGTTTTACCCTCTCCCTACTATTGTATATTACATTCTTAGGTAGTTTCGAGGGCGTGCAAAAAGCTAGCATTAAGTAAGGGCTGTTGATGGGGGCGTTAAACCTTGTGCAGGCTTCCCCGAAACTGATTGTGAGTACAAGATGTTGAGGGTGATTCATATGTCGGATGGAGGCGATAAGCCTTGTGCAGGCTCTTTCAGCAGGAGTAGGCTATGTGCCGGCACTGGGTTTTACCCTCTCCCTACTGTTGTATATTACATTCTGAGGTAGTTTCGAGGGCGTGCAAAAAGCTAGCATTAAGTAAGGGCTGTTGATGGGGACGTTAAACCTTGTACAGGCTCCTTCGAAAATGATTGTGAGTATAAGATGTTGATGGTGATTCATCTGTCGGATGGAGGTGATAAGCTGTGTGCAGGCCTTATCGGTAGGAGTAGGCTATGTGCCGGCACCGAGTTTTACCCTCTCCCTACTATTGTATATTACATTCATAGGTAGTTTCGAGGGCGTGCAAAAAGCTAGCATTAAGTAACGGCTATTGATGGGGGCGTTAAACCTTGTGCAGGCTTCTCCGAAACTGACTGTGAGTACAAGATGTTGAGGGTGATTCATCTGTCGGATGGAGGCGATAAGCCTTGTACAGGCTCTTTCAGCAGGAGTAGGCTATGTGCCGGCACTGGGTTTTACCCTCTCCCTACTGTTGTATATTACATTCTTAGGTAGTTTCGAGGGCGTGCAAAAAAGCCAGCATTAAGTAAGGGCTGTTGATGGGGACGTTAAACCTTGTGCAGACTTCTTCGAAAATGATTGTGAGTATAAGATATTGATGGTGATTCATCTGTCGGATGGAGGTGATAAGCTGTGTGCAGGCTTCTTCGGTAGGAGTAGGCTATGTACCGGCACCGGGTTTTACCCTCTCCCTACTATTGTATATTACATTCTTAGGTAGTTTCGAGGGCGTGCAAAAAGCCAGCATTAAGTAAGGGCTGTTGATGGGGGTGTTAAACCTTGTGCAGACTCCTTCAACAGGAGTAGCCTATATGCCGACACCGTGCAGGCTCTTTCGATAGGGGTAGGCTATGTGCTGGCACTGTGTTTAACCTCTCCGTACAATCATAATATTTTATGTTAGGAACTTACACCAGCTAAATGCTACACGGCTAAGAAAATATTCCGTGAGTTACAAGTGGCTTATCAGCACGCAGTGTCCTCGTTCAAGGTTACTACAGCCGGAAGATGAGTGTACAATTTCAGTCAACGCATGCATTCCGCACTTCGCTCTGACTTACTGCGCCGATACAACTTCAAAGATAGTGTTCTATGCGGTAGAACAAAAAATGTAACCCATAGCCTGTTCCTAAAGCTTAACACTGTAAATGTTTGGAGCTCCTTTTTTACAGCTAGATGTGGTTCCTAACGTGGCAGGGCCGGGATTAAAAATATGTTTTACAGCCGAGTGCCCCTTCCTAACATGAGATTTTAAATCGCAAGATTCTGTTTTACATCCGGTTGCCCTTCCTGACGCTGAAAGACCAGGATTTAGCCAGTTACCCTTCCTGATGTAACAAGACTAGGATTTATTTTTAGACTGCACTTGGCTAGAAATAGCTACACGAAATTATTATATAGAAAGTGAATTGCCGGCTCCTACAGTTTGGTTTAGTGTGCTTGCCTCTCACCCGGCAGTCTCGGGTTCGATTCTCTTGGGATTAAAACTATGTTTTACAGCCGAGTGCCCCCTCCTGACGCAAGAGTTTAAATCGCAAGAATCTGTTTTACGGCCGGTTGCCCTTCCTGACGCTGAAAGACCTGGATTTAGCCAGTTACCCTTCCTGATACAACAAGACTAGGATTTATTTTTAGACTGTACTTGACTAGAAATAGCCACACGAAATTATTATATAGAAAGAGAATTGCCGGCTCCTACGGTTTGGTTTAGTGTGCTTGCCTCTCACCCGGCAGTCTCGGGTTCGATTCTCTTAGAACGAAGGTGCACCCCAAACACATCATTCAATGTTCTGATCATATGTTGTATCGATTATATTCTTAATCACTTCTTTTGTAATATAATCTTCAAGTATTCGATAAAGCTATGCCTTAACAGAGCAGGGAAAAGGAGGTTAACACAATCGCTATCTTACGCAAGCCGTTCAGAACTGTAGTCTTTTCTTCTCCTAGAACAAAGGTATTCCTTGACATGTTCTTTTTAAATTGTCCGCTACTACGATCAAGAGCGCAGCACGGTGCTCTCAGATGGCGGATGTGGAATTTGCCGCCACCACATGTCAAAGAATAAAGATGCCAACACGATGCTCTCTTGGCAGTTTTCAAATTATCCGCCACCACAGAGTTCAGCGCGGCGCTCTGTAGATTAAAGATGGCGAATGTGGAATTTGTCACCACCACATAGGTTGCGGCACTGTGCTCTCTTGATTAAAGATGGCGGATGACAGCTGACGGAATTACCCGCAACAGTGCGGTACGGTGCTCTGTAGTTTAATGATGATGGATGACAGCTGACGCAAGAGTTCGGCACGGTGCTCTGCAGTTTAAAGATGGCGGATGACAGCTGACGAAATTGCCTGCATGATAGCAGCACGGTGCTCTGTTGATTAAGGATGGCGGATGACAGCTGTCAAAAAAGCACGTGGATTTGTTTCCAAACAAGAGCATAAAGAATTTTTCAAATTGGCGCCACTACATTTCAAAGGTATCTAGCTAAAGAGTGCAGCACTGAGGTTTGCGATGCAAGATGGCGGATGACAGCTGTGACGTAAAAATTACCCGCCACCACAAAGAGGGCAGCACGGTGCTCAAAGATGGCTGCTGTCACGTGGAATTGTCTGCCACCAAAGGTATCTAGCTAAAGAGGGCAACACTGAGGTTTGCGATGCAAGATGGCTGCTGTCAAAAAGCATTTTTCAAATTATCCGCCACCACATTTCAAAGGTAAGTAGCTAAAGAGGGCAGCACTTAGCTCTGTTGATAAAAGATGGCGGATGTCAGCTGTCAAAAAAGCACATGGATTTGTTTATCTCGCGCTAGTGATTTTAAGTTGGTAGCACTAAGGTTTAGGCCCGCCAAGATGGCAGCACTGCCGATGACAGGTGACGAATTTACAGCTACTGCGATAAAGAGGGCAGCACGGTGCTCTGTAGTATAAAGATGACGGGTGATAGCTGCCAAAAAGCACGTGGCTTTGTTTATCTCACGCTTGTGAGGTTAAGTTGGTACTACTGTGGTTTAGGCCCGTCAAGATGGCAGTACTGAGGTTAGCGATGCGTTGTTGTCTGTCAAAAAGCACGTGGCTGCCAAAAAAACACGTGGATTTGTTTACCTCGCGCTAGTTAGGTTAAGTTGGTACCACTGAGGTTTAGGCCCGTCAAGATGGCAGCAGTGAGGTTAGCGATGCGTTGTTGTCGATGACAGCTGTCAAAAAGCACGTGGCTTTGCTTACAAATTCAAATTTCCCGCGGGAGGCGGAGGAGGCCTCTGCAAAGGCCCCTCGGGAGGCGGAGGCGGAGGAGGCCTCTGGGAGGGCCTCCCGTGAGGCGGAGGGACCCCTGGGAGCCCTGAGGCGGAGGCGGCGGCAGAACCCGCTTATTATACTACTCATATGCTACTTTTACTTTTAACTCTGACATTTTCCGTTTAACCAATATTTTTAAAAAAAGAAATGTCAATATTGCCTTCAAAACCAATAATAGAAATTTAGATATTTTTTACAATTCCAAATCGGTTAATATACAAAACCCATTCGATAGATCAGGTGTATATAGGTTTCATTGCAACGACTGTACCAGAGTTTACCTTGGAGAGACTGGGAGATCATTTAATATCAGATACAATGAACATGTCAATGCCATAAAATATAGAAAATTTTCGGCAATAGGTCAGCACATACAGGAATACAAACACAATTTTTACGGTATCAACAAGGACTTGGAGATCATCGAAACAATAAATAAAGGCCCACTCCTAGACCTAACAGAGCAATGTTACATTTCTTTAGATCAATATTACAATCCCAATTACAATCTAAATGATATTTCGGAAAAACCTACTATTTTATTTGACATGCTTATTTCATTGATTAACAGTTTAAAAATTCCTAAAAATCAATCAGTATATAAAATATTACGTAGCGCGCTAGCCTACTATCCCCGGCAAAGCCCACGCCCCCCTGACACACAGGCACACGCGAACGCAACCTCTCCTGGTTGGCGTTTGACATTCAGCAGTTGTTCCTCACTCTCTCTGCACGCTGTTACATTCAACCTGAGGTGAGTTTCACATCTTCAATTCTTTTCTATAGTACCGCGTATCGTTCTCAATAACACATACTCATTTCACTATTTCCTTTTTAGGTCCGTACTGGTTCGAGATTAACACTATTTACGGCCCATTTCCATCTGGCACATAAAATAATATTCAAGATCTTAACCATAGTTTCGGCCTCAGCCACACAGTTATTTACATTGGAAAATACTAGAAGCAAGGTTCAAATACTCAAACAAGAAAAAACACATCAGAATCTGCTACTCCTTACATAGTCAAACAGACTGTTGTGTCAATAAGTTTTAAGGAAGAAGAACCTGCATTTATTATCTAAAACAGTACAAGTCGCATATTATGAGGAACTAAGAAACTGTGTTTAAAAATGACAGAGGTTTTTATAGAATCATTAATCAATTTTATAGAAAATTTCCTGTGTATCAACTATATCAAACCATAGTCTTTTTAAGCACCTAAAAACAATTCTAGACGCACCAAATATTACTATATTTTTAAAAAAGACAAGTTACTTGTATAACATAAGAAAAGGTTAATACTAACTAGCCAATTTTAAATATTTTCCATGTAAAATAGGACTTGTTGTTTTAAAACTGTGGTTTAAATGGCAAAAATAGATTCTTTTATCAATTTTACATGATTCTATTGTACATAAGCTACACCAAAAAATAGACTTTTCCAATTATAAATAAAAAAGAATTTTAGATGCACTAAATAATATTGTAGTTTTCAAAAAAAAGACATGTTATTTGTATAGTACAATGGGCTTATGCTATTTAGCTATATTTTTAATGCTTTTCATGTAAGAATAGGACTTGCTATTGCATATTTTTAAATTCTGAATGTTCCTTGCTATAAAAAACTCAATAGCTGATGATGGCATAGTGGATTGCCGAAACCGGTCCCAAAGATGTATTTTATGATAAGTTAAATAAATGTGATGTTCTAAATAGAGCATTACGATAACGTATTGAATAGGTGGAACCTTTAGCTTTACTAAGCATTGTAAAATCTTGAGTCAATACGGACAAAACATGTTTTTAATACTAAAAAAGTGCGAGTTATGATATCGTGTACATGTAACTTGGAATTATAGGTGGTAGGCGTGCGAACCTCTGAGTGGCAGCGACTTGTGGCCTGTAGGTGTGCATAGCCCCGAGTAGGAGCGACTTGTGCCTTTGTGTACATGTGATTGGCACTTATCACTGGTAGGTGTGCATAGCCCCGAGTAGCAGCGACTTGTGCCCTCGTGTACAGGTAAATGGCACTTATCACCTGTAGGCATGCTTAGCCCTGAGTAGCAGCTACTTGTGCCCTTTTGTACAGGTAACTGGCGCTTATCATTGGCCGGTATGCATAGCCCTGAGTAGCAGCGACTTGTGCCCTTGTGTACATGTGATTGGCACTTATCACTGGTAGGTGTGCATAGCCCCGTATAGCAGCGACTTGTACCCTCGTGTACAGGTAAATGGCAGTTATCACCTGTAGGCATGCATAGCCCTGAGTAGCACCGACTTGCGCCCTCGTGCACAGGTAATTTACGCTTATCACTTGTAGGCATGCATAGCCCTGAGTGGCCTTGAGTTGTGCCATCTTGTACAGGTGACTGGCTCTTACCGTTGGCAGGCATGCAAAGCGCTGAGTAGCAGCGACTTTTGTCCTCGCGTACAGGTAATTGGCGCTTAGCACTGGTAGGTGTGAATAGCCCTGAGTAGCAGTGACTTGTGCCCTCGAGTACCTGCAACTGGCACTTATAAGTTGTAGGCGTGCCTTGCGCTACTGGTATCCTCTTGTACTGGTAACTGGCGCTTATCACTGGTGGGAGTGCATAGCCCTGTGTAGCAGCGACTTTTGCCCCTATATAAGGTAACTGGCGCTTATCACGGGTGGGCGTCTATAGCTCTGAGTGCCCTCGTGTACTGGTAACTGGCGCTTATCACCGGTGGGAGTGCATATCCCTGCGTAGCAGCGACTTTTGCCCTTACATAAGATAACTAGCGCTTATCAGTGGTGGGCGTCTATAGCTCTGAGTGCCCTCGTGTACTGGTAACTGGCGCTTGTCACCGGTAGGAGTGCATATCCCTGCGTAGCAGCGACTTTTGCCCTTATATAAGGTAACTGGCGCTTATCACTGGTGGGTGTCTATAGCTCTGAGTGCCCGCGTGTACTGGTAACTGGCGCTTATCACTGGTAGGAGTGCATATCCCTGCGTAGCAGCGATTTTTGCCCTTACATAAGGTAACTGACGCTTATCACTGGTGGGCGTCTATAGCTCTGAGTGCCCTCTTGTACTGGTAACTGGCGCTTATCACTGGTAGGCGTACATAGCCCTGCGTAGCAGCGACTTTTGCCCATACATAAGGTAACTGGTGCTTATCACTGGTGGGCGTCTATAGCTCTGAGTGCCCTCGTGTACTGGTAACTGGCGCTTATCGCTGGTAGGAGTGCATATCCCTGCGTAGCAGCGACTTTTGCCCTTGCATAAGGTAACTGGCGCTTATCACTGGTGGGCGTCTATAGCTCTGAGTGCCCTCGTGTACTGGTAACTGGCGTTTATCACTGGTAGGAGTGCATATCCCTGAGTAGCAGGGACTTTTGGCAGACGTAGGTGAGGGCCCACTGAAACTTAGCATAACATTTATCACAATACCTATTATAACATGAAAGATAGAAATGTACCAATTTTACCATGCCAAGTCATAGCCATTATGATCTAATAAATTGCAATTTTTTGTATTTAGACTTCTAGTTTCTTGTAAGGAATTTTTTGAATATGAGAAAATTTTCAAGTTTTTATTGAAACATGTCGTTATGTTGGTACACATTACTACTCAAGTATTGGTACCACTGCTTCCAAATTATCACCACACATTCATAGATGCATGAAAGTCATGAAACTAGAATTTTAACATTTGATAAATATTTATGTCTTCAGTTATAAATTAAAGTTTAATTTTAAAATATTGTCACTTTTGGCAACAAAATGGGTTTATGAAAGACACAATTTAGAAGCAACATTGAATATTATAGTTTTAGTATCGCAGTACAGTCATACATGAGTGTGCAAAATTTCATATCTCTAAGTAGAATAGTTTAGAAGCAATGTGCACCTAAATGTGAAAAAAAGTCTTTTTAGGGAACTGCAGTCAAAGTTTGTGCTTCACACACACCTGTCTCAGAACAGTCCAGGACCATATTCTTCTTGCTGCTGGCTCTCCTCATCTTCTCTATTCCTCTTTCTGTTTCTTTTTAAAATTCTATCTTCCTTAGTGGAATCTGCACTTGCTTTTTGGGATTTCTTTGCGTGGTCACTGTCAAAGACCCTGATCGCCTTCAATATGTTTGCCCAAGATTTGATACCCATGTCTTCAAGAAATTGTTTTGACATCATGCCCTCATTGAAGAATATCACTGCACCCAATACACCTATTTGAAGGGTTCTAAAGCCTACAAATTCAGTTTTTGGAATGCGTTGCCAGATACAGTGATTAAAACTTTCATTGACATTCCGTGTGCTGCCATGTAAATACTTAGACAACAGAGTGTCATCACTAAGTCCCTTATACACAGGTTTCATGGCATTCAAAACAGCCAATGGAAGTGAGTTCTTGTGGTGGTAATTAGGACCTCCTGCCTTTTCTTTCTGAAAGCCACACCATGAATGCACACCTTCTGGACACAGGTCATGTCTTGGTTCTTGACCTGTTGACATTTTGTGGTATAAAGTTGCTTTTATGGCCTGTTTCATTGCTTGAAGATTTCCTGTATTTCTTCTTATACCAAGTCCAGAATACAGCTGCAGCTTATCAATTTCTGCATCAGACAACCTCTCTCGACCATTGATGGTCTTACCATCAGAAAGTTTCTGTTTACCCAAATCTTTCTTTAGTTTCCTAAACCTAGTCACTAACGTGGTCTACCCACTCAAGTTTATGGTTCACAGTCATTTACTTTTATTACTCCCTTGGAATCACCATCACCTAGGTACTTCACATATCTCAAACCTCGCTCACACCAAGAACGTTTGAACATTGCCACAGCACCTGCAGCCTCCATGTTACCACTAGGCCCACAAATATTCTTTTCACATTTATGATCACCCTGGGTTACAGCACAACCATGGCAGTAATTTGTCAGGCATTCTGCATCCAAGACCTTCCCAGAATTTACAGATGTTATATTATCCGCACACTTTATCTTGGTGCATTTACACCCTAGTGCTGAATCGGTCGACCTCGGCGATCTTCGAGATTCGTACTGGCAACCTTTGAAGCACAAACTATGAATCGCTTAAGCATCGTTGTGCGACATCTGGCGTACACTTTACGTACTAGTACTGTTGTTGTTTACACAACAAAGCCAAAGTATAGAATTCATGCTAGGAACAAGATTCGCATCGAAAAATGTTTTATAATGTTATATAATGTGTATGTGACATAGTTGTTGGCTTAAGATGATAACGGTTTAGAAATTTCATATCGATCGATCATATTCTCGATTCAATTCAGATTTCATTTTCATTCGGTTGGCAGCACCAGGCAGCACTATCGATACCAGGACAGCTCCCTCCTTACTCAACACCCCCTACACAAATGCGCCAAGATAAAGTGTGCGGATAATACTTACAACACCATTCAGTGATGTATGACCACGCTTTTGCCAGCCTCCATCACAAGCAACAACAACATCACTACTATTGTCATTTAGAACCTTCGCTTCCTTAGCTGCATTTACCATACAACTCAAGGAATCATATTGCAATGAATATTAAATTACATTGTTGGTTTTGACAAATGTTCTTGATGGAGGTGGGACGTTCATCATGGCACAAAATACCTGTCCTGATATCTTATCTTTCCCTATACACCTCACTGCATAGGAAAACCTAATATTTACCTTTTAAATTCTTTTCCTATTCACACTTGATGACATGGATTTACAAATACGGCATACTTGCTAGGCCTCTTCATCATCTACAAACGTCACACACTTGACATGACGTGGTTCCGAACCAAATCAGATATAATATCTAAATCTAATATTACACTGCCACCAGAACAATGATTTTCTCCCTTGTTTTCCTCTGAAAGATAACTAATCTTTCTTTTTGAAGCACTTGAAACAAACGAGCCAATTGTATTTGTGGGGTTAGCAGATGAATTATTGCCTTGCACTGGACTCGAGCTAAATTTTCTTGTATCTGTTGTCTTTATGGTGTTGCTTCTTATTGAAATTCTTAATTCGTGACATATTTACATCTTTTAAATACCACACATTCTACGAAAGACGTTCTAAGAGATACAATTCACGACTTCCGGAGTATGCTTACCTCTTGTCTTGTCTTGCGGATATTTATTTGGGAACCAAATATATTCTAATGCTTACCTCATGTAATAACAGTGCGTCCGTGTGCAGTTTGTTCACGACACGCGGGAAGTACCAACTTCTGAAATGAGCCATCTCAAAAGATCCTCCTGCAATTAGCAAAGAAATTATGATTGATTGACTAAGTATGTCAACAGTGGAGTTTGAAACGTGGGGCGTGGCAAAAGAAAGGCTTCACATGATTCTTAATTTCTTTGTGAAATCAAATAAAAATTCATGTAAATCATACATATTCTTTTCAATGAAGGCGCGCTTTTCAAATTAAGTGCAAAATATTTTTTTTGAAATTTCCGTTATATTCACGTACTTCTGCCCTTAGCACTGATAGGCGTGCATAGAACTGAGTAGCAGCGACTTGCGCCACTGTATACAGGTAACTGGCGCTTATCACAGGTAGGCGTGCATAGCCCTGAGTAGCAGCGACATCTGACCTCGTGTACATATAATTGGCACTTATTACTGGTAGGCGTGCATAGCCCTGAGTAGCAGCGACTTGTGCCCTCTTGTACTGGTAACTGGCGCTTATCACAGGTAGGCGTGCCTAGCCCTGAATAGCAGCGACATCTGATCTCGTGTACATATAATTGGCGCTTATCACTGGTAGGTGTGCATAGCCCTGAGTAGCAGCGACTTGTGGCCTCTTGTACTGGTAACTGGGGCTTATCACTGGTAGGTGTACATCGCCCTGAATAGCAGCGATTTGTGGCCTCTTGTACTGGTAACTGGGGCTTATCTCTGGTAGGTGTGCATAGCCCTGAGTAGCAGCGACTTGCGCCCTCTTGTACTGGTAACTGGCGCTTATCACAGGTAGGCGTGCCTAGCCCTGAATAGCAGCGACATCTGATCTCGTGTACATATAATTGGCGCTTATCACTGGTAGGTGTGCATAGCCCTGAGTAGCAGCGACTTGTGGCCTCTTGTACTGGTAACTGGGGCTTATCACTGGTAGGAGTGCATAGCCCTGAATAGCAGCGATTTGTGCCCTCTTGTACTGATAACTGGGGCTTATCACTGGTAGGCGTGCATAGCCCTGAATAGCAGCGACTTGTGCCTTCGTGTACAGGTAATTGGCGTTTATTCGGTGGTAGGCGTGCATAGCCCTGAGTAGCAGCGACTTGTGCCCCCGTGTACACATAATTTGTAATTACCACTGATAGGTGTGCATAGCCCTGAGTAGCAACGACTTGTGCCCTCGTGTACAGGTAATTGGCGTTTATTCGGTGGTAGGCGTGCATAGCTCTGAGTAGCAGCGACTTGTGCCCTCGTGTACAGGTAATTGGCGTTTATTCGGTGGTAGGCGTGCATAGCCCTGAGTAGCAGCGACTTGTGCCCTCGTGTACAGGTAATTGGCGTTTATTCGGTGGTAGGCGTGCATAGCCCTGAGTAGCAGTGACTTGTGCCCTCGTATACAGGTAACTGGCGTTTATCGGTGGTAACGTGCATAGCCCTGAGTAGCAGTGACTTGTGCCCTCGTATACAGGTAACTGGCGTTTATCGGTGGTAGGCGTGTATAGCCCTGAGTAGCAGCGACTTGTGCCCTCGTATACAGGTAACTGGCGTTTATCGGTGGTAACGTGCATAGCCCTGAGTAGCAACGACTTGTGCCCTCGTGTACAGGTAATTGGCGTTTATTCGGTGGTAGGCGTGCATAGCCCTGAGTAGCAGCGACTTTTCCTCTCGTGTACATGTAACTGGCACTTACCACTGGTAGGCGTGCATAGCCCTGAGTAGCAGCGGCTTCTGCCCACGTGTACATGTAATTGGCACTTATTTATTTAGCTTATGGCTAGTACATAACTCTACGTACAAATATTCAAGAATATAACAAACAATATAACACCTCACGCAATCAACCAATCTCTAAAACAGTTCATAAACTTAAATCTAAGCTGTCCAACCATTGTATAACCCAGTGGCGGTGGGCACTCAGGAGCACAGGAGCACGTGAACATCCAGTTTTAATACATATTTACGAATTCATGGATAATTTAAAACTTTCCTTTCTTTCGACCTGATTTCGACAATCGATCGAAAGCATTCGACTTGTATCGAAGCTCCGTTACACCGACAGTTGTTCATTTTGACTGACAGTGCAGCGAGCACACTGGGTAATGCGCTATTGTGCTGAAGACTATACGCATGCGCAAAGCAGATGACGTCATGGTTTTCTGCACTGATATTCCCATTAGCGAAGAGCACGGTAAGGTACGTGCCTTGTCGTCTAGAGCCACCCTCAACTTAGAGGCAGTATTACAGTTGACCACAAGGATCCGCCACCTCCCCTATTACTGTTAGCCACAGCCTCCCAGGAGCTACTATTGCATTACGTTACCGGCAGATTTCGCTAGTACCCTAATTCTGAATAGGCATTTTCTAGCTCGTTGTGAACATGTGTTTGTAAGTTTGCTTCACCTTGTGACTGGAAAATATTTTCAAGTTAAATGAATTTGTGTGTTGTATTTTGCTTCTGTATTTGTATGGTTTGTGACCGTGCCGTGGTATTCTTTGTGTAAGAGGAAATGAATTCGGTTCAGGTAATTTTAACCAGTGAAATATTAACCTATCAGGATAAGTTAGAAATTAAAAGGCTTGGACCGGACAGACCAGATTTGATTATTGAAAAAGTTACAAAAACTGACAAACGCGTGTATAGGCGTAAGTTTAAGAGAGAAGTGTACGAAACACGCAAGTGGCTCTGTGGATGTAGATCTAGGAATGTGCTGTTTTGTTTGCCCTGTTTATTGTTCAGCAAAGAAAGAAATGTATGGAATTCAGCTGGGTGCACAGACCTTGCTCATTTGAGTGGAAAAATAAATAAACATGAAAATTCTCATGCACACAAAAACGCGAGTATTGAATTCTCTATGCTAGGCCGTGTCAATATCACCACGCAGCTGGATTCCGCTTACCGTGAATCGATTAAGAAACATAACGAGCAAGTCGATGCAAATAGGTATATACTGTCTAGATTAATCGACTGTGTTAAGTTTTGTGGAGCTTTCGAACTGTCACTGCGTGGCCACGATGATAGCGATACTTCTGATAATCCTGGGATTTTCAGGGGACTAGTAAACTTTGCAAGCTCTATTGACAATGCAATGAAAGAGCATTTAGAAAGTGCTACCGTTTTTAAAAGTACTTCCCACACTATTCAAAATGAACTTCTTGATTGCATGTTGAGCGTGTGCAGAGATGAAATATCTAATGAGATTCATGCCGCTCATTATTTGGCAGTTATGGCTGATGAAACGACAGATGTTTCTACGTTGCAACAAATGGTAATTGTTTATAGATATGAAGTTGGAGGGGTTCCGGTTGAAAGGTACTGGGGTTTTGTCAACCCGAAAGCTCAAGACGCGGAGTCTATTTTTGGAATTGTTCATGCAGAATTAGAACGCCAAGTGGGGAGCCACAGACAGAAGGTTATTGGACAATGCTACGACGGAGCCGCAGTATTAAGTGGGGGTAGAAACGGGGTGCAGGCCAGAATAAGGGAGATTTACCCTCAAGCTTATTACATCCATTGTTATGCTCATCAGTTTAATTTAATTTTACGGAAAGCGGCATCTATAAATAGTTCGTGTAGGATATTTTTTTCCAACTTAACAGCCTTTCCAGCATTCTTTTCTCGATCAGCACAGAGAACGAAAGTTTTGGATTCGCTGGTAGAGAAGAGGCTTCCGAAGACCATAACCACCAGATGGAATTTCTCAGCTCGTTTAGTCCAAACCGTATATGAGAACACGGACAATTTAATGGAATATCTCGAAGAAATTTGAAATTCATCTTATGTTGACGATGTTACGAGGCGGGAGAGCTCCGGACTTCTCTACAGTTTGAGAGATACGGAATTTATGTTTTGGCTACAATTCTTTCACCGTTTGATGCCACATGCAGACATTCCTTTCAAATTACTACAGCACAGAAGTATCGATGCAGTTAAAGTGAAAGAACATATTTCAGAATTCCGAAGGCATGTTGAGAAAGTCAGGGACTGCACCACGGACTTGGACGCTGATATATCCTCCAATGATCAACTCTCTCAAAAGAGGCGAAAAATCTCAGATCGTTCAGTAGCTGCTAAAGAAGTGCGTGATGTAATAACTGTTCACATGGAAGAACGATTTTCATTCCGTTCTCACTTACTGGCTTCTAGTCTGGTTGATGTGCGTGCGTTTGGTGTCTATCCAGACTCTTTTCCAGAAAGAGAACTAAATACAGTGGCGCATATGTATCCCTGCCTAAATAAGACACAGCTGAAGACTGAACTAGAAGTATTGTATATGAGAAATGACTTTCAGAAAGCTGATGGGGCCATTTCCATGTTGCAGTTTCTGCTTGACAATGAACTAGATAGGGACACATTTCCACAAGTATGCGAATTACTCCGAATTGTTGTCACAACCCCAATGACGACAGCGGAGCCTGAGAGGTGTTTTTCTACTTTGAAACGAATTAAAACATTTCTGAAGAACACCATGACTGGAGAAAGACTGTCAGCGCTGGCTATGCTTGCTACTGAGAAGAGATTTGTCAACATCAGTGACTTCAATCGTAAAGTGATTGAGAAATTTGCGCGATTGAAGGACAGAACGATTGTTTTCCTGTACAAATAATCAGCATTTACGTGAGTTGCTAATCTAAATGCCATCATTTAAATAAGCATTATCTAGTATTGTTGGTTGTACTGCATGCTATAAATTGTTTAGAGTAGTGGCTATAACTTGCAAAATGAGAATAATTACCATGTGATACAGTAGAACCCTGACTAACCGAGATAATGTGGAGACTATTGGGGTCAATTCGGAAATAATTATTTTAAAAAATTACCGGTAAATGCGGTACACATTCCTTCTATGCTTCTCGTCATATCCAGATGAAATTCGTGCTGTTAAAAACCAGGAATAGTGCTCGCATCCTTCAGTGTTCGCAGTGCAGTAAAGCTATTATGAATTTTACTATTGTTCTACACTAAGACAGCCTGCCCGCGGTGTAGGGGTAGCGTGCCTGCCTGTTACCCGGAGGCCCCGGGTTCGATTCCCGGCCAGGTCAGGGATTTTAACCTGGATCTGAGGGCTGGTTCGAGGTCCACTCAGCCTACGTGATTACAAATGAGGAGCTATCTGAGGGTGAGATGGCGGTCCAAAAAGCCATGAATAATGGCCGAGAGGCTTCGTCGTGCTAACCAAACGACACCTCATAATCTGCAGACCGCCGGGCTGAGCAGCAGTCGCTTGGTAGGCCATGGGGTTTGGTTTAGTTCTACACTAACACCCAGGTGAACTTCGTGCTGTTTAAAAACCAAGAATAGTGCTCGCATCCTGCAATTTTCGCAGTGTAGTAAAGTTATTGTGAATTTTACTTTTGTTCTACATTAACAAATTAGTTTCGTATAAAATTTATCCTCGGTTACAGGGGTTCTACCAAATTATTTGTGAAGAAGGAACCGTACAAGGAACTGTTAGTGAAATGATTTATGTACCTATGTTACTTTTCTGCTAATTTGAGACATGAACAAAAATGATGTTGTGAACCCCCTAAAAATTTTGTCACGAGCCGCCACTGGTACAACCCCGTCAGAAGCACACACAAACTCCTTCAGCTGACCGGATTATGACCTCCTAGGACATTCGGTGACGATATGACGGATGGTCTGTTTCTCCTCACCACAGTCGCACTCAGAGGAGGAGCGCATACCCCACAAATGCAACAATGACCCACATCGTCCATGATTGGTACGGACTCTGTTGAGAAGAACCCTAGTTCTTCTGGGGAGATTAAGACCAGGTGGTGGGTGTTGGCGACTAAGGAGGGTCTTCCGTTCATCTGGAGCTGAGTTGGTCCACTCCAATTGCCATTCATCAGAACCGTTAAAGTTCCTATTGATGAGTTCCCTTGCAATCTGAATGGACGGAGATCTTGACTTCAGACGTCCATACCTAACAACCATGTCTTCATGAATAGGAAGACTTGGGTTCATTGTTATCTTCCTGAACTCTCAAATTATGTTATTTTGTCTGCGAATCCTTGGAGGTGTTATGTGGCTCAAGACTGGCAACCAGAAAAGAGGAGTAGATCTGACTGCGCCGCTAACAATGCGAATCGTTTGATTCAGAACAACATCAATATTCTTAACATAAGGGCTATTCAGCCAAACAGAAGAACAATACTCGGCTGTATAGTATACCAGTCCCAGTGCTGACGACCTAAGAGTGGATGCTGATGCTCCCCATGTAGAACCTGCAAGTTTCTGAATTATATTGTTCCTGGGCTTCAGTTTAGCAGCGGTATTCATTAAATGTTTTCTGAAGAATAGTGTCCGATCAAGAGTTACTCCAAGGTACTTGGGGTTAGAATTGTGTGGTAGGGGAGTGTTGTCGAGGGAAACATTCAAAGTAATGTTAGCTTGCCTGTTATTTAGGTGAAAGAGACAGGTTTCCGTTTTGCTGGTGCTAGGTATCAAACACCACTTATCAAAGTACTCGCTCAAAATGACAAGGTCTCTGTTCATAATTGCTTCTATTTCATTCACATTGGATTGCTGAGTAACTATTGCTAGGTCATCCGCGTAAGCGAATTGGCGTGGTGTAGTACGGGGTATATCGGTAATGTACATATTAAACAGCAATGGAGAGAGCACAGATCCTTGAGGGAGATTACTGTTGAGCTTTTTAACTTTACTATGTTTGTTATCCATAACTACCTGGATCAGTCTATCTGATAGCATGTTGTTTATGAGTTGTGACATTACTCTGCATCCAACAAGTTTAAAAAACTTATACACAACTCCCTCTCTCCAAGCCGTATCATAAGTGGCCGTAAGGTCTATGAACACTGCACCACTGTTCAGTCGTTTTTCAAAACCTGCCTCAATGTGGGTTGTTAACGCAAGAACTTGGCTTATACAACTACGGTTAGGTCTAAAACCGGCTTGTTCTGCTGGGAGCGATCGTAAAATTAGAGGGCTTATTCTATTGTAGATGAGCCGTTCCAGAAATTTGTAACAAACACTCATTAGAGCAATTGGACGATAACTTTCAGGACAATCGGAAGGTTTACCTGGTTTCAGAATAGCCAGAATCTTGGTTCGTTTGAACTCTGGAGGGAGTTTGTTTGTAATCAGGATATTTGAGGAAAAAACGTAACAACGAATTTCCTTGTGTTCTTCCCACAATGCTTGAGGAATTCAGGGTGAATGCCATCAAAACCCGGTGCTTTGCGGTTTTTTGTTGTCTTCAGAGGAGACAGGAGCTCTTCTTCGGTGAAAGGGGCAGAAATATTTGATGAACCAATATTATGTCTTTTCATGAAGGTTAGTTCATTTCTTATTAACCAATTGAGTTCTTTCTTGGGTTTCACTTTAGACAATCCAGCAATCCGTTTGACAACTTGATCAGGTGATACAGCAGATTTGGGCTGTGGAATGTGAGGTGATCTCCCCAACTTCTTTAAGAGGCTGCAAGCCTTCCTGCTAGAATGTTTGAAATCCATAGTCTCCGCAGTTTCTGTCCACTTGTGCCGTCGGGCTTCATCTAAGTTGTTCATGAGTTCATCAGCAACATCTGTTTCTCCATTCTCTTGAAAATCACTGTAGAGTTTTTCACATGTTTCATTCCATCCATCTTATGCTGCTATCAAGATCAGCAGAGAAACTGTCTCCGTTAGCTTTGACAAAATTCCACCGTGGAAGAGCAGACGATCTAATAATGGGGATCTGAGTGCCTGTTTCCAAACGAACAGGACGGTGCTGACTGTGTGGGAAGTTTGTGAGCACTCTACGAATCTCACAACGTAAGTTAAGGTCAAGAGTGTTAGCACGACCAGGGATAAATAAGCAAAATAAAGGAAATACTTACAGTTATCCCAACCAAAAGGCCGTCGCTGATTGAGGAAGCACTGGACACAAGAGGCCAAGCGAATCAACTTAAAATAAGCTTAACTAATTGACTGAAATAATAATTCCTTGATCCATTTAAGAAAACTTTAATAATACCAAAACATTTATAATTTACCGACCTCAAAATTCATATATTTTCTTTAAAGATTTAATAATACGATAAATACTGAATTATATTCTGATCAATTAAAAGAATAACCCAGTAGAAAGTAAAATCCTTACATCAATAATTATTGAATGAAAACAGAAGACCTCTTTAGAATAATAAATGAACGAGGTTCAATTGAAAATTAAATAATTAAATCCACCATTACAGAATGGATAATGAAAACCTATCTAATAGACTATCTCGGTTTTCGGAGGTTGCGTGAAAACAGTAAGGACCAACCAAACACACTATATCAGAAATCGAAGAAATAATTCACGAACATGCAATGAAATACAGAAGTAGGATAAATAATCCAATATTCCCCAGAGACGGTAACTAAAATCGAAGGAGTAAGTCAAATACAGCAGAAAAATCAAATGCACGCAAATATTTCAATACAGATGAACGTCAAGACTACAATAATAATCAGATTCTCAAATGTCAGATTCAACACAGCAACGCCCCCATTGCGTTTGCATTCTATTACACAGCTGTGTTACACAGGACAACCGCCATGATCAAATGAGAACACGATGTACCGAGTAAGTCATTAGATCAGCTTTCATTTAAAGCACTAGTTTTCTTTTTAACAGCCCGAAATGGCTTGAAAATATTTTAAATAATAAATATTTGATTATGTTTTAAAACAAGAAATGAAATAAAATCAGGCCTTTAAGGTTATACAATTAATTCGTACACCATCTTGTCGGAGCTCCTTGAACATAATTATTCCTTTCGTGCACGAAACCTAATATAACTGAATGCAGAAGCAAAAAATTAACATATAATTATCTTCTTAAATTAAATTGAAACCCCAAATATTTTCACATTACAAGTTAACGACAATGACCTGTTTTCGACTCTAATTTTTTTTCTTTAGCCCACAAATGATCCGAACATCACCTTTAGAAATTCTCACATATCGTAGACTTAAGTACTCAGCGTCTTAACACCATAAAATAACAGGATTAGTTCCTCAGTTAAAACAGTCATGACATCCAATGAAGCTACTTACGAGGTCGGTGTTTACGAGAAATAAAATCTTTTCAAAAAACAAACCACAT
Organism: Anabrus simplex; assembly: GCF_040414725.1. NCBI lineage: Eukaryota > Metazoa > Arthropoda > Insecta > Orthoptera > Tettigoniidae > Anabrus > Anabrus simplex. The sequence continues at coordinate 401,794 of NC_090267.1, forward strand.
CTTCGACACTTATGCCAGATGGAGAATCCATCACCCGGGATCAAATATCCACACCATCTTCCCTTCTTGTAAGATAATTTGTATCTTTAAGGCACAACCAGCAGAGATTAGCTCAACGCGTCTTCCAGTTAAAAAGCCAAGAAACAGAACAACTGCTCACGTTGATTGTTAGAGCACGGTTCACGGCCAAGCAAGCTTATCTTCTTGGCGGCCAGATAGCAGCACCAACTACTCACTTCGAATTGTTAGTACTAAATCCACCACTAGATGGCTCACCATCAGCAATTTAATGAAAAGCCCATACAGTTACGATATTCAACACGCGGAGATGCAGACAAATGATGTGAAAGCATGACTGTCATAGAGACAACATAGTACCATGACGAGTAGTTATCCAAACTCCATTACAGCCTCCCCCCCGAAACCATCAACCTGGGGTGGCGTATAACAAGCAGTCATAGTTGAAAACCATCTGTTGTCTCAAGAATATGTGTAAGAAAGGTTCCATCTTCAATAATTTAACATAAACACTTCTCAATGTGAACAGAGATATACTTGGGTGATATATAACAGTGATACAGACCACTCGCAGTTGTTTAGTGTTCAGTTAAGTCCATGTTTTCACGCGCAATATCGTTAGCACGCCAATTTTCCTTGAAATGTTCAGATAATACTAAGATTACTAAGGTAATCGGAGTTTGCTTAATCACAATAAATTTTCAGACACACAACCTACACAAGAAAACAGGTCTTACAATGTTTAAAACATAGCATAATTCTCATCCGAACATAATTCAGGGCTTCAATTATAGGGAATGACAAGACTTCATGAGTGATAACCATCTTACCACATAAATACCCCAAAAGGAAAACACAAGAAAAAGAAGAAGAAGAAGAAGAAGAAGAAGAAAAGAACCAAAATAAATAGGAAAACATAAGCCTCTACAAGAAGTAAGTCAGTGCAACAAACATTAGAGAATTCTTTAAGTAACTTATCACACTAATCACTTTATCATCAGTTTCCTCCAATCCGATCAGAATACCACAGCAAGAGCCGAAACCTGAATATCAGATCACACACGATAATTATCACATCGAGAGTAAGTGTAGCGAATAAATCAATATATCAATTAAGTTGAAATTTTAACGGACATATCTGTGAAATCATAACCCTCCAATCAATAGATGATAAACCTTTTTTATATTAAAATCATTTCTTGGCTTAAATTAATATTCCATTCACACAGCTTCAACTTCCATAGGCCTACTACACATATACTCATTCCAAGCAGAAGGTGAAAACAAGAAACAATAATAAATTGAAGGATACTGAATAACACGTTTAGAACAGGAAGCTAAGCAAAAGTAGAAGATATGAATGTTTAGAGCAATGGTAAAATGTTAATTACAGTTGGAGACATATGTACAATTCAGATGTAGGGTACGCGTAAGGTGGGTCATCAACAACCGAACTATCAGCAATTACTAGGCAATCAACACACCATATCAACACTTGCACCGGGATAGAAAATGACCAGGAGAAACACCAGAGACAAACTAGCCTGAAATTACATAGTCCTACTACAAGCTCCCATATGCAGGTAGAGGATCGATGACTGCAATACCGACTGTACAAGGAGAATAATCCCATACTTATTCTTCTACATAACAGAACGATAAGTTACGATACCAACGACACTAATCCAGGAAAGGCTCCATTTTAAAAAAATGCGCTAGACAGGCAGGTTAATCGAAATGAAAATTAAGATCGTAGGATTAACAAGATGACTTCAGAAGAACGGGTTATGGCATAGAGTATAGGAAGTTGAACCAAGAACAAGACGACACTCACCAAGGTACCAATTAGCTAATAATCATTCCCAAAAGAGTTGTAGATGCATAGATTAGTTCTATCTAAATCCCACTCGACACCAAGAAGTCACATCAAAGATCATGTCCAACCTTCTCTTGATGTCCATCGAAAACTCCCCCAAACTAGATTACCACAACAACAATCCAACACCACTCTAATGATTACCAGTGCCGATGTGTCCGCCACGAGGATAAAGGACATACAAATCCTCGACAGCATCCCACAAATCACAGAGTGCCCACCCAATATCATTACAACAACCGCAATGACCACCATCATGACTTCAGAGGAACACAGTTACCTCTCAACGAAACCATAATGCCACCCCAACATAATTCCCAAAATCAAACCCATAATTCCAAACTTCACCGATACACAAGGATCAGAAACCATACCATAAGGTCAAAAGTATGTACACTCCTTAGGTCATGAATCCTATATTACCCAAACCAAAATCTCACAATAACCCATGAAGCCGACAAATGCCAAACCTCTAACATGACTCTACAACTCTACACCAATTCAGTACAGCAAAATAGGTTTAAATTTCCCTAAAACCCTCAGCAGAAAGAAAACAGTGATGTACAGGCAGGATACTCGACTGTAATTCAAAATGAGGCCACCCGATTACAACTTGCATAGGCTCAGAAGTAACGCTTCAAGATTTAACGGACCACCTACCTTAGTAATTCACATGCCAAACCAAATTAAAGAACAGCAACAAGAGATTCATGAAATAAACGCGATGTATACTGGGAACCAAATTACTTCAAAGAAAAACGTGAATTTCATTTACCCCCCAAAAAATCCATTTTTCCCCCAGAAACCAAGAATTAAGATACAGTAAGAGCACAAGGCTCATGCACATAGCAACCAGTAACTCTTCTCCCGCTCCGGGCGACAGGATTTCATCCAATTAACTTCACTCGGATAAAGGCAGAGTATCCAATATCCTCAACAGCTTTCCTCAAGTTTTCATAACAAAACCTTTAAGACCCATAGCTCCAGAGAAACACATTTTTCTTATTATCACCGCAAGTAAATACCCAGACAAGGAAAAATCTCGAGATTACAAGATACATCAGAAATTTACTGTACTACGTTATGGAACGCAAACACTCAACATAGGTAATTAAAATCATAGAAGTTTTCTAATAAACACTATATCAATACCAATATCACCAAAAAAGATTTTTTTAAACACAGAAGGTTCTCTTATAGACATCCATCCTGCACACCGCTGAATCATACTACCAAGGCCACATTACCAAAACTGGGAACCACCTCAATTCTCAAATTTCAATCTCCCACCACAACAGGTTCCAATTAAATTCACACCGATCATACTTAACAATGATAATAACAACATTATTTTAAACTTCCATCCATTGATCACTGAGTATTAATTTCACAGATATTCCCTACTTAAACATGATGAAACATCCAATACAGTCTTTCTTACATTTGTCCACTTCAACAAGATTCATACTCACCAAGGATGAAAATTATCAAGATACACACACCCCAATACATAACTTCCCAACCTCCATAGGGACAGCACAATTTCCGCACTTCCATTACCCATTTTAATCAAACAATAACCCGATCCATTATTACCAACCACAAATAAGATTTAGAACTCAACCAACCCCCACAATATATCAAGTCGCTTTCACTTGGGATAAATGAACTCTCCGAATCCTTTTCGCCACAGGATCACTGACAAGCATAGATACAGGGCTCAAAAACTGCAATATCGTACAAGGTCCCTGAAATCTAGGAGCTAATTTTGAAGTAAATTTATTTATAGCCTTGCTGACAGGATAACATTTTACGAAGACTTGGTCTCCAACACTTAGCTTGGTGGGTTTTCGGCCTTTGTCATAGTTCTTTCGTACCTTTTCATACGACACAGCCAACCTCGTTTTTGCCTCATCCCACACCTTTCGCACATCGCGAGGAGTAGAGACTTCAGGAAGCAGTTCCTCAATTCGAAGGAGATTCGATAGAGGAGAAAATGGAACAAAACTCAACATTAATTCCATAGGAGTTTTCCCATGAGACTCATGAACAGTAGTATTAAATGCATATGACAACCAATGAAGACAGGTGTCCCACTTGGTATGATTCGAGTGGTGGTAAGCAATGAGAGCAGATTTTAAATTTCTATTCATTCTCTCGGAATATGAGGGATTGGGATAATATGGAGTAGTGGTCACATGGGAGATGCACAAATCAAACAAGTACTTCCTGAATAAATGACTAGTAAACCCAGCAGCATTGTCAGATACAAGAAACTTAGGAGTTCCAAAGGAGGCAAAAATAGAATTTAAACAAGAAATAGTGGACTGCGAATTGGTCGATCTAGTCGGGAAGATCCAGCAAAACCTGGTAAACCCATCAATGCACACCAATGCATGAGTATTTCCTCGACTGGAACGTGGAAAGGGTCCAACATGATCGATAAACAATCGCTCCATAGCTCTGGAAGCTTGAGTCGATGACAACAACCCCGCACGTTTGTTTAGATTAGGTTTACTAATGGCGCAACTTTTACAAGACCTGACCATGGATGTGATATCCCGATCCATGTTTTTTCAAATAAAGAACTCCCTTATTTTTGACCTAGTTTTGAAGTTTCCCAAGTGTCCACCAACAGGACTATCATGGTAATACTGAAATATGACAGGAATTAAAACCTTGGGGACAACAATCTTTATCCTTTTATCATAACGAGATTGACAACAGAGTACCCCTTTCACCAAGGAATAGGGTTTGATAATTGTACCAGAATTAATCTTTTCCAGAATTTCCTTCAACTGAGGATCATCGCTTTGATGCAGAGCAATATCTTGATACAACATTGGAAGATTAGTCAAGATTGAATTCACATTTACCGAACCAACTTGAGGTACACTCTTCGCTTCCAAGTTTTCAAAACCATCCTCCTCATCAAACATGCGACTAAGCCTATCAGCGATTACATTTTCCGTTCCACGAATGTGCCGAACATTAAATTTAAAAGCAGAAATTCTCAGCGCCCACCTAGTTAGTCTTCCAGTTCTTTTGGGTCTCTTCAGAACCCAGGAAAGAGCTTCATTGTCAGTCTCTAAATCAAAATTAACGTGCTCCACATAAACACGGAATTTCTCCAACGAAAATAGTACCGCTAAACACTCTAATTCATAGACAGAATATTTCCTTTCCAGAGGGGAGAGAGCTCTAGATGCGTAAGCGATAGGACGTCTACCCATTTCCGACTCTTGCAATAAGACTCCTGCAATAGCCTTGCCTGAGGCATCAGTCTGAATAATGAACCTTTTATTAAAATCAGGAATAGCAAGTATAGGAGCATTACTGAGAGCTCTCTTCAAGGTTTCAAAGGCTCTTTGTTGAGGGTCTTCCCACACAAATTTGACATTCTTTCTACGTAAGGAATTCAAAGGGGCAGCAATTTCAGCATAATTCGGAACGAATTTTCTAAAGAAATTAGTCATACCAATGAATCGGGCAATCCCTTTCACATCTTTAGGTGGTTTAAAATCGTGAATAGCTTGAGTACGGGCATGATCAATTGAAATACCCTGTGACGATACTATATGCCCCAAGAAGGAGATTTGAGATTTGGCAAAATTGGTCTTGGAGAGCTTGACAGTTAAACCTGCTTTCTTCAATCTTTCAACTACCTCCTGTACATGCTTGAGATGATCTTCAAAATTTGCAGAATATACAACAAGATCGTCAAGATAATGAATAACGTACTTAAATTTCACATCCCCAAACACAGAATCCAGTAATCGAGTTAACACAGCCACTCCCGTCGACAGCCCAAAAGGTATAACCGTGTATTCATACAGATTCCAGTCAGTGGCAAAAGCAGTGAGGGGAATAGATTCCTCATCAAGAGGTATTTGGTTGTATGCCTGATTCAAATCAAAGGTCGAAAAATAATTAGCACCATGGAACCAAGAGAAGCAAGTATGCAAATCCGGTAGGGGCACAGACTGCATGACGATCTTACGGTTTAACTCTCTATAATCCGTCACTGGCCTGAAACCTCCAGATGACTTGGGCACCAGAAACATCGGAGACGAGTACGGAGAGATAGAAGGTCGAATAACACCATCCTGAAGCATCTTATCGATGATTTTCTTTAATTCAACCATCTTAGGTGGTGATAACCTATAGGGCGGAGGTCTAACAGGAATCTTGTCCGTAATATCAATGTGGTATTTAAGCACATTAGTCAATCCCAATTTATCAGTGAAAACTTCAGGATACCTAGCACAAAGATCAAGAATTTTACGAGCTTGATCAAGAGGCAGGTGATCAAGATCTAATTTATTACCTTCGCTTACCTCAACATCCTCATCCAATGCACAAGCAGAATACCTTTGAAACACTACATCTTCATAAAATTTGAAAATTCTATTAGGACAAAATTTGAAACTAAAGTTCCTATCTTGTAAATTCAAAATCATTCCAACCTTGCCCATAAAATCCGTCCCTAAAATTACTTGATAAGATAAATCAGAAGCCACGAGATAATCTGTTTTCCAAGTAAACTCGGCAATTCTAATTTTGACAGATATACAACCTAGAATTCTTAATCTGCCTCCACTAGCAGTCACACAATTAAGTTTAGAAGTCCTAATTTCAGGTAATTTGCAACAAACCTTCATCCTCGAATACCAAGTCTCACTCATAAGTGACACAGCACTACCGGAATCTATCAATCCCAATGCAGGTTAGTTATTCACTTCAAGACCAATGGTCGAGGTTTTAGAAACAGCATTACTAGAAATACCTAACATTCCCGGAAAAGGACACTCATTATTCACATGACCTTCAATCAACCAGCTCTCATTATCTGCATTGGGCATACCATAGGGTCATTGAAAATTACTATTGTTTACCTTAGGGCACTGCCTTTTCATATGTGACTTAGATCCGCAAACATAACAACTACCATTTTGTCTACGACTCAATGTATCTTTTCTTCTCTCGGAAGGGCAATTATTCCTCAGGTGATCTCTAGATCCACAAGCGTAACATTTTTTGAAGGAAGAAGAAGGCACAGGATGAGCGGAGATATTGTTAGAGCGAAATGAAACACAGGGAGGGGGATACCTTGTGTGCCGGGACTCATCTCCATGTTTTACATCCTCGGCAAATGTACAAGCTTCCTCGAGTTCTGCAAAACTACTCGGGCACTTAGTCAAAGATAAAAAGGACCGATATTGAGGAGTAATGCCTTTGATTATATGACCTACCATCTCTTCTTCCGGTACCATGATTTTAAAAACCTCGCAATAAAATTTCAAATCCAAGACATAGGCCAATAGATTTTCATGCAAGAACTGCGTCCTATAACAATGTTTTCGAACCAGACTTTGTAACGCAAGGGACGGAATAAACCTTGCCAAGATTAACTCGTGAAATTCATTTACACTTAAATTACTGCTAATAGCCTTAGAAATTTCTCTTTTAAGTACACCTTGACAGTTGGGAAATAATACTCTAAAAATTCCCAGGGCATCCATGCAATACACATTAGCCGACTCAGATAATTCTACTAGAAACCGCAGGAATCTGATGGTTTCGTCAATGGAATCTACAGAAAAGGTCATTACATTTTTGAAAAGATCCTTAATAGAATTAGGAGCCGAACATGACCTAATCAACAAATTCTCAACCGCAGGACTAAGTCCGCAGCAATGAGATGAGGATGGATTATTGACGGTCTGAGGAGTAATTAACTCATTAGTGGCACCAAGGTTGTTACCTTCATTAGTTTCAATCTCATCACTTAATGATAACTGACCAACCTTCTTCATATTAATCATAAAATCGAGTTCAACCGAAACATTAATTACTGAAGTCAACAACGAAGTGCACTGAGATATCAATTCACCTTCAGGTCCAAGAGAAATCAAATCTTGCACCCTGTTAATAAAGTGATTGGTACGAGCTTTTAATCTTCTCAATTGGTAATCTGATGGATTACACTCTGTTAACTGTTTTATAAACACTAATAATTCGTTAATAGAACTGGACATTGCATGCACTGACTTACCCAAGTCGATGCTCATGTTACCTGGATCTACAGGGGAATCAAGGGAGGCCAGAAGCAAGTTAACATCGCCTTCCATAGAACCAGTGGACACCAAACCCCGAATATCGAGCTCGTACAACAGCTCTCCCTTCCTCAGCATTCTTGGCAACAACACAGCACGTGCACTCATATTGATATGAAACAGAAAACGCCAAGGTTAGCACTCAATATAAGCCTGTCTTTCCCTTCACAAGTTTAATTAACTAGTCTCAATTGACTTATTATTTCAGCCAAGGTGATATCAATGGCCTGACGAAATAGCCAACAGTCACAAGAAACAAGAAAGAAAAATATGCTTTCACAAGATATCAGAACGTAGCTGTACAGATAACCACGCAATCTGCTACCAAACACACTCTCACAACGTAAGTTAAGGTCAAGAGTGTTAGCACGACCAGGGATAAATAAGCAAAATAAAGGAAATACTTACAGTTATCCCAACCAAAAGGCCGTCGCTGATTGAGGAAGCACTGGACACAAGAGGCCAAGCGAATCAACTTAAAATAAGCTTAACTAATTGACTGAAAAATAATTCCTTGATCCATTTAAGAAAACTTTAATAATATCAAAACATTTATAATTTACCGACCTCAAAATTCATATATTTTCTTTAAAGATTTAATAATACGATAAATACTGAATTATATTCTGATCAATTAAAAGAATAACCCAGTAGAAAGTAAAATCCTTACATCAATAATTATTGAATGAAAACAGAAGACCTCTTTAGAATAATAAATGAACGAGGTTCAATTGAAAATTAAATAATTAAATCCACCATTACAGAATGGATAATGAAAACCTATCTAATAGACTATCTCGGTTTTCGGAGGTTGCGTGAAAACAGTAAGGACCAACCAAACACACTATATCAGAAATCGAAGAAATAATTCACGAACATGCAATGAAATACAGAAGTAGGATAAATAATCCAATATTCCCCAGAGACGATAACTAAAATCGAAGGAGTAAGTCAAATACAGCAGAAAAATCAATTGCACGCAAATATTTCAATACAGATGAACGTCAAGACTACAATAATAATCAGATTCTCAAATGTCAGATTCAACACAGCAACGCCCCCATTGCGTCTGCATTCTATTACACAGCTGTGTTACACAGGACAACCGCCATGATCAAATGAGAACACGATGTACCGAGTAAGTCATTAAATCAGCTTTCATTTAAAGCACTAGTTTTCTTTTTAAAAGCCCGGAATGGCTTGAAAATATTTTAAATAATAAATATTTGATTATGTTTTAAAACAAGAAATGAAATAAAATCAGGCTTTTAAGGTTATACAATTAATTCGTACACCATCTTGTCGGAGCTCCTTGAACATAATTATTCCTTTCGTGCACGAAACCTAATGTAACTGAATGCAGAAGCAAAAAATTAACATATAATTATCTTCTTAAATTAAATTGAAACCCCAAATATTTTCACATTACAAGTTAACGACAATGACCTGTTTTCGACTCTAAATTTTTTTTCTTTAGCCCACAAATGATCCGAACATCACCTTTAGAAATTCTCACATATCGTAGACTTAAGTACTCAGCGTCTTAACACCATAAAATAACAGGATTAGTTCCTCAGTTAAAACAGTCATGACATCCAATGAAGCTACTTACGAGGTCGGTGTTTACGAGAAATAAAATCTTTTCAAACAACAAACCACATCTTCGACACTTATGCCAGATGGAGAATCCATCACCCGGGATCAAATATCCACACCATCTTCCCTTCTTGTAAGATAATTTGTATCTTTAAGGCACAACCAGCAGAGATTAGCTCAACGCGTCTTCCAGTTAAAAAGCCAAGAAACAGAACAACTGCTCACGTTGATTGTTAGAGCACGGTTCACGGCCAAGCAAGCTTATCTTCTTGGCGGCCAGATAGCAGCACCAACTACTCACTTCGAATTGTTAGTACTAAATCCACCACTAGATGGCTCACCATCAGCAATTTAATGAAAAGCCCATACAGTTACGATATTCAACACGCGGAGATGCAGACAAATGATGTGAAAGCATGAATGTCATAGAGACAACATAGTACCATGACGAGTAGTTATCCAAACTCCATTACACGAATAGCAGGTAAACTGAATCCCTGGTGATCAGTGGACGCAAAACATAAGTCAGGATTGGTTTCTGTGTTCCACCTTGCTGATTTAAAGGAGCCTTTTTCCTTTGGGTTGAAGATGAGCTGAATATTGGACAAGTCAGACCATTCAGTAAGTTTTTCTCCACAAAGGTCATTTGATCTGTATCCCATTGGCTGTTAAAGTCATCCACATAGACAGCAGGATGTGCAAAGTTTGGAAGAACATTATCAGGCCATGGGATACCTGGAGGTTTATAAGAGTTCACAACTCTCAAGCTGTTAACCTGAGTCACAGTGTTAGAAATGTTGTTCTCATGGTGTGTAGAGATTAGGTGAGCATCCATGATGGAGTTGCAAACATACATCGCAGAACCGTATGATTGATGGTAAGTAACTCCCAATAATCTGTAACCATGGATCTTTCCTCTTGAGTGCATTTGTGACTCATCAGAGATATGAGTTTCTTGAACACAGATTAAATCAATGTTATTTTCTAATGACAGTTTGGACATAAAGTCGGCCTTAGATTTACTCATGCCTTCTATGTTAATTTGAAGGACTCTTAATACAGGACCCAAGGGTTTGGTTGATTGGCTCTGAAAAGAGCTTCTGTGAGCTGTCATTTGTTTGTGTACCATTGGTCAGGAGATCTCGAGAGACAGTCTGACCGCCAAGTGCTGATGTTCAATTCAGTAATGGAAATTTAATTCCAGCTACTTTAGCAGGGGCACCACGGGCAGGAATCAGCTTCACTCATCAGTGGTAGCTATGCATAGCCCTGAGTGGCAGGGATTTCTTCCCTCGTGTAGATGTAATTGGCACTTATCACTGGTAGGTGTGCATAGACCTGAGTTCGAGCGACTTGTGCCCCCGTGTACAGGTAACTGGCGGTTATTACTGGTAGCCGTGCACAGCCCTGTGTAGCAGCGACGTGTGCCCTCGTGTAATGGTAACTGTCCCTTATCACTAGTATGGGTATATAGCACTGAGTGCCGTCGTGTACAGGTAACTGGCGGTTATCACTGGTAGCCGTGCATAGCCCTGTGTAGCAGCGATTTGTGCCCTCGTGTAATGGTAACTGGCCCTTATCACTGGTATGGGTATATAGCACTGAGTGCCGTCGTGTACAGGTAACTGGCGCTTTTCACTGGTCGGCCTGCATAGTCCTGCGAAGCGGCAACTTGTGCCCATGTATAAAGGTAACTGGCGCTTACTGGTAGGCGTAGCACTGAGTTCACTTGTGTACTGGTAACTGACCCTTATAACTGGTAGGCATGCAAAGAACTGATTACCAGCGACTTCTGCCCTCGTGTACATGTAATTGGCATGTATCACTGGTAGGCGTGAATAGAACTGAGTAAAAGCGCATTGTGCCATTTTATACAGGTAACTGGCGCTTATCACTGGTAGGCGTGCATAGTTCAGAGTAGCAGCAGTTGTGCCCTCGAGTACATGTAACTTTCACTTATCACTGGTAGGCGTACATAGCCCTGAGTAGAAGCGACTTGTGCCCTCTTGTACTGGTAACAGGCGCTTATCACTTGTAGGGTGCATAACCCCGAGTAGGAGACACTTGTGCACTTGTGTTCATGTAATTTGCACTTTTCACTGGTAGGTGTCCACAGCCCGAAGAAGCAGCGACTTGTGCCCTTCTGTACTGGTAACTGGCGTTCATCAATAGCAGGAGTGCATAGCCCTGAGTAGTAGTGACTTGTGCGCTTGTGTACAGGTAACTGGGGCTTATCATTGTCAGGCAAGCATAGCCCTGAATTGCAGCGAATTGTGCCCTCGTGTACAGGTCATTGACGCTTATCACTGGCGGCATCCATAGCCCTGAGTAGCAGCAACTTGTGTCCTCGTGTACAGGAAATTATCGCTTATCACTGGCGGCATCCATAGCCCTGAGTAGCAGCAACTTGTGCCCTCGTGTACTGGAAATTATCGCTTATCACTGGTATGCATGCATAGCCCTGAATAGCAGCGACTTGTGCCTTCGTGTACAGGTAACTTGCGCTTATCGCTGGTAGGCGTGCATTGCCCTGAATAGCAGCGACTTGTGTCCTCGTGTACAGGTAACTTGCGCTTATCGCTGGTAGGCGTGCATTGCCCTGAATAGCAGCGACTTGTGCCTTCGTGTACAGGTAACTTGCGTTTATCGCTGGTAGGTGTGTATTGCCCTGAGTAGCAGCGACTTGTGCCTTCGTGTACAGGTAACTTGCGCTTATCGCTGGTAGGCGTACATTGCCCTGAGTAGCAGCGACTTGTGTCCTCGTGTACAGGTAATTGGCGCTTATCACTTTTAGACGTGCATTGCCCTGAGTAGCAGCGACTTGTACTCTCGTGTACAGGTAATTGGCGCTTATCACTTTTTAGACGTGCATTGCCCTGAGTAGCAGCGACTTGTACTCTCGTGTACAGGTAATTGGCGCTTATCACTGGTAGGCATGCATAGCCCTGAGTAGCAGCGACTTGTGCAGTCGTATACAGGTAACTGGCGCTTATCATTTCTAGGCGTGCATAGTTCTGAATAGCTGCGACTTGTACTCTCGTGTACAGGTAATTGGCGCTTATCACTGGTAGGCATGCATAGCCCTGAGTAGCAGTGACTTGTCTCCTCGTGTGCAGGTAATTGACGCTTATCACTGGTAGGTATTCATAGCCTTGAGTGCAGCGAATTGTGGCATCGTGTACAGGTAACTGGCGCTTATCATTGACAGGCGTGATTAGCCTTGTGTACCAGCGTTGTGTGCCCTCGTGTACAGGTAACTTGTGCTTGTCACCAGTAGGCGTGCATAGCCCTGAGTAGCAGCGACTTGTGCCATCGTGTACAGGTAATTGACGCGTATCACTGGTAGACATGCATAGCCCTGAGTAGCAGTGACCCTTTGTCCTCGTGTACAGGTAACTTGTGCTTGTCACCAGTAGGCGTGCATAGCCCTGAGTAGCAGTGACTTGTGTGTTCGTGTACAGGTAACTGGCGCTTATCACTCGCAGGCTGGCATAGCCATGATTAGCAGCGACTTGTGTGCAGTTATTTCTAGCGCGCTCCCTTTGATCATGGCATTCAAGGTTTGACACCTCTGAAGTAGAGCCTGTTGTAGGAAGGGCCACCCTTGTTTCTGCATGTTGTTCGTTAAGGCGGTCTTGAATTTCTGTAGTCTTATAATTTTCATCTTGGGCATTTCGTGATCTCGTCAATAGTCGTAAGTTAGTTTTTACTAGTTTGCCGTCTTAGTCACAGTCTTTGTTTGCTCGTCTTATGTACCGTACCCCCTCTCTATTGTCCATTATATTTGCATATTAGTAGTGGTGTGACGCCGGTTCTGATCCGCTTTGGGTTGGGGGTGGGGTGGGGTGTGTGGGGGCGTGGTCTGTGCTCTGATTGGTGGGGGGTGGGGGCGTGGCCTGTGCTCTGATTGGTGGGTGGGGGCGGGGCTTTGCTCTGATTGGTGGGGGGTAGTGTTGGGGGGAGGGTGGGTGTGTTGGTCTGTCTCTGTGGGGGAGGTGAGCGTGCGTGCGCGCGCGCGCGTGCAGGGTGGTGGGGGCTGGGTGTGGCCTCCACCCCCTTGGCGGGGGGTTACGTTTCCCCTTTGTGCAGCTGTGTGTGTGTGTGGCAGGTGCGCTCCCCTCCCTCTGAGTCAGCATCGTTCCCCCCTCGCTCCCCCGCTGAGTCAGCCTTAACCGCGTTTCCCTTTGTGCAGCTGTGTGTGGCAGGTGCGCTCTCTTCCCGCTGAGTCAGCATGGCGTGCAGATGTGCTCCCCTCCCGCTGAGCCAACATCGTTCCCCCCTCGCTCCCCCGCTGTGTCAGCCTCGTTTCCTCCCTTCCTCTGTTCTTTTGTGTGTGGCAGGTGCGCTCTCCCGCTAAGTCAGCCTCCCTTATCTCTTATTTTTAAACACGCATGCAGGTGCGCTCTCCCGCTGAGTCAGCATTGTTCCCTTCGCTGGTGCACCCTCCTGCCGAGTCACCATTTTTCTCCTTGTTCTTTTTAAAGAAAATGTGTGCATGTGTGCTCTCCTGCTGAGTCAACATCGTTATCTATTATTTTTAAATGCATGCGGGTGCAGCAGGAGTGCTTAAGAAAAAAGTAGGTTTTATAAAATTAGGAGCGTTGTTGGCTTGCACGAACGCTTTCAGGGGGAGCGCTCTCTCCCCTAGCCTAACCACCTACAGTTTCATCACTTGCGCTCCCCTGCTAGTAAATAAGCGTGTAGTGCCTAAGAGTCGGGGTAAGAGATTGAGTATATATGCTGGAGGGTTTTGTAGACTGTATCAGAGATTCGTCTCAGTTATTGAAGGGAATACTTTTCAACAGCAATATGGTATGAGTGTAGCAGACGTTGCCGCGATGCTATAAACCTCTGGACTTGAGGTTTAGCCTTCAGCAGCAGCAGCAGCACCAACAGCAGGAGGAGAAGGAGGAGATGTTGCCTACACCACCACCGATGCAGAGCTTTCCTTAAGTCCAAACACTATTGGACTTGAGCTGTGGTAGCCTTCAGCAGCGACAGCAACATTAGCAGGAGGAGGAGATGTCGTTGGACTTGAGCTGTAACGGTAGCCTGCGACAGCAGGAGTTGCAGACCACACCACCACTTCGTAGTAGAGTTCAACCTCAGCAGCAGCAGCAGCATCAACAACAGCAGTGGGAGGAGGAGGAGATGTTGCCTACACCACCACAGATGCAGAGCTTTCCTCAAGTCCAAACACTACTGGGCTTGAGCTGTGGTAGCCTTCAGCAGCGGCAGCAACATTACCAGGAGGCGGAGATGCTATTGGACTTGAGCTGTAACGACAGCTTGCGACAGCAGGAGTTGCAGACCACACCACCACTTCGTAGTAGAGTTCAACTTCAGCAGCAGCAGCAGCATCAGGAGAAGGAAGAGGAGGAGATGGACTGCAGTTTACAGCAGGAGGAGGAGGAGGAGGAGCTGCACAATAGTTCAATTGTAAAATGGATTGAGGAAGTGGTGATATTAATAAGAAAAGAAGAGGAAGAATAGGAACGGCAGAAAAAAATCTTTTCCTCTTTAAGAAGGAGGAAGAGGAAGAAGAAGACCTATATGATGAAGAAGATAGTGATGATAATGATGAAAAGACATTCATCAGAGAGATGAAAAGATTTTCAGTTTTGATTCAGTTGCTCAAAGGGGGCTTGAGGAGCAAGGGTGTTGCAAAGTACCCAATTTGGAAAGAAGTAACAACGGAGAATTTTATACTTGTAAAAATTGTAAATGCATAAATATTTTTTAAATATTGTTTTGTATTGTATTTTGTGCACTATTTTTTGTAAATATATAATTATTTTTATATCTTTTTTATTTCTCAAACCTTTATCTGTATCCTTTCATTATTACTAAGAGCAGAAGGAAGGAAAAAGGGAAACAAATAAAAGCACAACATCTTTTATAATTTTTATTACAATCTATTCCTTACAATACATTAGTTTCTTTAATCCAAGAATTATGAGAATCATCAAACCCTAACCATTTTACAAGCACTTTATTTCCTTTCCTTCGAAGTACGCGTTCTACTAGGTAGATGTCTGGATGTTTAGTCTTTTGCAATTCTTCTGTGTAGAAAGCACCAGCTATTAGATGTTGTTGATAATCTTTTAAGAGGTATGTTACAGGGTTAGTAGGTTGCACCTTATAAATAGTGAAGAGCTCAGTAGTCCAGTTAGGTGTATACCCTTTTTCAAATTGATGTTTTTGCTTGCTGATGCGAACAATATCACCTACTTGAAATTTTCTCTTTCTAGTATCTACTGTTTTAATTGCGTTATACACTGTTGCAAGCAGTCGATTGTCTTTTACATCACAAGGTTTCATTTTAATAGTACGGTGATAGGTGTGATTATAATCATGGATAAGCTTTTGTAACCTATGTATCCATGAATGAGTTCCTTGTTTAGTAAACATTCTCCACATACGTTCACGAAGTGTTCGGTTGAAACGTTCTACAACACAAGCTTTCATATTGCTGTACGTTGAGTAATGATTAATGTTGTGTGATGTGGTCCATCGTTTGAACTCAGCATTGTAGAACTTTTTTCCTCTGTCTGTTTGAATATGTTTAGGAAATCGTTTGCTCTTATTGTATATCTTACGCAGCACTGCAGCAACTTCTTTTCCACTCTTACTTTTTAAAGGTTGTGCCCAAGCATATTTAGAATAAACATCTATAATGGTTAGCATATACTTAAAACCATTATTTTCTCGAGAATAGGGTATCATTTCTACTAAAACCATTTGGTGTAGATCATCTAATCCTTTAGAAATAACCCTCCGCCGCATGTAACATCTGCGAGCGGGGCGGTGTAACTCTCTATCAATACTAGCTCTGATGTAAACACTCATTCTGATGTGGTGTAAAACGAAGACTGGTTATTTATGCAATAATTCGAGCTTCTCGAAGTTCTTCAATAATAGATAAAATTTCGTTTTCGTGTGCAGTATGACCTGCTGATTTAGAAGCCATTAAGAGCTGTAGACGTTGTACAAGCTCATTAGGATCATCCCAGTGTACATAGTCAACAATAGGTTGTTGATTATTATATTTCCACTTCAAACCCATGTCTGTTCGCTTTCTTTTTCTACATGGCGAACTTTCTGTAGAGAAGAGTGGTTTAATAATGTTTGTATATTTATACCCTCGATTAGACATTAACTGTTTATCCGATCGATGCTGAACTCTGTGCGCGTTTGTAGATTCTAATATTTTTACATAATTTGAAAGATCTCTCTTTGTGTATATACTATTATTGGGGAAGGATTTAAAAATTAATTCATAAAGACCTCGTGTGCCTTTATAGCTTTTGTTATTTATGACTATGTCGTTACCGTGGAAACGTATTTCTGAATCACCAAGAAACCATCTAGCTTCTTCTTTTCGTACCCCATAAACTCGATGTAATACTTTGCGTACACTGTGTGGTTGTGTAAATAAATCCAAGTAAGAAGAAGCAATATTCCCTATTATTGGCTTCTGTGCTTTAAAAATGAATGGAACTTCTGCATAGGGTTGTTCTAGAAGAGTTCTTTCTTCGTTTTCTTTTGTTTCTTCTGTTTCTTCTGTTTCTTCTTGTTTGATAGGAGGTGCTGTAGGAGAGTTGAATGAATTAGATTTTTCTGAGACGGTAGCCAGTAGAGATTTTAAGGGTTTGGATATAGGACTATATGTTTTTTCAAGTTGATTTTCTTGTAAAAGCTCTCCTGATTTAAGCGCATCATATTTATATTTTACATTTTTAATAGCTTGCGCAAGATATTGATTGTCATATATGTCTTTCTTTATGTCAGATTGTACTTGGTTTCTCGAACGGATGCTGTTTTTCAAACGGGTGTTCGTTGAACGGGTGCTGTTTTTCGAACGGGTGTTCGTTGAACGGGTGCTGTTTTTTAAATGGATATTTGTCGAACGGGTGCTGTTTTTCAAACGGGAGTTCTTCGAAGGGCTCCTGTTTTTCAAACGAGTGTTCTTCGGACAAGTATTCGTTGAACAATTCATGTTTTTTCAAAGAAGTTCTGTAGATCTTTAGCTTTTGTTCTGTATCTATGAGCAGACAAACCCATAATGGTATTGTAATACGTTTTTCAACGCTTTTTATTCTGTCATAGAGAAATCCAGTTTTGTAGTGTAGTCAAACACAATATCTAAAGGTAAAGTAGTCGTTGAATGCTTACCATCGTCTCCAACCAATTTAAATTGCAGTTTGTCTTTTGCGTGAACAGTAATTATAGTTCCTTCTCCGATTGTTATAACATTTTCATTATGTTTACACTGAATCTTGTTAGCTGCAGGAACAATAGACAATACTTCAAGTGTTCCTGAGTGTGATAACGTGTATGTAAGATGTACATTATTGAGACGATAAAAGGGATTGTCGTACATTGATGGTATGTTTGTTATTTGCAGAAGGAAATGAACAAGCAGCTTATTTTTTAAAGCCTGTACTATAGATAGAACGCGTTCATTTACAATGCATAATATATTATCTTTTGTTTCAACGATGGATTTTTGGATCCATTCTATGTTCTTTTCGTTTAACAAATTAAGCGTTTTAGTCATGCTAGCTTTGAGTGTAGCGATGTCTTGCTTATAGGTAACCTCTATGTTATCGGTGTGCTGTTTGTTATACGCATAATCTTCCAGGTGGTGCAGAGTGACAACATCTTGAGCTTCTTTGGGGTTTGAAACACCAGATAGTCGTTTGTCATTTATATCAATAGTCTCTTCGTTAATATGAAAATGAGCAAAGTGATTGCTAACGTTATTTTTAAGTTCGTTGATATCATAGATTACTACATCAGTTATGAAATTTTTAAGATTAGCCATGTCTTGCTTATGGTAGGCCTTTATTTTATCAATATCTTGTTTGCCGCATGCATAATTTTCTAGATGCTGTAAAGTGACGACATCTTGAGCTTCTTTGGGGTTTGAAACATCAGATAAACGTTTGCCTTTTATGTTGATAGTATCTTCGTTTATATCAAAGTGCTCAACGTGATTGGTAACGTTATTTTTAAGTTCATCAAGATTATTGACTACTACATCAGTTATGTGAGTTTGAAGATTAGCGATGTCTTGCTTATAATTAATCTCTATATTATCGGTGTGCTGTTTGTTGTACACATAATCTTCAAGGTGCTGCAAAGTGACAACATCTTGAGCTTCTTTAGGGTTTGAAACCCCAGATAGTCGTTTGTCTTTTATGTTAATGGTTTCTTCGTTTATATCAAACTGAGCAACATGATTGCAAACGTTATTTTTGAGTTCATTGATATCTTTGACCACCACATCTGATATGCGGGTTTTAAGATCAGCAATATCTTGCTTATAGGCAATTTCTATGTTATCAGTATGTTGTTTGCTGCATGCATAACTTTCTAGATGCTGCAAAGTCACCACATCTTGAGCTTCTTTGGGGTTTGAAACCCCGGATAGACGTTTGCCTTTTATGTTGATAGTATCTTCTTTTAAATCAAAGTGAGCAACATGATTGGTAACGTTATTGTTAAGTTTATTGATATCATTGTTTACTACATCAGTTATATGAGTGAGATCAGTGATGTTTTGCTTATAGTTAGCCTCTATGCTATCGGTATGCTGTTTGTTGTACGCATAATTTTTAAGTGGTGTAGAGTAATAGCATCTTGATCATTTTCAGGGTCTGAAACATCAGATAGACGTTTACCTTTTATGTTAATGGTTTCTTCTTTTATATCAAAGTGAGCAACGTTCTGTTTAAGTTCATTAATATCATTTTGATGGTTGGCTATCACACAGTCTGTGTATTGTTTGTTATATGCATAATTCTAAAGATGATGCAACGTAACAACATCTTGAGAATCAATTGGATTAGAAGCTTTAGATATGCGTTTATTGTGTATATTGAGGTTATCAGTGTTTACTTCTATAATGTCATTTTGCTTATTTAAGTTTGATTTGAGTTCGTTTACAGCTTGGTTTATGCTTTCTACAACAGCATTAACATCTTCCTGACTAGATGCATACAGTTCCAAATATTGTTTATTTACCGCATCAAGAGGTTTTCTCTTCTAAACCGGTTATTCTTCTTTTCTTAACATCTATATCACTCTCTGTTTGAATATCAAAAATATCAGCGTAAGTGTCAATCTTACGTTTCGAATCATTAAGTTCTTTTACAACTGATTCGTCTAAATACTCTTTAGAATGTGTATAATTATGAATATGTTCCAAGATCACTGCATTAGAAGCTGCGTTTTGATTTACTATTCCGGTAACTGTAGTGGATCCTAATTCCAAACTCCCACTCCAGAATTGTTAACAATTGTTTTCTTGAATTCGTTAAGAGAATCTACAACAAATTTTTTATTACATGCATCTTTTTCAAGTATAGGGTCGGCTACACAACGTAGTCGCTTATTATTTAATGAATAATCTCCATCTTCAGTGCGGTATAAGTTATTGGCTACAGCTTCAAACAAAATACCATCCACATAAGCCTTAGTTGGTATATCATCTTCCAGTACTGGGTAAGATACAGCAACCTTAACATTTCCACATACCTCCATGATGTTTACACTCACTACTCAGTAGATCAAATGAACATGATCCATATTATATTCGCTGTATTTATACCTTCCGTGTATCGAAATACTTATCGAATCCATTACGATACCGTCCGTTATGTAATTCACTATCTTTATCGGTAACAAGGAAACTATATCGATTTTCATTCCAACACTGAGCGCAGAGTTCTTTAAACTCATCGAAGCTCATATCCGAATTAACATGATCATCGTACACATGCTTTAGGTTTCCAACATCTTGTCGAAATAATATAATAAAATTTGCGTTATCTCGAAGTAAATGTTTGGGTAGACAGGTGTAAGTTTGACATAGATAAAACACATCAACACCAAAATGTCTAGCCATACTGAAATATGTTTTCATAATACTTTGTTTATCGCACGCTACATCATCGAAAATAATCACAGAGTGAGGTTTTGTTTCTTCAGGGCGTATAACATCTTCGTTTTCAGAATAGCTGTAATAGGAGATACTTGGAATGGAAGCCAGCACCTTTTCTAAGCGAACATATTTACTTTGCTGTAAGGATTTCGAATAGACGTAGACGTTGGCGAAACGCAAACCATTTGGGTGTTCCAACAGATTAATCATAAGATTAGTTTTTCCACAATTCGATGGACCACATATGATACAACGCAAAGAGTTTGGAAGGAGAACACTGTGGCGTCGCACAGCATTTTGTTCTCCTCCTCCATCACCGTCTTCTATTACACAAACAGGTAGAGAGATGGTTTGTTTTACCGTTTTAACCATAGCGGACTGAATGATATGCATCACCTGCATGCTTATATATATATGCTTACCTTGAGGTGAAAGCTTTCACACGATGTTTGTCACTCGAACGAGTAACAACAACGTTACTAGTACAACAAAGAAGTCGAAGAAAAAGAAGAAGAAGAAGAAGAAGAAGAAGACTTGTTGTGGACGTGGGTTATTGAATAAAATTATAAACAAAGGTATTGACCACCTCCCATTTGAAGCACACATTCCAGGTTACCATTATTGTGGACCAGGCACCCGACTCGAAAAACGATTGAAACGTGGTGATCCAGGCATCAATCCTCTAGAAAAAGCGTGCAAAGAGCACGATATTGCGTACCAAGAAACTGATGCAAATCATCGCCGTGAAGCCGACCGAGTCTTAGCTTCTAAGGCTTGGGCTCGAGTCAAGTCACGGGACGCAAGCGTACGAGAAAGGCTTGCGGCGTTAGCCGTAGCTGGAATTATGAAAGGCAAGGTAAAGCTAGGAGCTGGAAAACAAAGAAGACAAAAAAGGAAAAACCATTTATTGTTAGCTATTCAGAAAGCTCGATCTGCGCTCGCACGTCTAGGACCAGGTGTCGGCATCAAGCAGGCAGCTTCCGCAGCACTCAGAGCTGCACGCAAAGCTGTAGGAAACAACAACAACAGTGTAGAAAAAAGAAGAAGAGTTATCCCATTACCACAAAAAAGTTGGGGGGATTATTCCACTTATTCCACTATTCGCAGGCCTATCAGCCTTAGGAAGCCTAGCGGGAGGAGCGGCAGGTGTAGTGAACGCTATAAACAAAGCCAAAAAAGCAAGAGAGCAACTGTCCGAGATGCAACGTCACAACCATGTCATGGAAGCAGTAGCTTTACGGGGCGGAAAAGGCCTCTATTTAGCTCCTTACAAAAAAGGATTGGCTCTATACCTCTGAAACTACCATACAAACCGCTCTCTAACATTGAATTACATCAGTATGCCTTACAGTTAGGAATTCCTTATTTTCATGGTGTTTACATGAGAGACACGTTGCCTAAGTACGCACACAAAAACGAGAGTTGTATTGTAAATCTAGAACCCTCTTCCCTTTCAGGTTCACACTGGCTAGCAATATATAAAAGAGGGAAGCATGCACACTATTTTGACAGTTTTGGTGATTTGAGACCTCCTTGTGAAGTATCACGCTATTTGCGTGGTTGTAACCGTATTCTATATAACTACGAACGTTACCAATCTTTTGATAGCGTTATTTGTGGACATTTATGTCTACAATTTCTACTAACTATCAATACTGCTGATAAGTGTTGACTACACATCATTCATCATGAAGAGTAGAAAGGAGTCGGTGTACACGTTGACTGGAAATGGGTCGGAATTGAGCATGGAACTATCTCCAGCGCTTGTTTTAGATGACTATTCGTACGAAGTAGGCATGAAGAGTTTGTATACGTCATACACGATTCCTAACATAACTAAAAATAATAATCTTCTGAGAATTAGGTATGTAGGTAAACATAAAGATATCAATCATGATATAAAGATACCACCAGGAATGTATGAAATTCAGGATCTTATAGATGTTTTAAATAGAAAGTTTGCACGAATAGGAGATACTCCTGATCAAACACATAAATACGAAAAGAATAGTACAAACAGACCCAACAGTAATTTTACTTTAACCTTTGACAAACATACTTTAAAATCAAAACTTTACAGCAAGTATACAATCGATTTCACCGTTGACGATTCTTTGGCACCTATTCTTGGTTTCGGGCGAACTATTTTGAAACCAAACACAACTAATATCTCACCTTCCCCTATCTGCATTTCGAACATTAACGTTATCCGTGTAGAGTGCAATATTGCAAAAGGTGCATTTTTAAACGGAAAACGTACACATTCCATTTACGATTTTTATCCTAACGTTGCTCCAGGGTATAAAATAGTTGAGCAACCCTTACCTATCATTTATTATCCTATTGCCTTACAAAGTGTAAACAACATCACTGTGACTCTCAAAGATCAAACTGAAAATAAGGTTGATTTGCTTGACGAACACCTTTCGGTTACGCTTCACATACGACCTATCGAATAAACACATGGGAATCGTCTATAGAAATACAAGCGATAGAAGTGGTAGTGGAGAACGTAAAGCTTCGAACCACATCTATCTAAAACCATTGACATTGAGCAACAAACGATATCTGGAATCTTTAGGATACAAAGTTCTTTACCCTTATAAAGATATAAAACTAAACAGACACACCTCGTTCTCACCTACAGTCAGCTAAGCCTTTATAGAGTAAACAACATATTCACCATGTCTCAAGCGCCAAAAGAAGAAAAACCGTTTTTCAATCATTCTACTTTGGGTACTGCAGGATACAATGATGAAATACGAATCCCCTATTACGCGAGCAAGGATACTATCTCTTGTAATCCTCACGTTATAAGTACAGTTACAGGGGGAATTTTAAAGTTATTATAAACGGACACACGTACACACAATATGTACAACAGTTACAAACGAAAGTTTTAAGTTTTAGTGCTATCAGCCCTTATAAAGGTAAAACACACTTCGTGTTTTGCTCATAGTGAGCTAAACTTTTGTATGGTAAACAACACCTCCACCATGTTTCGTACGCTAAACATAGAAGAAAAACCTGTTTTCAATCGTTCTATTACTGCTGTTAAGGAGCGAACCTATCGCCCTTACGCAGGTACAACATTCGGATACAATGATGAAATACGAATCCCAGCACGCAAACAAGAATACCATCTGTTGCCTTCAAAAATTTCTCTTCACGTTATAGGTAAAGTTACAAACGGAGCAGGAGCTATATCCACTACTTCTACCCTAGATAGCATTTTCGGCGCTTTTCTCTTCAGCGAATGTCGATATGAACTTAATGGTACAGAAATCGATCGAACAAGGAATTTGGGAATAGCAAGTACTATGAAGGCTTTTGCATCAACGAAATCTACAACCAATCTCCAAAATACCGGTTGGTTCCCTGTCAGTCCAGGTTATGCCCTAGCTGACCCTACAACAGGTTACTTTCACATCGTTATGCCTCTTTCTAATATTTTAGGTTTTGCTGAAGATTATCAAAAGTGTATCACAGGTTGCTCCCACGAACTAATATTAATTAGAAGTAGCAACGATAATTGCACCCTCAAATCTGCAGGAGATAATGATAACTCTAATATAATTATAGAGGATATTTACTGGAAGGTGCCTTCACTCTCCCTCTCTCCCACCAAGAACAAGCACGCATGCTTAACATTGTAGAAAGAAATGAGAACTTGCAAATCGCATTTCGATCGTGGGAATTGTATGAACTTCCTTCTCTGCCTGCAACCAAACGAATGAATTGGACAATAAAAGCATATTCACAACTAGAAAAGCCACGTTTTATTATCTTTGGATTTCAAACTGACAGAAAGAAGAAACCACTAACGCTTGTGTGTTTGATCATTGTAATATTTCTAAACTAAAAGTCTTTCTCAATGAGGAATATTGTCCAAATGAAGACATACGTGTTAAAATAAGTGCTGGAGACTTTTCCGAACTGTATGATATGTATACAAAATTTCGAGCTGCTTATTACTCATTAGAGGAAAATGAAATCGTTGGACCTATGCTTGATAGACTAGAGTTTAAAACATTGGCACCTTTGATTATTATCGATTGTTCTCACCAAAATGATTCTATTCGCTCATCTCCAGTCGACATTCGTGTAGAATTTGAAACCGACGCCGACATTCCTGCGAATACATCTCTTTACGCACTTCTTCTTCATGACCGAATTGTGGCTTATAAACCACTTAGCGGAGAAGTTACCATAAAACAGATGTAGACTTGAGAAGAAACACTCACCATGCTTGCATACTTCTCTGTTATTATGGAACATACTATACTAGAACTTAAAAATAGGTATGACTGAACAATAGCGTGGTGTCGTCATAAATCAACGCTTCCTTCACCGCGCTCGTGTCGCCATCTATAAAGTGTTTATTGATGGAGTTACTATAAAAGAGATGCGGGCTAAAAGGAAACCTTCACTCCATGTGCGTGTACTTCTCTTTCATCATGGAACAGTCTCCACTAGTTCTCATCGATCTGAAACCTTTGGATAATGGGCGAGTTGAATGTGCTTTCTGTGAATACACCAAGGATGCTGACTTTAGTTGTGCAGCTTTAATTAAATTCGACAAACAAGATAAGTTAAAAAAATTTAAAAGACTTACAAAACAAATGTTTCGTTGTGGTGAACGGATTGGGTGAAGAGTTTAAAACTGTTTTTTCTAAACCTGTTGCTGATTTGTCAATGTACGGATGTTCGAAAGCAGCCTTGACAGCAGAAGAAACCAGTGATGATGAATACTTTCCGTGTGAACTACATCAAGAAGGAAAACAGAAATGTGCGTTATGGCATAATAAACACATGCATGATTGGCTCTCTAAAGAGAGTAATGTTATGCGTATGGTGAGTGCTTCTATAAACAAATATCGTCATAGTGGACTTAAATCATTCAACACTCTGGACTGGTGTTATATGCCCGATGAGATTCTCACTTCGCTTGCTGATCATCAACTTCCTTTTCTTTGGAACATACTGCCAGATGAATTCAAGGAAAAACATCCTGAATATGAATATTGTTATGAACATTACTTCAACAACGATCCAAACGCTACTACTCAAATAGATGGTACTCCCAATATGAAGAAGGACTGTCGTATGTGTAAACAAAAAATGGTGAAGGAGATGTATTATAATAGTCCTTGTTGTTCAAAGGAATAAGTAATAAAAAAGATGGTGTAATTATGTTTATATATACACATTTTTTGTATATGTGTCTTGATTAAATAAATATCATATAACCTTTCTTGTGTATTATTTATTTCACCAACTTCCTTATTGTTAAATTAAAAACAACCAATATATATAAATTTTTTATTTTTTATTTTTACAAACTAGCTCTTTTACATTTAATTACATATATAATCACTTCATTTATACTTTAATAACAATCAAATAGGTACACAAATAATTTATTAGTTCCTGTACATACATTTTAATTAGTACATGAAACATCATACTTCTTATACTTCTTTACTATCTCCATCAATGCGGTAATGACCCCACGCTAAAGTTGAAATACCATCTGATTGGATGTATCGTTTATCATCATCTGGTGTTAAAACTACTTTGTTTTGACACACAGTAAACACATGATGAAGATTTGATTGTATAGAATACTGATTTTTCATCATTTTTTCATTTTTCATCTCTGAAACACTCCTCATAATCATCTATTGTTAAATTTGCTGTAGATTTTACACCTTTGGCTTTTGTTACAGTTTTCTTTTCTGTTTTTATAGCATACATTTTTGCTCTAAGTCCAATAAATTTACAAAACCACACACCTGACAATTCATCCTTCATGTAGCCTATTTCACGTCTATTCATTCTAGGAATTCTGTAAGGATTATCCTCTGAATAGTCTCCTGTATCAAACCATTCAGCAATATCTTCCTTTATATCTGCGTAAACATCCTTAGTTTTTATATGATAAATAAGGCTATCTGTATCAGTATACACTAATGTAAGGTCTCCCTCCTTTGGATACTTTTGCTTCATGTACGCATAAAGAAAATCAACTACCTTTGTTTTAGATAAGTCTAATATCGCCATTCCTACAAACATTGGTTTATCGCTCTTGACTATCACCCTTTCCATTTCAATAGCTGCACACGATTCATCAAAAATGACTCGTTTCTTAAAGGTAGGTTGCGCTATTAAACCCCCAGCACCAAAAGGTCCATCCCAACGTGTCGTCAATTTAACATCCCTAAACTTTCTCACATTCATTAGTGTGCGACCAAAAACGGAATTATTCATTAACTTGAAAAAGTTTTTATCAAGATCGTTTGTGCTTTGCTTACGTTTTTCTGTATTCAGTTCAATGTAAGGTTTCATCCAAGAAGCTTGATTAAATTGTAGTATTCTGTAAATTTTTAAACATTGCAAACCATACTTTAAACATTGTTTCAAGTTTCGATAATGCAACACATACCGATGTTTGTTATGTAGTGTTGTCATAAGTTTAGGAAGAGCCCTTTGTGCAGGAGATTTCCTCATTTCAGGACAAAGTGGAAAATCGTTATGCCAATCATGTATTTCTCTAGGATATAATAAATCCACTTCTAAAATATAACCTATTTCAGATTCATCATCTACATTTACAACATCAAATTCATCTACATTTTCTACCCAAGAAAAATTGCCTACTGGGAGATACTGCATCATAGCCCACCCATATAGGTTATTTACATCCAAGTACAGTAAATAATAGTCGGGTATTTCTGGGTTGTAATCGCTCATGTATTTATTGTTAGCTTCAACATACCTATGAGCACAATATACTACTCCTCCTCGAATAACTCTTTCTACAAATTGCATCATATCCACATCGGTGATGAGTTCTATGTGAACTTTTGTTGTCTTTAGAAGCGAACTCCAAGCTAAACCAGGAGCAGTAAAATAATGAGCAGGATCCAACCCATAAGTCTCTCTGCACACCTTTCTAAAGTTTTCAAAAATATCTGCCAAAAGTAGCACATCAGTTTTCAAATACAAATCTGAATAGTCACCCAAAGTAACACAATTAAAAGTTTTCCATACACGTTGTGCTCGTTCATATTCTATCTCAGAAATAGAACTACCAGTAAGCAAACTACCAAACATATCTTTTGGTGGTAAACTTCTTTCATCTAATACGCTTATTTCCTTTACATATTCGTAAGGAAAAACACCTTTTTGACACATCAATTCGAAATGAACAGCATCTGGAAAATATTTCCGCGTGATATGTTTAGCATCATTGTTCATGTACAAAGCACATTTCTCTAATGAACTGCCTAAGAAGTTGAATGAATCAAGAAATCGTAATTGCAACGACCTGAAAGCTTTACTACCAACAACAGGAACAACTTTAGTAAACGACTTATAGCGTTCTGTATTAGTAGGTATTAATGTTACCCTTCCTGGATTAAATACCTCACTCGCATTATCATCATTCTCCTATACCTCTACAATCTTCTCACACAATTATTTAATAATAAAATGACTATCGTATCCACTCAAATTATGAAAAAAGACTGGTATGTAATTCGGTAAGGTGTACTGTAGATTACAACACTGGTGACTAGCACCACGAAATTTTCCAGTTAAGTGGTCATGATCTTTAACATCTGTTGCGACAAACTCTTTTTCGCAAATATGACAAGTAGTTGCTCCTAAATATTCTTCTTCCTGATCTCTATTAAGTTCCTCTTTCGGAACTAATTGAGCATAATAATGTGCTATATCTTGTACAATACTAGATAATTCTCTAACAAACCATTCGCAACAATCGTCTCCGCGATATAAATTAAATCTACTGTATGTTTTATTGTAAGAACAATGCAAATAGTAAGCGATACTGTGCGCTCTGTGATAATTCAAGGGAGCTGTATAGGAAGTTTCATTGTTTGGCATAGCCGCGTCAATCGGGTTCAACACGCATTCGATGTCAGCATAAATAGTAAAAGGAACTATTTCTTTATGTTTATAATGAATGAACTTGATTATTTTTTCATGCTCTTTCGGCATTTCTAACTTTACAGGATTAAATTGACTACACGTAACCATGTGGTTATCTAGTCTGGGTTGTGTACCAAAGTATGATAAACAGCGTTCACACACATAGATCTTATGATTATGTTTGTTAACTGTTGAAGACACTAACCGAGATAGAGATTTGATCCACGAAAAATGGTATACAACGTTATCTTGTTCCGTTTGGAGCAGCAATTGGTTTACATGCTTCCTTGCAGAGCCCTCTAATTTCTTTGTAATGTAAATAGGTACAATTGTAAACGGTTGATTGCTATCTTGTCCTGCATACATCCACTTTCCATTTTCATACATTACTCCATACACATTCACCGATATAACGTTTTGGTTTTCATATTTAGACAACTTTTGCATTTCTATAGGAAATGAAATTCCTTCTAAGTTTAAAACACTTCTATACTGTGGATATGATGATCGACGCTCGGTATGCGTTCTTGCTGGGTTAAGAGCAGCTACAATTGACCATGCAAAACAGTCATCATCGTTGCATTGTACATTAACAACAGCTTTCTTATCCCGTATGGCTTTAGGTAATTTCAAATGGTGACCCGCATGAAATCCTACATATGAATTTATGTTTATTCGCAGTTCCAACAGCGACTTAAGAGCCCACCCAGAATCTCTCTCTGGATAGCGACTCTATTTGGTTAAGGTCTCTTGCACAACATTTTCTTCATACCACTCTCGTAAATCTGTTGCAATAGTAATAATATGATTTTTGGTGTTGGTGTGAAGTTTAGTTGTCTGATCCGAACTAGGCAATATGTGTTCAGATATCAGTGATGTGTTTACTTTAAGCGCACTACTTTCTAACGCTTTTTGCACATACTTTTTAAACCATATGTAACACCTTTCCAAAAACAATTTAGGATCCTTCAACTCACAACTATTTCTAATTGACCCTGTAAACATACGCGTCCTGTAACTAGTTTCTAGTAATGTCCAAGCCATACAACATTTTTCTACTCTTACAGTTACTTTGCTTAAACAATTGTTTTGTATACAATTCTTTAGACTGTCAACTAGATTTACCCAATATGTATTCAATTCATTTGTGTTTTCAATTAACGTGGGTTCATAGATTGAAAGATGAGTTGATGGAATAACGTCTACAGACACATTCAACCCTCTGTCCAAACCACATTGTTCTAACATACTCTCTACGGTGGTGTATGTGTCACTTAAAAATTCTTCAAATTCATGATTGTTTGTTACATTATCCAAAGAAAAGAAAAGTTCTTCTGACAACCTCAAACGTTTTGGTTCCATCATCGTTTACCTAATTTCTCTATTTTTTAATAAAAAAACAGCAATAACAGTTATGTACATCCGCATGAATCCACCATTGCGGAAGGAATGTATAACGCTACTAGAACTAGGAATTAGTTCCAAATCACACTTGTTCTCAAGACTTCATAACAAATGCTAATGATATACCTTACTGTACATATCAATAAACATTAATACATTTGACATAATTTATTAACTTTAAATAGACAGTAATGACAGTTGCTGTACACAGTATGTACATCCGTATTGTAGTTCAATAACTGTTTTTGAATCCACGAATACGGGGAATGTATAACGTCACAAGAACAGTGAATTAGTTCGGAATCACACTCATCTTGACGACTGCATAACAAATGCTGTTGATATATCTTACTGTACATATCAGTAAACACTATCACATTCGATTCAAACCTTAGAGTTTTGTATTTATAACCAGAAATTATTAAAAAATGAGCATTTTTATCCAACCCTGGAGTCTGTAATATCACACATAACACACACTCATCAACATTTTTCCTGTGATCTTGATAGTATTCTTTCGAAGAATCTGATGTATATACAGTAAACGTTAAGGGTGTAATATTGTTTAACCAACAGTCTTCTTCTTCTTCTTCTGCCTTACAACCCTCAAGACATGAAGAAACTATAACTAACTGTTCGATTCCTTCTCTCTGTCTTACACTTATATGCTTATATTTCATATTTTAGGCACACATATAAACAAAAAACAGCTTAGGCACACATATAAACACAGCTAAAAACTAAGGTAGATAAAACATAGGTAGGGAAGATTCTAGCGCCTTCTCCTCCTCAGCAGACTACCCTTCCTCCTATACATGCAAGAACAACGTTAAAATATTAAAGCAAACATTTTAAACTTTCTGTTTAACAAAATCTACCTCGTTACGTGAATTTATTTTGCCTTTATATATGAGCTTCAATCCCCTTTGATTTAATTCCTCCACGTCGTTATCGGTTAGTTCTTGGTACTGAGCTGGTAAAAATACTGATGTTGCCACCTCTTCGTCACCAGATTTTTATAAAATATCTGCAACAATTCGCCTCCCGTACCGAGTTTTAACAGCTCGGTACGAGAGTACATTGTAAACTTCATTGACCGCTAATTGATCTAGCGGTTTATACTCGCTTCCTCTTGATTTGGATAAAGTAGAAAGTTTCTTCAACAAGTCCATTACTTGATGGCAAACAGTTAAATCACACTCTGAAACAAAAAAGAAATCCTAATATTATCCTCTCTATTCAATCAAGTTATAACTTATTACATTGCGTTACAAAGAAACAGAGAGAAAAACTTACCAAAAGATTAGGTGTGAATCAAATCTCTGGTCAATCCCGAACAGCGCGAGCAGCAATCAAGGATATATTTAATAGATCACTGATGTACACAAGCAAGGTCGCAGAACCAGCGAATACGTTTCCACAAACGAATGCTGGCTATATATATACTAAACTCATCGCAGCAGGAGAGCGCACATGCAAACCAACTCAGCGGGAGAGCGCACGTGCATGCATGTTTAAAAATAGGAGATAAAGGATGCTGGCTCAGTGGGAGAGCGCACGTGCAAACCAACTCAGTGGGAGAGCGCACCTGTCACACACAAAAGAACAAAGGAAGCGGGGGAAACGAGGCTGACTCAGCTGGGGGAGCGAGGGGGGAACGAGGCTGACTCAGCGAGGGAGCGAGGGGGAACGATGCTGACTCAGCGGGAGGGGAGCGCACCTGCCACACACACACACAGCTGCACAAAGGGGAAACGTAACCCCCCGCCAAGGGGGTGGAGACCACACCCCGCCCCCACCACCCTGCACGCACGCGCGCACGCACGCTCACCTCCCCCACAGAGACAGACCAACACACCCACCCTGTCCCCCAGCACTACCCACCCCCACCAATCAGAGCAAAGCCCCGCCCCACCCACCAACCAATCAGAGCACAGGCCACGCCCCCACCCCACCCCCAACCAATCAGGGCAAAGACCACGCCCCCACCCACCCCCACCCCACCCCACCCCAAAGTGGATCAGAACCGGCGTCACACCACTACTCATATTATAAGGCAATATCATTTATATTCAGTTTTATTCATTGCCTCAGCAGTCCAATAATTAGAACCGAGCGTAGGCATCATAGATATGATCGATTCACGCGGAAATTAGACTGTGAGAAGCTCGTCCGAGATACATTGATAAGTGGAGACATAAGGGAAGCCGAGGTAATGGAAATCAAGTGTGGTTTGCGAATAAATTATTGCCTTCATAAACTAAACTGTGATCGAATATAATTAATGTGAGCACTACGAGCGATAAACTAGTCCAATGTGTGAGACCGAGTATTACAATCTCGTCATGATCAGTGCATAATAGGCAGATTATATCACTGTGTTCGTGTTCCAGTCAGCCGTACCTGCTTATTTATGTTCAAGCTAGAAGAACTTCCTGTATTAGCTCAAGAAAGAAAATCCAGAACATGATACAGACTGTTCCGGTGATTGAAGACCATCATTCCAGGCCAGATGTCCTCAGCATCATGACGGGCTAGGCGAAGCAGGAGTCCCAGCCATCGTGCCGGAAGTGATGAAGCAGAGTTGGTTGCGTTTGATCCACATTTTTTTGCATGCTAAATAAGATCATTCGGATTGAGCCCATCTCATTTTAAGTTAATTAGTAAATATGCATGTTAGTTTGTTTTATTTTGATCCCTCACACATATATGATTTTTCTTTATGAATTAATTAGTACTTGGGCTGACAATCCATTTCTATATATACTTAGTTTTGTTTATTATTGGTTAAAGGAAGCAGTAGTTCAGTCAGTTATCGTGTTTATGAATATTGAATTTTCACGACCGCATTGTAATTGAAACCGACTTTCAACTTATTAGGTCGTGTTACGTACATTCAGTACGTGTTGAAGAGATGTTAAGTACAGAACAAAAATGGCCAACCAGACACCAGTGTGATCCGAACCCACAACCTCCCGATTTCAACACGTACTGAATGTACGTAACACGACCTAATAAGTTGAAAGTCGGTTTCAATTACAGTGCGGTCGTGAAAATTCAATATTCATTGACTTGGCCCTCAACGGGCAACTTAAACGCTTTCTACAGTGCGATGGTAGTAGTACCAGACCTGTAGCTCAGATCCTTTCCAACAGAACAAAGATGCCTAGGCCACCATAGCTAAAGTGGTAGAGCAACCGACGCGAAATCGGGAGGTTGTGGGTTCGGATCCCACTGGTGTCTGGTTGGCCATTTTGTTCTGTACTTAACATCTCTTCAACACGTACTGAATGTACGTAACACGACCTAATAAGTTGAAAGTCGGTTTCAATTACAATGCGGTTGTGAAAATTCAATATTCATTGACTTGGCCCTCAATGGGCAACTTAAACGCTTTCTACAGTGCGATGGTAGTAGTACCAGACCTGTAGCTCAGATCCTTTCCAACAGAACAAAGATGGCCTAGGCCACCATAGCTCAATTGGTAGAGCAACTGACGCGAAATCGGGAGGTTGTGGGTTCGGATCCCACTGGTGTCTGGTTGACCATTTTTGTTCTATACTTAACATCTCTTCAACACGTACTGAATGTACGTAACACGACCTAATAAGTTGAAAGTCGGTTTCAATTACAATGCGGTTGTGAAAATTCAATATTCATTGACTTGGCCCTCAATGGGCAACTTAAACGCTTTCTACAGTGCGATGGTAGTAGTACCAGACCTGTAGCTCAGATCCTTTCCAACAGAACAAAGATGGCCTAGGCCACCATGCCTCAATTGGTAGAGCAACTGACGCGAAATCGGTTTCAGTTATCGTGTTTGTTTCCAATATTCCTATGGCACCGTGTTGCTGGTACATGAGTGTATCGACGTCATGATCATTTTAACGTGTCGAGGTGCTATGACTCAGATATTGTGCAGGGAATGAAGCCAGAACAACAGATAGTTAAGGATAGGAAGGGTTGTGTAGCATGTCTTTACAGCTTGTACTTGGAGCAGAGTGTATTGAACTATTTACCACCGTTGTAGTAAGATCTTCTACACGATTAAGCGAGGAACCGAACCGTAGCTAGAGATATGAGATGCGATTGGTGGGGACATGTTTAGATGGCCAGGATGCGCCAGGTTATGTTAGCATTGCCGGCGATATACAGATATCGAGGGGAAAAGCCGTGATAGAGTAAGTTATGAACCGGCATACTGTTATTGTAAAAGCCGAGAGCGCTTGTAGAATTTGTATATGTGCTGGCCGTGAGTACTGATGAGAAGCAGCACAGAGATGGCTAGTAGTACCGGAAGGGATAATTTCTGAGGAAAGTTTCTTTAGTGTGATTTGCTTCTGCGTGTGAGCGGTAAGTCGAGGTTATTTAGCAACCATGAAACTTGGTTTGTACGGCAGTAATATGCTGGGAGGACTGACAGCATGGTGCAGCCGGGTGAGGCCAGGCAGATCCCGTTAACATGTCCCAAGCAGAGGGGAATCCAGTATTCGGGATATAGTAGGTTCGAACCCCACTGTCGGCAGCCCTGAAAATGTTTTTCCGTTGTTTCCCATTTTCACACCAGGCAAATGCTGGGGCTGTACCTTAATTAAGGCCACGGCCGCTTCCTTCCCACTCCTAGCCCCTTCCTGTCCCATCGTCGCCATAAGACCTATCTGTTTCGGTGCGACGTAAAGCAACTAGCAAAAAAAAGCAGAGGGCAGGTTCCGACAGCTGATCGCTTAGACTTTCGTCATTTATTTACGCTCGCCAGCTGAGACCTTGTTTGGTTATCACTGAGACGCGCCGAGGGGGTGTGTCTTCACATAGTCGGACATCCTGGAGGAATACTGAGGAAAGTGTTAATTGTTATTTAAGTGTATATTTACATATATTTCCTTTCAGTTATTTGCGATATTGAAGTGTATGTTTGTTTATGTGATGCTGTCATGTTGTGCATTCAACGTTGTGTTAACTTATGGAAGACAGTACGGGGCTGTTTTGCCGGGGATGGAAGTTCTGATTTCTCATTTGTACACGGGCCGTACGTATTTAGCTTCTCTGTTATTTTGGGGTTAGTGCTGTCAGTCCCAAGACTGCGTTGTGTATTCATATTTACCTTTGCATTCGTCTTTTTATTCTTGTAAATATTTGGGCGTTACAATGCGAATGGTATCTTGTTTACTTGCGTTTTCTTTATATAACTTTCCTAAGGCTTACGCCACTTGCGGATCGAATTCAATTAACGTAAATCTGAACATATATATATGAGTCAGTTGATTCACCACTTATGAAGACTTTGAGTCCTCTACTCATATCGAAGGGTCACACTTTGTGATACCGTGTTATATTTGTACATATTCTTGTAAAGTTTTTTCTTAGACGTAATTTTCTTATGCATTTTCATCATTAAAGTTTTTGTGTGATCTTTAACCCAAGCCTTCTCATTTGAATACTGTGCATGTATTAGACGTGTCCTCTTTGGTGTGTATGATTACACTGGATAGAATTTTGAACCCATGTTCCCTGTCGTCGGACTAACTACGCGTTCTCCACTGAGCTAGGCCTTAGGCACATGGGCAGGATCGGGTACACTTAGTACTTTGATACTCTGTAACTGTACGTGTTGCCTCTAGTCTATAGCCACACGACCTATCTGGAGTTCACCTAACATGGGATTTGTGCTCTTCGATGTCTTGGACTACTTAGATAAGTGTTTGAATGCCGTTGATTCTAAGACCAGGTCATATTTGTCGCAAAGCTCTATGAGGCAATCGCCTATTCTATGTGTCCTCTTATGGCCTTCGTATTGGACCACTATACCCTTTGCCGAATTGTGCATTTAAATCACCCATTAGTATGGTGGTATCGTATTGTGGGATCTTGTCCAGGGTTCCCTCCAGTTCCAGTAGTGTTCTATCATTTCTAGGCGTTACCTATTTGTGTCATTTATGGGTGCATGGAAGGTCACTGTCGAGATATTTGTAGATGTTAAACTTGGCAAAGTTTGTTCCTTTACTCTTTGGGTTTTGTGGATTGTGTGGTCTGGTGTTAACATGTTTTGATTGTGAATAAAAGTTGTTCATGAATATTGAAAACTGAATGAGTTGTTACAAAAATAATGTGTATTTACGACCTAATCTACATATGGCGACCGTGACAGGACTTAACGTAGACTTTGTTGAATTATAATTTGATAGCGAGTATACCTGTGTCTCTATATCCAGTATACCGTATCCTGTTGTTTACATTCGTACATCGTAATAATGGCGTCTACACAAGTAACAAAGAAAAGAGCTGTTATCCGCACATTGTTCACGAAAGCTTGCAATGCTATAGACGAACTAGTGACGCAGAGGGATGCAGATTTACAATTAATAAGCGCGCGTTTACTAGTGCTCGAAGAGAGAAGAAACGAGTTATCGGAACTGGACAGTCAGATTTGTGAAAACATCTGTGCTGAAACAAAGGAAGAGGAGATTGAAGAAGTGTTGATGGCGGAAATGGAGAAAGCAGAGGAGTATACCTTACGTTACCACAACATTAAAGGTAAGGCCTCTGATTTTATCACAATGAATAGTGCTGCCCATACTTCATCTAGTTGTGTTGGTGATCGTTCGGGGAACAAAATATCTCTTCGTCTACCGAAATTGGAATTAAATAAGTATGACGGGGAAATAGCCGGTTGGATATCATTCTGGTCACAGTTCTCACAAATTGACGAGAGTCAGTCGTTAAGTAGAGAGGAAAAATTTCAGTGTTTGTTTCAAGCTACGAAAGAAAATTCAAAGCACGCGCGGTTGTTATGAGTTTTCCTCCCACAGGTGAAAATTACGGAAGGGTCATTCAAGCACTTAAAGACAGATTTATCGAGTATTATGTTCGGGAGTTACTAAGTTTGGTTTTGGAAAAGAAGACAGTCAAGATCAGTATTTTGTATGACAAACTACACTCATGCTCAGAAATTAAGGATAATGCTGATACATGGTGAAACAACGCTATGGTGGGCGGTTTGCGGTTTTAAATCACCTCGGGATATGACCATGTGGTGCATTTGACCTGCGGTCGTCGCACGGTGGCGTTGGAAGCAGTCCAAATACGCATAGGTGTATTGGTGCATGTCAGAGTACGGTGCAGCGAGTAAGTGTGCAGATGTTTTCAGACGTGCTAATGGTGACTGCGTGGTGAAAATGGAGCAATGAACACATATTGATGACGTTATGAGGGGTAGAATAATAGGGCGACTGGAGGCAGGTCAAACACAGCAGGTCGTAGCACGAGCCCTCGGTGTTCCACAAAGTGTGATCTCAAGATTATGGCAACGATTCCAGCAGACAGGAAACCTGTGCAAGAGGTACAATACGGGACGTCCGCCGTGTACAACAACACAAGAAGACCGATATCTCACCATCAGTGCCCGCAGACGGCCACGGAGTACTGCAGGTAGCCTTGCTCGGGTCCTTGCCACAACCACTGGAACACTTGTCTCCAGACACACAGTCTACAGACGACTGAACAGACATGGTTTATTCGCCCGGAGACCTGCAAGGTGCATTCCACTGACCCCTCTTCACAGGAGAGCCCGTAAAGACTGGTGTCAAGAACACAGTACATGGTCATTGGAACAGTGGTCCCAGGTTATGTTCACGGACGAGTCCAGGTATAGTCTGAACAGTGATTCTCACCGGGTTCTCATCTGGCGTGAACCAGGAACCAGATACCAACCCCATAATGTGCGTGAAAGGGACTTGTATGGAGGTAGTGGTTTTATGGTGTGGGGTGGGATTATGATTGGTGCACGTACACCCCTGCAGGTCTTTGACAGAGGAACTGTAACAGGTCAGGTGTATCGGGACGTCATTTTGCACCAGTATGTCCACCTTTTCAGGGGTGCGGTGGGTCTGACCTTCCTCCTGATGGATGATAACGCACGGCCCCACCGAGCTGCTATTGTGGAGGAGTACCGTGAAACAGAAGATATCCAGCGAATGGAGTGGCCTGCCTCTTCTCCAGACCTAAACCCCATCGAGCACGTCTGGGATGCTCTCGGTCGACGTATCGCTGCACGTCTTCGAACCCCTAGCACACTTCAGCAGCTCCGACAGGCACAGGTGCAAGAATGGGAGGCTATACCCCAGCAGCTGCTCGACCTCCTGATCCAGAGTATGCCAACCCGTTGTGCGGCATGTGTACATGTGCATAGTGATCATATCCCATATTGATGTTGGGATACATGCGCAGAAAACGTGGCGTTTTGTAGCACATGTGTTTTGGGACGGTTTTCTCAACTTATCACCAATACCGTGGACTTACAGATATGTTTCATTTGTGTTCACTATGTGCCTATGCTATTAGCGCCAGTTTTGTGTAGTGCCACGTTGTGTGGCACCACGATATGCAATTATCCTTAATTTATGAGCATGAGTGTAGAAACTCAGTTACGGGCACTAGAGGCATTAAATGCCTTCTCGGATAATTATGGCGCATTTATTGTTTGCGCTAATAGAATCGTGTCTGCCCACAGACATATTGAAGGTGTAGCAACGTTCCAATGAATCCAATAGGACACTGCAGGAGCAAATGGATAACTTAATGTTGTTTTTGAAAAGAGAAGTAGAAGGGGAGGTGAAAGTCGAAATGGCAAATAATCAGTCCCTTTCCTATAGCCAGGCTAAGAATCCGGGGAAATCACATGATAAGGACAAGGTTCGTTTTGCCTCTGCAATCGATCTTGCTACTGTTGGAGTTGAATCTGACTCTCAGAAGTGTGTATTTTGAAAGGAGTGAATCGTTATTCAACAGAATGCCTCCATGCACAAAAAATGTCACTTGAAGATAGGAAAGGGGTTCTGTTTAAAGTTAAGCGCTGTTTTTCTAGTACCAAAGCAGGCCATTCTGCGCAGCAATGTCAAGCACGGTGTGTTGTTTGTCGTGGACGGCATGTGCCATTGTTGTGCCCTCTGTTGAGAAGTACCAGTGGGAAAGAAAGAATGTATTGAGGGTAGGCAATCCGACAGCAAACGAGAAGAGGTTTCCTTGTACAATACTTCATCTGTTGATAACAATTTGACAATTAGCTCCCAAACGGAGGTCTATCTACACACGCTGCTAGTTTATGTAAAGAATGGTGACAAAAAATCAGGAAGGCCAGGGTACTGATAGACAGTGGAAATCAACGTTCGTACATTTCTAGTAGTTTGGCCGAAGAAATGGACTACATTCCAAGGACACTACCTTCCTCACTACCCGATATTGAAGGAAACTAGTGCAACTACGAAAGTGCGTCCCGTGTTCGATGCGTCGGCGAAAGAGAGAGGTTTCCCATTACTGAACGACTGCCTTGAGGAAGGACCGAACCTCGTTGAAATCATACCAGAATTTCTCTTGTGGTTTCGACAACGGAGGATAGGTATCACAGCTGATATAAAAAGGCATTTTTGCAGATAAGAATACACCCACAAGAGAGAGTCTACTTGAAGTTCTTGTGGTATGAAGATAATGAGAAAGACCTACGAGTCCTTCATCTTGCCAGAGTGGTATTTGGTGTTACCAGTAGTCCGTTTCTTCTCGGAGCAGTTATTGGGTACCACCTAGAAAAATGCATGGAATCAACTGATCCAAAGGAGGCAAAAATCGCGGCATCATTGAAGAATAATTTTTATGTTTATAATCTAGTGACAAGCTTCGACAGAGCAGAAGTAGAGGAATTCGTTTATCTTTGGAAGACCATCATGCCGAGGGCCGGTTTCGACCTTCGAGGGTGGGAGTGGTCCGGAGACAACTCTCCCCAGGAGTCTACACTGCTTGGCGTTAGGTGGAATCATCGAGATGACAATTTAAAGATCAATCTGGATTGGTGGGGGAAATCGTGGGAAATGGAAAATCTGACAAAAAGGACTATTCTTTCAATTGTTCACCGAATTTTTGATACGATTGGACTAATCGTTCAGTAACGATAATGTTGAAAATGTTAATTCCAGGATTATGGACCAGAAAGCTAGGATGGGACGACCCTATTGACAAAGATACTCGACGACAATTTGAGGGGTGGTTGAAGGATTTGCCTCACTTAAGAGAAATCGGGATGATGCGCCACCTCGGCAGCGAGGAGGATATCGCACTGCATGTATTCTGTGATGGAAGTCAGAATGCATATGCAGCTGTTGTCTTTTTCAGGAGCGGTTACCAGGGAGAGGTAAAAATTCGGTTAGCGATAGCCAAAGCAAGAGTAACACCGCTTAAGCGCCTGACCATTCCTCAAGTGGAATTATTAGGGACTCTTATTGGAGCTCGTCTACTGAAATCAGTTAAAGAAAGCCTAGATTGGAATGACGTCCCTGTTCATTGTTGGACCGATTCAAGTACAGTGCTAGCCTGGATTCTTGGCAATGAAGACAAGACTGTGTTTGTTAGGAATCGAGTGAAGGAGATAAGGGAACTCACTGATGTACGAAGCTGGAGACACATACCAGGCGATTTGAACCCCGCAGATCTACCCTCAAAAGGATGTACTGTCGCGCAACTGCTCGAATCCTAATCTTGAAAAGGGCCTGAGTGGCTTCTGAAGGAGAAGAAAACTGGCCTTAATCTCACATAAGGTATGGAGTGGAAAACGAATATAATCTTATTGCAGTCACTCACAATACTATGTGGCTATATCACCGGTTCAGCAAGTATGAAAATATTGTGCGGATGGTGGGATGGATCTTCAGAAAACTCAACAACTGTCGACGCACTGAAATTAAAAGGAGAGGTTCGTTATCGACAAGTGAGGTAGCTGCAGCTGAAGATAAACTTATTCTGCTCATTCAGGCAGAGTCCTTCGAATTCCCAGACGATCAGAGACTTGAGAATTTTCAAGTATTCAAAGATCAGAAAGGCATAATCAGACTCCAGACACGGGTAGCCGAACGTGTGGACAAGGGCCACTTCAGACTACCAGCCTTACTGCCTCCCGAACATCCGGTGGTCAGAAGGTACACGGAAGATATACATCGTAAAAATAATCATCCCGGTCCAGCAACTCTCTTAAGTTTGTTTCGCGAGAGATTCTGGATCATTAAAGGATGCCAGTTTGCGAGAGGAATCGTCAACAAATGTGTTATTTGCCGGCGTTTTCAAGCAAAAACCTTTGACACTCAGTCCCCTCCTTGTCTGATCTTCGAGTTAAGGATGCAGCCGTATTCGAAGTCATCGGGTTAGATTTTGAAGAACCTTTGTATCTTCGTGATTCGTCAAAGACATGGATTGCCCTATTCACATGTGCTTGCTACCGGGCTGTCCATCTGGAACTAGTTCAGTCTCTGTCAACCGAGGCATTCATAAGAGTACTGAGGCGTTTCATCGCACGGCGTGGTCGACCTAAAGTGATCCTCTGTGATAATGGCACAAATTTTCGAGGAACGTGTAATACTATGGAAAAGTTAGATTGGGATCAAATTGTTACATACAGCACCGGGGAACGTATAATTTGAAGGTTCAATCCGCCTACGGCTTCGTGGTGGGGAGGCTTCTGGGAACGATTAGTGAGCCTGGTGAAGCAAATTTTACGGAAGACCCTGGGGAAGGCCGCATTGTCTTGGAATGAACTACAGACTGTACTTATTGACTGTGAAGCAGTGATCAATGCAAGACCATTGACATATACTGCTGAAGATAGTAAAGATCCTATTCCATTAACTCCATCAATGCTGCTACAAGAAGTACGAGAGACAGGAGTGCCTGACTTGGACTGCATTGAGTCTGCAAGCATCACTCGGAAAATTCGGTATCTGCAAAGACTGACAGAAGAGCTAAGAAGACGTTTCCGTTCAGAGTACCTGGGACAGTCAACTTGGACAAAACGACGTGAAACTCGGAGGTGGTAATAATAGGATCGGACAATCGAAAGAGGATGGATTGGCCTTTGGCAAGACTTGAGCATCTAATTCCAGGGCGAGATGGAAGAGTCCGGCTGGTTCAACTGAATACTAGCAGTGGTACCGTTGTGCGTCCTCTACAGAGAGTGTACCCCTTGGAGGTCCACTCTAGCATCGAGAGTTGCCAAACAAAAGCCCAGCTCAAGGAAGAGGATGTGTCTAAATCCCGTGAAGAATTAAGAACAAGAGCAGGAAGAAATGTGGTTCCTCCTAAAAGACTAAATCTTTGATTTCATGAGGCAGGGGAGAAAGAACCCACTTGCTATCTCTTGTTCAGTTACCCTCAATGTTTTGATAATTTCCAATTTTGAGAAAATTGTAAATTAGGTGGGAGTATGTCGAGATATTTGTAAATTTTAAAGTTGGCAATGTTTGTTCCTTTACTCTTTGGGTTTTGTGGATTCTGTGGTCTGGTGTTAACATGTTTTGATTGTGAATAAAAGTTGTTCATAAATATTGAAAACTGAATGAGTTGTTACAAAAATATTGTGTATTTACGACCTAATATACAGTCACTATTTTAGAAATGAGGGATAACGAGGAGACATACCATTAGGTGAATGAATCCTATTATGCGATCAACCATTCATTGATATACACCAAAACCAGTACCTAGGTGTGGAATCGTCTTCGTCATCCTATCGCCAGGTTTCCCTTTGTAGACTCTGCGTCCTTGGGGCAGCGTTGCCTCTTAGTCAGTGATCCTAATGCTGCTCTCTTGTCTGGGATGTCTAGGGTGTGTTTAATTTCCCTGGTAGGAGGAATACATTAAAGTGCAGGATCCGACGAACTGCTTGGTCCAATACATGTGGTGGTGGACAGGTTGTTCCCTTCATGTGGAGTTCAACGATTAACTTATAACTGTAGTGAGTGCTGAGGTTTGTGGGTGTTAGGTCCGCGAGAGCTATTTTATTTCTCTCAAATTCACTGGCAAACCGGTTCGGACACCCTTATCCACAATGTGTTCGTGCCACCTTGGTGGCTTTTATTATTATTGTTCCGGGGTTTTCGTGGATCACAGAGGTAAAATAATGTGCAGGCTGGAATGGGTCTGTCTACGATCGTCAAATATGAATTTAAAACATTAAAATTCAGGTTACTGTATATTTCTCTTCAGGTCTTAAATTTTAACAAACAATTTGCTAGGCAAAGAACCAAGATTTCAGGTACAGAGCTAGTTTAGTACTAAATAGAAAAAGGAAAAATCTAGACCAGGTTGGTTACAACTTGAGCTTCAAGCTCATAATTTTCAAAGATTCCAACAATACTACAGTTGCGTTAAAGCAGATAGACGAGGAGAGGAATCTCCCAATTTCTTTTACAGAAATTTAAATCACAATTTTCAAGAGCACTTTGCTCCAAGGGTTACAGGTTATGGCCTTCCAAAGGCACCATTCAATATTCACAGCAATATATTTTCCATTTGAACGAAAAGAGACTCATTGCTCTTGAATTCTACCGAGGAAGCGAAGCTCCCACAACCCTTACAGCCTGATTAAGGCCACCTTTAAGTTTATATTAGAGATTAGAGCGTCTTTGCTCAATAAAATTACATTTCTAGGCACAACCTACAATTTACAATACAGTATCATTTGCATTTTCAGTTTACACAGGGGTATCGAGTACCCATTCTACCGGGCCTTCGTGGATAATAACAGGTTCAATTACTGGCCCAAAAATCAAGATGTATGGAGGCGAACTCTTGCTCTCCTCGAAATCATAAATTAAAACACTACTTGGGCTTGTGGTCCGATGATGCAGAGGCTTACCCCACACTACTCAGTTGACTAGATGGGCAAGTTAAGTTACAATTCACAAGCGACAAAGGGTTACAAAATCATAGTCACCTCAAGATTAATTGAAGGGGAATTCGAGAGGGTAACGCACTCTATATCCCCGGTTTACAGTTTAACTCCTTAGGTTTTATAATTTTACATGAGAAGGAAGAAATTTTACATTTTTAGGAAATTGACTGTTACACAGTTAAAGATTGGAACCTTCCTCTTGAGTTCAGCTTGCGGAGATAACTACTGAGACAAAAAACTGGTGGCCATTACCTTTGCTGATGTTCTACCTGCTGATGGATGAGGATCCCGCATCCACTCTAGCACACAAAATCAATAGTACGACGATCAATAAGACAAGTTAGCT
The DNA here is from genome assembly GCF_040414725.1 of Anabrus simplex. Taxonomy (NCBI): domain Eukaryota; kingdom Metazoa; phylum Arthropoda; class Insecta; order Orthoptera; family Tettigoniidae; genus Anabrus; species Anabrus simplex. The sequence continues at coordinate 445,756 of NC_090267.1, forward strand.
CCAAAAGGCGTCACCTTTTACACCCGAGAGGAAGGTTCGAGAAGGCTCTGGACTAAATCCGGACACACCCTCTCATTTATCGGACGATAAAATAGGTACAAGAAACGTATGATTGGCTGAAAAATAAATACACAAAATTTCCGATTGGTCAGAATCCAGCGTTCGCGGGATGAGTAAGAAGTGTTACAAACCTTGAAGTATCAAAAATAATGAAAGTCCATTCAGTTCAGAAAACCTATAAACACAAAATTTATTTAAATTCTAGTTGTTCCACTTTGCACCAGAGTGTATGACCTCAGTTTTTTAATAGAGGCATCTATGGAGAAGTGTCCAAAACTTCTTGAAATAGTTATTGTAACACACAAAAAAGAGAAATTCAGCCAGTTTATGAAACCTTAAAATGACACATTACTCTGTCATTTTAGTAGTGACATCTCTTGATCGATGTGCCAAATTCTTGCACTAGTTGTTTCAATTTTGTGTGATAGATAGCGTTCTTCAAGGCGCTCCATTTAAATGCGCGGGGTTGAGGTGTACGTCCTAGTACAATTATTATTATTATTATTATTATTATTATTATTATTATTATTATTATTATTATTATTATTATTATTATTATTATTATTATTATTATTATTTACAGCGAAAGTCTCCCCGTTGTTCGCTAAGTCTTGAAACCCACTTCGGGCAGCGGTAAGAAATAGCAATTGACTCGGTCCCGGTGTAGGCGATCAGTAGCCTACTCGGTTCGATACCCATGAATAAACTGTAGGGTATCAAGAAGTCAAATTGATTATATCGCGATTGACCTGTCTAAAGCATTTGATAGGGTTGATCATGGGAAGCTACTGGCAAAAATGAGTGCAATTGGACTCGACAAAAGAGTGACTGAATGGGTGGCTATGTTTCTAGAAAATAGAACTCAGAGAATTAGAGTAGGCGAAGCTTTATCTGACCAAGTAATAATTAAGAGTGGATTTTCTCAAGGCAGTATTATTGGACCTATATGTTTTCTTATGTATATTAATGAGTAAAGGAGTGGAATCAGACATAAGGCGTTTTGCAAATGAAGTTATTGAGTACTGAGTAATAAATAAGTTACAAGGTTGTGAGCAACTGAAAAGTGACCTCTATAATGTTGTGAGATGGACAGAAGGCAATGGTATGACGATAAACGGGGTTACAGTCAGGTTGTGAGTTTCACAAATAGGAAAAGTCCTCTCAGTTTTAATTACTGCGTTGATGGCGTAAAAGTTCCTTTTTGGGATCATTGGAAGTAGCTAGGTGTTAATACACTGCTGTTTGTAGAAAGTGAAACACTCAGAAACAATGGTCTGAAATACGCCAAAATCAGTGTACGTGTAGAACAGTGGAACAATATTAAGTGATTTAAATTGCAGAGAGATGGTGTGCACGTAGATCCAGCAGTGCCCTTCTGTGTGTGACCGGCCAGGGCAGTGTTATGCAACGCTCAGTCAGTGCGGAGCCGTCATACGAAGTGGAAACATATACCTAAGTGCCACTATGCCCCGCCGATATCACAGGAGCGAATAGCAGCAGGTGAGTGCGTTCGAACGGGGCAGAATGATAGGCTCCGGGAGATGGGTCTGTCGTTCCATAACATTGTGGCTCGTACAGAGTACGCTGCTTCAACAGTCAGGCGTATATGGAACCAGTGGAGAGAAAAGGGCCATACACAGCGCCAACAGGGTACTGGACGACACAATGTGTCCACAGCGCGAGATGACCGCCATCTTGTCCGCTTGGTCGTAACGGACAGAACAGCTTCGTCCACGGTGTTGGCTCGATGTTGGAGCACTGTAACGAGTGTGGGGATGTCTGCATCGACGGTTCGACGCCATCTTCTGAGGGCCGGACTGGTGGCACGCATGCCATTGCGCCGGCTTCCATTGATCGGCAACCACCAACGCCGTAAACTGCAATGGGCACGTGAACAATGACACTGGCGTGTTGAGTGGCAAAATGTAATGTTTTCGGACGAGTCCCGCTTCAACTTCTCCTACAGTGATGGCCGCAAACGCGTTAGACGCCGCCGTAGTGAGCGCCGTCGGGCACACTGTATTGTTGAGCGGCATAGCGTACAAACGCTAAGTGTGATGGTTTGGGGCATAATTGCCTATAACATGCGATCTCGCCTCCTACGTCTTGCGGGCAATCTGAACAGCTACCGCCACATCAGGGAGGTTTCACAGCCCGAGGCCCTGTCCCCCCTGCAGGCCGTTCCAGACGCCATATTCCAGTAGGATAATGCCCGGCCGCATATGGCAAGGAATATGCCAGTGTTCTTCGAAGGACGACGGATACCACTGCTTCCCTAGCCTGCCCGTTCGCCGGATATGTCACCCATTGAACATGTCTGGGATATGGTCGGTCGACACCTTGTTCGTTCAGGTCCTCCTCCAGCCACTGTTGATGATTTGTGGACGCGCCTACAAACCGCGTGGCAGAGTATTTCCCAGCGGTATATTCAGGCGCTCTTTGATTCCATGCCACGACGGCTAGCGGCTCTGATTGCAGCGCGTGATGGCGCTATGCCATACTGAATTTCCACGGTCACCGTGCATGTGCTGTTCTGTAATTGTAATCATTTGTGTCTTGTCATGTCCCTAATGTGTGGAGTGATCACAGCTCTCGGTCTTGGTGTTTCACTTTATACAAACAGCAGTGTATAACGGAAAATCTTCATTGGGGTAATCACATAAATATGACTGTAAATGAAGGATACAGATCTCTGCACATGGTTATGATGGTGTTTAGGAATAGTGTCGTGCAAAACACGCTGTATGCTCGGTTCACATTTAGCGAATATGGCTATGACCGAACCTCGCTTCTCACAGGCGAGACAAGCCATACTCACTGTCTCAGGCACAGATAGAAATGGTCGCCTCCCCTCGTTCTTGTTTAGCCGTACTTTGCTGTTTGTCCCGCGCACCTTTATCACATTCGCTTTTGCCTCAATGGTGGACTTATGACTGGGCATGTAACTTTCAATAGTTAAACTCGTATTTTTAGACTGTGATTCTACAATATACTGAGCTCGTATGTAAGCAATACTGGAAATGAAAATGAAAATCCACAGCCTGTTTCCAATCATTCGACCGGGTCAGGGGTTGAATGAATCTTGCGGCGAAGATAGGAAATGTGCCGGCTGCCGAAGCCTGTCGCACTTCTCTGGGGCAATGATAAATGACTGATAAATGAAATGTTAATGGAGAGTGTTGCTGGAATTAAATATAACAGGGAAAACCGGAGTACCCGGAGAAAAAACCGTCCCGCCTCCGCTTTGTCAATGCTGTAAATAATGTAGTAAATATCACTCCTGTCGGAGAAATGGAGACGTGCTGCTAAGTGTATTCTTTCTGGTTAGCATACTTTACTGCTTCATATGGAAACTAAATACGCATTATTAATGCATGGGCTATATGTCTCACTACTAACTATACCAACTGTTCAAGTTAAGTCATAGTAACTAATAAACTTAAATATAAACCTCAAAAGTAATTAAAAATTCCTCTTTGTTTAAGGTTTTCTGTGGCTAGTGCACAAACTCTACCTCCGAACTGGGAATTAAGTGCAAACTAATTATTTATTGTTCTCATTGTTATGTATTCGTAAGTCATTGACTTGGTGTTGGTCTAGTTAAAAGCATTCCAGCTTCACTAAAGTTTCTTTCGCTACTTGCACTGGTTGCTGGGATGTACAACGTCCGTCTGGCAATTATTGACAGAGTAGGCAGACTAATATCGTGTTCCTTCCACCATCGCAGTAGGTCGTCATCATCTCCAATAGCATTCATATTGCAGTGCATCCCTACTTCGTCGCCAGCAGCTGAGCTGTCGCTTATCCATTGACAATTTTTTTCTTTTTCTTCGGAGGCTCTTGTAGGCTGGTCGATGCACGCAAAGTGCAACGTGAAAGATTTACAGAGAGAAAAACATACAATGAGAAATAAAGAAATTTAACAAGATGTTTGATGGACGTTGTAATTCAATCGCTTAAGTAACTACACACAGCAAATTATATTACGAACCTGACATATCAGATGTTATACAGATGCGTCTGACTTCGTCCATTACGTAATTCCTTTAATCTTCTTCTAACATTTTCAGCCGACGAAACAGAGGCCATAGAAATGTGGCTATTTTGAGATCTGTACCTTTTCACTTGGTAGCTTGTGAGCTCTGATTTTTATTTTCGGATTTCCCGAGAGTGAAATCAAGGTTCAACATAATATTAATGGAATGACTATATGCATACTATTTAAGTGACAGAAAATAAAGAAGTCAATCATTACCTAACAAATACCTCACTGTCTGATTCACTGACTAAGCAGAGCTACCGCAGTTTATGGAACCACAAGAGTACTAAGTGAATTGTTGGTTCTGTGTCATGTCCCAGATCATCGGTTGCTTCTTTGAATGGTTTAAGGAAAGCTACCATATCTTCTGCAACCTCATAACTGAAGGCATCTAACATTTGGAACGCATTATGATTTCGCAACAACACAAAAATTTGATCATACTGCTTAGAAAAGACTGTAAGATCGTATAGAGACTATTCCACCTCGTCATTACTTCTTGCTGCACCGTTGTTTGAAGCTGGGCAGCAAGACCGCTTTTCTTCAGATACCTCACTACTGCCTTTGCGGCGTTTATTGTGTTTGCAGATATTGGAGCATCTTCCACAAGAAATCTCGTTTCATTGAATACGTGCGCAAGTGCTATATTTATGCAGTGAGCAGCTCAAGGCAGACGTCTGTGTTCTTCGAAAGCTTTCTTTATGTTTGAACCCTGATCTGTTACCAAAAAACATGTCTTTATAATCACACTGAGGAATGTTTAACTCGGACATTTTTCGTGAACTTCCTCAATTATACTTGAACTTGTTTTCTTTGTATTTGGAAACTTTGTAGTAAAAAGCACATTACTGATTAGCTTCCACTCTCTGTCTATACGCTGCGTAGTCAGCGTCTGATAATGGGTTTGACTGTATTGGTCAGTCCACAAATCAACAGTAGCCGAGCAACATTCGTCGTGCATAGCAAAAATAACCAGCGGCATTATTTCGCTTCTTATTTCATCTGCCTTTGCTTGGACGTTTCTACTGATGGTGGAAGAATGCGGTAACACATCAACAACATCTACTTTTCCAAAATTAGCACCGATATTAATCAGTTCTTCCCTAATTCTTTAAAGCCTTCTCCGGCAACAGTGTTAAACGGTCGGAATATTTTGGCACACATGGAAACACACGCGCTAGTTATGGTTTGCTTTTTTAATGCCGGGTAATATTTGGCGAGAAAAGCCAGCATTAAATTTGCAAACGTGCTTTTTAAATGAGTTGTAGGCCTATCATATTTATATGTTAACAGTGGATTGCAAGTTTCATAGGAAAGACACCCTGTCTGCTGACTATCTGCAGTGACCACAAGCGGGAAATTCTTCCGAACATCAGAACTGAACCCATCTTTCTCGATTAGTTTATATTCACTGCTTTGAATTTTCGCCTAAACGCTGTCCGTCGATTCACGTGGTATGGGGAACTTCAGCTCAAAACTAACGAGTAACTTAACCATTCCTTCGCCCTTTTATACCTCCGAATTCCCGGGCTTTGCTCTATGTAAACAAGGGCTTCCCTATATCTGGAGAAACCACATTGCTTGCAAAGTAGACGTACACAACACACTGTCAAGTACGCGTAAGATTAGAGCGGGTGTAGCCCAAGGGTCCCTTATCGGCCCAGTCCTCTTCGTCCTGTATACAAACGACATGCCTACTACAGAACTCACTACCACACACTTCTACGCTGATGACATCGCTATCACAGTTCAACATCCACAGCTAGCGTGCGCTCGAAAGAGGCTTCAAGTAGCACTAAGAACTCTCCAGCCATGGCTTACGAAATGGCGCATCAAGGTCAATGTTGACAAGTGCCAAGCCGTGCTGTTCACTAAGAAGAACAGACGCACTCGCAGACCAGTCAACATAAAACCGCTAAAGCTTTTCAACGAAGATATAGTGTAGCATGACAAAGCCAAATACCTAGGAGTAGTCCTAGACAGAAAGCTCACCATGCTACACCACATCAAAGATATCCAAAGAAAAGCACACATACGACTTAGCCAGCTATATCCTATACTGAACAAAAAGTCCAGTATAAACACGGAAGTAGCCATAAACATGTATAAGACCTTCATTAGACCAATAATAATATACGCAGCCCCAGCGTGGGGGTTCACTGGAATGACGAACCTGGATAAGCTGGAATTAATACAAAACAAATGCATACGAGCAGCAGCCAGACTCCCTTACGACACGCCAATACGCCAACTACGCGGTATTGCGAAAGTCACCTGAATAAGGCACCACATACGTAAACAGACACTAAAAATGTACAGAAAGTCATGGAGTAATAAGATCAACCCGTTAGTAAGCGGGATCGGACGCTACGACGTCGATCTTTACACAAAGTACCCCACACCGAAGCACATTCTGTTCAACCACAGGGTTGGGTGGGCGAGGGGTCGATAGCCAACCCCCTCCCCCCAAGCTGACACCTATATGCCACATAAACCCACATACTGCAGACACCTATGTAAATTTGTAAATATTTTTCAGCTGTCCTATACCCAGGGACCAGGCGAGGAAGATTGATAAGAAGTACAACTTAAGAAGACGACGGCAACGCAGCCCGACGGCCAAGGACGCATCAATCCAACCCCGCTCCCCGACAGAGACATGGGAGCGGAACACCAGCCCGCGCCCTACAAACAACACTAATATATATCTGTTTAATGAGTTATTTCACTCTAATTTAGGTAGAACGCTGGACATGAGAGCAGGCAAACAGCCGGCACTCCAATGAGAACCTGTATATACATATGTTATTAATAACTTTAGTTTTAGATCTGCAGTGACAAGTGTGTTCCAACAACACTGCATAGAGGGACATTGACAGGGGGAAATAGCCTCTTGCATGCAAGGCTTGGCTCTAATTTCCCCTCTCCAAAAGGAGACTTGGCACCAGGGACTGCTGGCTGCTGGACATTGGGACGAACCTGTGGCCCAAAGCCCAGACGCTAGCAGACCCGAGCCGACCCGGCAGTGAAAAGAAGGACTCATCCCCATAATAACAGAAAATGGCAAGGAAATGGTTATGATTGCATGACACTTATTCCTAACTAACACAACCTCTGGTCTTTTTCCAGCCCACATCCTTGCATGTGCTATCAAAAGATGTCAGGTTTTACATGTAGGCTCTTTCTTCTTTCTGCCTATGTGATTTTTTTCCCTGACCCTTCAATACCATACCTCAACACCACCTAACCAATACAAACTCTTGCCGTGGTAGCGCGTCTAACTCGGAAACCGGCAGATACTCCTTGTATCACTTCCCACTCTCCCTGCTATCTCTTTTCTACTCAGAAACTAATAGCATGTCGGAGGCAATGTAGATTGTGTCGATTGCCACGCCGGGGGAGCAGGCTACGGGGGCCCCCCGTCAAGAAAAAAAGCTTGCAACGTCAGTAAAGCAAGCAAGGCCATCCTTCCTAGTCAGCATGCTTCGCTTCGAACATGCCCTGTCGAACGAATTGGAGGAAACTCGGGCATTTTAGCTTACACGCTTCACTCATGGTTACCGTCTCAAGTTCGAACAATGCACGCCACTAGTAAGGATGTAAGGGAGAGGGCATATAAGTCTCTAGTAAGACCCCAACTAGAGTATGGTTCCAGTGTATGGCACCCTCACCTGGATTACTTGATGCAAGAACTGGAAAAATTTGAAGGTAAAGCAGCAGGATTTGTTTTCGGTGATTTCCGACAAAAGAGTAGCGTTACAAAAATGTTGCAAAGATTGGGCTGGGAAGACTTGGGAGAAAGAAGACGAGCTGCTCGACTAAGTGGTATGTTCCGAGCTGTCAGTGGAGAGATGGTGTGGAATTACATCAGTACCGGTAGATGAGTAAGTGTAAGTGGTGTCTTTAAAAGTAGTAAAGATCACAATATGAAGATAAAGCTGGAATTCAAGAAGACAAATTGGGGTAAATATTCGTTTATAGGAAGGGGAGTAAGGGACTGGAATAACTTACCAAGGGAGATGTTCAATAAATTTCCAATTTCTTTGCAATCATTTAAGAAAAGGCTAGGAAAACAACGGATACCGGTAAGGAATTTGCCACCTGGGTGACTGCCCTAAATGCAAAATCAGTAGTGATTGATTGATTGATTGACTGATTATCGTAACATGAAGTGGAACATTTATATGCGCAGTGGGACTTTGCGATTCAACATTGGTTGTTTTAATCATTCATCTATCATAATAATAGCGGTATAAAAAATAATTGTTATTACAATTGAAGGCGGGTTGCTTCCGAAGAGGCCTGGTACAAATCTTTTGAGTTGACGCAGTCTGTGGGGATGGAACCCTGCCTATGATGAATTTTAATGATAAACATGGCACACACAGCCAGCCTATGAGCCATCGGAACTAACCAATGAATGCTAAAATCCTCAACCCGGCCGGGAATGGAACTCGGGACCCTTTGGACCAAAAGCCTACACGCTAACCATTTAGCTATGTAGCCGAGAATAATAATAATAATAATAATAATAATAATAATAATAATAATAATAATAATAATAATAATAAACGATTTATTATCCGCTATACGAACAATTGGACCATAAAGAACAGCTGGCCGATCTCACTTATTTTGGAGCTCTCACTGATGGGGATAAGTGAATGACACCAGGCCTATATTCGTGGAGACGAGGAACACCACACTGGTTGTAAATTAGTCAAATAGGCTATCTATTTCTGGTTTGCTGTTGAAATGGTTGGCTTGTTGTTACGTTATGTTCATATTCATCTATTTTGTGCGGTGCATATGGGATTTCCGCAACTGATTACGTTGTGTTTGTTGGCAGATTGCCGTGCTTGTCTTCAGATTTTCTTCAAGTATTTGTGATTTCTTTCACTTTACTCCCTGTTCACAGCCTCTAACAACTGCTCATAATGTTGGGATCTCAGTCGTTCGCTGTTGCCAGTCTTCTAGATCTCAACATAGTACGGTCACTGATACGAAATCAGGTAAACTTTATTGTTCAGTACATAATTATTGTTATACAAAAGACAACGGCAAATATACCTTCAGCCTACTGTATATTATCTACTGTACATTAAATATTACCCAGAGAGCTTTCTTAGGGGTAATACATAGATACCGGTATTCTCGTTGTAACATTATCAATAGAATTATATTCATTTAATTTTATTGGTCCGTATTGATGATTTGACTACTTTTAACTGGATGGGCAGGTCGACCCATTCAGTCCCGTATGTTATAGGCCTACTCTTATTATTGTTTATTATACATTGGGACTAGTTTTGACCTTTCCCTAAGGTCATCTGTAGCCTTAATACATTGTTTGGGGAAGATATAACTTACATACACACTTAATCTAATGTGTAACGCGTACTAGGGCCTATGTGTAAAACTATTTACATTCATTAACTTTTAAGTCCATGTAATTTGATTTGCTTGCACATGCATCTTGAAATTCTGCTGGTTGATATTGTAGCCTATCTGTATAAAACACTGTTTTGATCCTAAAAGAGCCGGGCTGAGTGGCTCAGACGGTTAAGGCGCTGGCCTTCTGGCCCCAACTTGGTAGGTTCGATCCTGGCTCAGTCCGGTGGTATTTGAAGGTGCTCAAATACGTCAGCCTCGTGTCGATAGATTTACTGGCACGTAAAAGAACTCCTGCGGGACTAAATTCCGGCACCTCGGCGTCTCCGAAAACCTTAAAAGAGTAGTTAGTGGGACGTAAAACAAATAACATTATTATTATTATTATTGATCCTAAAAGAAACTCTTTCAGAATATGAACACTAAACATTGCAACTGACAAAGTTACTACAACACTTGAAAATATTTCTCTTGGTATTATTGTGAACATATAAGTATATTTTGCTTTTAATAGTTATAAAATATAGGCACATTTGATCTTAAAACACATTGTGTGTACATACACAGTTATATGGTGTAGGTAAGTATACTAGAATGCTCTTTGATATACATTTTTTTGTATTTAATCTTTATGCCTTATTGTAATATTAAAATATTTGGAATTGATTTTTGTGATGAACACTTTTTCATTGTTTGTAAAAATAGACCTGCTATTATTATTTTGTGGAGACATTCTCGGTTTAAGTATGCGGGTTGTTGATCCACGTGAATAATCTTGGTACTGTTAAAATTGCATAGTTAAATTAGATTGGTGAGAAAACAGTACATGAGAATGTTCTATCGATGTATTCTAATATTACTGGAGTGTTGGAAAATACTTATTTTTTAAGAACTCCTGGACCTGCCCATCTTATTGAAAATAGTCCGTCATCAATATGGACCATTAAAAAGAAATTAATTTCGTATAAGACATTAATAATTGTGTTGTGGGTCCATGGCATTGTATGGAAGTGAAACGTGGGGAACTGAACCCGTCTAAAGATGATGAATGTGAGGTGGATGTGCCAGGTGTCAAAGTGTTAATGAACATAGTTGATGTGAGGTGAATGATTTTGCGGAAGTTCCACCCTAAGGAGTAAAAAACACCCAGTATGAGTTCGGCTGATATTGAAATAAAGTGCAGTGGGTAAGAATTGTAGAGGACACAATGTAATGAACATGTACAGTAGTGCAGGATAGGGTTATATGGAGAGCTACATCAATCCAGTCATTAGATCATGGTGTAGTCGCTCGCTGCGGGATGTAAGTCCCTGTGGCTGTGAGCACAATATCAAATATCACCTCAGACTGCAAGCAAGATGGCAGCCGGTAAGCAGCCAGGTGCTTATTCTGCTCCTATGGTGATTCGTCCGTCGGATGGGGACGTTAAGCCTTGAGCAGACCCCTTGGTGCTATTCGACAGGAGTAGGCTATGTGCCGGCACCGGGTTTCACCCTCTCCCTACTATCATATATCACGTCATTCATTTCATCTCTCATTAACTCCTCTGATGAGGTTGACGTCAGGAAGGGCATCCGGTCATAAAAAACCGCCACGACAAATTCATCTCACCTCATACCCGACCCCGTAGGGAAACGGGACAAGGGTTGGACAAAAAAAAATTGAAGATCTGCTTGTGATACAAATTATTATAATTTTATTAAACAGCACCTATTCAATACATGATAAGCCATTAAGGATTTAGAACCTTATTAAATTGTGATCATATTCTATTGAGCTAAAATATGCTTTGTAAACATGAGTGACAAATCTTATAATATACTTCAAATCATATAACAATGAAAATTATGTCTTTAATTAAAACATATTTGTATGAAATCTTAGTGTCATCATTTTCCTTTAAATTTATTGACGAGACTCATCTGTTGAACATCCTTTTAAAACATTTTAAAACCATTTGAGATCTGGCTAATTGTATTGATTCAGTATTTCTTGACTTGTGTAATTGTTATTAAACTTTCGTTGACTATATTAACAATTTTATGCAGTTGATAATTGTTTATATTATGAACCATTACCTTGTTCTCGCTGTTAACTGGAGTAACACTGGTGCAAAATTTATTGGCATTAATCCTATATTGTAAATACGTCAGTGTTGTTTCTGAATGTACTTGTAGGTAAAATAAAACCGTCTGATGTGAAGTAGAATTTGAATGAACACCGTACGTTTCCAAATTGAGCTTGTTGATATATCTGTAATAAAAATAAACATTCTGATTAAAGCTTCGATTACAATTCTGTATAAACTTCTTATTGAAAGATTAATCACTTACTCTTCCTACTGTTGCGTAATTGTGTAGTGTTACTCTCAGCGTCTTGAGAACTACTTGTTCCGATTGCGCTCCTTATATGATTGAGTGTGGATGAACTTGCGTTTTGGTGGGGAGTGGGAAGGGGAAGTGAAGGCAGGCGGTGCATTGATAGCTACAGTAGATGGTGGAGGGGACTGCCTAGGAGAAGTAAGGGGAGGAGTTGAGTTTATTTGTGTCAATAAGCTTTTAAATTTTGTCGGATAAAAGTGATTATAGAATTTATTTATATCAGAATGTGCATTTGTATTAATTTCGGTAATTTACTAAAAGGGGATTCTTTATTTCAATTTCATTATTTAGGTTTTTATTATTGTTTTGCTAATCTAAATGAATGTATATATTATCCAGTTCCGTAATTTTTTCCCTTTTTTACTCTTCTTAAAAAAATCTCTTTCAGTATATATATTAACTTTATTGTGATTGAAAATACTATTTTGGTTCGTGTTTTGGGTTTTGAAGGCAATGTAATATCTCGTTTTTTTGGTGGTATTAGTGACTTGGTATATAGCTGCGTTAGTAAATGTAAAAGTTGCAAACTTGGATGTATTATTTTTATCTGATATAATATTTGTGGCCAGTTTTATTTCCACCTTGTTAATGATCTTGTTAAACATCTCTATTTTATAACCATTATTGAGTGCCAGTAAGTTCTTTCCTTAAAGTCTCTGTAAACCAAACTTTAAAATGTCGCCTGTTTTTGAGAATTGGGGTGGAGTGAACCGTTCTTAATCGTTATTGGAGCAAACGTCGGTTTTCTATACATTTGGAAGTCAAATTTATTTCCTACTCTTTTTATATTTATTTCTAGAAAAGCTAACGAATTTTTGCTTCCTTCTTTAGTGAATTTTGTAACTCTCTAAATTATTTAAAAATCTAAAATACCACTATTACTCTCTTTACCGAGCTCGATAGCTGCAGTCGCTTAAGTGCGACCAGTATCCAGTATTCGGGAGATAGTAGGTTCAAACCCCACTGTCGGCAGCCCTGAAGATGGTTTTCCGTGGTTTCCCATTTTCACACCAGGCAAATGCTGGGGCTGTACCTTAATTAAGGCCACGGCCGCTTCCTTCCCATTCCTAGCCCTTCCCTATCCCATCGTCGCCATAAGACCTATCTCTGTCAGTGCGACGTAAAGCAAATAGCAAAAAAAATCACTCTCTTTACTGTCTATTATGACAAACATGTCGTCCACGTATCTCAGCCAAAAATTTAGTCCTTTTATGTTATTCACAATGTTAACATGTTCCAAATGATCCATATAAATGTTAGCCAGTATACCTGATGCAGGCTCGCCCATTCCCAAGCACATTTGATGATATATCTTTTGATCAAATGTAAAGTGATTATTACTTATAGCGAATCTCAATACATTAATGAATTCTTCTGCTTCACACCTACTTAATTTGCTGTGACTGAAAAAATTAAGTTTGATTATTTCATTAAACAGTACATGTTAGTTATGTCGTATGAACACATTTTGTGATGTGCTTGTAGATCGAATTTATTAAGCTTATCATAGAAATCAATTGAGTTATTGACTGTAGAATTATTGTTAAATTTATAGTGCTTCCTCAAAAATTGGTGTATACATTTGGAAGTCTTCGAAGTTGGGCTATTCATGCAGTTGATTATAGGTCGTATGGGCATATTGACGTTGTGGACTTAGGGCATGGCTCTGGCTGCTGGTATCTTAGGACCGATATTTATTAGCTTCTGACACTCTAGTTCATTAAAGAGGAAAGACGAATTTTTAAGCAATTTCTTTAGATTCTGTCGAATTTTGACTGTAGGATCTTTCTGTATTTTCGAATAGGCTCCATTCGAAAAATTCCTATGTTTTCTTAATGTACTCTTGATTATTTAAGATAACTGTAGTTTCCCCTTTATCATCTTTGGTTGCTATTATATCACATTCGTTAATTTTAGGCTCATCTTTGGTTGCTATTATATCACTTTCGTTAATTTTAGGCTTTAATTCTTCGTTTTGTTTAGGGAGATCGGGATTTAAATTATTGTTTGTGTCTTTTACTAAAGTTGGAAATTTCCTTTTAACCTCGAATCTTGTGTCATTTTGCAATTTTAAAGGCAATGTCCTTATGTTAGATTCTACTACAGCTGTAGTGGTTATTACGTCTTCTATTTAACGATGGTTAGGCCAATGAAATTTTTGTTCCTTTATTCATTAGGCTCATCTCACTATCTTTAAAGGCGATATCCGACAAATTTAGAGTTGTTGGGATGTTCTTAATGCCTGAATAAGTCTGTTTTACTCTTCTTCTTCTTCGTTAGGCCTACGATGGACCACGTGGTTCTTAACTCTGGTGAGCTCTTTTCTTTCTCTTAGCCCAGTATTCCTTCATTCTAGCGCTATGGATGTCTTTTCTTCCTTGAGTCCATTTCACTCCTACTCCTGGACGCAGTGATTTAGTTGTTAGTGACTGGAGAGAGTTAGATGTCTTGACTAACTTTCTGAACTTATCACGGTTATAAATGTCAATGTGATCAATGTTTAGGTATATTGTAGGTCTTTCCGCACTAAATTCGTCCATATGGCATTTGTTGCTTTACCTCTAGATACAGTGTTTGTTACAACACAACAGTATAACAACCAACTCTACCTTGGTTTCTCCAACACTACCCAATCGGTACTAGTTCGCAACACTGGACCTTACAAGAAAACTACGGAAATGAAATACTTACCACGATGTCCAAAGAAAAAAAGGCATGAAAAACGGACACTCGGTGCCAGAGGCTATGTGAATCAAAACCCAAGAGAATATACTAACTATAAAGGAAAGACAGATTAAAAATTTAAACCAACTTTAATGGATCTGGACTTCAATTCTCAAAGGACAGTAATAACTTTCGAACTTACAATTCGATGATTAAAAGAAAAGAAAATTATCATCACACTAAAAGAAAAGATATAATAACTTGGGTCGACCCTTGAAAATATAAGAAATAAACCTTGGGATCACAATCCTTGGAAACCAAATTAATCAATCAATTTAATTAGTAGAGCAGTAGTGGAATAATTAACGGTAAGTTGAGGCTTGTTTCTCGACACGTCTAGTATAATTCGATGAAATAACCGAGGTGGCAAATAAATGTTACCAAGTTTTAGGCGAAATAGAACCTAATCGTCATTAAATTAAATCATAGGAAAGGAAGACGTATTTCGATATTAGAATTAGTAAACTGGAGTACAATACGAGTCCATACACCAGATCAAAGATACAATCGACAGCTATCAGCTGTTTTATCAATACAGGGAATCCATATTTGTTTACAACAGTTCCCATAGAAACGAATCACGTGTCGCGATTAAAACATGGCTTCAAAACATTATCAGATAGACATCGACCAAACAACTCCAACTTACCGATTTTCATCTGTGATCCACCGAAATGACGCTTAACTATCTGTTACAAGAAGTTTTGAAATGCAAATTTACCAACACATAAGAAATCTGAGTCCCGATTTTAACAAATTACATCTTATTAACGCCAGAGTAAAAGCTACCGCGTGATAAAGAAATTCCTCTTTATAACCGTAGTTTAAAACGTACTCGCAATTCAAATCTTTTTAACTTGTTCAGTCCAAACCAAAAATCTTGAGGATTGTGGAGATACCTCGGTGGGAAAGGGTATTCATGCAGATATCATCGTGCAGGGTACTTACAATTTCTCGGAAGCAAATACAAATTGATAAACAAACCACAAATCCAACTAGAATTTGTGGCCGGTTGGCCACAAATTTAACCAGGGTCGAAAATCAACCACATCACGCCCGTCTTCATCTTATTGATCGGGTTTCTTTTTAAAAACCAAGTATCTACGACCAAGTTCCAACAGTTTGGCTTCACGATCTCCAACAACAACTAGAAAAAAAACAACTTCGCACATATTGTCGAACTCGATCGATAATTGGCAGAGCAGCGCTGAACTTCACGCTGTGCTCACAGATGGCAGTAGGATGCAGTTCACATGGAACACTCAATCTAATAGCCGACTTTTCTACTAGTATAAACCCGCTTCTTATGAATCGTGTACAATTCCATCAGGCTTTGAACAACCTTTAAATAATTTTCAAGTCCATGCATACTCGAAATGCGTGATATATATATGCATACGCCATATGTTGAAGATCCTTGACGTGTGCCTCTGGCTGTCCATCCTGACTACGTGACCATATCTGTTGTAATGCTCTCTATTTTACTGTACAGTTCCTTGTTGTGCCTGATTCTGTAGCCATCTCCTTCTTTAATGGGACCCATAATCCTTGAGGATCTTCCGCTCTTTCAGTTCCAGTTTTCTGAGTTGTCCTTTCCGGGTCATGTTTAGGCATTCTGAGGCGTACAGTACATATGGTCTTACTACGGTGTTGTAGTGTCTAAGTTTATGATTCAAGGAGAGGGATTTATACTTGTATATATTCTTACAATGATGATAGGCTCTTTCTAATTTAGTGCATCTACTCTTCATTGCAAGATCCTCATTAACATTTGGGGTTATCCATTCTCCAAGATATTTGAGTGAGTTGGCCTTGTGTATTATTTTGTCCCCCAAAGAAATGAAGTTGGGTGCTTCTCTGATGTTGGTCAGAAATTCTGTTTTATTGACAGCGATTTTTAGCCCTACTTTAGCTGCTATGCTAGTAGTATAATTGGATGGTTCGGCGGCCTCCTCCTCCTCCGGTTCTCGGGAGAGGCCTCCTCCTCAGCCAGTGGCCTCCTCCTCCTCCTCAGCCAGTGGCCTCCCAGTGGCCACCTCCTCCTCCTCCTCAGCCAGTGGCCTCCCAGTGGCCTCCTCCACCTCAGCCAGAGGCCTCTTCCAGTGCTGCCAACTTAACCTAACTAGCGCGAGATAAACAAAGCCACGTGCTTTTTGACAGACAACAACGCACCGCTAACCTCAGTACTGCCATCTTGACGGGCCTAAACCTCAGTAGTGCCAACTTAACCTCACAAGCGCGAGGTAAACAAAGCCACGTGCTTTTTGACAGCCACGTGCTTTTTGACAGATTTGTAAACAAAGCCACGTGCTTTTTGACAGCTGTCATCGACAACAACGCATCGCAAACCTCAGTACTACCATCTTGACGGGCCTAAACCCCAGTAGTGCCAACTTAACCTCACTAGCATGAGGTAAACAAAGCCACGTGTTTTTTGACAGCCACGTGCTTTTTGACCGATTTGTAAACAAAGCCACGTGCTTTTTGACAGACAACAACGCATCGCTAACCTCAGTACTGCCATCTTGACGGGAATAAACCTCGGTGGTACCAACTTAACCTAACTAGCTCGAGATAAACAAAGCCACGTGCTTTTTGACAGCCACGTGCTTTTTGACAGCTGTCATCCGCCATCTTTAAACTACAGAGCGCTGTGCTGCCCTCTTTCGTCACCTGTCATCGGCAGTGCTGCCATCTTGGCGGGCCTAAACCTTAGTGCTACCAACTTAACCTCACTAGCTCGAGATAAACAAATACACGTGCTTTTTGACAGCCACGTGCTTTTTTGACAGCTGTCATCCGCCATCTTTAATCCATAGAGCACAGTGCTGCCCTCTTTAGCTACTTACCTTTGAAATGTGGTGGCGGATAATTTGAAAAATGCTTTTTGACAGCAGCCATCTTGCATCGCAAACCTCAGTGCTGCCCTCTTTAGCTAGATACCTGTGGTAGCAGACAATTCCACGTGACAGCAGCCATCTTTAATCAAGAGAGCACCGTGCTGCCCTCTATGTGGTGGCGGCAAATTCCACGTGCTCTTGTTTGGAAACAAACTCACGTGCTTTTTTGACAGCTACCATCCACCATCTTTAATCAACAGAGCACAGTGCTGTACTCTTTAGCTAGATACCTTTGAAATGTGGTGGCGGCAATTTGAAAAATTCTATGTGCTCTTGTTGGGAAACAAAGCCACGTGCTTTTTTGACAGCTGTCATCCGCCATCTTTAATCAATAGAGCACCGTGCTGCTATCATGCGGGCAATTTCATCACCTATCACCCGCCATCTTTAATCTACAGAACACCGTGCTGCCCTCTTTATGGCTACTACCTTAAGCATGTAGTAGCGGGCAATTTGAAAAGTTCTGTTAGCTATCATCCGCCATCTTTAATCAAGAGAGCACCGTGCTGCCATCTTTAGCTAGATACCTTTGAAATGTGGTGGCGGCAAATTGAAAAATTCCACATGCTCTTGTTTGGAAACAAACTCACGTGCTTTTTGACAGCTACCATCCGCCATCTTTAATCAACAGAGCATAGTGCTGCCCTCTTTAGTTTGAAATGTGGTGGCGGCAAATTCTACATGCTCTTGTTTGGTAAACATAGCCACGTGCAGCTATCATCCGCCATCTTTGAGCACCGTGCTGCCCTCTTTATCGCAGTAGATGTAAATTCGTCACCTGTCATACGCAGTGCTGCTATCTTTAGCTAGATACCTTTGAAATGTGGTGGTGGATAATTTAAAAAGAAAAATTCTACAGCAGTCCTCTCTCGACGCTAATTGCATAAGATGGCGGCTATACATGACTCCTTAAGGGTGCTTACGCAAGATGGCTGCTATACACAGGTTCTTATGAGACAGCCCTTGGGATGCTTGCGCAAGATGGTGGTTATACAAGGCTCCTTATGAGACACCCTAGTGATGCTTGCGCAAGATGGCGGTTGCTCTTATGAGGCGGCTTAAGGGTCCTTGCACAAGATGGCTAGAGACGCCCTAAGGATGCTTGCGCAAGATGGCGGACACAAGATGGCGGCTATACACGTCTCCTTATGAGACGCCTTAAGGGTGCTTGCGCAAGATGGCTGCTGCTCTTAGCTTAGAGGCTAACGTGTCGTGCTAGTTCGATTCATTAAATTTAGGGCTTAAATGCAAAATGTTAAATATCTCGAAAGCAGTGCACCGTAGAGCAAAACGGACAAAATTTTTCTGCCTAATACCTAGGTTCGCAGTATGAGGAACAAGAAAATCATAGTCTAATGATGGGATCAACGGTTCGGTTCCTACTTAGGCCCTTTGGCATTTGCTCTGTTTTAGCTTGTATTGAAGCGAGTCTTCGTAACATGATCAGGTTTAGCTATGGTAGAGAGTATAACGTGCCGTGCAGGTTCGATTCATTAAATTTGGAGGCTTAAATGCAAAATGTTAAATATCTCGAAAACGGACAAAATTTTTCCGCCTAATACGTAGGTTCGTAGTATCAGGAACAAGAAAAAACATAGTCTATTGATGAGATCAACGGTTCGATTCCTACTTAAGCCCTTTGGCATTGGCAGCTATCTATTTCTACAAGATGGTGGCTGCTCTTATGAGACACAAGATGGCTTGAGACGTCCTAGGGATGCTTACGCAAGATGGCGGACACAAAATGGTGACTATACATAGCTCCTTATGAGACGGCCTAGGGGTGCTCGCACAAGATGGCGGCTACTCTGATGAAGAAAGCTAGCTTAGAGGCTACTGCGCAAGATAACAGCTGCTGTTATGCATGCGGTGGAGGGCAATTTGAAATTATATGTGCTTAATCAACAGAGCACCCTGCTGCCCTCTTTAGCTGAAATGTGGTGGTGGATAATTTGAAAAATTCTTTTGACAGCTATCATCTTTAAAAACAACGGCGACTATACATAGGCTGTTAAGGCCTTATCATTCTCCTCCTCCTCCTCCTCCTCCTCCTCCACCTCCTTCTCTACCTCCTCCTCCGCCTCTTATGTCAAGGCATAGCTTTATATCGAACAAGTTTAAACCTGCATCGCGAAGGCAAGCGTGTGCAGCGATAACATTATTGTGCATGTTTAGACTTTCGAAACATAAGAAGAGTAGAATCAAACGCTGTACTCGATACGACATGTGATCAGAACATTGATTGATGCGTTCAGAAAAACAAAATAAGTGATCAAGACTAGAATCGAACAATGTACTCAATACATCATGTGTTTAGAATATGTCAGGGGATACGCTTGTTCTAAGAAGATCAGATTGAAACATAACAAGACTAGAATAGAACACTGTAATCGATGTTGTTAACTTCAACATGTGATCAGAACATTGATTGATGTGTTCAGAACACAAAATAAGTGATCATGACTAGAATCGAACACTGTACTCCATACAACATGTGATCAGAACATTGATCGATGTGTTCAGAACACGAAATAAGTGATCAAGACTAGAATCGAACACTGTACTCAATACATCATGTGTTTAGAACATGTTAGGGGGTACCCTTGTTCTAAGAAGATCAGAATGAAACATAACAAGACTAGAATCGAACACTGTAATCGATGTTGTTAACCTCAACATATGATCAGAACATTGTTTGATGTGTTCAGAGCAAAAGTACAATTTTGATGATTTGCGCAGCTAACTCGCTCGGTAAACGATATAGCCAAAGTATAACTTCAAATTATTTACCTTCCATCATTCGTCTTGTGTGTAAAAATCAGTCGAACAAGTTATCGCATAAACATGGCTGAAAAAAAAATCGTGATAGGGTATGGAACCTAGGGGTTACATCTTGTTAGAAGAGCAAAAAGGATGAAAGGACTCTTCCTCCTCCTTACCGCACATTCCTTGGCTAAAGGGCTAATGGGCTAAAGGGCTAAAGGGCTAATGGGCTAAAGGGCTAAAGGTGCAACAACCTCATCGATCGCTATCAGCAAGAACGCTTGTACTTTGTAGAAAATTAATCTTTATTTGTAAATGGTTTCATGTTCAGAACAAGGAATGGAACCTAGGGGTTACGTCTTACGTAATAAAATCCCCGAGGTGCGATGAATTACGTTTTTCGAACTAGTGTTTGGAACACTGAACTTTTCAAGATGATAGCAGAGAGTTTAGCAATGTTCTGTTGTTGGATTTTAAATTCCGCGCTACAACATGCATAAGGTGGCAGCCTTGAGGTTTACTGTCGTAAAGATGGCAAGAGTGAGGTTAACAATGTTCTGTTGTTGGATTTTAAATTCCGCGCTATAACATGCATAAGGTGGCAGCCTTGAGGTTTACCGCCGTAAAGATGGCAGCAGTGAGGTTAGCGACGCTCTATTGTCCTTCAAAGTGAGGTTAGGGTTCGTCAAGAAGACAGCTGTCAAAAAAGCACGTGGCTATGTTTACCAAGCAAGAGCACGTGGTCGTGACGTCACGGTCACGTAATCAATCCTTAGCTCGACGTCGCTAAGAGCAGCATTAGGATTAGCTATTCTTAAAAGTCTTGGGAACAGAGCAGCAGTATGAATTGCTATGTTTCAAAGCGTGTGCACATCACCTATCGATTTTACATACATCGACCATCGAACTAAACTTCATCCGCTAGATCGTGCTGCTATCTTAGCATAACTTTAAAGTACAATGAATAGCCATGTTTCAAAGCGTGTACACATTACCTATCGATTTTGCATGCATCGACTCTCGTACTAAACTTCTCCCGCTAGATTGTGCTGCTATCTTAGCATGACTAAGATGCATGAACTGAAAGTACGAAGAATAACCATGTTTTAAAGCGTGTACACATTACCTATCGACTTTGCATGTATCGACTCTCGTACTAAACTTCTGCAGGTAGATTGTGCTGATATCTTAGCATAACTTATACGCATGAACTTAAAGTACAGAGAATAGCTATGTCTCCAAGCGTGTACACATTACTTATTGATTTTGCATGCAACAAATATCGTACTAAACTTCTTCCTCTAGATTGTACTGCTATCTTAGCATAACTTATACACATGAACTTAAAAGTAGAAAGAATAGCCATGTTTCAAAGCGTGTACACATTACTTATTGATTTTGCATGCATCAAATCTCGTACTAAATTTATTCCGCTAGATTGTGCTGCTATCTTAGCATAACCTATACCAATGAACTTAAAGTACAATGATTAGTCATGTTTCAAAGCGTGTACACATCAACTATCGAATTTGCATGTATCGACTCTCGTACTAAACTTCTGCAGGTAGATTGTGCTGCTATCTCAGCATAACTAAGACGCATGAACTTAAAGAACAAAGAATAGCTATGTCTCAAAACGTGTACACATTACCTATCGATTTTGCAAGCATCGACTCTCGTACTAAACTTCTTCCGCTAGATTGTGCTGCTATCTTAGCGTAACTTTAAAGTACAATGAATAGCCATGTTTCAAAGCGTGTACACATTACCTATCGATTTTGCATGCATCGACTCTCGTACTAAACTTCTCCCGCTAGATTGTGCTGCTATCTTAGCATGACTAAGATGCATGAACTGAAAGTACGAAGAATAACCATGTTTTAAAGCGTGTACACATTACCTATCGACTTTGCATGTATCGACTCTCGTACTAAACTTCTGCAGGTAGATTGTGCTGCTATCTTAGCATAACTTATACGCATGAACTTAAAGTACAGAGAATAGCTATGTCTCCAAGCGTGTACACATTACTTATTGATTTTGCATGCAACAAATATCGTACTAAACTTCTTCCTCTAGATTGTACTGCTATCTTAGCATAACTTATACACATGAACTTAAAAGTAGAAAGAATAGCCATGTTTCAAAGCGTGTACACATTACTTATTGATTTTGCATGCATCAAATCTCGTACTAAATTTATTCCGCTAGATTGTGCTGCTATCTTAGCATAACCTATACCAATGAACTTAAAGTACAATGATTAGTCATGTTTCAAAGCGTGTACACATCAACTATCGAATTTGCATGTATCGACTCTCGTACTAAACTTCTGCAGGTAGATTGTGCTGCTATCTCAGCATAACTAAGACGCATGAACTTAAAGAACAAAGAATAGCTATGTCTCAAAACGTGTACACATTACCTATCGATTTTGCAAGCATCGACTCTCGTACTAAACTTCTTCCGCTAGATTGTGCTGCTATCTTAGCGTAACCTATACGCATGACCTTAAGGTACAAAGAATAGCCATGTTTCAAAGCATGTACACATTACCTATCGACTTTGCATGCAACAAATATCGTACTAAACTCCTTCCGCTAGGTTGTGCTGCAATCTTAGCATAACTAAGACACATGAACTTAAAGTGAAAAGAATAGCCATGTTTCAAAGCGTGTACACATTACTTATTGATTTTGCATTCATCGAATCTTGTACTAAATTGCTTCTGCTAGATTGTGCTGCTATCTTAGCATAACCTATACCCATGAACTTAAAGTACAATGAATAGTCATGTTTCAAAGCGTGTACGCATCAACTATCGATTTTGCATGTATCGACTCTCGTGCAAAACTTCTTCAGGTAGATTGTGCTGCTATCTTAGCATAACTAAGATGCATGAACTTAAAGTACAAAGAATAGCCTTGTTTCAAAGCGTGTACACATTACCTATCGATAATGTATGCAACAAATATCATACTAAACTTCTTCCGCTAGATTGTGCTGCTATCTTAGCATAACCTATACGCATGACTTTAAGGTACAAAGAATAGCCATGTTTCAAAGCGTGTACACATTACCTATCGACTTTACATGTATTGACTCTCGTACAAAACTTCTTCCGCTAGGTTGTGCTGCTATCTTAGCATAACTCATACACATGAACTTAAAGTACAAAGAATAGCTATGTTTCAAAGTGTGTACACATCACCTATCGATTTTGCATGCATCGAATCTCGTACTAAACTTCTTCCGCTAGATTGTGCTGGTATCTTAGCATAACTTATACCCATGAACTTAAAGTACGAAGAATAGCCATGCTTCAAAGCGTGTACACGTCACCTATCGATTTTTCATGTCTCATACTAAACTTCTTGCGCTAGATTGTGCTGCTATCTTAGCATAACCTGTACGCATGAACTTAAAATACAAAGAATAGCCTTGTTTCAAAGCGTTTACACATTACCTAATGATTTTGCACGAAACGACTATCATACTAAACTTTTTCCACTAGATTGTGCTAAAATCATGTAAGTGTGCTGCTATCTTAGCATAACCTATCGATTTTACATGCATCGACTATCGTACTAGACTTCTTCCGCTAGAGCATGTAGCAATCGCTTTTGTGTATCCCAAACCCATGTGCACGAACTTAAAGCATAAAGATGAGCTATGTTCTAAAGCGTGTACACATCACCTATCGATAATGTATGCATCGACTGTCGTACTAAACTTCTCCTGCCAGAGCGTACGACTATCGCTTGTGTGTGCACGAAATTAAAGCATAAAGAATAGCAATGTATAAAAATCTTGTAAACAAAGCAGCAGCATTACGTATAGTCAAGTTTAAATGCGTGCACACATCATGTATCCATGATGCACATAGTACTAAACTTATTCCACTAGAATGTACAAAGTTCGCATGTGTTTGTGCTGCTATCTTAGCATAGCCTATGTGAATGAACTTAAAGCATAAAGAATAGTTATGTGTAAAAAATCTTGTGAACATAGCAGAATGTTTACTACGTAGTTGTAGACATTAAACTTTGCATGCTGAGGCGGCATACTACGTGACCGTGACGTCACGACCACGTGCTCTTGCTTGGTAAACATAGCCACGTGCTTTTTTGACAGCTGTCTTCTTGACGAACCCTAACCTCACTTTGAAGGACAATAGAGCGTCGCTAACCTCACTGCTGCCATCTTTACGGCGGTAAACCTCAAGGCTGCCACCTTATGCATGTTATAGCGCGGAATTTAAAATCCAACAACAGAACATTGTTAACCTCACTCTTGCCATCTTTACGACAGTAAACCTCAAGGCTGCCACCTTATGCATGTTGTAGCGCGGAATTTAAAATCCAACAACAGAACATTGCTAAACTCTCTGCTATCATCTTGAAAAGTTCAGTGTTCCAAACACTAGTTCGAAAAACGTAATTCATCGCACCTCGGGGATTTTATTACGTAAGACGTAACCCCTAGGTTCCATTCCTTGTTCTGAACATGAAACCATTTACAAATAAAGATTAATTTTCTACAAAGTACAAGCGTTCTTGCTGATAGCGATCGATGAGGTTGTTGCACCTTTAGCCCTTTAGCCCATTAGCCCTTTAGCCCTTTAGCCCATTAGCCCTTTAGCCCATTAGCCCTTTAGCCAAGGAATGTGCGGTAAGGAGGAGGAAGAGTCCTTTCATCCTTTTTGCTCTTCTGACAAGATGTAACCCCTAGGTTCCATACCCTATCACGATTTTTTTTTCAGCCATGTTTATGCGATAACTTGTTCGACTGATTTTTACACACAAGACGAATGATGGAAGGTAAATAATTTGAAGTTATACTTTGGCTATATCGTTTACCGAGCGAGTTAGCTGCGCAAATCATCAAAATTGTACTTTTGCTCTGAACACATCAAACAATGTTCTGATCATATGTTGAGGTTAACAACATCGATTACAGTGTTCGATTCTAGTCTTGTTATGTTTCATTCTGATCTTCTTAGAACAAGGGTACCCCCTAACATGTTCTAAACACATGTTGTATTGAGTACAGTGTTCGATTCTAGTCTTGATCACTTATTTCGTGTTCTGAACACATCGATCAATGTTCTGATCACATGTTGTATGGAGTACAGTGTTCGATTCTAGTCATGATCACTTATTTTGTGTTCTGAACACATCAATCAATGTTCTGATCACATGTTGAAGTTAACAACATCGATTACAGTGTTCTATTCTAGTCTTGTTATGTTTCAATCTGATCTTCTTAGAACAAGCGTATCCCCTGACATATTCTAAACACATGATGTATTGAGTACATTGTTCGATTCTAGTCTTGATCACTTATTTTGTTTTTCTGAACGCATCAATCAATGTTCTGATCACATGTCGTATCGAGTACAGCGTTTGATTCTACTCTTCTTATGTTTCGAAAGTCTAAACATGCACAATAATGTTATCGCTGCACACGCTTGCCTTCGCGATGCAGGTTTAAACTTGTTCGATATAAAGCTATGCCTTGACATAAGAGGCGGAGGAGGAGGTAGAGAAGGAGGTGGAGGAGGAGGAGGAGGAGAATGATAAGGCCTTAACAGCCTATGTATAGTCGCCGTTGTTTTTAAAGATGATAGCTGTCAAAAGAATGTTTCAAATTATCCACCACCACATTTCAGCTAAAGAGGGCAGCAGGGTGCTCTGTTGATTAAGCACATATAATTTCAAATTGCCCTCCACCGCATGCATAACAGCAGCTGTTATCTTGCGCAGTAGCCTCTAAGCTAGCTTTCTTCATCAGAGTAGCCGCCATCTTGTGCGAGCACCCCTAGGCCGTCTCATAAGGAGCTATGTATAGTCACCATTTTGTGTCCGCCATCTTGCGTAAGCATCCCTAGGACGTCTCAAGCCATCTTGTGTCTCATAAGAGCAGCCACCATCTTGTAGAAATAGATAGCTGCCAATGCCAAAGGGCTTAAGTAGGAATCGAACCGTTGATCTCATCAATAGACTATGTTTTTTCTTGTTCCTGATACTACGAACCTACGTATTAGGCGGAAAAATTTTGTCCGTTTTCGAGATATTTAACATTTTGCATTTAAGCCTCCAAATTTAATGAATCGAACCTGCACGGCACGTTATACTCTCTACCATAGCTAAACCTGATCATGTTACGAAGACTCGCTTCAATACAAGCTAAAACAGAGCAAATGCCAAAGGGCCTAAGTAGGAACCGAACCGTTGATCCCATCATTAGACTATGATTTTCTTGTTCCTCATACTGCGAACCTAGGTATAGGCAGAAAAATTTTGTCCGTTTTGCTCTACGGTGCACTGCTTTCGAGATATTTAACATTTTGCATTTAAGCCCTAAATTTAATGAATCGAACTAGCACGACACGTTAGCCTCTAAGCTAAGAGCAGCAGCCATCTTGCGCAAGCACCCTTAAGGCGTCTCATAAGGAGACTGTATAGCCGCCATCTTGTGTCCGCCATCTTGCGCAAGCATCCTTAGGGCGTCTCTAGCCATCTTGTGCAAGGACCCTTAAGCCGCCTCATAAGAGCAACCGCCATCTTGCGCAAGCATCACTAGGGTGTCTCATAAGGAGCCTTGTATAACCACCATCTTGCGCAAGCATCCCAAGGGCGTCTCATAAGAACCTGTGTATAGCAGCCATCTTGCGTAAGCACCCTTAAGGAGTCATGTATAGCCGCCATCTTATGCAATTAGCGTCGAGAGAGGACTGCTGTAGAATTTTTCTTTTTAAATTATCCACCACCACATTTCAAAGGTATCTAGCTAAAGATAGCAGCACTGCGTATGACAGGTGACGAATTTACATCTACTGCGATAAAGAGGGCAGCACGGTGCTCAAAGATGGCGGATGATAGCTGCACGTGGCTATGTTTACCAAACAAGAGCATGTAGAATTTGCCGCCACCACATTTCAAACTAAAGAGGGCAGCACTATGCTCTGTTGATTAAAGATGGCGGATGGTAGCTGTCAAAAAGCACGTGAGTTTGTTTCCAAACAAGAGCATGTGGAATTTTTCAATTTGCCGCCACCACATTTCAAAGGTATCTAGCTAAAGATGGCAGCACGGTGCTCTCTTGATTAAAGATGGCGGATGATAGCTAACAGAACTTTTCAAATTGCCCGCTACTACATGCTTAAGGTAGTAGCCATAAAGAGGGCAGCACGGTGTTCTGTAGATTAAAGATGGCGGGTGATAGGTGATGAAATTGCCCGCATGATAGCAGCACGGTGCTCTATTGATTAAAGATGGCGGATGACAGCTGTCAAAAAAGCACGTGGCTTTGTTTCCCAACAAGAGCACATAGAATTTTTCAAATTGCCGCCACCACATTTCAAAGGTATCTAGCTAAAGAGTACAGCACTGTGCTCTGTTGATTAAAGATGGTGGATGGTAGCTGTCAAAAAAGCACGTGAGTTTGTTTCCAAACAAGAGCACGTGGAATTTGCCGCCACCACATAGAGGGCAGCACGGTGCTCTCTTGATTAAAGATGGCTGCTGTCACGTGGAATTGTCTGCTACCACAGGTATCTAGCTAAAGAGGGCAGCACTGAGGTTTGCGATGCAAGATGGCTGCTGTCAAAAAGCATTTTTCAAATTATCCGCCACCACATTTCAAAGGTAAGTAGCTAAAGAGGGCAGCACTGTGCTCTATGGATTAAAGATGGCGGATGACAGCTGTCAAAAAAGCACGTGGCTGTCAAAAAGCACGTGTATTTGTTTATCTCGAGCTAGTGAGGTTAAGTTGGTAGCACTAAGGTTTAGGCCCGCCAAGATGGCAGCACTGCCGATGACAGGTGACGAAAGAGGGCAGCACAGCGCTCTGTAGTTTAAAGATGGCGGATGACAGCTGTCAAAAAGCACGTGGCTGTCAAAAAGCACGTGGCTTTGTTTATCTCGAGCTAGTTAGGTTAAGTTGGTACCACCGAGGTTTATTCCCGTCAAGATGGCAGTACTGAGGTTAGCGATGCGTTGTTGTCTGTCAAAAAGCACGTGGCTTTGTTTACAAATCGGTCAAAAAGCACGTGGCTGTCAAAAAACACGTGGCTTTGTTTACCTCATGCTAGTGAGGTTAAGTTGGCACTACTGGGGTTTAGGCCCGTCAAGATGGTAGTACTGAGGTTTGCGATGCGTTGTTGTCGATGACAGCTGTCAAAAAGCACGTGGCTTTGTTTACAAATCTGTCAAAAAGCACGTGGCTGTCAAAAAGCACGTGGCTTTGTTTACCTCGCGCTTGTGAGGTTAAGTTGGCACTACTGAGGTTTAGGCCCGTCAAGATGGCAGTACTGAGGTTAGCGGTGCGTTGTTGTCTGTCAAAAAGCACGTGGCTTTGTTTATCTCGCGCTAGTTAGGTTAAGTTGGCAGCACTGGAAGAGGCCTCTGGCTGAGGTGGAGGAGGCCACTGGGAGGCCACTGGCTGAGGAGGAGGAGGAGGTGGCCACTGGGAGGCCACTGGCTGAGGAGGAGGAGGCCACTGGCTGAGGAGGAGGCCTCTCCCGAGAGCCGGAGGAGGAGGAGGCCGCCGAACCATCCAATTATACTACTTATGCTTTCTAGGGAGGATAGCTGGTACGTTGCTTCTTCCATTCTTGAAGCTAAGAGTATGAAGTCATCTGCGAGGGCTAGGCAAGTAACTGTTAACTTGTCTTTTTTGTAGCCGATTTTTAATCCAGAGCTGTCGGATAGTGTGTTCCTCCATTCCCGAATGACCTACTCCAGCAGGCAGTTAAACAGGATACGGGACAAACCATCTCCTTGTCTAACACCTGTTTTAATCTCGAAGCTTTTTGATAATACCCCTCTGAATTTGACTTTGGACATGGTGTTCGTTAGAGTAGCCTTCACAAGATTCAAAGTCTTCTTATCCAGTCCCGTTTCAGTCAACGTCTTACAGAGGGATTGTCTGTCTAACGAGTCGTAAGCCTTCTGGAAGTCAACGAAAATTGCTACATAGGGCGAGGTGCTGATGTTTTTGTAGGTAAAGATAGTTTTGAGGTTCAGAATCTGCTCTGTGCATGAACTTGACTTCCTAAATCCAGCTTGGTACTCTCCTATGCCGGAATCTAATTGTGCCTCCACTATTTTAAGCAATGCTTTGGAGAAGAGTTTGTAAGTCACGGATAGGAAAGAGACCCCTCTATAGTTGTTAGGGTCTAACTTGTCTCCTTTCTTGTGCAGCGGGTGGATGATAGCTGAAGTCCGATCCCTTGGTAGTGTTTCTGTTGTCCAGATGTCAGTTATGATTCTGTGGATACTGTCAATTGACTCTTCATCTGCATGTTTCCATAATTCTGCAATGATGCCATCTTCGCCTGCTGCTCTATTAGATTTCAGTTCAGAGATGATCTGTTTGATTTCTTCTTTGGTAGGAGGAAGGGTGTCAGGGTTAATAACATTCTTAGGTTGAAATTGTAGTTTTTCTTCTGGTTCTTCTGCATTGAGGAGGCCATCAAAATATTTTGCAAGGGCTGTAGTACAATCTTCATTGTTCATTTTCAGTTCTCCGTCTGGTGCTTATAAGTGGAGTGTAGGGGCCGAGTAAGCATTTGTCTGAGATTTTAGAGTTCCGTACAAGTTACTGGTGTTATTCCTTTGAAAGTCTTTCTCTGCCTGATCTATGATGTCGTTGTTATATTGCCTCTTAGCATTTCTAATTGTCTTGGCCGTGTTCTTTCTGACTGTTAGGAAGGCTGTATGATTTTCCGTGTTTTTGTTGCAGTTCATTTCACCCATGCCTGTCTTCTCTCCTCTATTGCCTTATCACATGTTGGTGTCCACCATGGGTGTTTACTCCTTCTGGTTGCAAGGATGGTTTCTGTTACAGCATCTATCAGTGCCTTCTGTAGGTTAGGCCAATCCGTTTTATTCTGATTATTGCTTAGGACCTTAGTAAAGTTGTTGTTCTCATTCAACTGAGCTGGATTAAATTTTGGAATTCTGGACCTGGTGTAATTGTTACCTCTGCACTTCGTGAGTGGAATGAAATTCGCTTTGACCAAAGATAGGTAGTGGTCTGAATCAATATTGGCACCTCTCAATACCTTGACGTTCATTATTTCCTTGCCATTCCTTCTACTGATGGCAACGTGATCTAACTAATACTCTCCTAGCAAGGGATTGGGACATCTCCAGGTCTTGGCTTTTCGGGGGAGGTGTCTGAATGCTGTAGATTCAAGAAGGTTGTGATTTTTATACATATTGATCAGCCTCTCCCCATTACAATTGGTTCTCTTGTGGGCCGGGTGTTCTCCGACTATGTTCTTGATCCTGCGCTCCTTACAAATCTGGGCGTTTGAAGTCCCGCATCAAGATGATCACGTGATGTTCTGGAATCTTATCCATTGTCTCTTCCAGTTCTTCCCAAAAGTATTCAACACTTTCAATGTCACTCTTATTAGTATCATTGGTAGGTGCATGGAAGTTAACAATCGTGTAGGCATTGTTGAGACTTCTGAAGGCTATAGTGGACGTTCTCCCATTTGGTGATGAGAAGGAGATTATAGAGTTGATCATTTTGTTGCTGACTATGAAGCCTGTACCCAGATGAGGCATATTCTTCATCACTCTCTGACCTGGCTGTCCCTTGTAGGTCCTGAAGCCTTGTGACTCAAAAGGTTCTTCGTCCGTAAATCGTGTCTCCTCTAAAGCCGTTATACGGATTTTGTGTTTTGTTAGGACGTCCAATGTGTGTTTCAGTTTTCCAGTTTGTAGGAGGGAATTAATGTTTATTGTTGCCAGTTAGTTGATGTGTTTCTTCCTCTTACATGAAGTTGCAGGCTCCCCAGAATCTGATGGCCTGTTTGCCCCACTGGGAGTGGGGGTGGATTTGTTACCACCTGGAGTATATTTCCAATTAGTCGTTGGCTCCGTGTTTCCAGAGTTACGAAAAAGTTCAGTGGGGTTACCCGAAGGTAACGTGGTATTTAACTATCAAGGTTGTAAGCCTTGAAGCCCCCAGCACTGATCGGATCACTGACCCAGCTTCCCGCTGGGATTCGTTACCCAACCTTCCACTGGGTTGCTCAGCTTAACAGGGGGCACCTCTTGTAGGTTACGTGCTGGAGTTGTAGTGAAAGAGGCTAGTTGGGTTCTCTTGCTGAACCCAATATATTATTGTTGCAGGAGTTTGGCAACGAGGCATTTCACTACCATTTGCCCAGAGTCACAAGGACTCTTCCCAGGTTGATTCCTGGGACCCCTGTTTTACTCTTATATTACGTACTTCAGATTTTGTTTTGTCCTATTTTAAATGTGATATTTTGTATTCTAATGTGTTTGTTTCTTTTCTAATATATCAACAAGCTTCCCATTAGTAAAATATTGTATAGATTGTCATTGTAACGGGGTTAAAAGTCAGAAATGTCTAAATGTGTACGATAGGCTTGTGAGTTTAAAAACGACCTTTTTCTATCATGTGCTTTTATCTCATTTTTAGCCAGATTTGATTTACTTTGTTTTGAGTGTCTGCTAAATTTGGTATAGATAAGTTTCGTCTTTGTATAGATTTCATAAGCTTTGGTACTAGTTTGGATTTTAAACATTCTTTTAAAAACCATTTGCCCTTCGTTATGTTGCTAATCTTAATCTTAAGGTTAATGAAACTGTCCTTAATGTTCTAATTAACCTGGTTGGCCATTGCATTGCAGGTTATAAATTTCATTTTTTGTCCGTATTGAAGATCTACTTGTGGTACAAATTCTTATAATTTTATTAAATACCACCTATTCAGTACATAATAAGCTAATGAGGACATAGATCCTTATTGAATTGTTAACATGGTACACGTTTCGCTCCAATTTTGTGAGTATCAACAGCCAATTAACCTTTACGCACGGTTTGATAAGACCGTTAATATATTCTATTGAGCTAAAATATGCTTTTAAAACATGAGTGACAAATGTTATAATATACTACAAATCATCTACATATATAAAAATAAGAGTTTTGTCTGTACATTGCTCAGAATTTGAAATGAATGGTATATCTGTATCGATCATGTCCACAATAACAAGAAAATGCAGTTTTTACTTTTCCGTAATTTATGTCTGTCTGTCTGTCTGTCTGTCTGTCTGTCTGTCTGTCTGTCTGTCTGTCTGTCTGTCTGTCTGTCTGTCTGTCTGTATACACATCACGAGAAATCGGCTGAAGAGAATTTAATAAAAAATCGGTATGTAGAGTCGGGGAGTGAGCCGCTACAATCTAGACTATAAATTATTTTATTCACGCTGAGTGAAATGGTAGTTTAGGGGAAGGCCTAAAATTCAATTCTCAAATATTTATATTATTAGTGGTCATATCGATAAATACTACATAACTAAACTTATGTAGAATTAAATTTCTGATCATTTACGTCTTATGCATTTTTACCGCACCGGCTATGATAACAGAAATATTCATGAATTTGGATTTTTGTTGCTAAGTCCATATCAACGCCGAGCCCCGACAAAATGGGTAAACAGAATTTAGTGAAAATCGGTATATAGAGTCGGGGAATAAGAAACTACAGTTTAAGCTATAAACAATGTTATTCACCCTGGATGAAATGGTAGTTGGGGGAAGGCACCTAAAATTTAATTTTTAAATACCTATGTTGTTGGTCCTGTGGAAAAGTACTACGTAACAAAAGTTATAGAGAATATAATTTCCGATCATTTATGTTTTATTCAGTTTTACCGTACCGACCATGATAAGAGTGGTATTTCAGAACCAGAAGACAATAATGTGACGGCCTACAATATCGAAAGCGCGTAACATAGATCAACAATAACATTACACTGACCGTTGTTTGTTGTAATGTTCTTTGTCTCTTCTGGTGATATTAATCTCCGATAGATGGGATTACTGCTGCGTACCGAGTATAACAGCCTAACTGAATACTGGGGGCGAAATAGCTGAGGAGTTAGATAACTTTCTTCTTTAGCATGCCAATCCTCTGGTTCATACATTTTCTGATACTGCTGGTACGTAACACACTGGTTCATCATAGTATGCCAGCTATTCGATACCTATTCTGACGCGCTGTTTTGAATGAGCATTGTGCGCACTTAATTCAGAGGCTCAGTTAATAGTAGTAGGAGTAGTAGTATGAACTGGTCTGGAATTACAATTTAGCCCTATTCCAAATTATAACTCAAAATTCAACCTTGAAAAGAGCCGCTTCTTAGGAAAAACTTCTTCCTCTTCCAAACGAAACTAAGCACCATGGCACTACAGCCCTTGAAGGGCCTTTGCCTACCAAGCGACCGCTGTTCAGCCCGAAGGCCTGCAGATTAGGAGGTGTCGTGTGGTCAGCACGACGAATCCTCTTGGCCGTTATTCTTCCCTTTCTAGACCGGGGCCGCTATCTCACCGTCAGATAGCTCCTCATTTCTAATCACGTAGGCTGAGTGGACCTCGTACCAGCCCTCAGGTCCAGGTAAAAATCCCTGACCTGGCCGGCAATCGAACCCGGGGCCTCCGGGTAAAAGGTAGGCACGCTACCCCTACACCAAGGGGCCGGCTTTTAAAGCAAACTCACCTCCGTACAAGCCATGAAGGCCCTTGGAGGAGTGGAAGGTAAAGGCTTCCACCATTGTTAACCTCGGTACGTGATGGGGTAGTGTGGTTAGCTCTACGCCCGGCCGCCTTTGCCCCCAAGAATTAACCTGCTACTCATTTTTGGTGTAGGATGAGTGAACCTCAGGGCCATATGCACCTCCGGAAGTGGAAATCTCCTTTCTTGAATTTTACGACTTCCTGACGGGGATTCGAACCCACGTCCTTCCGGGCGAACCGAGTACGCCATTCCCGTCTCGGCCAGGCAGCCCCTCTTCTTCCTCTTCACTTTCATTAAATCTACATTTATTTTATTCCAGATTAGCAGCGAAGATGTGGTTTCTTCTCTGGCTTGGAGGAAAAATTGCCTCCACGTCAGATAGTTCTTTCCCCCGCCAGTGTAGTGAATTGAGATTTTGCGACTCATCGGGTACTCCCAGGAAGCCGATAAGTAAACGGGCATAGTTTTTGCCCTGGGACTATCCACTATTTGAATGCCCCCACCCCCCACCCCACGCCGAAAATATGACGAAGATTGTTCACGGACGTCTGCGTCTTGGCCATTCCAGCTCTATAGGAGTGTTAGTTCGGCAGCACAGTACTGTTCGTTAAAAGTGAAAAATATGTGGTTTTTCATTTGATCGTGTATTTCATATGAAGGCATTGCTTTTAATCGTGCCATTCCTACCGACGTTATTGTAATGGCCCATGTTCATTTCAGTTGTGATAACCACTAAGAGAGTCTTTCTGAGAATCTATAAAGGCAGGCGGAGAGTGAATGTCTGCCATTATAATGAAAACTCCCCAACCTGATTGTGACTGACGGTAGGCAAGCTGGCCTACCATTACAATGAAAATTCCCTAACCCAGTCTTGATATGAGAAAATACGTTGGTGACTTGCCCGTCGTGCTTCTAGGGCAACGTTGAGAGCTATGCAACTTAATACAATCTTGCTCACAACGTTTACACTACCGAACCTAGAATTCTGTATAAAATTTAGAATTCCGTAGCAAAGCACGGGTACGTCAGCTAGTATAACAATAAAAATTACGTCTATAAGTTATAGCATATTTATCTACAATTTTGTGTTAATATTGTCCTTTAAATTTATTGACGAAACTCATCTGTTGAACATCCTTTTAAAACCATTTTAAAAACCATCTGATATCTGGCTAATTGTATTGATTCAATATTTCTTGACTTGTATAATTCTTATTAAACTTTCGCTGACTGTATTAACAATTTTTTGCATTTGATAATTGTCTCTATTATGAACCATTGCAAAGTGTATTGGCATTAATCCTATATTTTCAATATGCCAGTTTTGTTTCTGAATGAACTTGAAGGTAAAATGAAAACATTCTGTTGTGAAGTATAATTTGAATGAACACATTACGTTCCCAAATTGAGCTTGTTGATATATCTGTAATAAAAATAAACAGTATGTTTAAAGCTTCGATTATAATTCTGTGTAAATTTCTTATCGAAGGAATTACCACTTACCTTTCCTACTGCTACATAATTGTCTACTGTTACTCACAGCCTCTTGAAAACTACTTCTTGTTCCGTTTGCACTCCTTGTATTATATGAGTGAGTGTGGATGAGCTTGCGTTTTGGCGGGCAGTTGGAAGTGGAAGTGAAGGTAAGTGGTGCATTGATAGCTACAGTAGATGGTGGAGGGGACTGCCTAGGAGAAGTAAGGGGAGGAGTTGAGTTTATTTGTGACAATAAGCTACTAACACTTGTCGGATTAAAAATTATTATAGAATTCATTTATATGAGATTTAAGCTTTTGTATTAAATTTCGGTAATTTTACTAAGAGGGGGTTCTTTATTTCAATTTCATCATTTAGGTTTTATTCTTGTTGTATTGCTGTCACCGAGCTCGATAGTTGCAGTCGCTTAAGTACGGCCAGTATCCAATATTCGGGAGACAGTAGTTTCGAATCCCACTGTCGGCAGCCCTGAAAATGGTTTACCGTGGTTTCCCATTTTCACACAAGGCAAATGCTTGGGCTGTACCTTAATTAAGGCCACGGTCGCTTCCTTCCTACTCCTAGCCCTTCCCTGTCCCATCGTCGCCATAAGACCTATCTGTGTCGGTGCGACGTAAAGCCACTAGCAAAAAGAAAATGTATTGCTGTCTAAATGAATGTATGTATTTTCCAGTTCCGTCATTCCTTTTCCATTTTTTATTCTTCTCAAAATTCTTAAATCCCTTTCATTAGTTGTAAAACAGTGTCCAGTTTCTCGCATGTGTGCGCCCATTGCTGAATGTTTCTTGTGTTTCGCTGCATTTACATTTTCAAGATATCTTATCCTAAATCTCCGGCCAGTATGGCCAACATACGAATAATTGCACTCTGCACATACAAGTCTATAGATTCCAGATCCTTGATATTGATTGCTATTTATATTAACTTTATAGTGATTGAAAAACTATATCGGTTCGTGCTTTGGGTTTTGTAGGCAATGTTAATATCTCAGCTTTTTGATGGTATTAGTGACTTGGTATATAGCTGGGTTAGTAAATGTAAAAGTTGCAAATTGGATTTCTTATTTTTATTTGGTATGAGATTTGTAGCCAATTTTATTTCCACCTTGTTAATGATCTCGTTAACCATCTCTATTTTATAAACATAATTGTGTGCCAGGTCCTTTATAAAATTATCTTCTTCTTTACACTCTTGCTTGTTAGTGGAATTTTTAGGACTCTGTAAACCAAACTTAAAAATGTCGCCTGTTTGTGAGATTGGGGTGGAGTGAATCGTACATATTCGTTATTGGAGCAAACGTCGGCTTTCTATACATTTGGATGTCAAATGTATGTTCTACTCTTTTTACATTCACATAGAAAACGTAACGATTTTTTGCTTAATTCTTCTTTAGTGAATTTTATGTTACTGTCTAAATTATATTAAAACATCTAAAATATTATCACTATCATTCACTTTACTGTCTATTATGACAAACTTGTCGTCCACGTATCTCAGCCAAAAATTTAGTTCTTTTATGTTATTCATAATGTTAACACGTTCCAAATGATCGATATAAATGTTAGCCAGTATACCTGATGCAGGGTCGCTCATTCCCAAGCACGGTTGATGATATATCGTTTGATCAAATATAAAGTAATTATTACTTAAAACGAATCTCAATACATTAATGAATTCTTCTGCTTCACACCTACCTAATTTGGTGTGACTGAATAAATTAAGTTTGGTTATATTAATGGTTTCATTAATCGGTATGCAACGGTACATATTAGTTATATTATGTGAACACATTTTGTGATGGGTTTGTAGGTCGAATTTATTAAGCTTATCATAGAAATCAATTGAGTTATTGATTGTAGAATTATTGTTAAATTTATAATGCTTTTTCAAAAATTAATGTATACATTTAGAAGTCCTATAATTTGGGCTATTCATGCAGTTGATTATAGGTCGTATGGGTATATTGACGTTGTGGACTTAGGGCATGACTCTGGCTGCTGGTATCTTAGGACCCATATTTATTAGCTTCTGACACTTTAGTTCATTAAAGAGGAAAGACGAATTTTTAAGCAATTTCTTTAAATTCCGTTGAATTTTGACGGTAGGACCTTTAGGATCTTTCTGTATTATCGAATAGTCTCCATTCGAAAAATCCTCTGTTTTCTTAATGTACTCTTGCTTATTTAAGATAACTGTAGTTTCCCTTTATCGGCCTTGGGTGCTATTATATAACTCTTCGTTAATTTTAGTCTTTAATTCTTTGATTTGTTAAGTTATTATTTATCTCTTTTACTAAAGTGGAAGTTTCTTTTTAACCTCGAATCTTGTGTCATTTTGCAATTTTAAAGGCAACTTCTCTATGTTAGATTCTACTACAGCTGCAGTGGTTATTACGTCTTCCATTTGACGATGGTTAGGCCAATGAAATTTTGTTCCTTTATTCATTAGGGGATATCTGACAAATTTACAGTAGTTGGGATGTTTTCAAGGTCTGAATTAATCTTCTTTTTCTCTTATATTACGTTCTCCAGATCTTGTTTTGTCCTCATTTCAATATAATATTTTGTTTTCTAAAGTTTTTGTTTCTTTTCTAATATTTCAACAAGCTTTCCATTAGTAAAATTTTGTATAGATTGCCATTCTAACGGGGTTAAAGGCTCAGAAATTTCTAAATGTGTACGATAAAGTTGTCAGTTTAAAAACGACCTTTTTCTATCACGTGCTATTATCTCATTTTTAGCCACATTTCATTTACTTTGTTTTGAGTGGCTGCTAAATTTGGATTAGATAAGTTTCGTCTTTGTACCGATTTCAAAAACGTTGGTACTAGTTTGGATTTTAAACATTCTTTTAAAAACCATTTGTCCTTCGTAATGTTGCTAATCTTAACCTTAAGGATAATGAAACTGTTCTTAATCTTCTAATTAACCTGGTTGGCCATTACATTGTAGGTTTTAAATGTCATTTTTTGTCTATATTGAAGTTCTACTTGCGGTACAAACTCTTATAATTTTATTAAATACCACCTATTCAGTACATAATAAGATAATGAGGACTAATATCCTTATTAAATTGTTAACATGGTACATGTTTCGCTCCCTTTTTGTGAGCATCATCAGCCAACTAACATTTACCCAAGGTTTAATAAGATCGTGAACATATTTCATTGAACTAAAATATGCTTTTTTAAACATGAGTGACAGATCTTATAACATACTACAAACCATATAACAAGTTAAAACACGTTTGTCGAAAATCTTAGTGTTAACATTGTCCTTTAAATTTATTGTCGAAACTCATCTGTTGAAAATCCTTTTAAAAACATTTTAAAAACAATTTGATATATGGCTAATTGTATTGATTCAGTATTTCTTGATTTGTGTTATTGTTATTAAACCTTCGTTGACTATATTAACAATTTTATGCAGTTGATAATTGTGTGTATTATGAACCATTATCTTATTCTCGATGTTACTGGAGCAACACTGGTGCAAAATGTATTGGCATTAATCCTATCCAGGGTGAACTTTAATGAAACCGACAAACTGCAGGGACTGATTCCTGATTGGAAAAGGAGGAAAATGTCCTAAGAATATGTGTCCGGAAATGGACGGTGTGCGTACAACGACAACAAATAGTCCCGGAACACAGTATATAGCTGAATCGCATCCACGTCACAGCAGATGTTCAAAATGGCCTCCATTTGCTGCAATGCACGCGTTCAGACGTCGCATCATGGATTGGCTCAATCTTTCGCACGTTCCGGCCTCTCGCCGAATAGCGTCACAGGCGTCCTGAACACGCTGTTGAAGGGTCTGCACATCAGGAACTGGTTCAGCATACACAACGCTTTTCAGATGTCCCCAGAGGTAAAAGTCCAGGGCTTTTAAGTCCGATGATCTGGGAGGCCATGCAACAGGGCCTCCGCGTCTCATCAAGCGCCTGGGGAAGATGTTGTTGAGGTGTTGGCGAACTTTAATGCGAAAGTGCGGTGGTGCTTCATCATGCAGAAACCACATGACCTGTCTTATTGCCAAAGGCAATTCTCAAGCAATGCAGGCAGAGTATTCTTCAGGAAGTCCAGGTACGTTCCTCCGTTGAGGCATTGCGGAATAATAACTGGTCCAATTATGGGGTCGCCGAGAATCACTGCCCAAACATTGATGCTGAACCGACGCTGGTGAGACGCTTCAACCATTCCCCGCGGATTTTCTGCAGCCCACAGATGAAGATTATGCAGATTGACGTTGCCATTTCTGGTAAAGGTTGCTTCACCGGTAAAGAGGACTTACGACAAAAATCCCATAACTGTGATTGCCTGGTGCAAAACCCATTGACATAATTCTTCCCGTAGAGGGAAATCCGCTGCTGATACTCCTTGCAGTCGTTGCAGGTGATAGGGATAATAGCTGTTGTCATGCGGCGTACACATAATCGTAGTTTGGCTTACACCATGTTAGCGGGCCACTTGCCTGGAGCTTGTATTAGGGTTCGTCTCAATGTCCTGTAGCACCTGTTCCTCCAGACCTGGTGTACGCACAGTCCGCCGCTTCCCTGCACGTTCGGTTGTCTAAAAGAACCCATGATCACACAAACGCCCAAACAGGGCTTGAAACGTTGTGTGATGTGGTTGGTGTCTGTGAGGATACTTGTTTTGGTACAGCCGTGCTGCCTCTGGACCGTTTCCATTGGCTTGGACGTACACAAACACATCTCGGCTTCTTCCCGACATGAATACTGGACCATTCTGCTTCTGACAGTACACTGCTTCAATCACGATATCTGCAACAGAAGAAACACACTGCAACTGGTCAGAGAAAATGTTATTCGTCAGTGCCATCTACAGTCGCAATGATGTATTTCTGGACACATGTTACACATGTTCATAGAACATTTTCCCCTACATTTCCAGTCAGGAATAAGTCCCTGCAGTTTGTCGGATTTCTTAAATTTCACCTTATATTCTATACGTCAGTGTTGTTTCTGAATGAACTTCTACGTAAAATGAAACCGTTCTAATGTGAAGTAGAATTTGAATGAACACCGTATGTTTCCAAATTGAGCTTGTTGATATATCTGTATTAAAAATAAACAATATGCTTAAAGCTTCGATTATATTTCTGTATAAGCTTCTTATCGACAGAATTGTCATTTACCCTTCCTGTTGCTGCGTAATCGTCTAGTGTCACTCACAGCCTCTGAAGAAGTACTTGTTCCGTTTGCTCTCCTTGTATTATATGAGTGAGTGTGGATGAGCTTGGAAGTGATGGCAGGCGGTGCATTGATAGCTAAAGTAGATTGTGGAGGGGACTGCTTGGGAGAAGTAAGGGGAGGAGTTGAATTTATTTGTGTCAATAAGCTACTACATTTTGTCGGATTAAAATGATCATAGAATTTATTTATATCAGATTCAAGCATTTGTATTAATTTCGGTATTTGTACTAAGAGGGGGTTCTTTATTTCATCATTTAGGTTTTTATTCTTGTTGAATTGCTGATCTAAATGAATGTATTTTCCAATTTTGTCATTTTCCCCCTTTTTTAGTCTTCTTAAAATTATTAAATCCCTTTGAATAGTTGTAAAACAGTGTCCAGTTTCTTGCATGTGTGCGCCCATTGCAGAATGTTTCTTGTGCTTCGTTGCATTTACACGTTCAAGATATCTTACCATAAAGCTCCGGCCTGATTGGTCAAAATACGAATAATTGCACTCTGTACACGCTAGCCTATAGATACCAGATCCTTGATACTGATTGCTATTAATCAATTTTTTGCTTTACCAACAACAGCTAGCGTTCGAACAGCACAAGAAGGTAACGCGCTCTTTACTAGATTTGTGGCCGGGGGCCGGTTTCTCTCCAACAGCCGCTAGTGTTTTACTGGTTAAGCACTTCCAATAAAGTACAGTTTAATCAGGAAGTAGTATAATTGGATGGTTCGGCCGCCGCCTCCACCTCCGGGCTCCCAGGGGCCCATGCCTCCTCCTACTCCCGGGAGCCTTCCCAGGGTCATGCTCCTCCTCCCGCGGGAAATTTGAATTGGTAAACAAAGCCACGTGCTTTTTGACAGCTATCATCGACAACAACGCATCGCTAACCTCAGTACTGACATCTTAACGGGCCTAAACCTTAGTGTTACCAACTTAACCTCACTAGCGCGAGATTTGAATCGGTAAACAAATCCACGTGCTTTGACAGCTGTCATCCGCCATCTTTAATCTATAGAGCAGAGTGCTGCCCCCTTTGGCTACTTACCTTTGAAATGTGGTGGCGGATAATTTGAAAAATGCTTTTTGATAGCAGCCATCTTTAACCCAGAGAGTACTGTGCTGCCCTCTTTAGCTGCATACCTATGAAATGTGGTGGCAGGCAATTCCACGTGACAGAAGCCATCTTTAATCAAGAGAGCACCGTGCAGCCCTCTTTGTGGCGGTGGCATATTCCACGTGCTCTTACTTGAAAACAAACTCACGTGCTTTTCTTCTGACTGCTGTCATCCGCCATCGTGCATCACGAACCTCAGTGCTGCACTCATTAGCTAGATACCTTTGAAATGTGGTGGCGGCAATTTGAAAAATTCCATGTGCTCTTGTTTCGAAACAAAGTTACGTGCTTTTTTGACAGCTGTCATCCGCCATCTTTAATCAATAGAGCACTGCGCTGCCCTCTTTCGTCAGCTGTCATCCGCCATCTTTAATCCACAGAGCACCGTGCTGCCCTCTTTATGACATGTAGTAGCGGGCAATTTGAAAAGTTCTGTTAGCTGTCAGTAGTATAATAGGACAGTTCGGCGGCCTCCTCCTCCTCCCGCGGCGCGGGAAATTTGAATTCTGGCGGGAAATTAGAATTTTGGCTGGAGATTTGAATTTTGGCGGGAGATTTGAATTTGTAAACAAAGCCACGTGCTTTTTGACAGCTGTCATCGACAACAACGCATCGCTAACCTTACTGCTGCCATCTTGACGGGCCTAAACCTCAGTAGTGCCAACTTAACCTAACTAGCGTGAGGTAAACAAAGCCACGTGTTTTTTGACAGCCACGTGCTTTTTGACAGACAACAACGCATCGCTAACCTCAGTACTGCCATCTTGACGGGCCTAAACCTCAGTAGTGCCAACTTAACCTAACTAGCGCGAGGTAAACAAAGCCACGTGCTTTTTGACAGCCACGTGCTTTTTTGACAGCTGTCACTTAACCTAACTAGTGCGAGGTAAACAAAGCCACGTGTTTTTCGACAGCCACGTGCTTTTTGACAGACAACAACGCATCGCTAACCTCCGTACTGCCATCTTGACGGGCCTAAACCTCAGTAGTGCCAACTTAACCTAACTAGCGCGAGATAAACAAATCCACGTGCTTTTTGACAGCCACGTGCTTTTTTGTTTGACAGCAGCCATCTTTGAGCACCGTACTGCCCTCTTTAGCTACTTACCTTCGAAATGTGGTGGCGGTAAATTCCACGTGCTTTACAAACCTATATGCTTTTCTGACAGCTGTCATCCACCATCTTTAATCCAGAGAGAACAGTGCTGCAATTTTTGTGGTGGCGGCAAATTCCACGTGCTTTACAAATCAACATGCTTTTTTTGACAGCTGTCAACCGCCATCTTTAATCACCGTGCTGCCCTCTATGTGGTGGCGGTAAATTCCACGTGCTTTACAAACCTATATGCTTTTCTGGCAGCAGTCATCCGCCATCTTTAATCACAGTGCTGCCCGGTAGCGGCAAATTCCACGTGCTCTTGTTTGGAAACAAAGCCATGTGCAGCTGTCATCCGCCATCTTTAATCAACAGAGCACCGTGCTGCGGGCAATTTCGTCAGTTGTCATCCGCCATCTTTAATCCACAGAACACCATGCTGCCCTCTTTATGGCTACTACCTTAATCACGTAGTAGCGGGCAATTTGAAAAGTTCTGTTAGCTATCATCCGCCATCTTTGTGCACCGTGCTGCCATTTTTAGTTGAAATGTGGCGGCGGATAATTTGAAAAAATGCTTTTTGACAGCAGCTATCTTTGAGCACCGTGCTACCCTCTATGTGGTGGCGGCAAATTCTACATGCTTTACAAACCCACGTGCTTTTTTTGACAGCCATCATCCGCCGTCTTTAAGCAACAGAGTACAGTGCTGCCCGGTGGCGGCAAATTCCACGTGCACTTGTTTGGAAACAAAGCCACATGCTCTTTTGACAGCTGTCACCCGCCATCTTTCACCAACAGAGCACTATGCTGCTATCATGCGGGCAATTTCGTTAGCTGTCATCCGACATCTTTAATGAACAGAGCACCTTGCTGCCCTTATGCGGGGCAATTTCGTTAGCTGTCATCCGCCATCTTTTAATGAACAGAGCACCGTGCTGCTCTCTGTAGTAGCGGGTAATTTGAAAAGTTCTGTTAGCTGTCATCCGCCATCTTTGAGCACCGTGCTGCCATCTATGTGGTGGCGGCAAATTCCACGTGCTTTACAAACTCACGCGCAGCTGTCATCCGCCATCTTACAGCGCAAACCTCAGTGCTACACTCTTTAGTTGAAAAATGGTGGTGGATAATTTAAAAAGAAACATTCTACAGCAGCCATCTCTCGACGCTAATTGCACAAGATGGTGGCTATACATGACTCCTTAAAGGTTCTTATGCAAGATGATCGCTATACATACGCGCCCTTGGGATGCTTACGCAAGATGGCTGTTATACAAGGCTCCTTATGAGACACCCTAGGGATGCTTGCGCGAGATGGTGGTTGCTCTTATGAGGCGGCTTAAGGATCCTTGGCTAGAGACGCCCTAAGGATGCTTGCGCAAGATGGCGGATGCAAGATGGCGGCTATACATTGCTCCTTATGAGACAGCCAGTACTCAATACAACATGTGATCAGAACATTGATTGATGTGTTCAGAACACAAAGTAAGTAGAATCGAACACTGTACTCGATACAACATGTGATTAAAACATTGTCTGGTGTGTTCAGAACACTACATAAGTAGAATCGAACGCTGTACAACATGTTAGGGGATACCTTTGTTCTAAGAAGATCAGATTGAAACATAACAAGACTAGAATTGAACACTGCACTCGATGTCGTTACATGTGATCAGAACAATGATTGATGTGTTCAGATCACTAAACAAGTAGAACCGAACACTGTACAACATGTTAGGGGATACCTTTGTTCTAAGAAGATCAGATTGAAACATAACAAGACTAGAATTGAACACAGCACTCGATACAACATGTTATCAGAACATTGATTGATGTGTTCAGATCACTAAACAAGTAGAACCGAACACTGTACAACATGTTAGGGGATACCTTTGTTCTAAGAAGATCAGATTGAAACATAACAAGACTAGAATTGAACACTGCACTCGATACAACATGTAATCAGAACATTGATTGATGTGTTCAGATCACTAAACAAGTAGAACCGAACACTGTACAACATGTTAGGGGATACCTTTGTTTAGATTGAAACTTACAAGACTAGAATCGAACACTGCACTCGATGTCGTTAACCTTAACATGTGATCCGATACAACATGTTAGGGGATACCTTTGTCCTAAGAACCGAACACTGTACAACATGTTATGGGATACCTTTGTTCTAAGAAGATCAGATTGGAACATAACAAGACTAGAATTGAACACTGCACT
Organism: Anabrus simplex; assembly: GCF_040414725.1. Lineage (NCBI taxonomy): Eukaryota > Metazoa > Arthropoda > Insecta > Orthoptera > Tettigoniidae > Anabrus > Anabrus simplex. The sequence goes on from NC_090267.1 coordinate 490,723, forward strand.
CGATACAACATGTAATCAGAACATTGATTGATGTGTTCAGATCACTAAACAAGTAGAACCGAACACTGTACAACATGTTAGGGGATACCTTTGTTTAGATTGAAACTAACAAGACTAGAATCGAACATTGCACTCGATGTCGTTAACCTTAACATGTGATCCGATACAACATGTTAGGGGATACCTTTATCCTAAGAACCGAACACTGTACAACATGTTAGGGGATACCTTTGTTTAGATTGAAACTAACAAGACTAGAATCGAACACTGCACTCGATGTCGTTAACCTTAACATGTGATCCGATACATCATGTTAGGGGATACCTTTGTTCTAAGAAAATTAGATTGAAACATAGCAAGCCTAGAATCGAACACTGTAAGAACATTGTTTGATGTGTTCAGTACAACTTCAATGATTAACACACACTGTGCACATATCGCATAGCTATCTCAAATCAAAAAAAAACACACTGTGCACATATCGCATAGCTAACACTTCAAATGATTTGCTTAGTACGAAAATTAAAAAAATCTATACCGCGTAGCTAACTCGTTCATCGCACTGCTCAGACGCTTAGTAATTGCGAATACACTCATACGAAAATCATGAAAGCACACTGCGTAGCCAACTCGCTCGGCTCACTCGCTTAGTAATTGCAACACTGATACACACACGGATAAGAATGTTCCGAGATACTACATACTTACATGTTTTTTAAGGGGGGTGAAAGATCATAAATTATATGTACACATGTTGTCTCCTCCAAGTTGTAAGATGAAATAGACGCAGTACTGCGAGTTTCCGCTCTAGCTGGCAAACGGAAGTAGCATGATATCTCAGCAAAAACAAAAAAAAAACAAAATACGCGTGAGCTTGCAAGTCAGACACAATGATGGATACCGCGATTCAAATCCTGGCAACTTATGCCGTCGGGAAGGGCATCCGGCTAGATCATGTAATGACGATCGCGCAGGTCTCTCGCCTAGCATTTGCTATTTTTTTTACGTCTTCCAGTTCGAACCCGCTATCTTCCGAAGTAGTGAGAATGATTGAAGAGTGTTTGAGGGTGATTCATTTGTTGGATGGAGGCGTTAAGCTGTGTGCAGGCTTCTTCGGTAGGAGTAGGCTATGTACCGGTACCGGGATATCTAGTTATCGATTTAAAATCCTAGTCAGGAAGGTAACCGGTCGTATAAAACTATGGTGTATGATCTAAGAGGCGGGGTGTGCAAAAAAGCCAGCATTAAGTAAGGGTTGTTGATGTGGGCGTTAAACCTTGTGCAGACTCCTTCGAAAATGATTTTGAGTATAAGACGTTGATGGTGATTCATCTGTCGGATGGAGGTAATAAGCCTTGTGCAGGCTTCTTCGGTAGGAGTAGGCTATATGCTGGAACCGGGATATCTAGTTATCGATTTAAAATCCTAGTCAGGAAGGCCAACAGGTCGTAAAACTATGGTGTATGATCTAAGAGGCGGGGTGTGCTAAAAAAAGCCAGCAATAAGTAAGGGCTGTTGATAGGGGGTGTTAAACCTTGTGCTGACTCCTTCGAAAATGATTTTGAGTACAAGACGTTGATGGTGATTCATCCGTCGGATGGAGGCAATAAGCCTTGTGCTGGCTTCTTCAGTAGGAGTAGGCTATGTGTCGGTACCGGGATATCTAGTTATAAAACCCGCTACAACAAATTTATCGCGTATACTATGATTTCTCGCTGTATCACGAACTATTGTTTTACAGCCGGATGCCCTTCCTGACGCAAACTAAGATTTTAAATCGCAAGAATTTGTTGAGTTGCCCTTCCTGACGCAAAACTAGTAGTATCTAAGCTCTTACATCTTACACTATTGTTTTCGACCGGTTGCCCTTCCTGACGTCAAAGAACTCGGATTAAGAATCTGTTTTACAACTTGAGAATAGGGGCTTACAGCTAGATGCTCTTCTTAGATTTTAAATCGCTGTATCACTACAGCCGGATGCCCTTCCTGACGCAAAACTAAGATTTTAAATCAGAAACAATTTGTTGAGTTGCCCTTCCTGACGCAAAACTGGCAGTATCTAGCCTCTTACATCATGCACTATTGTTTTCGACCGATTGCCCTTCCTGACGTCATACATAGGCTAAATGCTACACATTCCGTGGCAGAGCCGGGAATCGAACTCGGACCTCCGGGGGGTAGCAGCTAATCACACTAACTACTACACCACAGAGGAGGACTATTTCAGTTTTACAGAACAGAATATTTTACAACCTTAATTGGTACTGTGTTTTAACCTCTCCGTACAATCATGATATGTTAAGAGCTTACATGGGCTGAATGCTACTCAGCTAAGAAGACGTTCGTGAGTTACAAGTCGCTTATCAGCACACCGTGTCTTCGTTCAAGGTTACTACTACAGCCGGAAGATACGTGTACAATTTCAGCTAACACATGCATTCCGCGATTCGCTCAGAATGACTGCGTCGATACAACTTCAAAGATTGTAGAACAAACCCATAGCCTACAGTTTAGTTTAGTGTGCATGCCTCTCACCCGGTAGTCTCGGGTTCGATTCTCTTGGGGTTAAAATAAGTTTTACAGAGTTTAAATCGCAAGAATTTGTTGAGTTACCCTTCCTGACGCAAAACTGGCAGTATCTAGCCTCTTGCATCATACACTATAGTTTTCAACCGGTTGCCCTTCCTGACGTCAAAGAACTCGGATTAAAAATCTGTTTTGTTTTAAGACTAGTTGCCCTTCCTGACGCAAAACTGGTAGTATCTAAGCTCTTACATCATACACTATTTTTTTCGACCGGTTGCCCTTCCTCACGTCAAAGAACTCGGATTAAGAATCTGTTTTACAACTTGAGAATCGGGGATTTACAGCTAGATGCACTTCTTAGATTTTAAATCGCTGTATCACGAACTATTGTTTTACAGCCGGATGCCCTTCCTGACTAAGATTTTAAATCGCAAGAATTTCTTGAGTTGTCCTTTCTGATGCAAAACTGGCAGTATCTAGCCTCTTACATCATACATTATTGTTTTCGACCGGTTGCCCTTCCTGACGTCAAAGAACTCGGATTAAGAATCTGTTTTACAACTTCTAACACGGGAATCGGGGATTTACAGCTAGATGCACTTCTTAGATTTTAAATCGCTGTATCACAAACTATTGTTTTACAGCCGGGTGCCCTTCCTGACTAAGATTTTAAATCACAAGAATTTGTTTTAAGACTAGTTGTCCTTCCTGACGCAAAACTGGCAGTATCTAGCCTCTTGCATCATACACTATTGTTTTCGACCGGTTGCCCTTCCTGACGTCAAAAAACTCGGATTAAGAATCTGTTTTACAACTTCTAACACGGGAATCGGGGATTTACAGCTAGATGCTCTTCTTACATTTTAAATCGCTGTATCACGAACTATTGTTTTACAGCCGGATGCCCTTCCTGACACAAAACTAAGATTTTAAATCGCAAGAATTTGTTTTAAGACTCAAGTCTTGTTCCGTTTCTTTCGTAATCCGCAAGTCTAAACATGCATATCGCTGCAAACTCTTGCTTTCGCGATGCGTGTACGATAATTGTTTTCGACCGGTTGCCCTTCCTGACGTCAAAGAACTCGGATTAAGAATCTGTTTTACAACTTGAGAATCGGGGATTTACAGCTAGATGCTCTTCTTAGATTTTAAATCGCTGTATCACGAACTATTGTTTTACAGCCGGATGCCCTTCCTGACGCAAAACTAAGATTTTAAATCGGAAGAATTTTTTGAGTTGCCCTTCCTGACGCACAATTGGCAGTATCTAAGCTCTTACATCATACACTATTGTTTTCGACCTGTTGCCCTTCCTGACGTCAAAGAACTCGGATTAAGAATCTCTATTACAACTTCTAACACGGGAATCGGGGATTTACAGCTAGATGCTCTTCTTAGAGTTTAAATTGCTGTATCACGAACTATTGTTTTACAGCCGGATGCCCTTCCTGACTAAGATTTTAAATCGCAAGAATTTGTTGAGTTGCCCTTCCTGACGCAAAACTGGTAGTATCTAAGCTCTTATATCATACACTATTGTTTTCGACAGGTTGCCCTTCCTGACGTCGAAGAACTTGGATTAAGAATCTCTTTTACAACTGCTAACACGAGAATCGGGGTTTTACAGCTAGATGCACTTCTTATATTTTAAATCGCTGTATCGTGAACTATTGTTTTACAGCTGGATGCCCTTCCTGACGCAAAACTAAGATTTTAAATCGCAAGAATTTGTTTTAAGACTAGTTGCCCTTCCTGACCCAAAACTGGCAGTATCTAGCCTCTTACATCATACACTATTGTTTTCAAACGGTTGCCCTTCCTGACGTCAAAGAACTCGGATTAAGAATCTGTTTTACAACTTGAGAATCGGGGATTTACAGCTAGATGCACTTCTTAGATTTTAAATCGCTGTATCACGAACTATTGTTTTACTGCCGGATGCCCTTCCTGACTAAGATTTTAAATCGCAAGATTTTGTTGAGTTGCCCTTCCTGACGCAAAGCTGGCAGTATCTAGCTTCTTACATCATACACTATTGTTTTCGACCGGTTGCCCTTCCTGACGTCAAAGAACTCGGATTAAGAATCTGTTTGACAACTTCTAACACGAGAATCGGGGATTTACAGCTAGATGCTCTTCTTAGATTTTAAATCGCTGTATCGTGAACTATTGTTTTACAGCCGGATGCCCTTCCTGACGCAAAACTAAGATTTTAAATCGCAAGAATATTTTTTAAGACTAGTTGTCGTTCCTGACGCAAAACTGGCTGTATCCAGCCTCTTACATCATACGCTATTGTTTTCGACCGGTTGCCCTTCCTGACGTCAAAGAACTTGGATTAAGAATCTCTTTTACAACTTCTAACATGAGAATCGGGGATTTACAGCTAGATGCTCGCCGGATGCCCTTCCGGACGGCATAAGTTGCCAGGATTTGAATCGCGGTATCCATCATTGTGTCTGACTTGCAAGCTCACGCGTATTTTTTTTTTTTTTTGCTGAGATATCATGCTATTTCCGTTTGCCAGCTAGAGCGCAAACTCGCAGTACTGCGTCTATTTCATCTTACAACTTGGAGGAGACAACATGTGTACATATAATTTATGATCTTTCACCCCCCCTTAAAAAACATGTAAGTATGTAGTATCTCGGAACATTCTTATCCGTGTGTGTATCAGTGTTGCAATTACTAAGCGAGTGAGCCGAGCGAGTTGGCTACGCAGTGTGCTTTCATGATTTTCGTATGAGTGTATTCGCAATTACTAAGCGTCTGAGCAGTGCGATGAACGAGTTAGCTACGCGGTATAGATTTTTTTAATTTTCGTACTAAGCAAATCATTTGAAGTGTTAGCTATGCGATATGTGCACAGTGTGTTTTTTTGATTTGAGATAGCTATGCGATATGTGCACAGTGTGTGTTAATCATTGAAGTTGTACTGAACACATCAAACAATGTTCTTACAGTGTTCTATTCTAGGCTTGCTATGTTTCAATCTAATTTTCTTAGAACAAAGGTATCCCCTAACATGATGTATCGGATCACATGTTAAGGTTAACGACATCGAGTGCAGTGTTCGATTCTAGTCTTGTTAGTTTCAATCTAAACAAAGGTATCCCCTAACATGTTGTACAGTGTTCGGTTCTTAGGATAAAGGTATCCCCTAACATGTTGTATCGGATCACATGTTAAGGTTAACGACATCGAGTGCAATGTTCGATTCTAGTCTTGTTAGTTTCAATCTAAACAAAGGTATCCCCTAACATGTTGTACAGTGTTCGGTTCTACTTGTTTAGTGATCTGAACACATCAATCAATGTTCTGATTACATGTTGTATCGAGTGCAGTGTTCAATTCTAGTCTTGTTATGTTTCAATCTGATCTTCTTAGAACAAAGGTATCCCATAACATGTTGTACAGTGTTCGGTTCTTAGGACAAAGGTATCCCCTAACATGTTGTATCGGATCACATGTTAAGGTTAACGACATCGAGTGCAGTGTTCGATTCTAGTCTTGTAAGTTTCAATCTAAACAAAGGTATCCCCTAACATGTTGTACAGTGTTCGGTTCTACTTGTTTAGTGATCTGAACACATCAGTCAATGTTCTGATTACATGTTGTATCGAGTGCAGTGTTCAATTCTAGTCTTGTTATGTTTCAATCTGATCTTCTTAGAACAAAGGTATCCCCTAACATGTTGTACAGTGTTCGGTTCTACTTGTTTAGTGATCTGAACACATCAATCAATGTTCTGATTACATGTTGTATCGAGTGCTGTGCTCAATTCTAGTCTTGTTATGTTTCAATCTGATCTTCTTAGAACAAAGGTATCCCCTAACATGTTGTACAGTGTTCGGTTCTACTTGTTTAGTGATCTGAACACATCAATCATTGTTCTGATCACATGTAACGACATCGAGTGCAGTGTTCAATTCTAGTCTTGTTATGTTTCAATCTGATCTTCTTAGAACAAAGGTATCCCCTAACATGTTGTACAGCGTTCGATTCTACTTATGTAGTGTTCTGAACACACCAGACAATGTTTTAATCACATGTTGTATCGAGTATAGTGTTCGATTCTACTTATTTTGTGTTCTGAACACATCAATCAATGTTCTGATCACATGTTGTATTGAGTACTGGCTGTCTCGTAAGGAGCTATGTATAGCCGCCATCTTGCATCCGCCATCTTGCGCAAGCATCTTTAGGGCGTCTCTAGCCAAGGATCCTTAAGCCGCCTCATAAGAGCAACCACCATCTCGCGCAAGCATCCCTAGGGTGTCTCATAAGGAGCCTTGTATAACCGCCATCTTGTGTAAGCATCCCAAGGGCGTCTATGTATAGCGATCATCTTGCATAAGAACCTTTAAGGAGTCATGTATAGCCACCATCTTGTGCAATTAGCGTCGAGAGATGGCTGCTGTAGAATTTTTCTTTTTAAATTATCCACCACCATTTTTCAACTAAAGAGTGTAGCACTGAGGTTTGCGCTGTAAGATGGCGGATGACAGCTGCGCGTGAGTTTGTAAAGCACGTGGAATTTGTCGCCACCACATAGATGGCAGCACGGTGCTCAAAGATGGCGGATGACAGCTAACAGAACTTTTCAAATTACCCGCTACTACAGAGAGCAGCACGGTGCTCTGTTCATTAAAAGATGGCGGATGACAGCTAACGAAATTGCCCCGCATGAGGGCAGCACGGTGCTCTGTTCATTAAAGATGTCGGATGACAGCTAACGAAATTGCCCGCATGATAGCAGCATAGTGCTCTGTTGGTTAAAGATGGCGGGTGACAGCTGTCAAAAGAGCATGTGGCTTTGTTTCCAAACAAGAGCACGTGGAATTTGCCGCCACCGGGCAGCACTGTACTCTGTTGCTTAAAGATGGCGGATGATGGCTGTCAAAAAAAGCGCGTGGGTTTGTAAAGCATGTAGAATTTGCCGCCACCACATAGAGGGTAGCACGGTGCTCAAAGATAGCTGCTGTCAAAAAGCATTTTTTCAAATTATCCGCCGCCACATTTCAACTAAAGATGGCAGCACGGTGCTCAAAGATGGCGGATGATAGCTAACAGAACTTTTCAAATTGCCCACTACTACGTGATTAAGGTAGTAGCCATAAAGAGGGCAGCATGGTGTTCTGTGGATTAAAGATGGCGGATGACAACTGACGAAATTGCCCGCAGCACGGTGCTCTGTTGATTAAAGATGGCGGACGACAGCTGCACATGGCTTTGTTTCCAAACAAGAGCACGTGGAATTTGCCGCTACCGGGCAGCACTGTGATTAAACATGGCGGATGACAGCTGTCAGAAAAGCATATAGGTTTGTAAAGCACGTGGAATTTACCGCCACCACATAGAGGGCAGCACGGTGATTAAAGATGGCGGTTGACAGCTGTCAAAAAAAGCATGTTGATTTGTAAAGCACGTGGAATTTGCCGCCACCACAAAGATTGCAGCACTGTTCTCTGTGGATTAAGGATGGTGGATGACAGCTGTCAGAAAAGCATATCGGTTTGTAAAGCACGTGGAATTTACCGCCACCACATTTCAAAGGTAAGTAGCTAAAGAGGGCAGCACGGTGCTCAAAGATGGCGGATGACAGCTGCACGTAGCTTTGTTTATCTCACGCTAGTGAGGTTAAGTTGGTAGCGCTAAGGTTTAGGCCCGTCAAGATGGCAGTACTGAGGTTAGCGATGCGTTGTTGTCTGTCAAAAAGCACGTGGCTGTCGAATAACACGTGGCTTTGTTTACCTCGCACTAGTTAGGTTAAATGACAGCTGTCAAAAAAGCACGTGGCTGTCAAAAAGCACGTGGATTTGTTAATCTCGCGCTAGTTAGGTTAAGTTGGCACTACTGAGGTTTAGGCCCGGCAAGATGGCAGTACTGAGGTTAGCGATGCATTGTTGTCTGTCAAAAAGCACGTGGCTATCGAAAAACACGTGGCTTTGTTTACCTCGCTCTAGTTAGGTTAAGTGACAACTGTCAAAAAAGCACGTGGCTGTCAAGAAGCACGTGGCTTTGTTTACCTCGCGCTAGTTAGGTTAAGTTGGCACTACTGATGTTTAGGCCCGGCAAGATGGCAGTACTGAGGTTAGCGATGCGTTGTTGTCTGTCAAAAAGCACGTGGCTGTCGGAAAACACGTGGCTTTGTTTACCTCGCTCTAGTTAGGTTAAGTGACAGCTGTCAAAAAAGCACGTGGCTGTCAAAAAGCACGTGGCTTTGTTTACCTCGCGTTAGTTAGGTTAAGTTGGCACTACTGAGGTTTAGGCCCGTCAAGATGGCAGTACTGAGGTTAGCGATGCGTTGTTGTCTGTCAAAAAGCACGTGGCTGTCAAAAAACACGTGGCTTTGTTTACCTCACGCTAGTTAGGTTAATTTGGCACTACTGAGGTTTAGGCCCGTCAAGATGGCAGCAGTGAGGTTAGCGATGCGTTGTTGTCGATGACAGCTGTCAAAAAGCACGTGGCTTTGTTTACAAATTCAAATGTCCCGCCAAAATTCAAATTTCCCGCCAGAATTCAAAGGAGGAGGAGGAGGCCGCCGAACTGTCCTATTATACTACTGCTGTCATCCGCCATCTTTAATCAAGAGAGCACCGTGCTGCCATCTTTAGCTAGATACCTTTGAAATGTGGTGGCTGCAAATTGAAAAATACCACGTGCTCTTGTTTAGTAAACAAACTCACGCGCTTTTTGTCAGCTGTCACCCGCCATCTTACATCGCAAACCTCAGTGCTACACTCTTTAGGTACATACCTTTGAAATATGGTGGCGGATAATTTAAAAAGAAAATTTCTACAGCAGCCATCTCTCGACGCTAATTGCACAAGGTGGTGGCTATACATGACTCCTTAAAGGCGCATATGCTAGATGGCCGCTATACATAGGTACTTATGAGACGCTATTGGAATGCTTGCGCAAGATGGCGGTTATACAAGGCTCCTTATGAGACCCCCTAAGGATGCTTGCGCAAGATGGCATACGCAAGAAGGTGGCTATACATTACTCCCTATCAGACACCTTAAGGGTGCTTGCGCAAGATAACTGCTGCTCTTATGAAGAAAGCTAGCTTGCAGGCTAACGTGTCGTGCTAGTTCGATTCATTAAATTTGGTGCTTAAATGCAAAATGTTAAATATCTTGAAAACGGTGCATCGTAGAGCAAAACGGACAAAACATTTCTGCCTAGAACCTAGCTTCGCAGTATGAGGAACAGGATAGCATAAGAAAAACATAGTTTAATGATGGGATCAACGGTTCGGTTCCTACTTAGACCCTTTAGCATTTGCTCTGTTTTAGATTGTATTGTTCGTAACATGATCAGGTCTAGCTATGGTAGAGAGAATAACGTGTCGTGCAGGTTTGATTTATTAAATTTGGGGCTTAAATGCAAAATGTTAAATATCTCGAAAACAGTGCATCGTAGAGCAAAACGGACAACCTTTTTCCGCCTAACACCCAGGTTGGCAGTATCAGTAACAAGAAATACATAGTCTAATGATCAGATCAACTGTTCGATTCCTACTTAAGCTCTTTGGCATTGGCAGCTATCTAATTCTACAAGATGGTGTCTGCTCTTATGAGACACAAGACGGCTTGAGACGTCCTAGGGATGCTTACGCAAGATGGCGGACACAAAATGGTGACTATACATAGCACCTTATGAGACAGTCTAGGGGTGCTCGCACAAGTTGGCGGCTACTCTTATGAAGATGGCTGGGTTAGAGGCTACTGCGCAAGATAACGGCTGCTGTTATGCATGCGGTGGAGGGCAATTTGAAATTCTATGTGCTTAATCAACAGAGCACCCTGCTGCCCTCTTTATCTGAAATGTGGTGGCGGATAATTTTGAAAAATTCTTTAGACAGCTGTCATCTTTAAACAATGGCGACTACACATAGGATGTTAAGGCCTTATCATTCTCCTCCTCCTCCTCCTCCTCCTCCTTCTCTACCTCCTCCTCCGCCTCTTATGTCATGGCATAGCTTTATATCGAACAAGTTTAAACCTGCATCGCGAAGGAAAGCGTGTGCAGCGATAACATTATTGTGCATGCTTAGACTTGCGAAACATAAGAAGAGTAGAATCAAACGCTGTACTCGATACAACATGTGATGTGTTCAGAACACATAATAAGTGATCAAGTCTAGAATCGAACACTGTATTCAATACATCATGTGTTTAGAACATGTCAGGGGATACCCTTGTTCTAAGATCAGATTGAAACATAACCAGACTAGAATCGAACACTATAATCGATGCTGTTAACTTCAACATGTGATCAGAACATTGATTGATGCGTTCAGAACACAAAATAAGTGATCAAGACTAGAATCGAACACTGTACTCGATACAACATGTGATCAGAACATTGATTGATGTGTTCAGAACACAAAATAAGTGATCAAGACTAGACTCGAACACTGTACTCAATACAACATGTGTTTAGAAAATGTTAGGGGTACCGTTGTTTTAAGAAGATCAGAATGAAACCTAACAAAACTAGAATCGAACACTGTACTCGATGTCGTTAACTTCGACATATGATCAGAACATTGTTTGATGTGTTCAGAACACAAAATAAGTGATCAAGACTAGAATCGAACACTGTACTCAATACAACATGTGTTTAGAACATGTTATGTTCTAAGAAGATCAGATTGAAACATAACAAGACTAGAATCGAACACTGTAATCGATGATGTTAAATTCAACATATGATCAGAACACTGTTTGTTGTGTTCAGAGCAAAGGTACAATTTTAATGATTTGCTTAGTGTAAAGTCAAAAACTATGGAAAAACACTGTGCACATATCGCGTAGCTAACTCGCTCAGTAAACGATATTGCAAAACTACAACTTCAATGATTTGCCTAGTGTAAGAATAAAAAATACTCTGTACACATACTGCGCAGCTAACTCGCTCGCTAAACGATATAGCAAAAGTAGAACTTCAAATGATGTACCTTCCATCATTCGTCTTGTGTGAAAATCAGTCGAACAAATTATCGCATAAACATGTAACATGAAATATCAGTCAACCTGTTGGCATGAGTTACAAGCATGTAGCTTATGCGGGAAGTAAAATTAAACAGAACGCTAGTGCTATAAGAAATACTCTGCTTACATTTAAGTCCCTAGCTCTTGAACAAGCTATTACATAAATATGTAACTTGAAATATCGGTTCGGAAACATATTGTTTCAATCTGTTGACATGGGTTACAAGCATGTAGCTTGTGCAGGCGAGGGCTACTATGCATAATGCTGAGCCGAAAAAAAAGTAATCGTGATAGGGTATGGAACCCAGGGGTTACGTCTTATCAGAAGGGCAAAAAGGATGAAAGGACACTTCCTCCTCCTTACCGCACATTCCTTGTAGGGCTAATTGGCTAAAGGGCTATTGGGCAAAAGGGCTAATGGGCTAAAGGGCTAATAGGCAAAAGGGCTAAAGGAGCGGCAAGCTCATTGACAGCTATCAGCAAGAACGCTTGTACTTTGTTAAGTGTAGAAAATTAATCTTTATTCGTAAATGGTTTTATGTTCAGAACAAGGAATGGAACCTAGGGGTTACGCCATACCTAATAAAATCCCCGAGGTGCGATGAGTTACATTTTTCTAACTAGTGTTTTCTAACACTGAGCTTTTCAAGATGATAGCGGAGAGGTTAGCAATGTTACATTTTTCTAACTAGTGTTTTCTAACACTGAACATTTCAAGATGATAGCAGAGAGGTTAGCAATGTTCTGTTGTTGGATTTTAAATTCCGCGCTACAACATGCATAAGGTGGCAGCCTTGAGGTTTACCGCCGTAAAGATGGCAAGAGTGAGGTTAGCAATGTTCTGTTGCTGGATTTTAAATTGCGCGCTATAACATGCATAAGGTGGCAGCCTTGAGGTTGACCTCCGTAAGGATGGCAGCAGTGAGGTTAGCGACTCTTTCTATTGTCGTTCAAAGTGAGGTTAGGGCTCGTCTAGGAGACAGCTGTCAAAGAAGCACGTGGCTATGTTTACCAAACAAGAGCACGTGGTCGTGACGTCGCGGTCACGTAGTATGCTGCTTCAGCATGCAAAGTTCAATGTCTACACTTACGTAGTTAACACTTTGCTATGTTCACAAGATTTTTACACATAACTATTTTTATGCTTTATGTTCATGCACATAGGTTATTTTAAAATAGCAGCACACGTACAAGCGATGGTCGCACGCTCGCGTAGAAGTTGTTTAGTACGATAGTTGATGTATGCATTATCAAAAGGTGATATGTACACGCTTTTAAACCTTGCTATTCTTACTGCTACTATGTTCGCAAGATTTTGAAACATCGCTATTCTTTGTGCTTTAAGTTCGTTCGCATAGGTCATGCTAAAGTAGCAGCACAAACACATGTGAACATTGTACATTCTAGCGGGATGTGTTTAGTACGATAGTTCATGCAAGCAAAATCGATAGGTGATGTGTACACGCTTTGAAACTTAAGTATTCTTCGTGCTTTAAATTCGTGCACATAGGTTATGCTAAGATAGCAGTACACTCTAGCGGGAGAAGTTTAGTACTCTAGTTGATGCATGTATAATCGATAGGCAATGCGTACACGCTTTTAAAACATTGCTATTTTTACTGCTGCTGCTATGTTCACAAGATTTTTATACATCGCTATTCTTTGTGCTATAAGTTCATGCGTATAAGTTATAGTAAGTTAGCAGCATACTTATAAGGTTGTCGCACGCTCTAGTGGAAGAAGTTGAGTACGAAAGTCGATGCATGCAAAATTGATAGGTGATGTGTACACGCTTTGAACTTGGCTATTCTTTGTGCCTTATGTTCGTGCACATAGGTTATGTTAAGATTGCAGCACATACAAGCAATGATCGCACGCTCTGGTGGAAGAATTTTAGTACAATAGTTAATGCGTGCAAAATTGACAGGTGATGTGTACACGCTTTGAACTTGGCTATTCTTTGTGCTTGATGTTCGTGCACATAGGTTATGTTAAGATTGCACCACACACAAGCAATGATCGCACGCTCTAGTGGAAGAACTTTAGTACAATAGTTAATGCGTGGAAAGTAGTATAATTGGATGGTTCTGGCGCCTCCGCCGCATCCTCCGCCGCCCGCCTCCTCCTCCGCCGCCGCCGCCGCCGCCGGCGCCCGCGGGAAATTTGAATTTTGGCGCGAGATTTGAATTTGTAAACAAAGCCACGTGCTTTATGACAGCTGTCATGGACAACAACGCATCGCTAACCTCACTGCTGCCATCTTGACGGGCCTAAACCTCACTAGTACCAACTTAACCTAACTAGCATGAGGTAAACAAAGCCACGTGTTTTTTGACAGCCACGTGCTTTTTGACAGACAACAACGCATCGCTAACCTCAGTACTGCCATCTTGACGGGCCTAAACCTCAGTAGTGCCAACTTAACCTCACTAGCATGAGGTAAACAAAGCCACGTGCTTTTTGACAGCCACGTGCTTTTTGACAGATTTGTAAACAAAGCCACGTGCTTTTTGACAGACAACAACGCATCGCTAACCTCAGTACTGCCATCTTGACGGACCTAAACCTTAGTGGTACCAACTTAACCTAACTAGCGCGAGGTAAACAAAGCCACGTGTTTTTTAACAGCCACGTGCTTTTTGACAGATTTGTAAACAAAGCCACGTGCTTTTTGACAGACAACAACGCATCGCTAACCTCAGTACTGCCATCTTGACGGGCCTAAACCTTAGTGGTACCAACTTAACCTAACTAGCATGAGATAAACAAAGCCACGTGCTTTTTGACAGCCACGTGCTTTTTGACAGCTGTCATCCGCCATCTTTAAACTACAGAGCACCGTGCTGCCCTCTTTCGTCACCTGTCATCGGCAGTGCTGCCATCTTGACGGACCTAAACCTTAGTGCTACCAACTTAACCTCAATAGCTCGAGATAAACAAATCCACGTGCTTTTTGACAGCTACGTGCTTTTTTGATAGCGGTCATCCGCCATCTTTAATCTATAGAGCACAGTGCTGCCCTCTTTAGCTACTTACCTTTGAAATGTGGTGGCGGATAATTTGAAAAAGTGCTTTTCGACAAGCAGCCATCTTTAATCCAGAGAGAACAGTGCTGCCCTCTATGTGGTGGCGGCAAATTGAAAAATTCTACGTGCCCTTGTTTGAAAACAAACTCACGTGCTTTTTTGACAGCTACCATCCACCATCTTTAATCAACAGAGCACAGTGCTGTACTCTTTAGCTAGATACCTTTGAAATGTGGTGGCGGCAATTTGAAAAATTCTATGTGCTCTTGTTGGGAAACAAAGCCACGCTACAACATGCATAAGGTGGCAGCCTTGAGGTTTACCGCCGTAAAGATGGCAAGAGTGAGGTTAGCAATGTTCTGTTGCTGGATTTTAAATTGCGCGCTATAACATGCATAAGGTGGCAGCCTTGAGGTTGACCTCCGTAAAAATGGCAGCAGTGAGGTTAGCGACGCTCTATTGTCCTTCAAAGTGAGGTTAGGGTTCGTCAAGAAGACAGCTGTCAAAAAAGCACGTGGCTATGTTTACCAAACAAGAGCACGTGGTCGTGACGTCACGGTCACGTAGTATGCTGCCTCAGCATGCAAAGTTCAATGTCTACACCTACGTAGTTAACACTCTGCTATGTTCACAAGATTTTTATACATCACTATTCTTTATGCTTTATGTTCATTCACATAGGCTATGCTAAGATAGCAGCGCAAACACATGCGAACTTTATACATTCTAATGGAATAAGTTTAGTACTGTGTGCATCATGGATACATGATGTGTGCACGCATTTAATCTTGACTATACGTAATGCTGCTGCTTTGTTTACAAGATTTTTATACATTGCTATTCTTTATGCTTTAAGTTCGTGCACGCACAAGCGATACTCGTACGCTCTAGCAGGAGAAGTTTAGTACGATATTCGATACATACATTATCGATAGGTGATGTGTACACGCTTTAGAACATAGCTCATCTTTATGCTTTAAGTTCGTGCACATGGGTTAGGGATACACAAAAGCGATTGCTACATGCTCTAGCGGAAGAAGTCTAGTACGATAGTCGATGCATGTAAAATCGATAGGTTATGCTAAGATAGCAGCACACTTACATGATTGTAGCACAATCTAGTGGGAAAAGTTTAGTATGATAGTCGTTTCGTGCAAAATCATTAGGTAATGTGTAAACGCTTTGAAACAAGGCTATTCTTTGTACTTTCAGTTCATGCATCTTAGTTATGATAAGATAGCAGCACAACCTAGCGGAAGAAGTTTAGTACAATATTTGTTGCATGCAAATCGATAGGTAATGTGTACACACTTTGAAACATGGCTATTCTTTTTACTTTAAGGTCACGCGTATAGGTTATGCTAGGATAGCAGCACAATCTAGCGGGAGGAGATTAGTACGAGAGTCAATGCATGCAAAATCCATAGGTAATGTGTACATGCTTTGAAACATGGCTATTCTTTGTACTTTTAAGTTCATGCGTATAAGTTATGCTAAGATGCCAGCACAATCTACCGGAAGAAGTTTAGTACGATATTTGTTGCATGCAAAGTCGATAGGTAATGTGTACACGCTTTGAAACATGGCTATTCTTTGTACCTTAGGGTCATGTGTATAGGTTATGCTAAGATAGAAGCACAATCTAGCGGAAGAAGTTTAGTACGAGAGTCGATGCTTGCAAAATCGATAGGTAATGTGTACATGCTTTGAGACATAGCTATTCTTTGTACTTTAAGTTCATGCGTCCTAGTTATGCTAAGATAGCAGCACAATCTACCTGCAGAAGTTTAGTACGAGAGTCGATAAATGCAAATTCGATAGTTGATGTGTACACGCTTTGAAACATGACTAATCATTGTACTTTAAGTTCATTGGTATAGGTTATGCTAAGATAGCAGCACGAACTAGCGGAATAAATTTAGTACGAGATTCGATGAATGCAAAATCAATAAGTAATGTGTACACGCTTTGAAACATGGCTATTCTTTGTACTTTAAGTTCATGTGTATAAGTTATGCTAAGATAGCAGAGCAACCTAGCGGTAGAAGTTTAGTACAATATTTGTTGCATGCAAAGTCGATAGGTAATGTGTACACGCTTTGAAACATGGCTATTCATTGTACTTTAATTTTATGGGTATAGGTTATGCTAAGATAGCAGCACTATCTAGCGGATGAAGTTTAGTTCGATGGTCGATGCATGTAAAATCGATAGGTGATGTGTACACGCTTTGAAACATGGCAATTCAAACTGCTGCTCTGTTCCCAAGACTTTTAAGCATAGCTAATCCTAATGCTACTCTTAACGACGTCGAGCTAAGGATTGATTACGTGACCGTGACGTCACAGCCACGTGCCCTTGTTTGGTAAACATAGCCACGTGCTTTTTTGACAGCTGTCTTCTTGACGAACCCTAACCTCACTTTGAAGGACAATAGAGCGTCGCTAACCTCACTGCTGCCATTTTTACGGCGGTAAACCTCAAGGCTGCCACCTTATGCATGTTATAGCGGAGAATTTTAAAAATCCAACAACGGAACATTGCTAACCTCACTCTTGTCATCTTTACGGCAGTAAACCTCAAGGGCTGCCACCTTATGCATGTTGTAGCGCGGAATTTAAAATCCAATAACAGAACATTGCTAAACTCTCTGCTATCATCTTGAAAAGTTCAGTGTTCCAAACACTAGTTCGAAAAACGTAACTCATCGCACCTCGGGGATTTTATTAGTTAAGACGTAACCCCTAGGTTCCATTCCTTGTTCTGAACATAAAACCATTTACCAATAAAGATTAATTTTCTACACTTAACAAAGTACAAGCGTTCTTGCTGATAGCGATCGATGAGGTTGTTGCACCTTTAGCCCTTTTGCCCTTTAGCCCATTAGCCCTTTAGCCCTTTAGCCCATTAGCCCTTTAGCCCATTAGCCCTTTAGCCAAGGAATGTGCGGTAAGGAGGAGGAAGAGTCCTTTCATCCTTTTTGCCCTTCTGATAAGATGTAACCCCTGGGTTCCATACCCAATCACGATTTTTTTTTTCAGCCATGTTTATGCGATAACTTGTTCGACTGATTTTTACACACAAGACGTACGATGGAAGGTAAATAATTTGAAGATATACTTTGGCTATATCGTTTACCGAGCGAGTTAGCTGCGCAAATCATCAAAATTGTACTTTTGCTCTGAACACATCAAACAATGTTCTGATCATATGTTGAGGTTAACAACATCGATTACAGTGTTCGATTCTAGTCTTGTTATGTTTCATTCTGATCTTCTTAGAACAAGGGTACCCCCTAACATGTTCTAAACACATGTTGTATTGAGTACAGTGTTCGATTCTAGTCTTGATCACTTATTTCGTGTTCTGAACACATCGATCAATGTTCTGATCACATGTTGTATCGAGTACAGTGTTCGATTCTAGTCATGATCACTTATTTTGTGTTCTGAACACATCAATCAATGTTCTGATCACATGTTGAAGTTAACAACATCGATTACAGTGTTCTATTCTAGTCTTGTTATGTTTCAATCTGATCTTCTTAGAACAAGCGTATCCCCTGACATATTCTAAACACATGATGTATTGAGTACATTGTTCGATTCTAGTCTTGATCACTTATTTTGTTTTCTGAACGCATCAATCAATGTTCTGATCACATGTCGTATCGAGTACAGCGTTTGATTCTACTCTTCTTATGTTTCGAAAGTCTAAACATGCACAATAATGTTATCGCTGCACACGCTTGCCTTCGCGATGCAGGTTTAAACTTGTTCGATATAAAGCTATGCCTTGACATAAGAGGCGGAGGAGGAGGTAGAGAAGGAGGAGGGGGATGAGGAGGAGGAGGAGGAGGAGGAGGAGGAGGAGGAGGAGGAGAATGATAAGGCCTTAACAGCCTATGTATAGTCGCCTTTGTTTAAAGATGATAGCTGTCAAAAGAATTTTTCAAATTATCCACCACCACATTTCAGCTAAAGAGGGCAGCAGGGTGCTCTGTTGATTAAGCACATAGAATTTCAAATTGCCCTCCACCACATGCATAACAGCAGCTGTTATCTTGCGCAGTAGCCTCTAAGCTAGCTTTCTTCATAAGAGTAGCCGCCATCTTGTGCGAGCACCCCTAGGCCGTCTCATAAGGAGCTATGTAGTCACCATTTTGTGTCTGCCATCTTGCGTAAGCATCCCTAGGACGTCTCAAGGCATCTTGTTTCTCATAAGAGCAGCCACCATCTTGTAGAAATAGATAGCTGCGAATGGCAAAGGGCTTAAGTAGGAATCGAACCGTTGATCTCATCATTAGACTATGTTTTTTCTTGTTCCTGATACTACGAACCTACGTATTAGGCGGAAAAATTTTGTCCGTTTTGCTCTACGATGCATCGTTTTCGAGATATTTAACATTTTGCATTTAAGCCTCCAAATTTAATGAATCGAACCTGCACGGTACGTTATACTCTCTACCATAGCTAGACCTGATCATGTTACGAAGACTCGCTTCAATACAAGCTAAAACAGAGCAAATGCCAAAGGGCCTAAGTAGGAACCGAACCGTTGATCCATCATTAGACTATGATTTTCTTGTTCCTCATACTGCGAACCTAGGTATTAGGCAGAAAAAGTTTGTCCGTTTTGCTCTACGGTGCACCGTTTTCGATATATCTAACATTTTGCATTTAAGCCCTAAATTTACTGACTCGAACTATCACGACACGTTAGCCTCTAAGCTAAGAGTAGCAACCATCTTGCGCAGGCACCCTTAAAGCGTCTCATAAGGAGTTGTGTATAGCCGCCATCTTGTGTCCGCCATCTTGCGCAAGCATCCTTAGGGCGTCTCAAGCTATCTTGTGCAAGGACCCTTAAGCCATCCCATAAGAGCAGCCGCTATCTTGCGCAAGCATCCCTAGGGCATCTCATAAGGAGCCATGTATAACTGCCATCTTGCGCAAGCATCCCAAGGGCGTCTCATAAGAACCTGTGTATAGCAGCCATCTTGCGTAAGCACCCTTAAGGAGTCATGTATAGCCGCCATCTTATGCAATTAGCGTCGAGAGAGGGCTGCTGTAGAATTTTTCTTTTTAAATTATCCGCCACCACTATTCAAAGGTATCTAGCTAAAGATGGCAGCACTGCGGATGACAGGTGACGAATTTACATCTACTACGATAAAGAGGGCAGCACGGTGCTCTCTGTATTAAAGATGGCGGATGACAGCTGTCAAAAAAGCACATGGCTATGTTTACCAAACAAGAGCACGTGGAATTTGCCGCCATCACATTTCAAACTAAAGAGGGTAGCACTATGCTCTGTTGATTAAAGATGGCGGATGGTAGCTGTCGAAAAAGCACGTGAGTTTGTTTCCAAACAAGAGCACGTGGAATTTTTCAATTTGCCGCCACCACATTTCAAAGGTATCTAGCTAAAGATGGCAGCACAGTGCTCTCTTGATTAAAGATGGCGGATGATAGCTAACAGAACTTTTCAAATTGCCCGCTACTACGTGCTTAAGGTAGTAGCCACAAAGAGGTCAGCATGGTGTTCTGTGGATTAAAGATGGCGGATGACAGGTGATGAAATTGCCCGCATGATAGTAGCACAGTGCTCTGTTGATTAAAGATGGCGGATGACAGCTGTCAAAAAAGCACATGGCTTTGTTTCCAAACAAGAGCACGTGGAATTTGCCGCCACCACATTTCAACTAAAGATGGCAGCACGGTGCTCTCTTGATTAAAGATGGTGGATGATAGCTAACAGAACTTTTCAAATTGCCCGCTACTACATGCTTAAGTTAGTAGCCATAAAGAGGGCAGCACGGTGTTCTGTAGATTAAAGATGGCGGGTGATAGGTGATGAAATTGCCCGCATGATAGCAGCACGGTGCTCTGTTGATTAAAGATGGCGGATGACAACTGTCAAAAAAGCACATGGCTTTGTTTCCAAACAAGAGCACGTGGAATTTACCACCACCACATTTCAAACTAAAGAGGGCAGCACTGTGCTCTATAGATTAAAGATGGCGGATGACAGCTGTCAAAAAGCACGTGAGTTTGTTTTCAAACAAGGGCACGTAGAATTTTTCAATTTGCCGCCACCACATAGAGGGCAGCACTGTTCTCTCTGGATTAAAGATGGCTGCTTGTCGAAAAGCATTTTTCAAATTATCCGCCACCACATTTCAAAGGTAAGTAGCTAAAGAGGGCAGCACTGTGCTCTATAGATTAAAGATGGCGGATGACCGCTATCAAAAAAGTACGTAGCTGTCAAAAAGCACGTGGATTTGTTTATCTCGAGCTAGTGAGGTTAAGTTGGTAGCACTAAGGTTTAGGTCCGTCAAGATGGCAGCACTGCCGATGACAGGTGACGAAAGAGGGCAGCACGGTGCTCTGTAGTTTAAAGATGGCGGATGACAGCTGTCAAAAAAGCACGTGGCTGTCAAAAAGCACGTGGCTTTGTTTATCTCATGCTAGTTAGGTTAAGTTGGTACCACTAAGGTTTAGGCCCGTCAAGATGGCAGTACTGAGGTTAGCGATGCGTTGTTGTCTGTCTAAAAGCACGTGGCTTTGTTTACAAATCTGTCAAAAAGCACGTGGCTGTTAAAAAACACGTGGCTTTGTTTACCTCGCGCTAGTTAGGTTAAGTTGGTACCACTAAGGTTTAGGTCCGTCAAGATGGCAGTACTGAGGTTAGCGATGCGTTGTTGTCTGTCAAAAAGCACGTGGCTTTGTTTACAAATCTGTCAAAAAGCACGTGGCTGTCAAAAAGCACGTGGCTTTGTTTACCTCATGCTAGTGAGGTTAAGTTGGCACTACTGAGGTTTAGGCCCGTCAAGATGGCAGTACTGAGGTTAGCGATGCGTTGTTGTCTGTCAAAAAGCACGTGGCTGTCAAAAAACACGTGGCTTTGTTTACCTTACGCTAGTTAGGTTAAGTTGGTACTAGTGAGGTTTAGGCCCGTCAAGATGGCAGCAGTGAGGTTAGCGATTCGTTGTTGTCGATGATAGCTGTCAAAAAGCACGTGGCTTTGTTTACAAATTCAAATCTCGCGCCAAAATTCAAATTTCCCGCGGGCGGCGGCGGCGGCGGCGGCGGAGGAGGCGGGCGGCGGAGGATGCGGCGGAGGCGCCAGAACCATCCAATTATACTACTGTGGAAAATTGACAGGTGATGTGTACACGCTATTCTTTGTGCTTTAATTTCACACACATAGTTAGCAGCACACAATTGCGAACGTTGTACACTCTAGCGGTAGATGTTTAGTACGATAGTTAATGCATGCAAAATCGATAGGTGACGTGTTCGCGCTTTAGAACATAGCTCTTCCTTGTGATTTAAGTTTATACACATAGGTTAGCAATACACATATGCAATCGTTGTACTCTCTGGCGGTAAAAAATAGTCGATGCCTGCAAAATCAATAGGTGATGTGTACACGCTGTTAAACGTAATTCCTCATGCTTTAAGTTCGTGCGTATAGGTTATGCTAAGATAACAGTACAATCTACCGGAAGAAGTTCAGGGTGATCTGTACACGCTTTGAAACACGGCTATTCTTTGTACTTTAAGTTCATGGGTATAGGTTATGCTAAGGTAGCAGCACAATCTGGCCGAAGAAGTTTAGTACGAGAGTCGATGCATGCAAAATCGATAGGTGATGAGTACACGCTTTGAAACATGGCTATTCTTTGTACTTTAAGTTTACGGGATATAGATTATGCTATGATAGCAGCACAATCTAGCGGAAGAAGTTTAGTACGAGATTCGATGCATGCAGAATCAATAAGTAATGTGTACACGCTTTGAAACATGGCTATTCTTTGTACTTTAAGTTCATGCGTATAAGTTATGCTAAGATAGCAGCACAATCTAGCGGATGAAGTTTAGTGCGATATTTGATGGATGCAAAATCGATAGATGATGTGTACACGCTTTGAAACAGGCTATTCCTTGTACTTTCAGTTTATGGGTATAGGTTGTGCTAAGATAGCAGCACAATCTAGCGGAAGAAGTCTAGTACGAGATTCGATGCATGTAAAATCGATAGGTGATGTGTACACGCTTTAAAACGTGGCTATTCATACTGCTGCTCTGTTCCCAAGATTTTTAAATATAGCTAATCATAATGTTGCTCTTAACGACGTAGAGCTAAGGAATGATTACGTGACCGTGACGTCACGACCACGTGCTCTTGTTTGGTAAACATAGCCACGTGCTTTTTTGACAGCTGTCTTCTTGACGAACCCTAACCTAACTTTGAAGGACAATAGAGTGTTGCTAACCTCACTGCTGCCATCTTTACGGCGGTAAACTTTAAGGTTGCCACCTTATGCATGTTATTGCGCGGAATTTAAAATCCAGCAACAGAACATTGCTAACCTCACTCTTGCCATCTTTACGGCGGTAAACCTCGAGGCTGCCACCTTATGCATGTTCTAGCGCTGAATTTAAAATCCAACAACAGAACATTGCTAACCTCTCTGCTATCATCTTGAAAAGTTCAGTGTTTCAAACACTAGTTAGAAAAATGTAACTCATCGCACTACGGGGATTTTATTAGGTAAGACGTAACCCCTAGGTTCCATTCCTTGTTCTGAACATAAAACCATTTACGAATAAAAATTAATTTTCTACACTTAACAAAGTACAAGCGTTCTTGCTGATAGCGATCGATGAGGTCGCTCCTTTAGCCCTTTTGCCTATTAGCCCTTTAGCCCATTAGCCCTTCTGCCCATTAGCCCCTTAGCCAATTAGCCCGACAAGGAATGTGCGCTAAGGAGGAGGAAGAGTCCTTTCATCCTTTTTGCCCTTCTGATAAGACGTAACTTCTGGGTTCCATACCCTATCACGATTACTCTTTTTCGGCTCAGCATTTTGCATAGTAGCCCTTGCCTGCACAAGCTACATGCCTGTAACCCATGACAACAGATTGGAACAATATGTTTCCGAACCGATATTTCATGTTACATATTTATGTAATAGCTTGTTCAAGAGCTAGGGACTTAAATGTAAGCAGAGTATTTCTTATAGCACTAGCGTTCTGTTTAATTTTACTTCCCGCATAAGCTACACGCCTGTAACCCATGCCAACAGATTGACTGATATTGCATGTTAAATGTTTATGCGATAACTTGTTTGACTGATTTTCACACAAGACGAATGATGGAAGGTAAATCATTTGAAGTTGTACTTTTGCTATATCATATAGCGAGCGAGTTAGCTGCGCAGTATGTGTACAGTGTGTTTTTTTCTTACACTAGGCAAATAATTGAAGTTGTAGTTTTGCAATATCGTTTACTGAGCGACTTAGCTACGCGATATGTGCACAGTGTGTTCCATAGTTTTTGATTTTTACACTTAGCAAATCATTAAAATTGTACTTTTGCTCTGAACACATCAAACAATGTACTGATCATATGTTCAAGTTAACAAAATCGATTACAGTGTTCGATTCTAGTCTTGTTATGTTTCATTCTGATCTTCTTAGAACAAGGGTAACCCCTAACATGTTCTGAACACATGTTGTATTGAGTACAGTGTTCGATTCTAGTGTTGAGCACTTATTTTGTGTTCTGAACACATCAATCATTGTTCTGATCACATGTTGAAGTTAACAACATCGATTACAGTGTTCGATTCTAGTCTTGTTATGTTTCAATCTGATCTTATTAGAACAAGGGTATCACCTGGCATGTTCTAAACACATGATGTATTGAGTACAGTGTTCGATTCTAGTCTTGATCACTTATTATGTGCTCTGAACACATCAATCAATGTTCTGATCACATGTTGTACCGAGTACAGCGTTTGATTCTACTCTTCTTATGTTTCGCAAGTCTAAACATGCGCAATAATGTTATCGCTGCACACGCTTGCCTTCGCGATGCAGGTTTAAACTTGTTCGATAGAAAGCTATGCCTTGACATACGAGGCGGAGGAGGAGGAGGTAGAGGTGGAGGAGGAGGAGAATGATAAGGCCTTAACAGCCTATGTATAGTCGCCACTGTTTAAAGATAACAGCTGTCAAAATAATTTTTCAAATTATCCGCCACCACATTTCAGCTAAAGAGGGCAGCAGTGTGCTCTGTTGATTAAGCACATGGAATTTCAAATTGCCCTCTACCGCATGAATAACAGCAACAGTTATCTTGCGCAGTAGCCTCTAACCTAGCCATCTTCATAAGAATAGCCGCCATCTTGTGCGAGCACCCCTAGGCTGTCTCAGAAGGAGCTATGTATAGTCACAATTTTGTGTCTGCCATCTTGTGCAATCCTCCCTAGGACGTCTCAAGCCATCTTGTGTCTCATAAGAGCAGCCACCATCTTGTAGAATTAGATAGCTGCCAATGCCACAGGGCTTAATTAGGAATCGAACCGTTGATCTGATAATTAGACTGTGTTTTCCTTGTTTCTGATACTGCGAACCTGGGGACTAGGCAGAAAAATGTGCGTTTTGCTCTACGATGCACCGTTTTCGAGATATTTAACATTTTGCATTTAAGCCCCAAATTTAATGAATCGAACCTGGACGACACGTTATACTCTCTACCATAGCTAGACCTGATCATGTTACGAAGACTTGCTTCAATATAAGCTAAAACAGAGCGAACGCCAAAGAGCCTAAGTAGGAACCGAACCGTTGATCTCATCTTTAGACTATGTTTTTCTTATGCTATCATGTTCGTCATACTGCGAACCGAGGTATTGGGCAGAAATATTTTGTCCGTTTTGCTCTACGATGCACCGTTTTCGAGATATTTAACATTTTGCATTTAAGCCCCAAATTTAATGAATCGAACTAGCACGACACGTTAGCCTCGAAGCTAACTTTCTTCATAAGAGCAGCAGCCATCTTGCGCAAGCACCGTTAAGATGTCTCATAAGGAGTCATGTATAGCGGCCATCTTGCGTCCGCCATCTTGCGCAAGCATCCTTAGGGCGTCTCTAGACATCTTGTGCAAGGTCCCTTAAGCCGCCTCATCAGTGTAACCGCAATCTTGCGCAAGCATCCCTAGGGTGTGTCATAAGGAGCCTTGTATAACCGCCATCTTGCGCAAGCATCCCAATGGCGTCTCATAAGAACCTATGTATAGCGTCAATCTTGCATATGCACCTTTAAGGAGTCATGTATAGCCACCATCTTGTGCCATTAGCGTCGAGAGATGGCTGCTGTAGAAATTTACTTTTTAAATTATCCGCCACCATATTTCAAAGGTATGTACCTAAAGAGTGTAGCACTGAGGTTTGCGATGTAAGATGGCGGATGACAGCTGACGACAGAGGGCAGCACTGTGCTCTATTGATTAAAGATGGCGGATGACAGCTGTCAAAAAAGCACGTGGCTTTGTTTCGAAACAAGAGCACATAGAATTTTTCACATTGCCGCCACCGCATTTGAAAGGTATCTAGCTAAAGAGTGCAGCACTGAGGTTTGTGATGCAAGATGGCGGATGACAGCTGTCAGAAAAAAGCACGTGAGTTTGTTTCCAAACAAGAGCATGTGGAATTTGCCATCGCCGCAAAGAGGGCAGCACCGTGCTCTCTTGATTAAAGATGGCTGCTGTCACGCGGAATTGCCTGCGACCACATTTCAAAGGTATCTAGCTAAAGAGGGCAGCACGGTACTCTCTGGGTTAAAGATGGCTGCTGTCAAAAAACATTTTTCAAATTATCCGCCACCACATTTCACAGGTAAGTAGCTAAAGAAGGCAGTACTGTGCTCTATAGTTTAAAGATGGCGGATGACAGCTGTCAAAAAAGCACGTGGTTTTTTTTACCGATTCAAATCTCGCGCTAGTGAGGTTTAGTTGGTACCACTCAGGTGTATTGCCGTCAAGGTGGCAGTACTGAGGTTAGCGATGCGTTGTTGTCGATGATAGCTGTCAAAGAGCACGTGGCTTCTTTTACCAATTCAAATTTCCCGTGGGAGGGGGAGCAGGACCCTGGGAAGGCTCCCGGGAGTAGGAGGAGGCATGGGCCCTTGGGAAGGCCCCTCGGAAGGAGGAGGAGGAATGGGCCCCTCGGAAGGCCCCTCGGGAGTAGGAGGAGGCCCCTGGGAGCCCGGAGGCGGAGGCAGCGGCCGAACCATCCAATTATACCACTATCGGCATTGTGCAGTTGACTCGGAACGAAATTGTATCTATCAATTATGCGCATTGACACGCATCTAAAGTTTTCTGCTGCACCGCTGTCACCACTTAGTTCTTCTCCTCCGATGTTCAATTCTCGAATGCCATGTCTGTCCTTAAATCTCTGTAGCCAACCATTGGACGCTGGTGAGGACACTGAGAGCCCCATCTTTTCGTGAAATATTTGTCCTAACTTGTTATCATAGGACCACTAATAGGTTCACCTTCGCCTCTCTTTTGCTGAAACCACGTGAATAACGCAGCGTCCAGTTTTTTTAAAGATGATGCTTCCATTGTTTTCCTTATAGCGAGTCCATGCGAACTATCAGAACTCGCCGCAAACTGCAACACTTTGTGTTTATTCTTCATTAGGTCCCGCACTGTTGTCAGTAGGTATATTGGATCGTTCGGCGGCCGCCGCCACCGGGCTCCCAGGGGCCCGCTCCTACGCCGCGACCCGAGGGCCTTCCCATGGGCCCGCTAATCCCCAGCCACCCGGGAGCCCTTCCCAGGGGCTCGCTCCTCCACCCGCGAGAATTTTGAATTGTAAACAAAGCCTCGTGCTTTTTGACTGCTATTACAACAACGACAACAACAACAACAACGCATCGCTAACCTCCCTGCTGCCATCTTGACGGGCCTAAACCTCAGTGCTGCCAACTTAACCTAACTAACGCGAGATTTGAATCGGTATACAAAGCCACGTGATTTTTGACAGCTATCATCGACAACGCATCGCTAACCTCAGTGCTGCCATCTTAACGGGCCTAAACTTCAATGCTGCCAACTTAACCTTACTAGCGCGAGATTTGAATCGGTAAACGAAGTCACGTGCTTTTTTGACAGCTATCATCCGCCATCTTTAATCAAGAGAGCACCGTGATGCCCTCTTTAGCGTAGTAGCGAGCAATTTCGTCAGCTGTCATCCGCCATCATTAATCAACAGAACACCGTGCTGCCCTCTTTATAGCTACTACCTTAAGCCCGTAGTAGCGGGTAATTTGAAAAGTTCGGCTAGTTGTCTTCCACCATCTTGCATCACAAGCCTCAGTGCTGCACTCTTTAGTTTGTTACTTATGAAATGTGGTGGCGGCAAAATCCACGTGACAGCTGTCATCTGCCATCTTTAATCAAGAGAGCACCGTGCTGCGCTCTTTAGCTACAGACCTTTGAAATGTGGTGGCGGCAAATTCGAAGTGCTTTTTTGGACAGCTGTCATCCGCCATCTTGCATTACAAACCTCAGTGCTGCACTCTTTAGCTACTTGCTGAATTAGTAAACAAAGCCACGTGCTTTTTTGACAGCCATCTTGCATCGCTAACCTCAGTGCTGCACTCTTTAGCTACTTACCTTTGAATTGTGGTAGCGGACAATTTGAAAATTCTACAGCAGCCATCTCTAATCAAGAGAGCACCCTGCTGCCCTCCTTAGGTATATACCTTTGAAATATGGTGGCGGCAATTTAAAAATATTCTATTTGACAAGCAGCCATCTTTAATCAACAGAGCACCGTGCTGCTATCTTTATCGTAGGAGCGGGCAATTTCTACGTAACAGTTGTCATCCGCCATCTTGAATCGAAAACCTCAGTGCTGCACTCTTTACCTACTACCTTTGAAATATGGTGGCGGATAATTTAAAAAATCTACAGCAGCCATCTCTCGACGCTAATTGCTCAAGATGGCGACTATACATGATTCCTTAAGGGTGCTGACGCAAGATGGCTGCTATACATAGTTTCTTATGAGACTCCCTTGGGATGCTTGCGCAAGATGGTGGCTATACATGACTCCTTATGAGACGCCCTAGGGATGCTTGCGCAAGATGGCGACTGCTCTTATGAGACGTCTTAAGGGTGCTTGCACAAGATGGCTTGAGACTCCCTAAGGATGCTTGCGCAAGATGGCGGACACAAGATGGCGGCTATACACGACTCCTTATGAGACGCCTTAAGAGCGCTTGTGCAAGATGGCTGCTGCTCTTATCAGGAAAGCTAGCTTAGATGCTAACGTGCCGTGCTAGTTCGATTTATTAACTTTGGGGCTTAAATGCAAAATGTTAAATATCTCGAAAACGGTGCGTCGCAGAGCAAAACAGACAAAAATTTTCCGCCAAATACGTAGGTTCGCATTATGAGGAACATGATAACATAAAGGAAACAGAGTTTAGTGGTGAAATCAACGGTTCGGTTCCCACTTAGGCCCTTTAGCATTTGCTCTGTTTTAACTTGTAGTGAAGCAAGTTTTTGTAACATGATCAGGTCTAGCTATGGTAGAGAGTATAACGTGCCGTGCTGGTTCGATTAATTAAATTCGAGGCTTAAATGCAAAATGTTAAATGTCTCCAAATCGGTGCATCGTAGAACGAAACGGACAAAATTTCTCTCCCCAATACCTAGGTTCGCTGTATTAGGAACATGATAGCATAAGGAAAATGTAGTTTAAGGATGAGATCAACGGTTCGGTTCCTACTTAGACCCTTTGGCATTGACGGCTATCTAATTCTACAAGATGACGGTTATACATAGCTCCTTATGAGACGGCTTAAGAGCGCTTCCACAAGATGGCTGCTGCTCTTATGAGACGCCCTAGGGGTGCTTGCGCATGGTAGCAGCGACAAGACGGTGACTATGCACAGCTCCTTATTATACGGCCTAGGGGTTGTCGCACAAGATGGTGGCTGCTCTGATGAAGAAAGCTACTTTAGAGGCTGCTGTGAAAGATGGCGGTTGCTGTTATGCATACGGTGGAGGGCAATTTGAAATTCCACGTGCTCTTGTTTGTAAAATTCGACGTGCTATTTTTTACAGCTCTCAGCCTTAATCAACTGAACATCATGCAGGTATCTTTACAGCACTAAACCTCATACCTTTGAAATGTGGTGGTGTTTAATTTAAAAAATTCTACGTGCTTCTTCTTGACAGCAGCTATCTTTAAACAATACCGGCTATATATAAGCTGCTAAGGCCTCCTCTTATGTCAAGGCATAACTCTATCGAATAAGTTTAACCCTGCATCACGAAGGCAAGAGTGTGCAGCGATAACATTATTATCCATGTTTAGACTTGCAAATCACAAAGTAGGTGACTGAAACATAACAAGAGTAGAATCGAACACTGCTGTCGTTGTCGTTAACTTCATCATGTGATCGGAAGATTGATTGAAGTGTTCAGAACACTAAATAAGTGATCAATACTAAAATAGAACACTGTACTCGATACATGTGTTTAGAACATGTCAGCGGATACCTTTGTTCTAAGAAGATTAGATTACCGCACATTCCTTCTAGGGCTAATAGGCTAAAGGGCTAAAGGGCAAAAGGGCTAATGGGCTAATGGGAAAAAGGGCTAAAGGGCTAAAGGGCTAAAGGGCTAGGGTGCCTCTCCTCTCTTTATCCGGGCTTGAGACCGGCTCTACAACTAGAGGCGGATTTAACTCCCTAAGGAAGGGAGAATGTTGGAAAATAATCTAAGCAATGATCTGTTGTTGGATTTTAAATTCCGCGCTACGACATGCATAAGGTTGAGGCTTAGCGCCGTAAAGATGGCAGCAGTGAGGGTAGCGATGCTCTATTGTTCTTCAAAATGAGGTTAGCGTCCGTCAAGAAGACAGCTGTCAAAAACGCACGTGGCTTGTTTACCAACAAGAGCACGTTGTCTTCTCCCTTGTTGTCTAGGCCTGCTACAAGTTCTGTTACTAAGCACAAACTTCAAGATAAAGAGAGGCAAGATCATGATTATGATAATAAGGATAATGATGTTGATCAAAACAGTAGTAAAGGAAAAGTAGAAGAAGAAGAAAATCTTAATGTTTCATTGCCATTACAGCTTGATAATTGTACTTCATTTCCTAAGCCTACTACAAGTTCTGTCGCAGTGCAAACATCTCAAGAAGAGATGCAAGATAAAGGAGAAGAAAATTTCAACGCTTCATTGCTATCGAAAAGGTTAGGTTTGTACCTAAAAACGCTACTGCCGAAGCACGTATTACATCAAAACAAGTCCCTACACATCAACTGACTGCATATAGACTCAAAGTTCACAACAAGCCTCTGTTGCCCTATGTAGATATAAGATACTGTAAAGACCCCAACGTACTCGAAAAACGTTTACAACTGCTAAGAGCCTGTCATGATGCTGGTTACACACAGTACAAAGCAGATATTTTTGAAATAGAGCATGTATTACGTCGTGTAGGTATTACTAAGTAATATCTCTCTCGTCAGTACGACAGCTTAAACACCTTCCTACAATCCCAGCGCTTACCCTCACCTAAGTCTTCCTTCTGTAGTATATAGTCGATCGAGTAGCTATATTCATATAGATTATTTTCCATCATTCTCCCTTCCTTGGGGAGTTAACTCCGCCTCTAGTTGTAGAGCCGGTCTCAAGTCTGGATAAAGAGAGGAGAGGCACCCTAGCCCATTAGTCCTTTAGCCCTTTTGCCCATTAGCCCTTTAACCCTTTTGCCCATTAGCCCTTTAGCCTATTGGCCCTTTAGCCCTGCAAGGAATGTGCAGTAATCTAATCTTCTTAGAACAAAGGTATCCGCTGACATGTTTTAAACACATGTTGTATCGAGTACAGTGTTCTATTTTAGTCTTGATCACTTATTTAGTGTTCTGAACACTTCAATCAATGTTCCAATCCCATGATGAAGTTAACGACATCGAGTGCAGTGTTCGAATCTAGTGTTGTTATGTTTCAATCACTTCTTTTGTGATTTGCAAGTCTAAACATGAATAATAATGTTATCGCTGCACACTCATGCCTTCGTTATGCAGGTTTAAACTTGTTCGATAGAGCTATGCCTTGACATAAGAGGAGGCCTTAACAGCTTATGTATAGCCGCTTTTTTTAAAGATAGCTGCTGTCAAGAAGAAGCACGTAGAATTTTTCAAATTACCCACCACCATATTTCAAAGGTATGAGGTTTAGTGCTGTAAAGATACCTGCATGATGCTCTGTTGATTAAAGATGAGGGCTGTAAAAAATAGCACGTCGAATTTTACAAACAAGACCACGTGGCATTTCAAATTGCCCTTCACCGTATGCATAACAGCAACCGCCATCTTTCACAGCAGCTTCTAAAGTAGCTTTCTTCATCAGAGCAGCCACCATCTTGTGCGAGCACCCCTAGGCCGTATCATAAGGAGCTGTGTATAGTCACCGTCTTGTCGCTGCTACCTTATGCAAGCACCCCTAGGGCGTCTCATAAGAGCAGCAGCCATCTTGTGCAAGCGGTCTTAAGCCGCCTCATAAGGAGCTATGTATAACCGCCATCTTGTAGAATTAGATAGCCGTCAATGTCAAAGGGTCTAAGTAGGAACCGAACCGTTGATCTCATCATTAAACTGCTTTATTCTTATGCTATCATGCTCCTAATACTGCGAACCTAGGTATTGGGCAGAAAAATGTTGTCCGTTTCGCTCTACGATGCACCGTTTTGGAGATATTTAACATTTTGCATTTAAGCCCCAAATTTAACGAATCGAACCAGCACGGCACGTTATACTCTCTACCAGAGCTAGACCTGATCATTTTACAAAAACTTGCTTCAATACAAGCTAAAACAGAGCAAATGCCAAAGGGCCTAAGTAGGAACCGAACCGTTGATTTCATCACTGGACTATGTTTCTCTTATGCTATCATGTTCCTCATACTGCGAACCTACGTATTAGGCGGAGAAATTTCGTCCGTTTTGCTCTACGACGCACCGTTTTCGAGATATTTAACGTTTTGCATTTAAGCCCCAAATTGAATGAATCGAACTAGCACGGCACGTTAGCCTCTAAGCTAGCTTTCTTGATAAGAGCAGCAGTCATCTTGCACAAGCGCGCTTAAAGCGTCTCATAAGGAGTCGTGTATAGCCTCCATCTTGTGTCCTCCATCTTGCGCAAGCATCCTTAGGGCGTCTAAAGCCATCTTGTGCAAGCACCCTTAAACCGTCTCATAAGAGCAGTTGCCATCTTGCGCAAGCATCCCTAGGGCGTCTCATAAGGAGCCATGTATAGCCGCCATCTTGCGCAAGCATCCCAAGGGAGTCTCATAAGGAACTAGGTATAGCTGCCATCTCGAGTATGCACTCTTTAGGAGTCATGTATAGCCGCCATCTTGCGCAATTAGCATCGAGAGATGGCTGCTATAGATTTTTTAAAATTATCCGCCACCATATTTCAAAGGTAGTAGGTAAAGAGTGCAGCACGGTGCTCTCTTGGTTAAAGATGGCGGATGACAGCTGTCATGTTCAATTTGCCGCCACCACATATCATAAGTAAGAAGCTAAAGTGTGCAGCACTGAGTTTTGTGATGCAAGATAGTGGATGACAGCTAACCAAACTTTTCAAATTGCCCGCTACTACGTGCTTAAGGTAGTAGCCATAAAGTGGGCAGCACGGTGTTCTGTTGATTAATGATGGCGGATGACAGCTGACGAAATTGCTGGCTACTACGCTAAAGACGGCAGCACGGTGCTCTCTTGATTAAAGATGGTGGATTATAGCTGTCACGTGGAATTTGCCGCCACCACATTTCATAAGTAAGAAGCTAAAGAGTGCAGCACTGAGGTTTGTGATGCAAGATGGTGGATGACAGCTAACCGAACTTTTGAAATTGCCCGCTACTACGTGCTTAAGGTAGTAGCCATAAAGAGGGCAGCACGATGTTCTTTTGATTAAAGATAGCGGATGACAGCTGACGAAATTGCTGGCTGCTACGCTAAAGAGGGCAGCACGGTGTTCTATTGATTAAAGATGGCGGATGACAGCTGTCAAAAAAGCACGTGGCTTCTTTTACCGATTCAAATCTCGCGCTAGTAAGGTTAAGTTGGCAGCATTGAAGTTTAGGCCCGTTAAAATGGCAGCACTGAGGTTAGCGATGCGTTGTTGTCGATGTTAGCTGTCAAAAATCACGTGGCTGTCAAAAAAGCACGTGGCTTTGTTTACCGATTCAAATCTCGCGCTAGTTAGGTTAAGTTGGCAGCACTGAGGTTTAGGCCCGTCAAGATGACAGCAGTGAGGTTAGCGATGCGTTGTTGTTGATAATAGCTGTCAAAAAGCACGTGTTTTTTTTACCAATTCAAATTTCCCGCGGGTGGAGGAGCGGACCCTGGGAAGGCCTCCCGGGTGGCCGGGGATTAGCGGGCCCCTGGGAAGGCCCCTCGGGTCATGGCGGAGGAGCGGGCCCCTGGGAGCCCGATGGCGGCGGCGGCTGCCGAACCATCCAATATACCTACTGTTGTCACACCCACACCGAAATCTGATGCTAAATTTGAGACTAGTTCACCTTCCTTTAACCGTTCTATTATATTTGTATAGTTCCTACACGTACTGCAGATGTCCATCTCAACATTTCTCGGCTATTAGAACGGAAAATAAATGTTCAACTTTATCAGTTACTTTCACATTTCCTTACCTTGCACTACAGTACAGAATGTAGCCCTCTTGTCTAATAGCGGAGGTTGACTGTGACGGACCGCTATGCTGATTTCCGGTTTCTGTGCATTGTGAAATATTTACGATGCAGTAGCCTGAGGTAACCTTGCCAGAGAACGATATAAAGGAATTACGGAGGGTACTCGCAGATGTTACACGCTACCAAATACGTTGTAGGCATCATTCTGAAGTAGACATGAACAGCATGCCGTACTCTACGCTCTGTGGGCTGGCAGAAGGCACATTGCGGTACATTATTCATCAACAGTGGAATGGATAATAAAGTTTGTGACTGTTGAATTTGAATACGATCCCTATTTTTTTCGTAACAGATAAAAGTTAAATAATTTTACACAAAATAAAATTAGGTAGTACAAAATGTAAGAAGTCATGTCTCCAATGCCGATTGGCGGTCTATGCGCGTGTACGTTCGGTAGTTACTGTTCGTTATGATCGTGGACTCAGGAGTCTGTGTACAGTCGCTCCAAAACAGAATACTGTATCAATATACCTTGAGCCGGGCTGAGTGGCTCAGTGGTCTTCTGACCCCAACTTAGCAGATTCGATCCTAGCTCAGTCCGGTGGTATTTGAAGGTGCTCAAATACGTCAGCTTCGTGTCGGTAGATTTACTGGCACGTAAAAGAACTGCGAGACAAAATTTCGGCACGTCGGTATCTCCGAAAACCGTCAAAGTGGTTAGCGGGACGTAAAACCAATAACATTATTATTATTGTTTTTTATTTTTATTGACATCAAGAGTACGCTCATTCAGTTTTGCAGTGACTGTACGGTGCTTTTAAAAATCGAGATTTTTTAGCGAAGGATAATCCGCAGAACGGTTAATCGAGGGACGGGTAATTCAGGATTTACTGTAGTTCATTTTGCATTTGGTGTATTCTGATATGGAACGTTATGTTCTTTTTTAATTGTATCAGATCATATGATGTTAAATGTAGTCACTTAGATTTTCATTTCATTAAGCTATGAGGATGTCCAGTAACTCATTTCGTTCGTTTACTATCTGAACTATTGATTTATAAGCCTTCCGTCGTTTCCCCTTGTCCTCTTTCACTGTTGATTAATAAGTTAATCTGTATTTTCTTAACCTTCCATTCTGTGGTATTATATTGAATTAATAGGTTGCTTTTCATCCTTATTTCTTGGATTGTAACAGGTGTAGTAGGGTCTGTGCGGATTAACCTTTGAGTGCTCTTGTACACCTATGGATTTCCATATATCCCCACCTAAAATCCTTCTGCTTACCTTTCCTGGACTTATTAGGATGTATATTGCTTAGCTGTGGAATTAACATTATTTCTTCTCGGATTTTTTCTAACCACGATTTATGTTTACCAGTTATAATTAAGTGTGAAAATGTGCTGTGGTAAAGTAGGTTGTACCTATGTCAATGTGTAAGAAAAATATTTCAGTCTCTCTGTTCTACTGAACTTGCTCTGTGAACCTAGAGTTTTGAAAATTATATTCTATTTGATGTAATTAACCTTTTATCAAAATTTGGCATCTTGATCTTGTAGACTATTGTGCAAATCTGGAATTTAATTCTATATTGGGGTCTGGCGTGTTCTTCTGAAGGAGTTTATTAGCTGATGTGTTCTCATTGACATATGTAAATGTTGATATTCTGAATTAGGTGGCATGCTTAATTTGATACTAAACTTCAGAATTTCCGTACTGTACTTCATACCTGCCAACGTTTACGGTTTGTCCGTAAAATTTACGGAAATTGCAGCATTTTACGGTTTTACGGATGGACGGTGTCATTTTGCGACTTCGCGCACAAAAATTTGAAACGATAACATTAGGTAATCGCTCCACTTCCGTACAATCGATTGTTTGCGTGGGTCGAAGCACGCTCGGTCTTGGCAAGAACGACTACAATATATTGTAGTCTGTCTTGGTCGAAGGCAAGTCCACGATAGTCGATAACTCATTCTTTGATATGATTGGTATTTTTAATCGTGTGATGTTTGTGTCGTTGTTGGAATTGAATTTAAAGCCGGGATAACAGTTCACCCGCGTGAATCTTAGGTGTCAACGAGCTCTGCTCCGCAAATTCTTTGTTCAGCTCCGTTCGTTGGATTGTGAAGTGAAATGTCTGGGAGTTATAGGCTGCTCTTTCCCTTTTCTTAATCATTTTTATACATACTATTATAATGCTCCGTTCGCTGGTGATTTAACCTATATTCTTTGAACACGTGATTGTTGTTCTTTAGTGGCCTTTTGAGGTTATGACATGATATTTTAATGAAGCGTTAGAAGTTTTGTGTTATGACTTCGTGCTTCTCAGTTTCCTGTCTTCGTTGGACTAATTACATCGTTCCAATGACTGGGTATACCGCTATTACCGAAGCCCCTTAAATTACAAAGAAGAAGAATAATTACATTCGTTCAACGTGTGTATGTTTTTTTACCATGTGCACATTCTTTATTCACGAGGTTGGCGTCGTGTTCATTTAGTCTTTTAAGGCCTTGTGTGCTTTGCCATGTTTTAATGAAGTGTTTGACTGCCTTGAGTGTTTGTTATAATTTTATGTGACGTTCAGTGATCCAGGTTCCTTTCAATGTTCGAATGGATATAGAGACATTTTTTCTCGGGCATTTTCATACGCTATATTCCTATTATAGGTTATCATGAATAAATCCAACAAGAAACAGTACTTCCAGACATTTAAAGAATCATACTCTGTTGATTTTCCGTGCATAATAAAATCAAGAAAGGGAGAAAAATTTGCCTTTTTTACGGTATGTGGGTGTTATATTAATATTGCACATGGTGGAAGAAACGATTTAAGTAATCAAGTCAAGTGCGGTAAACACGTAAGTTACGTTAAATCGAAGGGAGATAACAAGAAAATCAACACCTTTTTTACCAAGTCTGGAAACGTTGACAGTGACGTAATTAGGGCTGAGTGTCTGTTTAGTTCCTTCTTGGTGGAACACAATAGTAGTATAATTGGATGGTTCGGCGGCCACCTCCACCTCAGGCTCCCAGTGGCCACCTCCACCTCCACCTCAGCCAGAGGCCTCCCAGTGGCCACCTCCACCTCCACCTCAGCCAGAGGCCTCCCAGATGCCTCCTCCACCTCCACCTCAGCCAGAGGCCTCCCAGATGCCTCCTCCACCTCCCGCGGGAAATTTGAATTTGTAAACAAAGCCACGTGCTTTTTGACAGCTGTCATCGACAACAACGCATCGCTAACCTCAGTACTGCCATCTTGACGGGCCTAAACCTCAGTAGTGCCAACTTAACCTAACTAGCTCGAGATAAACAAAGCCACGTGTTTTTTGACAGCCACGTGCTTTTTGACAGATTTGTAAACAAAGCCACGTGCTTTTTGACAGCTGTCATCGACAACAACGAATCGCTAACCTCAGTACTGCCATCTTGACGGGCCTAAACCTCAGTAGTGCCAACTTAACCTAACTAGCATGAGGTAAACAAAGCCACGTGTTTTTTGACAGCCACGTGCTTTTTGACAGATTTGTAAACAAAGCCACGTGCTTTTTGACAAACAACAACGCATCGCTAACCTCAGTACTGCCATCTTGACGGACCTAAACCTTAGTGGTACCAACTTAACCTCACTAGCGCGAGGTAAACAAAGCCACGTGCTTTTTGACAGCCACGTGCTTTTTTGACAGCTGTCATCCGCCATCTTTAAACCACAAAGCACTGTGCCGCCCTCTATATCGCAGTAGCTGCAAAATTCGTCACCTGTCATCGGCAGTGCTGCCATCTTGACGGGTCTAAACCTTAGTGCTACGCGAGGTAAACAAAGCCACGTGTTTTTTGACAGCTGTCATCCGCCATCTTTAATCCATAGAGCACAGTGCTGCCCTCTTCAGCTACTTACCTTTGAAATGTGGTGGCGGATAATTTGAAAAATGCTTTTTGACAGCAGCCATCTTGCATCGCAAACCTCAGTGCTGCCCTCTTTAGCTAGATACCTGTGGTAGCAGACAATTCCACGTGACAGCAGCCATCTTTAATCAAGAGAGCACCGTGCTGCCCTCTATGTGGTGGCGGCAAATTGAAAAATTCCACGTGCTCTTGTTTGGAAACAAACTCACGTGCTTTTTTGACAGCTACCATCCACCATCTTTAATCAACAGAGCACAGTGCTGTACTCTTTAGCTAGATACCTTTGAAATGTGGTGGCGGCAATTTGAAAAATTCTATGTGCTCTTGTTGGGAAACAAAGCCACGTGCTTTTTTGACAGCTGTCATTCGCCATCTTTAATCAATAGAGCACTGTGCTGCTATCATGCGGGCAATTTCGTTAGCTGTCATCCGCCATCTTTAATCCAGAGAGAACAGTGCTGCACTCTATGTGGTGGCGGTAAATTCCATGTGCTTTACAAACCTATGTGCTTTTCTGACAGCTGTCATCCGCCATCTTTAATCCAGAGAGAACAGTGCTGCCCTCTTTATGGCTACTACCTTAAGCACGTAGTAGCGGGCAATTTGAAAAGTTCTGTTAGCTATCATCCGCCATCTTTAATCAAGAGAGCACCGTGCTGCCATCTTTAGCTAGATACCTTTGAAATGTGGTGGCGGCAAATTGAAAAATTCTACGTGCTCTTGTTTGGAAACAAACTCACGTGCTTTTTTTCTGACAGCTGTCATCCGCCATCTTGCATCACAAACCTCAGTGCTGCGCTCTTTAGCTAGATACCTTTGAAATGTGGTGGCGGCAATTTGCTCTTGTTTAGTAAACAAAGCCACGTGCTTTTTTGACAGCTGTCATCCACCATCTTTAATCAATAGAGCACTGTGCTGCTATCATGCGGGCAATTTCATCACCTGTCATCCGCCATGTTTAATCTACAGAGCACCGTGCTGCTCTCTGTAGTAGCGGGTAATTTGAAAAGTTCTGTTAGCTGTCATCCGCCATCTTTGAGCACCGTGCTGCCATCTATGTGGTGGCGGCAAATTCCACGTGCTTTACAAACTCACGTGCTTTTTTGTCAGCTGTCATCCGCCATCTTACATCGCAAACCTCAGTGCTACACTCTTTAGTTGAAATATGGTGGCGGATAATTTAAAAAGAAAAATTCTACATCGGCCATCTCTCGGCGCTAATTGCAAAAGATGGTGGCTATACATGACTCCTTAAAGGTGCTTATGCAAGATGGCCGCTATACATAGACTCCCTTGGGATGCTTGCGCAAGATGGCGGTTATACATGGCTCCTTATGAGACGCCCTAGGGATGCTTGCGCAAGATGGCGGTTGCTCTTATGAGGCGGCTTAAGGGTCCTTGCACAAGATGACTAGAGACTCCCTAAGGATGCTTGCGCAATATGGCGGACGCAAGATGGCGGCTATACACGACTCCTTATGAGACGCTTTAAGGGTGCTTGCGCAAGATGGTTGCTACTCTTAGCTTAGAGGCTAACGTGTCGTGATAGTTCGATTCATTAAATTTAGGGCTTAAATGCAAAATGTTAAATATATCGAAAACGGTGCACCGTAGAGCAAAACGGACAAAATTTTTCTGCCTAATACTTAGGTTCGCAGTATGAGGAACAAGAAAATCATAGTCTAATGATGGGATCAACGGTTCGGTTCCTACTTAGGCCCTTTGGCATTTGCTCTGTTTTAGCTTGTATTGAAGCGAGTCTTCGTAACATGATCAGGTCTAGCTATGGTAGAGAGTATAACGTACCGTGCAGGTTCGATTCATTAAATTTGGAGGCTTAAATGCAAAATGTTAAATATCTCGAAAACGATGCATCGTAGAGCAAAACGGACAAAATTTTTCCGCCTAATACGTAGGTTCGTAGTATCAGGAACAAGAAAAAGCATAGTCTAATGATGAGATCAACGGTTCGATTCCTACTTAAGCCCTTTGGCATTCGCAGCTATCTATTTCTACAAGATGGTGGCTGCTCTTATGAGAAACAAGATGCCTTGAGACGTCCTAGGGATGCTTACGCAAGATGGCAGACACAAAATGGTGACTATACATAGTTCCTTATGAGACGGCCTAGGGGTGCTCGCACAAGATGGCGGCTACTCTTATGAAGAAAGCTAGCTTAGAGGCTACTGCGAAAGATAACAGCTGCTGTTATGCATGTGGTGGAGGGCAATTTGAAATTCTATGTGCTTAATCAACAGAGCACCCTGCTGCCCTCTTTAGCTGAAATGTGGTGGTGGATAATTTGAAAAATTCTTTTGACAGCTATCATCTTTAAAAACAATGGCGACTATACATAGGCTGTTAAGGCCTTATCGTTCTCCTCCTCCTCCTCCTCCTCCTCCTTCTCTACCTCCTCCTCCGCCTCTTATGTCAAGGCATAGCTTTATATCGAACAAGTTTAAACCTGCATCGCGAAGGCAAGCGTGTGCAGCGATAACATTATTGTGCATGTTTAGACTTTCGAAACATAAGAAGAGTAGAATCAAACGCTGTACTCGATACGACATGTGATCAGAACATTGATTGATGCGTTCAGAAAACAAAATAAGTGATCAAGACTAGAATCGAACAATGTACTCAATACATCATGTGTTTAGAATATGTCAGGGGATACGCTTGTTCTAAGAAGATCAGATTGAAACATAACAAGACTAGAATAGAACACTGTAATCGATGTTGTTAACTTCAACATGTGATCAGAACATTGATTGATGTGTTCAGAACACAAAATAAGTGATCATGACTAGAATCGAACACTGTACTCGATACAACATGTGATCAGAACATTGATCGATGTGTTCAGAACACGAAATAAGTGATCAAGACTAGAATCGAACACTGTACTCAATACAACATGTGTTTAGAACATGTTAGGGGGTACCCTTGTTCTAAGAAGATCAGAATGAAACATAACAAGACTAGAATCGAACACTGTAATCGATGTTGTTAACCTCAACATATGATCAGAACATTGTTTGATGTGTTCAGAGCAAAAGTACAATTTTGATGATTTGCGCAGCTAACTCGCTCGGTAAACGATATAGCCAAAGTATATCTTCAAATTATTTACCTTCCATCATTCGTCTTGTGTGTAAAAATCAGTCGAACAAGTTATCGCATAAACATGGCTGAAAAAAAATCGTGATAGGGTATGGAACCCAGGGGTTACATCTTATCAGAAGGGCAAAAAGGATGAAAGGACTCTTCCTCCTCCTTACCGCACATTCCTTGGCTAAAGGGCTAATGGGCTAAAGGGCTAATGGGCTAAAGGGCTAAAGGGCTAATGGGCTAAAGGGCTAAAGGGCTAAAGGTGCAACAACCTCATCGATCGCTATCAGCAAGAACGCTTGTACTTTGTAGAAAATTAATCTTTATTGGTAAATGGTTTTATGTTCAGAAGAAGGAATGGAAAATCCCCGAGGTGCGATGAGTTACGTTTTTCGAACTAGTGTTTGGAACACTGAACTTTTCAAGATGGCAAGAGTGAGGTTAGCAATGTTCTGTTGTTGGATTTCAAATTCCACGCTACAACATGCATAAGGTGGCAGCCCTTGAGGTTTAATCCCGTAAAGATGGCAAGAGTGAGGTTAGCAATGTTCCGTTGTTGGATTTTTAAAATTCCCCGCTATAACATGCAAAAGGTGGCAGCCTTGAGGTTTACCGCCGTAAAGATGGCAGCAGTGAGGTTAGCGACGCTCCATTGTCCTTCAAAGTGAGGTTAGGGTTCGTCAAGAAGACAGCTGTCAAAAAA
The DNA here is from genome assembly GCF_040414725.1 of Anabrus simplex. Taxonomy (NCBI): domain Eukaryota; kingdom Metazoa; phylum Arthropoda; class Insecta; order Orthoptera; family Tettigoniidae; genus Anabrus; species Anabrus simplex. Next base: position 532,526 of record NC_090267.1, read on the forward strand.
GAACGTGGCTATGTTTACCAAACAAGAGCACGTGATCGTGACGTCACGGTCACGTAATCAATCATTAGCTCGACGTCGCTAAGAGCAGCATTATGATTAGCTATTCTTAAAAGTCTTGGGAACAGAGCAGCAGTATGAATTGCTATGTTTCAAAGCGTGTACACATCACCTATCGATTTTACATACATCGACCATCGAACTAAACTTCATCCGCTAGATCGTGCTGCTATCTTAGCATGACTTTAAAGTACAATGAATAGCCATGTTTCAAAGCGTGTACACATTACCTATCGATTTTGCACGCATCGACTCTCGTACTAAACTTCTTCCGCTAGATTGTGCTGCTATCTTAGCATGACTAAGATGCATGAACTGAAAGTACGAAGAATAACCATGTTTTAAAGCGTGTACACATTACCTATCGACTTTGCATGTATCGACTCTCGTACTAAACTTCTGCACGTAGATTGTGCTGCTATCTTAGCATAACTTATACGCATGAACTTAAAGTACAGAGAATAGCTATGTTTCAAAGCGTGTACACATTACTTATTGATTTTGCATGCAACAAATATCGTACTAAACTTCTTCCTCTAGATTGTACTGCTATCTTAGCATAACTTATACACATGAACTTAAAAGCAGAAAGAATAGCCAGGTTTCAAAGCGTGTACACATTACTTATTGATTTTGCATGCATCAAATATCGTACTAAACTCCTTCCGCTAGATTGTGCTGCTATCTTAACACAACCTATACGCATGACCTTAAAGTAAAAAGGTGTATACGCATCACCTATCGATTTTGCATGCATCGAATCTCGTACTGAACTTCGTCCGCTAGATTGTGCTGGTATCTTAGCATAACTTATACACATGAACTTAAAAGTACAAAGAATAGCCATGTTTCAAAGCGTGTACGCATCAACTATCGAATTTGCATGTATTGACTCTCATACTAAACTCCTTCCGCTAGATCGTGCTGCTATCTTAGCATAACCAATACGCATGACCTTAAAGTAAAAAGAATAGCCATGTTTCAAAGTGTGTACACATTACCTATCGACTTTGCATGCAACAAATATTGTACTAAACTTCTTCCGCTAGGTTGTGCTGCTATCTTAGCATAACCTGTACGCATGAACTTAAAGTACAAAGAATAGCCATGTTTCAAAGCGTGTACACATTACTTATTGATTTTGCATGCATCAAATCTCGTACTAAATTTATTCCGCTAGATTGTGCTGCTATCTTAGCATAACCTATACCAATGAACTTAAAGTACAATGATTAGTCATGTTTCAAAGCGTGTACACATCAACTATCGAATTTGCATGTATTGACTCTCGTACTAAACTCCTTCCGCTAGATCGTGCTGCTATCTTAGCATAACCAATACGCATGACCTTAAAGTAAAAAGAATAGCCATGTTTCAAAGTGTGTACACATTACCTATCGATTTTACAAGCATCGACTCTCGTACTAAACTTCTTCCGCTAGATTGTGCTGGTATCTTAGCATAACCTATACGCATGGCCTTAAGGTACAAAGAATAGCCATGTTTCAAAGCGTGTACACATTACCTATCGATTTTGCATGCATTGACTCTCGTACTAAACTTCTTCCGCTAGATTATGCTGGCATCTTAGCATAACTTATACACATGAACTTAAAAGTACAAAGAATAGCCATGTTTCAAAGCATGTACACATTACCTATGGATTTTGCATGCATTGACCCTCGTACTAATCTCCTCCCGCTAGATTTTGCTGCTATCCTAGCATAACCTATACGCATGACCTTAAAGTAAAAAGAATAGCCATGTTTCAAAGTGTGTACACATCACCTATCGATTTGCATGCAACAAATATCGTACTAAACTTCTTCCGCTAGATTGTGCTGCTATCTTAGCATAACTAAGATGCATGAACTGAAAGTACGAAGAATAACCATGTTTTAAAGCGTGTACTCATTACCTATCGATTTTACATACATCGACTCTCGTACTAAACTTCTTGCGCTAGATTGTGCCGCTATCTTAGCATAACCTGTACGCATGAACTTAAAGTACAAAGAATAGCCTTGTTTCGAAGCGTTTACACATTACCTAATGATTTTGCACGAAACGACTATCATACTAAACTTTTCCCACTAGATTGTGCTAAAATCATGTAAGTGTGCTGCTATCTTAGCATAACCTATCGATTTTACATGCATCTACTATCGTACTAGACTTCTTCCGCTAGAGCATGTAGCAATCGCTTTTGTGTATCCCTAACCCATGTGCACGAACTTAAAGCATAAAGATGAGCTATGTTCTAAAGCGTGTACACATCACCTGTCGGTAATGTATGTATCGAATATCGTACTAAACTTCTCCTGCTAGAGCGTACGAGTATCGCTTGTGCGTGCGCGAACTTAAAGCATAAAGAATAGCAATGTATAAAAATCTTGTAAACAAAGCAGCAGCATTACGTATAGTCAAGATTAAATGCGTGCACACATCATGTATCCATGACGCACACAGTACTAAACTTATTCCATTAGAATGTACAAAGTTCGCATGTGTTTGTGCTGCTATCTTAGCATAGCCTATGTGAATGAACTTAAAGCATAAAGAATAGTGATGTATAAAAATCTTGTGAACATAGCAGAGTGTTAACTACGTAGGTGTAGACATTGAACTTTGCATGCTGAGGCAGCATACTACGTGACCGTGACGTCACGACCACGTGCTCTTGTTTGGTAAACATAGCCACGTGCTTTTTTGACAGCTGTCTTCTTGACGAACCCTAACCTCACTTTGAAGGACAATGGAGCGTCGCTAACCTCACTGCTGCCATCTTTACGGCGGTAAACCTCAAGGCTGCCACCTTTTGCATGTTATAGCGGGGAATTTTAAAAATCAAACAACGGAACATTGCTAACCTCACTCTTGCCATCTTTACGGGAGTAAACCTCAAGGGCTGCCACCTTATGCATGTTGTAGCGTGGAATTTGAAATCCAACAACAGAACATTGCTAACCTCACTCTTGCCATCTTGAAAAGTTCAGTGTTCCAAACACTAGTTCGAAAAACGTAACTCATCGCACCTCGGGGATTTTCCATTCCTTCTTCTGAACATAAAACCATTTACCAATAAAGATTAATTTTCTACAAAGTACAAGCGTTCTTGCTGATAGCGATCGATGAGGTTGTTGCACCTTTAGCCCTTTAGCCCTTTAGCCCATTAGCCCTTTAGCCCTTTAGCCCATTAGCCCTTTAGCCAAGGAATGTGCGGTAAGGAGGAGGAAGAGTCCTTTCATCCTTTTTGTCCTTCTGATAAGATGTAACCCCTGGGTTCCATACCCTATCACGATTTTTTTTCAGCCATGTTTATGCGATAACTTGTTCGACTGATTTTTACACACAAGACGAATGATGGAAGGTAAATAATTTGAAGATATACTTTGGCTATATCGTTTACCGAGCGAGTTAGCTGCGCAAATCATCAAAATTGTACTTTTGCTCTGAACACATCAAACAATGTTCTGATCATATGTTGAGGTTAACAACATCGATTACAGTGTTCGATTCTAGTCTTGTTATGTTTCATTCTGATCTTCTTAGAACAAGGGTACCCCCTAACATGTTCTAAACACATGTTGTATTGAGTACAGTGTTCGATTCTAGTCTTGATCACTTATTTCGTGTTCTGAACACATCGATCAATGTTCTGATCACATGTTGTATCGAGTACAGTGTTCGATTCTAGTCATGATCACTTATTTTGTGTTCTGAACACATCAATCAATGTTCTGATCACATGTTGAAGTTAACAACATCGATTACAGTGTTCTATTCTAGTCTTGTTATGTTTCAATCTGATCTTCTTAGAACAAGCGTATCCCCTGACATATTCTAAACACATGATGTATTGAGTACATTGTTCGATTCTAGTCTTGATCACTTATTTTGTTTTCTGAACGCATCAATCAATGTTCTGATCACATGTCGTATCGAGTACAGCGTTTGATTCTACTCTTCTTATGTTTCGAAAGTCTAAACATGCACAATAATGTTATCGCTGCACACGCTTGCCTTCGCGATGCAGGTTTAAACTTGTTCGATATAAAGCTATGCCTTGACATAAGAGGCGGAGGAGGAGGTAGAGAAGGAGGAGGAGGAGGAGGAGGAGGAGGAGGAGAATGATAAGGCCTTAACAGCCTATGTATAGTCGCCATTGTTTTTAAAGATGATAGCTGTCAAAAGAATTTTTCAAATTATCCACCACCACATTTCAGCTAAAGAGGGCAGCAGGGTGCTCTGTTGATTAAGCACATAGAATTTCAAATTGCCCTCCACCACATGCATAACAGCAGCTGTTATCTTTCGCAGTAGCCTCTAAGCTAGCTTTCTTCATAAGAGTAGCCGCCATCTTGTGCGAGCACCCCTAGGCCGTCTCATAAGGAGCTATGTATAGTCACCATTTTGTGTCTGCCATCTTGCGTAAGCATCCCTAGGACGTCTCAAGGCATCTTGTTTCTCATAAGAGCAGCCACCATCTTGTAGAAATAGATAGCTGCGAATGCCAAAGGGCTTAAGTAGGAATCGAACCGTTGATCTCATCATTAGACTATGTTTTTTCTTGTTCCTGATACTACGAACCTACGTATTAGGCGGAAAAATTTTGTCCGTTTTGCTCTACGATGCATCGTTTTCGAGATATTTAACATTTTGCATTTAAGCCTCCAAATTTAATGAATCGAACCTGCACGGTACGTTATACTCTCTACCATAGCTAGACCTGATCATGTTACGAAGACTCGCTTCAATACAAGCTAAAACAGAGCAAATGCCAAAGGGCCTAAGTAGGAACCGAACCGTTGATCCCATCATTAGACTATGATTTTCTTGTTCCTCATACTGCGAACCTAGGTATTAGGCAGAAAAATTTTGTCCGTTTTGCTCTACGGTGCACCGTTTTCGATATATTTAACATTTTGCATTTAAGCCCTAAATTTAATGAATCGAACTATCACGACACGTTAGCCTCTAAGCTAAGAGTAGCAACCATCTTGCGCAAGCACCCTTAAAGCGTCTCATAAGGAGTCGTGTATAGCCGCCATCTTGCGCCCGCCATCTTGCGCAAGCATCCTCAGGGCGTCTCTAGTCATCTTGTGCAAGGACCCTTAAGCCGCCTCATAAGAGCAACCGCCATCTTGCGCAAGCATCCCTAGGGCGTCTCATAAGGAGCCATGTATAACCGCCATCTTGCGCAAGCATCCCAAGGGAGTCTATGTATAGCGGCCATCTTGCATAAGCACCTTTAAGGAGTCATGTATAGCCACCATCTTTTGCAATTAGCGCCGAGAGATGGCCGATGTAGAATTTTTCTTTTTAAATTATCCGCCACCATATTTCAACTAAAGAGTGTAGCACTGAGGTTTGCGATGTAAGATGGCGAATGACAGCTGACAAAAAAGCACGTGAGTTTGTAAAGCACGTGGAATTCGCCGCCACCACATAGATGGCAGCACGGTACTCAAAGATGGCGGATGACAGCTAACAGAACTTTTCAAATTGCCCGCTACTACAGAGAGCAGCACGGTGCTCTGTAGATTAAAGATGGCGGATGACAGGTGATGAAATTGCCCGCATGATAGCAGCACAGTGCTCTATTGATTAAAGATGGTGGATGACAGCTGTCAATAAAAGCACGTGGCTTTGTTTACTAAACAAGAGCAAATTGCCGCCACCACATTTCAAAGGTATCTAGCTAAAGAGCGCAGCACTGAGGTTTGTGATGCAAGATGGCGGATGACAGCTGTCAGAAAAAAAGCACGTGAGTTTGTTTCCAAACAAGAGCACGTAGAATTTTTCAATTTGCCGCCACCACATTTCAAAGGTATCTAGCTAAAGATGGCAGCACGGTGCTCTCTTGATTAAAGATGGCGGATGATAGCTAACAGAACTTTTCAAATTGCCCGCTACTACGTGCTTAAGGTAGTAGCCATAAAGAGGGAAGCACTGTTCTCTCTGGATTAAAGATGGCGGATGACAGCTGTCAGAAAAGCACATAGGTTTGTAAAGCACATGGAATTTACCGCCACCACATAGAGTGCAGCACTGTTCTCTCTGGATTAAAGATGGCGGATGACAGCTAACGAAATTGCCCGCATGATAGCAGCACAGTGCTCTATTGGTTAAAGATAGCGGATGACAGCTGTCAAAAAAGCACGTGGCTTTGTTTCCCAACAAGAGCACATAGAATTTTTCAAATTGCCGCCACCACATTTCGTATCTAGCTAAAGAGTACAGCACTGTGCTATGTTGATTAAAGATGGTGGATGGTAGCTGTCAAAAAAGCACGTGAGTTTGTTTCCAAACAAGAGCACGTGGAATTTTTCAATTTGCCGCCACCACATAGAGGGCAGCACGGTGCTCTCTTGATTAAAGATGGCTGCTGTCACGTGGAATTGTCTGCTACCACAGGTGTCTAGCTAAAGAGGGCAGCACTGAGGTTTGCGATGCAAGATGGCTGCTGTCAAAAAGCATTTTTCAAATTATCCGCCACCACATTTCAAAGGTAAGTAGCTAAAGAGGGCAGCACTGTGCTCTATGGATTAAAGATGGCGGATGACAGCTGTCAAAAAACACGTGGCTTTGTTTACCTCGCGCTAGTTAGGTTAAGTTGGTAGCACTAAGGTTTTGACCCGTCAAGATGGCAGCACTGCCGATGACAGGTGACGAATTTTGCAGCTACTGCGATATAGAGGGCGGCACAGTGCTTTGTGATTTAAAGATGGCGGATGACAGCTGTCAAAAAAGCACGTGGCTGTCAAAAAGCACGTGGCTTTGTTTACCTCGCGCTAGTGAGGTTAAGTTGGTACCACTAAGGTTTAGGTCCGTCAAGATGGCAGTACTGAGGTTAGCGATGCGTTGTTGTCTGTCAAAAAGCACGTGGCTTTGTTTACAAATCTGTCAAAAAGCACGTGGCTGTCTAAAAACACGTGGCTTTGTTTACCTCATGCTAGTTAGGTTAAGTTGGCACTACTGAGGTTTAGGCCCGTCAAGATGGCAGTACTGAGGTTAGCGATTCGTTGTTGTCGATGACAGCTGTCAAAAAGCACGTGGCTTTGTTTACAAATCTGTCCAAAAGCACGTGGCTGTCAAAAAACACGTGGCTTTGTTTATCTCGAGCTAGTTAGGTTAAGTTGGCACTACTGAGGTTTAGGCCCGTCAAGATGGCAGTACTGAGGTTAGCGATGCGTTGTTGTCGATGACAGCTGTCAAAAAGCACGTGGCTTTGTTTACAAATTCAAATTTCCCGCGGGAGGTGGAGGAGGCATCTGGGAGGCCTCTGGCTGAGGTGGAGGTGGCCACTGGGAGCCTGATGTGGAGGTGGCCGCCGAACCATCCAATTATACTACTCACAATGTGCCTTTAAATGCGGCTGACCATGCTGGTGTTTTATTTAAGAAGATATTTCCTACATCAGAAGTTGCAAGGAAATACATTTTTGGTCGCACAAAAACGGCATGCATTGTAAATAAAATGGCAAAAAATGCATCTTCTGAAGTCGTTAAGTGCCTTCAGAACGGTACATTTTCTTTGGCAACGGATGGAAGCAGTGATACGAATGCCAAGTTGTATCCTATTGTTGTTACATTCTACGATATTCCGGGGGAAAACGTAGTGAGCACTGTGCTATCCATACCAGCGTTAGAGGGGGGACTCAGCAGGGCGAAACATAGGTAATAGGTTATCACAGCTGAATTCTCATAACATACCAATTGAAAACTGTGTGGCTTTCTGCTCCGACAATGCTCCTGTTATGATAGGACACAAAAATGGGGTTTCAGCAGTTCTGAAGGAAGTTCAACCAGGTATTGCCGTCATAGGTTGCATTTGCCATCTGATTAATCTAGCAGCTGAAAAGTGTGCCGGAAGATTACCACTTAAAATGGATGAGATCCTTGTTGATATATTTTATTTCTTAGAGAAGATGTCAAAAGGAAAGAACGCCTTCAGAAATTTCAGAACTTGCACAATAAAGAGGCAAAGGAAATTCTGAAAAAGTATGTACTCGGTGGTTATCTTTAGGCAGATGTTTGGATAGACTACTGGGCCAGTGGGATCCGCTTCAATCTTTCTTTAAGGAGGAAGTAATATTATGTACCCAAAACATTTCCACAGGCTTAACATCTTTCAAAATACCTATTGAACAAAGTAGATCCAAACAGTATCAGAAGAGAATTCTTGATTCTGCTACTATACATGCCCCTAAAAGAATAGCATATTCTTCCAAATGTGACAAACCGTTCCTAAAAAGCAAGACTTCTGCTACAACACGTGAGGCAAAATTTTTTATGTTCCTATTCTCAAACTTGAACAAGGCGTTTTGCACTTTCCTTCATGTGACTATTCCTGTATTTGACAAATTCAATGTTGCCCTTCAGACATTTTCCCCACAAGTTCACCTTTTATTAGAACTTCTAATGGGTTTTGCTAAAGCAGTTGTTCACCAAGTTTGTTAAGCCCAAAATTGTCAAAAGCTCCTCCTTGCTTGAAGTTGAGTACAACTTGATTCAAAATCAAAGAAGTGATGAGTTAGTTATTGGCGTTCAGACTTCGAACTTAGTGAATGATCTCCAAGGTACAGATAAATCTCTTTTCTTTTCATCAGTGAGAAACTACTTTTGTACTGCCTGTGACTACATCATCAACAAGTTTCCACTCAAGAATGATGTGTTAAAGCATGCTCAAGTTGCTAGGTTAGACAAAATTGAATATGCACACTTTTCTTCCATTCATTTTTTCTTGAAAAAATTCCTATCACGTTATGCAAGGCAGAGATTGAAACTACAGATGAGGTGGTGAATGAGCTTCAGAGGCAGTTCACAGCTCTTCAGGTAGATGACACTTTGGTTGCAAATCAAGATGCTGCGAGTGATTCCAGTTGGGCACAAATATCAAGAATTCGTGGAGCCGATGGACTTCTTAAGTATAACCGAATTTCTAGAGTAATGCTCTCTATTCTCACCATACCCTATAGCAATGCAGAATGTGAACGTGTTTTCAGCCTTGTGAAGAAAAAACAGAACAGAGTTTAGATCATCCATGTCCAGTGAATCTCTGGATTCTATTTCTGTTTTGATGACCAGGAGTTCTGGTCCCTGTTATGACAAAATATTTTCTCAAGACATTTTGCAGGAAGCTAAAAAGGCCACAACTATGACTTTAAAGTAGAACTAGCTTGTGATTTGCAGTGTGTATTATATTTTTCTTACCTGTGTTACGTTAAACAAGTTTTATTGTGCAAAGCCTTTTTGGATTATCACGTATCTGCTTAATTTATCAATGATGTGCTGTTATGTACGCTCGAAACTAATATTCATCACGCCTGCTGCTGTTTAAGATGGATTTCTTCTTGATTGTTATTTTCATCTACAATGATTGGCCTATGATGTAAGTAGATTTGATTTCATTGAAATGTTCTGTTTAAAGCATGAATTATTGTATTTTGTAACCCAGAAATATTATTATTTTCGTCAAGACGGGGTATGTCGAAAATCCTTAGATTTTTCGTCGCGCGTGAGTGTTACTGATAGCCCTTTATAAAAGTTGGCAGGTATGGTGTTTACTTGGATGTGTAACTTAAATCATGATAACCTTGATTTGTTCTCTAGTGCCCCAAACCTTTCATGTTCTTTACCTATTCCTTGTGTGTTCTTGTGTCTGATTTCTGTTTTGATGGATTCTTTGCCCATGTATGTATTTAATTGTATTATGAGGTGTGCTGAGGATTTTATGTCCTTTTTAATTTGGTACAAGGTTATCTAGTGATTGTTTATTGTTATGGGTTAGCACATGTTGCATATGAAGTGTATATGTCCTTATGTGTTCTATATGTGGAATAGTGTGGTTTTCAATCTGTGCTCTGTTGAGGCTGTTAGAGAAAAGGTTGTGTTCATGACACATTGTGGGCGTATGGTTTTGGGAAAATATGATCGTTATTTTGGGATTTCTCTCTTCTTGTTAAACTTATGCGGGATTTTCTTGGAATTATATTGTATTATGTATGAGTGAATCACTTGCTAAGAAATCACTTATGGAACCAAGCCCTATTGATATCTCTCACAGTGTGTGCTTGTATGTGAAGTTTATTTAAATATATTTTTGGGCTTAAGTTCATAAGCTATGCTGTGAAAACACAACATACCAAGTTTTATCAGGTTTATGATAAAATGTATTTTTGTCATTAGTTTTGGTTCTCTGTTGATACCAGCCAAACTAACTCTATGCTGTTGTATTGTATTGTATTGAATTTTATTTCATCGAACTGATCATACAATGAAATGGGACACGCCAGTTATCATACTTACAATAACAAAGGATAAAACAGTATTATACATGCCATGAGAAATAAAGTGAAATATAAAATTTGGTTAAGAACATACATACATACATACATACATACATACATACATACATACATACATACATACATACATACATACATACATACATTATCATTATAGACTGTTATGCCTTTCAGCGTTCAGTCTGCAAGCCTCTGTGAATTTACTAAACGTCGCCACAATCCTCGCTTTTCAACTAGTATTGTGGCCTCATTTAGTTCAATACCTCTTATCTTTAAATCGTTAGAAACCGAGTCTAACAATCGTCGTCTTGGTCTACCTCTACTTCTCTTACCCTCCATAGCAGAGTCCATTATTCTCCTAGGTAACCTGTCCTCCTCCATTCGCCTCACATGACTCCACCACCGAAGCCGGTTTATGCGTACAGCTTCATCCATCGAGTTCATTCCTAAATTAGCCTTTATCTCCTCATTCCGAGTACCATCCTGCCATTGTTCCCACCTGTTTGGACCAGCAATCATTCTTGCTAATTTCATGTCTGTTACTTCTAACTTATGAATAAGATATCCTGAGTCCACCCAGCTTTCGCTCCCGTAAAGCAAAGTAGGTCTGAAAACAGACCGATGTATCGATAGTTTCGTCTGAGAGCTGACTTCCTTCTTACAGAATACTGTTGATCGCTACTGCGAGCTCACCGCATTAGCTTTACGACACCTTGATTCAATACACAACCTAAATACTTGAAATTATCGACCTGTTCTAGCTTTGTATCACCAATCTGACATTCAATTCTGTTGAGTTTCTTACCTACTGACATCAATTTAGTCTTCCCGTAGCAGTGTTCATAGATCTGTCATCAGCATATGACACAGTCTGGCGAAAAGGAATGATCCTCAAATTCCTGAAGTTAATCCCTTGTAAGACGCTTGCCACCCTGCTGAATAATATGTTGGCTAATAGAATGATTGAAGTACACCTACATGGCAACATAAGTAAAACTTACAAACTGAGTGACGGATTACCACAGGGATCGGTATTGGCCCCATTACTCTTCAACGTATATACAGCAGATCTACCTTCAACTAATGCTAGGAAGTTTATATACGCTGACGACATCTGTTTGGCAGCCCAGTCTAGTGATTTTGCTGGAGCAGAAACCACACTCACTAAAGATCTCTGCAGAATTGATAATTATTTTAAAACCTGGCGACTGAAACCAAACATAACAAAAACAGAGGTCAGCTGCTTTCATTTGAGCAACAGACAAGCTAATTATGCCCCTCAGGTTCAATTCAGAGGTCATATACTGAAGTTCAATCCTCATCCAAAATATCTAGGCGTTACCTTGGATCAATCTTTGACTTACAGCGAACATGTACGCAAAACATCTGCCAAGATCAAAACCCGCAATAACATCCTGCACAAACTCACAGGAACAAGCTGGGGCCCATCTGCATCCACCCTCCCAACTACAGCACTTGCGTTAGTATACCCAGTAGCCGAATACTGCTGCCCAGTATGGCTCAACAGTGCCCATACAAAGAAGATAGACACTCAGTTAAACGATACAATGAGGGCTATATCAGGAACCATCCAATCCACACCTTTGGAGTGGTTACCAGTTCTTTCAAATATTCCACCTCCTCATCTCCGAAGACAAATGGCACTGAAGAAAGAATGGGTTAAATGCTGTGACAATCCTCTTCTACCAATACATCAAGACTGCCTACGTGAAGATCTCAGGCTGAAATCTAGGAAACCTTCTTGGTTACTAGGAAAGAGGCTAGTCCAAGATGAATTTCATACTAACACTGCCTGGCGCTATGGGTGGGCAGCTTCAAACCCTGACAGATTAGGTCTAATTTCGGATCCAGTTATGCAACCTCCTGGTTTCAACTTACCCAGAAAAATCTGGTCATCACTTAATCGGATCAGAACTCAACATGGCAGATGCAACTTCTGGAAACACAAGTGGAAGATTATCAGCGATCCTTATTGCGACTGCTCTGATGTGCCTCAGACCGTTCAACATATCGTCACAGAGTGCCCACTCCGAAGATTCAGTGGGACAATAAAGGATATCCACGAGGCCAGTGATGAAGCTGTGAGTTGGCTAACAAAACTGGACATTCAGCTTTAGCAGCAATGCAGATATTGATGAGCTCAAATGTATAAATATAGTTAATAACCAAATTGTAACAATGTATCCTCAACCATACGAAATAATAATAATAATTTAGTCTTCGAGAGGCTAATTTTCATACCATACTCATTGCACCTATTTTCAAGTTCCAAGATATTACACTGCAGGCTTTCGGCACAATCTGCCATTAAGACCAAGTCGTCAGCATAGGCCAGACTGCTTATTACATTTCCACCTAACTGAATCCCTCCCTGCCATTTTATACCTTTCAGCAGATGATCCATGTAAACTACGAACAGCAAAGGTGAAAGATTACAGCCTTGTCTAACCCCTGTAAATACCCTGAACCAAGAACTCATTCTACCATCAATTCTCACTGAAGCCCAATTGTCAACATAAATACCTTTGATTGATTTTAATAATCTACCTTTAATTCCATAGTCCCCCAGTATAGCGAACATCTCCCTCGGTACCCTGTCGTATGCTTTCTCAAGATCTACGAAACATAAACACAACTGCCTATTCCTCTCATAGTATTTTTCAATTACCTGGCGCATACTGAAAATCTGATCCTGACAGCCTCTCTGTGGTCTGAAACCACACTGGGTTTCATCCAACTTCCTCTCAACTACTGATCGCACCCTCCCTTCCAAGATGCCAGTGAATACTTTACCTGGTATACTAATCAATGAGATACCTCGATAGTTGTTGCACTCCTTCGTGTTCCCTTGCTTATAGATAGGTGCAATTACTGCTTTTGTCCAATCTGAAGGTACCTTACCAACACTCCATGCTAATTTTACTACTCTATGAAGCCATTTCATCCCTGCCTTCCCACTATACTTCACCATTTCAGGTCTAATTTCATCTATTCCTGCTCCTTTATGACAATGGAGTTTATTGACCATCCTTTCCACTTCCTCTAGCATAATTTCCCCATCACCATTTTCCTCCTCCTCATGAGCTTGGCTGTTCGCAACACCACAAGGATGATTTCCTCTTACATTGAGATGTTCAAAATATTCCCTCCACCTCTCCAGTGATTCCCTGGGATCTATTATGAGTTCACCTGAATTACTCAAAACACTGTTCATTTCCTTTTTCCCTCCCTTCCTAAGATTCTTTATTACTGTCCATAAAGGTTTCCCTGCTGCTTGACCTAGCCTTTCCAGGTTATTACCAAAATCTTCCCATGACTTCTTTTTGGATTCAACAACTATTTGTTTCGCTCTGTTTCTTTCATCTACGTACAAATCCCTGTCTGCCTCGGCCCTTGTTTGGAGCCATTTCTGATAAGCCTTCTTTTTACGTTTACAAGCTGCTCTCACTTCGTCATTCCACCAAGATGTTCGCCTTTTCCCATCTTTACACACAGCTGTTCCTAGGCATTCCCTTGCTGTTTCTACTACAGCATCCCTGTATGCCACCCATTCACTTCGTATATCCTGAACCTGCTTACTGTCTACTGTTCGAAACTTCTCACTAATCATATCCATGTACTTCTGTCTAATTTCCTCGTCCTGGAGATTTTCTACCCTTATTCGTTTGCAGACAGATTTCACTTTCTCTACCCTCGGCCTAGGGATACTTAGTACACTACAGATCAGATAGTGGTCTGTATCATCGAAAAATCCACGGAAAAGTCGTACATTCCTAACAGATTTCCAAGTCTGTTAAAATATAATCCATTATGGATCTGGTACCCCTAGCCTCCCATGTGTAGCGGTGAATAACCTTATGCTTGAAGAATGTATTCGTAACAGTTAAACCCATACTAGCACAGAAGTCCAGCAAACGCTTCCCATTCCCATTAGCTTCCATATCTTCCCCACATTTACCAATCACCCTTTCGTATCCTTCAGTTCTATTCCCAACTCTCGCATTGAAATCGCCTATTAGCACTATTCTATCCTTGCTCTTGACCCTGACCACGATGTCACTCAATGCTTCATAAAACTTGTCCACTTCATCCTCATCTGCACCCTCACATGGTGAATACACAGACACAATTCTAGTCCTAATTCCTGCAACTGACAAATCTACCCACATCATTCGCTCATTTACGTGCCTAACAGAAACTATGATGCGTGCAGTGGTATTCCTGATAAGGAGCCCTACCCCAGACTCTGCCCTTCCCTTTCTAACACCCGTCAAGTACACTTTATAATCTCCTATCTCTTCCTCGTTATCTCCCCTTACCCCAATATCACTTACTCCTAGCACATTCAAATGCATCCTCTTTGCTGACTCAGCCAATTCTACTTTCTTTCTTCCATAAGCCCCATTAATATTGGTAGCTCCCCGTCGAATTCCATTTCTTTCGCCAAGTTGTTTCCAAGGAGTCCCTCGCCTGTCAAATGGGAGTGGGACTCCGATACTCCCATAGGTCCGAGGCTTGCTTAAAGTGTTCTGAGCTCGGTAAATTCATGAAGCAGGATGCTACCCTACTTGCACATAGTCCAAGTGAGGGTCTCTCCTCTAACGGGTTATGGACCACGGTGAATTGTATAGTCCTAGCCGCCTGAGCACAAGGAGGGACATGACTCAGAATATGTCCGAGATGCCCACTCCCATGCCATAGCAACTGGTATCCCGACTCTCAGGACCACTTACTAGGCCACTCAGCCGTTGCCCATGGTTCACGAACTAGGACGTGACTACAGTAATCCACAAACATGAACCACTTGGTTAAGAAGCACAGATAAAAAAGGCGATACATAAGTTAGTTTTCAAGAGCTAAGTATTCTTCAATAGAATAAAACCAATGGTTAGAAACAAATTTGAATAATTCTTTCTTAAATTTTGAACATGGTTTTATATGCTGAATTGAGTCTGGCAATTTATTAAGCAAATGTACTCCTGCGTAACTCAAACTTGAATCATAAAGCTTAGTTTTATGTGGTTCTATGTGCAGACTGTGTTCATTTCTAGTATTATACCCTACATTCTCTATCATATATATAATTGTATGGAAGATATGAAGGCTAGGCAATGGTAAAATAGAGTGAAGTTTAAAGTATTTCTTGCAGCCTGTCCTCCTGCCGACACCGGCCATTCTTCTAATTATTTTAGAATAGAATAGAGGAATTTTTATTGTCCTTAGGCAACTGGCAGTTGCAATGGACAGAGTCATAGGTGCATAGTTACAAAATATTACAAGTATCTCATTAAGTACAGGAAATAAATACAACTATATGCACAAATTTAAAATATTGTGTTCGGGGGATAGTGGGTTCGAACCCCACTGTCGGCAGCCCTGAAGATGGATTTCCGTGGTTTCCCATTTTCGCACCAGGCAAATGCTGGGGCTGTACCTTAATTAAGGCCACGGACGCTTCCTTCCCACTCCTAACCCTTTCCTGTCCCATCGTTGCCATAAGACCTATCTGTGTCGGTGCAATGTAAAGCAAATAACAAAAAAGTTAAAATAAACGTAACACTATTCGTCCAAGAGAGTGATAAATAACTACTAATTTACCAACGTGTTGGGATGGCGTTGGCCTTTATTACCCCCCTTGAAACAGTGTTATTTTTTCTTCAAATTCAGATACTGAGTGGAAGCTGTTGGATGTCAACCAAATTTTAAGGGTGCTTTTGAAGTTACGTAGGGGCATATCCTTTACTTGGGCAGGTAGTTTGTTGAATATTTTCATGCCATTTTACCTATAGTTTTCTTGTGTTTTTCTCAGCCTAACATTTGGTAAATCGAAATCGTTCCTATATCTTGTGCCATATGAGTGTAAATTGCTGCGAGTTGTAAGGTCGATGAGATTTTCGTTAGCATTGAGTATACTATGATAAATGTATAATGAGGGAAGAGTCATAATTGCAAGGTCATGGAACACAGGTCTATAAGACTCCCTTGTGGCCTTACCTTTAATACATCTTACTGCCTTCTTTTGCCACTTGAACACATCTTGAGTCCCTGTCGAGTTATCCCATAACGTGGCACCATACGGTAAGTGTGAATGAAAGAAGGCATAGTTTACACACATCATCTGACTACTACTAACTGATCCTTTAAGTGTGCGAAGCAAAACTATCACTCTAGCCAGTTTTGTACATAACGTTTGCATGTGTGTGTTCCAGGCTAATTTACAATCCAGATACAATCCCAATAATATGACAGAATTTTGATCATTATTACCCAGGCCTGAATTAATTAAATGGAAGTAGATCACTTCTGTCTTGTTATTATTTAGAATAAGTTTATTTGCCTGCAACCAAGAGGATGATTTGTGTAGCATTTCTATCCTTTCCTCCTCAACATATTTGAAGTCTGTATTGCTTGTTATGATAGTAATATCACCTGCATAGAGCACTGACTTACAGGGTAAATTACTAACAATATCATTTATATACACAAGGAAGAGGGAGGTTCCTATAACTGAACCCTAAACCACCCGTGTTTTTACTTTGAGAATCCCAGATCATTGATTTTCTACCAGTACAATGTGATACCTGTCATTGAGGTAGGATGTATTTAAAAATAACTCTAAATCTTTCACGCCACAGTAGCTAAGCTTACTTAGAATAGAATAGAATAGAATAGAATACTCCCATCCTCCAATTCCGGATCGCCTAGAGCTGGGGAGAGAGCATTCGTTTATTGCAATTCCTTGAATTATGATACATGACTTACAATACCCTCTTACAATTGTTGGCTGTTACTATACTGAATATGAATTATTTTGTCCTAGACATTAACAATATTATATAGTCTAGGACAACATGTATCTTCCCTACCTTATCTTACTAACTGAACGAATTATTATTTATTACGTTATAACATTAAAAGAAAAGTTAGAATCAAAATGACAAATTTACATTGAATATATACTACATCTAACCTAAATCTGTCTGGTCACGACATCCCCCCTGGTGAGGAACTCTTACCACCCTTCCCAGGGATGTCACGACCAGACCCGTCTCATGAGGCTCCGAAATCGAAACCTCGTAGACCCCTTAAGTTGTCGATATTGTTTCCTCACCACTCCTTCGTGTGACAGCCCACATGTGTGCGGATGACCTAGCTCAACATGTAGGCTGCCTCGCCTGCATTCCACTGCCGAGACGGAATCCATACTCGGCTCATATTTCGCTGACTGATTGTCAACTTGTTTTCTCTGGTTTAATACTGTTCACACCTTACTCTAATCTACACGTGCAGAAGTACTGAGTCAACACTATGCTTGAGATAGGTGGGCCTATCTGCTCCTCTCCCAACTCTACTATACTACAGCAGCCAAAACCAACTAACAATCCCAGAGCAAACTAAAAACAGGCTAACAAACAACCTCATTGTAAGGAACACATTACTGCTAACATATTAATGAACTAAATCTACTAATTAGAAATATTACGTTATAACATTAAAAGAAAAGTTAGAATCAAAATGACAAATTTACATTGAATATATACTACATCTAACCTAAATCTGTCTGGTTACGACATCCCCCCTGGTGAGGAACTCCTACCACCCTTCCCAGGGATGTCACGACCAGACCCGTCTCATGAGGCTCCGAAATCGAAACCTCGTAGACCCCTTGAGTTGTCAATATTGTTTCCTCTCCACTCCTTCATGTGACAGCCCACATGTGTGCGGATGACCTAGCTCAACATGTAGGCTGCCTCACCTGTATTCCACTGCCGAGACGGAATCCATACTCGGCTCATATTTCGCTGACTGGTTGACAACTTGTTTTCTCTGGTTTAATACACTGCAGCAGTCAAAACAAACTAACAATCCCAAAGCAAACTAAAAACTGGCTAACAAACACATTGCCATTATGTTTTGCTTATTACATTTTTCTATTTCCATACTACCTCTCATTCCTCTTATAATACTTATAGTTACAAATTACTTATCTATCCTCGTGCTCATCTACATTACATTTACTATCATTTACTAACACTGGTGTTACTTTGAGTTATTGCTAATCTCATTTTAATTTCTTAAATGAGCTCATTGAAAGGAACTCATTACTGTTAGCATGTTGCTGAATTAAATCTGTTACTTAGCAATATACAATATCTAATATAAATGAACACTGAACAACTACAAGAGAAACATAGTCCTAAACTTATAACTATAGCATTCCGAGGTCTCTTGTTGTACAGTCATCATCGTGCTCATGTATATTACATCTACTATCATTTACCTGTACTGTTATTACTTTCTGTTATTACAAATCTCATTTTGATTTCTTTCTTCCACATGCTTCTTAGAATACAGAAAAATTTAGCTAGTTTTCCTGGGGTGATCCATTCTCTATTTAACAGTTTGGTTATTGTATAAAATTCTTTCTCTCTTTCTATTTTTAATTTATATTCATCTCCAAGGTATTTAGTTCTCAGTGCCTCCGTTCCCTTACATGTTCTCAGTAAATGAGCTTCTCCCATAATGTCGTCACACAATACACACTGATTTACGTTATGGTTCTCACTTATTCCCTTATTTTTGTATAAACCCAAAAGCCACCACAACACACCTCTTAGTTCCCTATTTGTGATTCTATTTTTTCTTATTGACATATATTGGATAATGCCACAGAATTCTACTAGTGTTTTTTTGGTTTCACATTCTGCTCTGATCGTCTGTTTGTCTATGTCCTTTACCCTAATCGTTAGTATTTTAATGAAGCTGTTTTCTTTACCGTTCATCTCCTTATCCCAATATAGCCCCATTCCTATTTTGTCTAGCATACCTTTTACTTTCGATAACCAATAATTCTCATCCAAGTGTCTCATCTGGTGCTGGTAGGCTAGATTTAATATTTCCCTCCCCTCTCCTCTTTTTAATCTTAACCAATATTTTACTATTTTCTTACTTATGTCTGCTTGGATGTTGATATCTCCACATATAGTTCTCACTCCACTATTTGTTGCACATTCTGGTAGGCCCATTATTATTTTACAAAATTTGTTACTTATGATATCTAGTTCTTTTTTTTCAACTTCTATACCCCATATTTCAACCCCATACAGTGCTTTTGATACCACAAGTGCATTAAAAACATTTTTATGTACTTTGTATTGCAAATTAGGCATCTTCTTTTCTAAGGCCTTTATACTTGATAGGGCGGCCACACCTTTTATTTTTGCATGGCGTATCTGTTCCTTCCACAACCCATTCTTTGTTAATATTATTCCTAAATATTCTAATTTATTTACAACTTCCAATTCAACACCATCCAACAGCCATCGCCTTTCATTTCTTTTTAATTTATTACCTCTTTTGCAAACCATTACTTTTGTTTTTTTGGTATTTATTTTCAAATTCCATGTATTACAGTATTCCACCAATTTTTTGAGGTTACTTCGCATACCTGCTGTTGTTAGTGAGAGCAGCAGGATGTCGTCTGCGAAGACTAGACCGGGGATCTCTTTATTGTGTAAGCAAGGGCTAGTATTATTCTCTTTTGCTAAGCATTCTATTACGTCATTAATAAAGAGCAAAAACAGTATTGGTGATAGTTTACATCCTTGCTTAAGTCCAATGTTCGAGTGTATCTTTCCTATCATTACATCTTCTTTGACTTTAACTGAACATATTACTTCGGCATATAGTTCTTCTATGGCTTTAATCATTTTCATTGACATTCCTATTCCGGCCAGCTTCACAACGACAGCCCGTCTGCTGACTGAATCAAAAGCTTTTTGTAGGTCTATTGCTGCAATGTATAGTCTACCACCTTTCTTTCTTATGTACTTATCCATTAACGTTTTGATTATAAATACATTGTCAGTAGTTCTCATTCTTTTCCTAAATCCTGATTGATATACCGAGAGAATAGAGTAATCGTCCGCCCATTTCATAATTCTTTTCGCTAAAATCCCAGTGTAGATCTTACTTAGTGAGTCCAACAATGTAATCCCCCTGTAGTTGTTCGTATTCGTCCTTTCTCCCTTTCTTTTGTAGATCGGGCAAATTACTCCTTCCTGCCAAGATCTTGGAATTTTTTTCCCCTCAAATATTTTATTGAATATTTTAGTTATTATTTCAATCATCTGACCGTTTTTACCTATCTCTTTCCAGAATTCATGCGTAATTCCATTAGCAGCACCTGATTTTCCGCCCTTCCCTTTTTTCATTACATCTAGTACCTCGTCTGTGGTTATTATATCGTCTAGTATAGGCAGCGTACACTCCATTTGTCTCAGTATACCAATTTCGTTTCTGTTCTCTACCCATGTGTCCTTACCCCCTAATAATCCCTTAAAATACGTTAACCATTCCTCATTAGATATTTTTACTTGATCATAGCTTTTATAACCCTTACATATTGTGCTAATTTTGTTCCATACTTTCTTTGTTTCATTTTCCTTACAGTACTTTAGTAATATTTTTGATTCTTTGTCCTGCCATTTACTTTTCTTATCGCTTATTAAATCTTTGTATTCTTTCCTCTGGTTACAAAAATCTACTCGTAAGGCCTGAGATCCCTCATTTCTATACCTTTTTAAAGCCTTAATCACTTGATTTTTCTTCTCCTTACACTCCTCCGTATACCATACATTTCTTTTATATTGTCTACTCTTACTCACAACCATTTTTTTACCAGCTACTTCTATTGATCTTTCAAGCATTCTTATTGCCTCATCTAGGTTATTATCCTCTATCATATACTCCATGCCTATTCTCAGAATTTCAAAGGTTTTACCCCTATAGTAATCTCTAAATTGTTCTCTCTTTTCCTCATTCCACCTATATCTTACTAATTTTCTCTGTTCATAGTTAAAGAATTGTTTGTCTACTTTATTATCTTCCTCTCTCTGTAGCCGAATAGCAACTGGGAAATGATGAGACGCTGTCCAATTTTTTACCTGGATTTCTTTAATAAGAGTTAAAGCCTCTCTAGATGCCAGTACTAGGTCTATAACACTCCCTCCTGACTCAACTATATATGTTAGGTTGCCTGATTCATCTCCCGGCCATCCCCCATTTAAAATGTACAATTCCTCTATCGCGCATATTTCTAATAATTTCTCTCCATTTTTATTACACTCTTTGTCTTTACTGCTCCTTTTTTCTATTAATATTTCCCCGATTTCTTTGTCGTATAATGGATTATTTAGGCCCACCCTTGAGTTAAAATCCCCCATTATAATTATTCCTGCTTCTTCATTTAGTAATTTTATCTGATTTACTGCGTCGACGAGTTCTTCAAAGAAATTTTCCTTTTCAAACGGGGACCCCGATGGATGGTTGTAGCCAAAGCCAATAAACATATCTCTCCCCTTTTGATTTCCTTTTTTTGTTTTGACCCAGATCATTTCCTCACATCCTGATTCCCATATTTCCACTTGTTTGCTAATTTCATCTTTTGCGATAACTGTTATCCCTCCTGGGTGACGCCCTTTCGTACTCCTTTTATGTTTTGTTTTACTCCAGACCTTAAATCCCGGTATTATCACATTTTTACTAGGCGGCAACCATGTCTCTACTATACCAATAATCTCACTCTCTCTCATTAAATCTATAAACTCATCATTTCCCAGTTTACTTAATATACCCTCTATGTTAATTAATCCCACTACCCAGTCTAGTTATTTTTTCATAGGTATATTTGATGCTACCAGGGCCTTGCTTCTCGTTGTTCGTGGTTTTTCTATTTGTATAATAGAACCACTTGGGGAACTAATTATTTCCTCCTCTGACCCTCTAGCTTCCTCAGACCTTGTCAATCCTTTCTTTGCCCATATGTCCTTTAAATTTAACGCTGGCTTACGTTTCTTTTCTTCTTGTCTCCCTGCGGTGTCTTGCTTTCTCTGGATCACATCTCCTTCTTGGGTAGATCTCCTGGGTTGGTGATGTCCGGTTTCTGTCGTCACAACATCCAGTTCGTTGTCCTTGCTTGGTAGGATTGCACACGTACCTGTTGACTCAGGAGTGCTGGCGTCGCTCACTGTACTGCTGTACTTCCCTAAGCTTACTTATTCGTATATTGTGTGGTACTGAATCAAAAGCTTTGCTGAAGTCTAACAGTGTAGCACTTGTAATGTGTTGAGACTCAAAGCCTTGAATTACTTCAGTCACAACAGCTTCTAAGGCTTTAATGGTGGATTTATTTGTTCTGAACCCAAACTGTGCGGCATTCATTAAATTTCCCTATAACCTCTGTATGTTTTTACCAGGTTAATGATTCATCCATCCACAAGCCAAGAAATTTTGTTGACGATGAGTACTCAACTACGGTCTCACCAAATGGTATTGGACAAATTTCCATATTTAGATTAATCTTGTGGTGAAATCTAATCATAGAAGTTTTCTGCTTACTTAAGATTAATTTATTATCTTCAAGCCAGCTCAGGATATTACTCACTATATTGCCTGTCTTTAATTCTAACCCTTCAGAACTTTCATCAGCTACAAAAAGAGTAATATCATCTTTGAACAAAGTTAATTGCACTCCTTGAATATCGTCGACAATACTACAATACTAAAAATAATAATGGTCCTAAAGCTGACCCCTGTGGAACACTGTGATCTATGTTTCTGGCAGAGGAATACACATTCTTAATTTCATTTTTGCTCAAATCAGTACCGGTATATGATATTTCAACAATCTGTTTTCTATCCCCTAAAATGATTTGAACCAGTTATCGGCCATTCCCCGAACTCCATACATGTATAACTTTTCCAAAAGCAAGCTGTGGTCTGTTATATCAAAAGCTTTTATTAAGTCTAAGAAAATACCTAAACATGCACCCTTTCCATCTAGTGTGTCATATATCCGTTCAATAAAGTAAATGAATGTCGTGGTAGTTGATCTATTTTTACGGAAGTCATTTTGGCAATCAGCTAATATATTATGCTTCCCTAAGAATGATAATAGTCTATCGTACTGAACCCATGACCTTTGTGCCCTAAGAACATTATGCATAATATGACAATTAAACTTAAAGTTGGATTCTTGATAGCATGGAGTTGACACGTGACGAGGGGGTGATTACCTTCGGTCCCACGCTCTGGGGTACGTGACGTCAACCACACGTGTCGACGGCGGAAGAATCTCAAGTAATTTTTTATGAACTATTTCGAAGCGCGTGTACGCGGCGTGACCACGCCAAGTCAAAAAAAATATAGTGCCTATCAAAGGAGGTCAATCATCTCACAAATCGAACCCGTAAAATTTTTAAATGTCCATGAACACTACCGTCAGAAATGTAGCAAGCATGTAGTCACTTTCAAAACTCTTGAAATTACAGTTGAGGTAAGTCAGAAAATTTAGAGAAATTTTCTTGGCGGCAAAGGGAGAGACCTGAAGAGAGGGGGTAACTGCTATAAATATGAAGGGACGCCATGACGAAGCTTCCTTCTCCGGCATTTGTGATACAAAGCGGACGAAAAATTGTTGAGCTGCTCTGCTAAATCAAACCAACGAAAGTAGACTGAGTTCAACTGCAGATTTTAGCCATTGCGGCTAAGTCTTGACTCCATGGGGAGATAGTTTTCTTGAGAGAAATAAGTGTATCAGATAGGACGGTCAAAGTACTGAAATATTCTAATGTGATTAAGTAATTCGTGTGCGGGAGTAATTATAATCCATCGTGTGCGCCCAGCAAACAAGTGAAGGGTATTTTCTTTTTTTTTAATGCTTTATTCCAGGAAACCTGAAGAAACATAATGAGATGTACAGCCATGAATGTAAAGATGGCTAAATAAATGCCAGGGTCACAGGTGAGCCCTAAGACGAATACTGGCGTGGACATGAGGTAGGTGGCTTTCCATCTTACTACCTCTTATATCTTGTCTCGTGATTTCTTGTATTTGAATGGGGATATACGACGCAGTGGTCGCCCTACTAAGTTTTGTAAATGTGAGAGTACGACTAAAGGAGTCATTTGTTTTATTTTCCACTTGGATAAAATTTTGAAGTCTTGCGAGTGCCATATAAAGTTGTAAAAAGTTATTGAATAGGGTTCCGAAGTGATATCACGTCCAATGTAGATCGTCATCCGTGTGAGTGTACTGCTTGTATTTTATGATGTCAAAGTAAGATGTTCATTCGACGTAAAATTCTTCTGACTGCAATTTGACGTTAAAAATAATAATCCATGGTTACTCATTTTCAATCGAGAGGAAGCGCGCTGTCGGGTGAGAACCTGGGAGATGAATTTGGTCACGGAGAGAAACGTTTTTATTTAATGCCCATTTTAAACTGTGTCTGACTGACAATAAAAAGATCTAGTAGAATGTTTCAGTCATTTCTCGTAAAATCAAGTTATTAAATACGATATCATTTATGCAAAGTTATTCATGAGTAATGCATTGTGCGATATTAGATGTTGGGATTTCTAGTGAGGATTTTATTCCAGTTCTTTGTCGATGATAATTGTGGAGCTGGGAAACAGAGGTTAGTTTGTGAATCAGGTTGGACCTGTCATTGAAGCCGGCATACGGAAGCCCGAGGAATGTTTTATATGAGTTGAGATGAGATGTGCGAATCAGGTTAGAGTCCTGTCATTGAAGCCGGGATATGATAACCCGAGGAATATTTTATAATGTTGAGAATGGAAAGAAATTCATAGAAATCCATAGCGGTATAATTGGCGTATAATTAGTGTGGGCATCTTGAAGCATAATCTGTGCATTTTGTTGGTTAGAATATCGTATTTGTTTAATTATGTCGGCAGAGTTTAAAGGGAACATTTGAGAAGTCAGTCATCTGTGAATAAACCAGGTGGTTCCTGTAACTGCCAAGCGAGCGAGGGGGGTGAGACCTAAGCGGACAGCGGGGATAATAACGGGAATAGGAGTGGAGTCGAGATTGTACTGCAATTCTCGACCAGGGAAAACGTTAAAATGCTGGATTTAGTTGAAAATTCATAGCCGGTAATGATCTAAGTATTGTGAAATACTGTAATTGGGGACGGAATGAACATTTGAAACCATGAACTTTGAGTATAAGGAACAGAGTAACCCAATTTCAGGGTTGTCTAAAATATAGAGCGATGGTCGTGATGATCGATTTGTCTGCGAGGGGTGTGCAAAATTCAGTGATGACGAGATATGACATCGTAATGATATGGCGAGTTGTTTGCTTTGTACGTAGATTATTAGGATATCCAAGTGTTAATAACGGTTAGGATTAGATTAGATTTTTAAGCATGATATCACGAGATGAGATATATAGCTGGACCTGAATGATGTGACAAATTCTTTTCCAGCCAGATAAACATCGCAATATTGAATTCACATCACAGCTGCGTAGAAATTTGTGAGGAAACCAGAGTCCGCGGAGATGAAATTTGTTGTTTGTTAATATTTCGTTAAATCATTTAAATTTATTAAATTATTAAATTCAGTGAAACCGCATTTTGAAATAACTTTAATCAAGCGAATAACTTGGAGATGCATTCTGGAAATTTTAATTTGTTGTCTGGGGAATATCAAAAAAATAAAGTAAAGATAAAAGGGACATATCCGAAGGAAATGGATTTTTCTGCCACAAAGTTTGTGAGCATTATTTTTGTTGTAATTATTGAACTTTGATTGATTGAGCAGTGAATGTGCTGGGGATAGTAAAGTGGAAACTTTGGTCATCAACCGATGTAACTTAATTGTGTTTAGCCTTCAGCCTAGAAACTTGGATGGTCAGGGGGTCATCAACCTCAGTGACTTAGATTAGGGCCATATGCCATTGTAGCATCATTTCCTTGCGGTCATCATCCACAATGACTTTAAAGTAACTTAGAAGATTAGATATCGGTCCATGACATAGACGCAGGTCACATCGATTCAATTAAGGGTCCATGCCGTAGAACCACTGTGTGGCACACACCGATTGGACGGCCTTAATTATAACCAGAGTCCAGAATTCGTGTTACGAGGGCTGGACCATAACGAATCACTATGATGGTACATGTGGTCTCACATGGAAGCCGAATTTAAGGATTTCCAGACTTTCCTTTCTTAAATGATTAATAATTGAGATAATGGTTTCTAGTAAGATTGCCCATCAGGCAGTTACGTTAAAGTCTCACACCAGTGTTCTGACATTTATGTAAAAATGATTGTGGTGTCCAGTGGACACAATTGACTATGACATCGTTGACAAAGTAAATTTACTTCATTTCCCTGAATAAATAGGAATATTTTAAATAGACCTTTCATTCCAGTAGATAGATTAGAATTAATGAACCCTACCTTTACCTCAGCAAGTGACGAAGAACCCGAAACGACCCAAGAGACAGATCTCATGAACTTTGCTGATAGGTAAGGAAGGTAGGTATCCCTCAATAAGGACCTAAAGGGTTCATTAAAATGGCTTCCAACGTGGTGGCTTCAGTCACTTAAGAGAGGGCCTAAGTACATCGAGAATAGAAATACAAGTTAGGTTGGTTGACATCAGTGAAACGATGACCAACTGTAGGATTGTTATACGTTGGTTGATCATTAAAATGTCGCACCAACGATGGGGCATAAGTCACGATAACGATGAGGGAACCTAAGTCACGATAACGATAAGGATATTTTGGAAAAATCGTGTTCTAGAGGAAATGAGAAATAATGTTGAGGCTATGCCACATTATGGATGATAAAATCGTGCGCCAGAGTTGATAGTGAACTCGAAGAAATAGATAAACGCCCGATGAGTAAGGCTAGGAGATACCACTATGAGAATAATTTATCTACTGAATGAAAGGTATAATTTAAGTGTGTTAGTGTAATTTCCCAAATTTTTGAATACTGGTTTGAGTGTTTTGGCTGATCACTTTGATCGAGTGAACATTGAATTTCACATTTTATTAAATAAAATTTTAGAGAATATTGCATTAACAGTGTGATGTGTTAGATAGGAGGATGTTGTGATGTTTATCGTTGTAGTCGTATTATACGCCGTTGAAGTCTCGGGCTCACCGATGACCTATCGTTTTCTGTTAAATACAGTATGTTTATGCAGGAGGGAGAATTGGCCCAAGGGCAGGTGGTCCAAATGATGAAGGACTTTATGGAGAAAATGGAGGCCGATAGGAAGGCTGCGGAAGCCGATAGGAAGGACTTAAGTGAGAGTATTAAATCTATGGGTGTAAGGTTGGATAATAAGCTGGAGACAGTGGACAATAAATTAGATAGTGCAGATGTAGAATTAAAAGGTATGAAGGAGGTCGTACAGGACACGCAGGATAGTTGTAAAGAAGCTAGTGGGGATATTAGGAAGGACATTGGTGATTTAAATGTGAAGGTGGAGCAGAACACTAAAGCACAGGTTGACTTTAAACATGAAATAAATCAGCAGTTCATAGAAACTCGCGAGCTACATCGTGTTCTCAGTGAAAATCAGGACATAAGTAGAGGAGACCTCGATAGGCACGTCAACGGAAGTAGGGGACTACATCAGCAGTTGATGTCAGATCAAGCTGAGCTTAAGGCCGATCTGAAGACAGAGGTAGACGAGGATATAAGAAAATTAGGTACGACTCAGGAAGAAACGCCTAGGAGTTTTGAGGAGGTACAGGTAGACTTGAAGGAACCAAGTGAAAATATAAAGGCGGATGCGAAAGACTCGAACAAGAAGTTAGACACAGTGGAGGTTATACTGGCCCGTCTACTTGAATATTTTACTAACATGAAGTCTCCTAAATCAGCGCCACAAGTAACTAAGCATGTGGAAAACCAAGTGAATGTTGTAAACCACATCCAAGAGAGTAGACCGGAAAGGGATGTTTCGCAGTCCGTCATACAAGAGAATAATGGGCAAGGGTTTGAAACCATACTAAACCAGGATAGTAAGAACGTGGAACAACCTAGCTACCTGTACGGAAAGTGGAATAGACGCCGTGATCCATGTAGGAGGAACCAGGGTCGATGTCGGGAAAATTCTTACCAAAGACGCAGACGCCGTTGTGGAAATGAAGCCGATAGAAGATGGAATAATTACAAATCCAGACATTCTGATCTATGGCATGGGTCTGAAGAGGAAAAAGCAAAACCTAAACGATTTGGTGCCAGTAAGAAGAAGAGACCTAAGAAAAGCAGCAGTGATGAGAGGGATGAACGTTCAGACGAGGATGCCAGTAATGACGATTATAGTCCGTCAAGAAAGGATCAAGCAAATGCGAAGAAGTGTAAGCCTGCTGCTAAAATGAAGATGAGGATGATGATGAAGAAGATGTGTAAACCAGTTGCTAAAATTAAGAAGATGTGGATGATGAAGAAGAAGTGTAAGCCAGCTGCTAAAATGAAGAAGATGAGCAGGGTGATGAAGACGAAGTGTAAGCCAGCTGCTAAGATGAAGAAGATGAGGATGATGATGATGAAGAAGAAGAACGGTAAACCACCTGCAAAAATGAAGAAAGTCAGTGACAACGACAGTAATGAAGACAGGGATTTGAACCCAGAAACTTCGCATTTTGATGTGCATGCAAGTTCGTCGAGAAGTTGGAAGGACAAACCACCTAACTTCCAATAAGTCAACTACAATTTGATGGAGATCTACCCGCAACCCCGAACTCTCCAAGCAACCAAGAACTACCAGGAAGCTGAAGGCATCAACCAGTATCCGTACACCAGAAGATGACCAACTGCATAAAAGAGAAGAAAGGAATTTATGTTCAAAGGTCATGTTTCATCAGACGTCAAAATTAGAAATTTCGCCATCTGGAGTATTTAAAGGAAATTCCTTGTCACTGTGCGAAAGGAATTCGTGTCTTGGGGGAAATATGAACCCATGACCTTTGTGCCCTAAGAACATTATGCATAATATGACAATTAAACTTAAAGTTGGATTCTTGATAGCATGGAGTTGACACGTGACGAGGGGGTGATTACCTTCGGTCCCACGCTCTGGGGTACGTGACGTCAACCACACGTGTCGACGGCGGAAGAATCTCAAGTAATTTTTATGAACTATTTCGAAGCGCGTGTACGCGGCGTGACCACGCCAAGTCAAAAAAAATATAGTGCCTATCAAAGGAGGTCAATCATCTCACAAATCGAACCCGTAAAATTTTTAAATGTCCATGAACACTACCGTCAGAAATGTAGCAAGCATGTAGTCACTTTCAAAACTCTTGAAATTACAGTTGAGGTAAGTCAGAAAATTTAGAGAAATTTTCTTGGCGGCAAAGGGAGAGACCTGAAGAGAGGGGGTAACTGCTATAAATATGAAGGGACGCCATGACGAAGCTTCCTTCTCCGGCATTTGTGATACAAAGCGGACGAAAAATTGTTGAGCTGCTCTGCTAAATCAAACCAACGAAAGTAGACTGAGTTCAACTGCAGATTTTAGCCATTGCGGCTAAGTCTTGACTCCATGGGGAGATAGTTTTCTTGAGAGAAATAAGTGTATCAGATAGGACGGTCAAAGTACTGAAATATTCTAATGTGATTAAGTAATTCGTGTGCGGGAGTAATTATAATCCATCGTGTGCGCCCAGCAAACAAGTGAAGGGTATTTTCTTTTTTTTTAATGCTTTATTCCAGGAAACCTGAAGAAACATAATGAGATGTACAGCCATGAATGTAAAGATGGCTAAATAAATGCCAGGGTCACAGGTGAGCCCTAAGACGAATACTGGCGTGGACATGAGGTAGGTGGCTTTCCATCTTACTACCTCTTATATCTTGTCTCGTGATTTCTTGTATTTGAATGGGGATATACGACGCAGTGGTCGCCCTACTAAGTTTTGTAAATGTGAGAGTACGACTAAAGGAGTCATTTGTTTTATTTTCCACTTGGATAAAATTTTGAAGTCTTGCGAGTGCCATATAAAGTTGTAAAAAGTTATTGAATAGGGTTCCGAAGTGATATCACGTCCAATGTAGATCGTCATCCGTGTGAGTGTACTGCTTGTATTTTATGATGTCAAAGTAAGATGTTCATTCGACGTAAAATTCTTCTGACTGCAATTTGACGTTAAAAATAATAATCCATGGTTACTCATTTTCAATCGAGAGGAAGCGCGCTGTCGGGTGAGAACCTGGGAGATGAATTTGGTCACGGAGAGAAACGTTTTTATTTAATGCCCATTTTAAACTGTGTCTGACTGACAATAAAAAGATCTAGTAGAATGTTTCAGTCATTTCTCGTAAAATCAAGTTATTAAATACGATATCATTTATGCAAAGTTATTCATGAGTAATGCATTGTGCGATATTAGATGTTGGGATTTCTAGTGAGGATTTTATTCCAGTTCTTTGTCGATGATAATTGTGGAGCTGGGAAACAGAGGTTAGTTTGTGAATCAGGTTGGACCTGTCATTGAAGCCGGCATACGGAAGCCCGAGGAATGTTTTATATGAGTTGAGATGAGATGTGCGAATCAGGTTAGAGTCCTGTCATTGAAGCCGGGATATGATAACCCGAGGAATATTTTATAATGTTGAGAATGGAAAGAAATTCATAGAAATCCATAGCGGTATAATTGGCGTATAATTAGTGTGGGCATCTTGAAGCATAATCTGTGCATTTTGTTGGTTAGAATATCGTATTTGTTTAATTATGTCGGCAGAGTTTAAAGGGAACATTTGAGAAGTCAGTCATCTGTGAATAAACCAGGTGGTTCCTGTAACTGCCAAGCGAGCGAGGGGGGTGAGACCTAAGCGGACAGCGGGGATAATAACGGGAATAGGAGTGGAGTCGAGATTGTACTGCAATTCTCGACCAGGGAAAACGTTAAAATGCTGGATTTAGTTGAAAATTCATAGCCGGTAATGATCTAAGTATTGTGAAATACTGTAATTGGGGACGGAATGAACATTTGAAACCATGAACTTTGAGTATAAGGAACAGAGTAACCCAATTTCAGGGTTGTCTAAAATATAGAGCGATGGTCGTGATGATCGATTTGTCTGCGAGGGGTGTGCAAAATTCAGTGATGACGAGATATGACATCGTAATGATATGGCGAGTTGTTTGCTTTGTACGTAGATTATTAGGATATCCAAGTGTTAATAACGGTTAGGATTAGATTAGATTTTTAAGCATGATATCACGAGATGAGATATATAGCTGGACCTGAATGATGTGACAAATTCTTTTCCAGCCAGATAAACATCGCAATATTGAATTCACATCACAGCTGCGTAGAAATTTGTGAGGAAACCAGAGTCCGCGGAGATGAAATTTGTTGTTTGTTAATATTTCGTTAAATCATTTAAATTTATTAAATTATTAAATTCAGTGAAACCGCATTTTGAAATAACTTTAATCAAGCGAATAACTTGGAGATGCATTCTGGAAATTTTAATTTGTTGTCTGGGGAATATCAAAAAAATAAAGTAAAGATAAAAGGGACATATCCGAAGGAAATGGATTTTTCTGCCACAAAGTTTGTGAGCATTATTTTTGTTGTAATTATTGAACTTTGATTGATTGAGCAGTGAATGTGCTGGGGATAGTAAAGTGGAAACTTTGGTCATCAACCGATGTAACTTAATTGTGTTTAGCCTTCAGCCTAGAAACTTGGATGGTCAGGGGGTCATCAACCTCAGTGACTTAGATTAGGGCCATATGCCATTGTAGCATCATTTCCTTGCGGTCATCATCCACAATGACTTTAAAGTAACTTAGAAGATTAGATATCGGTCCATGACATAGACGCAGGTCACATCGATTCAATTAAGGGTCCATGCCGTAGAACCACTGTGTGGCACACACCGATTGGACGGCCTTAATTATAACCAGAGTCCAGAATTCGTGTTACGAGGGCTGGACCATAACGAATCACTATGATGGTACATGTGGTCTCACATGGAAGCCGAATTTAAGGATTTCCAGACTTTCCTTTCTTAAATGATTAATAATTGAGATAATGGTTTCTAGTAAGATTGCCCATCAGGCAGTTACGTTAAAGTCTCACACCAGTGTTCTGACATTTATGTAAAAATGATTGTGGTGTCCAGTGGACACAATTGACTATGACATCGTTGACAAAGTAAATTTACTTCATTTCCCTGAATAAATAGGAATATTTTAAATAGACCTTTCATTCCAGTAGATAGATTAGAATTAATGAACCCTACCTTTACCTCAGCAAGTGACGAAGAACCCGAAACGACCCAAGAGACAGATCTCATGAACTTTGCTGATAGGTAAGGAAGGTAGGTATCCCTCAATAAGGACCTAAAGGGTTCATTAAATAATTCTTTCCAGTACTTTGGAGAATACAGACGGGAGGCAGACAGACCTATAGTTACCAGCATCTTCTTCTCTACCCTTTTTATGTATCGGAACAACTTTGGTTACCTTGAATTTGTCTGGAAATTTACCGGTGGTTAGTGACAAATTTATCAAATAACAAAGAGGTTTGATTACATGTTGGTAACAGCATTTAATAAGGTAGTTGGAATAACCATCTCAACCAGAAGACTTCTTTTTACCCATCTGTTTTATTACCTTCTCTATCTCTTGCTCAGTTGCAGGGGTAAGAAGCAAGGATGATACATTTCTGTGAACTGTATTCAAGTTTGTTCGTGTCATTGATGTTTGAAAATTTTCCGTTAACCTCAAAACTGCTTCTAGAAAATAGTTACTAAAGATTTCTGCAACATATTTTGGATCACTGATTTCTTTCCCTGCATTTGTAAGAGTGATATTCCTTTTTATTGGAACTAGAGTACCTTTCTTCCATTTTATAATGTTCCACATACATTTAGACCTGCTTTTATATTTTTAGCTCATTCTCAGTATGCATTTTTTGGCAGCCTTCAAAACTTCTCAATATATGTTCTTATATTTGTTATAATAATCCTTCAGTTCAGATGAGGTGTTACTACCTTTCACACTTTTGCTTAAAATTCTTAATTGTCTACTTGAATTTCCAAATCCTGCTGTAATCCACCCATTCCCATAATTCTTTACAATTACCGTTTTGACTGGTATTGTCACTCGATAATAATAGCTGAACAAACCCAAAAGCTCACTGAAGGCCTCATTAGTTGACTTATCTATATACACTCTCCCTTGTTTCCTTGGCCAATAACTGGTTAAAATATGAAGTATTTTCCTTGTTATTCATTCTAGTTTCTCTGTAAATTACGTTATTTTTTAAATTACAGTTTCCTATTACCCTAAAATTTAGATGCACAAGTTGAGCAAAATGATCTGATAAACCTGTGTCATAAGCTTCTATTTCATAATTCTGCATTTTCTCATTCATTACAACTTGATCTACTGCTGACTTGGTATCCCCAGATATTCTAGTTGTTTGGTTTACAACTGCCTTTAGACCATACGAGGAAAGCAACATTTCTTGCATTTGCTTATCTCACCCAGCATTATTCTCCAAAAGATCTACATTCAAGTCGCCAACAATTATGACATTTTTGTTATTATTCTGTAGGTCATCCAAAATAATTTCATTATTATTTTAAACAATTTCAACAATACTAGAAGGATTTCTATAACTGCATATAAGTATTAACTTATGATGTACTAGTTCAACAAAGCTAGCCTCAAAATACTCCTGTACATTCAGATATTCAAATTTATTCAACTGCTTACATCTATATTCATGAACCTCCACACTTCATTTTCTTTCTACAAAACTTACTTGCAAGAACATAACCTTCTAATACAAAGTTTGGAACTTCATCCTCTACCAACCAGTGCTCAGTTAAACATAAAACATTGTACCCTTGTAGGCTATCTGCCAACAGAACCTCCATACTTTGAATTATATTTCTTAAAGATTGAACTTTCTAGCTCTCCCTTCAGATTATTACTATTGTTACCTCTTACCTTAAAAAACCTGCTCTAGTAATACGGGCCGTTTCCTTGTCCTACTTGATGTTCTTATTTCTGGTTGTTTAGCTTGCCCTCCTTCAGTTTGTCCTGAAGGTGCGGCAGTAACTCCTCTCCTCGTTCATCCAAGTTACTCCTACTGACGAGCTCAATGGTTTCCTAACGAGTTCTCCCTGAGTACTCGGTGCTTTCCGGTATCGCCGTCTCTGATGATTCAGGTAGAATCACATTAATCCCTTTCAGCTGATTTTCTTCTCCTGGGCATCGTTCTTTAGTGGTAGCACTCACCTCAACTACTTCCTCAACTCTTCTTACTTTCATTACCTGCAAATGTTCTGCAACTTCATCATCATTATCGAACAGCGATGGTATGACTTTATTCATGATAGTTGTTCCTGGGGTCTCTCTTATTATTTCCTTATCATATTACATAGCTACTTTTCCCTCTTCTGTTAAGATGCATGCCATGATTTGTTAAATATCCTCGATCCATATTGTCAATATCTATTATTTCTGTATTTTGAAAGCATTTGTCAATCGTCTGTAGCCGCCTGTTTGTATCATTAACTGATTTCTTTATACAAGACTATTCAATTAAATCATGTCGATGCGGTATATTACCCCAGAAATCACATTTGATGCTTCATTTCTAACAATATTATTTTTTCCCTGCCATAATAATCACGTAATCATCTCTAAGTGCTCCCAAATCTTCCATATCTGACTTAAGCTCTTTGAACAGAGCACCTGGCTTGACAAAACCAAGTACAGCAGAGACAATATGCGGCACTCTGCGGACAGCGATTAGAGCTCTCTCTAGAGGAGTGACCTGAGATTTACTGATTCTGTCATAAGAGCACATGTATTTGTTTGTGAAGTTTTTGGAGTTATTTGTGCTTTTGCATTACGTTGACATAAGTAAATAGTAGCGTGTGTCATTCCTTTATATCACCTCTCAGTATGAGTGAAAAGATATGTGCTGTGTTTGGCTGCAATAACTATGAAGTGCAGAAGGATTGGCGGTCTTTCTTCCGTTTCCCTCGTGACAAGAAAATGTAAGTAAATATTGTGTTTGCACATATATTCTTCCAGTTACATTTTTTTAATAATACTTCCTAAACTTCTGACCTGCGCGACCCACATTTTAACTGGTTTAAATATAATAAGCTTATTTTATTTTATAGTGCAGCAGTTAAACTTCAATACCGATGTGTTGTTGTAGGTGTGATCTGTGGGTTTGATTTAATTCAGGAAAATACATATGCATTAGTGTGTAGCTGTTGTGTTCCAAGTTACCCCATTTGGAATGCCGTAATGCATTGTCAAGCACTGAAGAAAATATGATTGATTTGAGAAATGTACATATTTTGTTGAAACAATATGATGATGCAAATTTGCTTTACCCTAATGTAATGGCATTATATCAAGTATTGCTTATAGAGAAAGTTTGAATATTTTAGAGGCTAAATTCATGGATTTTCGTTCTGTTAGTAGGCTTCAAGTTAAAAGGAAAATTGTCCAGCTCTTAAATGTAAAGTCATTGAATCATGTGTGTAAGGAATAAGCCGATATTTTTGTTGACAAGTGTTTTAATGTGCTGATAGAATGCCTTTAAATGAGAAAAAAGACAAATCTATTCGTGAACGTTCAGGCAGGAATGCTAAGGCTAGAAAAGTAATGCATAAATGAAAGATCACAGCAGTCCATTTCACATCTTGATTATATGTCTAATTTCAGTCTTTAAATAATAACCTGTTAAATAATTATTCATTCATATATCCAGAATTGCTTTAGCAACTTTGAAGTTAATATTTTGGTAACACTTTCTTTCTAGACGTAATTTATTTATCCATTTCCGTATACCGGTATACATTTCCATTTAAATTTGAATTTAGCGTGAATTTTTAGGTCATCGTACTAGGAGCAAATGCAGTAGAGATAATACGCGAAACTTACGGATTACGTCTTGCTAAAATGGGAGACAATTCGACGGTGGCGCTCCTAGTGACTTGACTTGAACAAATCGCGCTAAATTCAAATATCAATGGAAATGTATATACGGAATTGGATAAATAAATTACGTCTAGAAAGAAAGTGTTATTGAGATATTAACTTCGAAGTTGCTAAAGCAATTCTGGATAAATTAATGAAGAATTATTTAAAAGGTTATTATTCAAAGACTGAAATTAGACATATAAACAAGAAGTGAAATGGACTGCTGTGAAATGGATTTATCTTCCATTTATGCATTACTTTTTTAGCTTTACCATTCCTGCCTGAACTCTTACGGTTGGATTTGTCGTTTTTCTCATTTGAAAACGTTGTATCATCACATTAAGACACTTGTCAATAAAAATATCGGCACATTCCTTACACATATGATGCAGTGAATTAACATTTAATAGCTGGACAATTTTCCTCTTAACATGAAGCCTACTAACAGAAAGATATTCCTTACACATATGATCCAACGAATTAACATTTAATAATAATAATAATAATAATAATAATAATAATAATAATAATAATAATAATAATAATAATAATGTTATTTGTTTTACGTCCCACTAACTAATCTTTTACGGTTTTCGGAGACGCCGAGGTGCTGGAATTTAGTCCCGCAGGAATTCTTTTACGTGCCAATAAATCTACCGATACGAGGCTGACGTATTTGAGCATCTTCAAATACCACCGGACTGAGCCAGGATCGAACCTGCCAAGTTGGGGTCAGAAGGTCAGCGCCTTAACCGTCTGAGCCACTCAGCCCGGCGAATTAACATTTAATGGCTGGACAATTTTCCTCTTAACATGAAGCCTACTAACAGAAAGATAATGTATAAAATCCCAGCTTTAATCTGAGAAGAGGGATAAAAGAAAGAAAAGTGTAAAAATGTTGTCGATAGTGATGCTTTGAGGAATGTTTACGTACAATTAGAGTAAAAATGTAACATACCTTTGGCTGTATAGTCGAGGATTTTTAAAGTCGCTGGCCTGGAAATGATCTGAACAGATCTTATAATTCTTATATAAGCGTAACGCCCCTTCTTTCTTGTACACCTTTTCCAAATCACTTCTGTGACATTTCAAAACCCACAGATCACACCTACAACAACACATCGGTATTGAAGGTTAACTGCTGCACTATACAATAAAATATGCGTATGACATTTTAAGCCAGTTAAAATATGGGTCGAGCAGGTCAGAAGATTATGAAGTACTATAAAAATCTCTGTCACTGGAAGAATATATATGCAGACACAATATTACTTACATGATCTTGTCAGGAGGGAACCTGAAGAACGACCGCGCATTTTTCTCTACTTCGTAATTACTGCAGCCAAACACAGCACATACCTTTCCCCTCATGTTGAGAGGAGATATCAAGGAATGACACACACTACTATTTATTTATATCAACTCACTGAAAACGCATAAATAACACCAAAAACTTCACACAAAAATACGCGTGCTCTTATGAGAGAATCAGTACTGTCAGGTCTATCCGCTTGAGTGAACTCCAGTAGCTGTCCCTCGATATCTCGCTCAGTGTCGCGTATTATCTCTACTGTATTTGCTAGGAGCGCCAC
This sequence comes from Anabrus simplex, assembly GCF_040414725.1. Lineage (NCBI taxonomy): Eukaryota > Metazoa > Arthropoda > Insecta > Orthoptera > Tettigoniidae > Anabrus > Anabrus simplex. The sequence goes on from NC_090267.1 coordinate 570,312, forward strand.
TTGCGACTTGTCTCCCATTTTAACAAGGCTAGATCCGGAAATGTTGTCTCTACTGTATTTGACAAAACCTACTTCAGTCCCCGGTAGCATATCACCAAGTTCGACAGCAAAACCCCGACCATGGCTCTCCCCGTACACAGCTACTTTACATTCTTTCTTCCTCAAATCCAGTGTAGGCTTCCTTGTAATGGCTGGAACGTTATTAATCTTTACACATTCTTCTTCACTAGAAGTAACTGATTCAAGGACCGGGAACTTATTCCTTAATTCGTGGTCTAGAATTCATTTTATTTCTATCCGTGGTTTATCTTTGATTCATTTTTATAGAATGCACTTTCATAGGGTAATGTCCTCTTAATTTAACTGAGTTCAAATATATGTAAGCTTTATATTCCTCTGGCTAAATTATTATATTTTGTTATCGAGACTCGTTGGTTCATAGTTATGAATTTCATGTGGGTTTACATTTCATAGAGTTGTGAAAGAAGTCTTGATGTGTTGGTTAAAAAGGTATCGCTTAAGTTATAATTTTCTTTTCATCACTTGGGATTTTTCATTTTAATTACTCAGTTTCAAGAGGAGGTTTTTATGCCATTTAAAATATTTAAGTTTCAAGGATGTAATTTTCTGTATTCAAATTTCAAAGGTGAAATTGTTTTGGTTATTATAAATGTAGCCTCTTATATAAGTGTTTTCTGTGGAGGTCTATGTTCGTGTTACGAGATATCTTGACCATGGTAGCCCATACCAGAGTTCCAATGGAATTCAACATATACCTCTAAACTTCATCTGTATGGCAGTGCACCATGGAAACACCGGCTACGTTATCTACCGCTTTCGAATGCCTTTTTCGGACTGTATCTACATTAAAGAATTTCTGCAACTCGAATAATTTGCAATTTGCTTCATACGTTATTTTATTCTTCTGCTGTTATTATTACCCTCTATTACATTCCCCGATGGAGAGGTTTTGGGGAGTGAAGAGCTGCAGCGGTATTTTAAAATTGGAATTACCGTAAGTCATGTCCACCTTAGTATGTTAGCAGAGCTATTCAGACCTTACTCTGTTTAGCCCTGTGTTGTGAAATAAACATGATTGGTGTATTCCCCCCTCTCTCCCTGTTACTAACGGAAGTCTGGATGCCCTTTATCTCTCTTTGCAGTAGCCATTTTGCAGTCTTCGCCTGGATTTCGTAATATACACACGCGTTGATGTAAGGCTCTATATTTACTAGGGTTTTTCCCGGTTCCCATCCCTTTTGGGAGGGAAATTTTGTAAGTGCCTTTAGCTTATATTTTTCCTTCTACCTTCTGGTCATGTTTTTGATTGTAAGTTGACCTCGTGAGTTTATATTATTAAGTTTGGCTCTTGGGTTCTCCACTTCTCCTTCTAGTCACATATTATCGTCATCCTCGTTAAGAATAGGGAGCAAATATTTATCATTACCGGTAGTTCAATACGGACCTTTTTTCTAAATCCCCTTATTCTTCTTGTTTCGGTTTAATTTATTCCTGGTGGTCAGTAATCTTGTCTGTCCTTCTGTTATGAACGCTATCACTTTTTCTTTACCATTCGTAACTCCGTATCTGTTGGCATTTCTCCAATGTCTAGTTATTATTCCTGTATGTTTTTAATTATTTCCACTTAATATGTTATATATGTACTATTCCTGAAGGATTATCCTTTTCAGGTATGTTATTGACCGTTTTCCTAAATTCTATTATTTTACCGTGTTGTGTTTAATTACCGGAGGCCGAAAACCTTAAATATGCCTCTCAGTTCTGAAGGCTAACATTTTTTTGAAAGCCTCTGTAGTTGTGTTTCATTCACCTTAGTGTAACTTATGTCCAGACATTATTTTATCACGCATTATCGTTAATTATGTATTGAGAAAATGAAACTCGTATGCTTTGTTATGGTGATTTGTCATGTCTTCATTGCCTGATTTTATTTTTGTCGTCGTCTTGGTGACCTTTTTGAGGTATGTTGTTTTGTTTTTGGGATTTGAGACTTGATACGGATTGATTTCGGCTAGTGACTTAAAACTGAGCTGACGTATTAAGGAGTTATTCCTTATTGACTTGTCCTTGGTCTTAAGAGTGATTGTAGTGATATCTACTCCAACTTATGATACTTTCTACTTCATTGGATAAGTTCCCCGGTATTAAAATTAGAATTTTTTTTTGCATTAAGAAGTTTTCCTTATTAGTTGACCTTGGATTTAATGTGTTGGTGGTGGTGTTTACTCCATCTTACTCCACTTTTGATTGTGGGAATACGAACTACTTTGATTATATTTAAATTAACCTTGCTCTCCGGAATTTGTTCTTCTCTTCTAACTTAAATGTGGATTTGCTATGGGCTCTATTTGAGTCGCATTGTGCTGTTGATTTTCTTGTGAACTTTTTCTGAAGGCATTTGCTCCTAAGTTTCTGTTCCCTGGAAACTTTTAAAAAACTCTGTCCTTTATGTCAACACCGTACTGAAATATTAGTTTCATTTTTCTGCATTTATCTCCGTCAATTATCCTTTTATTTTTTAACAACCAGTTCCTTTCTTCTTCTTTTGGGCTATTGATTCTAAAAAATATTATTATTTATTTCTGTTGGTTTCTTAAAGGACATTTTGTAATACTGATATTCTGTTGTTTATTATGTATTATTTAAAAGCTAGGCGTAGTCCTTTCATGATAACTGTTGTGAACTGCTCACTAATTTTAGCTAATGATTAATTATTGATAATTTTTAATTGAGGTGACGATTTGCAATGATCCACTATTGATCTTACCTTCTGCATATTTACCCCCTTGAGATAAGTTGCTTCTTACTGCATGTACCAGTTCACTACTATTCCTTATTCGTTTGATCTGTTGAGTCTTGTGTCACTGTGTTCGGTGTCACTGTCAGTGTACTTGGACGGTGTGCGCCTGGTCTTTGCACTGTGAGGCGTTACTGTGTTATTAACCGCAACCCCATGTCACAACCACTCTTAAATACACATCTGTTTTAGCTCTTTTGCTGTTCATCCATGTAGGATCCGAAATAGACCAATACTTCGTGTGCACCTAACACTCCAGCGATGCATCACGTTCCCATAACAGCAAATGACCTGCATGAAAGTCACATCTTCACTCTCTACCATCTCTTCGAAATCAAACTCAAATGTAAGCTCTTGAATCTCTCTTTACAACATCTCCAAACATTGATACTACTAATACTTGACTATTGCAACATTATCCTCGTTAATGCGACACGTGAACAAAATACGAAACTTCAACGAGCATTGAACTCTGGTCTTTGATTCGCTTTTAACTTGAGTTATGCTGCTCACATAACCCCTAGCTACACGGCTCTTTCCTGGCTGAAACCCGAAAGGCGACATAAGTTTCACATACTTACGTTCATTTATAAAATGCTGAAGGAAAATCTACCCAAATAAATTTCATCAAAACTCCATTTATTATCGTCATTACCTTCTTACCTTGCTATTCCCATCAACCACACTTCAATTTATAATAGATCCTTCGTTGTGGCTGGGTCACGACTTTAGAATTCACTTCCAGCTGCTGTCATGAATTCTTAACTCAATAACAAAATTTAAAATTGCAGGCAAAGATTACCTGTTGAATACCGCTGATAGTTTCGTGTGATTGGTGACGTCTCATAGGTTGTGTGATTATGGTACATAGGTTAGTAACACTGGCATTTTTCTGTAAAGCTGAAGAACACTGTTGTTCTTATAATAATTATTAGGTTGTTATTATATTTTTATAATTATAGAATAAACGTACATAATATTTAGCCTTTAACTCATGAACACAGTTTATTGCCACACTTGTTACTTTATAACGTATTGTGTTCTGTTTATGCACTGCTGTTTGTATGTAACTTTTCATTATGACTTGTTCTCATTCTTTTTTTACTTTTATGCTCCCAATTTCCTGTTATCTTGTTTTATTTGTTGAGCTTTGGTTTTGTTATTCTTTATATGTTCTACACATGTGTTATTACGTTAGTTATCTTTGATTTTATAATAGAATAGTACTTCTTGTTTTATATGTCTTAAATTGTAATTTATGTGGTTAAGTGTAAGAGAGGGCCACGAGCCATAACTTCGCCACTGCTTAAGTCAAATAAATAAATAAAAATCCCAGACAGAACATAACTAGTGATACGGGCATTATTATAAATGTTTTTCTCTTGTTATTTATATTACTTGTTATTTAACTTATAATGAATATAAGATAACACAGATATTCATGAATTTGTATTTTTGGTTGCTAAGTCCATATCAGCGCCGAGCCACGAAAATGAATGGCTACATTGTTGACTGCGGAATCAGATTTAATTTACCTGCCCGTAGTCTGAGCGTACCTGTCACACAAAAAAGGCTTAAAATAAAAACTAATGCAGATGATTCACTCAAATTTTGCATTCATATGATTGAAGTTATGACTTACCCATTCTTCATTTATCGAGTGACTGCTGGCTGTGGTACAAATGTTTCCTTTGAAATAATCTATATATATAAAATAAGGGTTTTGTCTGTACATTCCTCAGAATTTGTAAATAACGGTATTTATGTATTGGTCATGTCCACAGTAACAAGGAAATGACTTTTTACTTTTCCGTAATTTCTGTCTGTCTGTCTGTCTGTCTGTCTGTCTGTCTGTCTGTCTGTACACGCATCACGAGGAAACGGCTGAAGAGAATTTAATGAAAATCGGTGCGTAAAGTCGGGGGATGAGCCACTACAATCTAGGCTATAAATCATTTTATTCACGCTGACTGACATGGTAATTTAGGGGAAGGCATAACATTTAATTTTCAAATATTTATATTATTAGTGGTCCAATCGATAAATACTACATAACTGAAGTTATACAGAACTAAATTTTCGATCATTTATGTCTTATACATTTTCATCGTACCAGGTAAGATAACACAGATATTCATGAATTTGTATTTTTGGTTGCTAAGTCCATAACCGCGCCGAGCCACAAAAAATGGGTTAACAGAATTTAATGAAAATCGGTGTATAGAGTCGCGGAATAAAGAACTACAGTCTAAACTATAAACAATTTTATTCACCCTGGAAGAAATTGCAGTTTAGGGGAAGGCGCCTAAAATTTAATTTTGAAATACCTATGTTATTGGTCCTATCGAAAAATACTATATAACAAAAGTTATACAGAATACATTTTTCGATCATTTATGTTTTGTTCAGTTCTACCGTACCGACCATGATGAGAGTGGGAGTTCAGAGTCGGAAGAAAACTAAGTGTGAAGGTCTAAAATATCGAAAGCGCATAACGCTGATCAGCAATAACGTTACATTGACCATTGTTTGTTGTGATGTTCTTTGTCTATTATGCTGCCAATCAACTCCGATAGATGGAATTACTGCTGCGCACCGAGTATAACAACCTGACTGAATATTGGTGGGAAATCGCTGGGGAGTTAGAAAACTTTCTTCTTTAGCATGTGATTCTCATGGTTCATACATTTTCTGATACTGTTGGTACGTAACACACTGGTTCATCATAGTATTCCAGCTATTCAATCGCGCTCTTTTGAATGAGCAGTGTGCACACTTAAGGCAGAGGCATACTTAGTAGTAGTAGTAGCAGTATTAGTAGTAGTATGACCAGGTCTATAATTACAATTCATCCCTGTTCCAAATTATAGCACCACAATTCACTGAATAACCCAAAAATCAACCCTGAAAAGAACAGCTTCTGAAGAAAAGCTTCTTCCTCTTTACTTTTATTAAATACTACATTTATTAGAAGAGAGGTCCTCACTTGGACTATGTGCAAGTAGGGCAGCATCCTGCTTCATGAATTTACCGAGCTCAGAACACTTTAAGCAAGCCTCAGACCTATGGGAGTAATGGAGTCCCACTCCCATTTGACAGGCGAGGGACTCCTTGGAAACAACTTGGCGAACGGAATGGAATTCGATGGGGAGCTATCAATATTAATGGGGCTTAGGGAAGAAAGATGGTAGAACTGGCTGAGTCAGCAAAGAGGATGCATCTGGATGTGCTAGGAGTAAGTGATATTCGGGTAAGGGGAGATAATGAGGAAGAGATAGGAGATTATAAAGTGTACTTGACGGGCGATAGAAAGGGAAGGGCAGAGTCTGGGGTAGGGCTCTTTATCAGGAATCCCATTGCACGCAACATAGTTTCTATTAGGCACGTAAATGAGCGAATGATGTGGGTAGATTTGTCAGTGGGAGGAATTAGGACAAGAATTGTGTCCGGGTATTCACCATGTGAGGGTGCAGATGAGGATGAAGTTGACAAGTTTTATGAAGGATTGAGTGACATCGTGGTCAGGGTCAACAGCAAGGATAGATTAGTGCTAATAGGCGATTTCAAAGCGAGAGTTGGGAATAGACCTGAAGGGTACGAAAGGGTGATTGGTAAATGTGGGGAAGATATGGAAGCTAATGGGAATGGGAAGCGTTTGCTGGACTTCTGCGCTAGTATGGGTTTAGCTGTTACGAATACATTCTTCAAGCATAAGGCTATTCACCGCTAGGAGGCCAGGCTAGCAGATCCATAATAGACTCTATCTTAACAGACTTTGAATTCAGGAAATCTGTTAGGAATGTACGAGTTTTTCGCGGATTTTTCGATGATACAGACCACTATCTGATCTGTAGTGAACTAAGTATCTCTAGGCCTAAGGTAGAGAAAGTGAAATCTGTCTGCAAACGAATAAGGGTAGAAAATCTCCAGGACGAGGAAATTAGACAGAAGTACATGGATATGATTAGTGAGAAGTTTCGAACAGTAGACAGTAAGCAGGTTCAGGATATACGAAGTGAATGGGTGGCATACAGGGATGCTGTAGTAGAAACAGCAAGGGAATGCCTAGGAACAACTGTGTGTAAAGATGGGAAAAGGCGAACATCTTGGTGGAATGATGAAGTGAGAACAGCCTGTAAACGTAAAAAGAAGGCTTATCAGAAATGGCTCCAAACAAGGGCCGAGGCAGACAGGGATTGGTACGTAGATGAAAGAAATAGAGCGAAACATATAGTTGTTGATTCCAAAAAGAAGTCATGGGAATATTTTGGTAATAACTTGGAAAGGCTAAGTCAAGCAGCAGGGAAACCTTTCAGGACAGTAATAAAGAATCTTAGAAAGGGAGGGAAAAAGGAAATGAACAGTGTTTTGAGTAATTCAGGTGAACTCATAATAGATCCCAGGGAATCACTAGAGAGGTGGAGGGAATATTTTGAACATCTTCTCAATGTAAAAGGAAATCATCATGGTGGCGTTGCAAACAGCCAATCTCATGGGGAGGAGGAAAATGTTGTTGGTGAAATTATTCTTGAGGAAGTGGAAAGAATAGTAAATAAACTCCATTGTCATAAGGCAGCAGGATAGATGAAATTAGACCTGAAATGGTGAAGTATAGTGGGAAGGCAGGGATGAAATGGTTTCATAGAGTAGTAAAATTAGCGTGCAGTGTTGGTAAGGTACCTTCAGATTGGACAAAAGCAGTAATTTCACCTATCTATAAGCAAGGGAACAGGAAGAATTGCAACAACTATCGAGGTATCTCATTGATTAGGGAGGGTGCGATCAGTCGTTGAGAGGAAGTTGGATGAAAACCAGTGTGGTTTCAGACAGAGAGAGGCTGTCAGGATCAGATTTTCAGTATGCGCCAGGTAATTGAAAAATGCTACGAGAGGAATAGGCAGTTGTGTTTATGTTTCATAGATCTAGAGAAATCATATGACAGGGTACCGAGGGAAAAGATGTTCGCCATACTGGGGGACTATGGAATTAAAGGTAGATTATTGAAATCAATCAAAGGCATTTATGTTGACAATTGGGCTTCAGTGAGAATTGATGGTAGAATGAGTTCTTGGTTCAGGGTACTTACAGGAGTTAGACAAGGCTGTAATCTTTCACCTTCGCTGTTCGTAGTTTATATGGGTCATCTGCTGAAAGGTATAAAATGGCAGGGAGGGATTCAGTTAGGTGGAAATGTAGTGTGCCATTTCACCGTTCTATAGTTTCAGTATTAGGAACAAAAATGGCGTTCCAGCTATTAATGGATCAATATAAAAGCAAATAACAGCGGTACGAGCCGAAAAGATAATAATTTCAACCGGCAATCACGGAAAGAACCACTCTTAGAAGGCGGTGCGAAAGAATGACGAGAGCGGATTATTTAAATCGATTATTGAAAAAAGACTTCCATTAGAACAAAATATCAATCCAGCACTGCATCGAAGAAAGGACGGAGTCGAGTAAAGAAACCAGTTACTTATGGGATTCTTTAATCAATTATTGAAGAAGAGATTAAATCTGCGACAGCCCGCTTAACGTCAGCTGTAGGTTGACACATATACGTGAGATTATAGACCAGCTGTAAGAAAACGTCGAGTTGGTTCTGTACTACGTCACGGTTGGGCTCGGAAACATTATATATTTGCCCGATACTGCACAACGTGAAGAGAGCAGAATTCAACGGGATATAAAGTGCAATTCCAAAAGCACATAAAATTTACATCTGTTCGACGAGCAAGGCAGTTGACAATAAAAGGATATTTAGAGCTGTTATAAACAAATTAGACGGACCAGAATACATATATTCTTTTCTCATTAGCACTACGAAACAGATTACAACATGTATAAATCAACTAATGCCTTATGTTATTCTGTCCCTGACGTAATGAAGACCACTATGATGTTCTAAGAAGCTGAGGCAGAGACTACTCCGGCTATGGTGGCGCTTCACGAGATTGACGACCCAGGAGGGTGGTAATCAGCTGAGAGGACGAGATGGACCCGATTACCTAAGCCGAACCATGGAGCGAGGCCTACCATTCCTGACGAACAACAGCGAGATGGAAGTCACCACCCAATAAGCAAAGTTAAGTCCCCTATGAGTCGTGTCGTAAGTAGAAACCTTTATTCTTTTGGTTAATATATGATGTGCATTATGACATTGTGTGTGCGTAGTTAATATACAAGTGTAGTTACAAGGAAATAGGTATTCATCTGAAGTTACCGTAAATCCCATACATAGGTGTAAAATACCAGTGAATGCCGTTCGTAGGTTTGTCAATATGGTGTTAAAGAAGTGATTGGTATTTTTTTAAATCGTTGTCAGTGAAGTGTTAGAGTATTAAGCGGAGGTTAATATACATGCGTGATGGCTTTAATAAAATAACAAGCGTAGAGATCGTATTTAGGGAATGTTTACGACAAAATATAGTAGCACAGTTTAATGTTATGATGTGCTGTTCTTTGATACTATGACAGTAATGATAATGGTTTTATATGTGTAGGTTATAGCACATATGCTGCGTATTTGATGAAACGAGTGCCTTGAGACGCACTAATATGAATGCTACGCGATAATTGAAGTGAGTAGTATAATAAGCGGGTTCGGCCGCCTCCTCCTCCTCCCGCCGCCTCCTCCTCCGCCGCCGCCGCCTCCGCCGCCCGCGGGAAATTTGAATTTTGGCGGGAAATTTGAATTTTGGCGGGAGATTTGAATTTGTAAACAAAGCCACGTGCTTTTTGACAGCTGTCATCGCCAACAACGCAACGCTAACCTCACTGCTGCCATCTTGACGGGCCTAAACCTCACTAGTGCCAACTTAACCTCACTAGCGCGAGGTAAACAAAGCCACGTGTTTTTTGACAGCCACGTGCTTTTTGACAGACAACAACGCATCGCTAACCTCAGTACTGCCATCTTGACGGGCCTAAACCTCAGTAGTGCCAACTTAACCTCACTAGCGCGAGGTAAAAAAAGCCACGTGCTTTTTGACAGCCACGTGCTTTTCAACAGATTTGTAAACAAAGCCACGTGCTTTTTGACAGACAACAACGCATCGCTAACATCAGTACTGCCATCTTGACGGGCCTAAACCTTAGTGGTACCAACTTAACCTCACTAGCATGAGGTAAACAAAGCCACGTGCTTTTTGACAGCTGTCATTCGCCATCTTTGAGCACAGTGCTGCCCTCTTTAGCTACTTACCTTTGACAGCTGTCATCCACCATCTTTGAGCACAGTGCTGCCCTCTTTAGCTACTTACCTTTGACAGCTGTCATCCGCCATCTTTAATCTAGAGAGAACAGTGCTGCAATCTATGTGGTGGCGGCAAATTCCACGTGCTCTTGTGTGGAAACAAACTCACGCGCTTTTTTTTTGACAGCCGTCATCCACCATCTTTAATCACCGTGCTGCCCTCTATGTGGTGACGGCAAATTCCACGTGCTCTTATTTGGAAACAAAGCCATGTGCTTTTTTGACAGCTGTCATCCGCCATCTTTAATCACCGTGCTACACTCTATGTGGTGGCGACAAATTCTAAATGCTTTACAAACCTATATGCTTTTCTGACAGAGCTGTCATCCACCATCTTTAATCACCGTGCTGCCCCGGTGAGCCCTCTTTAGCTACTTACCTTTGAAATGTGGTGGCGGATAATTTGAAAAATGCTTTTTGACAGCAGCCATCTTTGTGCACCGTGCCGCCCTCTTTAGCTAGATACCTTTGAAATGTCGTGGCAGACAATTCCACGTGACAGCAGCCATCTTTAATGAAGAGAGTACCGTGCTGCCCTCTATGTGGTGGTGGTAATTTGAAAAATTCTACATTCTCTTGTTTGGAAACAAACCCATGCGCTTTTTTTGACAGCTGTCATCCGCCATCTTTAATCCAGAGAGCACCGTGCTGCCCTCTTTAGCTACTTACCTTTGAAATGTGGTGGTGACAAATTCCACGTGCTCTTGTTTGGAAACAAAGCCATGTGCTTTCTTGACAGCTGACATCCGCCATCTTTAATCTATAGAGCACAGTGCTGCCCTCTTTATCGTAGTAGATGTAAATTCGTCACAGCTGTCATCCGCAGTGCTGCCATCTTAACGGGCTTAAACCTTAGTGCTACCAACTTAACCTTACTAGCGCGAGATAAACAAATCCACGTGCTTTTTTGACAGATGTCATCCACCATCTTTAATCCATAGAGCACAGTGGTGCCCTCTTTAGCTACTTACCTTTGAAATGTGGTGGCGGATAATTTGAAAAATGCTTTTTGATAGCAGCCATCTTTGAGCACCGTGCTGCCCTCTTTGTGGTGGCAGGCAATTCCACGTGACAGCAGCTATCTTTAATCATGAGAGCACCGTGCTGCCCTCTATGTGGTGGCGGCAATTTGAAAAATTCTACATGCTCTTGTTTGGAAACAAACTCACGTGCTTTTTTCTGACAGCTGTCATCCGCCATCTTGCATCACAAACCTCAGTGCTGCGCTCTATGTGGTGGCGGCAATTTGAAAAAATCTATGTGCTCTTGTTTAGTAAACAAAGCCACGTGCTTTTTATGACAGCTGTCATCCACCATCTTTAATCAATAGAGCACTGTGCTGCTATCATGCAGGCAATTTCATCACCTGTCATCCGCCATCTTTAATCTACAGAGCACCGTGCTGCTCTCTGTAGTAGCGGGCAATTTGAAAAGTTCTGTTAGCTGTCATCCGCCATCTTTAATCAAGAGAGCACCGTGCTGCCATCTATGTGGTGGCGGCAAATTCTACGTGCTCTTGTTTAGTAAACAAACTCACGTGCTTTTTGTCAGCTGTCATCCGCCATCTTTAATCTATAGAGCTCAGTGCTACACTCTTTAGTTGAAATATGGTGGCGGATAATTTAAAAAGAAAAATTCTACATCAGTCCTCTCTCGACGCTAATTGCACAAGATGGTGGCTATACATGACTCCTTAAAGGTGCTTATGCAAGATGGCCGCTATACATAGACTCCCTTGGGATGCTTGCGTAAGATGGCGGTTATACATGGCTCCTTATGAGACACCCTAGAGATGCTTGCGCAAGATGGCGGTTGCTCTTATGAGGCGACTTAAGGGTCCTTGCACAAGATGACTAGAGACGCCCTAAGGATGCTTGCGCAAAATGGCGGACGCAAGATGGCGGCTATACACGACTCCTTATGAGACGCCTTAAGGGTGCTTGCGCAAGATAGCTGCTGCTCTTAGCTTAGAGGCTAACGTGTCGTGCTAGTTCGATTCATTAAATTTGGGGCTTAAATGCAAAATGTTAAATATCTCGAAAACGGTGCATCGTAGAGCAAAACGGACAAAATTTTTCTGACCAATACCTCGGTTCGCAGTACGAGGAACATGATAGCATAAGTCTAATGATGAGATCGACGGTTCGGTTCCTACTTAGGCCCTTTGGCATTCACTCTGTTTTAGCTTGTATTGAAGTAAGTCTTCGTAACATGATCAGGTCTAGCTATGGTAGAGAGTATAACGTGCCGTGCAGGTTCGATTCATTAAATTTAGGGCTTAAATGCAAAATGTTAAATATCTCGAAAACGGATAAAAATTTTCTACCTGATACCTAGGTTTGCAGTATCAGGAACATGAAAAAAACATAGTCTAATGATGAGATCAACGGTTCGATCCTTACTTAGGCCCTTTGGCATTGGCAGCTATCTAATTCTACAAGATGGCGGCTATACATAGCTTCTTATGAGACAGCTTAAGAGCGCTTGCACAAGATGGCTGCTGCTCTTATGAGACGCCCTAGGTGTGCTTGCGCAAGGTAGCACCGACAAGACGGTGACTATACACAGCTGCTTATGATACGGCCTAGAGGTGCTCACACAAGATGGTGACTGCTCTGATGAAGAAAGCTAGCTTTGCATCGCGCAGATATTTTTACAGCACTAAACCTCATACCTTTGAAATTTGGTAGCGGGCAATTTGAAAAATTCGACGTGCTTTTTCTTCACAGCTGCTATCTTTAGACAATAACGACTATACATAAGCTGTTAAGGCCTCCTCTTATGTCAAGGCATAGCTCTATCGAACAAGTTTAAACCTGCATCGGAATAGCTAGAGTAAGCACGTGCTGCAGTGATGACGTCATTATGCATGTTTAGACTTGCAAATCACTAAAGAAACATAACAAGACTAGAATCGAACACTGCACTCTATACCGTGATCATGTGATCGGAACATTGATTGAAGTGTTTAGAACACTCAATAAGTGATCAAGACTATAATAGAACACTGTACTCGATACAACATGTGTTTAGAACATGTCAGGGGATACCTTTGTTCTAAGAAGATTAGATTACCGCACATTCCTTGTAGGGCTAATAGGCTAAAGGGCTAATGGGCTAATGGGCTAATGGGCTAAAGGGCTAATGGGCTAAAGGGCTAAAGGGCTAAAGGTGCAACAACCACATCGATCGCTATCAGCAAGAACGCTTGTACTTTGTTAAGTGTAGAAAATTAATCTTTATTTGTAAATGGTTTCATGTTCAGAACAAGGAATGGAAGGCAAAAGGGCTAATGGGCAAAAGGGCAAAAAGGCTAAAGGGCTAATGGGCTAAAGGGCTAAAGGGCTAAAGGAGCAACAACCTCATCGATCGCTATCAGCAAGAACGCTTGTACTTTGTTAAGTGTAGAAAATTAATCTTTATTGGTAAATGGTTTTATGTTCAGAACAAGGAATGGAACCTAGGGGTTACGTCTTACCTAATAAAATCCCCGAGGTGCGATGAGTTACGTTTTTCGAACTAGTGTTTGGAACACTGAACTTTTCAAGATGGCAAGAGTGAGGTTAGCAATGTTCTGTTGTTGGATTTTAAATTCTACGCTATAACATGCATAAGGTGGCAGCCTTGAGGTTTACCGCCGTAAAGATGGCAAGAGTGAGGTTAGCAATATTCTGTTGTTGGATTTTAAATTCCCCGCTATAACATGCATAAGGTGGCAGCCTTGAGGTTTACCGCTGTAAAGATGGCAGCAGTGAGGTTAGCGACGCTCTATTGTCCTCCAAAGTGAGGTTAGGGTTCGCAAAGGAGACAGCTGTCAATAAAGCACGTGGCTATGTTTACCAAACAAGAGCACGTGGTCGTGACGTCACGGTCACGTAATCAGTCCTTAGCGCTACGTCGTTAAGAGCAGCATTAGGATTAGCTATGTTTATAAAACTTGGGAACAGAGCAGCAGTATGAATAGCCAAATTTTAAAGCGTGTACACATCACCTATCGATTTTACATGCATCGACTATCGTACTAAACTTCTTCCGCTAGATTGTGCTGCAATCTTAGCATAACCTATACCCATAAATTTAAAGTACGAAGAATAGCCATGTTTCAAAGCGTGTACACATTACCTATCGATTTTGTATACACTGACTCTCGTATCAAACTTCTTCCGCTAGATTGTACTACTATCTTAGTATAACCTATACGCATGAACTTAAAATACAAAGAATAGCCATGTCTCAAAGCGTGTACGCATTATCTATTGATTTTGCAAGAATCGAATATCATACTAAACTTTTTTCACTAGATTGTACTGCTATCTTAGCATAACCTATACGTATGAAATTAAGGTACAGAGAATAGCCATGTTTCAAAGCGTGCACACATTACCTATTGATTTTACATGAATCGACTATCAAGCATGCACACATTACCTACTGATTTTACATGAATCGACTATCATAGTAAACTTTTTTCACTAGATTGTACTGCTATCTCAGCATAACCTATACGCATGAACTTAAAGTACAAAGAATAGTCATGTTTCACAGCGTGTACACATTACCTATCGATTTTGCATGCATCGAATATCATACTAAACTTCTTCCACTAGATTGTGCTGCTCTCTTAGCATAACATATACGTATGAACTTAAAGTACAAGGAATACCTATGTTTCACAGCGTGCACACATTACCTATCGATTTTGCATTCATCGACTCTAGTAGTATAATGGGAGAGTTCGGCGGCCACCGCCACCTCCGGCTCCCAGTGGCCACCTCCACCTCCACCTCAGCCAGAGGCCTCCCAGTGGCCACCTCCACCTCAGCCAGAGGCCTCTTCCAGTGCTGCCAACTTAACCTAACTAGCGCGAAATTTGAATTTGTAAACAAAGCCACGTGCTTTTTGACAGACAACAACGAATCGCTAACCTCAGTACTGCCATCTTGACGGGCCTAAACCTCAGTAGTGCCAACTTAACCTAACTAGCTCGAGATAAACAAAGCCACGTGTTTTATGACAACCACGTGCTTTTTGACAGATTTGTAAACAAAGCCACGTGCTTTTTGACAGAACAACGCATCGCTAACCT
Organism: Anabrus simplex; assembly: GCF_040414725.1. Classification (NCBI taxonomy): domain Eukaryota; kingdom Metazoa; phylum Arthropoda; class Insecta; order Orthoptera; family Tettigoniidae; genus Anabrus; species Anabrus simplex. Next base: position 585,468 of record NC_090267.1, read on the forward strand.
CAGTACTGCCATCTTGACGGGCCTAAACCTCAGTAGTGCCAACTTAACCTAACTAGCATGACGTAAACAAAGCCACGTGTTTTTTGACAGCCACGTGCTTTTTGACAGATTTGTAAACAAAGCCACGTGCTTTTTTGACAGACAACAACGCATCGCTAACCTCAGTACTGCCATCTTGACGGACCTAAACCTCGGTGGTACCAACTTAACCTAACTAGCGAGAGGTAAACAAAGCCAAGTGCTTTTTGACAGCCACATGCTTTTTGACAGCTGCCATCCGCCATCTTTGAGCACCGTGCTGCCCTCTTTCGTCACCTGTCATCGGCAGTGCTGCCATCTTGACGGGTCTAAACCTTAGTGCTACCAACTTAACCTAACTAGCGCGAGGTAAACAAAGCCACGTGCAGCTGTCATCCGCCATCTTTAATCTATAGAGCACAGTGCTGCCCTCTTTAGCTACTTACCTTTTGAAATGTGGTGGCGGATAATTTGAAAAATGCTTTTTGACAGCAGCCATATTGCATCGCAAACCTCAGTGCTGCCCTCTTTAGCTAGATACCTGTGGTGCAGACAATTCCACGTGACAGCAGCCATCTTTAATCAAGAGAGCACCGTGCTGCCCTCTATGTGGTGGCGGCAAATTGAAAAATTCCACGTGCTCTTGTTTGGAAACAAACTCACGTGCTTTTTTGACAGCTACCATCCACCATCTTTAATCAACAGAGCACAGTGCTGTACTCTTTAGCTAGATACCTTTGAAATGTGGTGGCGGCAATTTGAAAAATTCTATGTGCTCTTGTTGGGAAACAAAGCTACGTGCTTTTTTTGACAGCTGTCATCCGCCATCTTTAATCAATAGAGCACTGTGCTGCTATCATGCGGGCAATTTCGTTAGCTGTCATCCGCCATCTTTAATCCAGAGAGAACAGTGCTGCCCTCTATGTGGTGGCGGCAAATTGAAAAATTCCACGTGCTCTTGTTTGAAAACATACTCACGTGCTTTTTTGACAGCTGTCATCCGCCATCTTTAATCCAGAGAGAACAGTGCTGCACTCTATGTGGTGGCGGTAAATTCCATGTGCTTTACAAACCTATGTGCTTTTCTGACAGCTGTCATCCGCCATCTTTAATCTAGAGAGAACAGTGCTGCACTCTATGTGGTGGCGGCAAATTCCACGTGCTTTACAAACCTATGCGCTTTTCTGTCATCCACCATCTTTAATCTAGAGAGAACAGTGCTGCACTCTATGCGGTGGCGGCAAATTCTACGTGCTTTACAAACCTATGCGCTTTTCTGTCATCCACCATCTTTAATCTAGAGAGAACAGTGCTGAACTCTATGTGGTGGCGGCAAATTCTACGTGCTCTTATTTGGAAACAAATTCTACTCGCTCTTCAGCTGTCATCTACCATCTTTAATCAAGAGAGCACCGTGCTGCCCTCTTTGTGGTGGCGGATAATTTGAAAAATTCTTTTCGACAAGCAGCCATCTTTAATCCAGAGAGAACAGTGCTGCCCTCTTTAGCTACTTACCTTTGAGGCGGTTAATTTGAAAAATTCTTTTCGACAAGCTGCCATCTTTAATCCAGAGAGAACAGTGCTGCCCTCTTTAGCTACTTACCTTTGAGGCGGTTAATTTCAAAAATTCTAGCTGCCATCTTTAATGAAAAGGGCATCGTGGTGCTATCTTGCGGGTAATATTTTACGTCACAGCTGTCATCCACCATCTTGCATTGCTAACCCTAGTGCTGCCCTCTTTAGCTACTTACCTTTGACAAGCTGTCACCCGCCATATTGCATCGCAAACCTCAGTGCTGCACTCTATGATGTGGCGGATAACTTGAAAAAATCTTTTTGACAAGCAGCCATCTTTAATCAACAGAGCACCGTGCTGCCATCTTTAGCTACTACCATCTTACATCGCTTACCTCGCTGCTGCACTCTATGTGATGGCGGTTAATTCGAACAAGTTTAATCACGCATCGGGTAAGCTAGAGTAAGCACGTGCTGCAGTGATGACGTTATCATGCATGTTTAAACCCGTTCGTTGACTAAAAGCTTTAGTCTTCGGGAAAAAGTGATAGAGTGTGGAGTGCAAACATGACGAAAACATTAATAGTTGATGTGCAAGGCTTTAAAGTAAACGGAAACAAGTTTGTGTTTAAAGAGGTGGCTGTGTTAGATTGCTGTGTGTTGTGGGCACCAAAACTTGTTAGTTTAGTATTTAGTCCACCGTTCCCTTACTGTTTGCAAACAGATGAAGATAAAAAGCAGACTCAGTGGATTGAAAACAATTTAGGTTTGAAGTGGGAAGAAAAAGGAATACCTTATCGTTTTCTACCTTTAATGATGAATGCACATTTGTCAAGAGCAGATCTTGTTCTTTTAAAGGGTTGTGAGAAGAAAGAATGGTTGCGTGATTTTCTACCATCATCATGTGAAGTTATCGACATGCATGAATTGGGGTGCCCATCATTTAAAACTCTTCCGAAAGAGCATAGTAGAGAAACAACTAAACAGTCTTTACAACATGTATGCATGCTCTTTGATTGGTTGTGTCGCAGTGCATGTCGGGAAGTGAACAACATATGTAAAGTGCAGTGTCGAAATAACCTTAGTGTAAAAGAAACATTTGTAGAGTAAAGACATCATGTCATTTCTAACAGATACTAAGTGTAACGCAGTTGAAAAGGCGATCGTAAAGTTTTATGCATGCAAAAAGAAACTAAACACTTTTACTGAAGAAGAGTTAAATGCATTACCAAAGGCATTTTTGGTCAATGTAGCTGCGAATGCTGTAAAGAAGATTTGGGATAAGGTGCCTCGTGAGTGGACTCAAGATCCTGTTTTGTCAGAGCTTCAAACGTGTAGTTTACATCATGAACACGTGAGTTTAGCTAGAAGACCTTCTGTGAGACAGTGCCGTACATGTCAACTAATTAAACTGTATCACGGACCTAAAACTAACGAGTTGTCCGCTTATAAACACTTATCATGGCTGTGGAGAGAGTAAACAAGGAAAAGGTGAAGAAACGTGCTGGGAGAAAGATGAGGAAGCATGTTGGGCGTGGACTCATCAATAGAGTGATTGATCTTCTTTTCTTCGTGCTTCATCTCCCCTGCGGCCCTAGAACACGTTCGCCTGATACGTAGTTACATGCTGCCTGCATAGAGTGTAGCTGTTAAAATCTGCTTCGTAAAGTTATGCTGTGTGTGTGTGTGTGTGTGTGTATGTGTTATTACCTAGTGCTTTAGCTGCTCAGAAGAATATAGCAGCACTTGTCGTTGTTGGTGCAATAAAACGAAAAACTGAGTGACAAAGACCGTAACATGAACAAAGGATAAAAATGTATGTATATAGTCTAAAATAAATATGAATTGTCAAAACATATTACAGGTGTTGTTTAATCCTACAGCATGTCCTAGTGACTTAGAAGAAAGGAAACGTAGAGGATTAAAAGAAAACACACATAAGATTTAAAGTACATCCTCTTTATTAATCCATGAATTAAAGCTGTTATTAAAACCAAGCCATTTAACATACAGTTTATTACCACGACGTCGAATAACACGTTCAACTAAATAGTGATCAGGATATTTTGTTTTCTGCAGTTCTTCGATGTAGAATCCTCCTTCAATAGGCTGTCCTCTGAGATCGCGAAGTAAATACGTAACTGGATTAGTAAGCTTAACACTTCTGATTTGAAAAATTTCAGTGCTCCAGTTAGGTGTGTATCCTTTTGCAAAGATAGACTTGTGTTTGCTGATGCGAACGAAATCACCTTCTTTAAAGCGATAGCGACGTGGATCAGCTGTTTTGATTACAAGATGAATAGCATCTAGACGAGGTGTATTCTTTGTAACAAGACGTGGCTTTGTTCCGATAGTGCGATGAGGTGTATCGTTGTAGGTAGATAAAAGTCTAGGTAGCAGATCAATCCAACGATATGAACCTTGCGCTGTAAATTCTCGCCACATCATTGTTTTGAGTGTACGATTAAAGCGTTCTACAACACTTGCCTTGAGATTACTGAACGTAGAGTAGTGTTGAATGCCAAGTAACTTGAGGTAAGAAGAAAAATCCTTGTTGTAAAACTCTTTACCTTGATCAGTTTGAAGAAGCCTTGGGCAGCGTTTCGATTCTTCAACAATATGTTTAAATGCTTCTTTAACTTGAGCTGCTGTTTTAGAACGCACGGGTTGTGCAAAAGCAAACTTTGAGTACACATCGATAACAGTAAGTAGATACTTATAGCCCTTATTACTAGAAGCATATGGAATCATTTCTACTAAGTCTGCTTGCCAGAGATCATCTTTTCCTCGTGTAATAACGCGTCTGCGACAGTAGGTGCGACGTGCTGGTTTATGTAACTCATGTGCGATGTTTACCTTTACAGGTGAGATCTTCTCTTGACGAGCCATTATAAAATAATACCGGCATAACGTAGTTCTCTTTCTATTTCTAGAATTTCTGATCCGTGACCAGTGTGACCAGCCTCTTGCGATGCTCTTAAAAGTTGTAATCGTTCAACGAGTAAGTTTGGGTCATTCCAGTATCTTACATCCACATACGGCAACAAAGGCTTGTAGATAACGTCTAGACTACGTGCAGTCGGAAACAGCTTAGAAATAAACTCACGATACTTGTAACTCTTATTCGCATTTACAGCTTCTGTTCTCTTGTAATTACGTCGTGTTGCATCGGTAGCAAAAAGTATTGCTTTATACTTTTTAAGATCATCTTGTAAAATTATATCCTTGTCAGGTATTCGTGAGAAAAGAAGTTCTAAGAGTCCTTTCGTAGGTTTATAGGTAACACCTTTTACAATGAGTTTGTTGCTATTAATCTTAACATTTGAATTTCCTATCCGGAAACAGTCATCTTCGTAGCGAATACCATAGGTAGTGTCAGTTTGTCCTGTAAAATGTTTTTCTATATAAGGTGCAAAGAGAGATCCATAGGTATCTTGAATAAAAGTTCTAAACTGATTGCGATATTCTGGTGTAATCATAACCTCAGACAAAGATGGTAGATTTTGCGTCGATGTAGTAGGTGTTTCTGCAATAACATCTGTAGTTAAAAACTCAACACGCTTAGATGGTGATGCATCATTAAGTTCTTCTTCTTCTTCTTCTTCTTCCTTATCTTCCTCTTCTTGATCTACATCCTTCTTCTTCTCTTCCGTATCTTCTTCATGCTTTTTTTCTTCATGCTTCTCTTTATGATATGATGTTTGCATAGAAGCAAAACTTGAAGTAGACTGCGGTAATGAAGTAGAATTAAAAATTTCTTTGAGTGGTGTACTTAGTTGTGTTTTTAAAAATAAATCCGTGTCTGCTTGAATACGTTTAAGCTCTTTAAATTTCCGTCGAATATTGTTTCGAGCTTGGATGATATGTTTTGTGATCTCCTTGCTAGATGTTAACATGATGGTGGTTTTTAATCAAGTAGTTACTGTAATTCTGTGTTAATGCATATAAAATGATCGAAACCCATGCGATATCGTCCATGCTGTACATCACTTTCTTTATCAATAACTAAAAAGCTGTAACGGTGTAATGACCAACATTTAGCACACATACGTTTAAAGTCATCGAATGTCATATCAGTGTTAACATGATCGTTATACACATGTCGCATGTTGCGCTCATCTTGCCGAAAAAGCACAATAACATTTGCGTTGTCGCGTATCAACTGCTTGGGCACACGAGAATATGTTTGGCACAAATAGATGCAATCAACATATTTATGTCGACCCATACTAAAGAATGCACGAATAACGTTTTGCTGTTCTGTTGCGACATCATCAAAGATCATTAGAGAATTAGGAAGCACATCGTCTGGTGATGGTACTTGCTCATGTGAATTAAATTTAAAATATCTTATTCCATCTTTAACTAGATCGTGCATTACAGTTTGTAGAATAGTATATAGCGGCTGATAGAGTGACTTTGCGAAAACGTAAATATTCTCGAAGCGTATACCATTTACAGAAGTAATAAGTGTGAGTAAAAGATTTGTTTTACCGCATCCCGACGGACCTGATATAATACATCGCACAGTAAAAGGAAACAACGTTCCATGACGTTTTCTTGTAGTTGTACTAGAACTAGGTAAGAGATGTGGTACAATGTCGGTAACAGGTAGCGTGTCTTGCTGCTTTATAATCTTCATGATAACTGAATCATAAAGTACGTAATAGTAATATATATATATATTAAACGAAACAAGAGGCAACGGTTAGTTTATGATTTGCTCTTGACTAGTAAAGTCGTGTCCAGCATGGTGAAACAACGATATCCAAACGACATGAAGAAGAAGAAGAAAGTAAAAACTGTTGGATGGAAAGATGTTATAAAGGCTGCGCAAAAAGCTATTCGAGGGGAATACAATCCTCGTGTAGCTATTACTAAGGCGTTACGCGCAGCAAGAGCGAGAATTTCTCCAAAGTGCAGAGCAATATTTAGTAAACGTGCGCGAATTATTCCTGTACCAAAACGAGGAGGATTTCTTCCTGCGCTGTTTGCTGGCTTAGCAGCTTTAGGGTCATTGCTAGGTGGTGCTAGTGCTGTAGCGAGAACTGTCAAAGCTGTAGAAGAAGCGAAACAACAGTTGAAAGAGAGTGAACGTCATAACAAGACGATGGAGGCAATTGCGTTACGAGGCAAAGGTGTGAACATGAAGCTAGCGCCATACAAGAAAGGGCTTTATCTACATTTCTCCAAAAAACGTCTACTGAATGCACTGCCATATCGAGCTCTAACGCATGATGAAGTTTTTACGTTTGCTAAACAACTAGGAATTCATTATTTTCGAGGAGTGTATATGCGTGATCAACTACCAGCATGTCCACGTGAACGTGAAAGTGCCGTAATTAACTTGGACGACAGTCGTGGACCTGGAACTCATTACGTTGCTTATGTAAAACGTAAATCTAAAGTATGGTATTTTGATAGCTATGGAGATTTACCTCCTCCTTTTGAGCTCATACGTTATTTCGGAAGCAGTGCAGACATTGTTTACAATAAAAACCGTGTGCAAAACTTTAATACACGCATGTGCGGACGATTATGTCTTATGTTCTTATATCAAACCCAGACAGTAGAGAAAGTGTATTAGTGTCTACGTGATGACGAACAGTGAAAGAACGTTTGCTGTACGTGGAGAAGGACCTGAAACAACCATCTATTTTAATCCGCCAATCGAACTTGGTTATCAGCCGCATAGTCTTGGACTAGTATCGTTTGAAAGCTACAATAAAATCTATAATGTGCGTGATGGTTTAAACAAGTTCTATTACGATGAGTATGTGCTAACACTACCCTCAGGTAGTTATACAGTAGATGATATTCACGACTATATTGAAAGTACGTTAATTGATCAGTTTGGGGAAGATAGTTTTAGTAATCATAATTACAAGTTCTCAATCACTATAAGCAACATTACGCACAAATGTGTTATTGAATCATCATTTAAGATTGACTTCAAATCACAACCTGATTCGATTGGTCCACTGCTTGGATTTTCATCGAGGGAGCTCCTACCGAACGTACGTTACGAGTCTGATCAACCTATAAAACTCTTCGATGATTATAATGTGAACATTACTTGTAATATTATTACAGACTTGAATAGTAATCTACAACCTTCGCACGTCCTGCACGACTTTATTGTTACAGAGGAACGTGGATATACTATTTGTGAGAAACCAGCAGTAGTTCTTTATCATCCTGTGTCTGTAAAACACATTAGCAACATTACTCTTAGACTTGTAAATAAACATAATCAGCTTATTCATTTAGATCAGCACGCGTACGTAGCTTACAAACTACATCTTAAACCAGTATGAAAACCATCTATAAAACACGGTGTACATTCCGAAGGCATACTACATGTGTGCAGAGACTCATCGAGTTAACAGATACCCATAAGCAGATACTCCAAGATTTAGGATATACACTACTACAACAGAATGGAAGAAATGCTAGACATTACGAATACAGTAGAAAGTCGTGAAGGTGTAGTACGAAGTGAGCTTCATTCTTATCAACCTTTTACGTTTGGATTAAATAACAATGATGAAATTCATTTTATTATTAATCAACAAGATGTTTACACCTTACCACACGAAAGCTACCTCTATATTGAAGGACGATTAGAAAAGTCTCATGGAAGTGGACCAAGCACTTCACAACTAAACAACCATGCTCTAGCTTTTCTCTTTTCTGAAGCGCGATATGAAGTAAATAATGTTGAAATAGATCGAACGAAGAACGTTGGTATTACAAGCGCAATGAAACTCTACCCTTCTTTCTGTGATGAAGAAAGTAATCGTTTGCGGATGGCTGGATGGTGTCCAAAATCTACTAACAACTGGATGATTAATGAGGATGGAACTTTTACGGGTATGTTATCACTGAAACATATTTTTGGATTCGCAGAAGACTTTACACGTATTATAATCAACGTAAAACAAGAGCTTATTCTAATCCGTGATCGAAGTGATTACAATTCTCTTAAAGCAGTAGAAACACCTGTAGAATCGAAAATAACACTGCATCGTATACTGTGGCGGATCCCACATGTAACCTTATCTGATCGTGAAAAACTTCGATTGCTCAAGATTGTAGAAAATGATACACCATTACCTATACGTTTTAGAAGTTGGGAGCTGCATGAATATCCTGTGTTACCACCTACAAACAAGCATAGCTGGGCAGTTAAAACATCACGTTTTACTGAGAAGCCCTTGTACATTATTTTTGGATTTCAAACTAATCGTAAATTCAATCACGAAAAAGATAGCTCACTGTTTGATCACTGCAAATTAAGACACGTTAGACTATATCTCAATGGAATTACGTATCCCTACGAAAACATCGACATTAACTTTGAGAAAAATAAGTTTGGGATGCTCTATGACATGTTTTGTAAATTTCAATCATCGTATTATCAGAAAGAAGATCGTCCGCTATTTACACCTCAAGAATTTAAAAATAAAGCACCGATTGTAGTTATAGACTGCTCTTATCATGAAGAATCTATAAAAGAATCTCCAGTTGATATTCGTTTAGAATTTGAAACATCTGAAAACATTCCTGCTAACACAGCAGCCTATTGTCTTATTATTCATATGAGTGATGTTACTTACCATCCGCTAACGAATATTGTTACGAGACTATAAATAAGAATAGATCTTTATCATTTTCATTAGTGTGTGCTTCGACATCGTACGCTATGGAACAAAACTGTAAATGTGCATGCTGTTTGCATGCTCATACGCAACATCTTATTTATGTTTCACGAGTGAGTGAGGCTATTAAGATGTTCTATAAACGTAGATCATCGATGCCGAAACATCTTATTCAATACTTACCACCAGGATTTTTATATACGTACGCTGCCTCTTACCTACATAATTTTTGGGACATCCTTCCTCTACACAGTAAGATGTCAATCGAAGTAGCTTTATGCAGAACTTGTGAGCGACATTACAAGCATCGAGGAGAAAATGGTGATGATGATTGGGATGGACCAAATCCGAGGATTGAACACTGTACACAGTGTATGAATGAACTTTCTCTAGTACTTCATGATGATGATGATGATTCCGAAAAGGAATAACAGCAAGGTAAGAAGTACATGATCTTCTCTGTAAAGCATAACATACTTAGTATAATATATTTCTAAATGCTTTGTTTAATTTGAATGTTGCAGGAGGCATTTCGGAAGCATACGTTGTTAAGAAGCACACCAACCTTGTCAGCAGCAAAAACGAACACTGTTGTAGTACATTTGTAAATAAATATTTGATCGCATTCAAAAAATGTTGTACTTATTGCATTGCTTTACACCGACTTACTCTTAAGAAAAACGATCAGGTCTAAACATGCACAATGACGACATCACAACAGCACTTGCTTACTCTAGCTTTCCCGATGCATGTTTAAACTCGTTCGAATTTACCGCTACCACATTCCTTTACATCGACTTACTCTTAAGAAAACGGACAAGTCTAAACATGTATGATGATGTCATCACAACAGCACGTGCTTACTCTAGCTTACCCGATGCGTGATTAAACTTGTTCGAATTAACCGCCACCACATAGAGTGCAGCAGCGAGGTAAGCGATGTAAATGGCGGTAGCTAAAGATGTCAGCACGGTGCTCTGTTGATTAAAGATGGCTGCTTGTCAAAAAGATTTTTTCAAGTTATCCGCCACCACATAGAGTGCAGCACTGAGGTTTGCGATGCAATATGGCGGGTGACAGCTTGTCAAAGGTAAGTAGCTAAAGAGGGCAGCACTAAGGTTATCAATGCAAGATGGTGGATGACAGCTGTGACGTAAAATATTACCCGCAAGATAGCACCACGATGCCCTTTTCATTAAAGATGGCAGCTAGAATTTTTCAAATTAACCGCCTCAAAGGTAAGTAGCTAAAGAGGGCAGCACTGTTCTCTCTGGATTAAAGATGGCAGCTTGTCGAAAAGAATTTTTCAAATTAACCGCCTCAAAGGTAAGTAGCTAAAGAGGGCAGCACTGTTCTCTCTGGATTAAAGATGGCTGCTTGTCGAAAAGAATTTTTTCAAATTATCCGCCACCACAAAGAGGGCAGCACGGTGCTCTCTTGATTAAAGATGGTAGATGACAGCTGAAGAGCGAGTAGAATTTGTTTCCAAATAAGAGCACGTAGAATTTGCCGCCACCACATAGAGTGCAGCACTGTTCTCTCTAGATTAAAGATGGTGGATGACAGAAAAGCGCATAGGTTTGTAAAGCACGTAGAATTTGCCGCCACCGCATAGAGTGCAGCACTGTTCTCTCTAGATTAAAGATGGTGGATGACAGAAAAGCGCATAGGTTTGTAAAGCACGTGGAATTTGCCGCCACCACATAGAGTGCAGCACTGTTCTCTCTAGATTAAAGATGGCGGATGACAGCTGTCAGAAAAGCACATAGGTTTGTAAAGCACATGGAATTTACCGCCACCACATAGAGTGCAGCACTGTTCTCTCTGGATTAAAGATGGCGGATGACAGCTGTCAAAAAAGCACGTGAGTATGTTTTCAAACAAGAGCACGTGGAATTTTTCAATTTGCCGCCACCACATAGAGGGCAGCACTGTTCTCTCTGGATTAAAGATGGCGGATGACAGCTGTCAAAAAAGCACGTGAGTATGTTTTCAAACAAGAGCACGTGGAATTTTTCAATTTGCCGCCACCACATAGAGGGCAGCACTGTTCTCTCTGGATTAAAGATGGCGGATGACAGCTAACGAAATTGCCCGCATGATAGCAGCACAGTGCTCTATTGATTAAAGATGGCGGATGACAGCTGTCAAAAAAAGCACGTAGCTTTGTTTCCCAACAAGAGCACATAGAATTTTTCAAATTGCCGCCACCACATTTCAAAGGTATCTAGCTAAAGAGTACAGCACTGTGCTCTGTTGATTAAAGATGGTGGATGGTAGCTGTCAAAAAAGCACGTGAGTTTGTTTCCAAACAAGAGCACGTGGAATTTTTCAATTTGCCGCCACCACATAGAGGGCAGCACGGTGCTCTCTTGATTAAAGATGGCTGCTGTCACGTGGAATTGTCTGCACCACAGGTATCTAGCTAAAGAAGGCAGCACTGAGGTTTGCGATGCAATATGGCTGCTGTCAAAAAGCATTTTTCAAATTATCCGCCACCACATTTCAAAAGGTAAGTAGCTAAAGAGGGCAGCACTGTGCTCTATAGATTAAAGATGGCGGATGACAGCTGCACGTGGCTTTGTTTACCTCGCGCTAGTTAGGTTAAGTTGGTAGCACTAAGGTTTAGACCCGTCAAGATGGCAGCACTGCCGATGACAGGTGACGAAAGAGGGCAGCACGGTGCTCAAAGATGGCGGATGGCAGCTGTCAAAAAGCATGTGGCTGTCAAAAAGCACGTGGCTTTGTTTACCTCTCGCTAGTTAGGTTAAGTTGGTACCACCGAGGTTTAGGTCCGTCAAGATGGCAGTACTGAGGTTAGCGATGCGTTGTTGTCTGTCAAAAAAGCACGTGGCTTTGTTTACAAATCTGTCAAAAAGCACGTGGCTGTCAAAAAACACGTGGCTTTGTTTACCTCACGCTAGTGAGGTTAAGTTGGCACTAGTGAGGTTTAGGCCCGTCAAGATGGCAGCAGTGAGGTTAGCGATGCGTTGTTGTCGATGACAGCTGTCAAAAAGCACGTGGCTTTGTTTACAAATTCAAATTTCGCGCTAGTTAGGTTAAGTTGGCAGTACTGTCGCGCTAGTTAGGTTAAGTTGGCAGTACTGGAAGAGGCCACTGGCTGAGGTGGAGGTGGCCACTGGGAGCCGGAGGTGGCGGTGGCGCCAGAACCATCCAATTATACTACTGACTCTCATACTAAACTTCTTCCGCTAGATTGTACTGCTATCTTGGCATAACTTATACGCATGAACTTAAACTACAAAGAATAGCTAAGTTCAAAGCGTGTACACATCACCTATCGATTTTGCATGCATCGACTTTCGTATAACGATCGCATATGTGTATTGCTAACGTATGTGTATAAAGTTAAACTTCTGCCGCTAGAGTGTACAACGATCGCATATGTGTATTGCTAACGTATGTGTATAAAGTTAAAGCACAAAGAGTAGCCAAGTTCAAAGCGTGTACACATCACCTATCGATTTTGCATGCATCGACTATCGTACTAAACTTCTACCGCTAGAGTGTACAACGTTCGCAATTGTGTGCTGCTACCTATGTGCGTGAACTTAAAGCACAAAGAATAGCGTGTACACAACACCTGTCAATTTTGCACGCATTAACTCTTGTTCTAAACTTCTTCTACTAGAGCGTGCGATAATTGCTTGTGCATGCTGCAATCTTAACATAACCTATGTGCGCGAACTTAAAGCACAAAGAATAGCCAAGTTCAAAGCGTGTACACATCACCTATCGATTTTGCATGCACCGTCTTTCGTATTAAACTTTTTCCACTAGAGCGTGCGTCAACCTTATAACTATGCCGCTAACTTAGTATAACTGATACGCATGAACTTAAAGCATAAAGAATAGCGATTATAAAAATCTTGTGAACATAGCAGCAGCAGTAAGAATAGCAATGTTTTTAAAGCGTGAACGCATTGCCTATCGATTATACATGCATCAACTAGAGTACTAAACTTCTCCCGTTAGAGTGTGCTACTATCATAGCATAACATATGTGCACGAACATAAAGCACGAAGAATAGTTAAGTTTCAAAGTGTGTACACAACACCTATCTATTTTGCATGCATCAACTATTATACTAAACACATTCCGCTAGAATGTACAACGTTCACATGTGTTTGCACTGCTACCTTAGCATGACCTATGCGCACGAACTTAAAGCACAACGAATAGCGATGTTTCAAAATCTTGCGAACATAGTAGCAGTAAGAATAGCAAGGTTTAAAAGCGTGTACATATCACCTTTTGATAATGCATACATCAACTATCGTACTAAACAACTTCTACACGAGCGTTCGACCATCGCTTGTACGTGTGCTGCTACCTTAACATAACCTATGTGCACGAACTTAAAACATAAAGAATAGTAATGTGTAAAAATCTTGTGAACATAGCAGAGTGTTAACTACGTAGGTGTAGACATTGAACTTTGCATGCTGAAGCAGCATACTACGTGACCGTGACGTCACGACCACGTGCTCTTGTTTGGTAAACATAGCCACGTGCTTTATTGACAGCTGTCTCCTTGACGAACCCTAACCTCACTTTGGAGGACAATAGAGCGTCGCTAACCTCACTGCTGCCATCTTTACAGCGGTAAACCTCAAGGCTGCCACCTTATGCATGTTATAGCGGGGAATTTAAAATCCAACAACAGAACATTGCTAACCTCACTCTTGCCATCTTTACGGCGGTAAACCTCAAGGCTGCCACCTTATGCATGTTATAGCGTAGAATTTAAAATCCAACAACAGAACATTGCTAACCTCACTCTTGCCATCTTGAAAAGTTCAGTGTTCCAAACACTAGTTCGAAAAACGTAACTCATCGCACCTCGGGGATTTTATTAGGTAAGACGTAACCCCTAGGTTCCATTCCTTGTTCTGAACATAAAACCATTTACCAATAAAGATTAATTTTCTACACTTAACAAAGTACAAGCGTTCTTGCTGATAGCGATCGATGAGGTTGTTGCTCCTTTAGCCCTTTAGCCCTTTAGCCCATTAGCCCTTTAGCCTTTTTGCCCTTTTGCCCATTAGCCCTTTTGCCTTCCATTCCTTGTTCTGAACATGAAACCATTTACAAATAAAGATTAATTTTCTACACTTAACAAAGTACAAGCGTTCTTGCTGATAGCGATCGATGTGGTTGTTGCACCTTTAGCCCTTTAGCCCTTTAGCCCATTAGCCCTTTAGCCCATTAGCCCATTAGCCCATTAGCCCTTTAGCCTATTAGCCCTACAAGGAATGTGCGGTAATCTAATCTTCTTAGAACAAAGGTATCCCCTGACATGTTCTAAACACATGTTGTATCGAGTACAGTGTTCTATTATAGTCTTGATCACTTATTGAGTGTTCTAAACACTTCAATCAATGTTCCGATCACATGATCACGGTATAGAGTGCAGTGTTCGATTCTAGTCTTGTTATGTTTCTTTAGTGATTTGCAAGTCTAAACATGCATAATGACGTCATCACTGCAGCACGTGCTTACTCTAGCTATTCCGATGCAGGTTTAAACTTGTTCGATAGAGCTATGCCTTGACATAAGAGGAGGCCTTAACAGCTTATGTATAGTCGTTATTGTCTAAAGATAGCAGCTGTGAAGAAAAAGCACGTCGAATTTTTCAAATTGCCCGCTACCAAATTTCAAAGGTATGAGGTTTAGTGCTGTAAAAATATCTGCGCGATGCAAAGCTAGCTTTCTTCATCAGAGCAGTCACCATCTTGTGTGAGCACCTCTAGGCCGTATCATAAGCAGCTGTGTATAGTCACCGTCTTGTCGGTGCTACCTTGCGCAAGCACACCTAGGGCGTCTCATAAGAGCAGCAGCCATCTTGTGCAAGCGCTCTTAAGCTGTCTCATAAGAAGCTATGTATAGCCGCCATCTTGTAGAATTAGATAGCTGCCAATGCCAAAGGGCCTAAGTAAGGATCGAACCGTTGATCTCATCATTAGACTATTTTTTTTCATGTTCCTGATACTGCAAACCTAGGTATCAGGTAGAAAATTTTTATCCGTTTTCGAGATATTTAACATTTTGCACTTAAGCCCTAAATTTAATGAATCGAACCTGCACGGCACGTTATACTCTCTACCATAGCTAGACCTGATCATGTTACGAAGACTTACTTCAATACAAGCTAAAACAGAGTGAATGCCAAAGGGCCTAAGTAGGAACCGAACCGTCGATCTCATCATTAGACTTATGCTATCATGTTCCTCCTACTGCGAACCGAGGTATTGGTCAGAAAAATTTTGTCCGTTTTGCTCTACGATGCACCGTTTTCGAGATATTTAACATTTTGCATTTAAGCCCCAAATTTAATGAATCGAACTAGCACGACACGTTAGCCTCTAAGCTAAGAGCAGCAGCTATCTTGCGCAAGCACCCTTAAGGCGTCTCATAAGGAGTCGTGTATAGCCGCCATCTTGCGTCCGCCATTTTGCGCAAGCATCCTTAGGGCGTCTCTAGTCATCTTGTGCAAGGACCCTTAAGTCGCCTCATAAGAGCAACCGCCATCTTGCGCAAGCATCTCTAGGGTGTCTCATAAGGAGCCATGTATAACCGCCATCTTACGCAAGCATCCCAAGGGCGTCTATGTATAGCGGCCATCTTGCATAAGCACCTTTAAGGAGTCATGTATAGCCACCATCTTGTGCAATTAGCGTCGAGAGAGGACTGATGTAGAATTTTTCTTTTTAAATTATCCGCCACCATATTTCAACTAAAGAGTGTAGCACTGAGCTCTATAGATTAAAGATGGCGGATGACAGCTGACAAAAAGCACGTGAGTTTGTTTACTAAACAAGAGCACGTAGAATTTGCCGCCACCACATAGATGGCAGCACGGTGCTCTCTTGATTAAAGATGGCGGATGACAGCTAACAGAACTTTTCAAATTGCCCGCTACTACAGAGAGCAGCACGGTGCTCTGTAGATTAAAGATGGCGGATGACAGGTGATGAAATTGCCTGCATGATAGCCGCACAGTGCTCTATTGATTAAAGATGGTGGATGACAGCTGTCATAAAAAGCACGTGGCTTTGTTTACTAAACAAGAGCACATAGATTTTTTCAAATTGCCGCCACCACATAGAGCGCAGCACTGAGGTTTGTGATGCAAGATGGCGGATGACAGCTGTCAGAAAAAAGCACGTGAGTTTGTTTCCAAACAAGAGCATGTAGAATTTTTCAAATTGCCGCCACCACATAGAGGGCAGCACGGTGCTCTCATGATTAAAGATAGCTGCTGTCACGTGGAATTGCCTGCCACCACAAAGAGGGCAGCACGGTGCTCAAAGATGGCTGCTATCAAAAAGCATTTTTCAAATTATCCGCCACCACATTTCAAAGGTAAGTAGCTAAAGAGGGCACCACTGTGCTCTATGGATTAAAGATGGTGGATGACATCTGTCAAAAAAGCACGTGGATTTGTTTATCTCGCGCTAGTAAGGTTAAGTTGGTAGCACTAAGGTTTAAGCCCGTTAAGATGGCAGCACTGCGGATGACAGCTGTGACGAATTTACGTCTACTACAATAAAGAGGGCAGCACTGTGCTCTATAGATTAAAGATGGCGGATGTCAGCTGTCAAGAAAGCACATGGCTTTGTTTCCAAACAAGAGCACATGGAATTTGTCACCACCACATTTCAAAGGTAAGTAGCTAAAGAGGGCAGCACGGTGCTCTCTGGATTAAAGATGGCGGATGACAGCTGTCAAAAAAAGCGCATGGGTTTGTTTCCAAACAAGAGAATGTAGAATTTTTCAAATTACCACCACCACATAGAGGGCAGCACGGTGCTCTCTTCATTAAAGATGGCTGCTGTCACGTGGAATTGTCTGCCACGACATTTCAAAGGTATCTAGCTAAAGAGGGCGGCACGGTGCACAAAGATGGCTGCTGTCAAAAAGCATTTTTCAAATTATCCGCCACCACATTTCAAAGGTAAGTAGCTAAAGAGGGCTCACCGGGGCAGCACGGTGATTAAAGATGGTGGATGACTGCTCTGTCAGAAAAGCATATAGGTTTGTAAAGCATTTAGAATTTGTCGCCACCACATAGAGTGTAGCACGGTGATTAAAGATGGCGGATGACAGCTGTCAAAAAAGCACATGGCTTTGTTTCCAAATAAGAGCACGTGGAATTTGCCGTCACCACATAGAGGGCAGCACGGTGATTAAAGATGGTGGATGACGGCTGTCAAAAAAAAGCGCGTGAGTTTGTTTCCGCACAAGAGCACGTGGAATTTGCCGCCACCACATAGATTGCAGCACTGTTCTCTCTAGATTAAAGATGGCGGATGACAGCTGTCAAAAGTAAGTAGCTAAAGAGGGCAGCACTGTGCTCAAAGATGGTGGATGACAGCTGTCAAAGGTAAGTAGCTAAAGAGGGCAGCACTGTGCTCAAAGATGGCGAATGACAGCTGTCAAAAAGCACGTGGCTTTGTTTACCTCATGCTAGTGAGGTTAAGTTGGTACCACTAAGGTTTAGGCCCGTCAAGATGGCAGTACTGAGGTTTGCGATGCGTTGTTGTCTGTCAAAAAGCACGTGGCTTTGTTTACAAATCTGTTGAAAAGCACGTGGCTGTCAAAAAGCACGTGGCTTTGTTTACCTCGCGCTAGTGAGGTTAAGTTGGCACTACTGAGGTTTAGGCCCGTCAAGAGGGCAGTACTGAGGTTAGCGATGCGTTGTTGTCTGTCAAAAAGCACGTGGCTGTCAAAAAACAAGTGGCTTTGTTTACCTCGCGCTAGTGAGGTTAAGTTGGCACTAGTGAGGTTTAGGCCCGTCAAGATGGCAGCAGTGAGGTTAGCGTTGCGTTGTTGGCGATGACAGCTGTCAAAAAGCACGTGGCTTTGTTTACAAATTCAAATCTCCCGCCAAAATTCAAATTTCCCGCCAAAATTCAAATTTCCCGCGGGCTGCGGCGGCGGAGGCGGCGGCGGAGGAGGAGGCGGCGGGAGGAGGAGGAGGCGGCCGAACCCGCTTATTATACTACTGAAGTGATAAATGGTGAATGAAATAATGTTATGAGTTTATAGTAGATTATGATGGTGATAGTTATTGTTATTTAGGACGTTGGTCATAGTATTCTTCGAGAGATGGTAGTATGTGTAAATTGCACATGCTAAGATATATGTTGAAACGTGCTGTTTTCAATTGCTATTTTTATTCCCTAATATATAATATAGATTAGGATACGATCTCAATGCCATCAGTATAGAATTAATTGAGTATGTAGGATCATCAGAAGAGCCGAGAGGCCAATAACGTCAATATTTAGGCCTTCACTGACATATCTACGATCGTTTTCATGTATTCTCACATGCGGCAAATTAACTTATGGGTTTATGGGAGCAGTTTGACACATCACTGGTAACTTAGTCTTTCAAATGTGGATTTTAGAGAAGATAGAGTCTTCTAATGTGTCAATTTTTCCACCTATGGTATTATTCGTTGGAAGGTTAGTTAAATACACTTGGTAATGCTATATTAAGCCATATACGCACTTTAACTGAATTTCAACCATGGAATAAAATAATAATTGAATGATTTTACCCACTGGAGCCTTATGATAGAATTAATTTGAGATTACTTACGACTTAAAGTGGACTTAGATTTGCTTATATGGAGGTAAGTTAATATGAAATATGAAACATTATGAAAACTTGAAACCTCAACTAGTGAAAATCCTTATGAACAGACATTATTTTCTCACACGATTTTCCTACTGTGCATGGACATTGATGTGAAGTTTTCAGCCAAGTGATATGCATTTCTTTAGTCACATGTGAATTTAGGCTCAAATGATTGAATTTTGGTAATTTTGAGGAGCAATCCAGCTCAATAAGGAAAGATTCCAGATCTTAATTAATTAATTAATTGATTAATTATTGGCTACCTTCTTTGCGTTTTCACATTTTCAATTGAAACCCCAATTTGAAATATTGTATATAGTAGGGAGTATAGTTTGTTTTACTTAAATCAATTGGATGCGTCTGATTATTACAATTATATTGAATAATTTTTCACTTAATTATATATAATTTAATTTTTCCTTTTCATTTAATTTTCAAGGATAATACTTAATTACGACATATTTTTTTTTAACAGGCCAGGATTAGCGTATAGATGAATGAGGCCTGATTTCCATTTATTTATTGAAGGTTTTTCCAAACCTGTTTTCTTTCAATGCAACATAACTACGGCACTTAGAGATACTGATTGCGTATGAAACCAGCCACATTATATAAAATAATTTCTCAAGATACTCTACGTGATTTTCAAATCATACTTAGACTGATTTGTTAATAAATGCTGAGTAGTGAAAATATTAAAATTCTTTTAATGCCTACTTAGAATAAGTGCTAGATATAAGCCTATAATGTCTATTTCTGATCGCGATTGTGATGACGACATGCACGAATTTCTTGAAAAGCCATAATAACCTGAATTTTACGATAAATTTCGGCAACATGCAAGTATGGTATCCGACTGATAGCGTGTTGGAGACGTCCTTCTACGTAGGTTGGGATTTACCGTAGGCCATCGGTGTACTTTCTCACGTGGAACTCACAACCCAGCA
The DNA here is from genome assembly GCF_040414725.1 of Anabrus simplex. Classification (NCBI taxonomy): domain Eukaryota; kingdom Metazoa; phylum Arthropoda; class Insecta; order Orthoptera; family Tettigoniidae; genus Anabrus; species Anabrus simplex. The sequence goes on from NC_090267.1 coordinate 605,279, forward strand.
ATATTTGGTATAATGGAATCGTTGATAAGAGCTAGTCTGGAACTCGTGTATCCCCACCTGGACGCGGGAGCGGTGCAGTAGTAAGCAGTTTGGCCTATCCTGACGACTTGGTCTTAATGGCAGACTGTGCCGTAAGCCTGCAGTCTAATATCCTGGAACTTGAAAATAGGTACAATGAGTATGGTATGAAAATTAGCCTCTCGAAGACTAAATTGATGTCCGTAGGTAAGAAATTCAACAGAATTGAATGTCAGATTGGTGATACAAAGCTAGAACAGGTCGATAATTTCAAGTATTTAGGTTGTGTGTTCTCCCAGGATGGTAATATAGTAAGTGAGATTGAATCAAGGTGTAGTAAGGCTAATGCTGTGTGCTCGCAGTTGCGATCAGCAGTATTCTGTAAGAAGGAAGTCAGCTCCCAGACGAAACTATCTTTATATCGGTCTGTTTTCAGACCAACTTTGCTTTACGGGAGCGAAAGCTGGGTGGACTCAGGATATCTTATTCATAAGTTAGAAGTAACAGACATGAAAGTAGCAAGAATGATTGTTGGTACAAACAGGTGGGAACAATGGAAGGATGGTACTCGGAATGAGGAGATAAAGGTTAATTTAGGAATGAACTCGATAATGAAGCTGTACGCATAAACCGGCTTCGGTGGTGGAGTCATGTGAAACGAATGGAGGAGGATAGGTTACCTAGGAGAATAATAGACTCTGTTATTTAGGGTAAGAGAAGTAGAGGGAGACCAAGACGACGACGGTTAGACTCAGTTTCTATCGATTTAAAGATAAGAGGTATAGAACTAAATACGACTACAACACTAGTTGCAAACCGAGGATTGTGGAGACGTTTAGTAAATTCTCAGAGGCTTGCAGACTGAATGCTGAAAGGCATAACAGTCTTTAATGATAATGTATGTATGTATGTTTATTTATTCCAAATTAGCCCTGAAGAGGGGGTTTCTCTTCTGGCTTGGAGGAAAAGTTTTCCTCCTATTCAGATAGATTTTTCCGCCGACAGTGTAGTGAATTAAGATTTTACGACTCATCGGGCATTCCTAGGGAATGGATTAGTAAAACGGCTTCGTTTTCTCTGTGGGACTCTCCACTGTTCGATCCCCTCCTCGAAAAAGGACGAAGAGTGTTCACGGACAACAACTGTCTGCGGCTTGGTCATTCAAGCTCTGGAACTTTGGACTGATAAATCGGCGGCGTAGTACTGTTTTTTTTAATTGTAAAAATGTGTGGTTTTACATTTGATCGAATATTTCATGTGAAAGCATTGCTTTTAATCGCACCGTTCCTACTAACGTCATTGTATGACCCATGTTCATTTCTGTTGGGAAAACCACTAAGATAGTCCTTCTGAGGACGTAAAAGGGCAGGTGGAGAGTGAGTGTCTGCCATTATAGTGAATACTCCCCAACCTGATTGTGACTGATGGTAGTTAAGTGGGCCTACCATTACAATAAAAATTCCCAAACCCAGCCTTCATGGGAGAAAAGACTTCCCCATCGCGTGTATAGGGTAACGTTAAGAGCTGTGTTGTGTATGTTGGGTATTCAGCCCGAAGGCCGATTTAATCCTCTACAGCTCCACCAACAGCTTTCATAGATAGCCTAGGTGTCGCTGAAGAGGCATACTAGGGAAGTGAGGAGTGAGGTAATTTCCCGTTCCTTTCCTCACTGAGCCAGAAGTTGTTATTGCATATCAATCTGCCAAGCCCACTGGAATGCATGCACAGTAGTACAATAGGACAGTTCGGCCGCCACCGCCACCGCAGGCTCCCAGAGGCCACCTCCACCACCACCACAGCCAGAGGCCTCCCAGATGCCTCCTAAACCACCACCACAGCCAGAGGCCTCCCAAAGGCCTCCTCCACCACCACCACAGCCAGAGGCCTCCCAGAGGTCTCCTCCACCACCCGCGGGAAGTTTGAATTTGTAAACAAAGCCACGTGCTTTTTGACAGCTATCATCGACAACAACGCATCGCTAACCTCAGTATTACCATCTTGACGGGCCTAAACCTCAGTAGTACCAACTTAACCTAACTAGCGCGAGGTAAACAAATCCACGTGTTTTTGACAGCCACGTGCGTTTTGACAGACAACAATGCATCGCTAACCTCAGTACTGCCATCTTGACAGGCCTAAACCTCAGTAGTACCAACTTAACCCAACTAGCATGAGATAAACAAATCCACGTGCTTTTTTGACAGCTGTCATCCGCCATCTTTAAACTACAGAGCACCGTGCTGCCCTCTTTATCGCAGTAGCTGCAAATTCATCACCTGTCATCGGCAGTGCTGCCATCTTGGTGGGCCTAAACCTTAGTGCTACCAACTTAACCTCACTAGCGTGAGATAAACAAATCCACGTGCTTTTTTGACAGCTGTCATCCGCCATCTTTAAACCACAGAGCACTGTGCTGCCCTCTTTATCGCAGTAGCTTCAAATTCGTCACCTGTCATCCGCAGTGCTGCCATCTTAACGGGCCTAAACCTTAGTTCTACCAACTTAACTTCACTAGCGCGAGATTAGAATCGGTAAACAAATCAACGTGCTTATGTGACAGCTGTCGTCCGCCATCTTTAATCTATAGAGCACAGTGGTGCTCTCTTTAGCTACTTACCTTTGAAATGTGGTGGCGGATAATTTGAAAAATGCTTTTTGATAGCAGCCATCTTTAATCCAGAGAGCACCGTTTTGCCCTCTTTAGCTAGATACCTGTGGTGGCAGGCAATTCCACATGACAGCAGACATCTTTAATCAAGAGGGCACCGTGCTGCCCTCTATGTGGTGGCGGCAATTTTTAAAAAATTCTACATGCTCTTGTTTGGAAACAAACTCACGCGCTTTTTGGACAGCCGTCATCCGCCATCTTTAATCAACAGAGCACAGTGCTGCCCTCTTTAGCTAGATACCTTTGAAATGTGGTGGCGGCAAATTCCACGTGCTCTTGTTTGGAAACAAAGCTATGTGCTTTTTTGACAGCTGACATCCGCCATCTTTAATCTATAGAGCACAGTGCTGCCCTCTTTAGCTACTTACCTTTGAAATGTGGTCCGTCACAGCTGTCATCCACAGTGCTGCCATCTTAACGGGCCTAAACCTTAGTGCTACCAACTTAACCTTACTAGCGCGAGATTTGAATCGGTAAACAAATCCACGTGCGTTTCGACAGCTGTCATCCACCATCTATAATCCATAGAGCACAGTGGTGCCCTCTTTAGCTACTTACCTTTGAAATGTGGTGGCGGATAATTTGAAAAATGCTCTTTGATAGCAGCCATCTTTAATCCAGAGAGCACCGTGCTGCCCTCTTTAGCTAGATACCTGTGGTGGTAGGCAATTCCACGTGACAGCAGCCATCTTTAATCAAGAGGGCACCGTGCTGCCCTCTTTGTGGCGGTGGCAAATTCCACGTGCTTTACAAACTCACGTGCTTTTTTCTGACAGCTGTCATCCGCCATCTTGCTTCACAAACCTCAGTGCTGCGCTCTTTAGCTAGTTACCTTTGAAATGTGGTGGCGGCAATTTGAAAAATTCTATGTGCTCTTGTTTAGTAAACAAAGCCACGTGCTTTTTCTGACAGCTGTCATCCACCATCTTTAATCAATAGAGCACTGTGCTGCTATCATGCGGGCTATTTTGTCAGCTGTCATGCGCCATCTTAAATCTACAGAGCACCGTGCTGCCCTCTATGTAGTAGCGGGCAATTTGAAAAGTTCTGTTAGCTGTCATCCGCCATCTTTAATCAAGAGAGCACCGTGCTGCCATCTTTAGCTAGATACCTTTGAAATGTGGTGGCGGCAATTTGAAAAATTCTATGTGCTCTTGTTTAGTAAACAAAGCCACGTGCTTTTTTTGACAGCTGTCATCCACCATCTTTAATCAATAGAGCACTGTGCTGTTATCATGCGGGCAATTTCGTCAGCTGTCATCCGCCATCTTTAATCTACAGAGCACCGTGCTGCTCTCTGTAGTAGCGGGCAATTTGAAGAGTTCTGTTAGCTGTCATCCGCCATCTTTAATCAAGAGAGCACCGTGCTGCCATCTTTAGCTAGATACCTTTGAAATGTGGTAGCGGCAAATTGAAAAATTCCACGTGCTCTTGTTTGGTAAACAAACTCCCGCGCGTTTTGTCAGCTGTCATCCGCCATCTTTAATCTATAGAGCTCAGTGCTACACTCTTTAGGTACATACCTTTGAAGTATGGTGGCGGATAATTTAAAAAGAAAAATTCTACATCAGCCATCCCCCGACGCTAATTGCACAAGATGGTGGCTATACATTCTAACCGGCACCACCCTCTAGGTTCCCGGTACGACCTAGGGATGATAGGTCAATAACCTTACCCACCAGAGTGAGAGGGGAAGAGAGAGGGAAAAGGAGCAAAAGAGAGAGAGAAAGACAGAGATAGATAGATATAAGAGAGGGGTAGAGACCCTGGTGAGAAGGTTGCTAGCGTGTCCGCCCCAAAATAGGAGTTTAAGCGAAAACGAGGGAGAACGATAGGCACAAGAAAAACGACAACAAAGGTCCGAGCACAATAAAATAACAAGAAACCATAGAAATAACCAAAGGATGAAGTTACCACACTTACCGGAAGCAGCGGAGGAAGACGACTTAAGGCCGTGGAAGCTAATACTTAAGAAAATCGGTGACAGTGCTCCACCGAACGTGGCGAATGAAAACCAACACTTGAATGGAATTAAAGAACTTTAATTGAGAGGTAAATTGGAGGTAACACATTAAATCATTAAGCTGAGAAAACCTATGTTTATATTTTAAAAAGTAAAACCAAAATCAGTAAATACATCCAACGTAAAGTTGAAAAGGGGGGAAAAGTAAATAACAATTAATAAAATGAATCAGAAAATACCAGGTATAGTTTGAAAAAAAATTAATTCATTAGTAATTAACAGTTAAGGAAAATAGATATTCTTTAACAGATAATAAATTATAATTATTATGAAAACAACAAAGAAAAGAAAAGGATGACCTCCGTACCCTAATGTGATTTGAAAACAACGGAAAACAAATTGACCTCCTTACATAAATACTACCTTGAATAAGGTAAAAATAAAATGTGATCGATCACGGATAATTAATTAATTAAAGATACCATACTCAGTTAACAAGGTTTTCAGTTAAATTGATTTTCAACGCGGCCGCTTCTCATGATTACCATAATTAATTCGTTCAATTTCCACCGAGGACAGTTTCCAAGACATGTAGAAAATTTACGTAGAAATACACAACCACCCGGGCCAAGAAAAGGTAACACAACATTAAAGGGTGGCCAAAATTAATTAATTAATTTTTAAAACAGTAAACGATACACTCAACTCAGAAATATATAATTCAAGATCCACACAGGCTCCATGCGCCAGACTCCATCAAAAACCCGACAACAACAATACACACACAAAACCGTTGCCAAGGTAACAACCAAAACAAAAGCAAAGCCTCCAAAAAACAAGGAGGAAAAACAGGAAAGAGAAATTAATTCACAGAAAACCCCGGGGGGGGGAAGAAAACATACCTAACAAAGGGGAAAACAAATCACAGGAAGGCAGACAGAAACCCCAAAGAAAGTTAAGCCCGCTATCTTGGAGACTGTACCTTGGTTCACAAGGAAAGTTACAATTTAAGGTGCTCAAAAAAACTCATTTTAATTTTAAATTAAAAATCCCAATTCAGTTCACTGTGGACCTTCCACATTAATGTGATTAGTTGCCGAAACTGTTTTTCAGATTTTCATAACCGCACACGCCAATAAGTACCAATTTAACGACGAAGTTTAAATCATTATTATTATTATTATTATTATTATTATTATTATTATTATTATTATTATTATTATTCTCATGTTTTCTGAAATCGTCGAAAATATCAAAATCCACTTCTGGACGACGCTTAAGATGTTTCAAACACTGGTACATACCTTTGGTGGTGAAGAAATTGTGAGAAATCCAAACCTGGCCATTGTTGAAAAGAGAGCAGTCACGAGCTCAGCAACAAGACCTTGTTAGCAAGTATCCAGGAGAAAAATAGTTGCAAAAATATAATCGGAGGACATGGTAGGAGGTCTTCAACTAGTTCTGCGGGGGAATATCTCCGATAATGGAATGGTTACGGCGGTTTGAAGGTAATCCACCACTCCATGACGTAGCACTCAATCACACTCACGTTCATGATGGCTGCCCCAAGCGAAATGAGTCTCGCGTCAGCAAGCGAGGAGGAGGCAAGTCCACCTGGTAGCAGGCAGGCGCATGCGCAGTTACGCGCAACCACACGAAGCCAGACAATGGCGCGCTGTATACAGTACTAAAAAAAAGGTATGCTAGCGAAAAGCCGATTGACACAAATTTTCCATGGCACAAGTCCAGTCCAAAAAGGTTATAAAGGGAGGCTCACACTACATAATATTGTCTCAACATGACTCCTTAAAGGTTCTTATGCAAGATGGCCGCTATACATAGGTTCTTATGAGATGCCCTTGGGATGCTTGCGTAAGATGGCGGTTATACAAGGCTCCTTATGAGACGCCCTAGAGATGCTTGCGCAAGATGGCGGTTGCTCTTATGAGGCGGCTTAAGGGTCCTTGCACAAGATGGCTAGAGATGCCCTAAGGATGCCTGCGCAAGATGGCGGACTCAAGATGGCGGCTAGACACGACTCCTTATGAGACGCCTTAAGGGTGCTTGCGCAAGATGGCTGCTGCTCTTATGAAGAAAGCTAGCTTAGAGGCTAACGTGTCGTGCTCGTTCGATTCATTAAATTTGGGGCTTAAATGCAAAATGTTAAATATCTCGAAAACGGTGCATCGTAGAGCAAAACGGACAAAATTTTTCTACCCAATACCTCGGTTCGCAGTATGGGGAACAAGTAAAACATAGTCTATTGATGAGATCAACGGTTCGGTTCCTACTTAGGCCCTTTGGCATTCGCTCTGTTTCAGCTTGTAATGAAGCAAGTCTTCGTAACATGATCAGGTCTAGCTATGGTAGAGAGTATAACGTACCGTGCAGGTTCGATTCATTACATTTGGGGCTTAAATGCACAATGTTAAATATCTCGAAAACGGACAAAATTTTTCTACCTGATACCTAGGTTTGCAGTATCAGGAACATGATAGCATGAGAAAAACATAGTCTAATGACGGGATCGACGGTTCGATTCCTACTTAGGCCCTTTGGCGTTGGCAGCTATCTCTTTCTTCAAGATGGCGGCTATACATAGCTTCTTATGAGACAGCTTAAGAGCGCATGCACAAGATGACTGCTGCTCTTATGAGACTCCCTAGGGGTGCTTGCGGGAGGTAGCAGCGACAAGACGATGACTATACACAGCTGCTTATGATACGGCCTAGAGGTGCTTACACAAGTTGGTGGCTGCTCTGATGAAGAAAGCTAGCTTTGCATCGTGCAGGTATTTTTACAGCACTAAACCTCATACCTTTGAAATGTGGTGGCGGGTAATTTGAAAAATTCGACGTGCTTTTTCATAAGCTGTTAAGGCCTCCTCTTATGTCAAGGCATAGCTCTATCGAACAAGTTTAAACGTGCATCGGAATAGCTAGAGTAAGCACGTGCTGCAGTGATGACGTCATTAAGCATGTTTAGACTTGCAAATCACAGAAGAAACGTAACAAGGCTGGAATCGAAAACTGCACTCTATGCCGTGATCATGTGATCGGAACATTGATTGAAGTGTTTAGAACACTAAATAAATAGAACCGAACACTGTACTCGATACAACATGTGTTTAGAACATGTCAGGGGATACTTTTGTTCTAAGAAGATTAGTTTACCGCACATTCCTTGTAGGGCTAATAGGCTAAGGGGCTAATGGGCAAAAGGGCTAATGGGCAAAAAGGGCTAAAGGGCTAAAGGGCTAAAGGAGCAACAACCTCATCGATCGCTATCAGCAAGAACGCTTGCACTTTGTTAATTGTAGAAAATCAATCTTTATTTGTAAATGGTTTCATGTTCAGAACAAGGAATGGAACCTAGGGGTTACGTCTTACCTAATAAAATCCCCCGACCGGGCGAGTTGGCCGTGCGTGTAGAGGCGCGCGGCTGTGAGCTTGCATCCGGGAGATAGTAGGTTCGAATCCCACTATCGGCAGCCCTGAAGATGGTTTTCCGTGGTTTCCCATTTTCACACCAGGCAAATGCTGGGGCTGTACCTTAATTAAGGCCACGGCCGCTTCCTTCCAACTCCTAGGCCTTTCCTATCCCATCGTCGCCATAAGACCTATCTGTGTCGGTGCGACGTAAAGCCCATAGCAAAAAAAAATCCCCCGAGGTGCGATGAGTTACGTTTTTCGAACTAGTGTTTGGAACACTGAATTTTTCAAGATGATAGCAGATAGTTTAGCTATGTTCTGTTGTTGGATTATAAATTCCGCGCTACAACATGCATAAGGTGGCAGCCTTGAGGTTTAACGCCGTAAAGATGACAAGAGTGAGGTTAGCAATGTTCCGTTATTGGATTTTAAATTCCGCGCCTAAAACATGCATAAGGTGGTAGTCTTGAGGTTTACCGCCGTAAAGATGGCAGCAGTGAGGTTAGCGACGCTGTATTGTCCTTCAAAGTGAGGTTAGGGTTCGTCAAGAAGACAGCTGTCTAAAAAGCACGTGGCTATGTTTACCAAACAAGAGCACGTGGCTGTGACGTCACGGTCACGTAGTATGCTGCCTCAGCATGCAAAGTTCAATGTCTACACCTACGTAGTAAACATTCTGCTATGTTCACAAGATTTTTTACACATAACTATTCTTTATGCTTTGAGTTCATGCACATAGGCTATGCTAGGATAGCAGCACAAACACATGCGAACTTTGTACATTCTAATGGAATAAGTTTAGTACTGCGAGCATCATGGATACATGATGTGTACACGCATTTAAACATGGCCATACTTATTGCTGCTGCTTTGTTTACATTTTTTATACATTGCTATTCTTTATGTTTTAAGTTCGTGCACACACAAGCGATAGTCGTACGCTCTGGCAGGAGAAGTTTAGTACGATATTCGATACATACATTAGCGATAGGTGATGTGTACACGCTTTGGAACATAGCTCTTCTTTGTGCTTTAAGTTCGTGCACATGGGTTAGGGATACACAAAAGCGATTGCTACATGCTCTAGCAGAAGAAGTCTAGTACGATAGTCGATGCATGTAAAATCGATAGGTTATGCTAAGATAGCAGCACACTTACACGATTTTAGCACAATCTAGTGGAAAAAGTTTAGTATGATAGTCGTTTCATGCAAAATCATTAGGTAATGTGTACACGCTTTGAAACAAGGCTATTCTTTGTACTTTAAGTTCATGCGTACTGGTTATGCTAAGATAGCAGCTCAATCTAGTGCAAGAAGTTTAGTACGATATTTGATGCATGCAAAATCGATAGGTGACTGTACACGCTTTAAAACATGGTTATTCTTCGTACTTTAAGTTCATGCGTATAGGTTAGGCTAAGATAGCAGCACAGTCTAGCGTAAGAAGTTTAGTGCGAAAGTCGATGAATGCAAAATCGATAGGTGATATGTACACGCTTTGAAACATAGCTATTATTTGTACTTTAAGTTCATGCGTCTTAGTTATGCTAAGATAGCAGCACAATCTACCTTAAGAAGTTTTGTACGAGAGTCGATACTTGCAAAATCGATAGTTGATGCGTACACGCTTTGAAACATGACTATTCATTGTACTTTAAGTTCATGGGTGTAGGTTATGCTAAGATATCAGCACAATCTAGCGGAAGAAATTTAGTACGATATTTGATGCAAGCAAAATCAATAAGTAATATGTACACACTTTCAAACATGGCTATTCTTCGTACTTTAAGTTCATGTGTATAAGTTATGCTAAGATAGCAGCACAATCTAACGGAAGGAGTTTAGTATGAGAATCAATGCATGCAAAATTGGTAGGTAATGTGTACACGCTTTGAAACATGGCTATTCTTTGTACTTTTAAGTTCATGTGTATAAGTTACGCTAAGATACCAGCACAATCTAGCGGAAGAAGTTCAGTACGAGATTCGATGAATGCAAAATCAATAAGTAATGTGTACACGCTTTGAAACATGGCTATTCTTTGTACTTTAAGTTCATGTGTATACGTTATGGTAAGATAGCAGCACAACCTAGCGGAAGAAGTTTAGTACGATATTTGTTGCATGCAAAGTCGATAGGTAATGTGTACACGCTTTGAAACATGGCTATTCTTTGTACCTTAAGGTCATGCGTCTTAGTTATGCTAAGATAACAGCACAATCTACCTGCAGAAATTTAGTACGAGAGTCGATACATGCAAATTCGATAGTTGATGTGTACACGCTTTGAAACATGACTATTCATTGTACTTTAATTTTTTGGGTCTAGGTTATGCTAAGATAGCAGCACGATCTAGCGGATGAAGTTTAGTTCGATGGTCGATGCATGTAAAATCGATAGGTGATGTGTACACGCTTTGAAACATGGCAATTCATACTGCTGCTCTGTTCTCAAGACTTTTAAGCATAGCTAATCCTAATGCTTCTCTTAACGACGTCAAGCTAAGGATTGATTACGTGACCGTGACGTCACAGCCACGTGCTCTTGTTTGGTAAACATAGCCACGTGCTTTTTTGACAGCTGTCTTCTTGACGAACCCTAACCTCACTTTGAAGGACAATAGAGCGTCGCTAACCTCACTGCTGCCATCTTTACGGCGGTAAACCTCAAGGCTACCACCGTATGCATGTTATAGCGCGGAATTTAAAATCCAACAACGGAACATTGCTAACCTCACTCTTGTCATCTTTACGGCGGTAAACCTCAAGGCTGCCACCTTATGCATGTTGTAGCGCGGAATTTATAATCCAACAACAGAACATTGCTAAACTCTCTGCTATCATCTTGAAAAGTTCAGTGTTCCAAACACTAGTTCGAAAAACGTAACTCATCGCACCTCGGGGGATTTTATTAGGTAAGACGTAACCCCTAAGTTCCATTCCTTGTTCTGAACATGAATCCATTTACAAATAAAGATTAATTTTCTACACTTAACAAAGTGCAAGCGTTCTTGCTGATAGCGATCGATGAGGTTGTTGCTCCTTTACCCCTTTAGCCCTTTAGCCCATTAGCCCTTTAGCCCTTTTGCCCATTAGCCCTTTTGCCCATTAGCCCCTTAGCCTATTAGCCCTACAAGGAATGTGCGGTAAACTAATCTTCTTAGAACAAAGGTATCCCCTGACATGTTCTAAACACATGTTGTATCGAGTACAGTGTTCGGTTCTATTTATTTAGTGTTCTAAACACTTCAATCAATGTTCCGATCACATGATCACGGCATAGAGTGCAGTTTTCGATTCCAGCCTTGTTACGTTTCTTCTGTGATTTGCTTAATGACGTCATCACTGCAGCACGTGCTTACTCTAGCTATTCCGATGCAGGTTTAAACTTGTTCGATGGAGCTATGCCTTGACATAAGAGGAGGCCTTAACAGCTTATGAAAAAGCACGTCGAATTTTTCAAATTACCTGCCACCACATTTCAAAGATATGAGGTTTAGTGCTCTAAAAGTACTTGCACGATGCAAAGCTAGCTTTCTTCATCAGAGCAGCCACCATCTTGTGTAAGCACCTCTAGGCCGTATCATAAGCAGCTGTGTATAGTCATTGTCTTGTCGCTGCTACCTCCCGCAAGCACCCCTAGGGCGTCTCATAAGAGCAGCAGTCATCTTGTGCATGCGCTCTTATGCTGTCTCATAAGAAGCTATATATAGCCGCCATCTTGTAGAAAGAGATAGCTGCCAATGCCAAAGGGCCTAAGTAGGAATCGAACCGTCGATCCCGTCATTAGACTATGTTTTTCTTATGCTATCATGTTCCTGATACTGCAAACCTAGGTATCAGGTAGAAAAATTTTGTCCGTTTTCGAGATATTTAACGTTGTGCATTTAAGCCCCAAATGTAATGAATCGAACCTGCACGGTACGTTATACTCTCTACCATAGCTAGACCTGATCATGTTACGAAGACTTGCTTCATTACAAGCTGAAACAGAGCGAATGCCAAAGGGCCTAAGTAGGAACCGAACCGTTGATCTCATCAATAGAATATGTTTTAATTGTTCCCCATACTGCGAACCGAGGTATTGGGTAGAAAAATTTTGTCCGTTTTGCTCTACGATGCACCGTTTTCGAGATATTTAACATTATGCATTTAAGCCCCAAATTTAATGAATCGAACTAGCACGACACGTTAGCCTCTAAGCTAGCTTTCTTCGTAAGAGCAGCAGCCATCTTGTGCAAGCACCCTTAAGGCGTCTCAAAAGGAGTCGTGTATAGCCGCCATCTTGCGGCCGCCATCTTGCGGAAGCATCCTTAGGGCATCTCTAGCCATCTTGTGCAAGGACCCTTAAGCCGCCTCATAAGAGCAACCGCCATCTTGCGCAAGCATCTCTAGGGCGTCTCATAAGGAGCCTTGTATAACCGCCATCTTACGCAAGCATCCCAAGGGCATCTCATAAGAACCTATGTATAGCGGCCATCTTGCATAAGCACCTTTAAGGAGTCATGTATAGCCACCATCTTGTGCAATTAGCGTCGTGAGATGGCTGATGTAGAATTTTTCTTTTTAAATTATCCGCCACCATATTTCAAAGGTATGTACCTAAAGAGTGTAGCACTGAGCTCTATAGATTAAAGATGGCGGATGACAGCTGACAAAAAGCGCGTGAGTTTGTTTACTAAACAAGAGCACGTGGAATTTTTCAATTTGCCGCCACCACATTTCAAAGGTATCTAGCTAAAGATGGCAGCACGGTGCTCTCTTGATTAAAGATGGCGGATGACAGCTAACAGAACTTTTCAAATTGCCCGCTACTACATAGAGGGCAGCACGGTGCTCTGTAGATTAAAGATGGCGGATGACAGCTGACGAAATGGCCCGCATGATAGCAGCATAGTGCTCTATTGATTAGAGATGGTGGATGACAGCTGTCAAAAAAAGCACGTGGCTTTGTTTACTAAACAAGAGCACATAGAATTTTTCAAATTGCCGCCACCACATTTCAAAGGTATCTAGCTAAAGGTGGCAGCACGGTGCTCTCTTGATTAAAGATGGCGGATGACAGCTAACAGAACTTTTCAAATTGCCCGCTACTACATAGAGGGCAGCACGGTGCTCTGTAGGTTAAAGATGGCGGATGACAGCTGACTAAATTGCCCGTATGATAGCAGCACAGTGCTCTATTGATTAAAGATGGTGGATGACAGCTGTCAAAAAAAGCACGTGGCTTTGTTTACTAAACAAGAGCACAGAGAATTTTTCAAATTGCCGCCACCACATTTCAAAGGTAACTAGCTAAAGAGCGCAGCACTGAGGTTTGTGAAGCAAGATGGCGGATGACAGCTGTCAGAAAAAAGCACGTGAGCTTGTAAAGCACGTGGAATTTGACACCGCCACAAAGAGGGCAGCACGGTGCCCTCTTGATTAAAGATGGCTGCTGTCACGTGGAATTGCCTACCACCACAGGTATCTAGCTAAAGAGGGCAGCACGGTGCTCTCTGGATTAAAGATGGCTGCTATCAAAAAGCATTTTTCAAATTATCCGCCACCACATTTCAAAGGTAAGTAGCTAAAGATGGCACCACTGTGCTCTATGGATTAAAGATGGTGGATGACAGCTGTCAAAAAGCACGTGGATTTGTTTACCAATTCAAATCTCGCGCTAGTAAGGTTAAGTTGGTAGCACTAATGTTTAGGCCCGTTAAGATGGCAGCACTGTGGATGACAGCTGTGACGTACCACATTTCAAAGGTAAGTAGCTAAAGAGGGCAGCACTGTGCTCTAAGATGGTGGATGTCACCTGTCAAAAAAGCACATAGCTTTGTTTCCAATCAAGAGCACGTGGAATTTGCCGCCACCACATTTCATAGGTATCTAGCTAAAGAGGGCAGCACTGTGCTCTGTTGATTAAAGATGGCGGATGACGGCTGTCAAAAAAGCGCGTGAGTTTGTTTCCAAACAAGAGCATGTAGAATTTTTTAGAAATTGCCGCCACCACATAGAGGGCAGCACGGTGCCCTCTTGATTAAAGATGTCTGCTGTCATGTGGAATTGCCTGCCACCACAGGTATCTAGCTAAAGGGGGCAGCACGGTGCTCTCTGGATTAAAGATTGCTGCTATCAAAAGCATTTTTCAAATTATCCGCCACCACATTTCAAAGGTAAGTAGCTAAAGAGAGCACCACTGTGCTCTATAGATTAAAGATGGCGGCTGACAGCTGTCACAAAAGCACGTTGATTTGTTTACCGATTCTAATCTCGCGCTAGTGAGGTTGAATTGGTAGCACTAACGTTTAGGCCCGTTAAGATGGCAGCACTGCGGATGACAGGTGACGAATTTGAAGCTACTGCGATAAAGTGGGCAGCACAGTGCTCTGTGGTTTAAAGATGGCGGATGACAGCTGTCAAAAAAGCACGTGGATTTGTTTATCTCACGCTAGTGAGGTTAAGGTGGTAGCACTAAGGTTTAGGCCCGCCAAGATGGCAGCACTGCCGATGACAGGTGATGAATTTGCAGCTACTGCGGTAAAGAGGGCAGCACGGTGCTCTGTAGTTTAAAGATGGCGGATGACAGCTGTCAAAAAAGCACGTGGATTTGTTTATCTCACGCTAGTTAGGTTAAGTTGGTACTACTGAGGTTTAGGCCTGTCAAGATGGCAGTAGTGAGGTTAGCGATGCGTTGTTGTCTGTCAAAAGCACGTGGCTGTCAAAAACACGTGGATTTGTTTACCTCGCGCTAGTTAGGTTAAGTTGGTACTACTGAGGTTTAGGCCCGTCAAAATGGCAATACTGAGGTTAGCGATGCGTTGTTGTCGATGATAGCTGTCAAAAAGCACGTGGCTTTGTTTACAAATTCAAACTTGCCGCGGGTGGTTTCTCGCCGCACTTTCACTATCACTTTCTTCAGTAACTTTCACAGTTGCTATTACTATCCTCAACTTCGATTCTTTTTCCAAAACGTCATGATTGAGATCTAAAATAATGTCCACAAGCGCTCTCCATCTCTCGTGGACATAACCGTGAAATCGGTTCTACTGCACGATGAATACCGATGAAAATAAGTTGTTATTCAGCAATGTCAGTGTCACAGGGAGCATTGTTTACCAACAGTACATGCCTCTGGTTCTCTAATCTGCGTACTGTTAGAAATGATAGTGGAAAGGGAATCTAATAAATAAAGATAAGCGCGGCACTGTGTAATTGCAAGCTGAGCTCGTCATTTGATTCATGCATCAAAACACCGCACGGGACCACCGTTCGTCATATTAGGCGAATGGGTTAAGTGCCTTCTTTGTTAAATGTTATGCTTTTGTTTTCTTTCTATCGTACAGGCAGTGTAAAATGGAGTACTCCATACCGTTATCTGACTACTACTAAATAAAACATAAATACATAATTTACCATGAACCGCTAGCGGTCTGAAACATAATTTAATTCAGCGCGAGGTACCGCGACGTAAACAAAGTCACAGCTGGAACTTGTGTTGAGAGAACGATTAACTACGTCACGAGCTCCACCTTGCTGTGTCCCTCCGATCACGTGTACAGCTCGAGGTACCGCGACGTAAACAAAGTCACAGCTGGAACTTGAGTTCAGACAGCGAGTAACTACGTCACGAGCTCCACCTTGCTGTGTCGCTCCGATCACGTGAACAGCGCGTTATTACATGGGAAGGAATGGAACATATATTTACAATATTTTGATCTGAATAAGCTATCAAATAATGGAATACGTCATTTGAAGGCAAACATTTGCAAATATCAAGTAAATTGGCCCAGGATTTCCATTCAAAGGAAATCAATTCTGCCACGAGGAGACTGAGTCAGACTCGGCAGAATGGTATAAAATAACAGCGATTCGCCAAGTAAAAATCAGTTCATAACTCGCAGCTGAAGAAACAAGTGACTACGCCGAGGTTCGAACATAGCCGCCACGAGTGGGGTTCCCCGGTAAGAACGTTGCCGTAATTGTTGTCAAAAGACTCGTATTCAAAGTTCTACTTTTGGGGTAAGAAATTTTTCGATTCGTCTTCACGAAGGACTAGGAGTATTTCGAGAACGTGTGACAGTAACTTACACCGTGAAATAATGTATTTGAACTTGAACTCATTTGAAAGCGAGAGTGCAGAACGTGTACTCACACCAGATTTATTTTTAACTTGGAACCTTTGTAATTTAAAAGCGTGTGCGTATTAACGCAATTTTCCAGTGAAATACATAGATACTTAGTCTGTTAAAGCAAATAACGCAATAAAAGTGCTTGAAGATTCGTATTTAATAAAAGGGTGATTAACTCTAAAGAACATTTTAAGAATTCGTCGTCGGTGAACAATACAGTGCCGCATTGAATACTTCTTATTTGAAACACTCTAACTGTTTAAACGTACACACATTCATGAGTATAGAACTTTTCTACTGTTGTAAATAAACCTTTTCTTCGTGTGTCATACCAATGATCATAATAGAACTGTGCTTTTCCTCTGAACAGTCATTCCGATAAGTGAGCTTTCGTAATTTTGCTGCCAGTGTTAAGAACAGTGGACACGTGCACATTACAAAATAACGTGCATACTTTTATGAAATGCAAATGCGAGTTATTTTGAATAGGACACTACTGAGCAATCATAGTCAGTTGAACTTCCTCGTGTTCTCTACACTACAAAGTGACGCGTGAAAACCTGACGAGTGCCTGTTTCTCGTAATTATCATATCTGCCTGCCGCTATACAAGCTGAATCTCGTGTTGACGTGGGACGTGTCAATGAGTGAATGGAACCGTGGTATCAACGTTGGATATAGAGCATGATGACTTCACGACATCGGCTGCCTGTGGTAACAACTTTGTGTTCGGTGATCAGCAGCTTTATAGATTCCAGTCCTTAGTTTCAGTAAAAACGGGTGATATGATGTGCATTTCAAATCAATTCTAAAAGAAGTGCATAAAATTCCACAAAATATTACTATCTTCTTGCCAAGTGAAATGGGAAAATCAGTGACTTCGTTTACCAGCGTTACGAGTAATTATTACAACGCTCTTTGGAAACTAGACTTTTACTAAATTCAAGTTTGCATTATTTTCGAAGTGTTCATATTTCCGTACTTTTATAAAAACTTTTGGGAAGGATTTCACACACTTTCAAAGTGAACGATTATTCATTTTAAAGTTAAGGAATATTTATTATTATTAAAAAAGCTGTAGGAAACAAGTGAAATTTATTTTTGAAAAGACTGTAGGGAATACAATTCTGATATTTTGAATTTTGAATTTGATCTTCAAGCGAAAGAGACTCATTTCAATTAATTTATGGTGACTTAGAAAATAAATTATTTTCAAAACATCAATATAAAGACAATCTTTTGCGGATATCATGTTATTAAATCAGGCAAACGTCAAGATGAATTTTATTTGTTTTTACATTACGAAAATTTCGTAAGATAACTTGCTTTAATGTTTATATAATTCGCCAGCGAAACATATACTTAGGCAAAAGGAGTATGAATAATAGGAAACATTGCCCATAAATTAATGGTGGTGAATAAATTGAGTTTTAAGCCTAACTATTATTTTCTCTGCATATGCCTCTCTGTACCTGCTCCATTAGAGCCGTCCACCCTTAAGTGAAGATTCTCATGCCCAGATCCCTGATCATTTCCCGGCACAATAATTAAAATAATGTTTGTGGCTCTTGTTTCAGTGCAAATAATTTACGTCCACTGCTCTGTCTAAATCTTCGTATGCTTTGTGAAATGGACTTCGCAGTAGAGATCAAAGAGGAACCTGTCTGTCTTGAGGAAACAGGAAACTCATCACTTGTAAGTATAATTTCAGATAACTTTATTGTGATTAGAATTTAATGCTTACCAGTCAACAGAGTTTGACTAGTTACATAACTCAACTTGTATCTCTTATTCAGAATATATATGAATATATTATCTATTATGAGCCTCTGTGGTTCAGGCGGTAGCACGCCAGTGTCTCACTGCTGGGTTCCGTGGTTTAAATCACTGTGACTCCACATAAGATTTGTGCAGGACACGGTGGAGGTAGGAGAGTGTTTTCTATAGGTACTCTTGTTTTCCCCGTCATCTTTCATTCCAGCAACAATCTCCAATATCATGTAATTTCATATGTCAGTCATCAATCATTGCCCCAAAGGAGTGCGAGAGGCTTTGGCAGCCGGCACAGTTTCCATCCTCGCCACTAGGTGGAATCTTCTTTCCTTCTGACCCGGTCGAACGACTCCAAACAAGCTATGGATTTCCATATTGCTATCTCTTCTTAAAGCCTAATCATTTGTATTTTTATATTAATTGCAAACGGACATAAATATTAATATATATTCACATAAATGATGGTAGAAATGCAGAATTTGTAAGTATTGTCCCCTTTATTCCCGGTCGGCTCAGCCAGAGAGCGAGATTCCCAGACGTAGACCGTTCGCTGACGGGCTCTGTTTATTTTAAAACGGCAGGTAATACTTAAGGACTGACGACAATTGAAAAAACATGTAAAACAATAGGTTTGACATTTATTACTACTAGCACTTCGTATAACACAAAGTAACATAATTTAGCAAATTAATCTTGACGATTTTGATTCAGATTCATCTCTAAAAGTTGTCTGATCCACTAGACCATCATTCTCCAACCATACCGAAGCTTGCATTTTACTTTAAAATAAAATAAATAACCATTAGCCCACATCTGGCTTGAATAAAAGTGTAAATTCTTGTGGGAGAACCTCCTCCTAGCACTGGTTGGATTATCAGCAAACTAGAAAATTAACAACAGTAATTTATTCCATGTTTCATAAAGTATCCTAGGCTGTCGCGATAGTGTCCACCTTTACACAGAAATTATTTTTATACATTCTAATTTAATGAAGAAATTTAATTACTATCAGTTACCTCCATCGGGCGCGTCCCATTGGAATTGGTGAAGCTCGCTGGCTCTGCCGCCAGCAGTCAGAAGGTAGTAGGGAAATAAAATACCACCGTGGAAAAAAAATTGGTCTCTTGCCAGGGTTACGGCGAAGGCTGGTAAATGACCAGAAGCCAGAAAACATCTTGAGGCAACCTCTAGGGCTAACAACCCTAGTTGTAAAAGGATGGGTACCCGTCCAAAGCAAAGTCAAGTCAAAAAGCGTGATGGCACAACATTTCAAGAAACATACCCCAGGGGGTAAGTCTTCTGATAAATCCCTCGTTGTGAACGCTACGGCGCATGAGTCTCGTTCGGATTCTGGGGGAGACTCGACATCATGCAAGAGACGAGTCGGAGCGTCTCGGTGTACACCGAAGAGTCAAAAACTCAGGCCAAAATCTAAAACCTTTCTAGCAACTTTCAACATAAATTCACTTACACAAACTGGCAAGGTGAGAACCTTCACCAAAGCCCTTCACGAAAATCAGATATCAATAATGGCCGTACAGGAAACAAGATATACCCAGATGAAGAGATTTTTGAATCCGAAGAATACCGATTTTTCAAGAGCAAAGCGCAAAGAGGAATCCTCAATGGAGCTGTGATGCTTGGAACTGCTTTTGCTGTTAGAAACAAGATCCTTAAATCGGTTGCAAATTTCGAACCTGTGAATGACAGATTGTCTATACTCACAATTAAATGCGGAACAAAACCTACGCTCTAGTTAACGCATATGCTCCTACAAACGATAAGAACAAGTCTGATCCAGACGAAGTTGATAATTTCGGGGACCTACTGGATGAAAAATGATACAAAATCCCCAAACACCATGTCAAGCTTCTTTTGGGTGACTTCAATGCCCAACTAGGTCGTGAACAGAAGTACAAGAAAGTTATAGGAAATTACCCTGCTCACAAAAGAACCAATCCCAATGGCAAAAGACTGGTGTCCATTTGCGAAAATCACAACCTGCAGGTCATGTCGATCCACTTTCGCCATCTACCCAGAAAGCAAATGACTTGGCGTTCTCCCGTCCAAACTCTCGGAGAGTTCCAAATTGATCAAGTTGCAATCTCCAGGAGAAACAGCCCTGAGATTATGAAAGTCAAGGTAAAGAAGGGCACCAATGTGGCCTCAGATCACTACATGTCTCTTATCGAATTCAAACCAATTCCCGCAAACACAAGGAAGACAACCAAACAGATCACACGCTTCGACAATGATAAACTTCGGCAAAGGGTCGAGGAGTTCCAGGAGAAGGCTAGACCAAATGACTGTGACTTTAACAACGCCAAAAGTCTCCTTGTTGAGGCCGCCAAAGACGTTGCAGAAATCAAGAGAAGCAAAAAGCATGCCTGGTGGAATGGTGCCTGCGAATCAGTCCTCCAAGAAAGGCTGAATGCGTGGAAACAGTACTACTCTACGAAATCAGAAAATGATTGGGAAACTTACAAAACCCAACGTTCCCAAGCAGCTAGAGTGTTCAGAGAAACGTAAATACGAAAAATCTCTCATTGAAAAGATAGAACAAAACTTTAGGAAGAATGAAAGCAGCGAGTACTACAGAGCCTTCAAACGCAAACTCACTGGCTATAAACCACCATCTCTATGCTTTGAGCGAAAGGACGGCACACTGGCGACGTCAGATGAAGAAAATTGCAGCATTCTGGCAGACTACTTCAAGAATTTACTTAATTGCTCTAAACCGCAAAGCCCCATTGAGACCAAGGAACCCTTACTCAGGTTCCCAGATTCCAGACCACCCGACAGAGATGAAATCAAGCGCCACATTGCCCGTCTCAAAAATAATAAAGCGCCGGGGGAAGACTCAGTAGTAGCAGAATTATGGAAATATGCCCCAGATGAATCACTTGATATCTTGCAAAAGCAAATAGAAGAAATTTGGAACAAGGAGACCCTACCCGACGATTGGAAAATAGCTTTGATCCATCCATTACACAAAAAATGCAGCATGAAGAATATCAACAAGTACAGAGGAATATCTTTGCTACCCGTGACTTACAAAATTCTATCACTTGCCATCCTGGAGCGTTTGGAAGCACAAGTCGAACATCAAATGGGTGAATACCAAGGAGGGTTCAGAAAAGGTCGCTCAACAGCCGAACAGATCCAAAATCTCAAAACGATCATCAGATATTGTACACTAAGGTCCAAGCAGTATGTGTCCGTCTTTGTGCACTTTAAGAAAGCGTACGACTCCATTGACCGGGAAGTCCTTCTAAACATCTTAAATGAATTCGGGGTTGATTTGAAACTGCTGGCATTAATTAGAACCACCCTGACCGGCACAAAATCCAACGTGAATTTCCACGGATGTCTCTTGCATTCCTTTGACATCAAAACAGGAGTCCGACAAGGTGATGGGCTATCCCCGATACTCTTCAACTGTGTTCTTGAAAACATCATCAGAACCTGGCGGATGAGATTATAGGAAACCAACTATAGTCCATTGAGAATAGGAACCAAATCCAAGGGGATCGCAACAGACTGCTTAGCATTTGCCTATGATATTGCTGTTGTCTCAAAAGACATAGAAACCGCTAGAGCTCAAGTTGAAATTTTAAAAGAAGTTGCCGAACAAACTGGTTTGCAGATATCGTTTGAGAAAACAGAAGTAATGACTAACATCAAAGGGGCTCCTCCAAAACTCCATACAAAATACGGGGACTTCACCGGAGTAGACAAATTCAAATACCTGGGTGAGATCATCATGAAAAATGGACTGGACAAAGAAGCACTTCAGGAGCGAGTACGCAAACAGGAAATAGCCTACCAAACATCCCGCACAATCTACAACAAAAAATGCCTTTCCCAAAACACCAAGATACGTCACAATGAAACAGTTCTGAAGCCAGTAGTTCTATATGCAGCCGAAACCCTGTCTCTAAATGCCAACAAAGGACTCCTTGAAGAACTGGAGAAAACAGAACGCAAAATTGTGAGAGGAATCTTGGGATCAAAGTACAGAAATGGAATCCATCAAAAGAGATCCAACGAGGAAGTCTACAGCAAAATAGAGAAAATTACCGACACAGTCAGAAAAGGGCGGGCACGATTTTACGGTCATCTGAAAAGAATGGACGGAAGAAAGTTAACTAAAGAAACCTTTCACTTTTTTTATTCCAACCCCAAAACCAAAACTCCTGGTTTAGAAATACCAAAGAAGACCTGCAAATGCTACATATCTCAGCTGAAGACGTCTTTAACAGAGATCTCTTCCGCAAGAAAATATTGACGAACGGGCTAAACCGAGACGAGCAACCGAAGAGAAGACACGGTGCCCCTTGGACAAAAAAGCGTAAGCAGTCCCACTCTCAAAGAATGAGGGAAATTTGGGCTCTGAAGAAGGCTAAGTTCAGTGTCAAATGCAACAATACTTAACGTGGTCCTTGGTGGCATCAGCGAATTATATATAATGGCGTCATTTAACTTTGCAAATATTATCATAAATATTGCATCATTTTCTTTGTTATTCGTGGATAAAATCATTAATATTATTTCGTCTTTCTGGTGTGTATTCAGCTGGACTATACTCTTGAAAGTATTCCTATTACGTAATGTTACTGAATCATGTCTATTCAAGACCCAACCAAAATTAATTACATTCACAAGAATTATTATTTCCACAAAAATCCTTTTAAACTGCTTTGAATAATGTATAACATTAATTACTTCATGTTACTCGACGCCTTTAAAAGGAATTTTACAATATTTACAATTTTTGTACTTTTGGTTATACGATTTTGAAATAACACGCACTTATTCACTTTTGGCTGGTACCTTAACGTCAACCTTACTTAAAATTCAAATAAAATTTAATAAAGGTATTAATCATCTCAAGATAAGTCATCACAAACAACGCTGGAATAACCTGGGCCCAACATGATGAACACGTGGCCAGGTCAGAACCACATTTCAATAAATCACAGAAAACTATTACTAACTACTGCACTCATTCCACAATCAGACAAAAGATACACGATTATTATTTACATATTTTAAAATCAGATTCTGGAATTTGAGTATTAAGTTTGGATTTTTATTCTCCTATCCATGGAATATTCAGATGACGGTATGGGATAAATAGTAGCACCCGACACTCATAGAAATGTGATTAAATCTGGGCAATCACTTGCAAAGAAAATAACAGAGTTATCACAACGTTGATCATCGACAAAATCGGCGATTCAATATTCAGAAGAATTGGTCGACTAATAACACGCACATACATATTAATATCATCGGACATGTGGTTCATGAGTTGCGATAAATTATTATTACTCCTAAACCACATCAACATTATTTAACACGTGCTCCAAAATTCGCAGAAGACATGGTTCTCTAGACACATACTTGCCCAAATAAAATTACACAATCAATCCCTCAGGATCCGCCGTATTCCAGGCTCATAATCCACTAATAGAGCACACATCAAACAAAACACAATAATAGCAAATAACATTTACCACTCATGACCATTAAATTCCAGTTTAACCCGACTTTCAACTTTATTATTATTATTATTATTATTAGTGCCGAATATTAATTGCACCCAAAATATGAATTCGACGCTGAGTCTGATAACACCTCCTTGCATTAACCCAATGAAATACGTAAGGTGAAATGTACTCCGAAATTCAGCATGTCAAATATGACGTAATTTTGTCCCACATGAGTTCACACATTTGAAATTAATCTCACATAAAATTGTGTTTTATCGGAGAGGTCTATGATTTTTAAATGGCATTTTAATCTATCGAAGGGACATTTAGAACAATATCAGAAGACACTCATATAGTCCAACAAATCATTCACTCACAACGTAACAACACTACCATTACCCATAGGAAAGAAGATTGGAAATATTGCCAAAATGCTGTAATCTATCAGAAATACTACCATCAACGAATAAGCTAGTACTATTTCTACAAAGATGAACAGGAAAATTATTATAAAAGGCACTTAAATATCTGATGAAATTGGATCTCGCCGTCGATGAATGAGTATTCTAACATGGTGATCTGCTGACATGGTCATCTGCATCCAATCGTTCTCTCCCCCATGTCAGACAGTGCCTCAATTTTAACATTGCATGTTGACGGCAAAGTCCATTTTCAGATTCTCGTAGTTCGCTCTTTCAGAAGATGGGTGGGACATCCTGGCGAAGAGAACTGAGTATGTAAAGGTTCTCTTCTTTCTTGTCTTGATGAGAGCTAAAGCTGACACAAAAGTTTTAGAATGTGACCGCACACACGACCACGTGGAAATTATCATAACTTCTCCCCGATCATCAGCTGCACTCGGAGATCGTCGCAATTGGAAGGGACGTTTATTCCTGAAGCACAGGTATTTATGCATTTACACCAGGAGGTGTGTCCTTATATCGCGTCGTAATTGGACATCGTACTTTCACCTGATAGGTTCTCATATTTCGAGTGGGTACTATATCGAGAACATTCGCCACGCGCTATAAATTTGGGCGGCCTTGATAAATTCCAATTAGATCACATGGTTTACAGCTGGCCGGTCGATTGATAAAACAATACACTGTCCACCCTACGTGTTTAGACCGGCTCTCTGCGTGAAGACACGACACTTGTAAAATATCACCCTTAATGAAAGAATGATAACATCCCTTTGCCACATGCAATAAAATATTCATTGTAGGCCAAATTTGAAAGGGACGTCATCTTCCTTGGTTGGAAATGATTTAGTTGGCCGATAACATTATAATTCATGGTATTACAACATAGGAATGTTCTCCGAAAATTTGCATTTTCTGACGTGGATTCACAGTATGTCTTTCCTGCAACAGGCGAGCTGGTTCTGCACGTAGCCTGGTATTATTTACTTCAATAGCAGCACATTGCAAACGGAGTCTCCATACTAAGTTTGCCGGTATATCTTGACACTCTTTACGTGTTTCTTCAGGTATATCCACTTGCGTTGTTACATGATGGTGGATCGGATCCTCATTTTCCTCCCTCGAAAATATTCTTTGTCAGAGGTGACGTTAACTTGAACTGCTCTTGCCTGTTTTGGTTGATAAAAATGTTCGAATTAGCCGCGTTGTGAATGGCCTGAATTTTGTAGGCATTATTTCCAAACGCTTTAATAATTTTATATGGCCCAACGAAAAGTGGTACGAATTTTGCATGCATCTTACTTTTGGGTTCAGATAAGCCGGTTTCTTAAATAAGACGTACTCATGTAATCTCAATGGTCGATGAAATTTCTTATCTTTTGCCCTTTTTTGATGTCTCTCAGCGTGCTCCTGGAGTGACTTATTAGCCTGCTCGATGTTCTCTCTCAAGGTGGGCTTACATGTCCCTGGACATTGAATAATATTGTCCCATGGTCGCACAGAGTATTTGTCAAAGTGAAGAACAGATGGAATTTGAGACGTAGCTTCATGGATGGTATTATCTGAACATTCCATCAAAATAGGCAGTACATCTAATTCATCTCCAGTGTGTCTCGCCACAAAATGTACGACGAAATTTACCAAGCTCTTTCATGACTCTCGCAGCTGGGTTACTGGACGGATGTCGCACGGAATTAAGGACATGTTTGATCTCTAACTAAACCATGGCCTGCTGAAATTCGACAGAAGTAAATTGGGATCCATGCTCTGTTAACAAGGCTTTAGGCTTACCCATATGAGGGATCATATTACGACTAATCCTCCGGAGTACAAATTTAGAATTTGACTTTTGGATGGTGTACAAGGTGACGTATGTTGAGAAGACGTCAATCGTAACAATGATGTGACGTTTACCCGTTTTAGACGTCGGAATCTGGGCGAACAAACCCATGGCATATAATTGTCTTGGACCTGAACGTATTATTGGAATTGGGTTATGTTGTAACAGATGAGAGCTAGGTTTTACTCTCTGGCAGAAGTCACAAGTTCTAACTACATTTCTGACCCCGATTATTCTAAGTCCTGTCCACATGAATATTTCTTGAATAGTGGCTATTGTTTTGTCCATAAAGCCATGACCTGTGATTCGTGAGCATGCCAAAGGAGTGGTTCCTGTAATTTTACTGGGGCTACAGTTCTTAATTTAGATTTGGCAGGATCTACAAATTTAAACAAGACGCCATTTAATTACTGGTACTTTTGATCCTTTATTTTAATCCTGCGGTATCCAGGTCCTCCAGGTTTGAGTTTACCTTCAAGAAAATTTATTACGGGTCTCAACTTTTGATCTCGCCTCTAATCTTGCGTGAGATAAGTGAGCTCATACAGACATTCGTGATCTTCTTTAACATCCAGGGGCGTCGGGGTTGCGGCTTAAACAATCAAATAATAAGTTGTGTTGTAATTGAAGATTAGATTGCTGTACAAGCAGAGTCAATCGGAATACACGTTCTGAAGCCATAGTGGTCTTCATCATAAATGTCAGAACTCGATGATCAGTCCTAACAATTACAGGACATCCATAAATCAGTTTCTGCCAATACTTCAATCCATATTTAATCTCCAGTTCGGTGAAAGAGTAGTGCCTTTCATGTTTACGGAGTTTTGGACTGACAAACGCCAAATAGGTGTTCTTTTCAGGATTCTCAGCTTCCTGTTGAAACAAAACAGCTCCCATGCCAATTCCCAGATGCATCCGTTTGGAGAATAAACGGTTCCTCGGAGTCAGGTTACCCCAGTTTAATGTTATTAAGAAGCCTTTCTTTGGTTTTCAAAAACGCCTGGTCACACTCAGAAATCCAGTGCCAAAAATTTCCTTTCTTCAATAATTCCTGAAGTGGTGCGACCGTTAGGGTGTACTGTGGACAGTGATTCGAGGAATATTGACACACACCTAAAAATTGTCGTACCTGTTTTATGCGAATAGGTTTCGAAAACTTGCTGATGGCTTGTGTTTGGAGTGGGTTAGGCTTTATTCCAGTACCATCCTGCCCATGAAAGGTTATCAAGCAATTTTTCGAGCTTAATCACGTGTTCATCCAGAGTTTCCGTTGCAAGTAACAGGTCATCAGTATACCTAGTGGTGAAGCTCTTTACCTCTCCTGTGAGACATCCTTCTAGTGCTCGACTAAGCGCTGCACCAGCATTACGTAATGCAAATGGGAACCTGCAGAAAATACACTGTACCAGGAACTGTTCTACCTCTGTACATTGTTTTATAAATGCCGGAACATGTGGAAAAGGGACGGCGATAATATCTGTTCGTATGCCCGACATCTTGTGCTAGCGCAATACGAACCTCCTCGTGGCGAGCTGGACACGTTACGAGCAAGGAACCTGCGGGTGACGTCACTATCACATGTTGCAAGCCTCCCTATCGAATGTACTTCGAAGAAATGTCTAACTTTTCAGCCGATTAAGTTACGGAAATGAGACATATATCATCGTGTAGCTCATGTTCTAAATGTAAACATTTGTTAATTTCAATAAAATCCGTCAAGGCATTCAAGAGATATAAGCACATTTCATCTCTGTGACGTAGCAAGCAGCCTTGAGTCGTACGGGATATAAGCAGCAGGCCAGACCACAGCAATTCAGTTCGCATCCTTAACAGCTGACTAGTATGTCACGCTGCACGCGACGAGTCGAACTCAGTATTCCTGCTGCTGGACATCGAAATACTTAGAATATTTCGACGGCAAGTTGACACTTAGTTTCTGCGATTTTTTTTGTCCAACCCTTGTCCCGTTTCCCTACGGGGTCGGGTATGAGGTGAGATGAATTTGTCGTGGCGGTTTTTGATGACCGGATGCCCTTCCTGACGTCAACCTCATCAGAGGAGTTAATGAGAGATGAAATGAATGACGTGATATATGATAGTAGGGAGAGGGTGAAACCCGGCGCCGGCACATAGCCTACTCCTGTCGAATAGCACCAAGGGGTCTGCTCAAGGCTTAACGTCCCCATCCGACGGACGAATCACCATAGGAGCAGAATAAGCACCTGGCTGCTTACCGGCTGCCATACCAGTGAGTAACTTATAAATTGTGGGACTTGCAATTCGTTAGATATTTAGATTTAGGAAATTAACGTGTGTGTAACATCAAAGTCATAAAGACTTGTAATATTTCACCAATAGTTGCACTTGACAAGTATCTTAGTTTTCGTGTGAATAACCATAATTAGCTTGAAGTTAGCACACCTACTACGCATTGTAATGATCTTGGACTATTTTGACTTTGAATATTGTGTGTGTAGGTCGCAACACATTGACTATTTTGAGAGCCTAGAACACTTTCATTTCTGTAGAAAGACTGTTCGCGTATCGTCATAACAGACTGTACTGTTTAAAATAACGCCTTTGGACAGACCGTGTAATGAACTTCATAATCAGTGATATTGTGAAGTATAGGACTCATACATGAACAATTGTAGAACTGCGATAGTGAGAAGTAACGTTATGAGATATTACGAGAGAGAGCCACTTATTTATTTCTTTGCTGTGAAGGTGAGCCATGACAAACTGTGCTTCAAATTAAAGTTATTTTGACCATACGAACAGTGAGCTGTAAGTGTCTAGATGAACTGTGCAGTGAAGTGTATTTCTCTTTATCGTGATTTACGATAATAGACAGTGCTCCGATGTATTTCTCATCGAGTGAATAGTGATTATTTACGAAACAGTCATCAGTTCTAACAGGGCAAAATCAAATTGTGCACATTTTCAACCCGGTCAGTTGAACTTTCTCGTGTTAAAGCCACTCTTTTAATAACATGAGAAATCCTGACTCGAGACGATGGAGATCGACGGAGAACGACGGAGATCAGCGTTGAACGACGGAGATTTTGTACTACAAGGGATAGTTCCAGGGACGCGGTACTATGGAACATCGTGGTGTCTGCTGACAGCTGAGTTCCAGATTGCTGTTTGTTGAGCAGTACTCAACTACTCGAGCTCAACGAGAAGGCGTATATCAGGTGATATCAGTGCTTTTTCCATTCAATTCTGACTTTGAGCAGAACTTTATAAAGTGTGTCATTACTGACAAAGAACACAAAGACAAAGAGCACACTTAATTAATATTTTACTTGAAAAAGATCAACGTTTTGCAAGTCTTCGAGTCAAGACAGACTTTCAGACAACAGTGTGCTCTCGTATATTCTCATTTATTGGAACTTTGAAATTTCAATTGAGTGCATTATTCGTAGTGGAAGTGTATCACAAACTCCCAATTTACAATACTTTCATAAAGTGTACAATAATTTACAAAAGAATAGGACGATACTCAGAACTTTATACAAGAAGACTAGACTTGATTTCAAGTGTTTTCATATTTAAGTTTGATGTGTTCTCGAATTACCAAATTTACTTTATTTAATTCATTTAGAAAGCGTAATGTGAAATCGCAAGTGCCCATAGAAAGACTCTAGGATTTCTTATTTACTTATAACATTCTTTATTATTGATTTATGCCATGAAGGATATAATGGACATATCAGATTGAGAAAAATATCATTTAGTTGAATTTCATTTGAATTTCGATATTCTGTTGTTGAAATTGGGATTTATTTTTTATTAAATATTCATAATTCGGCGACATAATACGGTGGCCTTCCAAAGATTGAATAAAGGAAAGAAAGATATAATATCTATTATTTCGCCTTGCGACCCTCTCTCTCTGTACCATCTCCTAAGGACTCGGCACCCTTCAGAAAGACCTCATGCTCTTTAAAATCAGCTTTTCCTGGTATAGAGAAGAGAGAAGGCATTTATGGCGCTCATCTGAAGGGGGATCGAAAGGAGTACTAATAAAGCCCAACTTAACGGGTCGGGAAAGAGAATATTTATGACGGTAAACTTACGGGGTCTTGAAAGGGGATATAACACGCTAGTAACAAATGCGTAGCTTCACCCCGTGTGTAATAATAAATGAAGGCCAACTTAGGAATTTCGAAAGGAACTGTGCTGGATATTATAGCACGAAAAATAACAGAATATTAAATAAAGTTCTACTTAGGCTTTACAAGATACGAAGCATAACAGCATATTTTAAATACCATAATCGAAATAATATGCGAATTTATTTAGACAACGCTAAGAGACACTGGGTCGTCAGATTACGCACAGTCAATCGAAATTTGATCCTCAGAATACTTAATTAATTTTCAAGTTCATTATAAACATTTTTTCATCATGGAGAATTTAGTAGCAGCAATTGAAGCTCTTCGCACCAGTATTAATGATCAAAATGCAAAAATAGATCAATCAAGTGCTCAATTGAATACAAAAATAGATCAATCTAATACTAGGGTTGATCAGGCTAACAAACAACTAAGTCAACAACTAGGTCAACAGATAAAAAACACTCATAATAAAGTGCAAGATTTAGCTAATAACCTTAACTCAAGTTTCGATGAAGCACAAGCTTCTTTAGAAATTTTTTTTTGCAGAGGCAGATAAATCCATTATTAAGAGATTTTCTGAATCAGTCGCTAATCTTGAACAAAGATTTCGTGAGGCAAACACTAATTTAGAAAAGAGGCTCAAGGATTCCAGTGACAAAGTCGAATCTAAGTTAGGAGAAATAAAAACTCAATTCGTAGAAAATCTTGAAACACTGAAGGAAGAAATTAAAGGTCAAGTTATTGAATCATTTGGTCAGGATTTCAAAAATGTTCAATCCCTTTCTACGGAGTTAAAGGAACTTCGAGCCGAATTCCAAGTCTCATGGACATATTTCACAGGCTCAAATAAAAATGTCACAAATCCAAGAGAGCCGTAGGGACTCGTTCAGATCGGACGTAAACAAACTCAATGCTGAAGTGGGACTTTTGAAATGCACACAGGCCGAGATGGACAAGGGTTTCACGAGTCAAATGGATAGTACACACACACACAGCTCACCGCCTTTTGTAAGGATGTTCAAGCTTTGAAAACTGATTTACAATCTGAAATTAAAACTCTTGATAGCCCATTTCAGATAAAAGTAGATACCCTTGCTGAAGAAGTCTCTTCGATTAAGTTAAGAGAAAACTCATCATTTATTTCCAGTCCAGGTACATGTAGAGAGTCAATTAACACCACGACACTCATTAAAATCCAAGACGACGAACCAACTAAATGTTCGGGTAGGGATGAGTATACTGCTAGGGAATTTCTTCAAAATGTCGAGGATTTTTTCAAGAAAATCGCATAGGACAAGGTAGACAATTACGCACAGTATCTAAATTGTTGGAAGGCAGAGCATTATCTTGGTTCATAGCCTTTAAGAACAATTTCGAGACCTATGATGATTTTAAAAAGGCATTAATAAATCGTTTTTGGGATACAGAGACACAGCATCTCGTGAAAATGCAGTTGTATTCACGAAAATACAAACATCAGTGAATACATCGAGATATTCAGATTATTATTTGATGCAATTGAAGAGGATGCAATATCTAGATCCTCCACTACAGGTCCCAGAACTTATTCAAATAAAGACACTTCAATTTCCGTCTCATGTACAGGAAATATTGGTAGCAGCAAACATTCAAACACTTGAACATTTGGATGCTCTGTTAAGACGACTAGACACGGCTAATACGCAGTCAACTCCAAAGAGCACAAAACTTACAGGGGTATCCAGTAATTCAGCCGACGTGCAGACTACGGAGCAAGAAAAAACACCGAGGGAAAATGTTGTAAATAATTCACGTATTCCTCCCAGGTTTAGGAAATTCCAAAGACAACCGGACCAGCGACAACCTGCGTACAGAACAAGACCACCGTGGAGAAAACCGGAGATAATTTCCGAAGAATCCAGAAGTGCTCGGAGGGAAGATCTTGAAAATAGATGGAAAGAAACTAAGGAATACATTCGAGACAGAAACAGAACTAATGAGGACATAGGAGCCACATCATAAAACATGTGAGAATTCAAGAAGAGAATGACAAGGACCTCAGAGCGACTGGCGCTATAAAAAAAACTCCGATCAACTAAATTGGAGATTGCCTGAAAACGAAGAAGGGGACGATCATCAAGTAATTTGTTTTACAGAAGTACAGTACTGGCACATTGATGATACCGAATTATCATTTGAGGATGAACATCAGAATAGGCCCATAATTAAGAGATCATTACCCGTCATATCTATACGAGTCGGGAACCTTAATGTGATGACTTTGGTCGACCCTGGTGCGCAAGCTTCGCTTATTTCGGACAAACATATAGATTGTATGGGGAAAGAAACTGTCTTACTAATGCCTGTAGCTCAACTGAAGGTTCGAGGTGTGGTACCTGATCGCAACATTAAATGTAAACTACAAGCATTTATAGAATTCTATATCAGTAGAAGACTTTTCGAACATATTTTTCTTGTCATCTCACTCTCAATTGTTATATTGGGATCTGACTTCATGATAAAATATGAGGGAACTATAAATCACAAGTCGAATCTTGTCAGTTTAAGCAACGCTCAGGCTGTAGAATTGCAGCTGGTGGATCATTATGATGCGGAAATTCGCGAAGAGGGAACCCCTGCTGAAGAACCCGGTAGCGACATGGATGAGCCCGCTGAATGCGAGGATGCGCTAGCCGCGGTAAAGCTGTTGAAAATGGGAAACCCTGGAATGGACGAGGAAATATCCGTATTTGGTGAATGTTCCGTTATCGGCGCTTCTTTATTAGGATCCTTCACCAGTGCAATTGATGAGCCAGAACTCGAAGCAAAGCTTAATTCGGCTAGAGAAGTTTTTAAATTATACCCCAATGTTTTTGACGAGAAACCAGGGGAAATTCAAAGTTTTGAGTATCACATAAACGGTAATGATAGTTCTCCTTATAAAAGGAAAGCATATCCAGTTCCTGAGAGGAGGCAAGAGCATTGATTACAAAGTTGAAGAATGATGGCATCATTTCGCCATGTGTTACCCCCATATGCCTCTAACCTCAAGAAATATGTTCCACGGGAAGAGTAGGCAACTAAATTAAGAAAATCCTTCGAATTTTCTTAATTCGAGGACGGAGAAATGTGTACCAGTAACTGTTCCAGCCCTGTACATTGTTTTATAAATGCCGGAACATGTGGAAAAGGGACGGCGATAATATATGTTCGTATGCCCGACATCCTGTGCTAGCGCAATACCAAGCACCTCGTGGCGAGTTGGACACGTTACGAGCAAGGAACCTGCGGGTGACGTCACTATCACATGTTGCACGCCTGTCTGTCGAATGTACTGGAAAGAAATGTAACTTTTCAGCCGATTAATTTACGGTAGTGAGACATATACCATCGTGTAGCTCGTATTCTAAATGTAAACATTTGTTAATTTCAATAAACTCCGTCAAGGCATTAAAGAGATATAAGCACATTTCATCTCTGTGACCTAGCAAGTAGCCTTGAGTCGTACGGGATATAAGCAGCAGGCCAGACCACAGCATTTCAGTTCGCATCCTTCACAGCTGGCTAGTATGTCACGCTGCACGCGACGAGTCGAACTCAGTATTCCTGCTGCTGGACATCGTATTACTTAGAAAATTTCGACGGCAAGTTGACACTTAGTTTCTGCGAATACCAGTGAGTAACTTATAAATTGTGGGACTTGCAATTCGTTAGATATTTAGATTTAGGAAATTAACGTGTGTGTAACATCAAAGTCATAAAGACTTGTAATATTTCACCAATAGTTGCACTTGACAAGTATCTTAGTTTTCGCGTGAATAACCATAATTAACTTGAAGTTAGCACAGCTACTACGCATTGTAATGATCTTGGACTATTTTGACTTTGAATATTGTGAGTGTAGGTCGCAACACATTGACTATTTTGAGAGCCTAGAACACTTTCATTTATGTAGAAAGACTGTTCGCGTATCGTCATAACAGACTGTACTATTTAAAATAACGCCTTTGGACAGACCATGTAATGAACTTCGTAATCAGTGATATTGTGAAGTATAGGACTCATACATGAACAATTGTAGAGCTGTGATAGTGAGAAGTAACGTTATAAGATATTACGAGAGAGAGCCACTTATTTATTTCTTTGCTGTGAAGGTAAGCCATGACAAACTTTGCTTCAAATGAAAGTTATTTTGACCATACGAACAATGAGCAGTAAGTGTCTAGATGAACTGTGCAGTGAAGTGCATTTCTCATTATCGTGATTTACGATAATAGACAGTACTCCGATGTATTCCTCATCGAGTGAATGGTGATTATTTACGAAACAGTCATCAGTTCTAACAGTGCAAAATCAAATTGTGCACATTTTCAACCTGGTCAGTTGGTCAGTGTTAAAGCCACTCGTTTAATAACATGAGAAATCCTGACTCGAGACGACGGAGAACGACGGAGATCAGCGTAGAACGACGGAGATCGACGGAGATTTTGTACTACAAGGGTTAGTTCCAGGGACGTGGTACTATGGAACATCGTGGTGTCTGCTGACAGCTGACTTCCAGATTGCTGTTTGCCGAGCAGTACTCAACTGTTCGAGCTTAACGAGAAGGCGTATATCAGGTGATATCAGTGCTTTTTCCATTCAATTCTGACTTTGAGCAGAACTTTATAAAGTGTGTCATTACTGACAAAGAACACAAAGACAAAGAGTTCACTTAATTAATATTTTACTTGAAAAAGATCAACGTTTTACAAGTCTTCGAGTCAAGACAGACTTTCAGACAACAGTGTGCTCTCGTATATTCTTATTTATTGGAACTTTGAAATTTCATTTGAGTGCATTATTCGTAGTGGAAGTGTATCACAAACTCCCAATTTACAATACTTTCATAAAGTGTACAATAATTTACAAAAGAATAGGACGATACTCAGAACTTTATACAAGAAGACTAGACTTGATTTCAAGTGTTTTCATATTTAAGTTTGATGTGTTCTTGAATTACCAAATTTACTTTATTCAATTCATGTAGAAAGCGTAATGTGAAATCGCAAGTGCCCATAGAAAGACTTTAGGATTTCTTATTTACTTATAACATTCTGTGTTATTGATTTATGCCATGAAGGATATAATGGACATGCCAGATTGAGAAAAATATTATTCAGTTGAATTTTATTTGAATTTCGATATTCTGTTGTTGAAATTTGGATTTATTTTCTATTAAATATTCATAATTCGGCGATATAATAGGGTGACCTTCCAAAGATTGAATAAAGGAAAGAAAGATATATTATCTATTATTTCGCCTTGTGATCCTCTCTCTCTGTACCATCTCCTAAGGACTCGGCACCCTTCAGAAAGACCTCATGCTCTTTAAAATCAACTTTTCCTGGTACAATACGTCTGCTGCTCGTACATAAATCCGGTGATCAATCTGGATTTCTCTTCAATCAGTATATGATAGTAGGTTGATGTGGATTCTATCGATGGGATAAATTTCATCCCTCTAACTTCAGAATTATGTCTTTTATTGTAGGAGCCTGATCATTCTCTGGAATTCCAAGCTTTTCGTTGACGGCACGGGCGTCCAA
Organism: Anabrus simplex; assembly: GCF_040414725.1. Classification (NCBI taxonomy): domain Eukaryota; kingdom Metazoa; phylum Arthropoda; class Insecta; order Orthoptera; family Tettigoniidae; genus Anabrus; species Anabrus simplex. The sequence goes on from NC_090267.1 coordinate 640,696, forward strand.
ACATACGCGTAGGGAACCATCGGGCTTGGATACCACCACCAAGGAATTTGTAAAAGGTGTGTTGGTCTTCGTGATAACGCCGTCCCGTTGCATCTCTTCAATAATTTTCCCAACTCTTTAATGAAATATTTCTGGGATAGGGTATGGCTTCTTTTTAAAAGGTAGCCAATCTGTCACCAAAAGTGGGTACTTAAAGTCGGGGATCTTGCCTTGTTTAGCATTAAAAAGATTCTTATATTTTAACAGTAAATTTCGGAGTTGATTCTGCTCCTCTTCTGACCTGAAAGCTTGTTTGACCTTGGCGTGATTGAGGTCAAATGGATGTGCATTTCTTTCGCCCTCTTCTAGTATGTTATCCATGGCCTGGTGAATCTCTTCTACGGCCTCCTGGTCTTCGGATTCCCATGGTGATAACGCGTTATCCATGTGAAAAGAGCATCGGTCAGTTGCACCTGAAGGGTTAACTCTTCATAGGTCTTTGGGATATTATCTTCCCACCTCGTATATACATAACGGGTTTAGGGAGATTATCTTCCCAGTTGTTTCAGAGCATGCAGTTCCACTTGCTTGTGTAAGAGGGCGGTACAGTTTCATTTCAAACTTAATAACCTGATCGCTACTGCGACCTAAATCACTAGGTGGGAAGTATATATCCCAGTGGTTCCTAGCGCGCGTACAGTGGCAGTCACTTTGTGTTCAGCTGCAATGAAACTGTGTTTGTAAGAAGAAGGTGTGGAATACTCAAGACGGAAGATTTCTAAAGGTTAGTATATACTTCTGAGATGCAGTTTATCATGTTTTATTCAAGGAGCAAATCTATTTGTGGCATGAATATCATAATGATCCATCCGTTGTATCATTCGGAATACTACTAACAGAATCAATGATATTTTCATAGTTTCACTGCAACTTAGTAAGATGCTATTTCAAAATTATTTACATATTTTTCAAACTAGAATTCCTTATTCTGAAACTGTTTTAAGTTTCCCATTATGACGACAGACAAAGATGTTATTGTCATTTGCACTTAGTCAGTACGGATTTTATGTAAGATCTAGGCCTAATTTTGCTTGGACTGTATTTGTGTTATTTAGTTCTTCTAATAAGTGGTTTCAAACCATAAACATAGGTAAAGCATGTTTCCTCTAATAGTAGCTTGGTAATAATAATAATAATAATAATAATAATAATAATAATAATAATAATAATAATAATTTTAATACAGTATTATATTGGAACTATTTGTAGGCTGATTACTACTGCTCTGAATATGGAAGCAAAGATTGAAGTCTGTCTGGATGAAATATCGGAAGAACAAGCTGTGGACTCGGAGGAAGGTGGAAACTCTGATGCTGAAGATCGTGTCCAGTACTCTGGTAAGAAAAAACAATGTTCAACCCACGCAACCTATTATGATTGGAATTCCTATACATAGTGTCTCATAGGTTTATGTTATCTTTTATTGGCAGGTCAAGAAGTCAAGAAGATGGTGGCTCAAGGTTTGTATTACTTCCTGGATATTATGATTGTCAATTCATACATAGTGTACAGAGCGGAAATGAAAGGGAAGACAAAAGGTACGTCACACCTGAAGTTAAGGTCACAACTAGTAAATGAACTGATACAGTCATTTTCGAGCAAGAAACGCTCTGGCTCCCCAGCGAACGGGCATGGAAGGAAGAGAAACAGGTCTGATGGATAAGCAACGATCGAAAATACGGTGAGATTATCAGATATCGGCAGCCATCTACCTGAGCTAATAAAAACATATCGTCGCTTTGCAGTGTAGTATCGAGTAAAAGGAGTAACATGAAATGTAATGTTGCATTATGTAAATCATGCTTTGAACCATTTCACAAATCATAGACAGTATTTTCAAATTTTTCTACAACCGAAGTAAATTAGGTTTGAGAGATTTCATATAAATTTTTAATCCATAGGCCATGTAGTATGTAATGTTATTGTATTATATTGATGTCAATAAAGTAATTAATACGTAATGAGCGCATTATCATAAATATTTTTAAGTGGGAAATTATTATCCCACTGCCCACACACAGACATTACCTACCTGGAACGGTCAGTGGGATAATAATTTCCCACCCCATATTTTATGAAATAAGGTGTAAATCCATACACTAGTTGTACATCCATAGTCTTACATACATTTCATGTACAAATTAACCATAAAATATATATTTTTTTAATACCCCCAGTCTTTTGCCCTATAAAGGGTTAAATAATGCTACATCAGATAGGTCTGTCTTTCTAAACTGGATCCGGTTGGAATTCATGTCAATGTTCGCTTGGTATGACGACAGGAAATCAGCCCCAAGGGTGATGGTGAATTTTATGTGTGACATGGATAAAAATACTTGTGTAAATTGAGTATTTCCGATCTCTACGTCAAGAAACGTCTATTGTTTACATGAGACGGTCTTATCCGGTGTGATTCCCTTAATTTTTACATGTGACACAGGGATGAGAGGTGTGTCATATCGGTCCTTAAGGTCATATAAGAATGAAGTAGAAATCACACTGATAGTTGATCCTGTGTCTACGATACATTCAACAGTCACGTTACAGATCCGGTCCGAAATTATAGGCAATGTGTTTGAAGATTTGTGATTTAAATTTTCATTTCCTCCAAACGGTCTTCAGACTTAGTCATCCAAGAGTCTATTTGTACAATTGTCCACTCCTGACATCCATGGATGGTGGAAATTCCAGAATTCTTTTACTGGTCCATTCAGGGTTCTTCAATAGCACCCTGGTTGTGCTCGCCTCGAGTATTGCAGGCTTTCTGCTCCTAAAATATCGGGGTTGGTGTTTTTCTCGTGGATTGCGCATTTCCATTTATCGTTGTCCTGTGCGGACTTGTGTAGCACCTTAAAAATGTCTCTTCCTGAAGCCAATCCCTTTTCTGCCTTTGTTGGAGAAGTTCGGATCTCTCCTCCATTCTCGTCGATGGTTATCGTACGGCCTTCTGTTGTTCCTGTGGCAATATTCCCAATTTCGTCCATTTCTTAGTCTGGATACAGGTGATCGGTCCCGCTGTGAACTCTTTCCTTCTGGATTCCTGTTCCACGTTCTCCCCTGGTTGTTTGGGATCTTTTCTTCCAGTCCTGTCGCTGTGATCTGAAATACCTGTTGCTCAGGACTTCTATTGGGTCTGGTAGGTTCCTTAGATGATATATCTAACTGCCTGAGTATCGCCTCCGCTTGTATGGCAGTTTGTACGTTGGACGCAATCATAATTCTTTGAATGTCAGTTTTCTGATGATAACCTTTACCAGCTCTGGCTCGGATGGAAGGGCATCTAGTTCTCTGAGCTTTCTGAGTTGACTGAAAAATAAATCAGGGAATCGAGTTGGGGTCGATGAAGCGTACTTCCGGGCGTATAACTCTGTTTAGAGGTTATTTGGACGTCCGAATTACAGTATTCTTCGAGGAATGCCCGTTTGAATCCCTCGAAATCATCAAAGGAAAATTTGAACGCTGTGAACGAAGCACATACTGAATTCAATCAATCAATCAAGCAATCAATCAATCAATCAATCATTCAATCAATCAGTCTATCCTGATCTGCATTTAGGGCAGTCTCCAGGTGGCAGATTCCCTATCTGTTGTTTTCCTAACCTTTTCTTAAATGATTTCAAAGAAATTGGAAATTTATTGAACATCTCCCTGGGTAAGTCATTCCAATCCGTAACTCCCCTTCCTATAAATGTATCTTTGCCCCAATTTGACCACTTGAATTCCAACTTTACCTTCATATTGTGATCTTTCCTACATTTAAAGACGCCACTGAAACTTATTTGTCTACTAATATCATATTCGCTTACAGCTCGGAACATACCATTTAGTCGAGCAGCTCGTCTCCTTTCTCCCAATTCTTCGCAGCCCAAATTTACAACATTTTTGTAATGTTACTCTTTTGTCGGAAATCACCCAGAACAAATCGAGCTGCTTTTCATTGAATTTTTCCATTTCTTCCAGCGTAGTACTGTTTGTTAAAAGTTGGAAAATGTGTGGTTTTACATTTGATCGAGTATTTCATATGATAGCATCGCTTTTAATCGCGCCAATCCTACTGACGTCATTGTTATGACCCATGTTCTTTTTTGTTGGGAAAACCACTAAGATAGCCTTTCTGAAAATGTAAATGGGCAGGTGGAGAGTGAGTGTCTGCCACTATTGTGAAAACTCCCCAACCTGATTGTGACTGATGGTAGCAAAGTGGGCCTACCATTACAATAAAATTTCCCAAACCCAGCCTTCATGGGAGAAACTTCCCCATCGCGTGTATAGGGTAACGTTAAGAGCTGTGTTGTGTATGTTGGGTATTCAGCCCGAAGGCCGGTTTGATCCTCTACAGCTCCACCAACAGCTGTCATGGATAGCCTAGGTGTCGCTGAAGAGGCATACTAGGGAAGTGAGGAGTGAGGTAGTTTCCCTTTCCTTTCCTCAGTGAGCCAGAAGTTGCTATTGCATATCAGTCTTCCAAGCCCACTGGAATGCATGCACCAACCCACCGTATGAGCGGTAATTTCACACCATCATAACAGGGACTGGCTGCATAAGGAATGGCATTACTGGCTTCGCTCATACCTCGGTCACTTTCATATTGTCAAAGCCAAGGATGAGACTGAGACAGATCAATGAAAGTAAAGCCCGTACCTGAGGACATAGTGCACTGTAAACACTACATCCTGCCACCAAAGGCTAACAACGTGTACACTAGAATTCTGTATACAATGTAGAATGTGAAATACGGGTACATCGGCTACTTTCAAATAAAGCAGATCCGCGTACTCTACAATTTCTGATGGTGCGTGGTCTATATATTTTTTGTAAGTATTTCTGAAGCACCGTCCAATCCACGAAATGAATGTATAGCAGGCTTATCATTATTTTCCCCAATTTCCAGTAACTGCGGTTCCTTTTTGTGTCACTGGTCGTGCACGTTTCTCGCCGCACTTTCACTATCACTTTCTTCAGTAACTTTCACAGTTGCTATTACTATCCTCAACTTCGATTCTTTTTCCAAAACGTCATGATTGAGATCTAAAATAATGTCCACAACCGCTCTCCATCTCTCGTGGACATAACCGTGAAATCGGTTCTACTGCACGATGAATACCGATGAAAATAAGTTGTTATTCAGCAATGTCAGTGTCACAGGGAGCATTGTTTACCAACAGTACATGCCTCTGGTTCTCTAATCTGCGTACTGTTAGAAATGATAGTGGAAAGGGAATCTAATAAATAAAGATAAGCGAGGCACTGTGTAATTGCAAGCTGAGCTCGTCATTTGATTCATGCATCAAAACACCGCACGGGACCACCGTTCGTCATATTAGGCGAATGGGTTAAGTGCCTTCTTTGTTAAATGTTATGCTTTTGTTTTCTTTCTATCGTACAGGCAGTGTAAAATGGAGTACTCCATACCGTTATCTGACTACTACTAAATAAAACATAAATACATAATTTACCATGAACCGCTAGCGGTCTGAAACATAATTTAATTCAGCGCGAGGTACCGCGACGTAAACAAAGTCACAGCTGGAACTTGTGTTGAGAGAACGATTAACTACGTCACGAGCTCCACCTTGCTGTGTCCCTCCGATCACGTGTACAGCTCGAGGTACCGCGACGTAAACAAAGTCACAGCTGGAACTTGAGTTCAGACAGCGAGTAACTACGTCACGAGCTCCACCTTGCTGTGTCGCTCCGATCACGTGAACAGCGCGTTATTACATGGGAAGGAATGGAACATATATTTACAATATTTTGATCTGAATAAGCTATCAAATAATGGAATACGTCATTTGAAGGCAAACATTTGCAAATATCAAGTAAATTGGCCCAGGATTTCCATTCAAAGGAAATCAATTCTGCCACGAGGAGACTGAGTCAGACTCGGCAGAATGGTATAAAATAACAGCGATTCGCCAAGTAAAAATCAGTTCATAACTCGCAGCTGAAGAAACAAGTGACTACGCCGAGGTTCGAACATAGCCGCCACGAGTGGGGTTCCCCGGTAAGAACGTTGCCGTAATTGTTGTCAAAAGACTCGTATTCAAAGTTCTACTTTTGGGGTAAGAAATTTTTCGATTCGTCTTCACGAAGGACTAGGAGTATTTCGAGAACGTGTGACAGTAACTTACACCGTGAAATAATGTATTTGAACTTGAACTCATTTGAAAGCGAGAGTGCAGAACGTGTACTCACACCAGATTTATTTTTAACTTGGAACCTTTGTAATTTAAAAGCGTGTGCGTATTAACGCAATTTTCCAGTGAAATACATAGATACTTAGTCTGTTAAAGCAAATAACGCAATAAAAGTGCTTGAAGATTCGTATTTAATAAAAGGGTGATTAACTCTAAAGAACATTTTAAGAATTCGTCGTCGGTGAACAATACAGTGCCGCATTGAATACTTCTTATTTGAAACACTCTAACTGTTTAAACGTACACACATTCATGAGTATAGAACTTTTCTACTGTTGTAAATAAACCTTTTCTTCGTGTGTCATACCAATGATCATAATAGAACTGTGCTTTTCCTCTGAACAGTCATTCCGATAAGTGAGCTTTCGTAATTTTGCTGCCAGTGTTAAGAACAGTGGACACGTGCACATTACAAAATAACGTGCATACTTTTATGAAATGCAAATGCGAGTTATTTTGAATAGGACACTACTGAGCAATCATAGTCAGTTGAACTTCCTCGTGTTCTCTACACTACAAAGTGACGCGTGAAAACCTGACGAGTGCCTGTTTCTCGTAATTATCATATCTGCCTGCCGCTATACAAGCTGAATCTCGTGTTGACGTGGGACGTGTCAATGAGTGAATGGAACCGTGGTATCAACGTTGGATATAGAGCATGATGACTTCACGACATCGGCTGCCTGTGGTAACAACTTTGTGTTCGGTGATCAGCAGCTTTATAGATTCCAGTCCTTAGTTTCAGTAAAAACGGGTGATATGATGTGCATTTCAAATCAATTCTAAAAGAAGTGCATAAAATTCCACAAAATATTACTATCCTCTTGCCAAGTGAAATGGGAAAATCAGTGACTTCGTTTACCAGCGTTACGAGTAATTATTACAACGCTCTTTGGAAACTAGACTTTTACTAAATTCAAGTTTGCATTATTTTCGAAGTGTTCATATTTCCGTACTTTTATAAAAACTTTTGGGAAGGATTTCACACACTTTCAAAGTGAACGATTATTCATTTTAAAGTTAAGGAATATTTATTATTATTAAAAAAGCTGTAGGAAACAAGTGAAATTTATTTTTGAAAAGACTGTAGGGAATACAATTCTGATATTTTGAATTTTGAATTTGATCTTCAAGCGAAAGAGACTCATTTCAATTAATTTATGGTGACTTAGAAAATAAATTATTTTCAAAACATCAATATAAAGACAATCTTTTGCGGATATCATGTTATTAAATCAGGCAAACGTCAAGATGAATTTTATTTGTTTTTACATTACGAAAATTTCGTAAGATAACTTGCTTTAATGTTTATATAATTCGCCAGCGAAACATATACTTAGGCAAAAGGAGTATGAATAATAGGAAACATTGCCCATAAATTCATGGTGATGAATAAATTGAGTTTTAAGCCCAACTATTATTTTCTCTGCGTAAGCCTCTCTGTACCTGCTCCATTAGAGCCGTCCACCCTTAAGTGAAGATTCTCATGCCCAGATCCCTGATCATTTCCCGGCACAATAATTAAAATAATGTTTGTGGCTCTTGTTTCAGTGCAAATAATTTACGTCCACTGCTCTGTCTAAATCTTCGTATGCTTTGTGAAATGGACTTCGCAGTAGAGATCAAAGAGGAACCTGTCTGTCTTGAGGAAACAGGAAACTCATCACTTGTAAGTATAATTCCAGATAACTTTATTGTGATTAGAATTTAACGCTTACCAGTCAACAGAGTTTGACTAGTTACATAACTCAACTTGTATCTCTTATTCAGAATATATATGAATATATTATCTATTGCACCCGTCCACCTCCCGAGTCCCAGACTAGCATTTATCTCAGGGGTGTCGGTTCATTATTTAAGTCATCAAATATATATATAACGGCATAATAGAACACGGGGATGAAAGGAGCAATTAAAATAGGGAAGGCTCGATTGTAAACTTGAATTTAAGGACTCCATGATAGGACTAGGAAGTGACTGTTACTTTAAAAAGGGCATCATCTAACTACAATAAAAAGATTATGAGAGTGGTTTCCTTTGAAATGATTTGCCAGAAGGAGCGGTTTATTACGCCATCTGACGTATGAAACTTTGATACATTTGGCAACGACATTTAAATTTCCACACATGTTACATACACAAATCACTTGCCATACCGCAAGTGGTATCAATATCTTGCTGGGTTGCTTCTGAAATAAAATGACATTTTGGAGGTATAATTTACGGATCGATTCCATTTGAATCGAACCGTTGTTCAAAGATATAGCTTCCTTCTATCGGGAGCCCGAGCATAACCCATGTTACGGTCGGCTTCCCGATTTAACTAAGATGACGTACTCCGGCTATATACATTTTTCCGAGACCGGTGCTCGGACTGGGTAATGTTTCTCGTGAAATGCGAAAACTGGATTCCACGGACAGTTCTTATCTTACGATATCCAGCTGATGCCATACCACTGAATCAGCATTTATATTTTATTTACATGTGATTTGAAATGTTGCAAAGTAACCTCAACAGACTACTGACACAGATGAGATAACGAGAAGCGGTTGGGAAATACCGTGGCAATGGCCCCCCTCGCATCGCGAGCGAAGTAAACAAACACGCCAAGTATGACTGTAACATCGTCCCATACGGAAACCGTACGATAACGAGGTACCAAATGACTCTAATATCATCATTCTCATTATTCAACATACGAATAGAGGGATGTTGTCACCAAATAATTTAATCCACGATCGTCAGAATATTCATGAAATTATTATTATTATTATTATTATTATTATGATCGACGGTTCCTGGCACTGTCACGTTTGATTAATATCGTCATTATTATGCGGGACGCAAACACAAATGGTTATTACTGTTATTATTAGTATATCCCTCTCGTGGTCATTATTATTATTAATGAATAGGTTACTCAAGATTTTATTATTATTATTCACGTCACTTAAGAGGTTATTATTATTAATGGACCGGTCACTTCCGCCAAAATATATACAGATATCGGTCGCAATTACAAATATTTCACTGATCAACCAACGGCATCATACTGTTACTATTATGACAATTATTATTAATCTGACCGCGATGATTTAACATCGTCCTTACATTATTATTATTGTTATTATTATCGGTTGCATATTATCATTTAGGTTCCCGTTTAATATCTTTATCAACGCTCATTTAATTAAGGCGGTCCAATCCTTTATCTGCAATATTTATTATTATTATTATCACGACATCATGATTGTCCTCGCTCGTCATTACAATGAATACAATATACGACCATTTATGTGGAATCTGAACTCTCATTATCCTTAGATCCGTTGTATCTCAACGAATAGCTGTGCAGTCTATTTATTTCGTACATGCTGTCACGGGTTCGAATTCTACCCGCTATGTAACTCAGTCTTTCTCTGTGACACTGCCCGTACATTTTACACTCATATCAATATCCTAAGTGTCTCTCGTACGGAATTTATTTTCCTCTCTATCTCAATATTCCTCGATTCATTTATTTCTCACAGAATTATCAACTGACTTATTTATTCATTTCTGAACATACGACCTTCTATTATCTGACTGCAGATTCTCTCACATTTTTCTATCTCATTTTGATCTACGCTTTAGTTCATTCTCCCCAAATAATCGTAACATCTTGAAATTATATTTACCAAAATTTGACAATCATGGTTTCGTAATATTAGTCCTACGTGTTCCGGCTAATGAATCGCAACTTTAAGACACGACATTTATACGTAAAAAAATATTGGACCGTAATTTAAACCACACGTCCATAACATGTACGGATTATTAGCACCGATCTACATTTCAATATTATTAATTGATCAAATTAAATTACCACGCACTTTAATTCCGAATTAAAAACGACCTCCCGTCATTAAATGATTCCCAATAAACTCAACACCTGATCACATAAATTTATTATTACGCACTGCTCGCTAAATATTCCAATATCACATGAATTATTGTTATATCCAAATTATATAAAAAAATATCTTCTTCAAAAAAAGTAGTTATATTATTTATTTATCATTATTATTAATAAAAAATAATTTTCTCCTGTTACACGGTAGTTCACTCTTAATATGTTTAACGCATAACCCCTTTTACAAACTCGATTTATTCTGGCACTAAACACTCCAGATATGATTTACTTTGAATATTATATTAATCGCATCTCACAAATTTAACAACTTCACTATGAAATATGACCATATTAATTACAACAAAACACAACTGGTATGGCGAAGCTGGATTTTCCTTCCATGTCATTACATAGCTCGTTAAAATGATAAAACAGAAAACACATATCGGGTCTTATTTAACTACCATAACCAAAATCAAACGTAAAGAAAATTATTGACTACAAAGAAATATGAATGCATGCATGACTTAACGTACTACACTATATATACAAATTTACATCTCCAACAAACTGAATACATAAAAGACCCGATTATTTACATTATTATTATTTACTACTGTCCGTGCTACAAATTTAGGATGGAGTCGTTAAGCGACCCATCTTGTTACAGAAGGTAACCAAGTATAATCAAATTATTCCCATTTTTCCCATCACGATAATATTTCCCAAATATTATTTACAATTTAGTACTCATCTTAGTTATCGGTATTCCATTACAGCTTTGCAGATGAGAGGCTCCTCCGGCCCCTCTCTGCGTTTTACTCCTCCATTCTTGATGGCGTAGTTCCACAAACGATTTCCTGGCACATTACCATTTTACACTGATATCTTGATTACCACAAACCTTCACCATTTACAACGTTAACACTGAATACTTTAACTTGGATACAACAAATTACTATCCTAGACCCAAGAATTTAATATTTACACTCTTTAATCTTCGTCCAACTACCGCACAATGGACCTGGACACGTACGACGAGGTGTCAACTTTTACGCCCGTCGCGATACGCCCGATTCATACGGCATTCTTGACGTGTTCATGATATCGGTTCGATATAGCAAAGTACAGGCTACTATTCCCTGAAAGTACTGTTCGTCACACAGTCTGTTATGTACGTACTTATGGTGATATACTTTATACTACTCTCTTGCAGTGTAATTACTTTACATCACTGATATTCATAAATGACAAACACTGTCCTACGTTAACTATTTCTAGTTCATTTTACTTGAGCGCGATCACATTTTACAAACACTGGCGGATGCTCGCGCCATTAAATGACTGTACGTCCGTAGAATTCTAAGTTATCGGCGACCAACAGTTCAGCTCCCGAGATTCACTTCAAGTGTACCGCGACCGTCAATTCAGCTCCCGAGATTCACTTCAAGTGTGCTGGCGAGGATCCCTTGCCCCGTATATATGGATGAAGCCTTTTTCCCGCGGATTCGTTGACGTCATACCCCTGAGGGAGGGGGTGAATTTTTAATATCGGTACTCGCACTCCGAATTGGAAGTTAAAATTTACATCAAATTAATCCACTCCGCTAGCGTATCTGCTGGATTAAATATGAACTCCTGGTGATCACAGATTTAGGAGATACGGGTGGATTTAGCTCCTCACATTTCGCGCCTTCGGTAGCGTCCCTTACAACGTGGTCTTCTTTCAGCCAATGACATTCAAGCTGTCTGGTTTCCAAGAAATCCAGCCTCCAATTTATTTAATTTGCCAATAATTATTGATTATTTTTCCATGCGTGACATCTAATAAATTCATTACATCCATCCGTGTACTCACAATAATTTATTACTGAATACTTTTGTAGTTACGAAAATATCTCATCCATCATTCCTTAAGATGGTATCCCTGAGCCTTCCATTAAATTTTTACGATTGGCCGGCAAGCGGTCACGTGATTTAACTCTCCACCTGCTCGAACTTAGGCCAGCGAACGTACACGCAGCCGCTGTAATTTTCCACGAGCTCCCGGAATTTCCGTCCTGCCAAAAATATCTCAAGTTATTACTCATGTTGTGAGTTTCCTTTGTATGACTCTCCCCCTTCTCTTTCTGACCAAGACTTATTTGTGGACTCTGTATTTCCTTGTTCGCCAACTAATGATATTCCCTGCCGTGAAGTAGCTAAAGTTGTCGTGTCGAGCTAATCCGTCAGGCTCCAGTCTGTCGTCCTTCCTTCGCTCTGATTTCGACATTACATAAACGAAATATTTTCAACTACACTTCTGTATTTCAATAAATGTACCATATATTATTTTACCGATCAAATCATGACTGACTATGGGCCTAAGTCACTCGGGTTCATCTTCCTCTTGCCGAGGTAAAAAAAAATGTAGTGAGCATCATGAGATTTTTTTATGACGTGTTTATATCATCACTATCATGATTTGACATCGGATCCTCTGTTCTGCGACGGCTATTGATTTCGTCTCTCAGCATCTGGTTCCTGAACCTTAACTCCTCGTTCTGTCTTTCGATTTGATGGATCGTATTGACAAATTCCTGCACGTCGCTGTCTATCTCTCCACACTCTGGACATGGCCTTGCTTCAATTGGTGTATGGATTACTTGGACTTCTTCTTCCCTTCCGTCATCTTCTTCATCATCTTCTTCGACATCATCTTCTTCCGGCTCGTCATCTGCTTCCTCTCGTTCATCCTCTGCTTCTAGTCACATCCTTTTGTTTCCTTGTCCCGAATCGAACGTCGGTGCATTTGGGTTCAAGTCGCAGCCCGCTTTCCTTGCTCTTTGGAATTCCAAGCTCTCCGCTCCTGTTGCTTCCTCATCACGGCCTCGATCATGGATCGCCTCCTTCCATTTTCTCTTGTTCAGCTCTTCTATGTACCGCCTAGACTCTTGATATCGGTCATCCTTCTCCTGACGAGATCCTCCCTGGTAATATCTCGGGTTCCCTTGATTCCTAGCTGGATACGGCCTATAATTACTTCTCTGGAATCCACGGTATCCCCTGTCAGCTCGAAAGTTCCCTTGGTTGGTTTGCCGGTTGCCTTCCGCAAAATTCCTTGGTCTTGTCCATTGTCGCGGCTTCCACTCCGTATTATATGCTCGACGAGGTTCCGGATCAGTACTAGTTCCCTGGTTTTTCGTACTAGTGGTCTTCGGTTCGATTGTCCGTTCGATATTATTCACCTGTTGGTCGCTGCCCCTAATTTGTCTCGGGTTCGAATGATGCGTTGTGAGGTCTAATTGACGTAATAAAGCCTCCGCTTCGACAGCTGTCTGGACATTTGACGCTATCATCATTCGTTGGACCTCGAATGGCAATTGTTTTCCAATGGAGCTAATCAATTCTGTTTCGCTCATTGGATTATCAAGCTCCCGTAGCTTGTGAAATTGTGCCACAAAGTAATCTGAGAATTTCGTGGGTGAAGACGTTGAGTATCGTCTGGAGTATACTTCCAGCCTTAACTCCTGCTGTTCCTGAATACTCCAGAACTTTTGGAGAAAAGCCCGCCGAAATCCTTCAAAATCTTCAAAGGTATACAAAAAAGCCCTGAACCATACAGCTGGTGCTCCGTCTAAGAATTTCTCGACCGTTCGCAGTTGTCGCTCTACTGGTATTTTATTCTCATTTATATAACCGGCGATTTCCCGGATGAAACCTTTCGGGGTGATATGCCCACGGGCATCGAACCTTGGTGGCTTGTCATCAGACATCTTAATGACGTGTACCACCGATGTCGGGATAGCATTCGATGACGTAGACGACCCATCTCTGTTCTCAAACTTGAAACCGTTTGTATCAGCTTGGGATAGGCCCCCTTTCTTATGAATCCCCTGGTTATCATGGGGTTCGTATTCGCGGTATTGGATGTTAAAGTCTTGGCTAGACGCTGACGGTTCCAACCTAGCCTTCAACATCTCCAAGTCTTTTCGGATGTCATCCATTCCGTCGGGATTACAACTTGACATTTCTTTTGTGCCGGAATTTTGCCCATTATACGCCTTGCATTGTTCTAATAGGCGAACTTCCGTGTCGGCAAATGATTGGCCCTGTTCAATTAGGTCTTCCGTCCGCTGGAATAACGCTAAGTTTGCGTCTTCGCACTTGGTTATTCTCTGGCTACGGTCTTCTAAATTTATAGTTAGTTCTTCGACTTTGTTTCTCAGTCCTGCTACGATTACAAGTGTGCGTGCGGCTTTCCCACGTAACTCGTTCATGCCCTTGTCATGCTTGTCCAAGGTGCCAGCTATCTGCGCGCACTTTTCTTCTACTTGTCCCCGGACGATGTCATTCTCCTTCCGACATTCATCCCGAATTTCCTCTATGTGTGATTCTATGTCTTGTCTATCAGTTAATCGTAAAGCGGCGAGTTCCTTGACACTAGCGTTCAATTTTTCCTTAATTTCTGCGCGTTCCATTTGAGCCTCATCTCTAACGCGGTCAACCTTTTCATTAACGATGGTAATGTACGCATCCATGTGCACTTTTAATTCATCTTTCGCGAAGTGACATGCTTCCTGGACTTGAGTTAATTTGTCCCTAAGTTCCTGTCCCATCGCTACGCTCGCGGCCTGAACTGCATCTATTTGTGCCTTGAGTTCTGTTTTATTAACTTCACACGCAGCCTGTACTTGGTCTATTTTGTTCTCTAATGAAACACTATTAACCTTCATTTGTTGAATAATTTCCTGTTTATCTGAAATCCTATCAGCCCGCATTTGTTCTGCGAGTTCTTGTTTAATCGAACCATTATTCACTTTCAAAGCTCGCATTAATACCTCTAATGTGATCGCTTTCACTTCTCCCTGTCCTTCTACCACTATGTCCTGGGATTGCTCCCCACCGTCGTCAGACATTATAACTTTTCTTGTGAAAGCAAAAGGGCCGATCGGCCTCTCACCTTGCTGCACACGAAGGAATACGCTATTGGGTCTAGGCCCTATCCTATGACATTATACCCCTACACTAACTTTCATTTAACAAAAACAAATTTGACTATAAAACTTGTTTACATTTGCAGGTCATTCAACTTGAATGCTGGCTTGCGCCTAAGATTTCACAATAAACCGCTCCAATATGACAACAACAACAATATTAAAAACAACGATGAAGTTGGAAATCTCCTGCCCTGAAATACGTTAATTTTAATTTATACCATCTCAACCTCTTTTTAAATAATAACTTGAACTGGTGCTCAGTAATATTTTTACCATTTCAAGCCTTCTTAAACAACTGTTTATAATATTCATCTCATGTCCAATGACATTTAAATGGAGTCCTGAATTACCAAAATAATATTAAATTTCATATGGGAAAAAGAGAAACATCATATCTTCGAGCTTATTGAATTTTGAATCATTGCCAAACTTGAAGAGATTAGCAATGGATTATATTCATAAACTAGCCAAATCTAGCTCCGTTCGAAACTAACCTTACTCTAGCATGATATTACGTTACAAGTGAACACACACTTGACCGTGACGCGGTCATCAATTAATAAAAATCAAAAATTTAAAAATATAAAATTTTGAAAAAAAAATATAAAAATTTTACAATTGATTAGCAATAATATTGGTCTCTCTGCCGTTCTTCAAGCAACACGTTGGGCAAGCATATTTTGCTTCTGGCCCAACTGTAACATGTCCTACAATTGGTCATCATTTTACTGATGTCAACCAACATGACTCGTAGTTCTTCCCCTGTTTTGTTAGGCCCTCTCTGCCGTTCTTAAAGCCCCACTTTGGGCCAGCCATTTTGCCCTCTCTGCCGTTCTTAAAGCACCACGTTGGGCCCGCCATTTTGCACCCGTCCACCTCCCGAGTCCCAGACTAGCATTTATCTCAGGGGTGTCGGTTCATTATTTAAGTCATCAAATATATATATAACGGCATAATAGAACACGGGGATGAAAGGAGCAATTAAAATTAAAATAGGGAAGGCTCGATTGTAAACTTGAATTTAAGGACTCCATGATAGGACTAGGAAGTGACTGTTACTTTAAAAAGGGCATCATCTAACTACAATAAAAAGATTATGAGAGTGGTTTCCTTTGAAATGGTTTGCCAGAAGGAGCGGTTTATTACGCCATCTGACGTATGAAACTTTGATACATTTGGCAACGACATTTAAATTTCCACACATGTTACATACACAAATCACTTGCCATACCGCAAGTGGTATCAATATCTTGCTGGGTTGCTTCTGAAATAAAATGACATTTTGGAGGTATAATTTACGGATCGATTCCATTTGAATCGAACCGTTGTTCAAAGATATAGCTTCCTTCTATCGGGAGCCCGAGCATAACCCATGTTACGGTCGGCTTCCCGATTTAACTAAGATGACGTACTCCGGCTATATACATTTTTCCGAGACCGGTGCTCGGACTGGGTAATGTTTCTCGTGAAATGCGAAAACTGGATTCCACGGACAGTTCCTATCTTACGATATACAGCTGATGCCATACCACTGAATCAGCATTTATATTTTATTTACATGTGATTTGAAATGTTGCAAAGTAGCCTCAACAGACTACTGACACAGATGAGATAACGAGAAGCGGTTGGGAAATACCGTGGCAATGGCCCCCCTCGCATCGCGAGCGAAGTAAACAAACACGCCAAGTATGACTGTAACATCGTCCCATACGGAAACCGTACGATAACGAGGTACCAAATGACTCTAATATCATCATTCTCATTATTCAACATACGAATAGAGGGATGTTGTCACCAAATAATTTAATCCACGATCGTCAGAATATTCATGAAATTATTATTATTATTATTATTATGATCGACGGTTCCTGGCACTGTCACGTTTGATTAATATCGTCATTATTATGCGGGACGCAAACACAAATGGTTATTACTGTTATTATTAGTATATCCCTCTCGTGGTCATTATTATTATTAATGAATAGGTTACTCAAGATTTTATTATTATTATTCACGTCACTTAAGAGGTTATTATTATTAATGGACCGGTCACTTCCGCCAAAATATATACAGATATCGGTCGCAATTACAAATATTTCACTGATCAACCAACGGCATCATACTGTTACTATTATGACAATTATTATTAATCTGACCGCGATGATTTAACATCGTCCTTACATTATTATTATTATTATTATTATCGGTTGCATATTATCATTTAGATTCCCGTTTAACATCTTTATCAACGCTCATTTAATTAAGGCGGTCCAATCCTTTATCTGCAATATTTATTATTATTATTATCACGACATCATGATTGTCCTCGCTCGTCATTACAATGAATACAATATACGACCATTTATGTGGAATCTGAACTCTCATTATCCTTAGATCCGTTGTATCTCAACGAATAGCTGTGCAGTCTATTTATTTCGTACATGCTGTCACGGGTTCGAATTCTACCCGCTATGTAACTCAGTCTTTCTCTGTGACACTGCCCGTACATTTTACACTCATATCAATATCCTAAGTGTCTCTCGTACGGAATTTATTTTCCTCTCTATCTCAATATTCCTCGATTCATTTATTTCTCACAGAATTATCAACTGACTTATTTATTCATTTCTGACATCATACGACCTTCTATTATCTGACTGCAGATTCTCTCACATTTTTCTATCTCATTTTGATCTACGCTTTAGTTCATTCTCCACAAATGATCGTAACATCTTGAAATTATATTTACCAAAATTTGACAATCATGGTTTCGTAATATTAGTCCTACGTGTTCCGGCTAATGAATCGCAACTTTAAGACACGACATTTATACGTAAAAAAATATTACACCGTAATTTAAACCACACGTCCATAACATGTACGGATTATTAGCACCGATCTACATTTCAATATTATTAATTGATCAAATTAAATTACCACGCACTTTAATTCCGAATTAAAAACGACCTCCCGTCATTAAATGATTCCCAATAAACTCAACACCTGATCACATAAATTTATTATTACGCACTGCTCGCTAAATATTCCAATATCACATGAATTATTATTATATCCAAATTATATAAAAAAATATCTTCTTCAAAAAAGTAGTTATATTATTTATTTATTATTATTATTAATAAAAAAAATAATTTTCTCCTGTTACACGGTAGTTCACTCTTAATATGTTTAACGCATAACCCCTTTTACAAACTCGATTTATTCTGGCACTAAACACTCCAGATATGATTTACTTTGAATATTATATTAATCGCATCTCACAAATTTAACAACTTCACTATGAAATATGACCATATTAATTACAACAAAACACAACTGGTATGGCGAAGCTGGATTTTCCTTCCATGTCATTACATAGCTCGTTAAAATGATAAAACAGAAAACACATATCGGGTCTTATTTAACTACCATAACCAAAATCAAACGTAAAGAAAATTATTGACTACAAAGAAATATGAATGCATGAATGACTTAACGTACTACACTATATATACAAATTTACATCTCCAACAAACTGAATACATAAAAGACCCGATTATTTACATTATTATTATTTACTACTGTCCGTGCTACAAATTTAGGATGGAGTCGTTAAGCGACCCATCTTGTTACAGAAGGTAACCAAGTATAATCAAATTATTCCCATTTTTCCCATCACGATAATATTTCCCAAATATTATTTACAATTTAGTACTCATCTTAGTTATCGGTATTCCATTACAGCTTTGCAGATGAGAGGCTCCTCCGGCCCCTCTCTGCGTTTTACTCCTCCATTCTTGATGGCGTAGTTCCACAAACGATTTCCTGGCACATTACCATTTTACACTGATATCTTGATTACCACAAACCTTCACCATTTACAACGTTAACACTGAATACTTTAACTTGGATACAACAAATTACTATCCTAGACCCAAGAATTTAATATTTACACTCTTTAATCTTCGTCCAACTACCGCACAATGGACCTGGACACGTACGATGAGGTGTCAACTTTTACGCCCGTCGCGATACGCCCGATTCATACGGCATTCTTGAAGTGTTCATGATATCGGTTCGATATAGCAAAGTACAGGCTACTATTCCCTGAAAGTACTGTTCGTCACACAGTCTGTTATGTACGTACTTATGGTGATATACTTTATACTACTCTCTTGCAGTGTAATTACATCACTGATATTCATAAATGACAAACACTGTCCTACGTTAACTATTTCTAGTTCATTTTACTTGAGCGCGATCACATTTTACAAACACTGGCGGATGCTCGCGCCATTAAATGACTGTACGTCCGTAGAATTCTAAGTTATCGGCGACCAACAGTTCAGCTCCCGAGATTCACTTCAAGTGTACCGCGACCGTCAATTCAGCTCCCGAGATTCACTTCAAGTGTGCTGGCGAGGATCCCTTGCCCCGTATATATGGATGAAGCCTTTTTCCCGCGGATTCGTTGACGTCATACCCCTGAGGGAGGGGGTGGATTTTTAATATCGGTACTCGCATCCGAATTGGAAGTTAAAATTTACATCAAATTAATCCACTCCGCTAGCGTATCTGCTGGATTAAATATGAACTCCTGGTGATCACAGATTTAGGAGATACGGGTGGATTTAGCTCCTCACATTTCGCGCCTTCGATAGCGTCCCTTACAACGTGGTCTTCTTTCAGCCAATGACATTCAAGCTGTCTGGTTTCCAAGAAATCCAGCCTCCAATTTATTTAATTTGCCAATAATTATTGATTATTTTTCCATGCGTGACATCTAATAAATTCATTACATCCATCCGTGTACTCACAATAATTTATTACTGAATACTTTTGTAGTTACGAAAATATCTCATCCATCATTCCTTAAGATGGTATCCCTGAGCCTTCCATTAAATTTTTACGATTGGCCGGCAAGCGGTCACGTGATTTAACTCTCCACCTGCTCGAACTTAGGCCAGCGAACGTACACGCAGCCGCTGTAATTTTCCACGAGCTCCCGGAATTTCCGTCCTGCCAAAAATATCCCAAGTTATTACTCATGTTGTGAGTTTCCTTTGTATGACTCTCCCCCTTCTCTTTCTGACCAAGACTTATTTGTGGACTCTGTATTTCCTTGTTCGCCAACTAATGATATTCCCTGCCGTGAAGTAGCTAAAGTTGTCGTGTCGAGCTAATCCGTCAGGCTCCAGTCTGTCGTCCTTCCTTCGCTCTGATTTCGACATTACATAAACGAAATATTTTCAACTACACTTCTGTATTTCAATAAATGTACCATATATTATTTTACCGATCAAATCATGACTGACTATGGGCCTAAGTCACTCGGGTTCACTATTATGAGCCTCTGTGTTTCAGGCGGTAGCACGCCAGTGTCTCACTGCTGGGTTCCGTGGTTTAAATCACTGTCACTCCACATGAGATTTGTGGAGGACACGGTGGAGGTAGGAGAGTGTTTTCTATAGGTGCTCTTGTTTTCCCCGTCATCTTTCATTCCAGCAACAATCTCCAGTATAATTTAATTTCATATGTCAGTCATCAATCATTGCCCCAGAGGAGTGCGAGAGGCTTTGGCAGCCGGCACAGTTTCCATCCTCGCCACGAGATGGAATCTTTATTCATTCTGACCCTGTCGAACCACTCAAAACAGGCTATGGATTTTTATAACGCTATCTCTTCTTAATGCCTAATCTTTCTATTTTTATTTTTATTTCAAACTGACAAGAACTATTTATATATTCACGTAAATGGTGGTAGAAATGCAGAATTTGTAAGTATTGCCCCCTTTATTCCCGGTCGGCTCAGCCAGAGAGCGAGATTCCTAGACGTGGACCATTCGCTGACAGGCTCTGCTTATTTTAAAAGGGCAGGTACGACTTAAGGGCTGACTACAAAAAAAACATTTAAAAGAATAGGTTTGAAATTTTTTACTATCACTTCATATAACACAAAGTAACTTAATTTAGCAAATTAATCTTAACGATTTTGATTCAGATTCATCTCTAAAAGTTGTCTGGTACACTAGACCATCATTCTCCAACCATACCGAAGCTTGCATTTTAGTGTAATTTAAAATAAATAACCCATTAGCCCACATCTGGCTTGAATAGAAATGTAAATTCTTGTGGGAGAACCTCCTCCTAGCACTGGTTTTATTATGAGCAAATTAGGAAATTAACAACAGTAATCTATTCCATGTTTCATAAATTATCCTAGGCTGTCGCGATAGTGTCTACCTTTACACAGAAGTTATTTTTATACATTCTAATTTAATGAAGAAATTTAATTAATTAATAATGGCGTCATTAAACTTTGCAAATAATATCATATATATTGCATCATTGTCTTTCTTATTCGTGAATAAAATCATTAATATTATTTCGTCTTTCTGGTGTGTAGTCAGCTGGACTATACTCTTGAAAGTATTCTTATTGAATTATGTCTATTGAAGACTGAACCAAAATTGATTACATTCACAAGAATGATTATTTCCACAAAAATCCTTTTAAACTGCTTTGAATAATGTATAACATTAATTAATTAATGTTACTTGACGCCTTTAAAAGGAATTTTACAATATTTACAATTTTTGTACTTTGCTCATACGATTTTGAAATAACACGCACTTATTCATTTTTGGCTCGTACCTTAACGTCAACCTTACGTAAAATTCAAATAAAATTTACTAAAGGTATTAATCATCTCAAGATAAGTCATCACAAACAACGCTGGAATAACCTGGGCCCAACATGATGAACACGTGGCCAGGTCAGAACCACATTTCAATAAATCATAGAAAACTATTACTAACTACTGCACTCATTCCACAATCACACAAAAGATGCACGATTATTATTTACATATTTTAAAATCAGATTCTGGAATTTGAGTATTAAGTTTGGATTTTTATTCTCCTATCCATGGAATATTCAGATGACGGTATGGGATAAATAGTAGCACCCGACACTCATAGAAATGTGATTAAATCTGAGCAATCACTTGTAAAGAAAATAACAGAGTTATCACAACGTTGATCATCGACAAAATCGGCTATTCAATATTCAGAAGAATTGGTCGACTAATAACACACACGTACATATTAATATCATTGGACATGTGGTTCATGAGTTGCGATAAATTATTATTACTCCTAAACCACATCAACATTATTTAACACGTGCTCCAAAATTCGCAGAAGACATGGTTCTCTAGACACATACTTGCCCAAATAAAATTACACAATTAATCCCCCAGGATCCGCCGCATTCCAGACTCATAATCCACTAATAGAGCACACATCAAACATAACACAATAATAGCAAATAACATTTACCACTCATGACCATTAAATTCCAGTTTAACCCGACCTTCAACTGTATAATAATTGTTATTATTAGTGCTGAACATTAATTGTACCAAGAATCTGAATTCGTCGCTGTAATTGATAACCCTACCTTGCATAAATCCAATGAAATACGTAAGGTGACATATACTCCGAAATTCAGCATGTCAAATATGACGTAATTTTGTCCCACATGAGTTCACACATTTGAAATTAATCTCATATAAAATTGTGCTTTTCGGTGAGGTCTATGATTTCTAAATGGCATTTTAATCAATCGAAGGGACATTTAGAACAATATCAGGAGACACTCACTGACTAACTACGCTAATATAGTCCAACAAATCATTCACTCACAACGTAACAACACTACCATTACCCATAGGAAAGAAGAATGGAAATATTGCTAAAATGCTGTAATCTAACAGAAATACTACCATCAATGAATAAGCTAGTACTATTTCTACAAAGATGAACAGGAAAATTATAAAAAGGCACTTAAATTTCTGATGAAATTGGATCTTGGCTTCGATGAATGACTCTGCTCACATGGTGATCTGCTGACATGGCCATCTGCACCCAATCGTTTTCTCCTCCATGTCAGACAGTGCCTACATTTTAACACTGCAGTCCATTTCCAGATTCTCGTAGATCATTCTGTTAGAAGATGGGTGAGACATCCTGGCGAAGAGAATTGAGTATGTAAAGGTTATCTTCTTTCTTGTCTTGATGAGAGCTGAAACTGACACAAAACATAGGAATGCTCTCCGAAAATGAATTAATGAACCAGCGCATATAAATAAAAGTGTTTTAAACAACGCATGCTTTAAAAGATGAAAGTCAACTTAGGAAATCCTATGGCCAAAATTCTTATCATTAAACCTAACTTACTTGTATTTTCTGACGTGGATTCATTGTATTTCTGTCGTGCAACAGACGAACTTGTTCTGCACTTATCCTGGTATTATTTACTTCAATGGCAGCACATTGCAAACGGAGTTTCCCTACTAAGTTGGCCTGTATATCTTGACACTCCCTAATTGTTTCTTCAGGCATATCCACTTGCGTTGCTACATGATGGTGCGCCGGATTCTCATTTTCCTCCCTCGACGAATATTCTTCGTCAGAATGACGTTAACTTGAACTGGTGTTGCCTGTCTTGGTTGATAAAAATGTTCAAATTAGCCGCGTTGTGAATGACCTCATAAGTCTTATCCAAACTCTGAATTTTGTAGGCATTATTTCCAAAGACGTTAATAATTTTATATGGCCCAACGAAAAGTGGTGCAAATTTTGCATAGATCTTACTTTTGGGTTCAGATAAGCCGTTTTCTTAAGTAAGGAGTACTCCTTTATTCTCAACCGTCGATGAAATTTCTTATCCTTTGCCCTTCTTTGATGTCTCTAAGCGTGCTCCTGGCGTGACTTATTAGCCTGCTCGATGTTCACTCTCAAGGTGGGCTTACGTGTCCCTGGACATTAAATAATATTGTCCCATGGTCGCACAGAGTATTTGTCAAAGTGAAGAACAGATGAAATTTGAGATGTAGCTTCATGGATGGTATTATTTGAACATTCCATCATAATAGACAGTACATCTAATTAATCTCCAACGTGTCTCGCCACAAAATATACGACGAAATTTACCAAGCTCTTTCATTACTCTCGCAGCTGGGTTACTGGACGGGTGTCGCATGGAATTAAGGACATGTTTGATCTCTAACTGAACCATGGCCTGCTGAAATTCGACAGAAGTAAATTGGGATCCATGTCTGTTAACAAGGCTTTAGGCTTACCCATATGAGGGATAATATTATGACTAATCCTTCGGAGCATATAATTTGCGTTTTGGATGAGGTACAATGTGACGTATTTTGAGAAGACGTCAGGCGTAACAATGATGTGACGTTTACCCGTTTTAGACGTCGGAATCTGGGCGAACAAACCCATGGCATATAATTGTCTTGGGCCTGAAGGTATTATTGAAATTGGGTGCTGTTTTAGCAGATGAGAGCTAGGTCTTACTCTCTGGCAGAAGTCACATGTTCTAACTACATTTCTGACCACAATTATTCTATGAATGTCTTAGGATTACGGCGGACACCCCCGCTCCTGTACCGTTTCTCAAAATTGAGTTTTATTATGAACCCGTTACAGCTCTATTAGACTCTGGGAGTCTGAATGGTATTCCAAATTAAAGTCTGTCTGTTAAATTCCTGATTATTGTTCGTCTACGGTTCAGTGCGTTTCGGCTAACACTTCTCCATTAGAAAATTTAGGTTTCATATTTGCCAAAATTAGGATTGCTAAATTTACTCGGAAAGTTGAATTGTTTGTGGCTAAGCATTTGTCTTGCCCTATTGTATTGGGAGCGGATTTCATGTGTTTTACTGGTCTAGTGCTCGACATTCAGAGCAAGTCGTGCACTTTCAAATTTGCGAGTAATTTCAAAATCCTCTTACTAAAATGTAATTCTGTGTCTTGTTCATTTGTTTCGCCTACCGAGGATGAGATATTGTTAGACCTTAGAGATCTACTTGAGGAGCAGGCTGATAGTATTCGTAAGTTGTGTCAGTCGTTTCCAGATGTCTTCTCCGATACTCTTGGTGTTACTGACCTTATCGAATACAAGATTGAGGTTACGAATTCAATCCCTATTAGGTTTCCACCTTATAGGCTATCTCCTCCTAAAATGAAGGCTCTGAAGGAGATCATAGCTCAGATGCTGAAAGATGGTATAATTCGACCCTCTAAGTCGGCGTATTCATCGCCTATTTTTTTAGTTCCGAAACCCCAAGGTGGTTTCAGGCCTGTGATTGACTATAGGGCTTTAAATCGGAAGGTGGTGTTACAATCTGTGCCCCTTCCCGACCTTCACTCTTGTTTTTCATGGTTTCCAAAAGCTTAGTTTTTCACCATCTTAGACCTTAATCAGGCGTATAACCAGATCCCTCTAGCTGAAGAATCCTAACATCTTACAGCTTTCGCCACGGATTGGAACTTGTATGAGTACAACCGCGAGCCTTTCGGGATCAACACAGGAGTAGCTGTGCTTACGAGATTGCTAGATAGGGTCTTCTCCGACACCAAATTTGAGTACTTATATCATTATCTTGATGATGTCGTATTTTCTGAGACTTTTGACGAACATCTAGACCATCTGAAGGAAGTCCTCAACTGCCTTCGTAAGGCAGGGTTAACTGTGAAGTTATCTAAGGTTGATTTCGCTAAGCCTTCCGTGTCATTCCTAGGGCATATTGTATCGCCCGATGGTGTCGCAGTGGATCATTATAGAACACAGGCCATCCGTGATTTCAAACCTCCTAAGGACATCTAAGTTATTGCCAGATTCATTGGCATGGTGAATTTCTTCGGGAAATTTATTCCTAACTTCGCTAACAGAGCGGCGCCCTTGAACTTACTACGTAGGAAAGGCGTCAAATTCGAGCGGGGGCCTTCTCAACAAGCCGCTTTTGAAGACCTGAAATGAGCTCTTTGTAATGCCCCTCTTCTTTCCATGGCTGATTTCTCTAAGAAATTCATTGTTCAAACAGACCCGTCGTCGTCGGCGTCGGCGGCAGTTCTTCTTCAAGAGACTGAACTAGGGAGGTGACCCATCGCCTATGCATCTAGGACTCTATCGGCTCAAGAAGCCAAGTATTCCATCTATGAACTTGAAAGTTTGGCAGTCTTATTTGCGCTAGAAAAGTTCCGCCTCTATCTGGAACATGTCAAGTTGGACTTGGAGACAGATAACCAAGCCTTAAGTTGGGTCTTAGCTAGGCCGCGTCGTACTCGCTCTATAGCCCGCTGGGCCATCATATTTCCTGCCTTCCAGTTTGACGTTAGGCATATAAGAGGATCTGAAAACTTTGTGGCGGACGGACTAAGCCGTATGTTTTCTAATGATGTAGAGACTTCTGAACAGGAAGACAGTCCTTCACTGCCCGAGTCCATACCCCCTGGGGTAAATGCCATTCTAACTGATGCCCCTATGTTGTTTAGAGATATTGACAAATATCAACGCGAAGATTCAGTGCTGGCACCTATTATGGATACCCTTTCTTCTGGGGAATGATAATAATAATAATAATAATAATAATAATAATAATAATAATAATAATAATCGTATGGCCTCAGCTACCGTGTGCAGACATTTCAATTTGACGCCATCTGGCTGTCTGCTCGTCAATTTCGACGTTCCGTTTTACTCTAGGCCCACTAGATGCTAGACCGAGTAAACCGAAACTCTCTTGGGAGTCTATGGCTGAGATTTAATTAATTTTGTCGGGTAAACACCAAATGTGTCACCAGAGATCTTTTACATGCCGACATCGTACGACATGGAGTGTCGAATGGAATTTTTTCCGCCCTTCAAAAATCCGACCACCTCTGCCGGGTTTGAACCTGCTATCTTGGGATCCGGAGGCCGACACTCTACCAACTGATGCACAGAGGCAGCTTCTTCTGAGGAACATATCCCTTATGTATTGAGGAATGGTGTTTTATGTTGCCCGTCGGGGCATGATAAGAAGGCGAAAGTTGTGGTTCCAGCTGTTCTTGTACCTGTGATCTTCAAGTATTACCATGAGACCCCATTAGGGGGGCATTTAGGCATCTTCAAAACCCGAGAATAGATCAGAGAGTTGTTCATTTTGAAAGGAATCGACGGTGAAATTCGTGAATTTGTAAAAGCGTGTAAATCTTGTTGGCTTAGTAAACCTTAGTAAGCAAGGGCTATTGTCTTCTCATCAAGCGTCGCATCCCATGGAACGCATCTATATCGACTACGTAGGACCCTTCCCCCAGTCAAAGGGGAATGCCAACAAATTCATTCTTGTGTGTGTAGATGGCTTCACTAGATTTTCCTTGTTATTTCCGACTAAGCTGGCTACCGCTCAGTCCACCATTTCTTGTTTAAATTCCATCTTTGCTTCTTTTGGTCCGTGTCAATACATAGTTTCTGATAATGCCAAAGCTTTTACCTCCAATCTCTTCCGTAAATTCTGTGCTGATCTGTCCACCTCTCACGTAACTACTTCAGCGTATTATCCTCAACCATCTCTGGCTGAGCGGGTCAATCGTAATCTGAGATCGGTTCTTATTGCCTGTCATCATGCTGATCATTCCAGGGGGGAAACATCCCTGCATTGGTTGGCCTTCGCTTTGAATTCGGCGGTTCATGAATCTCATAAGTTCACTCGAGCTTCGATGATGTTTCTGTTCGTACCCAACACGCCGCTCTCTAACCTTTGGTCTCTTAGTGATATTCTAGCAGAGACAATACGTCCAGATAATATTAGAGATCTTTGGAAGAAGGCTAAGGCCAATCTTAAAGTTTCTCATGAATAGGTTAGGGAAAGATATGATCGTGGACGGAGGCCCACCAATTTAAAAGTAGGAGATCAAGTCATGGTTAAAAAATTGTTCCCGCGGGCAAGCTTGCCCCCAGATTTCATGGGCCGTGCATCATTTTAGATTTCCTAACTCCTGTTGCATTATTAGTGAGCAATCCAGCCACCGAGAGGATCTTTAGATTTCACCTGTCTTAAGTGAAACCTGTGTAATGGTATTGTTAACTTAGCCATCTACGTTGTGGAATAGTGGGAAGGTTATATTTTTTAAGAGCCCTTCTGCCCCAATTTATTTTATTGTTATAGAAATAACTATTTGATGAAAGATCTTCTCCTCTGGTTACTCTGCTGTCCTTTCTCTTGCGGCCATTACCAAGCTCCCGTCTCCTGCTAAACCATACCAGTGGCAAAAAAAATTCCACGCTGCTGGCCCCTCAGCCTCACCAACAAGATCGTACCCTAAAATCATATGTCACCAACAAATTCTGCCGCGGAGATCTTATTGTTTCAGTGTCCCGCAGCCGTTCGGCGCCGTAAATTTTGTGATTACGAAGTTGTCAATACTGTGTGGATTTCAACTTGTTTTGTTTTCCATTGATCAAGAAGTGTGTAAATTCTCTCATAGATGTCACTGCCTAAAAACTATGATCATGCACCCTGGTGCGAAGTGAAGGAACTTTCTTGAAGAAATGTTGTATTCATAAGTTCTGTCTTTACTAAATTTCGTTCTTTCATTTGTGTGTTGGCTATATTAATCCTTTCTTTCCGCCTGTTTTGAATTTAGCAATCCCTAATTTCTGTAATTAATTTCCCACCAATCATATGTGCCATTTCACCGTTCTATAGTTACTATATTTGGAACAAAAATGGCGCTTCGGCTATTAGCGGGTCAGAATGAAAACAATTAACAGCTGTATGAACTGAAGAGATGATAAATTCAACCGGCAATCACAGAAGGAATTTTTTTTTAGAAGGCAGTGCGAAAGAATGACGAGAGCGGATTATTTAAATCGATTATTGAAAAAAAAGTCTTCCATTAGAGAAAGGATTCTTATTTGAGCACTACACCAAGAAAGACGGAATCGCGTAAAGAAACCCAGTAATAATTGGAGATTTTGGTCTACTGTTAGAGATAAGATCAAGTCCACGATAACCCGCCGAACACCAGCTGTAATTGACATATACGTGAGATAAAAGACCAGCTGATAAGAAACGTCAAGTTGGAGCTTCACTACGTCACGGTTGGGCTCGGAACATTTTATTTGCCCGATACTGCATAACATCAAGAGAGCTGAAGTAAACCGAACAGAGTGCAATCTTTAAAGCACGTAATATTCACAACGTTTCGGCGAGCAAGGCAGTTTGAAACAAGACGATATTTAGAGTCTTATAGGCAAATTAAGCGGAACAGAAAACAAATATACTGACCACATTAGCATTACTAAGCAGATTACCATGTATAAATCCACTAATGCCTTGTATTATTCTGTCCTTGATGCAATGAAGGCCATCATGATCTTCTAAGAAGCTGAGGCGAGGACTACTCTGGCTATGGTAACGCTTGACGAGATGAATGATCCAGGAGGATAGTAGTCAGCTGTGATGACGAGATGATTCCTTGTTACTTAAGCCGAACCAGGGAGCAAGACCTACCATCCCATGACGATCAACAGCGAGATGGAAGCCAGACCCAATAAGCAAAGATAAGTCCCCATTTAAGTCGTATCGTAAGTAGAAAACCTTATTCTTTGGATTAATGTATAATATTTGTAGTGACATTTTGTGTGCGTAATTAATATACGTGTGTGTGTTCACAAGGAAATAGGTATTCATCCAAAGTTACCGTAAATTCCAAACATAGGCGTTAAAGTACCAGTGAAATGCCGTTCGTAAGTTTGTCAATATGATAGTGGAGAAGTGATTGATATTGTTCATAATTTGTTGTCAGTGAAATATTAGAGTAATATGAGGAACCTAATATTTATATGCATGATGGTTTTGACTAATAGCAAGCGTAAAGATCGTATTTAGGGAGTATTACAAGGAAATTTGATGGCACAATTTTAAGGTTACAGTGTACTATTTATTTGATACTATGACAGTAATGGTAATGAATATATATATATGTGCAGGTGATAGTACATATGTTGTGTTTTGATGGAATGAGTGCTTCAATTATAAATGCTACGCGATAATGGAAGTGTTAAATAATGAATTTAGTTAGCATATGAGTTGCTAGTGTATTTTGATGGTGATAGTTACTGTTATTTAAGGTGTCGGTCATAGTATTTCTTCGAGAAATGGTAGTATGTGTGGGTTGCACATGCTAAGGTGTCGGTAGTGAAATGTACTGTTTCTGATTGCTATTTTATTCCCTAATATATATATGATACGGTTTAGGATACGATCTTAATGCCATCAGTAAAGAATTAATTGAATAAGTAGGATCTTCGAAGAGCCAAGAGATCACTTACATAAACATTTAGACCTTCACTGACATAATTACGACTGTTTTCATATATATTCTCACTTACGGCAAGTCAGCTTACGATTTATTTATTTTCTTTTGGAGCAATATTAGTCATCACTGGTAACTTAGACTTTCATATGTGGATTTTAGATGAGGATAGAGTCTTCCTATGTGTCAGTTTTTCCACACATGGTATTTCGTTGGAATAGTAATCGTAATGTACTTGGAAATGTTATGGTAAGTCATATACGCACTTTAGCTGGAATTTAACCATGAATTAAAGGAATAATTGAATAATTTAGCAATGTAATCCTTACGATGGAAATAATTTGAAAATGCTTACGACTTAAAGTGGACTTAGTTTTGCTTATATGGAGGCTAATTGATACAAAATATGAAACATTGAACAAGTTGAAACTTCGAATAGAGTAAATACCTAAGGATCAGACAGTAATCTTTTCACACGATTTTTCTATTGTGCGTGGACATTGAGATGAACTGTTTTCAACTGAGTGATATACATTTCTGTAATTGTATGTGAATTTAATTCAGGCAATTGAATCTTGATGATTTCGAGAAGCAACTTAGTATAATATTCAGAGATTCCAGATCTTAATTAATTAATTAATTAATTGAGTCATTAATTATTGGCCAATGTCTTTGCGTTTTCCTCATTTTCCAATTGAACTTTAATTTGAATTGTATATAGTAGGAAGATAGTTTATTTTACTTAGAGCTTTCGGATGCATCCAAATAATTCTTTCACTACAAACATTATAATAATTATAATTATTGCAATTGTCCAACTTTTTCAATTATGTTGAGTAATTTTACTTATTATGTAATTTAATTATTTTTCTTTTCATTTCAATCCCTTGGAAACTACTTAGTTAGAATACAATTTTTCGATAGGCTAAGATTATGAGTCAGATGAATAAGGCCTAAGTTCATTTATTTATTTATTTATCAGAGGTTTTCCCAAACCTATTTCTTCAAGACAACATCAATATATTATTGAGAAACTGATTGAATAGGAAACCTGCTATACTGTATAAAAGATTTTCAAGGTAATCAACGTTTATTCCAATTCATCCATAAATCAATTTATGAATAAAAGCTGAGTAGAGTAATATTGAATTCTTTCAATGTCTGCTTAGAATAAGTACTAGATATAAGTTTGGAATGATTAATTTTCATTGCGATCATGATGATATCATGTAGGGTGTTCTTGGCAAGCCACGATAATCTGATTTTTGCGATAAATTTTGGTATCAAAAATATACGGTAACCGACTAATAGCGTGTTGAAGACGTTCATCTACGTAGGTTGGTATTTACCGTAGGCCGTCGGTGTTCTTTCTCACGCGGAACTCACAACCCAAGAATTTTCGGCAGATGAAAGTATTATCAAGAGCTAGTCTGGAAACTCGTGTAGTCAACCTGGACGCGGGATGGTGCATGTAGTTAATTGGCTGCCCAACTGCGGGGCAATTCTAGAGAAAGACACCGTGGCAGTAAAGGGTCGCCAAAACTTGTAGTTAAATTGGTGCCATGCGAAATGAGGTAAAGGTGTACACGAATGGTCGCCAATTGTAGTTAAATTGTCGCCCATACGCGTAGCAAATAGAGAAAGACACCGTGGGAGTAATCTGTGGCAAATATAGAGGGACACTGTGGAGCAGAATGTTGCTAAAACATGTAGTAATTGATGCCGCAATAGTGGAATAATTCAAGAGAAAAACACCGTGGGAGAGAGATGTTGGTTATCAAACCATATTCATATGAAGCTACGTCATATTCAGAATGAAGAGAAAGATATTAAGGTCAAGAAATGGAGTTGTTGAGTATTGTAGAATTACACAAACATGTGGCAATTTCAAATTTTAAGAGCCTTGATAAGAAGGAAAGGTATATTTTAGGAGTTGATTCACAGAAGATTTTGAATGTAGGGACCAGATGATGGAGTGAAAATGGAGGTATCATGCAAAATTTAGTCATATCTGATAAAAAAAATTGTCGTTTGACCAGATATTATATTGGGATCGAAGAAAGCACAGCAGAACAATGGACTGTGAAATTGAATAGATGCCCAATAATAATAATAATCAGAAGTAAAAGGGGAGAGAAACGGATGGATGAGAGGAAGAAAATATTTCAGGATGGCTGGAAATAATCGAATTTCTGTCCAGAGGAAGCTGAAGTAGAATATGAGGACTTTATAATTGTAAATATAAAACATTGTAAATGGATATAAGGGATGTTACTAACATGTTGGTCACCATTTATTATGAAATAACTGAAATATAGGAAGTAGATGATAAGTTGAGTTATTTGAATTTTTTTTTAATTATTTAGGCCAGAATTAGGATTTGGAATCTTAGTCATTAAGGTAAATGTTTCATATTTTGTGGAGTAATTGGGTCATCCTCGTAAGCAAAGCCTAGTCAGAGTGGTTAAGCCTATATTTAAGCATTGTATCAGTACAGTTGAGTGAGTAAGGATAAGAATATTTGTGAATATTGAACTATAGTGGAATTAGGGCAGAATTAGAGTATTTTCTGAAATAATAGAGAATTCGGAGATAATACGTAAAAGTAAAGATGTCAACATTGAGTCAATTAAAAGCACAATTTGAAGAGTACCAGAGAGTACAGGAGGAGAAGCAAGAAAAATACCAGAAAGAGCAGAAAGAAGAGCGACAGGGAATGTTGCAAGCCATAAAGCAAATGATGGAAGAAAACCGAAAGCGCGATAAGGAAGAACAGGAAGAGAAGGAGAGAAAACAGAAGGAGGAACAGGAAGAAAAGGAGAAGAGACAGGAAGAGAAGGAGAGAAAACAGAAGGAAGAACAGGAAGAGAAGTAGAGGAAGCAAGAAGAAAAACATAAACAAATGATAGAAGAAATTATTAATAAACAGGAAGAAAAGGAGAAGAGGCAGGAAGAGAAGGAGAGAAAACAGAAGGAAGAACAGGAAGAGAAGGAGAGAAAACAGAAGGAAGAACAGGAAGAGAAGGAGAGGAAGCAAGAAGAGAAACAGAAGCAAATGATGGAAGAAATTATTAGTAAACAGGAAGAGAAGCAGAGGCAAATGATGGAGGAGATGAAGCAAGAAATGAAGCAGGAGATGAAGGAAGAGATGAAGAAAGGTCATCAAGAACAGAAGGAAGAATTGATCAAATATCGGAGGAAGATGGAAGAGGTAACTAGGGAGCAAGAAGAAAGACGCGAAATAATAATGACGGAAATGAAAGAAGAGATCTTAAAAATAGGATCAGAAATGGGCAAGATCAAGAGCCACATGGAGGAATGGAAAGCAGAGATTAGTGGAAAAGTGGAAGAGAAAAATCAGAAAATACAAGATGAAATAAATGACATCAAGAAAGAGATGATAGGGAACAATAACTATTTACAATCTCTGAAGGAGAATGAGATAAAGAGCCTGACGGACAACGTGGAGAAATTGCATATAGATTCCCAAGAGAAATGGAAACAATGTGAGGAGAAGATTGGGGAATTAAGCAGCGAAATACAGACAACGAATGCTGATTTGGAAAGGAAATACGAACAAGCTGCCGATCAGATCGGAAATAAAATAGCGGAAATAAAAGACGAGATCGAGCACAACAAAGAAGAGCTAAATCAGAGAATAAGTAAATCTGAGGAAGGATTTCGGCTGATACAAGCTCAAATACAAGAGATCAGGGATGAAGAACATGGAAGGACCGTTCCATCATCCAATGACGAAGGTCGTAAGAATGTGGAATTTCAGATGAATGAGAGGGAAAATGCAGGTATACCGGTTACACGTTCGAATCATAGTATTGCGGAAAGGAATACAGAGAATGGAAGTAGTGGGAGCCCTACTATAATAAATGTAATAAAGACATTCGACGATAGGCCCAAACATTTTAATAACACCACGAGTATGTCACCGAAACGTTTCCTTCGGGAAATGGATGATTATTTCAGAGAGCATGGTATCCCAGAAGAGAAAAAACTAAAAATAGTAGAAAAACACTTGGACGCAAATCCTAGTTTGTGGTTCCAAGCATTCAAATATACTTTCCACGAGTACAGCGATTTTAAAACAGCATTCTTGCAACGCTTCTGGAATCCAGACATTCAACACAACTTACGCTTAGAACTCTATTCTCGTAAATATGCTTCAAATGGTCAAACAGGGTTCAGCGATTTCTTTGCCCACCAATTTTATCGTTTCCAGGACCTGGATTCACCACCCAGCGAACTCGAAGCAATTAAGACTATACAACGTCAATTTTCGTTAGACGTTCAACGGTTACTAGCTACTGCTAACCCGGTAACGGCTGTACAAATGGAGACAACACTAAGACAGATTGACATGACTACGGTACCACATCCTCACAGGATAGCTAGGAATGGTTACAGTGAAGAAACTGTTAACATACTTACGCAAGATGACACAAGTAGAAATACCCTAGAAGAACACAGAAACATAAATAGAAAAAGACAATGGGGCAATCCAGAAAATGGAAGAAAGGAGGAAGGAAAATGTCATTGCAGGAGAGGAACCTATGGTCAAGGGACATATATGGGAAATAGAAGGTATAAGCCCAATATGCGACCGAGGAACCAGTATCGAGATGGCAGAGGAAGAAATAATTTCAGAGAGAGACCCCGATATGAAAGAAGGAATGTTAGGGATACTCAAGAAAAGCAAAGTTACAACCGAAGATACATCCAAGAACTGAATGAGGCCCGAAATGATAAAATTAAATGGGAAAAGGCTATCAGAGATCAGGACGTAAATACTGACGTGGAAGGAGCTGAGAGTCTTGAATTACAAAGATTCAAGAAGCGAAGACAAGAAGAACAGGCACTCAATCCCAACACAAAAGAATTTGAATATAGGGGAGAGAGTGAAAGGCCAACAAGCAAAAAAAAAACGCCGATTTCGAATTAGAAGGTGAAATTGAAAATGTAGAAAACGCGGGGAATTTCAAAATTAATAGTTATTTTGTAACGCAGGTAGATTCGTGGGAGATTGATTCTGAAGAATTGGTTAAGGACTTAACACAGCATCACATCCAGAAAAGATATAATTTACCTATTATAGTCGCAAGAATAGGAGAGCTTAAAGTACATTGCCTTGTGGATTCTGGAGCCAGTATTAGTGTGTTATCCAAAGAGCTTTTCCAAGACATGAATAAGAGAATGAAACTGCTTACGATCCCAGTGTCAAAAATTAAGATACGGGGTATTGTACCTGACAAGACAGTGGAGTGTGATATACAAACATATCTGGAGATTAATATAGGAAACAGAAATTTTGAACACCCATTCGTAGTCATGAACCGAATCAAGTATAACGTCATACTAGGAATAGATTTTATGACAGCCACAGGAATGACCATTGACATGGAGAAACAAGAGATAAGATTTCCTATTTGCGATGGGAATACCGAAGAAAAACAGGAAAGAATTAAGATCAATAAGGACGACGGTGTAGTCAATAATGTGAAAGTCGAGGAAGAAGGAGAGGACTTACACTCAGAAAGGGATTCGAAATTGCAAATAGAAGGGAATGAAATATCAATACCATGTGAGAATATGCTAGAAATTATTGAGAAGGTCATGATTACAGTGGAAGAAGAAAATACACCAAACATCTCAGAGGCGGTTGCAAATGCTAAAATTTCACCACTCGAAAAATCCAGACTTCACGGAATCTTGCAGGAATATTCAGATTTATTCAGGAACAAGCCAGGACAGATTCCTAATTTTAGATATAAGTTGTCGGTAAATGATTGGACACCTTTTAAAGGAAAATTGTATGGGGTACCAGAAAAATATTTCTCAGAAGTAAAGGAAATTATAAAAGGCATGGAGGATGATGGAATTATCATGAAAACATCTAGTCCATATTTGAACCCGTTAGTAATAGTTGTGAAAAGCAACGGGAAACTGAGAATTTGCCTAGATGCGAGATCCTTAAATACCCGATTAATTCCTGAATATAATACTGTACCGAAGATTAAGGACATTGTACAAAAATTCCGAGACATGAGGTATTTTTCGACGATGGACTTCACGTCTTCCTACCATCATATTGTCCTTGAAGAAAAATCTCGACTGCTAACGGGATTCATGTTTGACAGTCAGACTTATTGCTACTGTCGATTGCCTTTCGGACTGAAAAATAGTTGTGCCGTTTTGGTGAGAGCCCTGGATAGGAACTTAACTCCAGAGGTGAAGGAATTTCTAACTTGTTATGTAGACGACCTCATCTTGGCAACCAAGACATTCGAGGATCATTGTGATAAGCTAGAGAAGTTATTTCAAAATCTAAGGACAGCTGGATTCAAAATCAACATAGCCAAGTCCAAGTTCTGTCAGGAAGAAGTATTATTTGTCGGTCACATGATAGATGGCACAGGGGTACGACCAAACCCAGTAAAAATCCAGGCGATATGCGACTTTCCTCGACCAAAACGCATTAAACATGTACGACAATTCCTCGGAATGGCCCAGTTCTTTTCTAACCACTGTAAAGGTTACACTCAGACTGCAGCACCTCTACAGGATCTTTTGAAAACAAATAACAGATGGAAGTGGGATGAAAAAGCAGAAAGGGCATTCCAAGAATTAAAAACTTTGCTGACCAAAAGTATAAAGCTAGGCTATCCTAATTACGAAAAGGAATTTATTATTCAGTCAGATGCCTCAAATGTCGGTATAGGCGCATGTTTATACCAAGAGGAAGAGGGAACACCCCCTAAAAGAATATATTTAGCTTTCACCAGTCGAAAGTTGAGGAGTCATGAAATTCATTACACCACCACAGAACAAGAGCTACTAGCAATAGTCTATGCTTTACAGCAGTGGAAGAAAACTATCTATGGATATCCGATAACTGTCAGGTCTGATCACAAAGCGTTGACTTTCGGACTTAAAGCAGCAATGACAAACGAAAGAATAACAAGATGGATGTTGTTCACTCAACAGTTCCAAATAAAGATAGAATACTGCAGTGGAAAGGAAAATATCCTAGCCGATGCTTTGAGTCGAAATCCCATGGACAACATGGAGGAAGTCCATAAAATAGAGCTAATTCCGGAAGATGAGGATATTCTAGAAAAATTACGGAATATTGTACAGTTGCAACGTCAGGATGAGAAGTTGAAGAATATCATAGATAAGTTAGAAAGTAGAGATTGTGATTCTGAGGCAAGGTCGAAAATATCAAGAGTATACAGCATCAAACAGGGTATGCTCATGGCTAAAACAGGTAAAGATCAAGAGAAAGTACGCATTGTATTACCTTCAGTATTATATAGAGAAGTGATCTGGCACGTACATCGGATCACAGGACATGGCGGTATGGAGAAAGTAACTCAAGTCATCTTAGAAAAATTCACTTGGAAAGGAAATAGAAGAACTATAAGGAGTATTGTAAGAACTTGTGATATTTGCCAGAAAGTAAAACAAGGTAATTGTCTGATAAGGCATGAACCAAGGGCCATAATACCACACAAAGCCAGAGAGCTATATGCTATCGACATATTTGGCAAGCTTCCTACCGCTAAGAAAGGAAATAAATTCATCGTGGTAGTTATGGACGTTTTCTCAAAGTATGTATCACTTCAACCAATACAGCGTGCTAATTCGAAACAAGTAATACGACGTCTAGTTAAACATATTTTGCCTAACATGGGAAAACCCGAGAGACTGTTGTCCGACAGAGGAACTCAGTTTACGTCACTTAAATTTAAAGAGGCTATGGAAGAGATGGGAATTAAACATGTTCTATGTTCAATAAGACATCCAGCATCCAACCCAGTCGAAAGATATATGAAAGAAATAGCCAAATTTTGCCGGATATACTGTTCCAAGCAACACTGGAAGTGGATAGATGTCCTTGAGAAAATTGAAGAAAGTATTAATAACACTGTCCACGAATCCAGCGGCCAAATTCCAAAGGTTATTCATTACAACATTAAACCTGAGAGACCATGGGACAAAATAATCCAGTTACCTACCGAACCAAGCTTAGACCAAGATAAGCTGGACCAACTAGTTCGAGAGAGTTTATATAAACAATCCCAAAGGAGACTGAGGAGGATACAACACAAGAAGTTCCATCCTGAATTGAGGAAAGGCGACCTTATATTAGTAAAGAAGCCAGCAATCTCGAACGTATCCACTAAAATATTTGCAAAGTTCATACATTTATTCGATGGACCATTTGTTATACATCGGTCATTTGGAAACAACGCTTATGAAGTTCACGATCTGAATGGTAGAAGTAAAGGAATACACAATGCGGCAAATATTAAGTTATATTACAAGGAACAAAGGAATTAGGATCCATCAAATGACGTAGTTAAATAAGGAATGAGAAGTGGAATGGCTTATGAGAAGAACGAACTAATCCAATTAAAAAAAAAAACTTACAGTAATGCTCTCAAAATTTTAACTATGAACAGTGAAAAGTCCCATTATGATCTTAGAAATATATAGGATAAATATATAGCAAGCCATATATTTAAGTCAACGTGGGAGGAGTAAATGTGCCATTTCACCGTTCTATAGTTACTATATTTGCAACAAAAATGGCGCTTCGGCTATTAGCGGGTCAGAATAAAAACAATTAACAGCTGTATGAACTGAAGAGATGATAAATTCAACCGGCAATCACAGAAGGAATTTTTTTTTAGAAGGCAGTGCGAAAGAATGACGAGAGCGGATTATTTAAATCGATTATTGAAAAAAAAGTCTTCCATTAGAGAAAGGATTCTTATTTGAGCACTACACCAAGAAAGATGGAATCGCGTAAAGAAACCCAGTAATAATTGGAGATTTTGGTCTACTGTTAGAGATAAGATCAAGTCCACGATAACCCGCCGAACACCAGCTGTAATTGACATATACGTGAGATAAAAGACCAGCTGATAAGAAACGTCAAGTTGGAGCTTCACTACGTCACGGTTGGGCTCGGAACATTTTATTTGCCCGATACTGCATAACATCAAGAGAGCTGAAGTAAACCGAACAGAGTGCAATCTTTAAAGCACGTAATATTCACAACGTTTCGGCGAGCAAGGCAGTTTGAAACAAGACGATATTTAGAGTCTTATAGGCAAATTAAGCGGAACAGAAAACAAATATACTGACCACATTAGCATTACTAAGCAGATTACCATGTATAAATCCACTAATGCCTTGTATTATTCTGTCCTTGATGCAATGAAGGCCATCATGATCTTCTAAGAAGCTGAGGCGAGGACTACTCTGGCTATGGTAACGCTTGACGAGATGAATGATCCAGGAGGATAGTAGTCAGCTGTGATGACGAGATGATTCCTTGTTACTTAAGCCGAACCAGGGAGCAAGACCTACCATCCCATGACGATCAACAGCGAGATGGAAGCCAGATCCAATAAGCAAAGATAAGTCCCCATTTAAGTCGTATCGTAAGTAGAAAACCTTATTCTTTGGATTAATGTATAATATTTGTAGTGACATTTTGTGTGCGTAATTAATATACGTGTGTGTGTTCACAAGGAAATAGGTATTCATCCAAAGTTACCGTAAATTCCAAACATAGGCGTTAAAGTACCAGTGAAATGCCGTTCGTAAGTTTGTCAATATGATAGTGGAGAAGTGATTGATATTGTTCATAATTTGTTGTCAGTGAAATATTAGAGTAATATGAGGAACCTAATATTTATATGCATGATGGTTTTGACTAATAGCAAGCGTAAAGATCGTATTTAGGGAGTATTACAAGGAAATTTGATGGCACAATTTTAAGGTTACAGTGTACTATTTATTTGATACTATGACAGTAATGGTAATGAATATATATATATGTGCAGGTGATAGTACATATGTTGTGTTTTGATGGAATGAGTGCTTCAATTATAAATGCTACGCGATAATGGAAGTGTTAAATAATGAATTTAGTTAGCATATGAGTTGCTAGTGTATTTTGATGGTGATAGTTACTGTTATTTAAGGTGTCGGTCATAGTATTTCTTCGAGAAATGGTAGTATGTGTGGGTTGCACATGCTAAGGTGTCGGTAGTGAAATGTACTGTTTCTGATTGCTATTTTATTCCCTAATATATATATGATACGGTTTAGGATACGATCTTAATGCCATCAGTAAAGAATTAATTGAATAAGTAGGATCTTCGAAGAGCCAAGAGATCACTTACATAAACATTTAGACCTTCACTGACATAATTACGACTGTTTTCATATATATTCTCACTTACGGCAAGTCAGCTTACGATTTATTTATTTTCTTTTGGAGCAATATTAGTCATCACTGGTAACTTAGACTTTCATATGTGGATTTTAGATGAGGATAGAGTCTTCCTATGTGTCAGTTTTTCCACACATGGTATTTCGTTGGAATAGTAATCGTAATGTACTTGGAAATGTTATGGTAAGTCATATACGCACTTTAGCTGGAATTTAACCATGAATTAAAGGAATAATTGAATAATTTAGCAATGTAATCCTTACGATGGAAATAATTTGAAAATGCTTACGACTTAAAGTGGACTTAGTTTTGCTTATATGGAGGCTAATTGATACAAAATATGAAACATTGAACAAGTTGAAACTTCGAATAGAGTAAATACCTAAGGATCAGACAGTAATCTTTTCACACGATTTTTCTATTGTGCGTGGACATTGAGATGAACTGTTTTCAACTGAGTGATATACATTTCTGTAATTGTATGTGAATTTAATTCAGGCAATTGAATCTTGATGATTTCGAGAAGCAACTTAGTATAATATTCAGAGATTCCAGATCTTAATTAATTAATTAATTAATTGAGTCATTAATTATTGGCCAATGTCTTTGCGTTTTCCTCATTTTCCAATTGAACTTTAATTTGAATTGTATATAGTAGGAAGATAGTTTATTTTACTTAGAGCTTTCGGATGCATCCAAATAATTCTTTCACTACAAACATTATAATAATTATAATTATTGCAATTGTCCAACTTTTTCAATTATGTTGAGTAATTTTACTTATTATGTAATTTAATTATTTTTCTTTTCATTTCAATCCCTTGGAAACTACTTAGTTAGAATACAATTTTTCGATAGGCTAAGATTATGAGTCAGATGAATAAGGCCTAAGTTCATTTATTTATTTATTTATCAGAGGTTTTCCCAAACCTATTTCTTCAAGACAACATCAATATATTATTGAGAAACTGATTGAATAGGAAACCTGCTATACTGTATAAAAGATTTTCAAGGTAATCAACGTTTATTCCAATTCATCCATAAATCAATTTATGAATAAAAGCTGAGTAGAGTAATATTGAATTCTTTCAATGTCTGCTTAGAATAAGTACTAGATATAAGTTTGGAATGATTAATTTTCATTGCGATCATGATGATATCATGTAGGGTGTTCTTGGCAAGCCACGATAATCTGATTTTTGCGATAAATTTTGGTATCAAAAATATACGGTAACCGACTAATAGCGTGTTGAAGACGTTCATCTACGTAGGTTGGTATTTACCGTAGGCCGTCGGTGTTCTTTCTCACGCGGAACTCACAACCCAAGAATTTTCGGCAGATGAAAGTATTATCAAGAGCTAGTCTGGAAACTCGTGTAGTCAACCTGGACGCGGGATGGTGCACATAGGTTTCTTCTTCAATTTTGTGTGTAACTGTGTAATGTAGCCAATAAAAGCCTGTGGGTGTGTCTTAATTATTCATTAAATTGTCTCGAAACTTCCCCGAGGGTATTAAAACTGCTGATTTTCTTCTCTGTCAGCCAATTCATCAACATCTTACTTAGTGTACGGACACGTAGCAGTGGGCGGGTAGCGCCTCTTCCTTCCGGCAGCAGCTCTTCAAAAAGTTAATGGCCGTTTAACATATTTATTTCTTGCTAGCTCAGCAGTTTAACCAGCGGGTAAGGTCCGAAAGCTTTACTCTGTAACCCATCTTTCTAGCATGTAATTTTCCGTCGTTTTGGTAAAACTTCACATATCTTTCACTGTAATTTGGGGATAGAGAGTGATTTACCATCTCGAGCTCCCCTTCACATTGGTTTGAGGTGACTACGTTTTATAACTGTTTTCTTCCCTTCTGTAATGTATTAAATTTTCTTATATGAGTCACCGCCATAGCTTTGGAATAGCCCCTGTTTCATCGGCCTAGTGCCTCTTAGGTGTTAAGAATTTATGTGTAGGAGTGCAAGTACACGCCTCCATTCATTTTTGTATTTTGGGCCATTTACTTAACCTGTTCTTTTTCTACTAAGGCCCAGTAGGTGGGGTACGAGATACCCCCGTTTCGTGCCTTGAGGGCAGTTTAGTGTAAAATCTGGTATGGCCTTGTAATAGGCGTGAAAAATTGAGAGCGGGCCAACTCTTTTATATGTGGTAAAAGTGCCTCTAGGAGGCCTGATATGGTTTTTGGAGCTAATGCTCTTTGAACAAATGTGTGCCTTGGTAAAGTTGGGCTAGTAGCTCGATGATTGTAAAAATTGGGGCTCGAAGCCCAGAACTTGTAAAGACCCCTAAATTTGTGCTTTCGTGCTCTTGTTTATAAAATTATACCTTGTACCTGATCTTTCATTGTTATTTCACCTATTAAAAATTTGTTAAATCTTGTTGTGTATTGAAAATATAATCTTCGGTTAAATTTTAAGTTTAGTTTCATATTGCGGATAGACCCATTCCAGCCCGCACCTTCTTTCACCTCTGCATTCCACGGGTAACCCCGTAATAGGCACTAACTCGTTCACAAACGGCATGCAAGCATCAAATATCCAGGAGAAGAAAAACAATATAATCCAAGTAACAGCCACGAGGAAATAATTCTGGCTCAAATAAATTAAATATCGCTACCAGCAGAGCCTCAGTAAATCAGATTTAATTAACACAAGACCAGAGGAAAAATCCAACCACACAAGGAAAATTCTCATCCCAATCGGTGAATGTCAAATGTCAGAATAATAAGACCACACTCAAATGTCAGACTCAACACTGCACACGCCCCCAAACAGTTTACGCTCGGTTACATCGGAACGGGTCACGTGACACCCACATACCAACAAGATGGCTACCCAAGCAAACCGAGAAGTCCATTACAAAAGTTTTCACCTTACTTCCTTTATCCCAAAAATGGT
This sequence comes from Anabrus simplex, assembly GCF_040414725.1. Taxonomy (NCBI): domain Eukaryota; kingdom Metazoa; phylum Arthropoda; class Insecta; order Orthoptera; family Tettigoniidae; genus Anabrus; species Anabrus simplex. Next base: position 684,128 of record NC_090267.1, read on the forward strand.
GGTTGCGAAATATACAAGACTAGCAAATGTACCCGTGCTTCGCTACGGTATTCTACATTGTATACGGATATCGACGTAAATACTGTGCGTGCAGTAAATGTGATTGTTTTAAAAAAGCATGTCTCTTAGCCTTATCCGAGAAATAGCATGGGGAGGTCCCCATACGTTGTTTCCAATGTAAAGTGAGGGTTGCGGAGCTGTGATGATAAGGGCAGGCTCACTTACCTACTGCCATTCACAATCGAGTTGGCAAGTTTACATTATAATTGTAGGCCCCATTGCCTACTGCGCGGTCACAATCGATTTGGGGAGTTTTAGTTACAATGGCAGACCCATTTCCTACTTTCAGACAGATTACAGTTGAGGAGTTTTTATCATAATAGCAGGCAACATCCCTACCACCAGTCGAAATTGAGTTGTGCAGTTATCATTATAATGACAGGCCCTTTTTATTGCTTCCACCCAGCTTACTGCTAGTCACACAGAATTAGTGAGTTTCCATGAAAATAGCAGGCCACTATGCATAATGCTAATCAAATTTTAGATTGAACATTTGTTTATAATGGCGGGCACCCTGGCCTAGAGCCAAACACAATAGGGTAGGGGACTTTCGAACAAAACTGCATGATCCCTTGCCTTCTGCAAGACAAATCGAGAAGTGAATTATTCATTAAAATGGTAGGCCCTCCTTACTAATGCTAGTTACACAGGAGTTGGAGAAGGACCCCATTCCTACTGCCAGCAGTCATAGTCGGTGTAGGGAGTACTGATTACAACAGCAGATACACCCTTTCTCAATCGCTACAAATCGACATCAATGAATATATATAGATGGACATACGAAAGTATATGCATGTTTACAATATTGCAGACCTTCATTTACAGATTAACTGCTGCTAAACGGTACGTCATATTGACAAAGGATTGTACCGTAAGGCGCAATATTTAGCGATCTAAATGGCTGGTCCTATGGTATTTTCTCGCATCGCATCTATTCATGGGTCAGATTGAGTCAGAAACGTTGAATAGCTTGAAATTTGTGTAAGATTATCTTACATTGCATTACTTTTCGGATAATTATCTGACATAGCATTTGGCTCACATATGGGTACTGGGAGGTGCAATGTTCGTGTAGAGTTTGATCATACTATCTTTCCTGTAAGTGACAAAGTATGAATTATATAGGTAAAGAGTCCTAATATACTTAAAATCGAGAAATAGAGACGAATCTAACGTATAAGCGATACAGATACGACAAAAAGTCATAAGACCAAGGTTGAAGATCACTCCTAATTCAACGAAGATTGTGCCATCCGTTATGTGATAGGACTTCCCGTTTATCCCACGAAATACCTCGAAACGAAGGTCTGCACCAAAATTAAAATTGCTTCCATATTTCGATATTTTTCGGGGATAAAAAATGAAAAAATGAAAGATCTGTGAAGTTTTTCGTTCGTTACAGGCTGAAACGTATAATTTTGCCAAATTTCAATTTTCTAGCTTGTCTGGCAGATTATGCTGCAATCTGGATTTTGGGTGGGGGTGGGGGGTAAAAATTATGACTCAGGAAATTAAACCAAAAAATATGCAGACGATCATTATTAGCCCTCAAACGGGTATCTGTACGAAAATTTCGCCAAAGTAGTCAATGTACAGTCACACACAGTCGTTACGATTTTATTTATATAGATAGATAAGGAATCTGCTCCACGTACAACACATTTTGGCTACGTCCGCTGGACTTAACCTGCAAAACCAACCGTTCATGATATCTCACTTATTAATCCTCCTGTCGAAAAATTCACATGAGAACAAAAGTTTTAGAAATGGATTTCCATTAAAGATTGTAGATTTCGATTAATTTCGGATGTGCATATTTTGAGGAAGTACAAAATCATGGTTCCGGTTTCGGATAAACCCCCAGTAAATTTAGGTATTCAGAAATAATATTGGCCCTAAAACCTACACAAGGAGAGGTGGATTCTATATATCAAGTTTGGTAGAAATATATTCAATAGTTTTCAAGTTATAAAACCTCATATAATCAAACTGACAAACAAACACCAAAGTTAAGAAATATGCAGATGGTCATTATTACAACTGAAACGAATAACTGTACAGAAATTCCGCCAAAATAGCCAATGTATAGACAGACGGTCGTTGCGATTATATTTATATACATGACAGATAAGCATGGGCACGTTTGAAAGTGCAAACCTTCATTTCGAGATTTACTACTCCTAAACGGTACATCATACCAACAAACGGTTTGCACTCTCAGACGTCCCTTTTATCGCTCTACATGTTTGGTGTTAAAACATTTTCTCGTATCTCACATATTTATGGGTTCGATTGAGTTACGATATTTGAATGGGGTGAAATTTGGGTACATTTTCATCATTTTACATTATTTTTCACATACTTATGTGGAAGTTAGAATCATGAAATTGGGTTCGCATATAGCCATTGGTCGTGTCAATGTGCGTGCCAAATTCTATGACTCTACCTTTCCTATAAGTGTGTCAAACAAAGTAATACACGTGTGAAAAGCACAAATTTTACGAACCATCCAAATATACAGCCAAATCTACCCTATAAGGGAGAAAGAGAGAGAGAGAGAGAGACGACAAAATATCACAGGACCAAAGTTGTAGATCACTCGAAATTGAACGGAGATCGTGCCATCCGTTTTGTGATAGGACTTACCGTTTAGCCGCGAAATACCTTGAAACGGAGGTCTGCACCGTCATTAAATTGCCTATATTTCGATATTATTCGGCATAAAAAGTGAAATATTTAAAGATCTTGGAATTTTTCTGTAGGTTACCGGCTAAAACGTATAAATTTGCTTAATTTCAATTATTCAGTTCGTGTGGCAGATTGTGAGTCAATCTTGATTTTGGGCGAGGGGGGGGGGTAAAATTTAGGACTTCCAGGAAACTATAGCTAAAAAATATGCAGGTGGTCATTATTACCCCTTAAACGGAAAGCCGTACGAAAATTTCGCCAAAATAGTAAATGCACAGATACACGGTCGTTACGATATGATTTATCTAGATAGATAAGGAATCTGCTCCACGTATAACACCTTTTGGGCTATGTCCGCTAGATAGCCTGAAAACCGACCTTTCATGTTATCTCCCTTATTAATCCTCCCGTTGAACAATGCACATGAGAAAAAGAAATTAGAATTTTATTTCCAAACAGTTTGATCGATTTCTAGGCAGGTTGGTCTTGTACTTTATATATTGTGGAAAAGTAAAAATCACCATTTCGGTCCCCTATAAAATCCCAGTCCATTCCGGGAATTTGAAATGGTATAAACCTTAAAACCTACCCTTGGAGGGGTAGATGCTAAATATAAAGTTTGGTTCAAATATCTCAGTAGTTTTCAAGTTGTAAGAAATACGCTTTACGCGCACCCACTCTTGCGTTAAGTCCGGTGGAACTTGTACCGAAAAACGGTCCGTTAATGATATCACCGTTATTAATCCTGGTATGGAAATGATGCATATGAGAAAAAAAGGCTTAGAAATTAATTTCCATTAAGGCAGGCAGATTTCCATTAAGTTTGGTTGTGTATATTTTGAGGGAGTGCAAAATCAAAGTTTCGGTTTCGTATAAATCCCCAATTAGTTCAGGGATTTAAAAATATTTGTCCTAAAACCTACCCAAGGGCAGGTGGATTCTAAATATGAAGTTTGGTGGAAATATATCCAGTAGTTTTCAAGTTATATAAAGACAAACAGACCAACAGACAAACAAACAAAGAAACTAACTAACTAACTAACAGACACCAAGGAAACCTACCCTTGGACAGATGGATGATATATATAAAGTTTGATTCAAATATCTTCAGTAGTTTTCAAGTTTTAAGAAATACGCTTTACACGCACCCGGTCTTGCGTTAAGTCCGCTGGGACTTGTACCGAAAAACGGTCCGTTAATGATACCTCCCTTATTAAATCCTGTTATCGAATTGATGCATATGAGAAAAACATGTTTAGACATTAATTTTCACTAAGGCAGGTAGATTTCTATTAAGTTCGATTGTGTATACTTTGAGGGAGTGCAAAATCACGGTTTCGGTTTCGTAAAAATTCCCACTCGGTTCAGGGATTTAGAAACGATATTTGCGCTAAAACCTACCCAAGGACAGGTGGATTTTAAATATGAAGTTTGGTGGAAATATATCCATTAGTACCGGGCGAGTTGGCCGTGCGCGTAGAGGCGCGCGGCTGTGAGCTTGCATCCGGGAGATAGTAGGTTCGAATCCCACTATCGGCAGCCCTGAAGATGGTTTTCCGTGGTTTCCCATTTTCACATCAGGCAAATGCTGGGGCTGTACCTTAATTAAGGCCACGGCCGCTTCCTTCCAACTCCTAGGCCTTTCCTATCCCATCGTCGCCATAAGACCTATCTGTGTCGGTGCGACGTAAAGCCCCTATAAAAAAATATCCAGTAGTTTTCAAGTTATAGAAGGACAGACAAACAAACAGACACCAAAGCTAAAAATTATGCACATGGTCATTATTACACCTGAAACGGATAACTGTACGGAAATTTCGCCAAAATAATCAATGTACAGACACACGGTCGTTACGATTTTATTTATATAGATAATGACCATGATTGCAACAAGTTAAACAATATCAATTTAAACCACCGAATAGAGATTTATACCATGAACGGGTTCGTAAGCAATTATTGTTAGGAACTCCTACAACATAAATTTACTTAACTTTACTTCATGAAGCATTTACATTATCTCACCATGAAGGTCAAATGGAAATACATATTTACAGTTTCATTGAAACCCCAGTAATAAATCAAACATAACATTGACATGATTATGACCTGTTTTTTAAACATTCCACCAATTCTGAATTACACGAAAATTGAATCAATAATTTCTCACACGGTTATTACGCCAAAACAGTTTCTATTTTTCCTAGATAGTATGCATTAGTAGATCTCGTTGACCAGGTTAGTCCCGTAGACAAGAAGATTCAAATATACTCACAAGGTCGGAGAATACCAAATTCTAGAAAAAAAGAAAAACTAACTTTTCAGGCCTAATCGCTCAGGTGGGCGATTATTCACACTGGATCCAGTCCTAGTATCATCTTCACAGCTCTCCGATGGGTAGTTTTATCACTTAGTATTCAACCATATCGTTGGCCACCAAGCTGCCTTGAGAATAATAATCAGAACTGCACTCATTCATTGTCGAGTTTTACACATGTGACGATCGTCAAGCGAGTCCAAATTGACGTACCCATGTGGCACCACACACACGGCGATCAGGAAGACTAGTACAATGCCACCCCGCTAGGAGGCACAGAATTAGCGGGCAGAGAATAAAGAAATGCATATACGACGGTCCAGCCCACTCAATAGGCCACAAATCACATGAATGCATAAACTGAGCTGCAAAATACTTCATGACTCGCATCTAGTTATTTAAAATCCATTATGCGCCAATCCCTTTTCTCCCTTAGTTGGCGGAAGTTCGGATCTCTCCTCCATTCTCGTCGATGGTTATTGTACGGCCTTCTTCTGTTGTTCCTGTGGGAATATTCCCACTTACGTCCATTTCTTAGTCTGGATACAGGTGATCGGTCCTGCGGTGAACTCTTTCCTTCTGGATTCCTGTTCCACGTTCTTCCCTGGTTGTTTGGGATCCTTTCTTCCTTTCCTGTCGCTGTGATCTGAAATACCTGTTGGTCAGGACTTCTATTGGGTCTGGTAGGTTCCTTAGATGATATATCTAACTGCCTGAGTATCGCCTCCGCTTGTATGGCAGTTTGTACGTTCGACGCAATCATAATTCATTGCATATCAGCTAGCAGTTTTCTGATGATAACCTTTACCAGTTCTGGCTCCGATGGAAGGGCATCTAGTTTCTGAGCTTTCTGAGCTGACTGGAAAAGAAATCAGGGAATCGAGTTGGGGCGATGAAGCGTACTTCCGGGCGTATAACTCGGTTTTGAGGTTATTTGGACGTCTGAATTCCAGTATTTTTCGAGGAATGCCCGTTTGAAGCCCTCGAAATCTTCAAAGGAAAATTTGAACACCGTGAACAAAGTATATACTGAATTCAATCAATCAATCAATACTGATCTGTATTTAGGGCAATCGTCCAGGTGGCAGATTCCCTATCTGTTGTTTACCTAACCTCTTCTCAAATGATTTCAAAGAAAATGCAAATTTATTGAACATCTCCCTGGATAAGTTATTCCAGTCCCTAACTCCCCTTCCTATAAATGAATATTTGACACAATTTGTCCTCTTGAATTCCAACTTTATCTTCATATTGTGATCTTTCCTACTTTTAAAGACGCCACTGAAACTTATTCGTCTACTAATATCAATCCATGCCCTCTCTCCGCTGACAGCTCGGAAAATACCACTTAGTCGAGCAGCTCGTCTCCTTTCTCCCAAGTCTTCCCAGCCCAAACTTTGCAACACTTTTGTAACGTTACTCTTTTGTCGGAAATCACCCGGAACAAATCGAGCTGCTTTTCTTTGGATTTTTTCCAGTTCTTGAATCAGGTAATCCTGGTGAGGGTCCCATACACTGGAACCATACTCTAGTTGGGGGTCTTACCAGAGACTTATATTCCCTGCCCTTTACATCCTTACTACAACCTCTAAACACCTTCATAACCATGTGCAGAGATCTGCACCCTTTATTTAAAATCCCATTTATGTGATTACCCCAATGAAGATCTTTCCTTATATTAACACCTAGATACTTACAATGATCCCCAAAATGAACTTTCATGCCATCAACGCAGTAAATAAAACTGAGAGGACTTTTCCTATTTGTGAAACTCGCAACCTGACTTTTAACCCCGTTTATCAACATACCATTGCCTGCTGTCCATCTCACAACATTATTGAGGTCACGTTGCAGTTGCTCAAAATCTTGTCCAAGTAGCGCTCAGTTACACGTAATTGACGTTCAGGCGGAATCTTGGCGCGTGGGAAATAGTCCTGTAATTCACTGATAAAGCTTTTAGGAGTGATTCCATTGAGATTATTAAATTTCTTTGGTTGGTCCTCGTGAAGCCTGATTATGTTCACGATCTGAGTTTGCCCTGTGGAATTTAGCTGGTTGGAATTATTATTATCATAATTGATAAACGTATTAGTCGTATAGACAGTGTTGACTGTATTGAGTCCTGGATTTACTATGGGAGTTGATGATTTAATCTTCCCGGACATCCGTTTTTCCAATAGGTTTTGTTTTTCAAGAAGCGAAGCTGTAACTAGACTAGTACTCTCGTTCTGTAGTTTGAGCTTTTTCATTTCCTGTACGAGATCTTGGATTCCCCCGGCGAGTTCTCTTCTGCAGCTCTCAGCCTCAGTTTTCGAGTCTCCTTTAGCCTTCTCCATTTCTTGGGTAAGAGTGGTCTTTACGGCCTTGAGGTCTTCGTGATTAGCTTCTAATGCCTCATTAAAATGATCTAGTCGCTCAGTGTTGGTAGTTTGGGCTACTCTGATTTCAGCGATACCTCCTTTTTCTACCTGTTTCACTTTCTTGTGAATTCCATTGAATTTCCTCGCCTATGCAGATTTAGTTGCCGCGAGGACTGCAATATTGTCATCTATTTTACCTTGGAAGTTCTTCTCGACCTCATCCTTGTACTTGTCGAGACCTTGCATAATGTCTTGCTTTACATGTGACAACCTCTCTCTAAATTGGTTTGACATGGCCGACATCGATATAGTGATACTTCCCTGTATTTCTCCCTTCAGATCGGTAAACTTTTGTTTAACCACCACCAGTTCACTCTGAACAGAAGCCTTTTTTCCATTAAACAGTTTTACGTCAGCATGGAGTTTCCCGGTGGTTTCGTCAGTTCGTTTTTGCACTTCCTCTAAGGTGCTAGTAAGTTTCTCTTCCAATCTAGTCTGACCTTCATTAAACTTTTGTTCAAAACTAACTTGGTGTGTTCTAAGTTCTTGTTTCACCCTGGCCTGATTTTCGCTCAATTTCTGCTCTAAACGAGCCTGATTCTCACTCAGTTCTTGTTTCAATCTAGCTTGTAGGCTCGCAATAGTCTCCTGGTTCCTGCGGTCTAATGCCGCTAAAAACGCTGAAACTCTTCCATGTCAAAGCATTTATCACGTAAGCGGCGGTTCTAACAATAAGGGAAGTAACGAGTGGAATGCAGATTTTCGGAGATCCAGTTCATCAGAAAAATATGAGCAAAGTTTTCAACCGTAGGAGAAGATTAAATTTAACACAATTATCAACTGTCTACCTAAATTAAAACAAGCGTAAAATATCACCTACAAATGTAAATTTCCTACTTCACATCAAGATTTTATTTAATCAACAACAACACAACCCTACTCTAACCTTAATATAGACGCTATGTTAGCCACGAAAATTTGGGCAAATAAATGTCATGACATCAACCTTTAAAACTAAATTGTCGCCGCATCTAGTTCATGTTAGAAAACACTAACAAGTAGCCCTTAATTCGAGCTTTCGAGCCCCACGAATTGGGAAAAGCCGATTCTTACATGCCCCCTTTATTCCCGGTCGGCTCAGCCGGAGAGCGAGAGTGTCAGACGTGGACCGTTCGCTGTCAGGCTTTGCTTATTTTAAAAGGGCAGGTAAGACTTAAGGACTGACGACAATTGAAAAAACATTTAAAACAATAGGTTTGACATTCATTACTACTAGCACTTAATATAACACAAAATAACAAAATTTTGCGAATCAGTCTTGATGATTTTGATTCAGATTCATCCCTAGAAGTTGGCTGGTACACTAGACGGTCATTCTTCAGCCATACCGAAGCTTGCGTTTTACTGTAATATAAAATAAATTACCATTAGCCCACATATGGCTTGAATAAACATGTAAATTATTGTGGGAGAACCTCCTCCTAGCACTGGTTGGATTATCAGGAAATTAGAAAATTAACAACAGTATTTTATTCCATGTCTCATAAATTATACGAGGCTGTCGCGATAGTGTCTACCTTTACACAGAAATTATTTTTATACATTCTAATTCAATGAAGAAAGTTAATTAATTAATAATGGCGTCATTAAATTTTGCAAATATTATCATAAATATTACATCATTGTCTTTCTTATTCGTGGATAAAATAATTAATATTATTTCATTTTCTGGTGTGAATTCAGCTGGACTATACTCTTGAAAGTATTCCTATTACGTAATTTTACTGAATCATGTCTATTCAAGATCTAACCAAAATTAATTACATACACAAGAATTATTATTTCCACGAAAATCCTTTTAAACTGCTTTGAATAATGAATCACATTAATTAATTCATGTTACTTGACGCCTTGAAATGAACTTTACAACATTTACAATTTTGTATTTTGCTTATACGATTTTGAAATAACACGCACTTATTCATTTTTGGCTGGTACCTTAACACCAACTTTACGTAAAATTCAAATAAAATGTACTAAAGGTGTTAGTCATCTCAGAATAAGTCATCACAAACAACGCTGGAATAACCTGGGCCCAACATGATGAACACGTGGCCAGGTCAGAACCACATTTCATTAAATCACTGAAAAATTCTCCCAACTACTGCACTCATTCCACTATCACGCAAATGATACACGATTATTGCTTACATATTTTACAGTCAGATTCTGGAATTTGAATATTGAGTTTGGATTTTTATACTCCTATCTCTGGTGCGCAGATAACGGTATCAGATAAATAGTATTGCTTTATTGACTGAACTAAACAGGCTTTTCGCCCCATGCAAGTTCACATAGGTGAAAGCCTAACCTAAGAAACCAAACAAAAATTATACATCTTGCACCAATTACGTAACGTATAGATATGCTACGTCCGGCCTTATCCCTACTCTACTTTGCTTGGGTCTGCAGTCTGGCGATAAATTACCCAACAAAACCCAGCACGATCAAGCCTCTCTCTGAGTGCACTTGCTTACTCAGGGTAATCTTCCTACGATTAAAATTCTTTTGCACATTACACTCACATACCATCTTCATTACACTTGTTCATTCTGCTGAACTATGTCTACCTCACCTTCTGTTCTGCTTAATGCCGCAACCCCTCGCCCACTTACGCAGTAAGGGAGAAGTAACACACACTGCATAATTCACATTCTCCTCCAATTCACCAGATCTCAAGGTTTCTCAATACTACTACATCGCCTTTAATTTCACTATACTTCAGTGTAAATATGATCAGTTCACCTACTATCTCCCGATGCCATTCAGTTACAACAACTACAAAAAACGCGCTGCATATACACACCTTCGTCTCTCCAATCGATTCACTCTTGAAATCAATACTTACAACTTCATACATCACCGTTAATTCCACTGTATTGAACCCATAATTCTATGATGAGAAAATTATTTTTTATTTTTCTCAATATTTATTTCAAATAACAAGCTACTTTTATTTTTGAGAGCAGCCATGTTGCACTTCCAGAGCCTCGTTGTCGCGTGGGAACGAACTCACCCGCGGCAAGCTCGTGAAATACCGTGACACCTCGGTAGACTTCGAGTATTCAACAATATTGATTTTGGCAGCACAGTAAATACAGAAATAAATAATCTAAATTATTCTTAAACACTACGTGAATACAGAACCCCCAGGTTAAATATAAATGCAGTTAAGCCTAAGTACAAATCAGCGTCAGATCCGACGACTAGCTCCACGTGCCAAGGTCAATGGATGAAGAAAACCCACGAAACGCCCGGGCAGAAATAATTTATTTCACCTGTTGCGAGTGTGGTTAAATGATGAGAGTAACATGTAAATAAATCGCAAGTCTGTCTGGAATTCTGGAACAAGCTTCATGAAAATCGGTCTATTGGACGCGAAATTAGCAGATTACATAATCACGCTTAGTGGTGTGAGTAGCGTCACCTCCTAAGACTATAAAAGATACCCCCCTCTGCATATTTCTCAGTGTCGGTCTGGTTTCTGAAGCAGTGGAAGCTTACGCCCGTCATCGGCGGAAAATTGCATAAGATTGATCTCCAAATAACTTAGTACATGTTCGTGGCTATGGTCCACATCTACTGTTAGAAAGGGAAGGTGATAGAAAATTTTCTGAACTTTCGCCGACAAAACTGTGAAAGAATAGGCGTCTGTTTAAATACATAGCAGATTTTATTGTATCACCTTGTGTGTGTTGGAAAGTGTTAAGGGAGTTAGGAAGCTAGTCAGAGTAGTTCTGATTTCGTTATCTGTGGGACACCTGTTGTATTAGGGTGAATGAGAGCTGAGTCTGGGGAGAAGGGAGACAGTTGCAGTCGACTGCAGAACGAAGGAGGTTTCCTGTACAAAATCATAACGAAGAAAGTGCGTGATTTGTGTTGTCATTTAATAACGTGTGAAAAGGCAGTATTTGTAAGATAGATATGTTTAAGAAGATGATGTTCCTTGTATCAATGTGCGGCTAAGCACGAGGTCAGCTGGCAAATTGTAGCCAGAATACTGAAGACGACATCAATGCAGGTCTGTCTATATTTTGTATTATGTTGTAGTTAGACTTTTTTTGTCCCAACCAAGTTTTCAAGGCGAGTGTCGGATTGATATTTGTAATTATCAGGCGAAAAGTTTTATAATTTTGGTCAGCGTGTGAAAATCTTTAGTTTTGTAAAATTTCACGTCAAGAAAGTGTAAAATGCGACGTTTAAATCTGGTGTTAATGTTCTATGAGATATTGTCCAAAGTGAGGAAAATTAGGAAAGTGATAATGGTAAAGTAGTCGTGGCGAATGTCTCAATTTCAAATGTCGTTTGAATTCAAAATTTTTGTCGAAATTAATAATAATAATAATAATAATAATAATAATAATAATAATAATAATAATGTGTACCGCGGGATAAAAATTTTCCTATGTTAAAAGTGCATTTAACAAGTATGTTTTACAAGGAACGCAGGCATTAGAAAATATCCAGTGAAATCAGATAAAGTTATGTTTTATTCATGGGAAGTAAAATTTTATGACATCGTGTATGTCGATGATACGGAAAATCGCGGTGTGTTCTTGTATTCTCGAGGTCAGAAATTTGTAGTAACAGTAAAATAAAGAGGTGTATTTTATAATGGTTATTGTTTTTCACCAGAGGATTGAAATTTGAAAAGGGTCTTGAAATATAAGAAAAATGGATTGAGAGCGAAGAATTTATATGTGTGGAGATGAGAATGGTAGGAATATTGAAGGTGAAAGGGAGCCTGGATTTTAAGTAATACCGCCGGGATAAGGCGAGGAGAATGAGTTTTGAGAGTTTGAGTTTGAGTTTGAGTTTGCCGAGGAAGGATTTGTGAGACAGGCTGTATAGAGGCAGGCTGTAGTGTATTCCGCTAACAACCCGAAAATTGAGACGACTACTGTGCCACGCAAAGTAGATTTCTAGTAAGATCCCAAGTGAAAAACGATTCGAGTAAAGACTAAAATCTTGGTAGTAAAAGTCAAGTGACTAGTTACGTAAAGTCAGTATGAATATTAGGATAATGTGACCTCTAGGATAAAAGAGCATTTAGAATACACGGTTGGTGTTGTGTGACCGTGTAAATTTATTGAATTTCGTTTCACTGGATATTCATGGATATAAATATTTGGAAATGACGGTAGGCGATTTGAGGGTTTCCAGTGCAGTGGTGATGATTATTATTTTTGGACAACATCCACTAAATGGTAGACGTGTGTTGGGAATTATTATTTCTTCCCTAAAACTTCATTGCGCATGCTGAGATCGTGTTTGATTTGGGGGATTGTTCGTCACGTAATATTTATTTTCGAGTTCACGTTTTGTAACGAGATAGAGACTTATTGCATTTTCCGACCTGCATTCGTTTAATAGTAAGAGACGTTGTTCCGTTGTGTGTTATTAGTTTGACCAGGTTTACAACTGAAATGTCAGGGTTTGTTTGAAATTGCTGGTTCGCCTGATATGCTAGGGGAAGCATAATACGACCCAGTTTCCGCCCGACAATAGATTTAGGACGTCACATGTTATCCTATGAGTATACTGATGATGAGACGTCCTATTTCACGCTCGACGATAGAATTAGGAAGGTATTGTGTACATAGAGATTACTGTTAGGGTGTACAGACTTTTAATAAGCCCGACGATAGGTCTAGGTTGACAGCTGTACATACTCAAGTCTCAGATTAGATGTTTTTGCGAAGTGACCGGGGCGAAGGTAGCATCTGCAGTAATCTACGAAATATGAAGAGGGTTAGATCGGTAATAACGAGGCCAACTTGTGCGCAGCTCCCAATAGCTGGAAGGTGCTCCCCAAGATATGGGACCGTTATCGGCAAATGAGGGTTGCCCAACATTGGATATCGACCTAAGGGTGATTGAATATTTTACTGTAATTCTCCATGCGTGTTGAGTTCAAATAACTTCGTTATTTTATTTTATTTTACGGACTTAATTGTTTTGTCGTTCTGACGTCCGTTTCGCTTTGATAGTGTGCATATTGACACTCAATGTATTAGTGTGAGACTTCAGTTGCGAATGTGGTTTCGATTCGTCAGCCAGTAATATATTTTATTTTCAATCTTTGTCGTACTTTCATTTTTATACGTAGTTGAGTTCGATTAAGTGATAACTTTGTAGGTAGTGTATTGGAACAAACAATAAGTAGATGGATCTGTAATGGTAGTCATTGTTTAAGAAGGAAAGAATTCCTTAAGTTTGTTGTATTTTTCAATGTGGACTGGTAATTTTATTAAGCATAACTTAACCGTTTTCTAACCTGAAAATCGGTTTGATAATAATACTTTTCAAGTGATTTATCACTTTTTAATTAACTTCAGTGTTTGGCATTTCATCTAAATGCGTGAAGAGCAAGTGTTTCCTGCATTTCACAGTTTTGTTCCTTCAGAACGACGTAACGTAAGATCCTCGTGGATCATGTTGTTGGTTCCTTCTGAGCAGCTGTTCGGGTGATGCACATTTAGCATCGGGATTATCTTATCACTTAAGGTTGTCATGAAATGATAAATACATGGTGGAATTTTATTTCAATTGTGAATGATGCTGTTAACTCGTAGTGAACACCATGTTTTCCATAATATTTCGCAACCTATCCAAATCAACTGATAGTCAATTTGGTTCGATTAAGGGTCCATTCGGCAGGTGTTCCGTATTCGCAAGGTTATTCGACTGGTGGATAACCTTAATTGAGAGGAAATCAGGCGTTCTACTTGTTGAAAGTAAGATTTTCCACGGATCGTGTGGATTAATTCTCAGTTCTCGTTTGGAATAATAGGTGCCCGGTTTTCAGGTTTTTCCTTTTTCAGTTTTCAGTTTCGCTGTCCACTAATTTATTACTTTCCCCGAAGCAACTCTTCGATATTGTGAGAAATAAATCAACGCTATGCAATGTGACTGCGTTTGAAACATTCAATAATAAATTATTTATAATTTTTTCAAGGATTTATATGAAATAATAATGTTGTCGTGTCATTTCGAATTTAATAAAAGTTAGTAAGCACATATTTGCTCGTCATTTCAAGTAGTTAGGCTCTCTTCTGGACCCCATCGTTTGGTTAAGATCGTGACCGAATTTCTTCCCGCAACGACCCATGATTTAAGAGTTCAATATTGCTCTGCCGTAGCAGCTGTGGCCAACCAACGATGGAATGGTAAGTTCAAGGGTTCAGTATACTCTAGCATACCACCATTCACTATTCTCCTTATTTCTCCGACTCTATACACTAACTTCATCTCAATATCCTACTAATTACCACTTACTCCAGCTACAAACGTAATTACGCCAATTCCACCTCAATATCATCCTCTCTCTCGCCATTACCAGGTACTATTCCACACTCAAACTACAAACACCTACCTCTATACCACAACTAAGTATAAGAGTTACACATACTACAAATAATACTCACACCTCCGTAACACACTTTACCATTATATTCAATACACTAATTCCATCTCAATATACATTTCAACACTCGCTATACATTTCAGTATTACTACAAACCGATCATAACTTCATCTCCATCTCATTCTCACCCTCTCTCTAACCATAAACACACCTCCAAAACACATTTCACCCCTAATTTCACCATCCACTCTACCTTATTCTCATCCTCTCTCTAACCATAAATACAACTTCAAAACTCATTTCACCAATAATACCAATTATAGCTTACTCAAATTAACCTCCACACAACTATAAACACACCTCCAAACCACACTTCACCATTACATTCAATATACCATACACTCCAAGCCAATTACACTTTCTTTAGATAATTTTCCACACTAGAATTCTCTTAGTTACTCACATTCAGTTCAGTACCATACCCTACTTTTGACTATATCATATCAACACAGTCCGACTCGTTGGCTAAACGGTCAGCGTACTGGCCTTCGGTTCAGAGGGTCCCGGGTTCGATTCCCGGCCGGGTCGGGGATTTTAACCTTAATTGGTTAATTCCAATGGCACGGGGGCTGGGTGTATGTGTTGTCTTCATCATCATTTCATCCTCATCACGACGCGCAGGTCGCCTACGGGTGTCAAATTGAAAGACCTGCACCTGGCGAGCCGAACCCGTCCTGGGATATCCCGGCACTAAAAGCCATACGACATTTCATTTCATATCAACACAACTTCTTCATTCTACATACCGTACTTTTCCACTTAAATCTCCAACTCCATACACCAAATCTACCCCAATATCAACCTCTGTCTCACCATTACCTAGTACTATTCCACACTCTCAGTACTTTTCGGTAAACCATACTCTCACCTCCATACCTCGTTTTCATCCACTGCAACTGTGATAGGTAGAGACACAACATACTAACTACAACTTACTCAAATCACACACCTGAACACACATCCATAACACACTTCACCATTACCGTCAGTACACCATACACTCCAAGCCGATTACCATTTCTTTAGATAATACAACTTGGCCATGCCTTGTTTACTACTACCTTTTTAACGTTTTTGCTTCTTGTTATAGTGGCCTCGTCAGTCCTTCCTGTTCCCCGCATATCACTTAAGCTCTTATTCCTTCCCCTGGACATAGTCTGCCCCAGCCTCTTCCAGCCTGCCTCTTCCTCTTCCCTTTTTCTATCCTGGGACCTTCCTATTCTTGCCTCCTTATCCACTACTCTTTCTTATCACTGCTTATGATAACGCTTTCACTATGCACCTCACCCTGCTTTTCCCCTTGGAGTTTTCCTTATCACCTTCTCTGTCTTCTCCAACATTGCTGTCTTCCACTTGTCTTGCTTCAACGCTATTCACCAAACTCCTCTCCGTTACTTCCTCTTGTTTCAGCTTCTCTTCTAGATCTATCAGTTTAGTCACAGTCCAAATTCTACTCCAAATGCCGTTCGTCACTACTAGTTCCTGTCCTCTAATGACTGCTCTTAATCTCTGGTGTCTAGCTCATACCATCTGTTTCTTGAGAATTTTTGCTTTCCTTATCCCTTCATTTCCCATATCTCTCTGAATTTTACCCGCATTTCCAATCACTATATCGGCCATCAGCATTGAAAACAGTTGAACCTTAATAGGCCTATTGCCTTTAACATTCCCTATTTTCTCCACATCGCCTACGTCAACTTCGCTAAAATTAATTTTCATTTTCCCCTGAATTAAGTCCACCATTTTGTAAATTGTAAGCACTTTGTCCTCTCTCTCTGCTCCTCAGGCACACCATATATAAACAAACATTTCCTTCTCCTATATTGAGAACTATCTTCCAATTATGCTTTAAGTTTCAGCGATTCCTCTTCCAATCGTCCTACTGTTTTTTCAACTGTACCACCTCTTCGGCATTGATCCTCACTTGGGATGTTGTGTCTTCTGCCTTTTCTCGAAACCACTTCTTCATTTTGTCAAACTCCCTCGTTTGTTCCTGTAACATATACTTAAGTTGCTGAAATGGGCAAACTTCTTCAACCACCTCTCTAACTACCCCCTTGATCACGTCCACATCTTCCCAATTCATGTTTCCATTGGCAGTCTGGCCGGGGTTCATCTCAATTCCCCCAATCCATAGCATTGCTATAATCACCGCTGCTGTCAGCATCATCTCTACCTTCGTTCCCATTTCAGTTCTACACCCTCCTACCTTCACTAATTGTTGCTTCCTTCTTCCCTGCCATCTTCCTATGATTGCCCTGTATTGTTCCACTCCAATCATCTTCTAACCATTCTTCACTTCTTTCCTGAACTCCACTCCTGCGCTCCCCTTTCCTTCTACCGGTACCCACCACTCAACACGTCTACTCTGGTCGGTCGTTTAGGTTATACTGATCGGATAAATAGTAACACCCGGCACTCATAGAAACGTGATTAAATCTGGGCAATTACTTGTAAAGAAAATAACAGAGTTATCACAACGTTGAACATCGACAAAATCAGCGATTCAATATTCAGAAGAATTGGTCGACTAATAACACGCACATAAATATTGGTTAAACTTTAATATAATCAGACATGTGGTTCATGAGTTACAATAAATTATTAATACTCCTAAATATCATCCACATTATTTAACACCTGCTCCAAAAATTCGCAGAAGGCATGATTCTCCAGACACATACTTGACTAAATAAAATTACACAATTAATCCCTCAGGATCAGCCGTATTTCAGGCTCATAATCCACTAACAGAGCACACATCAAACAAAACACAATAAAGGAAATAACATTTACCACTCATGACCATTAAATTCCAGTTTAACCTGACCTTCCACTTTATTATTATTATTATTATTATTATTATTATTGTTCCGAGGGTACTGTGGAACAGCAGAGGTGAAAGAAGGTGCGGGTTGGAATAGGTCTCAACTACCACATTAGAGTTAATTTAAAACTTTAACAAAGGTTATATTTTCTTTTCAAAGACAACAAATAACAGATAATAACATTCAACAATTTCCACTAGGTGAAATAACAATGAAAGTCAGGTACAAAATGATTTTTCCATCAGGGTTTTTTTTACCAAGTTTTGGGCTTCGAGCCACACACTCACAACCTTTGAGCGAATAGCTCAACTTTACCCAGTTACCAAATAAACAAAGGGGCAGAAAACGCCATCATTCCAAGGAGCACTTGCCTCTAATTACAATGTTAAGCCTCCTAGAGGCACGCAGAGATCAAATTAGGAAAGAGCAGTCCTGCTCTCAATTTTACAAGCCTATCAAAAGCTACAACCAACTTCACTCCTAACTGCCCTCAAGGCACGCATACAGTGAAACAAGGGTATCTTGTATCCAACCTACAGGGCCTTCATATGAAGAAACTAAAACATCAGGTTACGTTACTGGCCCATAATGCAAAATAGAATGTAGGCCATAACTTGCACTCCTACACCAAGTTTTTGTCTAAAAACCTATGTGGCGCTAGGCCGATGATACAGGGGCTAATCCCAATCTATGAAGGTGACTAGTCGGCAAATAAGTTTAAGACATTAAGAAGGAAGAGAAAAAATGGTTAGAAAAACATAGTCACCTCAAATTCAAAATGAAGGGGAGTTCGAGAGGGTGAAGCACTCTCTATCCCCGCTTTACAGATTTGTAATTTGTAGATAGACAGAAAAGAATTTACATTTTAAAACGGTAGGTTACATACTAAAGGTTTCGAACCCTCCCCGAGAGTTAAACTGCTGAGCTAGCAAGAAATGAAGATGTTAACAGGCCATTACCTTGTAGATGAACTGCTGCTTGGAGAAAGAGGCGCTTCCCGCCCCCTGCTACATATTCACACGCTGCAAAAGATGTTACTGAAGTGGCACCGAGACAAGAAAATCAGCAGTTTTTATACCCTCGTGGAGAATTCGAGACCTTTCAAGAATGAGTAGACACACCCCCTCAATTTTATTGGGTCGCAAAAAGTTACACATCAACAGCGAGAAGGAAAGACACTATTGGTCAGAAATTAATTACAAAAATTAGTTATTGGTTAAATTCAAAACAGGCGGAAAGAAGGATAACTGTTGCCAACCTCGAAACCACAGAACAAAATTTAGTAAAAACAAAACTTATGAATGCTAAATTTCTTCAAGTAAGTTCATTCCTTTACACCAGAGTGCGTTATCAAAGTTTCGGTAGAGACATCTGTTAGAGAATGTCCAAACTTCTTGATACGGAGCAAACAAACACAAATCAAAATAGACACAGTTCAGAACACTTCAAAATTACCAAATTTACAGTAGTGACATCTTCCGAAAAACCGCTGAGTTAATTCAGTTTGTTAACGTTCAGGCTTTCTCCTGTAGAGGAGTTTCCACTGGCGCAATATTTAAATTAGCGGCGTGGAGGTGTACCACCCGGTACAATTATTATTATTATTATTATTATTATTATTATTATTATTATTATTATTATTATTATTATTATTATTATTATTATTATTATTATTGCTGAATATAAATTTCACCAAAAATTTGAATTCGGCACTGAGTCTGATGACACTGCCTTGAATTAATCCAATCAAATGCGTAAGGTGAAATATACTCTGAAATTGAATGTGTCAAGTGTGACGTAATTTTGTCCTACATGATTTCACACACTTGAAATAAATCTCATATAAAGTTATCTTTTATCGGAGAGGTCTATGATTTTTAAATAGCATTCTAATCAATCGAAGGGACATTTAGAACAATATCAGAAGACACTCACTGACTAACTACGCTAATATAGGCCAACAAATCATTCACTCACAACGTAACAACACTACCATTACCCATACGACAGAAGAATGGAAATATTGCCAAAATGCTCTAATCTAACAGAAATACTACCATCAATGAATAAGATAGTACTATTTCTACAAAGATGAACATGAAAATTATTATAAAAAGGCACTTAAATTTCTGATGAAATTGGATCTTGGCTTCGATGAATGACTCTGCTCACATGGTGATCTGCTGACATGGCCATCTGCACCCAATCGTTTTCTCCCCCATGTCAGACAGTGCCTACATTTTAACACTGCAGTCCATTTCCAGATTCTCGTAGATCATTCTGTTAGAAGATGGGTGAGACATCCTGGCGAAGAGAATTGAGTATGTAAAGGTTATCTTCATTCTTGTCTTGATGGGAGCTGAAACTGACACAAAAGTTTTAGAATGCGACCACACACACGACCACGTGGAAACTATCATAGAATGTTATGTAACTTGTCCTCGAAAATCTGCTGCACTCGGAGAACGTCGCAATTGGAAGGGACGTTTATTCCTGAAGCATTTACACCCGGAGGTGTGTCCTTATATCGCGTCATAATTGGGCGTCGTACCTTTACCTGATAGGGTCTCATAGTTCAAGTGGGTACTATATCGAGAACATTCGCCACGCATTATAAATTGGGGCGGGCTTGAGAAATTCCAAGTAGGTCACATGACTACAGCTGGCCGGTCGATTAAAAAATCACTACACTCTCCACTCTACCTGTTCAAACCGGTTCTCTGAGTGAAGACATGTCTGAGTTGAAATAAACTTGTGACATATCACCCTTAATGAAAGAATGATAACATCCCTTTGCCACATACAATAAAATATTCATTATAGTCCAAATTTGAAGGGGACAGTATACATCTGTTATTCTGCGTAACACAGCTGAAAGCTGAAAATACTGTTAGGGTTTCGAAGAAGGAGTGGATCTCTCTTCATCTTTCTTACATTCAGCACAGAGTGTGCAGATTTAATTCAGTAGCTCCTCGACAGGAAAACTGCCATTCCAGTTCAAACACACCAGCCTCATATGAGTAGAATTACTGTAATGTAATAGAGCTTGTGAATAACAAAAACTGCAAAAGTACGATGTAAGCTCATTATTAATATCAATTTGAATATCTACTCTGAAGAGTAATTTGTTTTGATTTTTCTGAACAGTGACACAGTGGTGAAGTAATTGAGGACCCTTCTGGAAGAAGGGCCTTTAGACCTGCGGGCCCTTCATTTTATTTGAACTACCTTGCTCTATAGAATATAGTGTCCAATTTTGCTTCTCATCTTCACCACTTCAGGTCATGGCAGTACTGTTCTGACTCTTATGAAAATGTCCGTGCGGCAGGCATGTCTTGTCAGTTTTGTTAGTTTGTGAAAGCATATTTTTACATAAATAAATGTAAAATGGACGATAATGGCAAGAAACGTAAAAAGGAATATTTGCAGTGGAAATTACTCATCTATTTCCAACTCGTGGACATGTGACAGGAACTTAGACCAATAAAATCAAAGCTGAAGAGAGTTAAGACACTCCCTATCTCTCAGCTATGGTACAGTGTAGAACATACCCCGTGGGATTTGATCTTTGCGGTGATCTTCAAAATGTAATGTTTGAAGTGGCTAAACCCAGAAGTGGTACTGTCCTACATTCACTGGCATGCTACTGTTGAGCCTGAAGGCAGTGTCAATCCACTGCCCGAAGCACAAAGGATATGTAACCTTATCGTTGTTGACATAGTGAATTTTAGGCACTTCCATGTGAGACTAATTCGATATTTGAGATACTTGGAGCCAGTCATTTACTCTTCTTCTGTTAACGTGAGCACAAACAAAATGTGATATACTGCTACTAACACTGTGACGTACAGGTGGCCGCGTGACAAGCAACTCGACCTAAGGTCATTTCCTGACCCCGTGACTTCATAATGTACTGACTGATGGGGAACTATAAATGCTTGAACTGTTCGTAGGAATTAGTGAAATTCTTGGTATGAGCTCAGATTCTCTTTTGCCACAGACATTGAGTACCACATATCTGAGCCATGCCATTAGTTGCAGCCTGGTGCCATTTTAAGTTTTGAAGGGGGGCAGGCTCCTGAGAAGCATCATGTCTGCTCCTATTTTCAGAGTATTAATATGTGTCAGTAGTCCAGGGTCTGTGACAGAATTGTTGAGGCATTCAACAGGATAGTGCACCACGTCATCCTGATTGGTGGCTCAGTTCACCAATGCATACATTATCTCCCATGCTTGAAGTCTGCTCATGATGGATCCATTGATGGCTCTGGCTTCACAGTTGTTCGGACTTTGTACTGTTCGCTCACAGAGCCAATCAGCAGATTTCTGCTTTATTTCTTGAGTACTGGGCTGTATGTTGTTGATGACATCATCAATACTCGGAAATGAAGTACAAATTTAACCATACGTACAACTTCCTTATAGACCATTATGCCATTCTGCATTCAGTCTGCAAGCCTCTGTGAATTTACTAAATGCCACCACAATTCTCTGTTTGTAGCTAGTTCTCGGGTCTCGTTTAGTTCTATACCTCTTATCTTTAAATCGTTAGAAACTGAGTCTTACCATCATCATCTTCCTCTATTTCTCTTACCTTCCGTAACAGAGTCCATTATTCTCCTAGGTAACCTGTCCTCCTCCATTCATCTCATATGACCCCACCACCAAACCCACTTTATGCATACATCTTCATCCGTTGAGTTAAATTCTAACTTATCCTTTATATCCTCATTCCAAGTAGACTCCTGCCATTGTTTCCACCTGTTTGTTCCAGAAATCATTCTCGCTACTTCTAGCTTATGAATTATATACCCTGAGTCCTGCCAGCTTTCACTTCCATGAAGCAAGTTGGTCTGAAAACAGACTGATATAAAGATAGTTTTGTTCAGGAGTTGAGTTCCTTCTTACAAAATACTGTTGAACGCAACTGCAAATTCACAGCATTAGCTTTGCTGCACCTTGATTCAAACTCACTCACTACAATACCATCCTGGAATACTTGACATGTCTACCTGTTTTGGCTTTGTATCCCCAATCTGACATTGAAATCTCTTGGGTTTCTTACCTGCTGACATCAGTTTAGTCTTGGAAAGACTAATTTTCATACCATGCTCATTGTGCCTGTTTTCAAGTTCGAGTTTTTTGGTACAATGTTCCATTAAGATAGGTCAGACTGCTTACTATGTTTTCATCTAACCAAATTCCTCCCTACCACTTAATACATTTTAATCAGAAGAAGTTTAATTGGATAGAATAATTTATTTTGCTACTTCTTCCTCTCATTTCATTGGCTATAGTAAGGATTATCTCAGAAAATTATGTGTTGTCACAGTTGCCTCCTAGAAGAACTCTCATATTTCGAGTGAGAGCATATATATGAATGAATGACCATAGAGCTCATCTTTTCAGAGAGGCATTGACTTCATGTGATCTTGTTTCATTGGCAACAGCAGGGTAAGTCTGTCAGAAGTCATCAGAGAAGATGACTGTTACTCCATCGAAACATATGTTGCAATTGCGAATATCTCCGAGCGTCTTTTCAACTGCCTCTATCCATTGTGTGCTCATACCATATTACCAGTACACAGTTGCCCAAAACATTGTATTGCTGGTTGTCAATATATTGGTGCCTCAGTGTTATTGAGATCAATGGGCAAATTAAGCATGGAAGATGGGATCTTATCTCCCTGTAGAAGTGTTGCAGCAATTCCGGAGGATGCAATCATGACAGGAATGTGTTGCCTGCAGCGCCAGGGCATCAATGAAAAACAATTATCTACTGTTCGCTCCGGTACGTCTAGGTAAATTGAGCACTGCTTATTGTCAGTGTTGGTTTAGTATGGAGAATAATTTTTACCATGTTATTCTTGCTGTAGCTCATTTTACCAAGATATTCTGAATTTGAGCATTTTACATTATCGGGAACAGGAGAATTCATAAACCTCTCACTGAGTTACTGTCTTCCAATTCTTAAACATATTCACTTTGTGTTATGTTCTGCATTCCCATATATATATGGCAGGTGTTGGCTGTGTACAGAAGTCCTCAGCCATACTTCACTTGTACTTGTGCAACATGTAATAGATCAACTCAGTTGGTCTGTATTGACTCGTAACAATAATGTACAACGGGTGATTCTTTAGTCCGCTCTGTCAATGTAATATCATATTTGATTTTTTACAATATTTCACACGTACATATTTCGGGAGCCTTAACTCCCTTCATCAGCGCTTTCTACATCAATATCAATCTTCCCCAAATCCCCAGATCAAACATCAGTCTGTTTTACATTAAACATTGCCATCTATAATATTGACTCTACCCCATATATATGCACGGTTCATTTCTTGTTAATGTCTGTTGTAATGTAACCCATTCATACATACTAGAACACTTTAAAACACTCGTGAAAAGCACAAATATTCCTCCTATATTGTACAGATCTGACAGATATGTATCATAATATTAATGGATTTACTAGCAGAGTCGGCCACAGATAACTCTTTGAAAATCCACAGCCTGTATCCAGTCATTCGACCAGGTCAGCAATGGAATGAATGAAGCCCCATCTAGTGGCGAAGATAGGAATTGTCCTCTGGGGCAATGATTAATGAATGAAAATGAAATGATATTGGAGAGTTTTGTTGGAATGAAATATCGCAGGGAAAACTGGAGTACTCGGAGAATAACCTGTCCCACCTCTACCTTGTCCAGCACAAATCTCACATGGATTGACCGGGATTTGAACCACGAAACCCAGTGGTGAGAGGCCTGCGCACTGCCGCCTGAGCCACGGAGGCTTAGATAACTGTTTCTTGTCACTGTTTGAATTGTTGTTGCCATTTAAGCGTAGGCCCATTAAAAATCAACTATCTTATCGTCAAATTTAAATCTTGCTGATGTTAAAATCCTTTCTAGGGAGCACTGAATTATCATTAAATTATAAAATACATTAGGATTTAGTTGTAGATTATTGCTGTCAGGCCAGATGAAGTTGTGCTTTACTGTTGTTGGACGGGATTTTTTAATAGAGGTATATACATTTGTGAGTAGCTGGCTGGCGAGCAGGTAGGCTTCCTCCGCTTCAATATTTCATACTAGAAGAACAAATTCAAGGACATAACGGGAGGTTTGTTCCGCTCTGTTTAAAAATCTATTCTAACAACAGTAAAGCACGACTTCATCTAGCCTGAAAGCAATAATATACAATTAAACCCTAATGTGTTTTTATAATTTAATACTAAATCAGTGCTTCCTAGAAACAACATCAACAATATTTAAATTTAATGATAAGATAGTTGATTTTGAATGGGCCTACACTTAAAAGGCAACAACAATTCAAATAATGACAAGAAACAGTTATCTGTGGCCGACTCGGCTAGTAAATCCATCTAAGGTTATGATCCATATTTGTACAATATAGGAGGAATATTTGAACTTTTCACGAGTGTTTTAAAGTGTTCTAGTGTGTGTGAATGTGTTACAATACAACAGACATTAACAAGAAATGAAAAGTATTATATATATATGGGTTAGAGTTAATATTATGCCTTTGCTGGCAGGACCTAGTGTTTACAGTGCACTATGTCTTCTGGTATAGGCTAGAGCAATTTTCTTACTTTCATAGATCTGTCTCTATCTTATCCTTGGCTTTGACAATATGAAAGTGACTGAGGTATGAGCGATGCTAGTAATGCCAATCCTTATGCAGCCGGTCCCTGCTATGAATGGTGTGAAAATATTGCTCATTGGTCGGTTGGTGTATGCATTTCAGTGGGCTTGGCAGACTGATATGTAATAAAAACTCTGGCTCGGTGAGGAAAGCAACGGGAAACTACCTCACTCCTCAATTCCCTAGTACGCCTCTTCAGTGATGCCTAGGCCATCTATGACAGCTGATGGCAGAGCTGTTGAGAATCCCACCAGCGGCATCGCTGACGGACTGAACATACATAGAGTTAATATGAAATCACTGCTTCCTAGAAAGGATTTTAACATCAACAAGAGTTAAATTTGACGATAGCACTACACTTAAATGGCAACAATAATTCAAATAGTGACCAGAATCAGTTTATCTGTGGCCGACTCGGCTAGTAAATCCATCTAAGGTTATGTTGTAAGAGTTGTACAATATAGGAGGAGTATTTGAACTTTTCACGAGTGTTTTAAAGTGTTCTAATATGTGGTACATTATAACAGACATTAACAAGAAATGAACCATGTATATATATATGGGTTAGAGTTAATATTATAGATGGCAATGTTTAATATAAATCAGAGTGATGTTAGATCTTGGGATTCGGAGAAGATTGATATTGATGTAGAGAGCATTGATGAAGGGATTTAAGGCTCTCAAAACATGTACGTGTGTAACATAGTAAAAAATTTAATATTGATATTATACTGATTGGTCAGAATAAACAATCACCCGTTGTGCATTATTACAGTAACTGTGAAAAGCTGCCGCAGCTTTAACGGACTGTGAGAAACAGGTGGTTCTCTCGTGGTGCAGTCCCAATGAGATTCATCTTCCAGGGGAGCCTGATTTACGGTATGTTGGCACATTGGTAGGTGAGCAGAAGGATCCCCTTTACAGTTCTGAAGTCAGTAGAAGAAGTGTGCAATCGTTACCACACATAGAAGCTTTCTGCATTCTTTGTGTGCACTGCTCACACCCTTCCAATAACCTCCAAATGAATTACCATCGGGCATCTTTCATGAGTTGGGAATGCTAGAATCTACCAAACATTTTCACATAGTCTTTTATTTTGGGATTTCATCATGATCATTTTCCAAAGTAAGTGAAGCTGGCTCTGGATAAAATTGGAAAATATGGCAAATATTTCACTGGCCTGTTTATTTAAGGTAATGTAAGAGGTAAGGCTGCCTTTGGGGATTATAAATATGCAGTTTGGTTGAAATTTGTCAAGTAGTTATCCATTTATAAGAAATCAACACTGTGGGCACCCACTTTTAGACTAGTCTGCTAAGGCGTAGACAGTAAGAAACATTATGTTCGTAATAACCCCCTTATTAAACTGCCTGGGCTGATGATCTAGATGTTAGGTCCCTTAAAAAGTCATCATTAAACCTCCTAGTGAAGAAGTATACATGAGGAAACACTTTTAGAAATAGGTTTCCATTAAGGTTATTTTGGGAGGGAGTAAAATCATCAGGGATATTCAAATTGTGTGCACCCTAACACCAACCTTTGAATATGAAGTTTGGAATATAAATGCAGTAGTTTTCCAGTTACACGGAACCTGCTTTATGCGCACCTGCTTCTGGGCTATGTCACCTTGGACTTGGGCTGTAAATCTTTCCATTTATAATATCTCCCTGGTTAATCCTCGTGTTGAAAAAGTGTGCATAACAGGAAGGTTTAAGAAATAGATTTCCATTGATGTTGATATGGATATTTTGTGTGAGAGTAAAATCACTGTTTCAGTCTTTCTGTACAACCTCAGTCCGTTTAGGGATTTTGAAATGATGTGGACTCTAAAGCCTATCATATTTTTTTGTTGCTATTTGCTTTATGTCGCACCAACACTGATATGTCTTATGGCGACGATAAGCCTATCATAGGTGGATTCTAAATACGAAGTGCGGTTATAAGATGTGCAGTAGGTTTCCATTTCTAAGAAATCAGCACTATGCGCATTTGCTTTTAGGTTAGCAAATACAACATGATATTAAAATATCTCCCTTATTAATACTGTCTGAAAAGTGTACATGACAAAAATAAATTTGTGACGTACCCACTCTGCCCACAGATGTGTGACAAAATTATGACGTGGCAGGTCACCTTAATATTAATATAATAAATAATATATCATTGTTTCTCCTTAAACAATATCCCATGGCCGCCAGCCTTCAAGCTTATGGCTTGAAAACGATAGTTGGTAATTAATAATAATAATAATAATAATAATAATAGTAATACGTAATGAGACTCAAAACTTCCCAGGGGTGGGGTGACGAAACACAAACCATTAAGTACACTAACTTGGAAGTTAAGGATCATTAATTATAATTTCAGAAATTACAAATTAAAACAGCTATTTATTAGGATGAAAAACGCGACGTAACGTCGTATTAACGGAATCTGTACTTACGAAAAAAAATTGAATGAAATAAACTCTAAGAACAAGAATTGATACTCGAAGTCTTGCACTAATTTATGTCATTAGCTCACCATTTGTAGACTCTGTTATGTAGAAGCTGATGATTGATGGATCTCTCGTACAGGCGGCGTCATCTCTTGTTGTGGATTCCAGTCTAGTTCTGCTTTGTGCATAGTACACTAATTGTACTACGACTTTTCCTGCCTTCACCACTTCCTTCTGTACTCCTTACATAAAGTCGTAATGAGTCATAATTTTAATAGCAAAACCACCATGGTTTATGTTCTTGGAGAGAATACACTTGTATTCTTCCATATTACGGAAATCTAGCATAAATAAATTCATAACAAAATCTCTCCTGCCCTATATCAGTCGAAACCGGTCTCCCGTTGACTTTAACTCTCGTCATTGAGATAACAGGTCCCAATGAGAGTAACTTTTGAGTAGAACACTACTCCGATTCGAAATGAACTAAGTTAAGATCTTCTCCGATGTCAAGACGTACAGCCCTCCTCCGATGATAGATTATAATCGTAGAATCGTCGTAAGAGTGTCCTTCCAAGAGTGTCTCTCTAGCCCTTGTCATTGATGTATATAGCCCACAAGATCTCCCTCCATCAACCATATCACATGGTCCAGTAAGATTTGAGGTCTTATCCCTCCTCCTATGTATTGCTGTGAATCCATCACGTTGATTTATTACGTCCGTTCACATAGGTTGAACTTTCCCGCGGAAACGAAGCGTCAGGTAGCGAACTTTGAAAAATAGGCGTTTACACGGTTTCAACTGTCTTCTCAGAGTTTGGAAGGGGCACGGTCTCTCGTAAGCTTGATGACGTACATTTCCTGGCAATGGGCTGAAATTAGCCTGCTGACTCTGGTCACCTCACTACGGCTATTGGAAAATTTACTGCAAGTTATTAATACGAATGATGTTGAAATACTTTAGACAATAAGTTGTTCGTTCCGAATACATTATAGCTGCGGTACAAAGAAATGAAATGATGATGTGAAATGGATGATGATATATATATGATATATATATATATAATTTTAAAATGACCTACCAGTGATTAAATATATACATCTTTTCAATTAATTATACAGTTCGATAATTTAATACATGCAGTGATGTCCCAAACATCACAAATTTTGGAAATAAATTTCCTTTAAGGTTGGCATATTTCCATTGAGGTTGATCATGCATATTTTTGGGTGATTGAAATTATTGTTTCAGTCTTCTTATAAATCCCCACTCACTTCAGGGATTTTGAAATGGTATGGACCTTAAAAACTACCTTTGGGTAGGTTGATTCTACATATGAATTTCGGTTGAATTTTGCCAGTAGTTTCTCAGTTATAAGAACTCAAACAGACACCAAGGAAAATTTTTTGTAGACAGTTAATATTTCACCTGAAAATTATATTTATCGGAAAATTTCACCAATATACTCAATATGCAGACACAGGGTCATTACAATTTTATTAATATAGATTACTGGGATGGGAAAGAATATTAGTAATTTATGATGTTGTGTCAATGAACTTTGAGTAAATAACAGTAAGTTATTAATTAATGAATATATTTTTCAGAGCTGAAATATGTGAAGTCAATATGGCAGCACTACACTAGATTCATTCATAAATTTTCCTTTTCACAGGAAGATTATCATATATCAGGAATGACATATTTGAAAGAAGAAAGCAAATCAGTGCCAGGACCAACACAGGAGAACACTTTTGAGGTAAACTGTGCATGTGATGCATACCACACATCATCATGATAATTTTTCTGTTTATATTTTTACTTCCAGTTCTGAATATTACAAAGAAATTTTCATCTCTAGCTGCAAAATGTTATCGTTTAGAGTGTATCAAATACAATCTTACCCATTTTTAGAGAATGGTTATGAAAAATCAAGAGAAGTTAGGAATCTGTACAAATATATATTTTAATGGTGATGTGTGGGCTCTGCATTGAATAGCAGATGGTGGAGTTCTTTTGATGAGTCTTACTTTTTCTGTTGTACTGAATCTTGTAGCAAGCAACATGTGGCATTATGTATTGGCTGCATGTCATTTATAGTTTAATAGGCTCTTGTCTGGGAATGTTTGAAAAACAGCTAATTGGATTTCAGAGAAAGCCTCCTCTTTTACAGTGTACCATTTATATAACCTATGACAATAAAGTTCCGTGAATAGTCTTCTACTATCAACATACGTGAACAATTCATGACAGTGACCTTACTGTCCTTCAAAAGAGTCTCCTCCCATAACTATGCACTGTTGAGTTGGGCGATACATGTCCTGGAAACTTTGCAGGAAGACTTCCTTTGGAATGGTGTTCAAAGGCCTGGTCATGTTTCGTTGGATGTCAGGAATATCGTCAAATCTCTTTCCTTTCAAAGCGAGTTTGAGTCGTGGGAATAGGGAGAAGTCAGGAAGATTGAGATCTGGCAAGCATGGAGGATGTTCAAGTTGCACCACCCCCTTTTTTTGCCATGTGCCACAAGACGAGAACACGTTTTCCTCTTCCCTAACTTCTGGGTAGCGATTTGTCGCACAGATTCACGGTTATTCTGCATTTCATCAGCTACCATGCGCACAGTTAATCGAGGATCGTTCATGATTGATGTACTCACCTTCTCATTGTTTTCGTTACTGACGGTGGTCGCCGGGCTTCCGCTATGGGGGTTGTCAGAAACACCTTCCCGGCCTCCTCGAAAACAGGCGAACCACTCGTACACACACTTCAAGGACAGTGCTTTATCTTCATAAACACGTACCAGCATTGCATGCATTTCTTTCTGTGTCTTGCCAAGCTTAACCTGCTGCTACGGAGGTGCAGCTCTATGTGTCGCCAGTGTTGCCGGATCGACCGTTCTGAATTCATTCACCAAACTTTATTGTCACAGGTTGTAGGTCATTGAAAAAATCACCATTCTTATAAGAGTGTTAGGTAAATTTTCTTCCAAATGCTGCAAGGTCCCCTGCTTGGTTCTGTGTGACATAGACCCAGTGTGAAGCTTGTATTGATCATTGATATTGTACTAATAATAGTGTTGATATTAATTAAAGACTACAATTACAGTAACGTGAAAGCTGATGATGTCACCAGAGCATGATGTAACAGAAAAATCAAAGATCACATACAACTAAGAGATTCTCCACTCTTTACTATACTAAATTGCTTATCAGAGAAGCATAACATGTCAAACTAATTAAATAATAAATTCAGTAATGTTCATTAATCGTTCTTTAAATCATTCCAAAACAATTTAAAATAAAATAAAAATAATTATAAATATAGACTACAATTCCAGTTCCACCATGGCCATTGACATCCACGGTGCATGACTAAATGAAAAAAGCCAGCTGGCAAAACGCTAAGGACAGCACACTACACTCCTTGCTAGGTTGTAAAATATCAATTATAATCTAAAGGTGTGGGTTACGTAAGTCACGTCCTTATTCAGTAACCATGGGCAGTGGCTGAGTGGCCCAGTGAGAACCCAGATACAAGTTGCTATGGAATGGGAGTGGACATCTTGGATATATTCTCCGTCGTGACCTTCATTGTGCTCAGGTGACTAGGACTCTACAATTTACCGGTGGTCCCTAACCAGTTAGAGAAGGAATACCAGTTGCTATGGAATGAGTGGAAATCTCATGACATTCATTGCGCTCAGGTGACTAGGACTATACAATCTACCGGTGGTCCCTAACCTGGTAGACGAGAGTTGCCAGTTGCTATGGAATGGCAGTGGGCAATTCATGGCTTTCATTGTGCTCAGGGGAGTAGGACTACACAATCTACCGTTGGTCCCTAACCTATTAAAAAGATTCCCATTGCTATGGAATGGGAGTGGACATCCCTTGAGCTTCATTGTGCTCAAGTGACTAGGACTATACAATCTACTGATGGTCCCTAACCAGTTAGAGGAGAGATACCAGTTGCTATGGAATGGGAGTGGACATCTCATGACCTTCATTGCACTCAGGTGACTAGGACTATACAATCTACCCATGGTCCTTAACCTGTTAGGGGAACCACTTGTTATGGAATGGGAGTGGACATCTCATGACCTTCATTGCGCTCAGATGACTAGGTCTGTACATTCTACTGGTGGTCCCTAACCTGT
Organism: Anabrus simplex; assembly: GCF_040414725.1. Taxonomy (NCBI): domain Eukaryota; kingdom Metazoa; phylum Arthropoda; class Insecta; order Orthoptera; family Tettigoniidae; genus Anabrus; species Anabrus simplex. The sequence continues at coordinate 716,133 of NC_090267.1, forward strand.
TAGAGAAGAGATACCAGTTGCTATGGAATGGGAGTGGATATCTCATGACCTTCATAGCGCTCAGGTGACTAGGACTACACAAACTACCGGTTGCTGTTAGAGGAGAGATACCAGTTGCTAAGGAATGGGAGTGGACATCTCATGACCTTCAATGCGCTCAGCTCACTAGAACAATACAATCCACCGGTGGACCCTAACCTGTTAGAGGAGAGATACCAGTTGCTATGGAATGGGAGTTGACATCTCATAACCTATATTGCGCTCAATTGGCTAGGAATACACAATCTACTGGTGTTCCCTAACCTTTCGAGGAGAGATACCAGTTGCCATCGAATGGAAGTGGGCATCTCATGACCTTCAATGTGCTTAGGGGAGTAGGACTATACAATATACCGTTGGTCCCTAACCTACTAAAGAAGGGATTCAAGTTGCTTTGGAATGGAAGTGGCATCCCTTGAGTTTCATTGTGCTCAGGTGACTAGGACTACGCAATCTACCGGTGGTCCCTAACCTGTTAAAGAAGAGATTCCGGTTGCTATGGAATAGGAGTGGACATCCCTTGCGCTTCATTGTGCTCAGCTGACTAGGACTATACAATCTACTGCTGGTCCCTAACCTGTTAGAGAAGAGTTGCCAGTTGCTATGGAATGGGAGTGGACATCCCTTGAGCTTCATTGTGCTCAGGTGACTAGGACTATACAATCTACAAGTGGTCACTACCCTGTTAGAGGAGGGATACCAGTTGCTATGGAATGGGAGTGGACATCTCATTACCTACGTTGCGCTCAGGTGACTAGGACTATACAATCTACCGGTGGTCCCTAACCTGTTAGAGGACAGATACCAGTTACTCTGGAATGGGAGTGGACATCTTGGTTATATTCTCAGTCATGACCTTCATTGTGCTCAGGTGACTAGGAGGATATAGGCTACTGGTGGTCCCTAACCTATTAGAGGACAGATACCAGTTGGTCTGGAATGGGAGTGGACATCTCAGATATATTATCAGTCATGACCTTCATTGTGCTCAGGTGACTAGGACTCTACAATCTACCATTGGTCCGTAACCTGTTAGAGGAGACATACTAGTTGCTATGGAATGGTAGTGGACATCTCATGACCTTCATTAGGGCAGACTTAACTGCAGTTTAGAATTGTGTAGACCAAATTCTTGTGTATTACTTTCGGTTTTCAGTAATTAACAGCAACTTTCATTCTGTTAGGGTGTTGTAGAAAAGAAATTCGTACAACTAAGCAGTATTGTAGGGTAAAAGTAGCTTATATTAACTACCTTGTTGTTGGGTGATTTTTGTGAACTATCCTAGAGAATCTTTCTTTCCCTTCATTTTTGTACGCAATATCTCTCCCCTTTCATTTTTATTGCACAGAATAAGTTATTTTATTTTTCCTTTTCTTCCTTTTATTCAGGAAATAATGGCTATGCTGTGCAACTGTAGGAACTGAGGGTGTTGCGAGGCATTAAGGAGTATGGAGGAGGAGTTGGAGTGTTTGAGGGAGATAATTAGGATTCTCTCTGAGGACAGGAAGGAAAGTAGGCCTCCCTCAAATAATATACAGGATGCAGTAGGTGTAAAGGAGGGATGGTAATTAAATGGGTGATTTACAGGTGTGTGTTAGAAATCGGTACGAGTCACTGCAGGTAGGACAACCGAGGGAAGATGAGGAATGGGGAACTATTGCTGAGATGTGGGGAAGTAGGGGGAAGGGAAAAGGTAGGAATGGGAAATGTAGTGCGGTGGAAAGGAAACGACAGGTGGAACAGGGTCATGGGAGGGAGAAAATGGAGGAGGAAGTAGCTTCTGCAGCATTGAGAAAAGATAGGGCTGACCAGGAGGGGAGGGTATCAAACGATGTGGGTAGGGGGATTCCATCGTTAGACATGTGGGGAAAGTGTGTGGACGAAAGGGAACCAGGGTTGAGTGTTATCCAGGAATTAGGTTGAGGCAGATGTTGAGGAAAGAAGAAGGGATGAAGAGGTAAAGGAGAAGATGGTAGTGTTTCACGTTGGTACTAAGAAAGTAAGGCTAGCAGGTATTAGTACCAACATAGCTGGGAATGTGTGGGATCTGGTAAATGCAGCACGGATAAGGTTTAAGGAAACGGAGATTTTTATCAGTGGAATACTGTGTAAGAAGGATACAGACTGGAAGGTGATTGGGGATTGAAATGAGACTATGGAGTGGGTATGTTTGAAACTGGAAGTGAGTTTTCTAGATCCTAATGGGTGGGTAGGAGACAGAGATCTGCGCCCAGATGGCCTCCACTTAAACCGCAATGGTACATATAAGTTAGGAAACTTGTTTAGAAAGGTTATAGGCATTGTAAAAAAGGAATCGAATGAAGTAATTTAATATATATGTACGTAACAGTTATTGTAATATGAGTTGAATCATGGCTGAGAAATGCTATAATGGATGCAGACATATTCTCACGGAAGTGGAATGTGTATCGTGGAGATAGGATAGGAATGGTAGGAGGGGGAGTATTCATTCTATGGAAGAAGAATTTGTAAGCTATGAAAATGTTAAGGATGAAAAACATGAAATTCTGGGTGTAAAGTTCTTCTCTAAAGATAATAGGCAACTTGACGTCTTTGGAGTGTACAGACCGGGAAAGAGTAGCGCTGACGCTGATTCAGAATTATTTGATGAGATAATCAGCTACGTTGGAAATTATATGGAAAGGAATGTGATAGTAGCGGGTGATCTCAATTTACCAAATGTCAATTGGGAAGGTAATGCGAATGACAGGATGCATGACCAACAAATGGCAAATAACTTAATATGGGAAGGGCAGCTTATTCAGAAAGTGATGGAATCAACTAGAGAAAAGAATATTCTGATTGTGGTGCTGATAAAACCAGGTGAGCTCTATAGAGAAACCAAAGTAATAGATGGTATTAGTGATCACGAAGCTGTTTTTGTGGTATTTAAAAATAAATATGAAAGAAAGTAAGGTATTAAATTTAGGACTATTTGGCAGTACCACATGGCTGATAAAACAGGCATGAGGGAGTTTATAAAAAGTAAATATGATCGCTTTAAAATGGTAAATAAATATTTAAACAGGCTCTGGGATGTGTTTAAAGGAATTGTTGAGGAATGTGAAAATAGGTTTGTATCTTTAAAGATGGTGAGGTATGGTAAGGATCCACTATATTATAACAGAGAAGTAAAGAGACTAAGAAGGAGGTGCTGGTTGGAAGGAAATAGATTTAGAAATGGTTATGGAAGTAAGGAGAAATTGAAGGAACTAACTGGGAAATTGAATCTAGCAAAGAAGTCAGCCAAGGATAACATGATGGCAAGAATAATTGGTGGTCATACAAATTTTAATGAAAAATGGAAGTGTATGTATAGGTACTTTAAGACAGAAACAGGTTCAAAGAAGGACATTCCAGGAATAATTAATGAACAAGGGGAGTGTGTATGCGAAGATCTTCAAAATGCGGAAGTGTTCAGTCAGCAGTATGTAAAGATTGTTGGTTAGAAGGATAATGTACAGATAGGGGAGGTGAGTTATACTAAAGAAGTATCAAAATTCACCTATTATAACAATGACATATACAGTAAGATACAAAATTTGAAATCTAGAAAAGCAGGTGGAGTTGATAAGATTTCTGGGGATATACTAAAGGCAATGGGATGGGATATAGTACCACATCGAAATACTTATTTGATTATTGTCTGGTTGAAGGAGCAATACCAAATGAATGGAGAGTTGCTATAGTAGCCCCTGAATATAAAGAAAGGGTGATAGACATAAAGCTGAAAATTACAGGCCAGTCAGTTTGACATGCATTGTATGTAAGCTTTGGGAAAGCATTCTTTCTGATTATATTAGACATGTTTGCAAAATTAATAACTGGTTTGACAGAAGGCAGTTTGGGTTTAGGGAAGGTTATTCCACAGAAGCTTAGCTTGTAGGATTTCAGAAAGATATTGTAGATATCCTGGATTCAGGAGGTCAAGTGGACTGTATTGCGATTGACATATCCAATGCATTTGATAGGGTAGATAATGGAAGACTACTCGCAAAAATGCGTGCTATTAGACTAGAAAAAAGAGTGATTGTGTGGGTGGCTATATTTCTAGAAAATAGAACTCAGAGAATTAGAGTAGGCAAAGCTTTATCTGACCCTGTAATAATTAGGAGGGGAATTCCTCAAGGCAGTATTATTGGACCTTTATTTTTTCTTATATATATATCAATGATATGTGTAAAGAAGTGGAATCAGAGGTAAGGTTGTTTGCACATGATGTTATTGTGTACAAGTTACAAGATTGTGAGCGGCTGCAGGGTGACCTCGATATTGTTGTGAGATGGACGGTGGGCAATGGTATGATAATAAACGGGGTTAAAAGTCAGGTTGTGAGTTTCACAAATAGGAAAAGTCCTCTCAGCTTTAATTACTGCGTTGATGGGTTGAAAGTTCCTTTTGGGGATCATTGTAAGTATCTAGGTGTTAATATAAGAAAAGACCTTCATTGGGGTAATCATATAAATATGGTTGTTATTAAAGGCTACAGATCTCTGCCCATGGTTACGAGGGTATTTCGGTGTTGTATATGGATGTAAAGGAGAGGGCATATAAGTTTCTGGTAAGACCCCATCTAGAGTGCGGTTATAGCGTACGAGACCCTCACCAGGATTACTTGATTCAAGAACTGTAAAAAAAGAAAAGAAAAGCAGCTCGATTTGTTCCGGGTGATATCTGTCAAAAGAGTAGCGTTATAAAAATGTTGGAAACTTTGGGCTGGGACGACTTGGGAGAAAGGAGATGAGCTGCTCGATTAAGTGATATGTTGCAGGTTATAAACTTCATTTTCCTTGTCCGTATTGAAGAACTACTTATGATACAATTCCTTTAGTTTTGCCAATTGCCACCTTTTCAATACAATAAAAATATAGTATAAACTTACATATTTATTATGATGTTTATATGGTACTTGTTTCGCTCCTTTTCGTTAGAATCATCAGCCAACTATCATTAATCTGTGATTGTATAAGATCATTGAACAATTCTTTTCTTTCAAGATTGCTCCTATAAAACTAATTGATAATCTTATAACATTTCAAAAGTCACACAGCAATAAAATTATGTCTTAAGCTAACACTTTTTGTCTAAATCTTATTTTTATCTCAAAACTGAAGGTAATAGACGTGAACATTTGTGTTTGGAATCTCCTTTAAACATAAAGAAACACGCCTTCTTTTAGTTTTTTTTGGGGGGGGGGGGGTAAATAAACTTAGCGGGGTGGGGTGTAAAAGGAGGTGAGACCAATTGATTTTACTGTTCATAATGTATTTATAAGGAGCCTCCGTTGCTCAGGCGGCAGCGCGCCGGCCTCTCACAGCTGGGTTCCGTGGTTCAAATCCAGGTCTCTCCATGTGACATTCGTGCTGGACAAAACGGAGGCGGGACAGGTTTTTCTCCGGTTGCTCCGTTTTTCCCTGTCATTACTCATTCCAGCAACACTGCCCAATATAATTTAATTTCATTTGTCATTTGTTAATCATTGCCCAGTGCGACAGGTTTCGGCAGCCGGCACAATTCCTATTGTCACCGCTAGATGGGGGGCTTTATTCATTCCATTCCTGACAGTAGATTCTCCTTCAGTCTTCTTCAGTCTAACATTTTATTGTCGAAACTCATCTGGTGAACATCTTTTAAAATTGTTTAAAAATAAGAATAAACATACATACATACATTATCATTATAGACTGTTATGCCTTTCAGAGTTCAGTCTGCAAGCCTCTGAGAATTTACTAAACGTCGCCACAATCCTCGATTTGCAACTAGTGTTGTGGTCTCATTTAGTTCTATACCTCTTATCTTTAAATCGTTAGAAACCGAGTCTAACCATCGTCGTCTTGGCCTCCCTCTACTTCTCTTACTCTCCATAACAGAGTCCATTATTCTCCTAGGAAACCTATCCTCCTCCATTCGCCTCACATGACCACACCACCGAAGCCGGTTTATGCGTACAGCTTCATCCATCGAGTTCATTACTAAATTAGCCTTTATCTCCTCATTCCGAGTACTCTCCTGCCATTGTTCCCACCTGTTTGTACCAGCAATCATTCTCGCTACTTTCATGTTTGTTACTTCTAACTTATGAATAAGATATCCTGAGTCCACCGTGCTTTCGCTCCTGTAAAGCAAAGTTGGTCTGAAAACAGACCGATGTAAAGATAGTTTCGTCTGGGAGCTGACTTCCTTCTTACAGAATACTGCTGATCGCAACTGCGAGCTCACTGCATTTGATTTACTACAACTTGATTCAATCTCTCTTACTATATTACCATCCTGGGAGAACACACATCCTAAATACTTGAAATTATCGACCAGTTCTAGCTTTGTATCACCAATCTGACATTCGATTCTGTTGAATTTCTTACCTACTGACATCAATTTAGTCTTCGAGAGGCTAATTTTCATACCATACTCATTGCACCTATTTTCAGGTTCCAAGATATTAGACTGCAGGCTTTCGGCACAATCTGCCATTAAGACCAAGTCGTTGGATTAGGCCAAACTGTTTACTACATTTCCACCTAACTGAATCCCTCCCTGCCATTTTATACCTTTCAGCAGATGTTCCATGTAAACTACAAAGCAAAGGTGAAAGATTACAGCCTTGTCTAACTCCTGTAAGTACACTGAACCAAGAACTCATTCTACCATCAATTCTCACTGAAGCCCAATTGTCAACATAAATGCCTTTGATTGAATTTAATAATCTACCTTTAATTCCATAGTCCCCCAATATGGCGAACATCTTTTCCCTCGGTACCCTGTCATATGCTTTCTCTAGATCTACGAAACATAAACACAACTGCCTATTCCTCTCGCAGCATTTTTCAATTACCTGGCGCATACTGAAAATCTGATCCTGACAGCCTCTCTGTGGTCTGAAGCCACACTGGTTTTCATCCAACTTCCTCTCAACGACTGATCGCACCCTCCCTTCCAGGATGCCAGTGAATACTTTGCCTGGTATACTAATCAATGAGATACCTCGATAGTTGTTGCAATCCTTCCTCTTCCCTTGCTTATAGATAGGTGAAATTACTGCTTTTGTCCAATCTGAAGGTACCTTACCAACACTCCACGCTAATTTTTTTACTACTCTATGAAGCCATTCCATCCCTGCCTTCCCACTGTACTTCACCATTTCAGGTCTAATTTCATCTATTCCTGCTGCCTTATGACAATGGAGTTTATTTACTATCCTTTCCACTTCCTCAAGCATAATTTCACCAACATCGTTTTCCACCTCCCCATGAGCTTGGCTGTTTGCATCACCACTATGATGATTTCCTTTTACATTGAGAAGATGTTCAAAATATTCCCTCCACCTCTCCAGTGATTCCCTGGGATCTATTATGAGTTCACCTGAATTACTCAAAACACTGTTCATTTCCTTTTTCCCTCCCTTCCTAAGATTCTTTATTACTGTCCAGAAAGGTTTCCCTGCTGCTTGACCTAGCCTTTCCAGGTTATTACCAAAATCTTCCCATGACTTCTTTTTGGATTCAACAACTATTTGTTTCGCTCTGTTTCTTTCATCTACGTATCAATCCCTATCTGCCTTGGCCCTTGTTTGGAGCCATTTCTGATAAGCCTTCTTTTTACGTTTACAGGCTGCTCTCACTTCATCATTCCACCAAGATGTTCGCCTTTTCGCATCTTTACACACAGTTGTTCCTAGGCATTCCCTTGCTGATTCTATTACAGCATCCCTGTATGCCACCCATTCACTTTCTATATCCTGAACCTGCTTACTGTCTACTGTTCGAAACTTCTCACTAATCATATCCATGTACTTCTGTCTAATTTCCTCGTCCTGGAGACATTCTACCCTTATTCGTTTGCAGACAGATTTCACTTTCTCTACCCTAGGCCGAGAGATACGTAGTTCACTACAGATCAGATAGTGGTCTGTATCATCGAAAAATCCGCGAAAAACTCGTACATTCCTAACAGATTTCCTGAATTCAAAGCCTGTTAAGATATAGTCTATTATGGATCTGGTACCCCTAGCCTCCCATGTGTAGCGGTGAATAGCCTTATGCTTGAAGAATGTATTCGTAACAGCTAAACCCATACTAGCACAGAAGTCCAGCAAACGCTTCCCATTCCCATTAGCTTCCATATCTTCCCCACATTTACCAATCACCTTTTCGGATCCTTCAGTTCTATTCCCAACTCTCGCATTGAAATCGCCCATTAGCACTATTCTATCCTTGCTGTTGACCCTTGCCACGATGTGACTCAATGCTTCATAAAACTTGTCAACTTCATCCTCATCTGCACCCTCACATGGTGAATACATGGACACAATTCTTGTCCTTATTCCTCTCACTGACACATCTACCCACATCATTCGCTCATTTACGTGCCTAACAGAAACTATGTTGCGTGCAATGGTATTCCTTATAAAAAGCCCTACCCCAGACTCTGCCCTTCCCTTTCTAACAACCGTCAAGTACACTTTATAATCTCCTATCTCTTCCTCATTATCTCCCCTTACCCGAATATCACTTACTCCTAGCACATCCAGATGCATCCTCTTTGCTGACTCAGCCAGTTCTACCTTCTTTCTTCCATAAGCCCCATTAATATTGATAGTTCCCCATCGAATTCCATTTCGTTCGCCAAGTTGTTTCCAAGGAGTCCCTCGCCTGTCAAATGGGAGTGTGACTCCATTACTCCCATAGGTCCGAGGCTTGCTTAAAGTGTTCTGGGCTCGGTAAATTCATGAGCAGGATGCTGCCCTACTTGCACATAGTCCAAGTGAGGATCTCTCCTCTAACGGGTTATGACCACCGGTGAATTGTAAAAATAAAAACTTTTGAAATCTGGCTAGTTGTGTTGATTCCTGTTGCTTAACTTGTATAATTGTCGTTTTTAAACTTACAACTTTATCGTACACACTTAGAAATCTCTGACTTTCTAACCCCGTTAGAAAGGCAATCAGTACAACAATTTATTAATGAGAAACTCGTTGGTATATTATAGAAGAAACAAAGAACTATAGAAAACAAAATATCACATTTAAGAGAGAACAAAACAAAATCCGAAAAACATAATACAAGAATAAAACAGACTAACTCAGACCTTAAAAACATCCCAACCACAGTAAATTTATCAGATGTCACCTTCACGGATAGTGAAATGAGCTAACTGAATAAAGGATCGAAATTTAATTGGCCTAACCATCATCAAATAGAAGACGTAATAATCACTGTAGGTGAAGTAGAATTTAATATAGGGAAATTAGCTTTAGAATCGCAAAATGATACAAGATTCGAGGTTAAAAAGAAACTTCCAACTTTAGTAAAATACATAAATAAAAACTTAAATCCCGACCTCACTAAACAAATCAAAGAATTAAAAACTAAAATCAACGATGCAACATAATAGTAACCTAGGTGATAAAGGAGAAACTACAGTTATTTTAAATAAGCAAGATTACATTAAGAAAACAGAAGAATTTTTCTCAAATGGAACCTATTCGATAATACAGAAAGATCCTACAATCAAAATTCAACGGAACCTAAAGAAATTACTTAAAATTTCGTCTTTTCTCCTTAATGATCTAGAATGTCAGAAGCTGATAAATATGAATCCCAAGATACCGACAGCCAGAGCCATGCCCAAAATCCATAAAGCTAATATACCTATGCGACCTATTATCAACTGCATGAATAGCCCAACATATAAGACCTCTAAATTTATACATCATTTTTAAAAAAAGTACTATAAATTTTACAATTAATAATTCAATAGAATTCTGTGATAAACTAAATAAATTCGAACTGCAACCACATCATAAAATGTGTTAATATGATATAACTAACATGTACCCTTGCATACCGATCAACGAAACCATTAATATAATGAAAATAAATATATTCAATCATAGTAAATTAATTAGGTGTGAAATAGAAGAGTTCATAAATGTACTAAGATTTACTTTAAATAATAATTACTTCACATTTAATCAAATGAGCTTAGGAATGTGTGACCCTGCATCAGGTATACTAGCTAACATTTATATGGATCATTTGGAACATGTTAAATTTTAAATAACATAGATGGACTAAACCTTTGGCTGAGATACGTGGATGACACGTTTGTTATAATAGACAGCAAACTGTACAATAGTGATAATATTTTGGATTTTTAAAATAAATTAGACAGTAATATAAAATTCACTAAGGAAGACGAAAGGAACAATTCGGTAAGTTTCCTAGATATAAATGTAATGAGAGCAGGAAACAAATTTGACTTCCATATTTATAGAAAACCGACGTTTACTCCAGTAACGATCAAAAACGAATCACTCCACACCAAATCTCACAAACAGGCAGCAGTTTTGAGTTTGGTTTACAGAGCCCTAAAAATTCCACTAACAAATAAGAGTTTAAAGAAAGAACTTAATTTTATAAAAGATCTAGCACTCAATAACGGTTACAAAATAGAAATGATTAACAAAATCATTAATAAGGTAAAAATAAAATTGGCCACTAATCTTGTACCAGATTAAAATAAGAAATCCAAATTTGCAACTTTTACATTTACTAACCCAGCTATATACCAAATCACTAATACCATCTAAAAACAAAATATTAACATTGCCTTCAAGACCCAAAACACGTACCGAAACGTTTTCTTCAACCCCAATAAAGTTAATATAAATAGTAATCAATATCAAGGATCTGGCATATATAGGCTCACGTGCGCAGAGTGTAATTTTTCATACGTTGGCCAGACTGGCCGAAGCTTTATAATAAGATATCTCGAACATGTAAATGGAGCCAAACATAGGAAACATTCTGCAATGAGTACACACATGCAAGAAACTGGACACAGTTTCACAACTATTGAAAGGGATTTAAAAATGTTAAGAAGAGTGGAAAAAGGAAAAGAAATGACGGAATTGGAAAACAAATACGTTCATTTAGATCAGCAATACAACAAAAATAAAAAACTTAATGACGAAATTGAAATAAAGAACCCCGTCTTATTACAATTACCGGAACTAATACAAATACTCAAATCAGATATAAACAAATTCTATAAACATTTTAATCCGATAAAAGTTAATGGCTTATTGACACAAACAAACTCAACTCCTCCCCTCACTTCTCCTAGACTATCCCCTCCACAGTCTACTGCAGCTATCAATACGCCGCCTACCTTAACTTCCCCTTCGCCCTCCCCGCCAAAACGTAAACTCATCCACACCCACTCATACAACACAAGAAGTGCAAACAGGACAACAAGTAGTTCTCAAGAAGCTAGGAGTAACACCATACAATTACGCAGCAGTAAGGATAGTAAGTGACAATTCTTCCAATAAGATGTTATACAGAAATACAATCAAAACCATAAACATATAATTTTTATATTTCATTACAGATATACCAACGAACCATTATGGAACGTTCGAGAACATTTTAAATCCAATATCACATCAGAAAGTATTTCATCAACAAGTTTGTTCAAGAACAATTTCACCCCATTGATAATATAAATCAATGCCAATAGATTTTATAAATGTTACTCCAGCAACGAGAACAAGTCTATCGACCATAATGACAATTATCAACTGCAGAAAATATTCAATACTGTTATGAAGTTTTAAAGACAATTATACAAGTTAAGCAACAGGAATCAACTCAACTAGCCAGATTTCAAAAGTTTTTTATTTTTATTTTATTCTTATTTTTAAACAATTTTAAAAGATGTTCATCAGATGAGTTTCGGCAATACAATGTTGGACTGAAGAAGATTTTAGACAAAAAGTGTTAACTTAAGACATAGTTTTATTGTTGTGTGACTTTTAAAATGTTATAGGATTATCAATTAATTTTATAGGAGCAATTTGAACCAAAAGAATTGTTCAATGATCTTATACAATCTTAGATTAATGATAGTTTGGCTGATGATGCTCACGAAAAGGAGCGAAACATGTACCATATAAACATCATAATAAATATGTAAGTTTATACTATATTTTTATTGTATTGAAAAGGTGGCAATTGGCAAAACTAAAAGAATTGTATCATAAGTGGTATGTTCCGAGCTGTCAGTGGAGAAATGGCGAGCGAAGACATCATTAGATGAATATGAGTGGTGTTTTTAAAAGTAGGAATAATCACAATATGAAGATAAAGCAAATTGGGGAAATATTCCTTTATAGGAAGGGGAGTTAGAGATTCGAATAACTTTCCAAGGGAAATGTTCAATAATTTTCCAATTTCTTTGCGATCTTTTAAGAAAAGACTAGGAAAAGGACAGATAGGGAATTTGCCACCTGGGTGACTGCCTTAAATGCAGATCAGTAGTGACTGATTGATGATGATTCATTTTGCTCAGGTGACTGGGACTATACAATCTACCGGTGGTCCCTAACCTGTTAGAGGAGAGAGACCAGTTGCTATGGAATGGGAGTGGAGATCTCAGACAAATTCTCAGCCATGACGTTCGCTGTGCTCAGGTGACTAGGAGTATACAATCTACTGGTGGACACTAACCTGTTAGAGAAGAGATTCCAGTTGCTATGGAATGGGAGTGGACACTTCATGACGTTGATTGCACTCAGGTGAGTAGGAGTATACTACCTACTGGTGGTCCCTAACCTCTTACAAAAGGGTTACCAGTGGCTATGGAATGGGTTTGGACATCATGGACATATTCTCTGTCATGACGTTCATTGCACTCGGGTGACTAGGACGATACAATCTACTGGTGGTCCCTAACCTGTTAGAGAAGAGATACCAGTTGCTATGGAATGGGAGTGGACATCTCATGACCTTCATTGCGCTGAGGTGACTAGGAGTGTACAATCTACCGGTGGTCCCTAACCTGATAGAGTCGTATGCCAGTTGTCACGGAATGTGAATGTACACCTCATGTCCTTCATTGCGCTCAGGTGACTAGGACTATACAATCTACAGGTGGTCCCTAACCTGTTAGAGGAGAGATTCCAGTTGGTATGGAACGGGAGTGGAAATTTCGTGACCTTAATTGCGCTCAGGTGACTAGAACTGTACAATCTACCGGTTGTCCCTAACCGTTTAGACGAGAGATACCAGTTGCTATGGATTTCGAGTGGACATCTCAGTTATATTCTCAGTCATGACCTTCATGCACTCAGGTGACTAGGACTACACAATCTACTGTTGGTTCCTAACCTCTTAGATGAGAGTTACCAGTTGCAATGGAATAGGAGTGGACATCTCAGACATATTCTCAGTCATGACCTTCGTTGTGCTCAGGTATGTAGGACTATACAATCTACTGATGGACACTAAACTGTTAGAGAAGGATACCAGTTGCTTTGCAGTGGGAGTGGATATATCATGGCCTTCATTGCGCTCTGATGACTAGAAGTATACAATCTACCGGTGGTCACTAACCTGTTAGAGAAAGGATCTCAGTTGCTATAAAATGGGACTGGACATCTTGGACATATTCTCAGTCATGACCATCATTGTGCTAAGTTGACTAGGACTATACAGTTTATTGGTGGTTCCTAACCTGTTGGAGGACATATTCCAGTTGCTATAGAATGAGGTGGACATCTGATGACCTTCATTGTGCTCAGGTGAGTAGGACTATACAATATACCAGTGTTTCCTAACCAGTTAGAAGAGAGATACCTGTTGCATTGGAATGGAAGTGGTCATCTCAGACATATTCTCAGTCATGACCTTCATTTTGATGTGGTGACTAGGACTATACAATCTACTGGTGGTCACTAACCTGTTAGAGAAGAATACCAGTTGCTATGGAATGGGAGTGGGCAATTCTTGACCTTCATTGTGCTCAGCTAACTAGGACTATACAATCGAACGGGGGTCAATAACCTGTTAGAGTAGGATACCAGTTGCTGTGCAGTGGGAGTGGACATCTTGTGACCTTCATTGCGCTCAGGTGACTATTACTATACAATCTACCGGTGGTCCCTAACCTGTTACAGGAGAGATGCCAGTTGCTATAGTATGGGAGTGGACATCCCATGACCTTCATTGTGCTCACGTGACTTGGACTATACAATCTACTGGTGGTCGCTAAACTGTTAGAGGAGAGATACCAGTTGCTATGGAATGGGAGTGGACATCTCAGATATATTCTCAGTCATGACCTCCGATGTGCTCAGCTGACGAGGACTCTACAACATACTGATTGTCCCTAACCTGTTAGAGAAGGTTACCAGTTGCTATGCAGTGCGAGTGGACATATCATGACCTTCACTGCGCTCAGGTGACTAGGATTATACAATCTACCGGTGGTCCCTAATCTGTTAGAGAAGGGATACCAGTTGCTATGGAATGGGAGTGGATATCTCGTGAACTTCATTGTGCTAAGGTGACTAGGACTATACAGTTTAATGGTGGTCCATAACCTGTTGTAGGAGAGATACCAGTTGCTATGGAATGGCAGTTGACATGTCATGACCTTCATTGTGCTGAGGTGACTGGGAGGATACAATCTACCGGTGGTCCCTGACATGTTAGAGGAGATATACCGGCTTGTATGGAATGGGAGTGGACCTCTCATGACCTTCCTTGTGCTCAGGTGACTAGGACTATACAATCTACTGGTGGTCCCTAATCTGTTAGAGGGGAGATACCAGTTGCTATGGAATGGGATTGGTCAACTCCTACATATTCTCAGTCATGACCTTCGTTGTGCTCAAGTGATTAGGATTATGCTGTATACCGCTGGTCCCTAAACTTTCAGAATAAAATACCAGTTGCTATGCAGTGGGAGTGGAAATCTCTTGAGCTTCATTGCGCTCAGGTGACTAGGACTATACAATCTACTGTTGGTCCCTAATCTCTTATAGGAAAGAAACCTGTTACTATGGAAAGTAAATGGACATTTCAGACATATTCTCCGTCATGACCTTCGTTGTGTTCAGGTGACTAGGACTATGCAATCTACCGGTGGTCGCTAACCTGTTAGAAGAGAGAAACCTGTTGCCATGGAATGGGAGTGGACATCCCCTGACCTTCATGGCGTTCAGGTGACTAGGATTATACCATCCACCGGTGGTTCCTAACCTGTTAGAGTAGAATATCGGTTGCTATGATATGGGAGTGGACATCTCATGACCTTTATTGCACTGAATTTGCTAGAACTATACAATCTATCGGTGGTCCCTAGCCTGTTAGAGAATGGATACAGATGCTATGGAATGAGATTGGACAACTTGGACTTATTCTCATTAATGACCTTCATTGCGCTCAGGTGACTAGGACTATACATTCTACTGGTGGTCCCTAACCTGCTAGAGGAGAGAAACCAGTTGCTATTGAATTGGAGTTGGCATCTCATGACCTTCATTGTGCTTATACGACCAGGACTATACAATCTACTGGTGGTCCCTAACCTGTTAGATGAGAGATACCAGTTGCCAACGAATGGAAGTGGACATCCAATGACATTCATTTTGCTCAGGTGACTATGGCTATAAAATCTACCGGTGGTCCCTAACGTATTAGGGGGGAGATACCAGTTGCCATGGAATGGGAATGGACATCCAATGTCCTTCATTTTGCTCAGGTGACTATGACTATAAAATCTACACGTGGTCCCTAACCTATTAGATGAGAAATACCAGTTGCTATTGAATGGGAGAGGACATCTCATGACATTCATTTTCCTCAGGTGACTAGGACTGCACAACCTACTGGTGGTCTCCAACTTGTTAGAGAAGGGATACCAGTTGCAATGAAATGGGAGTAGACATCACATGACCTTAATTGTGCTCAGGTGACTAGGACTATGAAATCTACCGGTGGTCCCTAACGTATTAGGGGGGAGATACCACTTGCCATGGAATGGGAGTGGACATCTCATGACCTGCATTACGCTCAGGTGACTAGGACTATACAACCTACCGGTGGTCCCTAACCTGTTATTGGACTGATACCAGTTGCTCTGGAAAGCTAGTGGACATCTCATGACCTTCATTAGGGCAGACTTAACTGCAGTTTAGAAATGTGTAGACCTAATTCTTGTGTATTACTTTCGGTTTTCAGTAATTAACAGCAACTTTCATTCTGTTAGGTTGTTGTAGAAAAGAAATTCGTACAACTAAGTAGTATTGTAAGGTAGTAGTAGCTTAATTTAACTACCGTGTTGTTGTGTGATTTTTATGAACTATCCTAGACAATATTTCTTTCCCTTCATTTTTATACGCAATATCTCTCTTTTTTCATTTTTATTTCACAGAATAAGTTATTTTATTGTTCCTTTTCTTCCCTTTATTTAGGAAATAATGGCTATGCTGTGGAACTGTAGGAACTGTGGGTGTTGCGAGGCATTAAGGAGTATGGAGGAGGAGTTGGAGTGTTTGAGGGAGATAATTAGGATTCTCTCTGAGGACAGGAAGGAAAGTAGGCCTCCCTCAAATAACGTACAGGATGCAGTAGATGTGAAGTAGGGATGGGAAGGAAATGGGGGAATTGTCAATCAATCAATCAATCAATCAATACTGATCTGCATTTAGGGCAGTCGCCCAGGTAGCAGATTCCCTATCTGTTGCTTTCCTAGCCTTTTCCGAAATGATTTCAAAGAAATCGGAAATTTATTGAACATCTCCCTTGGTAAGTTATTCCAATCCCTAACTCCCCTTCCTATAAATGAATATTTGCCCCAGTTTGTCCTCTTGAATTCCAACTTTATCTTCATATTGTGATCTTTCCTACTTTTATAAACGCCATTCAAACCTATTCGTCTACTAATATCAATTCACGCCATCTCTCCGCTGCCAGCTCGGAACATACCACTTAGTCGAGCAGCTCTTCTTCTTTCTCTCAATTCTTCCGAACCCAAACTTTACAACATTTTTGTAACGCTACTCTTTTGTCGGAAATCACCCAGAACAAATCGAGCTGCTTTTCTTTGGATTTTTTCCAGTTTATGAATCAGGTAATCCTGGTGAGGGTCCCATACACTGGAACCATACTCTAGTTGGGGTCTTACCAGAGACTTATATGCACTCTCCTTTACATCCTTACTACAACCCCTAAACACCCTCATAACGATGTGCAGAGATCGGTACCCTTTATTTACAATCCCATTTATGTGATTACCCCAGTGAAGATCTTTCCTTATATTA
Source organism: Anabrus simplex (assembly GCF_040414725.1). Taxonomy (NCBI): domain Eukaryota; kingdom Metazoa; phylum Arthropoda; class Insecta; order Orthoptera; family Tettigoniidae; genus Anabrus; species Anabrus simplex. Next base: position 733,301 of record NC_090267.1, read on the forward strand.
ACACCTACATACTTACAATGATCCCCAAAAGGAACTTCCACCCCATCAACGCAGTAATTAAAACTGAGAGGACTTTTCCTATTTGTGAAACTCACAACCTGACTTTTAGCCCCGTTTATCAACATACCATTCCCTGCTGCCCATCTCACAACATTTTCGAGGTCAAGTTGCAGTTGCTCACAATCTTGTAACTTATTTATCACTCTATAGAGAATAACATCATCCACAAAAAGCCTTACCTCCGATTCCACTCCTTTACTCATATCATTTATATATATAAGAAAACATAAAGGTCCGATAACACTGCCCTGAGGAACTCCCCTCTCAACTATTACAGGGTCAGACAAAGCTTCACCTACTCTAACTATCTGAGATCTATTTTCTAGAAATATAGCAACCCATTCAGTCACTCTTTTGTCTAGTCCAATTGCACTCATTTTTGCCAGTAGTCTCCCATGATCCACCCTATCAAATGCTTTAGGTGTGTCAATCGCGATACAGTCCATTTGATGTCCAGAATCCAAGATATCTGCTATATCTTGCTGGAATCCTACAAGTTGAGCTTCAGTGGAATAACCTTTCCTAAAACCGAATTGCCTTCTATCGAACCAGTTATTAATTCCACAAACATGTCTAATATAATCAGAAAGAATGCCTTCCCAAAGCTTACATACAATGCATGTCAAACTTACCGGCCTGTAATTTTCAGCTTTATGTCTATCACCCTTTCCTTTATACACAGGGGCTACTATAGCAACTCTCCATTCATCTGGTATAGCTCCTTCGACCAAACAATAATCAACTAAGTACTTCAGATATGGTACTATATTCCAACCCATTGTCTTTAGTATATCCCCAGAAATCTGATCAATTCCAGCCGCTTTTCTAGTTTTCAACTTTTGTATCTTATTGTAAATGTCATTGTTATCATATGTAAATTTTATTTAATTTCTTCTTTGGCCTTAGTCTCTTCCTCTATCTCGACATTATCCTTGTAACCAACAATCTTTACATACTGCTGACTGAATACTTCTGCCTTTTGAAGATCCTCACATACGCACTCCCCTTGTTCATTAATTATTCCTGGAATGTCCTTCTTGGAACCTGTTTCTTCCTTAAAATACCTATACATACCCTTCCATTTTTCACTAAAATTTTTATGACTGCCAATTATGCTTGCCATCATGTTTTCCTTAGCTGCCTTCTTTACTAGATTCAATTTTCTAGTAAGTTCCTTCAATTTCTCCTTACTTCCACAACCATTTGTAACTCTATTTCTTTCCAGTCTGCACCTCCTTCTTAGTCTCTTTATTTCTCTATTATAATAAGGTGGGTCTTAACCATTCCTTACCACCCTTAAAGGTACAAACCTGTTTTCGCATTCCTCAACAATTTCTTTAAACCCATCCCAGAGTCTGTTTACATTTTTATTTACCGTTTTCCACCGATCATAGTTACTTTTTAGAAACTGCCTCATACCTGCTTTATCAGCCATACGGTACTGCCTAACAGTCCTACTTTTAAGACCTTCCTTTCTATTGCATTTATTTTTAACTACCACAAAACTGCTTCATGATCACTAATACCATCTATTACTTCAGTTTCCCTATAGAGCTCACCTGGTGTTATCAGCACCACATCCAGGATATTTTTCCCTCTGATTGGTTCCATCACTTTCTGAATCAGCTGTCCTTCCCATATTAACTTATTTGCCATTTGTTGGTCATGCTTCCTGTCGTTCGCATTTCCTTCCCAATTTACATCTGGCAAATTCAGATCTCCCGCTACAATCGCATTTCTTTCCATGACGTTTCCCACATAGCTGACTATCCTATCAAATAATTCCGAATCCGCATCAGTGCTACCCTTTCCCGATCTGTACACTTCAAATATATCAAGTTGCCTATTATCTTTAGAAATGAGCCTTACACCTAGAATTTCATGTGTCTCATCTTTAACTTTTTCGTAGCTTACAAATTCTTCTTTCACCAGAATGAAAATTCCCCCTCCCACCTTTCCTATCCTATCTCTACGATACACACTCCAGTGCCGAGAGAAAATTTCTGCATCCATTATATCATTTTTCAGCCATGATTCACTCCTATTACAATATCTGGTAAATATGGAAGACAGGTGGTCTAATACTTTAAGGGGAAGGATATTGCAGGCTAAGAGCTCTGTTCAGGATCAGAATTCAGGACAGGTGTGTGTTAGAAATCGGTATGAGTCACTGCAGGTAGAAGAACCGAGAGAAGATGACGAATGGGGAACTATTGCTGAGATGTGTGGAAGTAAGAGTAAGGGAAAAGGTAGGAAAGGGAAATGTGGTGCGATGGAAAGGAAAAGACAGGTGGAACAGGGTCATGGGAGGGAGAAAATGGAGGAGGAAGTAGCTTCAGCAGCTGTGAGAGAAGATAGGGCTGACGAGGAGGGGAGAGGATCAAATGATGTGGGTAGGGTTAGGGCTCTGGCCGTGGGGGATTCCATCGTTAGACATGTGGGAAAAGTGTGTGGACAAAAGGGAACCAGGGTTGAGTGTTATCCAGGAATTAGGTTGAGATAGATGTTGAGGACAGTAGAAGGGGATGAAGAGGGAAAGGAGAAGGTGGTAATGTTTCACGTTGGTATTAACAACGTAAGACAAGCAGGTGTAAGTACCAACATAGCTGGGGATGTGTTGGATCTGGTAAATGCAGCACGGATAAGGTTTAAGGAAACGGAGATTTTTATCAGTTCAATACTGTGTAGGAAGGATACAGCCTGGAAGGTGATTGGGGATTTAAATGAGACTATGGAGTGGGTATATGGAAAACTAGGAGTGAGATATCTAGATCCTAATAGGTGGGTAGGAGACAGAGATCTGCGCCCAGATGGCCTTCACTTCAACCGCAGTGGTACATGTAAGTTAGGAAACTTGTTTAGAAGGGTTATAGGCAGGTACATTCAGGGAAACGGGGTGGCCTAGGGAGCAGTGTTAAGCGAGCAGAGAACTGGAAACCAAGTAGGGATGACATAAAAATGTTAGTACTCAAATGTAGAAGCATTGTAAACGAAGGAATCGAATGAAGTAATTTAATATATATGTACGTAACAGTTATTGTAATATGAGTTGAATCGTGGCTGAGAAATGCTATAATGGATGCAGACATATTCTCACGGAACTGGAAAGTGTATCGTAGAGATAGGATAGGAATGGTAGGAGGGGGAGTATTCATTCTATGGAAGAAGACTTTGTAAGCTATGAAAATGTTAAGGATGAATAACATGAAATTCTGGGTGTAAGGTTCTTATGTAAAGATAATACGCAACTTGATGTCTTTGGAGTGTACAGACCGGGAAAGGTTAGCGCTGACGCTGATTCAGAATTATTTGATAAGATAATCAGCTATGTTGGAAATGATATGGAAAGGAATGTGATAGTGGCTGGTGATCTCAATTTACCAAACGTCAATTGGGAAGGTAATGCGAACTACAGGAAGCATGACCATCAAATGGCAAATAACTTAATATGGGAAGGGCAGCTTATTCAGAATGTGATGGAACCAAGTAAAGGGAAGAATATTTTGGATGTGGTGCTGATAAAACCAGATGAGCTCTATAGAGAAACCGAAGTAATAGATGGTATTAGTGATCACGACGCTTTTTTTGTGGTAATTCAAAATAAATATGAAAGAAAGTAAGGTATAAAAATTAGGACTATTAGGCAGTATCACATGGCTGATAAAACAGGCATGAATGAGTTTAAAAAAGTAAATATGATCGTTGGAGAATGGTAAATAAAAATGTAACCAGACTCTGGATGCTGATGAATGTGAAGATAGGTTTCTACCTTTAAAGATAATAATGTATGGTAAGGTTCCACTATATTACAACTGAGAAGTAAAGAGACTAAGAAGCAGGTGTAGGTTGGAACGAAATAGAGTTAGAAATGGTTATGGATTTAAGGAGAAATTGAAGGAACTAACTAGGAAATTGAATCTAGCAAAGAAGTCAGCCAAGGATAACATGATGGCAAGAATAATTGGTGGTCATACAAATGTTAATGAAAAATGGAAAGGTATGTATAGGTACTTTAAGGCAGAAACAGGTTCAAAGAAGGACATTCCAAGAATCATTAGTGAACAAGGGAAGTGTGTATGCGAGGATCTTCAAAATGCCGAAGTGTTCAGTCAGCAGTATGTAAAGATTGTTGGTTACAAGGATAATGTACAGATAGGGGAGGTGAGTTATGCTAAAGAAGTATCAAAATTCACCTATGATAACAATGACATTTACAGTAAGGTGCAAAAGTTGAAAACTGGAAAAGCAGCTGGAATTGATAAGATTTCTGGGGATATACTAAAGGCAATGGGATGGGATATATTACCATATCTGAAGTACTTACTTGATTTTATACCTTTCAGCAGATGATCCATGTAAACTACGAACAGCAAAGGTGAAAGATTACAGCCTTGTCTAACTCCTGTAAGTACCCTGAACCAAGAACTCATTCTACCATCAATTCTCACTGAAGCCCAATTGTCAACATAAATTCCTTTGATTGCTTTTAATAATCTGCCTTTAATTTCAGTCCCCCAGTATGGTGAACATCTTTTCCCTCGGTACCCTGTCATGTGCTTTCTCTAGATCTACGGAACATAAACACAACTGCCTATTCCTCTCGTAGCATTTTTCAATTACCTGGCGTATACTGAAGATCTGATCCTGACAGCCTCTCTGTGGTCTGAAACCATACTGGTTTTCATCGAGCTTCCTCTCAACGACTGATCGCACCCTCCCTTCCAAGATGCCAGTGAATACATTGCCTGGTATACTAATCAATGAGATACCTCGATCGTTGTTGCAATCCATCCTGTTGCCTTGCTTATAGATAGGTGCAATTACTGCTTTTGCCCAATCTAAAGGTACCTTACTAACACTCCATGCTAATTTTACTAATCCATGAAGCCATTTCATCCCTGCCTTCCCACTATACTTCACCATTTCAGGTCTAATTTCATCTATCTTGCTACCTTATGACAATGGAGTTTATTTACCATCCTTTCCACTTCCTCAAGCATAATTTCACCATCATCATTTTCCTCCTCCCCATGAGCTTGGCTGTTCACAACACCACCAGGATGATTTCCTTTTACATTGAGAAGATGTTCAAAATATTCCCTCCACCTCTCCAGCGATTCCCTGGGATCTATTATGAGTTCACCTGAATTACTCCCCGTGGTGCCCCTGGATAGGTACAGGTAACTGTGTTGCCAGTACTGAACTGAACGTCAGCTTTTGGTTGCCAGACTATCACTTGTGATCTCCTGGCTAATGGTACACAAAACGAATGATACTAGCTCTTTTGAGAGCCAATCTGCAAAGCCCTTGGGAACTGTTCTGAGAGTCCTTCAAATCAACATCGAAAGAATCAGTAGATCTAAAAGTGACTACCTTTCCAAACTGGCATTGGAAACTAATGTTGATGTAATATGCATTCAGGAAACTCATGCCTCTGATCCATCTCAGCTTCGTTCAAGAGGAAACATTCCTGGATACAAGTTACTGGGAGCTACTTATCATCAGTCTTATGGAACTGCAACCTTTGTTCGAAATTCCATCGCCTGCTCTTATTTAGTCTCAGCTAATTCTGATGCAGGCATTTTCAACATCACTACAAAAGTCAATGATGTATCAATCATAAATATTTATAAACCTCCAGGAATTCAGTGGCCTAACAGTGTTCTTCCAACAATCTCTCACCCATCCATCTATGTGGGTGATTTCAATAGTCATCGTACTCTGTGGGGTTATAGATATAGTGACCAGTGTGGAGAAAAACTTATAGAGTGGGCAGAGCTTTGTAACATGCAACTGATTTTCAATCCAAAAGACAAACGTACATTCAAATCAGGAAGATGGGACTCAGAAACCAATCCTGACTTGTGCTTTGCTTCATGTGATTGTCAGGGATCCAGCTTACCTGTGTTTCGTAAAGTTCTTTTGAACTTTCCACATAGTCAACATCGACCTGTCCTTCTGGAAACTGGAATGCAGATTCGTATTATAAGATCTTCTCCTCTCCCTCGTTGGAACTTTAGTAAAGCTAGTTGGGAGAGCTATTCAGCTGATCTTGACAGTACCATACGATGGATTCCTCCTGAAGTTAGTAACTACTCTAGGTTTGTGAAAGCTACTCTAACATGCGCTAAAAGACATATTCCCCGCGGAGTGAGAAAGGACTTTATTCCAGGGTGGGATGAGGCTTGTGAAGTACTTTATGAGGATTTCCAGGAGAGTGGTGAGAAAGATGTAGCTGACGAGCTCCTTCATAAACTAGATGAAGCTAGACGAAGCAGATGGAAGGAAACCATAGATACACTGGACTTCAGACACTCAAGTAGAAAAGCTGGGAGTCTTCTAAAGAAGCTGGGAAGAATACCTCACAGTCCCCAGCTGAAACCAGAGGTTTCACCTAATCATATTGCTAGCCGCGTTGCCAGTTTGTCCAAATCCAAGCCAGACAAATTACACAAAAGTTTTATAAAAAACGAACTGTTTCGTTTGAAAAAGGAGTACACTACTTCTTCCAACATTTCTGCTCCTTTTACTGAGCAAGAGCTTTTGCTTGCCTTAAATGAATTGAAAAATGGAAAATCCCCGGGTTTTGATGGTATACACCCAGAATTTTTGAAGCACTGTGGAAAAAATATAAGGAACTGGCTAGTGCAGTTTTTCTCAAACATACTCCGAACAAGTCAACTCCCTTCAGAGTTTAAACGAACTAAGATACTAGCTATCTTAAAACCTGGTAAACCTACTGATTCTGTCGAAAGCTATAGACCAATTGCCTTAATGAGTGTCTGCTTTAAGCTCTTGGAACGGCTTATCTACAATAGAATAAGTCCTCTAATTTTTAAAATCATTCCAATCGAACAGGCTGGTTTTAGACCTTAACGAAGTTGTGAAGATCAGGTGCTTGCACTGACAACACATATTGAGACAGGTTTTGAAAAGCAATTAAAGAGTGGTGCAGTGTTTATTGATCTAACAGCTGCATATGATACAGTGTGGAGAGAAGGTATTGTGTATAAGTTCTTTAAACTGACAAAGTGTAGTCAAATGTTGCCTCTGATTAACAATATGCTCTCAAACAGAATTATCCAGGTAGTCATGCATACAAATCACAGCAAAATAAAGGTACTTAACAATGGTTTACCTCAAGGATCTGTTCTCTCTCCATTACTGTTTAACTTGTATATTGCATACATACCTGTCACGAGCTCTCGTCAGTTTGCTTATGCCGACGATTTGGCAATAATTAGTCAGCATGTGGATGCTAATGTGATAGAGAGAACTTTAAATGCAGATCTGGATGTTTTGTGCACATACTTCAAAACGTGGTGCTTGAAACCAAGCCCTAGTAAAACGGAAACCTGCGTCTTCCATTTAAATAACCGGCAAGCGAATATCACCTTGAAAGTGTCACTTAATGGAAGTCTTCTCCCTCACAATGCCAACCCCAAATATCTTGGAATTACTCTCGACCGAACGCTATCATACAGGAAACATCTAACCAACCTAGCAGCCAAATTAAGGTCACGCAACAACATCATTCACAAACTTGCTGGCTCCACATGGGGAGCCTCTGCATCTACTTTGCGTACTTCAGCTATGGCGCTGGTGCTTTCCACAGCTGAGTACTGTTCTTCCGTATGGATCAACAGCTCTCATGCTAAAAAGGTGGACACGGTCCTGAATGAAACAATGCGTGTCATAAGTGGCACAGTAAAATCTACTCCTCTTTTCTGGTTGTCAGTGCTCAGCCACATAGAACCACCTAGAATTAGAAGATTGAACAACTTGTTTAGAGAATACAGCAAGATATTAACCAATCCTGATCTCCCCATCCATGAAGATGCTAACGTCAGATTCAGCCGCCTCAAATCAAGATCTCCTCCTATTCAAACAGCACAGGAACTTGTTAGGAGGGATTCCAATCCAAAAGCAGATTGGCAACAAGAGTGGAACAGCGTAGCTCCGACTCAATGGCGGACATTGTTCAATTATAAGAATCTTCCAGCTGGCTTTGATTTGCCCCGCAAGACATAGGTAGCGCTCAACAGAGTCCGTACTAACCACGGGAGATCTGGTTCAATGATGTTTAAATGGGGTATGAGATCTTCCCCAGCCTGTGACTGTGGTGCAGTTAAACAGACTATCGACTATATCGTCACCGAATGCATTGGAAGGGCATTCGCTGGATCTAGCCAGGACTTTGTGGTGGCTTCTGCTGAGGCCATACAATGGCTAGAGAATTTGGATCTAAATCTTTGAACCCTTTTGCTTGCATGATTGTTTTCAATGTTATGTGTATATCTTATAATTATGTGTATAATGGTTTGTGCTTACTGTTCATTTATATTTAACCTTTGTATTGTTTTGTGTACGTTACTATACGCTAATAATAATAATACTCAAAACACTGTTCATTTCCTTTTTCCCTCCCTTCCTAAGATTCTTTATTACTGTCCAGAAAGGTTTCCCTGCTGCTTGACCTAGCCTTTCCAGGTTGTTACCAAAATCTTCCCATGACTTCTTTTTGGATTCAACAACTATTTGTTTCGCTCTGTTCCTTTCATCTACATACAACTCCCTGTCTGCCTCGGTCCTTGTTTGGAGCCATTTCTGATAAGCCTTCATTTTACGTTTACAAGCTGTTCTCACTTCATCATTCCACCAAGATGTTCGCCTTTTCCCATCTATACACACAGTTGTTCCTAGGCATTCCCTTGCTGTTTCTACTACAGCATCCCTGTATGCCACCCATTCACTTTCTACATCCTGAACCTGCTTACTGTCTACTGTTCGAAACTTCTCACTAATCATATCCATGTACTTCCGTCTAGTTTCCTCGTCCTGGAGATGTTCTACCCTTATTCGTTTGCAGACAGATTTCACTTTCTCTACCCTAGGCCTAGAGATACTTAGTTCACTACAGATCAGATAGTGGTCTGTATCATCGAAAAATCCCCGGAAAACTCGTACATTCCTAACAGATTTTGCTCAGTTCGAAGTCGGTTAAGATATAGTCTATTATGGATCTGGTACCCCTAGCCTCCCATGTGCAGCGGTGAATAGTCTTATGCTTGAAGCATGTATTCGTAACTGCTAAACCCATACTAGCACAGAAGTCCAGCAAACGCTTCCCATTCCCATTAGCTTCCATATCTTCCCCACATTTACCAATCACCCTTGCGTATCCTTCAGTTCTATTCCCAACTCTCGCATTGAAATCGCCCATTAGCACTATTCTATCCTTGCTGTTGACCCTGACCACGATGTTACTCAATGCTTCATAAAACTTGTCAACTTCAGCCTCATCTGCACCCTCACATGGTGAATACACGGACACAATTGAAGGGGTCGGGGCAAAAGAGTGCCAAGCAACATTTTCTTAAGGGAGAGCAGTTAGAAAGTTTGTTCAAATCGTGAAATCGTACCATTCACGGGAATGATGTAATAATAGCTTTGAAAGGTTCAGTAATATTCATTGTATGTGATTTGCAGGCATAATTTCTTTTGGGCTGCTATTTGTAGAGTAAAAGTCAATACATTTAATACCACGTCACAGAATACTGTGGCTTGGCACTTTATTGCCCCAATGGGAGTGACACTTATCTTAGGAATATTATTTTATGATAATGAAAAAATGCCTGATATTTCAACTATTTTAATCAGAAATGAAAACTAACACCAATCTTCAATTAAAATATAATTTCCACCAATAATATTTAAATTGGTAGCAGCGGAAATCGGGGTAGAACTGGCAACTGACAAGAAATTTAAATAAATCAACATAAACCCATCACGGAAAAAGGTCTGTTTGTATCTTTTAACTAATGCTGTTCTTTTCAAAATATGGAATTTAGGGACTTATAACTGCACATGCCTAACATTAAAACTAAAAGATCAGCTGCTCCTTTCCTACAATTCTTCAACTTCATTAGTGTCTTCAGAATCAGGAATCAAGCTGAGATAAAACTGGTGATGGACAGGTGGGACGTAGTCCAGGAGTTTCAACACATCTTGCAGTTTATTTTTCTTTATTTTTCGCACAGTTTTGTACTTTCTTTTCAAGCTCAACGTTGTGGTGTTGCCACTTTTTCGCACCCGACAGTCTTCAAAATCCATATTCACTCTTGTTTTTTAGTTTGATAAACCATGGATTACTTGCTTCAAATTTGATCAAATTACGTCTGTGAATTTAAATTCCTTGCCACTTAAACATGTTTTTTTACTGGTGTTCAGGAGTCCAACTTTTAATGCTGCCAGGTCATAAAAGTCATCTTGTTTCATGTCTGTTACACTGAACTTCTTCTTTCTCCCACATTCTAGTCGGCAGCGTCGTACACAGGCGGTTGATTTCGTTGGTACTTCTCAGTTTTAACAAAGTCTCTATCTTATAACAAGAATGTGTGGCCAGATGTTAAAAACCAGTGTTCGATCTCATTAAATCGTTTAGTGTGAATTAAATAAGGCCAGAGTGCCATTATATTCCAGTTTTTATTCTGGCGCCCGCAGTTATCAGAAAAAATCACAAGTTTTTTAATCGGAGAAAATCACAAGCTTTTTAGCATCGATGGCGTTTGTTTTCAGATACTTCAAATCTGCACTACCTATTTAGTCACTGCCTCTCCTACAATACTCTCATCCCACAAAAACATGCACACTAAGTCTTTACCACAGTCATGAATGCCTACATTGTATGTCCACAATTACCGTAGCTTGGCTATCCTTCAGGTGTCCTGTATCTCCGTTTTACAGGAATAGCTCCAATATATCCAAATAAATAAGCATTTTGCTTATCAAAATCAGCGAAATCCCAAAACCCATTAAATATTGACAATATCTGTTGTTCTTCAAAACATCTCAGGGGACGGCGACATAGCTCTCCAACTTTTGCTCCTGGAACAACTTTTCCGGTCTTACGCGCTACTTATTCTCTTCCTTCGTTTCGCCTCTTCTTATTCATCTGTATCGTAATACGTCTATTTCTCTTACTAGTATTCGGGCCTTTATCAGGCGAATGTTACGGTATCCTTGAATGATCCAGGATGTCCTAAACAGTGCAAAACACCAAGTCTTAGTACGAGAAATACCCATGTTGTTTCCTCTATTATGTAACTAATAACGATACTTTAACAAGAGTGCAGCAAAATTATGCACTAATTTTTCTGTTAACTCGTATAAACCTCTGGTTGCAAGTGACAATGCAACTTTTCTTGAGAAAAATGATGACTGACAGCAACAGATTTCAAATTGGAGCAATATAGTGCCAAGCCACATAATGAATATTTGCGAATGTTGGTCTACAAAGGCCTTAAACTAACTTGAGTAAACTTTGAACTGAAAAAGCCACTTGCTATAGATCCAAGAGTGTGTTATAACTGTTTCTAAATCATAACCTAATGACTTAATAAGTTACATACCCCAAGCAACAATGGCGGAAACTTTAGTTATGGTCAAAATAATGCCAAGCAACACTTACCTCACTTCCATTTTGAGATGAAATTTCACATGCTATGTGAGGAAGATAGTCAGAGTCTACATCAGGATCACTGAGATATTCTTCAGAATCACTCGAAAACACAAGCTTCCTCCTACAATCCATGGTAATCTGCGTCTCCTGGTTGCTTGACACTGTTTTGCTCCGAGTGTTTCTAAGAACTGTTGGGGGCAACAAGATGAAAGTCACATGCAGTACCACTTGAATGTATTTCTATGCAAGTTTCCAGTGTTAACTGATAGCTTATCATAATCCTCAACAAATGGCACCGACAGCTCAGTTTTGACAAAAATGTTGCTTGGCACTATTTTGCCCCGACCCCTTCAATTCTAGTCCTAATTCCTCCAACTGACAAATCTACCAATATCATTCGCTCATTTACGTGCCTAACAGAAACTATGTTCCGTACAATGGTACTCCTGATAAAGAGCCCTACCCCAGACTCTGCCCTTCCCTTTCTAACACCCGTCAAGTACACTTTATAATCTCCTATCTCTTCCTCGTTATCTTCCCTTACCCGAATATCACTTACTCCTAGCACATCTAGATGCATCCTCTTTGCTGACTCAGCCAGTTCTACTTTCTTTCTTCCATAAGCCCCATTGATATTGATAGCTCCCCATCGAATTCCATTTCGTTCGCCAAGTTGTTTCCAAGGAGTCCCTCGCCTGTCAAATGGGAGTGGGACACCGTTACTCCCATAGGTCCGAGGCTTGCTTAAAATGTTCTGAGCTCGGTCGATTCATTAAGCAGGATGCTACCCTACTTGCACATAGTCCAAGTGAGGATCTCTCCACTAACGGGTTATGGACCACCGGTGGATTGTATAGCCCTAGCCGCCTGAGTACAAGGAGGGCCAGGACTCAGAATATGTCCGAGATGCCCACTCCCATTCCATAGCAACTGGTATCCCGACTCTCTGGACCACTTACTAGCCTTACTTGCCTATGGTTCACGAACTAGGACGTGACTACTATAACCCACAAACATGAGCTATTATTATTATTATTATTATTATTATTATTATTATTATTATTATTATTATTATTGTACCGGGCGGTACACCTCCACGCCGCTAATTCAAACATTGCGCTGTTACCTACGTAACAACTTTTCCCTCTCGGTAAATATTTTTGGATCTAGCCACATGGCTGTGGAAAAACTGTGTTCTTAAAAGTGATTCGCCGCTTCGTTATTTCTTCTTTTCAAAACTTATAACTGGAAACTTCGCCGCTGGAAAGGTTATTCGTTGTCCAGCCGTCCGTATGCACGTCCTGTCTGTGCCTGACTGTATACTCCTGCACTCTAGTGGCGAGCTACGTTACCACTCAGGCGCTTACCCTCTGTGTACATGTGATCCGTGTGGCCGTGCACTGCGGAATCTCGGGAAGTCGCCATTGCTGTTTGGTGAGAAGAACGGGATGGACGTGTGTGGCTTCTCTCCTTAGCGAGATGATTTCTCCAAAAATGTTCGAGCCTGGTTAAGGTTATATACGTAGGGCTTGTGCCCTGGTGAAAACTGCTTGTTTTTTGGTTTAATATTCCTCGCCTGGATTTTGTATGTTATGTCTTTCTTCAAAAAAATACGTAAGTAGAATATACTACCGAAGCCGTCCTCACAACTTCCATGTGGATGAAACTGTAAGTGTTGTTACAACTAAACTTTTACTGTTTTATTGTGAAAGACCTGGAAATTTCCCTATGTGAAGAAAGTGTGTGCGACACGATGTAACTGCCGTCATCTAAAAACTAAGTCTTGCCTTGTGGAATTTTAAATTTTCGGCTTGTTAATTGGAACTTATAGCATGTGTAATTACGTCTGTTAAATTGGGACTTGCCTACTATGTGAAAGAACGTTTTGGATTTTTCGAAATCGTAATTGGGAAACTTGATGTTTATTAAAGACTTTTCTAGGCCTAAAAGTTTTGTGGTAAAAGGCTATTATTTAACTGGAATAATTTAAGCAGGCGAGTCGCTTCAGGGATGTGGGTGTTACGTGTACAATCTGTCCCGGTACCTTTCTTTTCTTGCTTCTCTGATTAATTTTTATTTTTTCAATTAACTTAATTAATTTTTCTGCTTTATTGGTATTTGGGTTATTTTCTGCGTCCTGTTTCCTTTTGTCCTTTGTATGTGTTTGCGTATTGTTGTTTGCGGCCTGTGATTGGCCCCTTCCTTCCCTTGACCCATTGTTGGTCGTTGTCATGGGAATGCTAATGTTGTTGTGATGTATTGATGACTTGTTTTTGATCTGCCCGTGATGAATTCTGCCTTGTGCGCGGATTACCTTGGTCCATTTAATTTTTCTTTGAGATTTTAATTTTTCTTTCTGCTCATTTTTCCTCCCGGTGTCTCGGAGCTTATTTTTATTATTATTATTATTTTTTATTTCGTGAAAAGTGCACCTAATACCTACCCATCCTTGCAGGGGGTCGTTTGACACATCCTAAAAAGGGGTTTTCAGTATCAATATTAAAAACTGTTTCTGTCAAGGTTGTTTCTCACGGTTGAAAGGATGTTTAAAAAACACTTTGGTACTGTACAAAGAAAACTTTTGGTTGTAAGAAAACTTATGAGTTGATGAGGTGTTTCATTAATCTACATTATCTTACTAAGTCCTTTAAGAACTAAATAATTATTTTCTTTATAAACGGTCGACCGTAGGGTTTTGGTTGGAGTTTAAAATTTTTAATTTTTAATTTTATTTTTCCAGCGAAGATTTTCTTTCTATTTGTTAATTACTTAATTATGCTGATTAAATACCTTTGGTTCCCCAAGGTGTTGGTGTTTTCCTTTAAAAGGGGCGATAATTTGATATGGCCAGGTGTATTTTATCCGCTCCTTTGGGGGCCCTGTTTAATTTTCTAATGGTAAGTGCCTTTTTTCCTTTTATTTGTCTTTGTCTAGCACGTTTCCACGTATCTGAACCGTGCCTTTGGTACATGGTCAGACCCTTGGTGCTGTCACTTGGGGTAATTATGCCTTTAATTGCTCTAAGTGTAACAGTTCGTGGTAGCAGAGCATGGTTAATTGATTTGTGTGCCTCTTACTTGGATCTTCCCGTAGGTCTGTTGCATCCTCATTAAATTTATTTTGCACTGTGTACTATATGCTTTATCTCCCTTTCATTAAGCTTTTCTATTTTGTTTGTGCCAACCACCTGGGTTTTTTGCATTCTCCCTTTAAAAACCTGGTCATTGGGGAACTTTAAATTATTTGAGGTTTCAAAGAGTGTAAAAACTGAAACTTGTAAAGTATCTTACTGTGAAAGGAACGCTTTTATTTGGATTAATTCTTTTTAATTTATTGTTTCATGTACATCAACTATGGCGAGGGCTGTGCTGTTCCCATTCCAACTCAGGAAATCAGAGCTAGTTTATGAGCTCACTATCAGGGGTATCAATCCTGCTAACACTGTTGACGAGTGCGCTACTTTGCTGACATCGCATGTCCAGGTTCCTATTAATCTAGATTCTGTAAAGATGTGCTGCAACTTTGGTGAGTCCTTAAATTTAATTACCGACTGTCTTACTGAGATAGAGGTTGTCAGACAAGAATTCATTGAAACTTCCCCCACTAATGGGCAGATTAACAGACTTAAGGCTAGGGTGTGGCATTATTTGGGTCGCATCCAAGATTTGATTACTATGTGTCCCCAACCTAGTCTTGTTTCTGAAAGTACTAAGCTGTTAACCATTGCTTCTAGTATTTCTGCTGAACTAGATATAATGCTAGCAAGTAAGGATATGGAGAATTTATCAGTTGTTGAGAGGGAAACCTCATTTCCTTCTAGTCATGCTGATGCCTCACTTAATAATCAAGCTTCATGTTGTGCCGCCTCCCCAGTTCTTGAAAATTTGTTAGCCCGTTTAAATTGTGCTCCCTCTCACTCTTCACTAAAGGATCTTTTCAACGGAGTTAAAAATTTCTCCGTCAATTCTATTGAAGAAAGTACCAGGTTTCTGAGGTTTCTGGTAGAAATGACAGAGTCAGGTAGTGTGTATTCTGTTGATGACTTGGGAATTTTCCGAGCCCTATTCTCTCATTGTGAGGGAATTTTGAAACGTGAAATTTCTGAAGCAATTTCAAATAATTTAACCATTATGGAATTTCATGAACTTGTATTGTCTAAGTTTATTCCTTCCTTTGCATTGCAAAGTTTGATTCCTCAGTATTGCTTTCGGACTCAATTGCTCCATGAAAACCTTTTAAACTATGTACTAGACTTGCAGTTTTATTGCAAGGTATTTAGAATTTCGGTGCCAGAAGAGGAAATGGTGGCCCGTATTCTGAAAGGTATTTCCCCTGCCTATCGTTCATACCTCTCCCTCACAAAGAGTCCGACTAATTTTCTTGAACTAGAAGCTGCGTGTACCTTTGCTGAAGATGTAAAGCACGGGGATGCTGCAAGACCTATCTGCCACCCTCCTCCTACTGTGAACCCTGTTTCGCCTCAAACTAGGGATAGTGGGTCTTCTAAACAATGTTATAATTGCGGGTCACGTGATCACCTTAGGAATGCTTGCCCCTCAGTCAAGCGTGGCTCTGGCCCTTGTTGTTATTTGTGTGGCTCGAGGCAGCACCTTAAAAATAATTGCCCTACTTCGTTCCGAAAACGCAGTCAATGACTAAGGCCTACTGGTAATTCTGGTGAATCGCCTGCGCCAGAGTTTTACGTGGATTCTGAAAAGGTTATTTGCCCGCGGGAATGCAATAAGATTTCTGCTTTGGTTGAGTCTAAAAGTACCTTCGCGAAAGTGGAACTGAATAATGAAGCCATTGTTGCTCTTATGGACTCGGGTAGCGTCGTCACCTTAATTGATGCTAATTGGTATGATGAAATGAGGTCCCCTTGTAAACTGCCTGAGTTGAAGAAGGTCAATGTTGCATGTGTCACGGCTAATAAGCATAATATGAAAATTTTAGGGTCCGTTGATGTGAAATTGCGTATTGGTAATTTTACTTGGAAAGTTCTTTGCTTGGTAACTCCAAAGCTAGCGTGTAGCATGATTTTAGGTACGGACTTCTTGTCAAGAACTGGTTTAATTTTGGACCTCCAGGCTAGGAAATTTCACTTTGAATTTTCTCCAAATTGTAAATTTGATATGATTGATGGTCCTTTGGGCACCTTCAGTGTTTCTTGTGTAGGTAGGCCGCTACCTAGGGAGAACAACGAAATAGATCAGTTGGATCTTAGTCATTTGGATTATCAGCAAGTTAATTGTGTGCGTGACTTGTGCCACCAATTTCCCGATGTGTTCACTAGCAAGTTAGGAGTTACTGATGTTCTTGAGTATCAGATTGAGCTATCTGATAACACCCCTGTTAGATCTCCTCCTTACCGTCTTTCACCACCTAAGATGTTAGAACTCAAAAAGATTATTGATCAGATGCTTGCCGATGGGGTCATCAGACCGTCCACTTCTCCCTACGCATCTCCAGTATTTCTAGTACCTAAACCCTCTGGGGGCTATCGTGCTGTAATTGACTACAGGGCTTTGAACCGCAAGATCATCTTGCAATCAATCCCTTTACCGGATTTGCACACTTGTTTTGGGTGGTTCTCAGGAGCCAAGTTTTTCACTGTGTTAGATCTCAATCAGGCGTATTACCAAGTCCCGTTGTCTAAGTCATCTATTCCACTGACTGCTTTCATTACTGATTGGAACCTTTACGAATTTCTGAGACTCCCGTTCGGGATCTCTTGAGGTGCGGCCGTTCTTACGAGGCTGTTAGATTCGATACTCTCAGGTATTAAGTTCAAGTTCGTTTTTCATTACCTGGACGACCTGGTAATTTTTTCAAATTCCTTTGAAGAACATGTCGAACACGTTAGAGAAATCCTGGATCGCTTGCGAAAAGCTGGACTAACTGTTAAGTTGTCTAAGGTAGCGTTTGCTAAGCCGAGTATGTCTTTCCTTCGACATGTGGTTTCCTCTGATGGTGTCTCTATCGACCACTATAGGACTCGGGCTATTAGGGGCTTTCAACCCCCTAAAGATGTCAAAGGCATCGCACGGTTCGTGGGCATGGTGAATTTCTTCAGGAAGTTCATTCCAAATTTTGCTGAGATAGCAGCTCCTCTAAATCATCTCAGACGTAAGGATGTCAAGTTCATCTGGGGCCCCTCCCAGCAAGAAGCCTTTGAGACCCTGAAGCTTGCCTTGTCAAATGCTCCTGTGTTGGCTATAACCGACTTTAGTAAACGCTTTATTGTACAAACCGATGCCTCTGGTAAAGCAGTTGCTGGTGTACTCTTACAGGAATATGAGGATGGTCGTAGACCGGTTGCCTATGTGTCTAGGATCCTCACTGATCTGGAGAGTAAGTACTCCATCTATGAATTAGAATGTTTGGCCGTGCTGTTTGCTCTTGAAAAATTCAGACCTTTCATTGAACATGTGAATTTCGATCTGGAAACAGATAATCAGGCTCTGTCTTGGGTCTTGAACCGTCCCTAAAGAACGGGCAGAATCACTAGATGGGCGCTTAGGATCTCAGCCTTCAGTTTTCAAGTAAAGCATATTAGGGGGTCGGAAAATGTCATCGCTGATAGCCTTAGTAGAATGTTTGACGGGAGTTTTGGTCTTGATGAAAAATCAAAGGTTGATGAAAATGATGAAACTAATGTTGCTAGTGTGGGTGCCATTCTTTCGGACCTACCTTTGTTGTACCATGAGTACGCAGATCATCAAAAGGCTGATCCTGATTTGAGAGAAATCATCGACAAAATTAGTGATGGAATTGAGGTTAAACCTTATTCTCTGGTGAAGGGTGTCTTATGCTGTAAAGATCGAAGGGACACTAATTTCAAAATTGTTGTACCCAAGGTTTTAGTGCCAATCATCTTCAAGTACTATCACTCTTGTCCCATTGGTGGCCATTTAGGCACCTTTAAAACTAGGCAGAAAATTAGACAGTTCTTCGTTTGGAAAAGAATGGATGGTGATATCCGAAACATGATTAGGTCCTGTAAAATTTGTTCTATCAGCAAACCTAGTTTGAACAACCGTGTAGGTCTATTATCTTCTTCACAAGCCTGTCGCCCTATGGAACGGTTATTCATCGATTTCGTTGGTCCGCTCCCTCGCTCTACCTTGGGAAACACTCATATCTTCGTTGCTATTGATGCGTTTTCTCGATTCTCTTGGATTTCCCCAATAGATCTACTACTGCTCGTACCACTATAAGTTGCCTTAATTCTATTTTCGCATCCTTCGGCCCTCCCAAGTTTCTGGTTTCTGACAATGCCAGTGCTTTCACTGGTCACTTGTTTAAGAAGTACCTTTTTGAGCTGAGCATTTCCCATGTTACCACTACCCCATACTATCCTAACCCTTCTTACGCCGAGAGGATGAACGGGAATCTCAAATCTGCTCTAATTGCATATCATCACAATAACCAATCCAAGTGGGACTCTTGCCTGCACTGGTTGGCTCATGCCTTCAATTCTGCCACACACGAAACTCATGGTACAACCCCCATGTCACTTATGTTCTGCTACACCCCGTACTCCCCTATATCCAATGGTCTGGGCATTGATGATCTTCTTTCAGACTTGTCTAAACCAAATGACGTTCAGAAAATCTGGGATGAAGCCAAGAAGAAGTTGTCTGTATCCTATGAGAAAGGCAGGGTTAAGTATAACAAGGGTAGAAAGTCACCTGGGCTGAAGGTTTGAGACCAAGTTTTTGTCAAGACCTATCCCATTAGCAAGGCTATTAACAAGTTTTCAGCCAAACTCGCTCCTCGGTATCACGGTCCCTGTACTATTTTACAGTTTTTTATCTCCGGTGTCGGTACTGGTGAGTGACCCCATTGCCAAGAGGATTAGACGGGTTCATTTGTCCCAGTTAAAACAGGTTAACGCATGTTTGGATTTGCGGATGAGAGCTACCTTTCAGTGGGCAATTTTGATAGGTCACTGTGGGTTATTATGTAATTATTTTGGTCTAGTGTGAAAGTTATCATGTAATTTTTTTCTTCCTTTTCTCATGTACTGTATTTATTTTGAGGTGTTTTCGGCATTGCTTATTGTACTTAACTTCTTTTCCTGTCAAACATGGTTGCTTAGTTGGGTGAGAATTTTTACCACGTGTTTAAGCTTTTGGTACCTTATCTGCTGCGTTCACGCCTCCGGTGATTCTTGGCATGACCATGTAGTACTTTCTAGCGTGTACTTGTTCTAATCATTGTATTTTGAAAAGGTAATTGTGGTTTGCTAGAAACGTGTGTACTTTCTCTTGCTCTATTGGTACCCAATTTCTTAGTTGTTAATATCCAACTTCTCTTTGGGTTTGGGTGCTGGTCACTCCGTCTATCATAATTCGATTATATCCTGATCATTTACGTTTGCAAAATTTTGATCATAAATTTATTTACTGGCTCTGGTACTGCTGTTGCCTTGGTTTGGTACTCATTTGGAAAATTGTAGGCAATTTCTGCTCTGTGCGTTGTTGTTAATCCGGTAGGAACGCTGTTAGTCTCCTAACCCCTATTTATCTTGCCCTGTCCTGGTTCTTGGTCCTAGTTCTTGTTATCTGATTCCTTGCGGGTAATATTCCGGTTATCTATTCCTATTGTGGTTTTGTTAGGTGTGCTTTTGTTGAAACGAATTATCTTTTGGTCATTTTGTTGGTGTAAGTTGACTAGGATCTGGATATACCCGGTGTTATGGCTCTGTTGGTTATGTTTTGGATTGCATGTGGGTTATGGCCATGGCGGAACTCTGTCAATCGGAATTGGTGGTGGTTGGTTGTTTGCCTTTACGGCATGGACTTCACAGTCTTCACTGCTTTCTGTCTCCAACTTCTGATGACATGATTCCCTAGGTTGCGAGTGCTCTGATGTCCTTCTCTGGGGCTTTTCTGTTATCTGTTGTGAATTCCCGGTTCACCGAGTTATCTATTCCTAATCATTCTTGTACCGATGGTTTTCTGGTAAAAAAAAATCCTGCCCCGGCTAACCTAATTTGGTAAATTTTTCTTTGGGTTTCCTTCCTGGTAGTGGCGGTTAACTAGGTGGTTTCTTATTGTATTTCTGCTTGCAAGTGGTATTAATTCTAACCTCTTCTGAAGTCCTTACTTCCCTGGTTTTAGTCTCTAAAGTGGTGTATTATTCTTGTAGTATGTTATTTAAACGAGTTGTAGCTCCATGTCGTCCTGCCCTGTCTATTTGTTATTGTGGTGTTTTGCACGTATTGCACTAATGGATCCTGAACCTGAGGAGTGCGGTCTCCTTTCGTGCCTAGTAGGTATTGGTTTCGGTCCTGACTTAGTAATGTTGTAAACGGTACCGTGGTTTGATTTTAGGTTTACCTTGTGAGGTGGAATGATGGCTTCACGACATGTTGTTGAGGGTAGTTGCTGTTTTCCTCCCTTTTTTGCTAACGCATGTCCGTTGTGGTCCATTGTAGTTGTATTGTTGTCGTGTAGTATTGGTTACTTGTTATGGCGCTTCGGTATGGGCGGTGTTGCCTTTAATTTACACTGTGTCCCGGTAGATTGGGAAATAAACCCTGGCATGGATTTACTACTCTCTGTAGGTGTGTCTTATCTGCTTGCATATAGTGTGTGATTTATGTATGACCTGGTCTATTCCTTGATTTTAATTCTCTGCATACCCTAGTAATCTGACGTCATCATGCAATTATCCTGTACTATAATGTTCTTCTCGAAATAACCTGCCAGCCTATTGGTCCTTTTCCTTCTGGAGTGTTTGAAAACCTTGGCTATCGTTTATCATCTTGTCGTCCTACGGTGCTCCAGTTGAGTATGGGATCAGCTGGTGCTTCATAGGCGGCATTGAAACCTTCCCACTATCTGGTGATGTGGTTGTTTAGTTGTGTTTCTTATTTCTCTGTTATTTGGAGTGTTTCTAGTTACCTGGTTCGTGACCTACCTTTCTTATCTTATTTCTCTTGTACTATTGTTGGCGAGCTACCTGTGACTGAGTGGCCACAGTTTGAGTCTCGGATATCACTTTGTTCTAGTCCGGATTTGTCAAAGATTTCTTGTGGATAGCCGGTAGGAAATCTTGTCAGATCTGTGCTCCCATATTCAAAGGCGTTGGCTTGATTGAGGTGCTTTATTGAACCTTTTAATTGATTGAGTCGCCCATTGTTAAGGTATATGCATGTGTAGTAATATTGGGAGAAATGTGATTTTAGATTGGGTAACACTCCTTTTTCCTTTCGGCCAATTTCTGTCCCGTTTCTTCATGGTGTTAAAGATTGTGGTTCATAACCTCTGCTACCCTCCTATTACTCTTTGCTTGGTGTTGTTTTTGGCTCGTTGCTGATGACCAACTATACGCGTACCCTCCATCTGAAAGATCTTGAAGTCTCCAACCGTAGCCTGTACATTCATCTTGTTTTGAGTAATTATTTACTGTGACCCATGAATTTTGATCCTTACCTAGTATCCTGTTTCTGGAAGTTTCTCTTAATGGTAATATAAAAAAGGGTAATCTATATCCAATCCTGTTTCTTGTTTATTTGGGTTTTGCATGGAATGTATACGTGGAATTAAAATTGATTTATTGCTAAATTTATTTCTTGACCTTGGTCATGTACTTAATGGGTTTATGTCTTGTTAATTGGCTCACTGATTGGTGGTTCTATTCCGTTTTAAATTTAATTTTAAGGAGGTTGTAAGCTTAATTAACTTGTAGTTCTGTGTAACGTTTTTCAACATCTTTTTCCTTGGTCTGGGTCTTGGTTTCATAATATTATGTATCGACGGGAGATTATCTTAGCATTTCTGTTATGGGAATCATTCTGCATCCTTGAGTTGGTGCTTGTCTGTAAGTTTTTCTTTCTATGTAACGTTTGCCTCCTGGTTTCTGTTTGTCAATGGTAACGTTATTGTGTAGCCATTCTGGTAGGTTTGGTTGTATGCATTGAAAGGTGTTTTGTGGAGATAACTATCTTGGTTTCCTAGGTTATTGTTTTCCTTGTGTATTGAAAATTGTATCCTTGGCCATATATTTTGTTGGCATGATACCTTAAATGTAATGTAATTTGGTTTTTGGGTATGGATTGTTTAAATAATTATCGTATTCTGTTCCTGTGCCATACCGTAATCTTAAGTCATGTTAATCTAGTTTTAGGTTAGGTTAAGTATTTTCCGGTTGGATCTTGTGATTGTGTTTTACGCTCACCAATGTTGTTTTCTCTCTTCCCTTCGCTTTCTGGGCGTTTTTCCTTTTTTGGTGTAGTCGTTACCATCCAAACCAAAGGGTGGAAACCAAATGAAGGCGTTTCTTATCCAACGCAAGTCCTATAAAATTACAAATTTGACAAACATGTAGTGATTTAAGTCTAGGTATGTGATCTGGTGCATTTAAGACCTAGAAGGTCTAATGTTCTAAAAGCAAATAGTTATGAACTTTACCTAAAGGTGTGTATGTACCACAAGGTAGCGTAACCTCCGATCAGATGACCCATACGAACTTGCGGAAGTTAATAGTTCGCATTAAAGTTTAGCAAGAAATCTAGAGAATAAGTGTTCCCTGTGATCTGGACCATTAATAATTTGCCTGCGACTTGGGTGTTGCACAGTTTGGTGCATGGAACTTCATTATAATTGAAAGTGGCTAGACATTTGGTGTCGTCTAAGTGAACTGTACGGTTTCTTTAATTTAAATCACATGTGTTTGGGTTCTTAGTCACTGTTGGACTCGTTCTGCTGGTGGTGCATAAACTGAGGCTGGCGATTGGTGGTCATTTTCACATTTGGACTATTCTACCAAAAACTTTGTTTGCTTCGAGACCTCCGCCTTATGACGGTTTAACATGTGCTGGACATGTCAAGTTTCGGGGAGGGAGACTGTTACCTACGTAACAACTTTTCCCTCTCGGTAAATATTTTTGGATCTAGCTACATGGCTGTGGAAAAACTGTGTTCTTAAAAGTGGTTCGCCGCTTCGCTATTTCTTCTTTTCAAAACTTATAACTGGAAACTTCGCCGCTGGAAAGGTTATTCGTTGTCCAGCCGTCCGTATGCACGTCCTGTCTGTGCCTGACTGTATACTCCTGCACTCTAGTGGCGTAGGTATGTACTACCTCGCGAGCTACGTTACCACTCAGGCGCTTACCCTCTGTGTACATGTGATCCGTGTGGCCGTGCACTGCGGAATCTCGGGAAGTCGCCATTGCTGTTTGGTGAGAAGAACGGGATGGACGTGTGTGGCTTCTCTCTCCTTAGCGAGATGATTTCTCCAAAAATGTTCGAGCCTGGTTAAGGTTACATACGTAGGGCTTTTGCCCTGGTGAAAACTGCTTGTTTTTTGGTTTAATATTCCATGCCTGGATTTCATATGTTATGTCTTTCTTCAAAAAATACGTAAGTAGAATATACTACCGAAGCCGTCCTCACAACTTCCATGTGGATGAAACTGTAAGTGTTGTTACAACTAAACTTTTACTGTTTTATTGTGAAAGACCTGGAAATTTTCCTATGTGAAGAAAGTGTGTGCGACACGATGTAACTGCCGTCATCTAAAAACTAAGTCTTGCCTTGTGGAATTTTAAATTTTCGGCTTGTTAATTGGAACTTATAGCATGTGTAATTACGTCTGTTAAATTGGGACTTGCCTACTATGTGAAAGAACGTTTTGGATTCTTCGAAATCGTAATTGGGTAATTTGATGTTTATTAAAGACTTTTCTAGGCCTAAAAGTTTTGTGGTAAAAGGCTATTATTTAACTGGAATAATTTAAACAGGCGAGTCGCTTCAGGGATGTGGGTGTTATGTGTACATTCTGTCCCGGTACCTTTCTTTTCTTGCTTCTCTGATTAATTTTTATTTTTTCAATTAACTTAATTTTTCTGCTTTATTGGTATTTGGGTTATTTTCTGCGTCCTGTTTCCTTTTGTCCTTTGTATGTGTTTGCCTATTGTTGTTTGCGGCCTGTGATTGGCCCCTTCCTTCCCTTGACCCATTGTTGGTCGTTGTCATGGGAATGCTAATGTTGTTGATGTTGTTGTGATGGTATTGATGACTTGTTTTTGATGTGCCCGTGATGAATTCTGCCTTGTGCGCGGATTACCTTGGTCCATTTAATTTTTCTTTAAGATTTTAATTTTTCTTTCTGCTCATTTTTCCTCCCGGTGTCTCGGAGCTTATTTTTATTATTATTATTATTTTTTATTTCGTGAAAAGTGCACCTAATACCTACCCATCCTTGCAGGGGGTCGTTTGACACATCCTAAAAAGGGGTTTTCAGTATCAATATTAAAAACTGTTTCTGTCAAGGTTGTTTCTCACGGTTGAAAGGATGTTTAAAAAACACTTTGGTACTGTACAAAGAAAACTTTTGGTTGTAAGAAAACTTATGAGTTGATGAGGTGTTTCATTAATCTACATTATCTTACTAAGTCCTTTAAGAACTAAATAATTATTTTCTTTATAAACGGTCGACCGTAGGGTTTTGGTTGGAGTTTAAAATTTTTAATTTTTAATTTTATTTTTCCAGTGAGGATTTTCTTTCTATTTGTTAATTACTTAATTATGCTGATTAAATACCTTTGGTTCCCCAAGGTGTTGGTGTTTTCCTTTAAAAGTGGCGATAATTTGATATGGCCAGGTGTATTTTATCCGCTCCTTTGGGGGCCCTGTTTAATTTTCTAATGGTAAGTGCCTTTTTCCCTTTTATTTGTCTTTGTATAGCACGTTTCCACGTATCTGAACCGTGCCTTTGGTACATGGTCAGACCCTTGGTGCTGTCACTTGGGGTAATTATGCCTTTAATTGCTCTAAGTGTAACAGCGCCAGTTGAAACTCCTCTATGAGGAAGCCTGAACTTTAACAACCACATTAATTCTAAGATTTCTCAGAAGATGTCCCTACTGTAAATTGTGTAATGTTCTGAACTATGTCAGTTTCGATTCGTTTTTGTTTTCTCTGTAGCAAGAAGTGTGAACATTCTCTTCCAGATGGCACCACTTAAGAACTACAATTGCGCACCCTGGTGCGAAGTGAAGGAACTGTTTTTTGAGAAATTTTGTGTTCATAAGTTTGCTCTTTGTTAAATTTTCTTTCAGTCATTTTTTGGGTTGGCAGTATAACCCTTCTCTTTCCGTTTGTTTTGAATTTAGCCAATCCCGAATTTAGTTAATTAATTTTTAACCAATAATGTGTGTCTTCTCCGATATGGATATGTTGCTTGATCCTAGCCGATAAAGTTGAGGGGGTGTGGGTTCTCATTCATGAAACGTCTCGAATTTTCCGCGAGGATATATAAACTGCTGATTTTCTGGTCTCCTGGCCACTTCAGTAACATCTTTCCTAGTGTGATTATCTAGCAGGGGGCGGGAAGCGCCCCATTCTTCAGGCGGCAGTTCATCCATCACGTAATGGCCTTTTAATAACTTCTTTGTTTGCTAGCTCAGCAGTTTAACCCTCGGGGCAAGTTCGAAACTTTTATCATGTAACTTACTTTTATAATGTAAACGACTCTTGGTATAAATTCTGTAACTTTAACTACAATTGGGATAGAGAGTGCCTAACCCTCTCGAGCTCCCACTCACTTTGTTTTGAGGTGACTACGTTTTCATAACCGTTTTCCATCTCTTCATAATGTAATAAAGTTTTCCTATCGTGTCACCTCCGTTGTATGGGATTAGCCCTTGCATAAGCGGCCTAGAGCCAAATAGGTTTTTAAAAAAGGTGTATTAGGAGTGCAAGTTACGCCTCCCCTCTAGTTGGTATTTTGGTGCCATGTAATTGTCCTGTTTCTTTATTGAATAGGCCTCAGTAGGTTGGGTATCATTACCCCTGTTCTGGTGTGCCCGTAGGGCAGTTTGAAAGTGGAGTTTGGAGTGGCCTTTGAATTGGCTTGAACTTTGAGAGCGGGTTGCTCTTTCTTAAATGGTATTTTCTGTGTGCCTCACAGGGTAATTGGGAGCAAATGCTCCTTGGCATGATTGGGGTTTTCTGCCCCTTTGTTGAACCTGGTGTATAAGTAAAGTTGGGCTAATTGCTCAAGAATTGTGAATCTGGGGCTCGAAGCACAAAATACATTAATAAATTGTAATTGTACTTTCTTAACTTGTTGATATACAACCTTGTTCCTGTCTTACTTGTTATTTCTTGATCTCGAAAAGAAAATATAACCTTTGTTAAATTTTAAATTATAATTTCGTAAGTTGAGACCTGTTCATCCCAGCACCTTCTTTCACCTCTAACTACCACGGATAACTCCATAACAAGTGGTAGCAGAGCGTGGTTGAATGGGTCTCAATTTAGCCCCTTTTGACGGCTAAACATTGCTTTGATTCGAACTCTAAGAATTTTCTCAGTTGCTGGAATTTTTTGATTTTTTCTTTTTCCAAATTTTTCCGTCATCATGTCCGGCCCTCGCGAGGTTCTTCATCCTTTCTATTTGCGTAAAGAGGAATTAATTTATGAACTATCTCTTAGAAACGTTCAACCTCGAGGCACGGTTGCGTTGGATGCCAATAAACTTAAAGATTCCCTTGATTTGCGTATTACCACCCCAACGTTTGGAGAGAAAGAAATTAACGATGCTCTCTCCACGATCAATGACAATACCACTGAGCTAGCATCTGTAGTTAGTTTTTTGAAGAAGGGAATCCATCCCCTAACCAACTTAAACGGGTACAAGCTCGACTATTCCATTTTTACAATAGGCTCAATGATTTATTGTCTTTAAAGTTGAATGACATTCAGGGAAAGGAGGCTAGTGCCCTCATTGAAAGTATTTCTAAACTGTCCAGTACTGTCGGTCAATTGTTATCGGGTGTAACGACTGACTCCCAAGGCCGACCCGCCCATGGTGGTAAACACTGTCAGTGAGGAAACTTCTTCCAAAGGGGAAAAAAATGGCACATCTGCAGTTGCTCAAAAGACACCTGCCCATTTAGAATCCGGCCCTGATCGTCGGCCCTCTGTTCCGCCTTTCTTTTTGAATAATGCTCCCTCCGAGCCTCCGTCACCCCCTAGGCAAGTACTTACTATGTCACCTGGGTTCAGTAGTTTGCCTCATCCATTAGCTATGTTACTTAGGGTTATTTCTAAGTTTTCGGTCAACTCTACCAGTGATGTAATTTCTTTTTTGAGATTCTTGGTCGAATTCCAGGATCATGCTCTAGTGTTTTCCCTCTCTGCTTCGCAAATCCTTCAGATTATATATCCATATGCCATAGGGGTTCTCTCAGACAAGATAGTTAGGGCAATTGCTGAACAGTCATCCATAGAAGACTTCCACGCCCATCTGTTAGCTAACTTTATTCCGGCTCGAGCTAGGTCATCTCTAATTCAGAAGTACTACTATAGAGTGCAGCGACTTGATGAAAACCTGGCAGACTTCATACAAGACATCAAATTCTATACCAGGGTGTTTGCTCTTCACTTATCTGAAGAGCAGATTGTTCAGGCGATTGTGGAAGGGATTTCACCATCCTACAGGTCATACTTGTGTTTTGCGTCGCGTCCTCAAACTTTTGCAGAGCTAGAAGCATTGGTTGTGTCAGCCGAATGAGTCAGATACGCCGATACCTTGCGTGTCGCGAAAGAACCCCCTCCATTCTCTAGTAGTTTTCGGCCTCCACCTCGCCGACCCATCACACCCCGTAAATGTTACGCTTGCGGGTCACCCGACCATCTTCGCAATAAATGTCCATTGATCAAATCTAGTAGGACTAATAATGGAGCAGGTTTATCCCAAGGCTGCTTTAAATGCGGCGCGTTCTCCCATATTGCCAAGAACTGCCCTAATACTAACAGCACCCCCTCTTGCTCAACCTCGGGTGCAACTTCCAACAACAATAATGAGTGACTAGGGGCTTCGGCTGAGTCGATCAATTCTTCATTCCGAGGCTCAGCCCCAAGTAAAACGGCCGAATTCCCAAGGAAAACTCAGGCTTCAAATTTATCTTTTGAAGGTCCCAAAGAATGTCTTAGGATTGCGGCGGATACCCCCGCACCTGTGCCTTTTCTCAAAATTGAGTTAAATAACGAACCTGTGACTGCTCTTTTAGATTCTGGCAGTGTTTGTTCCATTATCACGGCCGAATGGTATTCGAAATTGAAATCTGTTTGTAAACTTCCTGCCTATTGCTCGTCTTCGGTTCAATATGTTTCGGCTAATTCTTCTCCATTAGAAATCTTAGGCTCCTTAAATGTCAAAATTCGTATTTCTAAATTTACTTGGAAAATTAAATTGTTAGTGGCTAAGCACTTGTCTTGCCCCATTATATTGGGAGCAGACTTCATGTCTCAAACTGGTCTGCTGCTCGATCTTCAGAGTAAGTCGTGCACGTTCAAATTTTCTTCTAATTGTAAAATCCCCTTATTGAAATGTAATTCTGTATCATGTTCATCTGTTTCGCCTACCCAGGATGAGATGTTGTTAGACCTTAGACATCTACCTGAGGAGCAGGCTGATAGTATTCGTAAGCTGTGTCAGTCGTTTCCAGAGGTGTTCTCGGATACTCTTGGTGTTACCGACCTTATTGAATACAAGATTGAGGTTACGGATTCGATTCCTGTCCGTTTTCCACCTTATAGGCTATCTCCATCTAAAATGAAGGCGCTGAAAGAAATCATTGTTCAGATGCTGAAGGACGGCATTATTCGGCCCTCTAAGTCGGCGTATTCTTCGCCTATTTTTCTAGTCCCGAAACCCCAAGGTGGCTTCAGGCCTGTGATTGATTATAAGGCTCTCAATCGGAAGGTGGTGTTACAATCTGTGCCCCTTCCAGACCTTCACTCTTGTTTTTCTTGGTTTCGTAAAGCTAAGTTCTTCGCCATCTTAGATCTTAACCAGGCGTATAATCAGATACCGTTAGCAGAGGAATCCAAACATCTTACAGCGTTCGCCACGGATTGGAATTTTTATGAATACAACCGCGTGCCTTTCGGGCTCCCCACGGGTGCAGCTGTACTCACTAGACTGTTAGACAGGGTCTTCTCCGACATCAGGTTTGAGTACTTGTACCACTATCTTGATGATATCGTCGTATTTTCGGAGACCCTCGAAGAACACCTAGATCATCTGCGAGAAGTTCTCATTCGCCTTCGTAAGGCTGGGTTAACTGTGAAGTTGTCCAAGGTTGCCTTCGCTAAGCCCTCCATGTCATTCCCAGGGCATATTGTGTCGCCCGATGGTGTTGCAGTCGATCACTCTAGAACACAGGCCATCCGTGATTTCAAGCCTCCCAAGGACATCAAAGGTATTGCTAGGTTCATTGGTATGGTGAATTTCTTCAGGAAATTTATTCCAAATTTCGCCAATAGAGCGGCGCCCTTGAACTTACTTCGTAGGAAAGGCGTCAAATTTGAGTGGGGACCTTCTCAACAAACCGCTTTTGAAGATCTCAAATTAGCTCTGTGTAATGCCCCTGTTCTGGCCATGCCCGATTTCTCCAGGAAATTCATCGTCCAAACCGACGCGTCGTCGTCAGCGGTAGCTGCAGTCCTTCTTCAAGAGACTGAACTAGTTAGGCGACCCATCGCCTATGCCTCTAGGACTCTATCGGCTCAAGAAGCCAAGTATTCCATCTATGAGCTCGAAGGTTTGGCAGTCTTATTTGCTTTAGAAAAGTTCCGTCTCTATCTGGAACATGTCAAATTAGACTTGGAAACTGATAACCAAGCCTTAAGTTGGGTCTTAGGTAGGCCGCGTCGTACTGGTCGTATATCCCGGTGGGCCATCCGAATTTCGGCCTTCCAATTTGATGTTAGGCATATCAGAGGTTCTGAAAACGTGGTTGCTTACGGACTAAGCCGTATGTTTTCTAATGATGTAGAGACGCATGATCTGGATAATAGTTCTTCACCTCCCGTGTCCATACTATCTGAGGTTAATGCCATCTTAACAGATCCTCCCATGCTTTTTAGGGATATTGAGAAATATCAACGTGAAGATCCGACGCTGGCTCCTATCATGGAAACCCTTTCTTCTGGGGAACATGTTGTCCCTTATGTTCTGAGGAATGGTGTTTTATGTTGCCCGTCGAGGCATGATAAAAAAATGAAAGTTGTAGTTCCAGCTGTTCTTGTGCCAATGATCTTCAAGTACTATCATGAGACCCCACTAGGGGGGCATTTAGGCATCTTCAAAACCCGAGAAAAGATTCGTGAAATGTTCATTTGGAAGAGTATGGACGGAGAAATCCGTGAACTGGTAAAATCTTGTAAATCATGTTGGCTTAGTAAACCCACTATGTCAACTAGGCAAGGGCTTTTGTCTTCTCATCAAGCGTCGCGCCCAATCGAACGTCTCTACATCGATTACGTAGGACCCTTCCCCCAGTCTAAGGGGAATGCCAACAAGTTTATCCTTGTATGTGTAGATGGTTTTACAAGATTTTCTTGGATATTTCCGACTAAGCTGGCTACCGCTCAGTCCGCCGTTACTTGTTTAAATTCGATCTTTGCTTCTTTTGGTCCGTGTCAATATATTGGGTCTGACAATGCTAAGGCGTTCACATCTAATCTATTTCGTAAATTCTGTTTTGATCTGTCCATATCTCATGTAACTGCTTCTGCTTATCATCCGCAACCATCTCTGGCTGAACGGGTCAATCGTAATCTGAGGTCGGCGCTGATTGCCGATCATCATGAAGATCATTCTAGGTGGGACACGTCCCTGCATTGGTTAGCTTTTGCTTTGAATTCGGAGGTTCATGAATCTCATAGGTTTACTCCAGCTTCGTTGATGTTCAATTTTGTTCCTAACACGCCGCTCTCTAACCTTTGGTCTTTGAGTGACATTCTACCTGAGACAATAGATCCTGATAATATTAAAGATCTTTGGAAGAAGGCTAAAGCCAATCTTAAAGTGTCTCATGAAAAGGTTAGGGAAAGATATGATCGTGGACGGAGACCCACCAATTTGAAGGTAGGTGACCAGGTGATGGTCACAAATTTTGTTCCCGCGGGCAAGCTTACCCCAGATTTCATGGGCCGTGCATAATCCTAGATAATCCTGTCCCAGGTGAAACCTGTGTAATTGTCGCACTAACTTAGCTTTTTTTACATTTGGAAAGAAATCTGAGGTTATATTTTGGTTTCAGTTTGAGGCCTTCTGCCCTTGGAATTATGTTCTTTATTTTCTAATGTTCATTGTACAACCTGCCCCGACCACCTAAAATGCTATCCTGTCCTTGCCATGGCCATTACCACGCTCCCGTCTCCTGCTATACCACCACAAGTGGCTAATTGAAATGAAATAAATATTTCCACGCCGCTGGACCCTCCGCTCCACCACAAGTACTGTACCCGAAAATCATTATGGTCCAACAATTCTGCCGCCGAGATCTTAATGTTTCAGTGCCCCCGCAGCCGCGCTGCGCCGTGCCGCTACTGGAGTAGAGCACGGGCCCGATTTACTTCAGTGAGGTCAACCAGTGTACGGCGAGCCGGAGCCCTCCTCCCGGCCAAGGCTGATATGCGGCGCACCTCCTGCAACTTGCCCGCGGTATGTAAACATTCGCCGCGGGTGCGGCGTGCTTCAGCACCACTACCCCTCTCATGGTGCGGGCGAGCGGTATCTCAGGGTACTTGAGGGGTCCGAGCGGCCTCCTATGAACACAAGCAGCGGCGGCCGGTCTGGCCGTCAAACTTAATAATTGAATGTACTTAATCTGCTACATGGACATTTCATATCAACAATTACTACATTTTTGGATCTACTGCAATATTTGGTGGACTTAGAAAATTTTTCTTCCCTTTCAAGAATTAAAAGTTTTTCCTTGTGAATTCAACTACTACAAGCATAAAGACATTACATCAAAGGCTACTACAAAGAATTTTTAAACTGGATCCAACCAATTTAAGAAAACTTGTTTGGTCTGTACCGGGTGGTACACCTCCACGCCGCTAATTCAAACATTGCGCCAGTTGAAACTCCTCTACTGGAGGAAGCCTGAACTTTAACAACCACATTAATTCTAAGATTTCTCAGAAGATGTCCCTACTGTAAATTTTGTAATGTTCTGAACTATGTCAGTTTCGATTCGTTTTTGTTTTCTCTGTAGCAAGAAGTGTGAACATTCTCTTCCAGATGGCACCACTTAAGAACTACAATTGCGCACCCTGGTGCGAAGTGAAGGAACTGTTTTTTGAGAAATTTTGTGTTCATAAGTTTGCTCTTTGTTAAATTTTCTTTCAGTCATTTTTTGGGTTGGCAGTATAACACTTCTCTTTGCGCTTGTTTTGAATTTAGCCAATCCCGAATTTATTCAATTAATTTTTAACCAATAATGTGTGTCTTCTCCGATATGGATATGTTGCTTGATCCTAACCAATAAAGTTGAGGGGGTGTGGGTTCTCATTCATGAAACGTCTCGAATTTTCCGCGAGGATATATAAACTGCTGATTTCCTGGTCTCCTGGCCACTTCAGTAACATCTTTCCTAGTGTGATTATCTAGCAGGGGGCGGGAAGCGCCCCTTTCTTCAGGCGGCAGTTCATCCATCACGTAATGGTCTGTTAATAACTTCTTTGTTTGCTAGCTCAGCAGTTTAACCCTCGGGGCAGGTTCGAAACTTTTATCATGTAACTTACTTTTATAATGTAAACGACTCCTGGTATAAATTCTGTAACTTTAACTACAATTGGGATAGAGAGTGCCTAACCCTCTCGAGCTCCCACTCACTTTGTTTTGAGGTGACTACGTTTTCATAACCGTTTTCCATCTCTTCATAATGTAATAAAGTTTTCCTATCGTGTCACCTCCGTAGTATGGGTTTAGCCCTTGCATAAGCGGCCTAGAGCCAAATAGGTTTAAAAAAAAAGGTGTATTAGGAGTGCAAGTTACGCCTCCCCTCTAGTTGGTATTTTGGGGCCATGTAATTGTCCTGTGTCTTTATTGAATAGACCTCAGTAGGTTGGGTATCATTACCCCTGTTGTGGTGTGCCCGTAGGGCAGCTTGAAAGTGGAGTTTGGAGTGGCCTTTGAATTGGCTTGAACTTTGAGAGCGGGTTGCTCTTTCTTAAATGGTATTTTCTGTGTGCCTCACAGGGTAATTGGGAGCAAATGCTCCTTGGCATGATTGGGGTTTTCTGCCCCTTTGTTGAACCTGGTGTATAAGTAATGTTGGGCTAATTGCTCAAGAATTGTGAATCTGGGGCCCGAAGCCCAAAATACATTTAAAAAATTGTAATTGTACTTTCTTAACTTGTTGATATACAACTGTGTTCCTGTTTTACTTGTTATTTCTTGATCTCGAAAAGAAAATATAACCTTTGTTAAATTTTAAATTAACTTTAATTTCGTAAGTTGAGACCTGTTCATCCCAGCACCTTCTTTCACCTCTAACTACCACGGATATCTCCGTAACAATTACTATTATTATTATTATTATTATTATTATTATTATTATTATTATTATTGTTACGGAGTTATCCGTGGTAGTTAGAGGTGAAAGAAGGTGCTGGGATGAATAGGTCTCAATCTACGAAATTAAAGTTAATTTAAAATTTCACAAGGTTATATTTTCTTTTCAAGATCAAGAAACAACAAAAATAACAGGTACTTAGTAGCCTAGCAACAAATAGAGAATGTACAATTACAGGAGTTACAGGATTTGGGCTCCGAGAGCCAGACACACAATTCTTGAGCTATAAGCCCAACTTTACCCGTACTAAAGATTCACCCAAGGGGCAGAAGACCCCAATCATGCTCAAGAGCACTTGCTCCCAATTACAAAGTAAAAGCCTCCTCGAGGCACACAGAAACATTTTTTTTTTTCGAAGAGCAACCCGCTCTAAAAGTTCCAGCCTATCAAAGGCCACACCAAATTCCACCTTCAAGCTGTCCTCTAAGGACATAAACACAGGGGTAAAAATACCCAACCTACTGCGGCCGATTTAGTAAATAAACAGGAAAATTACAAGGCCCCAAAATACAAACATGAGTGGAGGCGAAACTGGCACTCCGAATATACTTAATTAAAACCCAATTTGGCCTTAGGCCGCTTATGCAAGGGCTAATCCCATACTAAAGAGGTGACACGATAGGAAAACTATTACATTACGAAACGAAGAAAAAGGGATGAGTCACCTCAAAAACAATATGAAAGGGATCTCGAGAGGGTTAGGCACTCTCTATCCCAATTTGTAGTTACAGAGGCAGAATTTAAATCAAGAGTCTTTTACATTTTAGAGGAAAGTTACATGGTAGAAGGTTTCGAACCCGCCCCGAGGGTTAAACTGCTGAGCTGGCAAGAAAATAAGTTATTACATGGTGGTTGAACTGTTGCCCGAAGAAAGAGGCGCTTCCCGCCCCCAGATACATAATTTACACAACGATAGGTGTTACTGAAGTGGCGCAGAGACCCGAAAATCAGCAGTTTATATACCCTCGCGGAACATTCGAGACCTTTCAGGAATGATAACACCCGCCCACAATCATTTTATTGGCTAACAACGAAAACCCCTACACCAGATTAAGAAGAAACACATTATTGGTGGAAAATTAATTAGAGAAATTCGGGATTGGTAAATTCAAAACAAAGGGAAAGAGCAGGGTTATACAGCCAACCTAAACAATGACTGAAAGAAATTTAACAAAGAACAAACTTTTGAACACAAAATTTCTCCAAAAGAACAGTTCTTTCACTTCGCACTAGGGTACACCATTGTAGTCCTTCAGTAGTGCAACCTAGAAGAGAATGTTCACACTTCTCACTACAGGCAAAACAAAAATACATCGAAAACGACACAGTTCAGAACACTTCAAAATTTACAAGTAGGGACATCTTCTGAGAAATTAGAGAATTAGCACTGTAGTTAAAGTTCAGGCTTCCTCCAGTAGAGGAGTTTCAACTGGCGCAAAGTTTGAATTAGCGGCGCGGAGATGTACCGCCCGGTACAGACCTCCCCCCCCCCCAAATGTCCTTCCAAGGGGTAACACAGAAGAACATAAACTTTTGTTTTAAAGCAAGGTCCAAGTTATGCTGTAGAAATAGAAATTAATTGCAGAAGGATTTACAAACAAGTTTTGTTAAAATGATTTGATCCAGTTTCAAAATTTATTTGTAGTAACTTTTGAAGGAATGTCTTTATGCTTGTAGAAGTTGAATTCAGAAGGAAAAACTTTTAATACTTGAAAGTGAAGGAAAATTTTCTAAGTCCACCAAATATTGCAGTTGAATTCAAAAATGTAGTCATTGTTGATATTAAATGTCCATGTAGCTGATTAAGTACATTCAATGTTGATTAAGTTTGACGGCCAGACCGGCCGCTGCTGCTTGTGTCCAGAGGAGGCCGCTCGGACCCCTCGAGTACCCTGAGATACTGCTCGCCCGCACTATGAGAGGAGCCGTGGAGTTGAAGCACGCCGCGCCCGCGGCGAAGATACAGGTAGCGGGCAAGTTGCAGGTTGTGCGCCGCACATCAGCCTTGGCCGGGAGGAGGGCTCCGGCTCTCCGTACGCTGGTTGGCCTCACTGAAGAGGGGCGGGCCCATACCCCACCTCAGTGGCGGTACGGCGCCGCGCTGCTGCGGGGGCACTGAAACATTAAGATCTTGGCGGCAGAATTTGTTGGACCATAATTCTTTTAGGGCACAGGCTTAGTGGTGAGTTTGAGGGGCCAGCGGCGTGGAGAAATTTATTTCATTTAAATAGCCACTGTTTTATGTAAGCAGGAGACGGGAGCATGGTAATGGCCATGGTAAGGACAGGATGGCAGTTTAACTGGTCGGGGAAGGTGTACAGTAAATGCTTAAAGAACCTGATTCCAAGAGCAGAAGGCCTCAAAATGAACCCCCCCCCCCAAAAAAAAATATAACCTTCCGAATACTTTCAAAATGTTAAAACAATTATAAAATCAGCTACGTTAGCGCGGAAGCTACACAGGTTTCACCTGCGACAGGTGAACCCTAAATATCCTCTCGGTGGCTGGATTGCTTAACAACAACGTAACCGGCGTAAGAAAATCAAGGATTATGCAAGGCCCATGAAATCTGGGGGCAAGCTTGCCCGCGGGAACAAAATTCTTGACCATCACCTGGTCGCTTACCTTCAATTTGGTGGGTCTCCGTCCACGATCATATCTTTCCCTAACCTTTTCATGAGACACTTTAAGATTGGCTTTAGCCTTCTTCCAGAGATCTTTAATATTATCTGGATCTATTGTCTCGGGTAGAATGTCACTCAGAGACCAGAGGTTAGAGAGCGGCGTGTTGGGAACAAACTTGAACATCAGAGAAGCTGGAGTAAATTTATGTGATTCATGAACTGCCGAATTCAGAGCGAAAGCTAACCAATGCAGGGACGTGTCCCACCTGGAATGGTCTTCATGATGATAAGCACTAAGAGCCGACCTGAGGTTACGATTGACTCTTTCGGCAAGAGATGATTGGGGATAATAAGCAGAAGTAGTCACATGAGATATGGGCAGATCAAAACAGAATTTACGAAATACACTGACTGACAGAGCAAATGCAACACTAAGAAGGAGTGGTCAGAACTTCATGCCAATTGCAGAGTAGACTGGCGTCACTGAGGTATGCTCATGATGTGAAATGCGCCGCTGTGCTGCGCACGTAGCGAACGATAAATGGGACACGGCGTTGGCGAATGGCCCACTTCGTACCGTGATTTCTCAGCCGACAGTCATTGTAGAACGTGTTGTCGTGTGCCACAGGACACGTGTATAGCTAAGAATGCCAAGCCGCCGTCAACGGAGGCATTTCCAGCAGACAGACGACTTTACGAGGGGTATGGTGATCGGGCTGAGAAGGACAGGTTGGTCGCTTCGTCAAATCGCAGCCGATACCCATAGGGATGTGTCCACGGTGCAGCGCCTGTGGCGAAGATGGTTGGCGCAGGGACATGTGGCACGTGCGAGGGGTCCAGGCGCAGCCCGAGTGACGTCAGCACGCAAGGATCGGCGCATCCGCCGCCAAGCGGTGGCAGCCCCGCACGCCACGTCAACCGCCATTCTTCAGCATGTGCAAGACACCCTGGCTGTTCCAATATCGACCAGAACAATTTCCCGTCGATTGGTTGAAGGTGGCCTGCACTCCCGGCGTCCGCTCAGAAGACTACCATTGACTCTGTGATGTTTGGGACATCACTGAATGTTTTTAATTATTGAACTATATATTTAATTGATAAGATGTATATATTTGATCACTGATGGGTCATTTTAAATTAATATATATATAGGGCTTTTATCATCCATTTCAATCATCATTTCATATCTTTGTATCGCGGCTATAACGTATTCTGAACGAACAAATTATTGGGTAAAGTATTTCAACATCACTCATATTTATAACTTGCAGTAAACTTTCCAATAGCGTTGTGAGGTGACCAGAGTCAGCAGGCTAATTTCAGCCCAGTTCCAGCAAAAGTACGTCATCGAGCTTACGAGAGACCTTACCCTCTCCACCTCATGATGAGACAGTTGATACATTATTAACACCCACTTTTCAAACTCAGCTTCGGGACGCTTTATTTCAGCGGGAAAGTTCAGCCTATGTGAATGAACGTAATGAAGCAACGTGATGGATGCACAGCTATACAAGGGAGAAGGGATGAGACCTCGAATCTTACTGGACCATGTGATATGGCTGATGGAAGGAGACTTTTGAACCGATAAATACCACCGACAAGGGCTGGAGAGGACATTCGGAGATTCGGACATTCTGATTCTGATTCTCACGCTTGGAAGATACTCTTACTACGATTCTACGTCTACACATCGGAGAAGATTTTAACTTAGTTCACTTCGCATCTGAGTATATTCTACTCAAAAGTTACTCTCATTGGGACTTGTTATCTCAATGACGAGAGGTAGTCAACGGGAGACCGGTTCTGACTGGTATAGGGGAGGAGAGCTTTTATTATGAATTTAGCTACGCTACTGTTCCGTAATACGGAAGAATACGAATGTATTCTCTCCATGAACATAACCCATGGTGGTTTTGCACTTAAAATTAGGACTCATTACGACTTTATGTAAGGAGTACAATAGGAAGTGTTAAAGACAGGAAATGTGGATGTAGGACTGGAATCCAACAACAGATGAGGCAGCCTGTACGAGAGATCCACCCATCTTCAGCTTCAAGACAACAGAGTCTACATTTGGTGAGCTTATGGCATAAGTTACTGCAAGGTTTCGCGCAACAGTTCATTTTCTTAAAGTTAATTTCATTCACTTTTTCTTTTGCTTCCGTAAGTTCAGATTTCGTTAATACGCCGTTACGTCACGTTTTCATCTTAATAAATAGCTGTTTTAATTTGTATTTTATGAAATGATTATTAATGATCCTTAAATTCCAAGTTAGTGTACTTAATGATTTGCGTTCCGTTCACCCCACCCCTGGGAGTTTTTTGAGTCTCATTACGTATTTTTATTTATTATTATTAATTATCTACTTTTGTTTTCAAGCCATAAGCTTGAAGACTGGCGCCCTTGGGATACTGTTTCTGGAGGAACAATGACATATCATTTACTTATTTTAATATTAAAGTGACCCGCCACGTTATAAATTTGTCATACATCTGTGGGCAAAGTGGGTACGTCACAACTCCACAGCATAGACGTGCACGCCTGGCATGGTGCCGGGCTATAGCGACTTGGATGAGGGAATGGCGGAACGTCGTGTTCTCCGATGAGTCACGCTTCTGTTCTGTCAGTGATAGTCACCGCAGACGAGTGTGGCGTCGGCGTGGAGAAAGGTCAAATCCGGCAGTAACTGTGGAGCGCCCTACCGCTAGACAACGCGGCATCATGATTTGGGGCGCTATTGCATATGATTCCACGCCACCTCTAGTGCGTATTCAAGGCACGTTAAATGCCCATCGCTACGTGCAGCATGTGCTGCGGCCGGTGGCACTCCCGTACCTTCAGGGGCTGCCCAATGCTCTGTTTCAGCAGGATAATGCCCGCCCACACACTGCTCGCATCTCCCAACAGGCTCTACGAGGTGTACAGATGCTTCCGTGGCCAGCGTACTCTCCGGATCTCTCACCAATCGAATACGTGTGGGATCTCATTGGACGCCGTTTGCAAACTTTGCCCCAGCCTCGTACGGACGACCAACTGTGGCAAATGGTTGACAGAGAATGGAGAACCATCCCTCAGAACACCATCCGCACTCTTATTGACTCTGTACCTCGACGTGTTTCTGCGTGCATCGCCGCTCGCGGTGGTCCTACATCCTACTGAGTCGATGCCGTGCGCATTGTGTAACCTGCATATCGGTTTGAAATAAACATCAATTATTCGTCCGTGCCGTCTCTGTTTTTCCCCAACTTTCATCCCTTTCGAACCACTCCTTCTTGGTGTTGCATTTGCTCTGTCAGTCAGTGTAGATTGGATGTGAACGCCTTAGCGTTGTCAGACACAATATACTGACACGGACCAAAAGAAGCAAAGATTGAATTTAAACAGGTAATGGTGGACTGAGCGGTAGCCAGCTTAGTCGGGAATAACCAAGAAAATCTTGTAAAACCATCTACACACACAAGGATGAACTTGTTGGCATTCCCCTTTGACTGGGGGAAAGGTCTTACGTAATCAATGTAGAGACGTTCCATGGGGCGCGACGCTTGATGAGAAGACAAAAGGCCTACCTTGGTGGACATGGTTGGTTTACTAAGCAAACAAGATTTACAAGCTTTAACTAGTTCACGAATTTCACCGTCCATACCCTTCCAGATAAACATTTCACGCATCTTTTCCCGGGTTTTGAAGATGCCTAAATGCCCCCCTAATGGGGTCTCATGATAGTACTTGAAGATCATTGGCACAAGTACAGCTGGGACTACAACTTACATTACTTTATCATGCCTCGACGGGCAACATAAAACACCATTCCTCAATACATAAGGGACAACATGTTTCCCAAAAGAAAGGGTTTCCATGATCGGAGCCAGCGTTGGATCTTCACGTTGATATTTCTCAATATCCCTAAAGAGCATGAGAGCATCTGTTAAGATGGCATTAACCTCAGATAGCATGGACTCGGGAGGTGATTAACTATCGACCGATTCATGGGTCGCGACGTCATTGGAAAACATACGGCTGAGTCCGTCTGCGACAATATTTTCAGTACCTCTGATATGCCTAACATCAAATTGGAAAGCAGAAATTCGGATGGCCCACCGGGCTATACGACCAGTACGACGCGGCCTACCTAAGACCCAGCTTAAGGCTTGATTATCAGTCTCCAGGTCGAATTTGACATGTTCCAGATAGAGACGGAACTTTTCTAAGGCAAATAAGACTGCCAAACCTTCGAGCTCATAGATGGAATACTTGGCTTCTTGAGCCGATAGAGTCCTAGATGCATAGGCGATGGGGCGTCTCCCTAGTTCAGTCTCTTGAAGAAGGACGACGACGCGTCGGTTTGGACGATGAATTTCTTCGAGAAATCTGGTATTGCAAGGACAGGGGCATTACAGAGAGCTAATTGCAGGTCTTCAAAAGCGGCTTGTTGCGAAGGCCCCCACTCGAATTTTATGCCTTTCCTACGAAGGAGGTTCAAGGACGCCGCTCTATTAGCGAAGGTAGGAATAAATTTCCTGAAGAAATTCACCATACCAATGAACCTGGCAATAACTTTGATGTCCTTGGGAGGCTCGAAATCACGGATGGCCTGTGTTCTAGAGTGATCGACTGCGACACCATCGGGCAAGACAATATGCCCTAGGAATGACATAGAGGGCTTAGCGAAGGCGACCTTAGACAATTTCACAGTTAACCCAGCCTTACGAAGGCGATTGAGAACTAGATCTAGATGTTCTTCAAAAGTCTCCGAAAATACGACGACATCATCGAGATAGTGGTACAAGTACTCGAATTTGATGTCAGGTAGATGTCTAAGATCTAACAACATCTCATCCTGGGTAGGCGAAATAGATAAACATGGTGCAGAATTACATTTCAATAAGGGGATTTTACAATTAGAAGCAGTCTAGTGAGTACAGCTGCTCCGGTGGGGAGCCCGAAAGGCACGCGGTTGTATTCATACAAATTCCAATCCGTGGCAAACGCTGTAAGATGTTTGGATTCTTCAGCCAGAGGAATTTGATTATAGGCCTGATTTAGATCCAAGATGGTGAAGAACTTAGCTTTGCGAAACCATGAAAAACAAGAATGGAGGTCAGGAAGGGGCACAGATTGTAACACCACCTTCCGATTGAGAGCCCTATAATCAATGACGGACCTGAAGCCACCTTGGTGTTTCGGGACTAGAAAAATAGGCGAAGAATACGCCGACTTAGAGGGCCTAATAATACCATCCTTTAACATTTGATCGATGATTTCTTTCAATGCCTTCATTTTAGGTTTAAGGTGGAAAACGGACAGGAATCGAATCCGTGACCTCAATTTTGTATTCGATCAGGTCAGTAACACCAAGAGTATCAGAGAACACCTCTGGAAACGACTGACACAACTTACGAATACTGTCAGCCTGCTCCTCAGGTAGATGTCTAAGATCTAACAACATCTCATCCTGGGTAGGCGAAATAGATAAACATGGTGCAGAATTACATTTCAATAAGGGGATTTTACAATTAAAAGCAAATTTGAAAGTGCATGACCTACTCTGAAGATCGAACACCAGACCAGTATGGGACATGAAGTCGGCTCCCAATATAATGCGGCAAGACCAATGCTTAGCCACAAACAATTTAACTTTCTAAGTAAATTTAGAAATACGAATTTTGGCTTTTAAGGAACCTAAAATTTCTAATGGAGATGAATTAGCCGAAACATATTGAACAGAAGATGAGCAATAGTCAGGAAGTTTACAAACTGTTTTCAATTTGGAATACCATTCAGCTGAAATAATAGAACACACACTGCCTGAATCTAGTAAAGCTGTTACAGGTTCATTATTTAACTCAATTTTGAGGAAAGGCACAGGTGCGGGGGTATCCGCCGCAATCCTAAGACATTCTTTGGGACCTTCAAAGAATAAATTTGAAGACAGAGTTTTCCCTGAAATTTCGACATGTTTACAAGGGGCTGAGCCTCGGGAAGATGGATTAGTTGACTCAGCCGAAGCCACTAGTCACTTATTATTATTGGCATTGGTGGAAGTTGCACCAGAAGTTGAGCAGGAGGGGGTGCTATTCAAATTTGGACAATTCTTGGCGATATGTAAGAAAGCCCCACATTTAAAACAGCCTTGTGATGAACCTGCTCCATTATTTGTCCTACTAGATTTGACCAATGGACATTTATTGCGAAGATGGTCAGGCGACCCGCAAGCATAACATTTACGGGGTGTAACTGGTCGGCGAGGTGGAGGTCGGGGATTACTAAAAGAAGGAGGGGGTTCTTTTGCGACACGCAAGGTTTCGGCGTATGTGACTCCTTCGGCTGAGACAGCCATAGCCTCTAACTCGGCAAACGTTTGCGCAAAACACAAGTATGATCTGTAAGACGGAGGAATGCCTTCCGCAATGGCCTGTACAATCTGATCTTCAGGGAAGTGAAGAGCAAACAACCTGGTATAGAATTTAATGTCTTGTATGAAATCAGCATGATTTTCATCCAGTCTCTGTACACGATAATAGTACTTCTGAATCAGAGATGACCTCGCACGAGCAGGGATGAAATTAACAAGCAGGTGTGCATGAAAATGTTCAATAGATGACTGTTCCGCTATTGCCCTAACAATTTTGTCTGAGAGAACACCAATTGCATAGGGATAAATGATCTGCAAAATTTGACACGGAGAAAGAGATAAAATAAGGGCATGATCCTGAAATTCAACTAAAAACCTTAAGAATGAAATAACTTCACTGGTAGAGTTAACCGAAAACTTAGAAATACCTCCATTGCCAATGGATGAGGAAAGCTGCTGAACCCGGGTGACATAGTAGGTAAAGATTTAAGTGGCGAAGAAGCTAATTCAGAACGTACATTATTCAATGAGGTACGTCGTTCAGATTCATGTTCTAATGGGGCAGAGGTTTGTTGAACTCCTATCGATTTAGTACTTTCTTCCCCGGTGGGAGAACGGTCCTCGCTGTCTACGTTTACCGTAGCGGGTTGGTCGGTTTTGGGAGGAACCTCCCCAGTTAACAATTGGGTAACCTTACTGGACAATTCAGGAAGATTTTCAAGAACAACGCTAGATTCCTTCCTCTGAACGTCATTCAACTTCAGAGACAACAGATC
This sequence comes from Anabrus simplex, assembly GCF_040414725.1. Classification (NCBI taxonomy): domain Eukaryota; kingdom Metazoa; phylum Arthropoda; class Insecta; order Orthoptera; family Tettigoniidae; genus Anabrus; species Anabrus simplex. The sequence continues at coordinate 776,968 of NC_090267.1, forward strand.
GTTAACTCTATTAGAAAAATGAAATAACCTTGCTTGCACACGTTTGATTTGATTAGGAGAAGGGTCATTTTCTTCAAAAAAGGTAATCACAGATGCCAGCTCAGTAGTATTATCAGTGATCGTGGAAAGAGAGTCGTCAATTTCTTTCTCTCTCAAAGTGGGGATGGAAATGGGCAAATCAAGGGACTCTCTAAGCTTATTTGTGTCTACCGCAACCGTGCCTCCAGATTACACATTTCTCATTGTTAATTCATAGATCAATTCCTCCTTGCGCAAATAGTTGAGATGGAGGACATCGCGAGGGCCGGGCATGATGACAAAACAATTTTGAAAAAAAGGAAAAATCAAAAAATTCCAGCAACTGAGAAAATTGTTAGAGTTCGAAAACAAAGCACTGTTTAGCCGTCAAAAGAGGCTACTTTGAGACCCATTCAACCACGCTCTGCTACCACTTGATACGGAGTTATCCGTGGTAATTAGAGGTGAAAGAAGGTGCTGGGATGAATAGGTCTCAATCTACGAAATTAAAGTTAATTTAAAATTTCACAAGGTTATATTTTCTTTTCAAGATCAAGAAATAACAAAAATAACAGGTACTTAGTAGCCTAGCAACTAATAGAGAATGTACAATTACAGTAGTTACAGGATTTGGGCTCCGAGAGCCAGACACACAACTCTTGAGCTATAAGCCCAACTTTACCCGTACTAAAGATTCACCCAAGGGGCAGAAGACCCCAATCATGCTCAAGAGCACCTGCTCCCAATTACATAGTAAAAGCCTCCTCGAGGCACACAGAAACAATTTTTTTTTGGAAGAGCCACCCGCTCTAAAATTTCCAGCCTATCAAAGGCCACACCAAATTCCACCCTCAAGCTGTCCTCTAAGGACATAAACACAGGGGTAAAAATACCCAACCTACTGCGGCCGATTTAGTAAATAAACAGGAAAATCACAAGGCCCCAAAATACAAACATGAGTGGAGGCGAAACTGGCACTCCGAATATACTTAATTAAAACCTAATTTGGCCTTAGGCCGCTTATGCAAGGGCTAATCCCATACTAAAGAGGTGACACGATAGGAAAACTATTACATTACGAAACGAAGAAAAAGGGATGAGTCACCTCAAAAACAATATGAAAGGGATCTCAAGAGGGTTAGGCACTCTCTATCCCAATGTGTAGTTACAGAGGCAGAATTTAAATCAAGAGTCTTTTACATTTTAGAGGAAAGTTACATGGTAGAAAGTTTCGAACCCGCCCCGAGGGTTAAACTGCTGAGCTGGCAAGAAAATAAGTTATAAGACGGCCATTACATGGTGGTTGAACTGCTGCCCGAAGAAAGAGGCGCTTCCCGCCCCCTGCTACATAATTTACACAACGATAGGTGTTACTGAAGTGGCGCAGAGACCCGAAAATCAGCAGTTTATATACCCTCGCGGAACATTCGAGACCTTTCAGGAATGATAACACCCGCCCACAATCATTTTATTGGCTAACAACGAAAACCCCTACACCAGATGAAGAAGAAACACATTATTGGTGGAAAATTAATTAGAGAAATTCGGGATTGGTAAATTCAAAACAAGGGGAAAGAGCAGGGTTATACAGCCAACCTAAACAATGACTGAAAGAAATTTAACAAAGAACAAACTTTTGAACACAAAATTTCTCCAAAAAAACCAGTTCTTTCACTTCGCACTAGGGTGCACCATTGTAGTCCTTCAGTAGTGCCATCTAGAAGAGAATGTTCACACTTCTTACTACAGGCAAAACAAAAATACATCGAAAACGACACAGTTCTGAACACTTCAAAATTTACAAGTAGGGACATCTTCTGAGAAATTAGAGAATTAGCACTGTAGTTAAAGTTCAGGCTTCCTCCAGTAGAGGAGTTTCAACTGGCGCAATGTTTGAATTAGCGGCGCGGAGGTGTAAGGCCCGGTACAGACCCCCCCCCCAAAAGCCCCTCCAAGGGGTAACACAGAAGAACATAAACTTTTGTTTTAAAACAAGGTCCAAGTTATGCTGTAGAAATAGAAATTAATTGCAGAAGGATTTACAAACAAGTTTTCTTAAAATGATTGGATCCAGTTTCAAAATTCCTTTGTAGTAACTTTTGAAGGAATGTCTTTATGCTTGTAGAAGTTGAATTCAGAAGGAAAAACTTTTAATACTTGAAAGTGAAGGAAAATTTTCTAAGTCCACCAAATATTGCAGTTGAATTCAAAAATGTAGTCATTGTTGATATTAAATGTCCATGTAGCTGATTAAGTACATTCAATGTTGATTAAGTTTGACGGCCAGACCGGCCGCTGCTGCTTGTGTCCAGAGGAGGCCGCTCGGACCCCTCGAGTACCCTGAGATACTGCTCGCTCGCACTATGAAAGGAGCCGTGGAGTTGAAGCACGCCGCGCCCGCGGCGAAGATATAGGTCGCGGGCAAGTTGCAGGTTGTGCGCCGCACATCAGCCTTGGCCGGGAGGAGGGCTTGGCTCTCCGTACGCTGGTTGGCCTCACTGAAGAGGGGCGGGCCCATACCCCACCTCAGTGGCGGTACGGAGCCGCGCTCCTGCGGGGGCACTGAAACATTAAGATCTCGGCGGCAGAATTTGTTGGACCATAATTCTTTTAGGGCACAGGCTTAGTGGTGAGTTTGAGGGGCCAGCGGCGTGGAGAAATTTATTTCATTTAAATAGCCACTGTTTTATGTAAGCAGGAGACGGGAGCATGGTAATGGCCATGGTAAGGACAGGATGGCAGTTTAACTGGTCGGGGAAGGTGTACAGTAAATGCTTAAAGAACCTGATTCCAAGAGCAGAAGGCCTCAAAATGAACCCCCCCCCCAAAAAAAAAATATAACCTTCCGAATACTTTCAAAATGTTAAAACAATTATAAAATCAGCTACGTTAGCGCGAAAGCTACACAGGTTTCACCTGCGACAGGTGAACCCTAAATATCCTCTCGGTGGCTGGATTGCTTAATAACAACGTAACAAGCGTAAGAAAATCAAGGATAATGCACAGCCCATGAAATCTGGGGGCAAGCTTGCCCGCGGGAACAAAATTCTTGACCATCACCTGGTCGCCTACATTCAATTTGGTGGGTCTCCGTCCACGATCATATCTTTCCCTAACCTTTTCATGAGACACTTTAAGATTGGCTTTAGCCTTCTTCCAGAGATCTTTAATATTATCTGGATCTATTGTCTCGGGTAGAATGTCACTCAGAGACCAGAGGTTAGAGATCGGCGTGTTGGGAACAAACTTGAACATCAGAGAAGCTGGAGTAAATTTATGTGATTCATGAACCGCCGAATTCAGAGCGAAAGCTAACCAATGCAGGGACGTGTCCCACCTGGAATGGTCTTCATGATGATAAGCAATAAGAGCCGACCTGAGGTTACGATTGACTCTTTCGGCAAGAGATGATTGGGAATAATAAGCAGAAGTAGTCACATGAGATATGGGCAGATCAAAACAGAATTTACGAAATACACTGACTGACAGAGCAAATGCAACACCAAGAAGGAGTGTTCAGAACTTTATGCCAATTGCAGGGTAGACTGGCGTCACTGAGGTATGCTCATGATGTGAAATGCGCCGCTGTGCTGCGCACGTAGCGAACGATAAATGGGACACGGCGTTGGCGAATGGCCCACTTCGTACCGTGATTTCTCAGCCGACAGTCATTGTAGAACGTGTTGTCGTGTGCCACAGGACACGTGTATAGCTAAGAATGCCAGGCCGTCCTCAACGGAGGCATTTCCAGCAGACAGACGACTTTACGAAGGGTATGGTGATCGGGCTGAGAAGGACAGGTTGGTCGCTTCGTCAAATCGCAGCCGATACCCATAGGGATGTGTCCACGGTGCAGCGCCTGTGGCGAAGATGGTTGGCGCAGGGACATGTGGCACGTGCGAGGGGTCCAGGCGCAGCCCGAGTGACGTCAGCACGCGAGGATCGGCGCATCCGCCGCCAAGCGGTGGCAGCCCCGCACGCCACGTCAACCGCCATTCTTCAGCATGTGCAAGACACCCTGGCTGTTCCAATATCGACCAGAACAATTTGCCGTCGATTGGTTGAAGGAGGCCTGCACTCCCGGCGTCCGCTCAGAAGACTACCATTGACTCCACAGCATAGACTTGCACGCCTGGCATGGTGCTGGGCTATAGCGACTTGGATGAGGGAATGGCGGAACGTCGTGTTCTCCGATGAGTCACGCTTCTGTTCTGTCAGTGATAGTCACCGCAGACGAGTGTGGCGTCGGCGTGGAGAAAGGTCAAATCCGGCAGTAACTGTGGAGCGCCCTACCGCTAGACAACGCGGCATCATGGTTTGGGGCGCTATTGCGTATGATTCCACGTCACCTCTAATGCGTATCCAAGGCACGTTAAATGCCCACCGCTACGTGCAGCATGTGCTGCGGCCGGTGGCACTCCCGTACCTTCAGGGGCTGCCCAATGCTCTGTTTCAGCAGGATAATGCCCCCCACACACTGCTCGCATCTCCCAACAGGCTCTACGAGGTGTACAGATGCTTCCGTGGCCAGCGTACTCTCCGGATCTCTCACCATTCGAACACGTGTGGGATTTCATTGGACGCCGTTTGCAAACTCTGCCCCAGCCTCGTACGGACGACCAACTGTGGCAGATGTTTGGCAGAGAATGGAGAACCATCCCTCAGGACACCATCCGCACTCTTATTGACTCTGTACCTCGACGTGTTTCTGCGTGCATCGCCGCTCGCGGTGGTCCTACATCCTACTGAGTCGATGCCGTGCGCATTGTGTAACCTGCATATCGGTTTGAAATAGACATCAATTATTCGTCCGTGCCGTCTCTGTTTTTCCCCAACTTTCATCCCTTTCGAACCACTCCTTCTTGGTGTTGCATTTGCTCTGTCAGTCAGTGTAGATTGGATGTGAAAGCCTTAGCGTTGTCAGACACAATATATTGACACGGACCAAAAGAAGCAAAGATTGAATTTAAACAGGTAATGGTGGACTGAGCGGTAGCCAGCTTAGTCGGGAATAACCAAGAAAATCTTGTAAAACCATCTACACATACAAGGATGAACTTGTTGGCATTCCCCTTTGACTGGGGGAAAGGTCCTACGTAATCAATGTAGAGACGTTCCATGAGGCGCAACGCTTGATGAGAAGACAAAAGGCCTACCTTGGTGGACATGGTTGGTTTACTAAGCAAACAAGATTTACAAGCTTTAACTAGTTCACGAATTTCACCGTCCATTCCCTTCCAGATAAACATTTCACGTATCTTTTCCCGGGTTTTGAAGATGCCTAAATGCCCCCCTAAATGGGTCTCATGATAGTACTTGAAGATCATTGGCACAAGTACAGCTGGAACTACAACTTACATTTTTTGATCATGCCTCGACGGGCAACATAAAACACCATTCCTCAATACATAAGGGACAACATGTTCCCCAGAAGAAAGGGTTTCCATGATCGGAGCCAGCGTTGGATCTTCACGTTGATATTTCTCAATATCCCTAAAGAGCATGAGAGCATCTGTTAAGATGGCATTAACCTCAGATAGCATGGACTCGGGAGGTGATTAACTATCGACCGATTCATGGGTCGCGACGTCATTGGAAAACATACGGCTGAGTCCGTCTGCGACAATATTTTCAGTACCTCTGATATGCCTAACATCAAACTGGAAAGCAGAAATTCGGATGGCCCACCGGGCTATACGACCAGTACGACGCGGCCTACCTAAGACCCAGCTTAAGGCTTGATTATCAGTCTCCAGGTCGAATTTGACATGTTCCAGATAGAGACGGAACTTTTCTAAGGCAAATAAGACTGCCAAACCTTCGAGCTCATAGATGGAATACTTGGCTTCTTGAGCCGATAGGGACATCTTCTGAGAAATTAGAGAATTAGCACTGTAGTTAAAGTTCAGGCTTCCTCCAGTAGAGGAGTTTCAACTGGCGCAAAGTTTGAATTAGCGGCGCGGAGGTGTACCGCCCGGTACAATTATTATTATTATTATTATTATTATTATTATTATTATTATTATTATTATTATTATTATTATTATTTGGAGAAAGGGCATAGCGTCACATACACGAAAGTGCCTCCATCACCACTTAAAATTACAATATTCAAATATACAATTACATACTACATAATGTGCTTATATACAGTTATCGTATTTACAAGGCATATTTACATAATACTCACAAAACCTGCTCAACATTCAAGTAATTCGACACACACACACGCGCGCACACACACACACACACACACACACACACACACACACACACACACAGAGTCTGTCTCTCTCTCTCTCTAGAAACCCCACATATACTTTAGCTAGGCGGGCTCACTCATACCCACATACAATCTCACTCACTCGGGATCCCATAAACTTCTATCCGTCCTTCGACTCATACTAAAAATTCACACAGTAGAAAAATTATGTACAGAAGGTTTCAATATATATACATCCTTTTTACCTCTTTACAAAATTTCTCTGGAGGTAGTTCTTTTATCTGTGGTGGGAGTTCATTCCACAGCCGAGCAGAACGATTAAAGAAGCCACTTTGATATGATACTGTTTTTGCAAGTGGAGGGAAAAGGGACACCCCTCGACCTCTTTGAGCGGAACGATAGTTCACCTGTAAGCGTTTGAAAGGGTTTATGTGAATGTTACCTGCGGGGGATTTTCTCAGGAAAGCAATATCTATTTGTTTACAGAGGGTTGTTATGGAGGGCAGTGTCCTGGCTGTATTTAAATGACCGTGTTGAGTAATTAGTCGTTCTGCTCGGCGTTGAACTCTAGTTTCATCATGTTCTCCACTGTAGTAGGGTGCCAGGAAGGAAGCCCGTACAACAGTATTGGCCGTACTAATGACAAATAGGCTGTCTGAACTGCTTTCCTCCTGGCTCCCAGTAGAGATCTGCGGATGAATCCCAGAACGCTGTATGCTTTGCACCTTATTTCCTCTACATGCTTGTTCCATTTTAAATTGCTGCAAATGTGAATGTCAAGCAATTTTATTGAGGTGCAGGGCATCAGGTGTTCACCACACAGTGAAATTTGGTGTTGTAACTGTGATCTTGCTCTAGTTAAGCATATATATTTACATTTCTGTACACTTATGGACATTCTATTTATTTTTCACCAAAGAGCCACATTATCCAGATCTGACTGTAACTTATTTACGTCGTTCTCATTTCGACTGGCTCTTAAAATTATGGTGACATCAGCATACTGTGCCATAGATGACGATACACAACCTGGCAGATCCAGCGTAAATATCGTGAACAGAAGCGGTCCTATCACACTACCTTGAATCACACCCGAGGTGACTGAGGTTTGTTTTGACCTGGCCCCACTGAACACAACGCTCTGCGTCCGACCTACCAGGAATGATCGAAACCATGCCTGCAGTTTGCCTTGAATGCCATACTAGTTAAGTTTTAACAACAGTCGTTGATGAGGTACCTGATCCAAGGCCTTACTCCAGTCGAGAGTTACGCAGTCCACTTGGGATATATTAGACTGGTCCAGGGAATGTTGCCACTCAACAATTACTGTTGTTAAAAGTGTAGTACAGAATTTTCCAGTGAGGAATCCATATTGGTTGTTATTTAACAGGTTTCTCTCATTCAGAAAATCCAGCACATGTTTAACAATTAGGCGTTCCATGCATTTACATAAACCAGATGTAATAGAGACTGGGCGATAGTTGTCTACATTTTCCCTGTCACCGACTTTGAATAAGGGAACGACATTTGCTTCCTTCCATTCTTCTGGCACAGTCCCACTGTTCATTGAAATCTTAAATATTGCACAAAAAGGGAAGGTGCTAATGCATCTGCACAGCGATGGAGAATTCTGGCCGGCACGTTATCTGGGCCGTTCGCAACATGAGGTCTAGTTCTCCGAAGCCGGGCTGAGTGGCTCAGACGGTTAAGGCGCTGGCTTTCTAACCCCAACTTGGCAGGTTCGATCCTGGCTCAGTCCGGTGGTATTTGAAGGTGCTCAAATACGACAGCCTCGTGTCGGTAGATTTACTGGCACGTAAAAGAACTCCTGTGGGACTAAATTCCGGCACCTCGGCGTCTCCGAAGACCTTAAAAAGTAGTTAGTGGGACGTAAAACAAAGAACATTATTATTATTATTATTATTATTATTATTATTATTATTATTATTATTATTATTATTATTATTATTATTATTATTATTATTATTTCTCCGAAGACTTGTTACGACCTCGTTAGTAGTGAAGTACAAGCTAGTTGGGGGCGGGAACGAGGGGGGGGGGAGAAAGGGTTTGTCCTTGTAGTGAACATGTCTTCATCCTTGTCAGCAGTGCTGAAGTTATTTTCAAATTTACTGTTAAATGTGTCTGCTATTTCTTGGGGGGAGGAAACAGATAGTCCGTTGTACTTGAAGACGGGTGGAGCACTGTTGTCGCTTTTGTTTCTGATGAAAGCCGATAGCTCTTTATTATTGGAACTAAGGGTGTGGACATATGAACTGTAGGCATCACGGATTAATGATTTGAGTTTGTTCTTAGCCAGTCTGTACTTCTCCCACTTACTGTCACTTGGGTTTTCCTTCCATTTCCTGTATAAACAATTTCTCTTTCGAATACCCGATGTTATCTCTTTAGTGATCCATGGCGTTTTTCGCTTAATAGAGATGAAACTTTCGGCACAACTTGATCAACACATTCAAAAAATACTTTTTTCCAGTTTTCCCAGATCTCGTTGATATTTATATAGCCGGCGAAGGACGCGAGAGGAAATGCTGGGATGGCCACGGCCTTTTCCTTCCACCCACAAGGCCCCTGTTCAGCATACCAGGTAAGGCCTCCTGGTCAAGGTACTACTCCTCCTTCCCAGTTGTATCCCCGATTAAATGTCTCACGCTCCAGTGCGCTGCCCTTGAGGCGATAGAGATGGGATACTTCACTGAGTCCGAGGGATAATCCAACCCTGGAGGGTGAACGGGTTAAGAAAGAAATAACGAAAGAGTCTCTGAAAGGCCTTTTACAACCCGTTCGTTTGATGCAAATTTAACATTTAAATAAAAAACAGAAAACAATAATTCTATGTTTGCACGTTCAATCCAGAAACTTACAGTAAAGCCGCTTGGCTCTCAGATACGTTTATGTTGTTGAAAGATTTTGGTTCCTATAATGTGAGTTCCGATAGGACAGTGAATACATTGGTAAGACTTGCGATTGAGTGTCTGGATAACTTTGACTGCCGCGAAAAATAAGTTGCGAAGACTTTCGATGGAGCGGCGGTGCTTACAGGTCAGCTGAATGGTGTGCAAGCTAAATTAAAAGAAGTGGTTCCTGAGGGTGAATTCACTCACTGCTACGCGCACAAATTTAATTTAATTCTATCTCAAGCTGTGTCATGCGCGAAAGTATATCGTATGTTCTTCGCAGTGATGAGTGGTTTTCCTACATTTTTAGTAGTTATTCTAAGAGAAACTAACCTGCTGGACAGTGTCCTCAAGAAAAGATTTCCTGAGCTAGCTCCAACAAGGTGGAATATTGTGCTCCTCTCCAAGAACTTAACGAAAGTGAACCTGGGAACTGGGGTAACATTACAGTCAATGAGGCAAACGGGTTTCCTGCGAAGTTGACGGAATTTCAGTTCAGTTTTCTTCTGAATATTTGTAATGAAAGATTTTTATTGACTGATATCACATATAGGCCTAACATCCTTCACTTTAAGACCCTAGACATCGCATTTTGCACCAGCGAAGTGAATTCATTAGAGTCTAAAGTGTCAATAATGCGAAGCAGTGGATTTGCTAATGTCTGGGACAGAATAGAAGGGATATTTGATCCACCATTGAAAATTCTAGTACAGTTAAAATATCGCTTCTGTTCATTAGGAGATTTGTCCTTCACTGACATGCTTGAGTGTGGCGATTTTCCTAAAGTGCAGTTCAGTAAATTGATTGAAGTCTGTGGGAAATACTTTAATATAATACGACTTAAATCCGAATTGAGGGCAATGTTCACTTCTGAACAGTTCAAAGATAAGACTATGGCTCAAATCCAGAAATTCCTATTGACCAGTGATCTCCACAGCGGTCTTCTTGAGCTTTATAAGTCAGAGTCGTCACTCTGCATTAGGAATGATGTCTGTGGAAAAGGATTTTCTTGTTGAAATAAAATCACGCGAGCACTTTTGCAGTGACGTCACCAACGAATTCTGCAAAGAGAATTGCAGGGTCAAGTAATTAGGAGTAGTAAAATTGGAATTTACTTACGGTACAACATTGTGCTACTGCTTCGTTACTAGTTGCATGCCTCGGTGGCGAATCCAGAATTTGCCACTGATGGCATGTCTTAATTTTTACCAAAAATTTTAGTTACCTATGTTGAAGTCTGAATATTGATATAAAGATGAGATTAAGTTGTGTTTTGCCCTATAGATAGCATTAGACACTATGTGTTTTAAATTAATGTTTGACTGATTAACTGCAAGTGGCTACCTGGTGGTATAATATGATTATATGACAGCATAGAGACTGTAGTCTGTGATTCCATTATTCTAAGTTTGGTATGTGTCGAGTGAGTACCGGTTAACTATACCCAGAAGAACAGTACTGGGCATGCCCTTGACCGGAAAACTCATGGTGCCCGTGGTCGTTCATCCTTGCTAAGTATTTCTTCAAACACCTGGACCATATCTTCAAGATCCATTTGTTCTGTCATGTCCTACTGTTATGTATTTTTAAACTGCTGTTTAAACGATAGATGAGTGGCAATCAGATTAATCTCTAGTTAAACTGAAGGTTAAGTTTAATACTATCGCCGGACCTACAATGACATTACTTTTCAGGAAGCAAGAATGTTCGGTATTGATTTGTGTATAATTATACTGACATATTCCCAAATAATGTTACATCCAATGTTATATTCTGTGCTGTAAAAGTCTTTTAATGACCGATAACAGAGATACGCTACTTGGCTCTAATAATTTACGTTACACTAGCATATGTAAGATAAAAACAAATTCAGTGAAAGTTTATATTCAGTAGGAATCATTTTATAACCAAAAAGTATCATTTGACATTATCTGTTAAAAAAGCTGTGTAATAGGTATCAAATCAACAATTCATCGTGAAATTAACTACGATGTTGAGCGCAAATGTATAGTTTTGTCTTATTATTTTCCAAGCGTAATCATTAAAACACACTTTATTACGCCAGTATGGATTAATTCAATCACCAGCATCACTTGTGCAGTCAGTTATGGCACCATGTAGAACGCGTGCTGTTTATTCCATTGTAGCATAAATCAACGAGATTGTTGTACTTATCTGTTGAAATGGCAATTAATCCTTTATACGATGGCTTCAGTTACAAGTCGACATTAGGCCCTCTCCTAATCACTTTTATTTTTTGAACTCCTCATCACGTAAGCAGCAGGAAGTGATCAAATTACTGGGGAGGTATTAAAGACAATGGGGTGGTACATAGTGCCTTATTTAAAATTTCTCTTTGACTATGTCATAAATAATAGTGTAATACCAAAGGAATGGAAGGAATCTATAATAATACCAATTTATAAAGGAGAGGGTGATAAAAGGAAACCAGAGAACTACAGACCAATCAGCCTGACCAGTATAGTTTTTAAAATACTGGAGAGTTTAATAGCAAAGTACATCAGAGGGATATGTGATGATAAAAACTGGTTCATGGGGAGCCAGTATGGATTTAGAAAGAAATTTTCTTGCGAGGCACAACTGGTGGGATTTCAGCAGGACATATCAGATCAGTTAGATGCAGGAGGCCAGTTAGATTGCATAGCCATAGATCTTTCCAAAGCCTTTGATAGAGTGGAACATGGAATATTATTAAAGAAATTGGAGGGAATAGGATTGGACGTAAGGGTTATACGTTGGATAAGAACATTTCTAAATTCAAGGGTTCAGAAAGTCAAAGTAGGAAATAATATATCACAGGAAGAGAAAGTTTGGAAGGGAATTGCACAGGGTAGTATAATCGGTCCGTTACTTTTCTTAATATACGCAAATGATTTAGGGAACAATATAACATCGAAAATAAGATTGTATGCAGATGACATCATTGTTTATAGGGAAATAAATAACATTGAGGACTGTTTAGAATTACAAAGGGACCTCGAGAGTATCCAAGAATGGGTTGAAGAAAATAATATGAAGATTAATGGAGGCAAATCAACTGTTACAACATTTACAAACAGGAGCTTTACAACTGAATTTGAATATACTTTGGATGAGGTAGTTATCCCAAAAGATGGCAAGTGCAAATACTTAGGTGTGAGATTTGAAAGCAATTTGCACCGGAAGGGTCATGTTGATGACATTGTTGGGAAAGCATACAGATCGTTACATGTCATAAGGAGGCTACTTAAAGGATGCAACAAAGAATTAAAAGAAAAATGTTACTTAAGTATGGTTCGTCCATTATTGGAATATGCAAACAGTGTTTGGGATCCTCACCAAGAATACCTAATAAAAGAACTAGATGGTGTGCAGAGGAAAGCAGCAAGGTTTGTAACAGGGGATTTCAGAGAAAGAGTAGTGTATCAAAAATGTTAAAGGAACTTGGGTGGGAAAATTTAAGTAAGAGAAGGGAGAAAACTAGACTTATAGGATTATATAGAGCCTATACAGGAGAAGAAGCATGAAGAGATATCCGTGAGAGGCTTCAGTTGAAAAATAATTATATTGGTAGAAATGACCACAAGTAAAAAATTAGAAGGAATTTTAGCAGAAGCGATTGGGGTAAATTTTCTTTCATTGGGAAGGGCGTGAAGGAGTGGAACAGTTTACCAGGGGTAGTGTTTGATCCTTTTCCAAAATCTGTACAGATATTCAAGAAGAGAATAAACAACAACAACAGAGATAATAAATTAAATGTTAGAGGGCATTCGACCAGTGCAGGATATTGTAAATAAAAAATGTGTGCGATTAAATCAATTCCATCCCCTGGTCTAAGGAATTTGGACAGCCCAAGTAGGGGACTGCCTGTAGGGGTGAAGTACAGTGGGGACTTCGAGGGCCCTGGGACCGCTACGGTAGCTGTGAAGGCCCTTCAGGAACTCTGAAAAGTGGTGGCAAAAGGGGCTCTGGTTAAGACGCAGCAGGTCGTTATGCTACTTAGGTTCCAAAATGGGTAAAATATAAATATATAAATAAATTCAATATTAATTTTAATCTTATACCTGTTGTATAGTATTATTAGAAGTAATTTCACATACCGTACTATATATGAGTCGACTATGTTTGTAAGATATTATAAGTAGATTTTTGTAAACAATATAAATTTATTAAGGATGATGTGTGTGTTTAATAGAAAAAAATTATTAGCGTAAATTGTATAATATTGCATTCTAGGAAAATTGTCTTCGTCTCCTGTTAATTTAAAATTAATTGCTTGACAATAATGTATTTTAGTGTACCATTTGCCACCGAGGTAGACACCTCATTTGCAAATAAAAATATTTTTATTTTATTTTGATATTTAAAACATATATATATATACTGGGATCTTTCCCATCACCTCCCATAGCTCATGGGACCATGTGAACGGCAAAAATGTAACCCTCTCGGGTCATGAACACATGGGACCATGCACCATAGAAGACAACAGTCAAGGGACCTTTTCGGACTAGTGACAATGTCGCCGCACCGGGATTTTCTATAATTAATCCACTCACGTGGGCCGACAAATGCCCTTACGGCCAGCAAGGTCACTACTACTCTCCCGTTCTTGAGATCTGAACCCAGGCTACTGAAGGTCGCAGACCGTCCGCGGCGATAAAAATAAAGTATCTTACAACTAACTTAAAGGCATAAAATGAACGGAAGAGGTTATGGATGCTAATTATCGGCAAAAATAGGAACAAATTAAATTTTCTTAAATACATAATTAACTCTCGTTGAAAAATTTTACAACTTGCAACCTTGTTAACTCCTTTAAAGTGAAATATATTTTATTCAAATTACAGCGACGGGCGATCAAGTCCGTGGTGTCACCCAAGTAAATATTAGATCTACATTATTATGAGAGTCTTTACGTGGTCTAATAGCATTACGCTGTTGAATTTTAATAACAGGAAAAATCACATATTAAAATCAAGCACATGGGTGTTCACATATAGTTTCCAACAACTCGAAAAAAATATCGAGTTGCATATCCTACAATCTTCGTTGTTAACCTTGGTTTCGAATTTAAGGACACGATGATTTTTACCTGCTGAGTACTATAAGCAGGATTATAATTAACCTTATTTACAGAAAAAAGAGTAACTATGGTCTTACGGATACAAATATTCCCGGGATTAACTCCCAAATTACATATAGAAATTACAACAAGTTACACTAATTCATCCTGAGATCTGCAAGAGAGTGGCCACGAAACAATATCTAAAGAATTTAACGTAAATAAAAAAATCATATAATGATATGCAAACTCGACGGAGTTACGCCTATCCTAAATTAATAAAATGCACACAATTCTAGTTACAACAAATCACCTCGTTTGAAGACTAACGATACACATCATAGGGTCACAACCCTTCACTCAAAACGAACTATCAAAGGATTTTTCACGAAGTCTAAAATAAATCACTAATTATCAAAACATCTTATTTACACACTTACAATACCTGGAAAGAAAAAACATATATCATCACATTAACATTATTATTTGCTGCATCTAGTTAACCATTATTCGCCGTTTGTATGCCACCATCGTGCCCGAGATACGAACAAGAGTCCCTCAGGACTCCCATATCGAGTCTCCTGAAAGAAAATTCACCCTATCTATCGCTACTATAGGTGTATGAATTAAAGGTCCCTGCATTCATTCAACCTAGCCTTATTAGACTTTGGTAATCGATTAACATCAAACATTTTACTACCATGAGAACTTAAGGTTTGGGAGAATTCTACTTCCTCAGTGAAGTGGCATCTACCCTTCGTTCAGTCTGTCCTGCTGTTACACAAACAGAAAGAGAAAAACAAACTCGACCTTCTCGAGCCGAGGGCAATAAATCCTGCCTGTCTTTGCCCCCTCGCACTGGGCACTCACCTATTTAAAAACCGCCCTGACGCGTTCACAATCCCAATTCAATGGGTCATTTATTTCACGCATTAACAACTGACCCACATTTAATCAGCTCAAATTAGCCCAGGCCTCATTCATATCAAATAAAACAAAGTTTTCTCAGTATTTGTGCCATTATTTCACGTCATAATTCCCCGACTCTACGGAGGTCCGGGGTTCAAAATTATTTAACCTCATCGCAGGATTACCACAGTTCCGTCAGCTAGCAAGGTAGAATTTTCTACTATATCAGATAATAATAATAATAATAATAATAATAATAATAATAATAATAATAATAATAACTCTGTACTTAACCTGAATCTATACTATCTTCATTAAATCGGCATAAAATTATCCGACCAATTTAATTAATTTAAATAAAATTAAATGAACTAACAAAAGGTATTTAAACAATCACAAACAAACAGATCTCCTTTAACAGGGCCCTAGCTAGTGTTGGTTGGGTGGGGGCATTCGCATCTCGGCACGATGAATTATTCTTCACACACATGAGGATGCAGCCGACCTTAATTTATCATGCAGCAAATACTACTACTTTACATTACAATCGAGTACTGTGTCTATTCCCAATTAAATTGTTCACAGGATATTTGGCAAAGATCCTAGCGACATCTCAACCTGACTCCCCTTTGTATAATCTTTCCAGATGTCAGAACCCCTTCTTTACCTGGACAAAATTCACTACATTTTTCCTCCCCTTTCCTTCGATTGTACTCGGCATGCATTCATGCACATGCAGTTAACATAGCAAGGAGAGAAATTCATCCTCTATTCCTAATTTGCTTCCTTCACAGACATCAAATGATTAAAATTAACAAGACACTACGGACCACTCCACACGTTCTACTTTAATTATTCAATATAAAACAACCTACGCTATTCCTACATTCTGATATGATTTATTTACAGGGAATATTAATATTATAAAAAACATGGTTTTGTACTCAACAGTGCCGGTCCGTCGTCCATCGTCCGTCATTCGAGCCCACGAGAGGGCTCCCTTGAAGGTCTTAGTCCATTATGCTGAAGTGGGAGGCCGCTGGTTCAGGACGTTCCATTATGATTCTGGAATAATCCACGGCGTTGGGGTTTGAACACTGAAATGACACTGTTTACACCGTTTTCACAAATATATCCACTGCACACTTCACAGGTAAATTTTCCTTTCCTCTCACCAGAACGAAATATAGGTATTTGGTACCCCGGTACAGGATGCAGCTAGCTTATCCTAATCTGACAAATGCAATTCCGAGCTCACAGTTTGATTACCGGAATAGTTTAATATTCCGCATTACCCTGGTATGGGTTACTTGTACTTATTATAATGCTCTCTCTTGTGCGCTTTGTTCTGCGCGCTTCTATGATTACGCCGTTATCAAGCGCCGTAAATCTTTCTGGAATTTGTTTTTATGCTACGACACTGTTTATCCGTACCACCTCTATCCATGCGTCTACCTTCACAGAGTTTGAAACTTATACTACAATCACTCGGCTCACTGTCTCCACTACGGGATACTAGTCGAAAAGTAGCATTCTACGTCCGATAAACGGCAATTCACAGCCTCACAGTCCGCGGTACGAAATTACACTGTCATTCACGTACTTTCGTGTTGCGTCGCTATCAAACTATCACCGCGCACATCGATCTCACACAGTTCCAAATTTCACGGACGATTCGCACAGAAAGGATACTTCTCACAGTCCCGTTCACGGCAAGTTTATAGTACAAAGAGAGGGGAGCTCAGACCACCATCCGGCCGTGTGGTCACGTCATAGACTCCTATCAGACTGACGTCCACCCTCATATGTGCAGGCAAATATAAGGGCTACCCTAGGGTGGGGATGCTTGGAAGTCTCCGCCCTCCCACGATTTTTCAGAATTCCAGATCCACTACACTTACGAATCTCAACGATGCGGCAGATTGTGTGGCCAACTACTCCGAAATACAAGATGTGATGCGGAACGCAAAATGATCAGTAATTTCGCAGTAATTAATTCCTATAAAATCGAGTGGGGGTGGTACTCCCTATTAGCATTTGGCTTCACTGTAGGCGTGGGTACGCCAAGCCAGTTACGTAATCTTATTAAGACGCATTTTCGTAGGTGAGATTCTTCTACCTTGATTTCCAATTTTGCCCTTCATCCAATATTCTTCTCATTGCTCTGACATGTGCTAAGCTGAAAACATGTATTAAGCTGAAAACACCTCTGAAACCACCCCATCGCTTTGGCATCGCTATGCGCTGGCATTTGTTTTCAAGATGGAGTCAGCAAAACTGTGTTGTTCTTCTCCTTGTTCCATGATACGCGCGCAGTTCGGGAGTTTTTCTGAGCCACCCACTGGGTGCTCTAGGCGCCTCTTTGTCGCGAAGTGTTATGCAAGATGACGCAACTGCCAGCATCCACACAAAGGAAGCTACAAGGCTACTTCTTTCCCAAATATATATTTTGAAATAATTGTTCACTGTGACGATACGGTCACAATACTCTGGGTCAACCTTTCTAAAGTGCAGCCATTTCATTTTTAGCCAGTTAACTTCCTCTCCACTGTTGTCAGTCTTCCTGGTTTTTACTATTACTTTCCTCAGCTGGGTGAAATCTAGAAATTTGTCTTGGTCCATTTCTATTACTTTAAAGGGGTTATTCCTCCGAACAAATCTGATTAAAGTGTAAAATTCTGAAGAATCAAAAATGTCAACAGCACTTTTCTTCTTCTCAGTCTGTGCATGTACACTATCAATCTCCATTTGCAAGTGTCCTGATTCAAAACTTATGATTAATAACAGGAATGTTAAAACATTGCACCCAGTACATGAAACAAAGCAGCAATATTCACATTTCTGTTCTTACCACCGCATGTGTCGGACATCAATGTAATTTCTTTCCCATCTGCTATATTTAGAATTATATGGACAAGACAGGACCTCTCTTTGCCAACCCTTCATGCCAGCAGTAGGAATGCATATTATTTGAGCCCAAATCCAACACAGTAAAGTTCTACAGAGCCAATCGTCATTTATAAAGGTGCGTCCTTACGTTAGTTGATGGACAGTAACTAGAGCCCGAATTATATGTAACATAAAAATGAGAAATATGTACATAAACATGTAGATAAAATTGGCAAAATATGTAGTTAAAGATGTAAAAAATATGTAACTTAATATCTAAGATTTATTTGATGTATTCTTGTACACAGAAAAGGAAACAAAACCGAAAAGAGTTAAAACGGCAGATGTTATTCAACCCCTAGTTTTCATTTGGAGGCAGAATTAATAACCATTTTTTTTTTTCAAATTTTCTGCGGTCATCGAATGCTGTCTGTCTGTTAGGATATTCTTATATATCCTTTCAACGTCACATGAAGTCACTGGCTCGTATTTCAAAGTGCCCGGCAAAGAAATATTTAGTTGTAGACTTGCTCAAGCAATGAACATCCGTATTAACAGAGAAGAAATTTGAACTCATTAAACACAATCATTCTTATTAGAAAAAAGTTTCTGAAGACTTTTGTGCGGAGTGTATCCCTTTATGGAAGTGAAGCAGGGCAATAACCGAAGAAGAAATTAAAAAAGAAAGAGAGAAAAAATAAGGAAAGAAAGAAATAGGGGGCTTTTGACATATGACATTAAACAGATGAAAGGATCACAAAAGAAATCTGAGAGAAGAACAATGTGACAAAGTTTGTGCAAGGGAAGATAGATAGACACAGGTTGCACCGTCTTTGCGATTCTTTGACAAAATACCTCACTTTAGATGTTAGAGACGTTCAGGCTTTTAAAATTATTTTCAAGTGTTTAATTTAAAAACTTAAACCGATGTAAAATTAGTGAAAACAAGAATTATGTTTCCTTTCTAATACACTATATCCGTCAAAATATTGAAAATATGTAATTTTAAACTTCTGGAATAATGGTTCTTTTAGTTCGATTCGCCGATGTTTTAGTTTCCCTTGTAGCTACATGTATGGGAACAGTATATATAATTACATATAATCCGGGCTTGGACAGTAACGCACTGACTCTAAACCATATTCATGAAAATGTTCTTCCCCTTCTTGGGCCCTCTTCTTTGCTTCATCCCTGTGTTTCCTAGAAAGGTCCCTATTTTTAAAATGTTCCTAGTGGCTTGTTTTATTCCAAACCTGTTCTGCTTCTCTCATGTTATGGTAAATGTGCGAATGGGAAGCTATGTTGAAATCAGTGTTAAATATTTGTCTGTTAAGCCATTTCTTTTCAAACGTAAAATTTCTCTCATTGCACCACTCGACATACAGGTCATACATTTTTGCCAGTAATCGCTCATTACATAGATACCGGTATTCTTTTCTGGAGTGTCTTCTGCACTAGTGTGAAGGGACCTAAGGGAATGTATTTATGTGGTCATAAATCAAGTGTTTTGCATCGTCTGGTCTCACATTTGGTGGTTTACGTTCATCATTTTCTTCATGAGCTATGTTGACCGTAATTCTTTTACTCAGTGCAGTTCTCAAGAGCACTTCACTCTCGTTTAAAATTGCTCTGAAAAATGCTTGGCAAACTTGTATCCGGATGGTATCCTTAGTCTAGTAATAAAATAGTGTATTATGCCTTCTCGATCTGCCTAACACTGCAGTTGTCCTCTGAGTATATTTTGACTTCATATCAACTAGAGTCATGATGTACATACGTTGCTTATGCACATTTGATAACTTCCAAATTGAGGAGAATATTTTTCATCTACTTTTTTCATCAAAGTTAGCAACTCGAACAGTCTTTTTGCTTTAAGAGCCTACCTGGTTTCAGAATGTCCCCATTACTTTTATAGGGCTGTTCACCTTGCCTGTTCGTTTTTCGTATGTTCTTCTTCCACTTAGTTGGTTGAGCGATTATTTTTGTGCTATTTGCTTTACGTCGTAGAGCGAATTTTCTTCTCGTCCTTTTCACAGTAGTATTGCCCTCATGACCGTCTGGAGTAATAGTCTGTTCGTTAATGTGACGTTCATTTCCGTGGGTGCTAATTGTATCACAACTCCTACCGGCCAATGCAACAGCAGTACCCTACTGATTCTCTTTTCCTATTAACAGTGTGCTCTTCCATATCATGAATTTAATCATCTGTTTTAACACTGTCAGGGGATGTTGAAGTTTCTGACGTTGCATCATCACTTTTGTCACCCGAATCAAGAATAATACCTCCTTCAGTGGTGATTTCCCTCCCTTTATGGCATTGTTTTACTTGTTCTGCTAATGTGTTGTATTTTGTACCACTTATTGTAGACCTAACCGTAACATTCGAATTTTGTTGCACATCTTAGCAAGGGTGTTTTTTTGTTTTTGCCAAAACGTTGTTGAGTTCAGTCAAAGTTTTCTCCTGCTCGGAATTAAGTTCTAATTCTGCATCACTTCCAGTCTCTCCTCTGCTATCCGTAGGCACAGGAATCGCGGATGGCGGCTCTGGAAAAACGATACCGACATAATTTTTAGTATAGTCATAGCCTCTTGGAATCGCATACGTTCTATAATTTAGTGATAGCATTCATGAAGATCCAAGATCACCTTCCTTCATCTGGATTATGGAAGCCCGGTATGGAGTGACCTAGCTCCAAAGAACAGGGTATTTTCTTCCCTGGCAGGTTCAATGCAGCCATAATCCTCTCAGCACCTCACAGTTCAAACAGTAATGAGAGAACAACGACAAGAGACGTTATGCTGTTCCTAGAGCGTCTGCCATGCTGGACGCTACAAGTGTGTTGACGACAGTGCATTCAGCAAGCTGTCAGCCAGTCTTACCTGTTTGTATTTCACAAGCAGACGTAGTTGATAAGCATTTCATTCCGGTTAATGAGCTCTCATCACGTGTCTGCTTATCGCGGAGAAGTGTCACAGTGTTTGAAAGAATGCAAAATTGGAGTACGTTAGAAATTATTGGAGATAGTATTTACTATCCAGAGGTTCAGAATAATATTCTGATGAATGTAGGGATGAAAATAAATCCGAGAATCGCAAAAACGTGAACAAATATTGTGTGAAGACCGAAGGACAGGGCTGCATACAAATGTTACTAGTAATATCGCAATAAACTTTCTAATGGTTTGGAAATATGAGAAAACAATGCTTGTTCAAAATATGTTTTCATTTATTAGTGGGATAAGAATTTTATATCAAACAAAGAAAAACTGGCACTGCTGATAGTACCTGGCAAAACATTACGCTGACGATATAAGGGCGGGAAATTACACTGAAATGGTATAGGAAAATTGGGCTATATTTATATTCAGTATTAGGGTGAGTACAAAATAGTGTATAAAGACTGATAATTTAGAAAAAAATGCAAAAAAATAAAATGTACATTTATATCTTTATTCGTTTCATTGCAGTGTTGTTGTATGTGACATTTGTACCGCTGTGTCTATTGGGATTTAAAGGTCAGAAAACACGGGCATCTGCCCGTAAAAGGGGGCACTACAGCATTATTGTAGTAAGAAAAACGTTGGCTACGATTTAGTGCGCGCTAACAATTCAGTTAGAACGAAAATAGCCTGTCTACTCTTATACTGCTCTGAAATGTTGTTATCCCTTAGCAGCAAAGCAACGTATCTTAACTTACGATTTTTAGGCATTAACAATATTTTGGGCAAGTTAGTTATGCTAGAGGCCTATCTCGAATAATGTTAAAATTACACATGCGCAGTTTTGGCAGTAAATATGTCCCATTCTAAATAAGCTACGCCATTTCGGTCGTAAGCCGGCGATATGTGACCGACAGATGAACCAACAGTTTACACCTCTGGCCCTTAGCTGTCCAGAGTGCTTCATCTTCATTAGATAACTTCTGAGAAAGTGAAACATACTATGTCTCTTTCGCAAACCCAAAAGATATGAACAATGTAAGTATTGCAAACTGTGCCAGTAAAAGATAGCCCTTACTAACTTGTTATTTGAAGAGAGCATCAATTAAGTTCTCAAGGTGCTTCCTAGGCAAAAATAGCTAGGGCTTGGTACAGGAGGATAGGTTCTGTCTACAGTAAGTGAAGATGTACTTTAAACTGTTGGTTTATTAAACATTTTGGCAAGTTTGAAATTCATATCACCTTGGTACAGTGAACCGCCATCTCCCGAATCGTCTTCCAGAATGGTTCTGCTGGCAACTCGTACTCTCATCACCATGGAGTTGTACTCGTACTTTAGGATCCTATCATAAGTTATGATCCAAGATCCAGGATCCTCTCCTCACCTTCGAATTGGAGTAGTGCTCCCAAGTCCACTCGCCACGATGGAATCGAATCCGTACCTCGAACCTGGAGGTCTCGAGTTTCCCGGAGGTCTACGGCGATCTTCATGCATGGTAATAACACGTGGTTTATCTTTATACGAGTGTCCACAGTCGTACAATCCCCCAACACGTTCACAATCACTTGTCACCAAAATTTGCGAAGTATTGCCTTTAAGTTATACCGGGTGGTCCACCGGCCTCCTTGCAACCCTTCACATTTACTACCATTCTGAAAGACTTCGGTCCCTCTCCCTAAACCGCGGTAATATAACGAGATGTGTGTTTACGGGCTAGAAGACAGCAGGGACCACGGGCACCACTATTAATTCATTATGGGTACCCCGAATGAACCCGTAAAACGAGTACAGATACACAGAACACGTACGTTAAAACAGGAGGTGGACGCACAGACCGGGAGCACGATACTTTATAGGCTGGGAAGTGGGCGCCTTAGGTCAAGTGTCGCAGTGGCTCACAGGGCAAGCGGGTGGGGAGATGTGTGATAGTGGACAGTGCTCGATGTACGAGGTTCGAATCCCACATAAGAATATATTTAAGAGCCAGTTGCCTGGGATGTGGTAAGGTTGCAAACTTGATAGTTTTCAAGGACTGATTTGTTTACTTGAACCTGTAAAAGACTGTTTGTATCGTTGCATTGGGTATTATGCAGGGTTGGAAGAGGTTGAGGAGATGATGGTCTGTGGCCAGTTAGCAACATTGTATATGTTCCAAGCTTCGTAGACCACAGGTAGGACAAATTATGCCAAATTGGAACGATTAAACATGCGATGGCAGGTAAGTATGTAGCTCCCCACCTTCGAAGCAATTCACAACACAAAGTTTATTCGCTGCCTCGAGATGTATTCCAGCGACGAATATATGGATATGTTACTTATCTGTGGAGATGCTAGACAAAAAAATGCATACCAGGCACAACGCCTGTATCAAGAACGCTATCCGGATAGACGACAACCGACGGGCATGACATTTCGGAGTGTGGAAAGACGCCTGCGGGATATTGCATTCCTGGGAAGGACACGACCTGTTCGAGATCATCCCATGACGTCTGGTGACAATGAAGAGGTCGTGTTTGACGCTATCCGGTGTAACCCTCATTCTAGCACACGGGCCATTGCACAGGAGACGAACATCAGCCGAGCTTCTCTTATGGGATGTTGCATACCCACCGTTTTTCACTCGTACCATCTGCACTTACACCAAGAGCTCCACGGTCATGATTTCGATGCCCGGGTGGCGTTCTGTCAATGGATCCTACAGAATGTGGACACTGATCCTACTTTTCTAGCGATTCTCTTATTTACGGACGAAGCACGATTCCACACCAATGGAACCGTTAATCGCCATAATATGCATTACTGGAGTGTGGATAATCCCCATTGGGTGCGACAGACAGCATTCCAGGTTCATTGGGGCCTGAATGTATGGTGTGAAATCATGGGTGACCACCTCATCGGTCCCCATTTCTTTCAGGGCCATCTAGCCAGCCAACGCTATCTGCGGTTTCTCCGAGATGAACTACCATCGTTTTCGGAACATGTACCACTCCTTGACCGCTGCAAGATGTAGTTTCAACACGATGAAGCTCCACCGCACGCGGAGGTGGTCGTCCGGGACCATCTCCACACGACGTATCCTGATAAATGGGTAGGAAGGGGAGGACCTGTCCCCTGGCCCGCCAGATCGCCCGATCTTACGCCACTGGATTTCTTTCTGTGGGGCCATGTAAAACAAATGGTGTATGCACAGGAGCCGGTCAGTCCCTTTCACTTTAGACAGTTCATCACCGAAGCATGCCGATCCGTTTCGCCATATATGTTGCAACTGGTCAGACGGTCCTTACAACTTCGCGCGCAGCTCTGTATCGACCACGGAGATCGTCAGTTCGAGCATTAAACGACGTGGATAACTGAAATCCTGTCACATCTTTCCTGGCCTCTATCAACCCAGCTGCATAACAACGGCCCTTTGCAGGATCAAATAAACAAATCAGTCCTTGAAAGGTATCAAGTATGCAACCTTACCACATCCCAGGGAACTGGCTGTTAAAAAACTTATGTAGGATTCGAACCTCCTACCTCGAGCACTGTCCATTATCAGATATCCCCCCCGCCCGCTTGCCGTGTGAGCCATTGCGACTTCCGCCCACTTCCCAGCCTGTACACTACCTTACTCCAGGTCTCTGCGTCCACCTCCTGTTTTAAAGTACGTGTTCTTCGTATCTGCACTCGTTTTACGGGTTCATTCGAGGTACCCATAATGAATTAATAGTGCCACTCACGATTCCTGCTGTCTTCCAGCCCGTAAACACACACCTCGTTATATTATCCCGCTTTAGGGGAGGGACCGATGTCTTTCAGAATTGTAGTAAATGTGAAGGGATGGCATAAAAGTGGACAACGCGGTATAGGCAGACAACACGCAGTTTGGAATGTGCCAATAAACTTCACTTGACACTTGCAGATATAAATTAATGAATGTCACTTCAAAATGTTAAAGTTGATTTAAGAAACTAAAATGTTACCAAAGAAAATGGAAAATGATGGAACACAGTTCATGATTATTTACCGCTGAAAACGATGAAACTTAACACAGTTCACTTTCTATACACTGTCTGTGGTTACTTGGGCGATTAAAGGATTTATTTGTACAACACTGCATATAGCGATATTCACTCCCAGCACAGTAAGTCTCTTAAAATAACAAAGTCACTGAAGAAGTTTCAGAAGCAATTATATACAATTATGTGCAGAAATCAGTCCGAGTCCAGTTAAGATTAACACCGTAATGGATTATCAGTTTATGTCACTCGTATTTAATTCTACTGTGACGTGTTGGCGGGGTAACTAAGTAAATAAATGAGTACAGCACCTGGTAGCAACCTATTTCTAAGATTTATTAACTAAGCACTACAATTACAGATTTACACACACACAGACGATAGCCGAGCTTACAAGTTACACAAGTACACTTACAGTTCGCGCGCTCTCTCTCTTAGTTTCTCTTAGGTTCCATCTACAATGACACACACACATACACATACACAGAGTCATCGATTATTTACAGTACACTCTCTCAGCCACTCAGTCACACTCGTTAGCGCTGTCACGGTCCACAGCCTACACGTCAGCCTCGCAGGTCGGGATAGTATCCGCTGTTCACTCAACCCGTTGAACTCCGCAGTCTTCACACATCGTCTCCTAGTGTTCCCTTCTTCGCCGCTCCAGAACACTCCAGGTTCTCCTCCAGCAGCCAGCCTCAAGGGACGCACACACACACGACATCAGGAAAACAGGAACGAGTCCTCGGCTCCACAGGCAGATACTTCATCAGGCTGCACACTCCCAGGCCATCACTGACTGCGCTTCAGCGAACTCAATCTCGCTCTCACTCGCTCACTAACTAACTCTCACTCTCCAATTATCACTGACTAGCCCTCACTGACTGACCTGTAGGCAAGTAACTGCTCTTTTATACCTGCGCCAGCCCTTCTGGAATACTCCGGATGTTCGATTGATCGAGGAACCTCGCGAAATAGAAGACTCCAGATTAATCTTCCAGTCGTTTCCGTACTCCTCTGCGGCGCGACCACGGATAGAAGTGAGAAGGGCCGGCCCAGCACTTGAGTGTTGCTCGCGGATTGGCGCGCTCGAGCGTAAGGGGGGTGGGGCGATGGGTGACGCCCCGGCACGTAACGAGTTAGCATGGCGGACTCTACAACCATTACAGTACGGTTAGCAGAGTCTATTGTACTCAAAGTTATGTAAGGAGCACTTAATTGTAGAATGGCAAGAAATATGCAAACACTTGTGTTATAACGATGAGATATCTCAAACACTTTCAAATATCACACTTACTGAAATATAAAATACTGTTCTAACACTTGCACAGCAACAAAACTAGTTAAGCATTTCACTTGGTTTTTGATTGAAGAAACCTTAAGTTCCACAGTTCAAGACTTACACTAAGTTCAATTCTCGGCGCGAGAATTTACAAGTCGCGTTTTACAATCACCACGTCAGCACTTGACTTTACTTTGTGATGGACAGAATAACAAAGGGTCCGACTAAGCAGAGACCTTTCCGATGAATGGCTTTCTATTGCTAAGTAGCCCCGTCTCTTAGGTCTATACTGTCAAGGCCTAAACGTCATATGATAAAATGATTATTTCAAAGTGGATTTACTAAAAATCCCTCGATGAATTTTCTTGAGATTTTACAACGTAGACATTCTTGTGATTGGCTACAGAATAGCGCATCTCCCAAGATGATACGACCATTATTTAAAAAGTTTTGTAAATTTCTGAATCGAAATCTCTCGAATGCATGACTCATGGATTCGCCACGAGGTAGGTTGACGAGTTGGGCGGGCTAGTCTGCCTTGCTCCTGCATGTACGTCACGTACAGCTGTTCGCTCGCTCGCTGCTTCGTCCTGGTAAATGTGAACACAGCGAACTTGGAGTTCTCTGCGCGCGTGATAATTATACGATATTGCTCTTAATAAATATGGCATGTACCATGTGTTCCTGGTGCAATACAAGGTCAAGTCATTGTCTGTTGAATGAAAATTGCAAAATTATAGCCATTTTTGCTGATGATTTTTGGTAGTTTTAAACTACAATACTTAAACAGAGCCTTCTTGAATTTGATTTTAAATTATGTGAATTTTATAAGTGAAGATGATGAAGTCATCAGATCCAATATACTTAAAAACAAAGGAATGACTGTCTATTTGTAGACTGAAGTTAGGTGTGGTAGGGAAGCTGGAAGCTTCATTTGGATGAGAATCATCTGATCAAAATCCTCTGTGAAAACTGAAGCAATTCAATAAAAGAACAAAGATGTTTAAGTGAAAGTCATATTCATAAATACAGGAACCCATAAACGCAGTGATGGAAGAGTGTTGATGAAGGAGAAGAAATTGTGGAGATTGTCCTTGTCCGTCCAATATCCTCACTTCCTCTTGCTCTCTACTCTACTATCATAATGTTCCTTATTGTGTTCCTAACTCTCTATATTAATGACATAGGCATTCCTTTCCATTGCTTATATTTTAATATTGCAAGGTAAAATAATGACATTTTTTACTACGCAAATGTGACATACGAAGGGAGTTCAATATACAAGGCAACACATTTTCTTTCTAAAAGCAGGGTGGTTTCATGGAGGATTGAAATACACCATGGTATCCCCCAATCCTTTTGCTACAATACCCCGTTATTCAATATATTGTACGTTCGGTGCTGTGGCCTTACACCACCGTAATGTGAGGGCCTGTATGCCTGCATGGTACCACTCGGCAGGTCGAGGTTGGAGCCAACGTCCTGCTGCATTGATTTCTTCCCCATCATCCGTGTAGTACTTCCCACGCAGTGCATCCTGCATAGAGCCAAACAGATGCAAGATCCGGGCTGTAGAGTTGCAGAGGAAGAGCAGTCCATTGAAGTTTTGGGAGCTCCAATGGGGTGCGCAGATTGTGTGAGGTCTTGTGTTGTTATGGAGAAGGAGTTGTTCGTTTGTATTTTCCCTGCTACGAAAACGCTGAAGTCCTTCCTTCAATTTCCTTAGAGTGGCACAATACACTTCAGAGTTGATCGTTTCACCACGAGAGAGGACAGACTAAACCCTCCAGAGTCCCAGAACACCGTAGCCATGACATTACCAGCTGAGGTGTGTTTTCTTTCGTGGGAGAGCTGGTGGAGTACCACACCATTTTGTTTCTGGTTCGAAGTGATGAATCATCGCCTGTGACAGTGTTTGACAAGAAATTGTCACCTTCAGTGGTCAGCCATTCAGCACAGATGTTTGTTCTTTGGTCTTCCGTTAGGTATCGTGGAACGGAGCGGGGAAAAAAATGCCTTGAGTGTGACAGCACTATCAACAGCGAGGTGTTTCACTGTACAGTCCGCACGTTCTAACATCGTAGGAGTGACAGCTGGCGCGCGGGAGATCAGAGAGGTTTGCTCGACTTTGTTGTGATGATGAAACACTGTCCACTACCAGGTTTACTGCAATTACCTAAAAATAACTTGCTGCCCTGGGTTTCCGCCGAAAGTAACTCAACAACTGCTCTCTGTATTGTACGCGCCTTCATTAAAAAATGCAACTTCGAAGACGTTTTAAAGCGCTACAACCTATCGGAAAATAACGAAACTATACAAGAAAAAGCGCGAATATTCAAAGATGTCCCAAACAAAATTCAAATTTTTAAAACCGAAAATGGATGAAACATAAAATGTGTTGCATTATATATTGATCGCCCCCTATAAATATATTATAAACTCCTGCTTGATTGTTTGTATTTTGTTATATATACATTCATTTCTCATAACTTACGTTCCTTATTTCTTACAGACTACTGCAGACATTAAGGACGAAATGATCATACAACACAAAACTGTTGAACTGGTCCAAAAATTCAAAGAAGAAAATAGGTAATTACAGTTTAGTTGTACACCAGATCCTCACTACACGAATGCAGCTTAGTTGTACACTAGTCCTCTGTACACCAACACAGTTTAGTAGTACACTACCTCCAATGTACACCAACACAGTTTAGTAGTACGCTAGCTCCTCTGTACACCAACACAGTTTAGTAGTACACCACATCCACTGTACACCAACACAGTTTAGTAGTACGCTAGCTCATCTGTACACCAACATACTTTACTAGTACGCTAGCTCTTCAGTACACCAACACAGTTTAGTAGTACACCTCCACTGTACACCAATACAGTTTAGTAGTACACCACCTTCACTGCACACCATTACAGATTAGTTTTATACTAGCCCTCTGTACACCAACACAGTTTAGTAGTACGCAAGCTCCTCTGTACACCAACACAGTTTAGTTTTACACTAGCCCTCTGTACACCAACACAGTTCAGCTTTACACTAGCCCTCTGTACACCAAAACAGTTTAGTTTTTCACTACCTACTTAGTACACCAACAAGTTTTAGTAGTACACTGGCTCAACTGCACACCAACAAAGTTTAGTAGTACGCTAGCTCCTCTGTACACCAACACAGTTTAGTATTACACTACCTCCACTGTACACCAACAGAGTTTAGTAGTACACCACCTCCACTAAACACAAACACAGTTTAGTAGTACACCACATCCACTGTACACCAATACAGATTAGTTTTACACTAGCCCTCTGTACACCAACACAGTTTAGTAGTGCATAACCTCCACTGTACACCAACACAGTTTAGTAGTACGCTAGCTCCTCTGTTCACCAACACAGTCTAGTAGTACGCTAGATCCAATGTACACCAACACAGTTTAGTAGTACACTACCTCCTCTGTATACCAACACAGTTTAGTTGTACGCTAGATCCACTGTACATCAACACAGTTTAGTAGTACGCTAGCTCCTTTGTACACCAATACAGTTTAGTAGTACGCTAGTTCCTCTGTACACCAACACAGTTTAGTAGTACGCTAGCTCCTCTGTACACCAACACAGTTTAATAGTATGCTAGATCCACTGTACACCAACACAGTTTAGTATTTCGTCTGATCCGCTGTACACCAAGACAGTTCAGTAGTACGCTAGCTGCTGTGTACACCAACACAGTTTAAGTTCACCACATCCTCTGTACACCAATACAGTCTGGTTTTACACTAGCCCTCTGTACATCACACGGCTTAGTAGTACACCATCTCCACTGAACACCAATACAGTTTACTTCTACACTAGCCCCCTGTACACCAACTCAGTTTAGTAGAATTCTAGCTCCACTGTACACCAACACACATTAGTTTTACACTATCTCTTCTGTACACGAACACAGTATAAGTAGTACGTTTGCTCCTCTGTACACCAACACAGTTTAGTAGTACACTACCTCCTCTGTACACCAACACAGTTTAATAGTAGAGTACCTCCTCTGTACACGAACACAGTTTAGTAGTACAATACCTCCTCTATACACGAACACAGTTTAAGTAGTACGCTAGCTCCTCTGTACACCAACACAGTTTAGTAGTACGCTACCACCTCTGTACACCAACACACATTAGTTCTCTTCTGTACACGAACACAGTATAAGTAGTACGTTTGCTCCACTGCACACCAACACATTTTAGTAGTACACCACCTCCACTGTACACCAACACAATTTATTAGTACACTACCTACACTGTACGCTAACGCAGTTTAGTAGTGCACCACCTCCTCTGTACACCAACACAGTTTAGTAGTACACCACTTCTTCTGTACACCACGACATTTTAGTAGTACACTACCTCCTATGTACACCAACACAGTTTAGCATTACACCACCTCCTCTGTACACCAACACAGATTAGTACTACACCACCTCCTTTGTACACCAACACAGATTAGTACTACACCAGCTCCTCTGTACACAAACACAGTTTAGTAGTACACTAGCTGCACTGTACACCAACACTGTTTAGTAGTAGGCTAGCTCCTGTGTACAACAACACAGTTTAGTAGTATGCAAGCTCATCTGTACACCAACACAGTTTAGTAGTACGCTTGCTCCTCTGTACACCAACACACTTTAGTAGTAAAACACCTCATCCGTACACCAACACAGTTTAGTAGTACACCACCTCCACTGTACACCAATACAGTTTAGTAGTACGCTAGCTCCTCTCTACACCAACACAGTTTAGCAGTACGCTTGCTCCTCTGTACACCAACACAGTTTAATAGCACACGACCTGCTCTGCACACCAACACAGTTTAGTAATCCATTAGATCCACTGTACACCAACACAGTTTAGTAGTAAAACACCTCATCCTTACACCAACACAGTTTAGTAGTTACCACCTCCTCTGTACACGAATACAGTTGAAGAAGTACGCTAGCTCCTCTGGACACCAACACAGTTTAATAGTACACGACCTGCTCTGTACACCAACACAGTTTGGTAGTCCGTTAGATCCACTGTACACCAACACAGTTTACTAGTACACTACCTCCTCTCTAAACCAACACAGTTTAGTAGTATTCTAACTCTTCTGAACACCAATACAGCTTAGTTGTACACGGTCTCATCACTATCCCAGTACACCGTAATTGTACACTAGGTCCACAGTGCACCAATTCAGTATAGATTCACACTACCTCCTCTATACACCAACACAGTTTAGTAGTACACTACCTCTACTGTACACCACATTTTAGTAATACACTACCTCCACTCTACACCAACACAGTTTAGTAGTACACTACCTCCTCTGTACGCGAACACAATTTAGTAGTACACCACCTCCTCTGTACATGAACACAGTTTAGTAGCACACCACATCCACTGTACACAAATACAGATTAGTTTTAGAGAAGCCCTCTGTACACCAACACAGTTTAGTAGTACACACTTTGCTCTGTACACCAACACAGTTTAGTAGTACACCACCTCCTCTGTACAGCAACACAGTTTAGTAGTACTCTACCTCCTCTGTACACCAACACAGTTTAGTAGTACACTACCTCTACTCTACACCAACACATTTTAGTAATACACTAGCTCCTCTGTACACCAACACAGTTTAGTAGTATGCTAGCTCCTCTGTACACCAACACAGTTTAGTAGTATGCTAGCTCCTCTGTACGTCAACACAGTTTAGTAGTACACTACCTCTACTGTACACCAACACAGCTTTTAGTAGTACACTACCTCCACAGTACACCAACACAGTTTAGTAGTACACTACTTCGTCTATACACGAACACAGTTTAGTAGTACACCACATCCACTGTACACAAATACAGTTTAGTTTTAGAGAAGCCCTCTGTACACCAACACATTTTAGTAGTACTCTACCTCCACTGTACACCAACACAGTTTACTAGTACACTACCTCCTCTCTAAACCAACACAGTTTAGTAGTATTCTAACTCTTCTGAACACCAATACAGCTTAGTTGTACACGGTCTCATCACTATCCCAGTACACCGTAATTGTACACTAGGTCCACAGTGCACCAATTCAGTATAGATTCACACTACCTCCTCTATACACCAACACAGTTTAGTAGTACACTACCTCTACTGTACACCACATTTTAGTAATACACTACCTCCACTCTACACCAACACAGTTTAGTAGTACACCACCTCCTCTGTACACCAACACAGTTTTGTAGTACACCACCTGCACTGTATACCAACACAGTTCAGTAGTACACCACCTCCACAGTACACCAACACTGTTCAGTAGTACACCATTTCCACAGTACACCAACACAGTTTAGTAGTACACTAGCTCCTCTGTACACCAACAAAGTTTGGTAGTAAACCACCTCCACAGTACACCAACACAGTTTAGTAGTACACTACCTCCTCTGTACACCAACAGAGTTTAGTAGTAAACCACCTCCACTGTACACCAATACAGTTTAGTAGTACGGTAGCTCCTCTGTACACCAAAACAGTTTAGTATTAGGCTTGCTCCTCTGTACACTCACAGAGTTTAGTAGTACACCACCTCCTCTGTACACCAACACAGTTTAGTAGTACACCTCTGCCACTGTACACCAATACAGATTAGTTATACACGAACACATCACTATCCCAATACACCGTACACTACTTCCACAGTACACCTATACAGTTTAGTTTCACACGACCGCCTCTGTACACCAACAAAGTTTAGTAGTACGCTAGCTCCTCTGTGCACCAACAAAGTTTAGTAGTACGCTAGCTGAACTGTACACCAACACTGTTTAGTAGTACACTAGCTCCTCTGTACAGCAACACAGTTTAGTAGTACGCTAGATCCACTGTACACCAACACAGTTTAGTACTATGCTAGCTCCTCTGTACGTCAACACAGTTCAGTAGTACACTACCTGCTCTGTACACCAACACAGTTTAGTAATTCGTTAGATCCACTGTTCACCAACACAGTTTAGTAGTACACTACCTCATCTGTACTCCAGCACAGTTTGGTAGTACGCTAGATCCACTGTACACCAACACAGCTTAGTAGTACGCTAGATCCACTGTACACCAATACTGTTTAGTAGTACGTTTTCTCCTCTGTACACCTACACAGTTTAAGTAAGCCACATCCACTGTACACCAATACAGTTTAGTTTTACACTAGCCCTCTGTACAACAACACAGTTTATTAGCACAGCACCTTCACTGTACACTAAGACAGTTTAGTAGTACACTACCCCCTCTGTGCACGAACACAGTTTAGTAGTATACCACCTCCTATGTACAGGAACACAGTTGAAGATCTAAGCTAGCTCCTCTGTACACCAACGCAGTCTAGTACTACAATAGCTCCTCTGTACGTCAACACAGTTAGTAGTACACTTCCTGCTCTGTACACCAAAAAGTTTTGTTAATTTGTTAGATCCACTGTACACCAACACTGTTTACTAGTACACTACCTTCTCTGTAGAACAACACAGTTTAGTAGTATTCTAACTCTTCTGTACACCAATACAGTTTTGTTGTACACGATCTCATCTCTTTCCCAGTACACTGTACTTGTACACAAGTTCCACAGTACACCAATACAGTTTAATTTCACACTACCTCCTCCCTACACCACCAAATTTTAGTAGTACGCTAGCTGCACTGTACAACAACACAGTTTAGTAGTACGCTAGCTCCTGTGTACAGCAACACAGTTCAGTAGTATGCTAGCTCCTCTCTACACCAACACAGTTTGGTAGTACGCTATATCCACTGTACACCAACACAGTTTAGTAGTACACTATATCCTCTGTTCACCAACACAGTTTAGTAGTACGCTATATCCACTGTACAACAACACAGTTTAGTAGTACGCTAGCACCTCTGTACACCTACACAGTTTAGTAGTACGCTAGCTTTTCTGTAAACCAACACAGTTTAGTAGTACGCTTGCTCCTCTGTACACCAACACAGTTTAATAGTACGCTGGATCCACTGTACACCAACACAGTTTAGTAGAACACTACCTCCTCTGTACACCAACACAGTTTAGTAGTACGCTAGCACCTCTGTACACCATCACAGTTTGAGTACACCACATCCACTGTACACCAATACAGTTTAGTTTTACACAAGCCCTCTGTACACCAACACAGTTTAGTAGAACAGTACCTGCTCTGTACACCGACACAGTTTAGTTGTACACTACCTCCTCTGTACACGAACACAGTTCAATAGTATACTACCTCCTCTGTCCACGAACACACTTGAAGAGGTACGCTATCTCCTCTGTACACATACAGTTTAGTAGTACGCTAGCACCTCTGCACACCAACACATTTTAGTATTACACCACCTCTACAGTACACAACACAGTTTAGTAGTACAATACCTGCACTGTACACCAACACAATTTAGTAGTACACCACGGTCTCTGTACACTAAACAGTTTAGTAGTACACTACCTCCTCTGTACACCAACACAGTTTAGTAGTACACTACCTCCTCTGTACACACAACACAGTTTAGTAGTACACTACCTCCTCTGTACACCAACACAGTTTAGTAGTACACCATCTCCACTGAACACCAATAAAGTTTAGTTTTACACTAGCCCTCTGTACACCAACAATGTTTACGTACACCACATCCACTGTGCACCAGTACACTTTGGTTTTACACTAGCCCTCTGTGCATGAACACAGTTTAGTAATACACCATCTCCACTGAACACCAATACAGTTTAGTTTTACACTAGCCCTAGGTACACCAACACAGTTTAGTAGTACTATAGCTCTACTGTACATCAACACAGATTAGATTTACACTACCTCCGCTGTACAGTAACACAGTTTAAGTAGTATGCTTGCTATTCTGTACACGAACACAGTTTTGTAGTACAATACCTCTTCTGTACACGAACACAGTTTAAGTAGTATGCTAGCTCTTCTGTACACCAACAAATTTTAGTAGTACGCTAGCAACTCTGCATACCAACACAGTTTAGTAGTACACGACCTCCACAGTACACCAACACAGTTTAGTAGTAAACTACCTCCACTGTACACCAACAGAGTTTAGTAGTACACCACCTCCACAGTACACCAACACAGTTTAGTAGTACACTACCTCCACTGTACACCAACACAGTTTAGTAGTACACCACCTGCACTGTACACCGACACAGTTTAGTAGTAC
Organism: Anabrus simplex; assembly: GCF_040414725.1. Lineage (NCBI taxonomy): Eukaryota > Metazoa > Arthropoda > Insecta > Orthoptera > Tettigoniidae > Anabrus > Anabrus simplex. The sequence goes on from NC_090267.1 coordinate 812,478, forward strand.
ACTACCTCCACTGTACAACAACACAGTTAGTAGTACACTACATCCACGGCACACCAACACAGTTCAGTAGTACACCACCCTCTATGTACACCAACACAGTTTAGTAGTATACCAGCTCATATGTACACGAACACAGTTGAAGAACTATGCTACCTCCTCTATACACCAACACAGTTTAGTAGCACACCACGTCCACTGTACACCAATACAGATAAGTTATACACTAGTTCTCTGTACACCAACACAGTCTAGTAGTAAACTAGCTCCTCTGTACAACAACACAGTTTAGTAGTACACTACCTCCTCTGTAGACCAACACAGTTTAGTAGTACACTAATTCTTCTGTACACAAATACCACTTAGTTGTACACGATCTCATCAATATCCCAGTACACCGTACTTGTACACCAGTTCTACAGTACACCAATACAGTTTAGCTTCACACTACCTCTTCTCTGCACCAACAAAGTTTAGTATTACGCTAGCTGCACTGTACACCAACACTCTTTAGTAGTACGCTAGCTCCTGTGTACAACAACACAGTTTAGTAGTTTGCTAGCTCCTCTGTACACCAACACAGTTTAGTAGTACACCACCTCCTCTGTACACCAACACAGTTCAGTAGTACACCACATCCACTGTACAACAATACTGATTAGTTTTACACTAGCCCTCTGTACAGCAACGCAGTCTAGTACTACACTAGCTCCTCTGTACGTCAACACAGTTTAGTAGTACACTACCTGCTCTGTACACCAACATGGTTTAGTAATTCGTTAGATCCAGTGTACACCAACACAGTTTAGTAGTACACTACCTCCTTTGTACACCAACACAGTTTAGTAGTATGCTAGATCCACTTTACACCAACACAGTTTTAGTAGTACGCTAGCTCCTCTGTACACCAACAGATTTTAATAGTACGCTAGATCCACTGTACACCAACTCAGTTTAGGAGTACACCTGCTCCTCTGTAATACAATACTGTTTAGTAGTACGCTAGCTCCCCTGTACACCAACACAGTTTAAGTACACTACATCCACTGTACAACAATTCAGTTTAGTAGTACATCAACTCCTCTGTAAACCAACAGAGTTTAGTACCACAACACCTACTCTGTACACCAACACAGTTTAGTAGTACACCACATCCACTGTACACCAATACAGATTAGTTTTAGAGAAGCCCTCTGTACACCAACACAGTCTAGTAGTACACTACCACCTCTGTACACAAGCACAGCTTAGTAGTACGCTTGTTCTTCTGTACACCAACACAGTTTAGTAGGTCACCACCTCCTATGTACACCAACACAGTTTAGTAGTACAACACATCCATGTACAACAATACAGATTAGTTTTACACTAGCCCTCTGTACAGCAACGCAGTCTAGTACTACACTAGTTCCTCTGTACATCAACACAGTTTAGTAGTACACTACCTGCTCTGTACACCAACACAGTTTTGTAATTCTTTAGATCCAGTGTACACCAACACAGTTTAGTACTACACCACCTCCTCTGTACACAAACACAGTTTAGTAGTACACCACATCCACTGTACACAAATGTAGATTAGTTTTAGAGAAGCCCTCTGTACACCAACACAGTGCAGTAGTACACTACATCCTCTGTACACCAACACAGTTTAGTAGTACACCACATCCACTGTATAACAATACAGATTAGTTTTACACTAGCCCTCTGTACAGCAACGCAGTCTAGTACTACACTAGCCCGTCTGTACGTCAACACAGTTTAGTAGTACACTACCTGCTCTGTACACCAACACAATTTTGTAATTCGTTATATCCAGTGTACACCAACACAGTTTAGTAGTACACTACCTCCTCTGTACACCAACACAGTTTAGTAGTACGCTTGCTCCTCTGTATACGAACACGTTTTAGTAGTACACCACATCCTCTGTACACCAACACAGTTTAGTAGTACACCACATCCACTGTACAACAATACAGATTAGTTTTACACTAGCCCTCTGTACACCAACACAGTTTAGTTTTATGCTAGCCCTCTGTACACCAACACAGTTTAGTAGCACAGCACCTGCACTGTACACCAACATAGTTTAGTAGCACAGCACCTGCACTGTACACCAACACAGTTTAGTAGTACACTACCTCCTCTGTACACGAACAAGTTAATAATATACTACCTCCTCTGTACAAGAACACAGTTGAAGAAGTACGCTACCTCCTCTGTACAAAAACACAGTGTAGTAGTACTCTAGCACATCTGCACACCAACACAGTGTAATAGCACACCGCCTCCTCTCTACACCGACACAATTTAGTAGCACATCACCTGCACTGTACACCAAAACAATTTAGTAGTACGCTTACACCTCTGTACACCAAACAGCTTAGTAGTACACTACCTCCTCTGTACACCAAACAGCTTAGTAGTACACTACCTCCTCTGTACACCAACACAGTTTAGTAGTACGCTAGCTCCTCTGTACACCAACACACTTTAGTAGTACGCTAGCTCCTCTGTACATCAACACAGTTTAGTAGTACACCACCTGCACTGTACACCAACACAGTTCAAGAGTACACCACCTCCACAGTACTCCAACCCAGTTTAGTAGTACACTACCTGCTCTGTACACCAACACTGTTCGTAGTACACCACCTCCACAGTACTTCAACACAGTTTAGTAGTTTGCTAGCTCCTCTGTAAACCAACATAGTTTAGTAGTACACCACCTCCACTGTGAGCAGTATAATTGGATGGTTCGGGCGCCACCACCTCCTCCGGGCTCCCAGGGCTTCCTCCACTACCTGCGGGAAATTTGAAGTTTGGCGGGAAATTTGAATTTTGGCGGGAAATTTGAATTTTGGCGGGAGATTTGAATTTGTAAACAACGCCACGTGCTTTTTGACAGCTGTCATCGACAACAAGGCATCGCTAACCTCACTGCTGCCATCTTGACGGGCCTAAACCTCAGTAGTACCAACTTAACCTAACTAGCGCGAGGTAAACAAATCCACGTGTTTTTTGACAGACAACAACGCATCGCTAACCTCACTGCTGCCATCTTGACGGGCCTAAACCTCAGTGGTACCAACTTAACCTCACAAGCACGAGATAAACAAAGCCACGTGCTTTTTGGACAGCTGTCATCCGCCATATTTAAACTACAGAGCACCGTGCTGCCCTCTTTAGACAACAACGCATCGCTAACCTCAGTACTGCCATCTTGGCGGGCCTAAACCTCAGTAGTACCAACTTAAACTCACAAGCGCGAGGTAAACAAAGCCACGTGCTTTTTGACAGACATCAACGCATCGCTAACCTCAGTACTGCCATCTTGACGGGCCTAAACCTCAGTAGTACCAACTTAACCTAACTAGCGCGTGGTAAACAAAGCCACGTGCTTTTTTGACAGCTGTCATCCGCCATCTTTAAACCACAGAGCACTGTGCTGCCCTCTTTATCGTAGTAGATGTAAATTCGTCACCTGTCATCGGCAGTGCTGCCATCTTGGCGGGCCTAAACCTTAGTGCTACCAACTTAACCTCACTAGCCTGAGATAAACAAATCCACGTGCAGCTGACATCCGCCATCTTTAATCTATAGAGCACCGTGCTGCCCTCTTTAGCTACTTACCTTTGAAATGTGGTGGTGGATAATTTGAAAAATGCTCTTTGACAGCAGCCATCTTTGAGCACCGTGCTGCCCTCTTTAGCTACTTACCTTTGAAATGTGGTGGCGGTAAATTCCACGTGCTTTACAAACCTATATGCTTTTCTGACAGTTGTCATCCGCCATCTTTAATCCAGAGAGAACAGTGCTGCAATTTTTAGTTTGAAATGTGGTGGCGGCAAATTCCACGTGCTCTTGTTTGGAAACAAATCAACATGCTTTTCTTGACAGCTGTCAACCGCCATCTTTAATCACCGTTCTGCCCTCTTTAGCTACTTACCTTTGAAATGTGGTGGCGGTAAATTCCACGTGCTTTACAAACCTATATGCTTTTCTGACAGCAGTCATCCGCCATCTTTAATCTAGAGAGAACAGTGCTGCAATCTTTAGTTTGAAATGTAGTGGCGGTAAATTCCACGTGCTCTTGTTTGGAAACAAATCAACATGCTTTTTTGACACAGATTCTTGCGATTTAAACTCTTGCGTCAGGAGGGGAGGGCACTCGGCTGTAAAACGTATTTTTAATCCCAAAGAGAATCGAAACCGAGACTGCCGGGTGAGAGGCAAGCACACTAAACCAAACCGTAGGAGTCAGCAATTCTCTTTCTATATAATAATTTCGTGTGGCTATTTCTAGTCAAGTGCAGTCTAAAAATAAATCCTAGAGTTGTTGTATCAGGAAGGGTAACTGGCTAAATCCTGGTCTTTCAGCATCAGGAAGGGCAATCGGCCGTAAAACAGATTCTTGCGATTTAAACTCTTGCGTCAGGAGTTGAGGACACTCGGCTGTAAAACATATTTTTAATCCCAAAGAGGATCGAACCCGAGACTGCCGGGTAAGAGGCAAGCACACTAAACCAAACCGTAGGAGCCAGCAATTCTCTTTCTATATAATAATTTCGTGTGGCTATTTCTAGCCAAGTGCAGTCTAAAAAAATAAATCCTAGTTCTTTGACGTCAGGAAGGGCAACCGTTCGAAAACAATAGTGTGTGATGTAAGAGGCTAGATACTGCCAGTTTTGCGTCAGGAAGGGCAACCAGTTGTAAAACAGATTCTCGCGTCAGGAAGGGCAACCGGCCATACCGTGAAACAATAGTGTATGATGTAAGAGGCTAGATACTGCTTTGAGCATCTAGCTGTAAAACCCCGATTCTCGTGTTAAAAAGAGCAACTAATTGTAAAACAGATTCTTAATCCCAGTTCCTTGACGTCAGGAAGGGTAACCGGTCGAAAACAATAGTGTATGATGTAAGAGGCTAGATACTGTTATTTAAAATCCTAGAAGGGCATTCAGTTGTAAACAGATTCTTGTGATTTAAAATCTCACGTCAGGAAGGGCAACCGACCGTAAAACAATAGTGTATGATGTAAGAGGCTAGATACTGCTTTTGAAATCCTAGAAGGGCATCCTGTTGTAAAACAGATTCTTGTGATTTAAAATCTCGCGTCAGGAAGGGCAACCGGCCGTAAAACAGATACTTGCGATTTAAAATCTCATGTTATGGAAGGGGGTACTCGGCTGTAAAACATATTTTTAATCCCGGTCCTGTTACGTTAGGAACTACATCTAGCTGTAAAACAGATGCTCCAAACATTTACAGTGTTAAGCTTTAGTAGCATGCTATGGGTTACATTTTTGTTCTACCGCATAGAACACTATCTTTGAAGTTGTATCGGTGCAGTCATTCAGAGCGAAGTGCGGAATGCATGTGTTGGCTGAAATTGTACACGCATCTTCCGGCTGTAGTAACCTTGAACGAAGACACTCCGTGCTGATAAGCCACTTGTAACTCACAGAAAGTGTTCTTAGCTGTGTGTAGCATTCAACTGGTGTAAGCTCCTAATATAAAATATTATGGTTGTACGGAGAGGTTAAAACACAGTACCAGCATATAGTCTACCCCTATCGAAAGAGCCTGCACGGTGCAGGCATATAGGCTACTCCTGTTGAAGGAGTCTACACAAGGTTTAACACCCGCCATCAACAGCCCTTACTTAATGCTGGCTTTTTTGCACGCCCGCGAAACTGCCTAAGAATGTAATATACTACTGTAGGGAGAGGGTAAAACCCAGTGCCGGCACATAGCCTACTCCTACCGAAGAAGCCTGTACACAGCTTAACGCCTCCATCCGACAGATGAATCACCCTCAACATCTTGTACTCACAATCAGTTTCGGGGAAGCCTGCATAAGGTTTAACACCCCCATCAACAGCCCTTACTTAATGCTGGCTTTTTGCACACCCCGCCTCTTAGTTCATACACCATTGTTTTACGGTCGGTTACCCTTCCTGACTAGGATTTTAAATCGCAGTATACGTGATAAATTTGTTATAGTGGGTTTTATAACTAGATGTCCTGGTACCGGCACATAGCCTACTCCTACCGAAGAAGCCTGCACGCAGCTTAACGCCTCCATCCGACAGTTGAATCACAATCAACGTCTTGTACTCACAATCATTTTCGAAGGAGTCTGCACAAGGTTTAATGCCCCCTATCAACAGCCCTTACTTAATGCTGGCTTTTTTGCACACCCCGCCTCTTAGATCATACACCATAGTTTTACGACCGGTTACCCTTCCTGACTAGGATTTTAAATCGGAGTATACACGACAAATCAGTTGTAGCGGGTTTTATAACTAGATATCCCGGTACCGGCACATAGCCTACTCCTACCGAAGAAGCCTACACAAGGCTTATGCCTCCATCCGACAGATGAATCACCATCAACGTCTTGTACTCACAATCATTTTCGAAGGAGTCTGCACAAGGTTTAACGCCCCCTATCAACAGCCCTTACTTAATGCTGGCTTTTTGCACACCCCACCTCTTAGATCATACACCATAGTTTTACGACCGGTTACCCTTCCTGTCTAGGATTTTAAATCGCAGTGTACGCGATAAATTTGTTGTAGCGGGTTTTATAACTAGATGTCCCGGTACCGGCACATAGCCTACTCCTACCGAAGAAGCCTGCACAAGGCTTGTCACCTCCATCAGACAAATGAATCACCCTCAACACTCTTGTACCCGCAATCATTCTCGCTACTTCGGAAGATAGCGGGTTCGAACTCCTACTGTTGGAAGCCGTAAAAAATATCAAATGCTAGGCGAGGGGCCTGCGCGATCGTCATATCGTGTAATTACATGATCTAGCTAAATGTAGTTTTAGCTCAATACCTTTAAGTGCCTACAGGTAAGGAATACCGCGGATGTAGCTTAGTACCCTCCCGTTTAAGTCCAGAGGTCGAGGATCGCGCGCTAACTTTCTAAGGCTCGATCCGCGGCAGAACTCTTAAATTCTGACACCTCGGCATCAACAGCAGGTTCGATCCCGGCTTAAATACGTCAGCCTGCAGAACTCAGCGTAAGACCCTCAGGAGAGCTTTTGTTGCATAAACATTTAGTTCCAACTGTACTGCAGTTGTCAGCGACTTTCACATCCGCTTGGTAACAAGCAGCATATTGACTCGCTGCAGTCTGCGTGAAGCGCTCACAGTTCTCTGTATGCGTTTATTACGTACACATCTCCCGTCTAAGTACTGTCTGCTGTGAATATTATTCTTCAGCCTTTATCTTAAGGTAAGCTAGAACTGTTAGTTACTGTTTGCAAAGCAACTTCTACGCTAGGTAATAGACATCTACATTCATATATGTTTGTTCTTTTCTTTTTTTAGGTACAACTAGAATATTATCATTCGAGTTACAGGCTTCAATGTACGCTTTTTATTCATCCGAGTAACAGTCTGCAGCACGTACATTTTTAAGGTATGTTTTCGAACTTTGAGTTGTAAAGATAGCTAGGTTAGCTGATGTACCCTACACTACATTCATATATGTTTGTTCTTTTCTTTTTAGGTACAACTAGAATATTATCATTCGAGTTTCAGGCTTGAACGTACGCATTTTATTTATCCGAGTAACAGTCTGCAGCACATGCATTTTTAAGGTATGTTTTCGAACTTTGAGTTGTAAAGATAGCTAGGCTAACTGATGTAGCCTACACTACATTCATATATGATTGTTCTTTTCTTTTTAGGTACAACTAGAATATTATCATTCGAGTTTCAGGCTTGAAAGTACGCATTTTATACATCCGAGTAACAGTTTGCAGCGCGAAGATTTTAAGGTATGTCTGACCTCTATTCGTTGAAACTTGGTTTCTTCTAAAACATCGTAACTTTAGTCTATTGATAAACAGTCGTTCTCTTCAATCCTCATGCTATAGACGAGGTTAATTTCAAACACACATAGCTATGTCTGACCTCAACAGGCTGAAACTTGGTTTCTTCTAAAACATCGTAACTTTAGTCTATTGATAAATAGTCGTTCTCTTCAATCCTCATGCTATAGACGAGGTTAATTTTATAATTTCAAACACACACATAGCTATGTCTGACCTCAACGGGCTGAAACTTGGTTTCTTCCGAACATCGTAACTTTAGTCTATTGATAAATAGTCGTTCTCTTCAATCCTCATGCTATAGACGAGGTTAATTTCAAACACACACATAACTATGTCTGACCTCAACAGACTGAAACTTGGTTTCTTCTAAAACATCGTAACTTTAGTCTATTGATAAATAGTCGTTCTCTTCAATCCTCATGCTATAGACGAGGTTAATTTCAAACACACATAGCTATGTCTGACCTCAACAGGCTGAAATTTGGTTTCTTCTAAAACATCGTAACTTTAGTCTATTGATAAATAGTTATTTTCTTTAATCTGCATGTCATAGAAGAGGTTAATCTTATAATTTCAAACTCATAGCAATGTCCAACCTCTATACGTTGAAACTTGGTTTCTTCCGAACATCTTAACTTTAAGCTAATCATAAATAGTAGTTCTCTTCAATCCTCATGCTATAGACGAGGTTAATCTTATAATTTCAAACTCACAGCAATGTCCGACCTCTATACATTGAAACTTGGTTTCTTCCGAACATCGTAACTTTAGTCTATTGATACATAGTCGTTCTCTTCAATCCTCATGCTATAGACGAGGTTAATTTCAAACACACATAGCTATGTCTGTCCTCAACAAGCTGAAACTTGGTTTCTTCTAAAACATCGTAACTTTAGTCTATTCATAAATAGCCGTTCTCTTCAATCCTCATGCTATAGAACAGGTTAATCTTATAATTTCAAACTCACAGCCATGTCCGACCTCTTTACGTTGAAACTTGGTTTCTTCCGAACATCATAACTTTCGCCTAATCTCTATTGGTTGTTCTCTTTTCAGATGTTCCCCTGCTGTGAGGAATGTAATGTAACGTTTACAAGGCGAGATAACTTCATGCGCCATATGAAATCAAAACACCCTAGCATAACATCTGCTTTATGTAAAGTTTGTAGTGTGTATTTCGCTAACGTAGAGCGATACGAGGCTCACTTAGTAGAGGTACATCAAATATCTACTTGCCCTCAGGTAGTAGTAGGGAAAAAGCGTGCAGCTACTGATGTAGCTGTAGAAAGTACTAGTAGTAAATAACCTACGAAAAATGAACTTCAAACTATTCACTGCGAGCACTGTAACACTGATGTAGCATCTTCGCATTTTCAGGGACACTTACGGAGTAATGCACATAAAAATAATGCGTGTAGAAGTGGTAGTAACGCAAACATCGAGGAAATTAATACAGCATTTAAAAGTAGGATTGCTAGTTACAGAATTCGCACCAGTCAAAAGTTTCAGAGCACTTCAAACTTTTTAAATTGCGTTCAACCGGATGTACAACAGCTTCTTGCTAAATCTTTGTCCAATCAGAATTTATTTAAAGTTAATTTTGAACTTTTCGCCTTGTACATTAAAAGCACGGATGAATCCGAAATAACGGACATTAAATCATTTAATACGAAGAATTTTGTCATAAGTGAGTCGACTAATTTTGGTGATGTACTTAGGGATGTCTCTAACATTATTTCAACTAAGAGCGAGGAATTTCAGGAAAAGGAATCAGGGTGGGCTTTAGTTGAAATAATGTATCTAGAAGTTAACATCAATAAGTACAATCCCATGCGAGGTTCATCGTACATCGAGCTGCCGACATGGATTCAGCGAAACGAAGCTTTTGTAAACATCCAAAACAATGACGAAGCATGTTTTGCATGGGTGGTGATGTCGGCTTTAAATCCTGTGAAACGGAATGTAGCGAATAGAACATCATCGTATCCACACTATTCAACGCAGCTAAATTTTGATAGTATAGAATTTCCTGTGCAGATAAAGGATATTAAGCGCTTTGAGGAACTAAATAACATTAGCATTAATGTGTATGGTGTAGAGAAAAAGTCTGTAGTAGGTCCTCTGTATTATACATGTCATAAGAAGAGTACTCAAGTTAACTTACTCTATATTGAAAACAGTGAAAATAGCCACTTTTGCTGGATTAAAAATCTGAGTAGACTTGTTGGTAGTCAGTTGTCAAACAGGTGTAACAAAAAGTGGCTATGTGATGGATGCTTGCAGTATTTTAGAACTGAAGATCAGTTAACGAAGCATTCCAAGAATGACTGCAATCATGTACATACAGAGATACCTACTACGGACAATAATGTTTTAAAATTTACAAATTTTAACAAGCAGATGTGGGTACCGTTCGTGATTTATGCAGACTTTGAAGCCATCCTCACGCCATGCAACACATGCTCACCTAATCCTGACAACTCTTTCACTAATACTACGCACATGCATGTCCCGTATAGCTTCGCGTATTACATCAAGTGTAGTTACGATAGTACGCTTAAAACGTTAGAGCTTTATCGAGGATATGATGCTGCTAAAGTATTTTTAGAAAGACTTGAAAGTGATGCAGTTCGTCTTGGGCGTATTCTAAATAGTAATATTCCTATGAAGCCACTCACCGAAATTCAGTTAAATGATCATGAACGTGCTAAAAAGTGTAGCATTTGTGATTGTGAATTTTCCGAAAATGACCCTAAAGTTTTTGATCATGATCATTTAACTGGTTCCTACATATGTGCCGCTCATTATAGCTGTAATCTTAAGTATAGAGTTCCTAAATTTATCCCTGTAATTTTTCATAACTTATCTGGTTACGACTCTCATTTCATCATTTCACAATTTGGAGCTTCAGATGAAAAAGTAGATATAATCCCTCAGAATAAACAGCGGTACACTGCGTTTGCAAAGTCTGTAAAAGTAGATGCTGAGCATTCTATAAAACTGAGATTCCTTGACTCGTTTCGCTTTATGGCGAGTAGCCTCGATAAACTTTCTAGTCATTTACAGCCTGAACAATTTACGGAAACTCGACGCGTTTTTCCCGAAGAAGCGCAGTTTAATTTACTTCGGCGTAAGGGTGTTTTTGTTATGAATATCTTGACTGCTTAGAACGCCTCGAAGAACGTGCCTTACCATCGAAACAATCCTTTTACAGCTCGCTGAATTCAGCGGATATTAGTGATGATGACTATTTACATGCACAACATATCTGGGAGCAGTTCCACATTCAAACGCTGGGTGAATACTCCGATTTATATTTAGTAGTAGTAGTAGTAGTAGTAATGTTTTATTTTACCTGGCAAGATTAAGGCCTTCAGGCCTTCTCTTCCATCTAACCAGGAACTGAAATATACATATGTTGCATTGTATTACAATAACTACGTCTAATACAAATTAAATTAATAATAATACAAGAATGGTGAGATTACATTAAGATGAAATGAATTAAGATTAAATTAATAAATTAAGATTAAGTTAAGATTAAATTATTTAAAGACAGATGTACTTTTTTAGCTGATGTTTTTGAAAATTTTCGCTGTGTTTGTAAGAAAACCTACAGCCTTGACCCATGTCAGTATTTTACTGCGCCTGGGTTAAGTTGGGACGCGATGTTAAAATACACGCAGGTGAATTTGGAACTGCTAACCGATATTGATATGGTGCACTTTATAAAATCATCTATTCGAGGCGGTCTAAGTCAGTGCAGTGGGCGGTATTCCAAGGCAAATAATAAGTACATGCTGTAACAGGAACGCCCGTACTTCAGTATATCGGAGAGCATGAGGAACGACAAGGCGTGTACGGCCCATGCTAAGAGATTAAGAGAGAAGGGTAGTGAAAGAAAAATTCATGATTAAGTGGATCCCTCAGTTTATTCAATAAATAGGCAAATAATTATGTCACCTTTTATAGCTGAATTGTAGATTTGTCCCTGAGGGCGTGAAGAGGACGTTGTCCCGCGGCGGCTGCGTCGTCTTGCGGTCGGCGTCGGCGTTGTCTTCCGTCGTTGGTGTTTGTATTAGTGTTGATGACTCGAACCAGAGGCAGGAACGGGGAAATGTGGAGCTTCCACATTCGACGTCATGGGGTACTGGTGTGACACTTCCCTATGGCGAAGCACGCCGAAATCGTTCCCACAGCAGCAAGGATAAAGTTAGAGTCACAGTTCGTATTTGGAATAATACGCAAATGAAACAATCTAGGACCTTCCGAGGTGCGGTGATCAAGCACTTCATAAAGAAAATCGAGTACAGTCTCTGCACTGTACTCCACCAGCATAATACATTTGTTGAAATAAATGACAGTCCAATTTCCAGTACGTCGTGATTTTCAGATTATCACTGGCACTTAAGATCATAATGCAACACAGTTCAACGGATAGACACAATTAATGCAAGAACACAGTTTTAAACGAATTCAAAGCTGGCACAGTTTATGTGAGAACACAGTCTTTAAATGAATTCAAGCTGGCGAGAACACAGTCTTTAAACGAATTCAAGGCTGACACAATTAATGCAAGAACACAGTTTTAAACGAATTCAAAGCTGGCACAGTTTATGTGAGAACACAGTCTTTAAATGAATTCAAGCTGGCGAGAACACAGTCTTTAAACGAATTCAAGGCTGACACATTTAATGCAAGAACACAGTTTTAAACGAATTCAAAGCTGGCACAGTTTATGTGAGAACACAGTCTTTAAATGAATTCAAGCTGGCGAGAACACAGTCTTTAAACGAATTCAAATATACAGCCGGACCGAGAGACGAATTATGTCGCGACGTGCTTACTTGCACACACTCGTTGACTCACGGCTTACTGCCGACTCACTCCACTCTCTGCCTTCAGCACACTGCCGTCGCATACCGCACACTCTCTTTCTGCTTTACTGCAGGCTCTCTGCTTACATTCTGCCTTACCCCAGGCTGGCGACTCGCTTATATTTCGTTCATGCAGCAATGGAACACGAAGGAACCTTCTGCGTGACGTCGCTTGTCCTTGGCCGGTGTTCTGGAACGTCGCGAACTTGCTCGCAGTTCCCATTATGCCTGTGCGCTCGGCGCAAGTTTTAAATGCTTACGGCCGGGTGTTAGCGAGCTTCTCTTAATAAAAGAATGAAACGTGAATGCTCGTAGGGTGTTACCGTTTCATCTCCCCCCCTGCTCGGGAAAAAGAAAATTGCTGGGCGATTTTCTTTTTGCTCATCTCCTAGTAAAGTATTTCTTGAGATTGGCCGAGTTGAAGATTCCCTCAACGTCGCTATCTGCCCTTCCTACTTCGTAGGCACCATTATCTAGTGCGGTAAGTATCCTGAAGGGTCCTATGAACAAGGGACAAAATTTGGCGTAAATTCCCTGGTCAGGGTGTGAAACTGCAGGCTTGCGTATTAATACTAGGTCATCCACTTGTAAGGGTTGTCGAAACTTGTGATGTCGTAACTTCTTTTCTCGGATTTAAGCAGCATGTCGTAATTGCCGAAGTGCCTTGGTAATGCGAGCTTGTTGGCTCACTGCTGCGTCAGGTTGATCAGGCAAAACTCGATCGCAAGGTCTGTCAGGGGTGAGGCCTTTATGTACACTCAAAGGGATGTCCTGAATAGACTCATGCATGGTGGTATTGACGATCCTTTATGACTCCAGGTTTCTCAGAAAATACATCTGGAAACTTCTTAAAAAGCTCTTGGATTGCCTTTATTACTTTATCATCATCGTAATCTGGGCTTTCAGCTACATTGGCGTAAAGCGTGAAGTTGTAGTGGTCCTCGTTAAACTCATCATCGATAATGGACGCCATCTGGTCCTCTACGGGTCCCACTTCCTCGGGTCGCCCCTCTTCGTGGACGCTTTCTTCGACAGGCGGAGCCTCGCTCATCTTGCCTTCTACTATGCCCACCGGGGTCTCACATTCCGGATTCTTCACGTCATTATAAGTAACCAACTGTAGCCCTACAGATTCGACGTGGAAAAATTTAATCACATTAGCGGGATAATCAATGATTCCCCCATGTTGAATGAGAAAGTCTGATCCAAGAATTAAGTCAAATTTCATTTGCGTCAAGATCAAAAATAGATGTTGGAACTTAACACCACCAATTTCTAACTCAAGAAACGCTTGGAATTTGCATTTAATAGCTTTGTCAGGAACTATGCCTTTAACCTTAACTTGAGCAACCGGGAAGATGGAGATGTAGGTCGTCTCCTGCGCCACATCTATTAATTTCTGCGAAATTAGTGAGGCTTGCGATCCCGAGTCTACTAGAGAGTGGACAATCATATTGCCTAACTTAATGATAATGATCGGTAAGCCGCGTTGTATCTGAGGCTGTCGTGGTGTTGAATCCTCATATAGTAAATCTGCATCCTCTAAATACCAATGGTTAATGAGTGCGCTACATACTACTTCTCCTCCCTCCGGGATTTCAGGCAGTCTCTTTATTGCTTCGACAAAGTTTTTTTTTGTACCCGTAGCTCTTGGATCCATTTCCGTTCTCTCATTTCTTCTCTGTATCTCTGCCTGGTATTCCAAAGAAGCTGCTCCAGGTAAGCCCTCTTCCCTATTCTTATTCCTTACATATTCCGTAGTCTCTCTCCAACGTTTCTCTAATTCTTCCCGCTGGGAGTTCCTATTATCATTGGGTTGATTAGCTGCCTGCCTCCATGAAGGTCCAGGTTGAAACTTAGCCCTCCCTTCGTAGGGGCGATTCCTAGATCTTCTATACCGAAACGGAATATCTCGGCGAGTTTCTCTTTCTTCTCGCGGTTCTGGATTTACTTGAACTGGAGTTTTCATTTCCGTAAAGTTGGTTGTAGTTTCTTTGGTTCGACCTGCTTTTGCTGCGCTCTGAGTGTGCGCAGTATCGAGTTTCCTCAGGACATCATCGAGCTGCTCCAAGTCCTGGACGTTTGCTGCCACCAATATTTCCTGAACATTTGGTGGAAATTGCAGCGTTATGACCTGAATAAGTTCTTGCTCCGGTAAAGGAGGGTCGAAAAACTGCATCTTTTTAAGCTGAGATATGAGATAATCTGAATATCGCGAGGAATTGACGGACGTGTTATACTTTCTAGAGTATAATTGAAGTTTTATCAGGTGCTGAGCCTCAGCACTCCAAAATCGTCTAAGGCTTCCTTAAATTCTTCGTAAGTGTTAATACTGAATTTAAAAGCGGTAAACCACATTAACGCCTTGCCTTCTAACAATCGAGATGCTATTCGTAAACGACGGTCGGTCTTAACGTGATTTTCTTGAAAGAATTCTTCGAGGTTGAGGAGAAACTCCTTAGCAGTATACTCCTCCTTCCCCGAAAATTTGGCTGGTTTTTCCTCAGTTATTTTAAAAACTGTGGAAACATTCATGGATTCTCCACTAGTGTTGTGAAGGCTAGATGATGAAACATCCTGTTCGATTTGCGATACTTTGCTGTTGAGAGCTTCTATATCTCCTTGGAGTTCAAGTTTTAGGGTTTTAATTTTCCCCTGTACGGAATTCTCAATTTCCTTGACCTCCTTCTCTATGTCGGTCTTGACTTCTGCTACATCGCGACAGATACGAGTAATCTGCGTGTGAGCATTATCTAACTGAGTCTTGACACGTTTATCGGCCTCCTCTTGCTGACTTTTCAGAAGAGTAATTTCGTTTCCCAACTTCATGAAATTATTTTTAACAGACTCATGAAGTTTGTCTTGAATAGACGCGATTTTAGTTTGCGCAAGAGATAATTGAGCATGGGACTCTTGAAATTCTTCCTTTAAGCTTTCTACTTCTTTAAGGACTTCCTGAGAAGAAGACGGGAAAGCAAGTTTTAAGTCCTCCGCCACTTGTGATTTTATATCTTGCTTAATGGTTTCTAAGTCACGAGTTAATCTTTCATTTATTTCCGTAAACTTAGAATCCATTCTTTTGTTAGATTCTTTAAATCTTTTTTCAATTTCGGCACCTGCACTATTGAGCCTACGTTCCAAATTATTATTAACTTCCGCAAATTTTTGATCAACAGATTCTGTCAATTTTACAATGTTGGCATCATTAGCTTCCCTTAGTTGAGTGATACTAGCCTTAGTGTCTTCCAGGGTCGCGTTAGATTCTTTAAGTTGAGCTCCTAAAGTATTGTTAGATTCTGCAATCCTACGCCCGAGATTAGTGTTACTTTCCGTAATCCTGTCATTTAGACTGATTTTTAAAGCCTCAATGGCAGCTAGTATATTTTCCATATTAATGTCGTTATTTTCACAAAATGCAGAAAATACAATCATTCACCTCATACGTAAAATCACCATTATTGTCCAATGGTAAAGTTCAAAATTTCACCAACACAAAATATCAAACACTTGTGCATAAAATTAAATGTCACCATTATTGTCCAATGGTAAAGTTCAAAATTTCACCAACATAAATATCAAAATTTATATAAGCCTGTGCATGAATATTATGCCTGAAATGTTTTACATAGCAAGAGAAAGAGAAAAATGATCACTTGTGCCATAAACTTGATCAGAGTTCTGTGCCAAAAGTTTAAAATTTCGTCAAAGTCATTGAATTGAACTTCGTAAAATTTTAACACATTCACTGAACTGGAATTAACGTACGTACTATGCACTTTTATTTGAATTGGTAAGTTAAGATATCACTGATTTCAAAGTTAATTTTTATCACTTTACTCTCTTTAATCTGGCCCCAACGTCACGGGTGCCACTATTCACTCTCTTTAATCGGGCCCCAACGTCATGGGTGCCACTATTCACTACCTTCTCTCTGTAACAGGAACGCCCGTACTTCAGTATATCGGAGAGCATGAGGAACGACAAGGCGTGTACGGCCCATGCTAAGAGAGTAAGAGAGAAGGGTAGTGAAAGAAAAATTCATGATTAAGTGGATCCCTCAGTTTATTCAATAAATAGGCAAATAATTATGTCACCTTTTATAGCTGAATTGTAGATTTGTCCCTGAGGGCGTGAAGAGGACGTTGTCCCGCGGCGGCTGCGTCGTCTTGCGGTCGGCGTCGGCGTTGTCTTCCGTCGTTGGTGTTTGTATTAGTGTTGATGACTCGAACCAGAGGCAGGAACGGGGAAATGTGGAGCTTCCACATTCGACGTCATGGGGTACTGGTGTGACACTTCCCTATGGCGAAGCACGCCGAAATCGTTCCCACAGCAGCGAGGATAAAGTTAGAGTCACAGTTCGTATTTGGAATAATACGCAAATGAAACAATCTAGGACCTTCCGAGGTGCGGTGATCAAGCACTTCATAAAGAAAATCGAGTACAGTCTCTGCACTGTACTCCACCAGCATAATACATTTGTTGAAATAAATGACAGTCCAATTTCCAGTACGTCGTGATTTTCAGATTATCACTGGCACTTAAGATCATAATGCAACACAGTTCAACGGATAGACACAATTAATGCAAGAACACAGTTTTAAACGAATTCAAAGCTGGCACAGTTTATGTGAGAACACAGTCTTTAAATGAATTCAAGCTGGCGAGAACACAGTCTTTAAACGAACTCAAGGCTGACACAATTAATGCAAGAACACAGTTTTAAACGAATTCAAAGCTGGCACAGTTTATGTGAGAACACAGTCTTTAAATGAATTCAAGCTGGCGAGAACACAGTCTTTAAACGAATTCAAGGCTGACAGCCTCTGTCGGCGTTGCCACAGAGAGTTCGAAACTCTTTCACACGTCCTGGGAGCCTGTCCACATGGTGAATTACTGCGCACCTCACGCCATAATGTAGTCAGATCAATGATAGCTAACGCTCTTAGAGGACAAGGTTATAATGTCTATGAAGAAGTACACGGTCTCTCCAACAGAGGAAGCAACCGACGCATTGACATTATTGCTTTTAAGCCATCCTGTTCTGAAGGTTTCATCATTGATCCAACAATTAGATTTGAGACCAACGAAAACCAGCCGGAAGAGGTCGATGCAGAAAAAAGAAGAATTTATGAAGAAACGGCGGACTTCTACAAGCAAGAATATAAGCTCTCATCCATTTCTGTAATCGGCTTGATGTTAGGTGCTCGAGGAACAATACCTGCATTTTTTGTCAACTTCTGCAATACCTTTGGGCTAAATAGAGATTTTATCTATAACATCGCCATTACCACACTCAAGAAGTCCATCATGATCTTCAAGAACCATGCTTGCGGACCTCAAATAAATGTTTGACATGCCTCACTCGACTGCCTACATTTAACATCATACGAACACATTATCTATTGTATCCACATCCATTATTGTTACGAAGGTACTCTTTGTCTTTGGGCAACCTGCAGCTGTTGCAGGAAGATTGTATAATAATAATAACAAGAACACAGTTTTAAACGAATTCAAAGCTGGCACAGTTTATGTGAGAACACAGTCTTTAAATGAATTCAAGCTGGCGAGAACACAGTCTTTAAACGAATTCAAATATACAGCCGGACCGAGAGACGAATTATGTCGCGACGTGCTTACTTGCACACACTCGTTGACTCACGGCTTACTGCCGACTCACTCCACTCTCTGCCTTCAGCACACTGCCGTCGCATACCGCACACTCTCTTTCTGCTTTACTGCAGGCTCTCTGCTTACATTCTGCCTTACCCCAGGCTGGCGACTCGCTTATATTTCGTTCATGCAGCAATGGAACACGAAGGAACCTTCTGCGTGACGTCGCTTGTCCTTGGCCGGTGTTCTGGAACGTCGCGAACTTGCTCGCAGTTCCCATTATGCCTGTGCGCTCGGCGCAAGTTTTAAATGCTTACGGCCGGGTGTTAGCGAGCTTCTCTTAATAAAAGAATGAAACGTGAATGCTCGTAGGGTGTTACCGTTTCAATGCCGAGTTTCGATTCTAGTCAGGAATCTCAGTATATCGTTTATCTCGATGCTAATAATCAGTATGGGTGGGCGATGAGTCACCATCTACCGGTGAGTGGTTTCCGCTGGCTAACGCAGTGCGAAATTGATGCTTTACAGCTGCACGCCCTAGGCGATGAAGCTGATAAAAGCTATTTCCTCGAAGTTGACTTACAGTATCCTACAGAGTTACACACTTCTCATAATGACCTACCGTTCTGCCCTGAAAATATGAAGCCCCCGTACATCGCATCAACGACGAAAATGCTAATTGCTAATTTGTGTGATAAATCTAAGTATATCATTCATTACCGAAATTTAAAACAGTGTTTGCAGCATGGTTTGAAGTTATCCAAAATTCATCGCGTACTAGAATTTAATCAGTCACCGTGGCTAAAGCCATATATCGATCCGAACAATAATTTAAGAACGAATGCGGTTAACGAGTTTGAAAAAGATTTCTACAAGCTCATGAATAACAGTGTGTTTGGTAAGACTATGGAAAATGTTGACAAACGCCTTGATGTAAAATTGATTACAAACTGGGAGAATATTAAGAAAAGGTATGGTGCTAACTATTTAATAAGTAAACCAAATTTCCACAGCTGCACCATCATACATGAGAATTTAGTTATTATACAGATGAATCGTGTTAAGGTTAAGTATGACAAACCTACCTACGTCGGCTTTGCAGTACTTGAATTGGCTAAAACACTCATGTATGAATTCCATTACGGTTATATGATGAGGAAGTACGGGCATAATGCGCAATTGCTCTACACAGATACCGATTCGTTTATTTATCAAATCAAAACTGATGACTATTACAATGATATAAAGCCAGACTTGGGTAGGTTTGATACAAGTAACTATCCTGTAAATAATCAATATCATCTACCGCTAGTGAACAAAAAGGTTCTAGGTAAAATGAAAGATGAATGTGCTGGGAATATTATCGATTCATTTGTAGGTACTAAATCCAAGTCATATTGCATAAAACTCTTAAATGAATTACAAATAAAGAGATTGAAGGGGGTTAAAAAGAATGTCGTTCAGAATCAGCTAAGTTTTGAAAACTATAACAATTGCATTAAAAGTAATCCACCTGTTTTGCATAAGCAAATATCTGTCATTAGAAGCAAGAAGCACCAGTTGTACACTCATTTAATTAGTAAGGTAGCCCTTAATAGCGATGATTGCAAACGGTTTGTCATTCCAAATTCTACCAACACTCTAGCCTGGGTGCATAGTAGTATTGATAGGTACTACTTTACATAAAGCAGATGTGTGTGTAAACATTATGCTAGAGGTGTGTACTTACCTTACGCTGTCTTACATCACAATTCACTGTACATATTGTAGGGAGAGGTACGCTGAGAGCGTAGTACGGCAAGTTTGAACTTGTACATACAAGAATTGCGTCGAGAAGTACGCAAACATCACTAGGGTAAAATGATTCGAGATAAAACTTCTACATACAAGATGTAAATAAATAATGTAGAATTGGCATATTCTTTTATTTTAGGTTAGGTATCACCTTCCTCCCGCTCCTTATTTGCAAGATAGAGTTTTTGTTTATTACTCAAAGAAGAAAAGCAAGAAAGAAGGTGTTGAGCAGATTCGAAAGTATGTTATTGTCTAGCTCATGTTGAGAAGAGAATTCTTTTTCTTTTCCTAAACAGTGTTTGATTGCAAAGCAGTGTTCAACAACATCGAACAATAAACGGTAGTATGTGTTCAAGTCTAAACTTGCAATACTCTTGCTTTTGCAATGCACGTTCGATAGAGATGTAGCTTGATAAAGGAAGAAGAGCAGTTAGTAAGTATGATGAGAAGATATTTTGTTTTTCTTTCTAAACAGTGCTCGATTCTAGTTATACAATGCAGTGTTCAACAACATCGAACACTAGTATGCAGTTCAAGTTGTAATAAGTTTTGAACAGTATTATATGTGTGTGTTCAAGTCTAAACATGCATCACTGCGGGTATGCGAGCGGATGACAGCTAACGAAATTGCCCCGCATGAGGGCAGCACGGTGCTCTGTTCATTAAAGATGGCCGATGACAGCTAACGAAATTGCCGGTTGGTTTCCAAACAAGAGCGCGTCCAATTTACCACCACCACATTTCAAAGGTAAGTAGCTAAAGAGGGTAGCACGGTGATTAAAGATGGCGGATGACAGCTGTCAAAAAAGGCATGTTGATTTGTTTCCAAACAAGAGCACGTGGAAATTACCGCCACCACATTTCAAATTAAAGATTGCAGCACTGTTCTCTCTAGATTAAAATGGCGGATGACTGCTGTCAGAAAGGCATATAGGTTTGTAAAGCACGTGGAATTTACCGCCACCACATTTCAAAGGTAAGTAGCTAAAGAGGGCAGCACGGTGCTCAAAGATGGCTGCTGTCAAAGAGCATTTTTCAAATTATCCACCACCACATTTCAAAGGTAAATAGCTAAAGAGGGCAGCACGGTGCTCTATAGATTAAAGATGGCGGATGTCAGCTGCACGTGGATTTGTTTATCTCACGCTAGTGAGGTTAAGTTGGTAGCACTAAGGTTTAGGCCCGCCAAGATGGCAGCACTGCCGATAACAGGTGACGAATTTACATCTACTACGATAAAGAGGGCAGCACAGTGCTCTGTGGTTTAAAGATGGCGGATGACAGCTGTCACAAAAGCACGTGGTTTGGTTTACCACGCGCTAGTTAGTTTAAGTTGGTACTACTGAGGTTTAGGCCCGTCAAGATGGCAGTACTGTGGTTAGCGATGCGTTGATGTCTGTCAAAAAGCACGTGGCTGTCAAAAAACACGTGGCTTTGTTTACCTCGCGCTTGTGAGGTTAAGTTGGTACTACTGAGGTTTACGCCCGCCAAGATGGCAGTACTGAGGTTGGCGATGCGTGGTTGTCTAAAGGGGGCAGCACGGTGATCTGTAGTTTAAAGATGACGGATGACAGCTCTCAAAAAAGCGCGTGGCTTTGTTTATCTGGCGCTTGTGAGGTTAAGTTGGTACCACTGAGGTTTAGGCCCGTCATGATGGCAGCAGTGAAGTTAGCGATGCGTTGTTGTCTGTCAAAAAGCACGTGGCTGTCAAAAAACACGTGGATTTGTTTACCTCGCGCTAGTTAGGTTAAGTTGGTACTACTGAGTTTTAGGCCCGTCAAGATGGCAATAGTGAGGTTAGCGATGCGTTGTTGTCGAAGACAGCTGTCAAAAATCACGTGGCATTGTTTACAAATTCAAATCTCCCGCCAAAATTCAAATTTCCCGCCAAAATTCAAATTTCCCGTGGGTGGTGGAGGGAGCCCTGGGAGCCCGGAAGAGGTGGTGGCGCCCGAACCATCCAATTAAACTACTACGGTGCACCAACAGAGTTTAGTAGTACACCACATCCACCGTACACAAACACAGTTTAGTAGGACACTACCTCCACTGTACACCAACACAGTTTAGTAATACACCACCTCCACAGTACTCTAACACAGTTTGGTAGTACACCACCTCACAGTTCTCCAACACCAGTTAGTAGTATGCTAGCCCCTCTGTACACCAACACAGTTTAGTAGTACCCTACGTCCTCTGTACACCAACACAGTTTAGTAGTACACTACCTCCTCGTACACAAACACAGTTTAGTAGTACACCACCCCCACAGTTCTCCGACACAGTTTAGTAGTATGCTAGCTCCTCTGTACACCAACACAGTTTAGTAGTACACCACCTTTACTGTACTCCAACACAGTTTAGTAGTACACCTCCTCCACTGTACACCAACAGAGTTTAGTTTTGCACTACCTCTACTGTACACCAACACACTTTAGTAGTACACCACTTCCACAGTACTCCAACACAGTTTAGTAGTACACTACCTCCACTGTACACCAACACAGTTTAGTAGTACACTACCTCCACTGTACACCAACACAGTTTAGTAGTACACTACCTCCACTGTACACCAACACAGTTTAGTAGTACACCACCTCCACTGTACACCAACACAGTTTAGTAGTACACCACCTCCACAGTACTTCAACACAGTTTAGTAGTACACTACCTCCACTGTACACCAACACAGTTTAGTAGTACACTACCTCCACTGTACTCCAACCCAGTTTAGTAGTACACTACCTCCACTGTACACCAACACAGTTTAGTAGTACAACACCTGCCCTGTACACCAACACAGTTTAGTAGTACACTACTTCCACTGTACTCCAACCCAGTTTAGTAATACACTACCTCCACTGTACTCCAACCCAGTTTAGTAGTACACCACCTCCACTGTACACCAACACAGTTTAGTAGTACACTACCTCCACTGTACACCAACACAGTTTAGTAGTACACTACCTCCACTGTACACCAACACAGTTTAGTAGTACACTACCACCACTGTACACCAACACAGTTTAGTAGTACACCACCTCCACAGTACTCCAAAACAGTTTAGTAGTACACCACCTCCACAGTACTCCAACCCAGTTTAGTAGTACACCACATCTACCGTACACCAACACAGTTTAGTAGTACACTACCTCCACTGTACACCAACACAGTTTGGTAGTACACCACCTCCACTGTACACCAACACAGTTTAGTAGTACACTACCTCCACAGTACTCCAACACAGTTTAGTAGTATGCTAGCTCCTCTGTACACCAACACAGTTTAGTAGTACACCACCTCCACAGTACTCCAACACAGTTTAGTAGTACACTACCTCCACAGTACTCCAACATAGTTTAGTAGTACACCACCTTTACTGTACGCCAACACAGTTTAGCAGTACACCACCTCCACAGTACTCCAAAACAGTTTAGTAGTACACCACCTCCACTGTTCTCCAACACAGTTTAGTAGTACACTACCTCCACAGTACTCCAACATAGTTTAGTAGTACACCACCTTTACTGTACGCCAACACAGTTTAGTAGTACACCACCTCCACAGTACTCCAACATAGTTTAGTAGTACACCACCTCCACTGTACTCCAACACAGTTTAGTAGTACACTACCTCCTCTCTACACCAACACCTTTTAGTAGTACACCACCTCCACTGTACACCAACACAGTTTAGTAGTACACCACCTCCACAGTACTCCAACATAGTTTAGTAGTACACCACCTCCACTGTACTCCAAAACAGTTTAGAAGTACACCACCTCCACAGTACTCCAACACAGTTTAGTAGTACACTACCTCCTCTCTACACCAACACCTTTTAGTAGTACACCACCTCCACAGTACTCCAACACAGTTTATTAGTACACCACCTCCACAATACTCCAACACAGTTTAGTAGTACACCACCTCCACAGTACTCCAACACAGTTTAGTAGTACACTACCTCCTCTCTACACCAACACCTTTTAGTAGTACACCACCTCCACTGTACACCAACACAGTTTAGTAGTACACCACCTCCACAGTACTCCAACATAGTTTAGTAGTACCCCACCTCCACTGTACTCCAAAACAGTTTAGAAGTACACCACCTCCACAGTACTCCAACACAGTTTAGTAGTACACTACCTCCTCTCTACACCAACACCTTTTAGTAGTACACCACCTCCACAGTACTCCAACACAGTTTATTAGTACACCACCTCCACAATACTCCAATACAGTTTAGTAGTACACCACCTCCACAGTACTCCAACACAGTTTAGTAGTACACTACCTCCTCTGTACACCAACATAATTTAGTAGTACACCACCTCCACTGTACTCCAAAACAGTTTAGAAGTACACCACCTCCACTGTACACCAACACAGTTTAGTAGTACACTACCTCCACAGTACTCCAACACAGTTTAGTAGTACACTACCTCCTCTGTACACCAACATAGTTTAGTAGTACACCACCTCCACTGTACTCCAAAACAGTTTAGAAGTACACCACCTCCACTGTACACCAACACAGTTTAGTAGTACACCACCTCCACAGTACTCCAACACAGTTTAGTAGTACACTACCTCCTCTCTACACCAACACCTTTTAGTAATACACCACCTCCACAGTACTCCAACACAGTTTATTAGTACACCACCTCCACAATACTCCAACACAGTTTAGTAGTACACCACCTCCACAGTACTCCAACACAGTTTAGTAGTACACTACCTCCTCTGTACACCAACATAGTTTAGTAGTACACCACCTCCACAGTACTCCAACACAGTTTAGTAGTACACCACCTCCTCTGTACACCAACATAGTTTAGTAGTACACCACCTCCACTGTACTCCAAAACAGTTTAGAAGTACACCACCTCCACTGTACACCAACACAGTTTAGTAGTACACCACCTCCACAGTACTCCAACACAGTTTAGTAGTACACTACCTCCACTCTACACCAACATAGTTTAGTAGTACACCACCTCCACAGTACTCCAACACAGTTTAGTAGTACACTACCTCCTCTCTACACCAACACCTTTTAGTAGTACACCACCTCCACAGTACTCCAACACAGTTTAGTAGTATGTTAGCTCCTCTGTAAACCAACACAGTTTAGTAGTACACCACCTCCACTGTACACCAACACAGTTTATTAGTACACCACCTCCACAATACTCCAACACAGTTTAGTAGTTCACCACCTCCACAGTACTCCAACACAGTTTAGTAGTATGCTAGCTCCTCTGTACACCAACACAGTTTAGTAGTACACCACCTCCTCTGTACACCAACACAATTTAGTAGTACGCTAGCTCCTCTGTGCACCAACACAGTTTAGTAGTATGCTAGCTCCTGTGTACACCAACACAGTTTAGTAGTACACCACCTCCACTGTACACCAACACAGTTTAGTAGTACACCACCTTTACTGTACTCCAACACAGTTTAGTAGTACACCACCTCCACTGTACTCCAAAACAGTTTAGAAGTACACCACCTCCACAGTACTCCAACACAGTTTAGTAGTACACTACCTCCTCTCTACACCAACACCTTTTAGTAGTACACCACCTCCACAGTACTCCAACACAGTTTATTAGTACACCACCTCCACAATACTCCAACACAGTTTAGTAGTACACCACCTCCACAGTACTCCAACACAGTTTAGTAGTACACTACCTCCTCTCTACACCAACACCTTTTAGTAGTACACCACCTCCACTGTACACCAACACAGTTTAGTAGTACACCACCTCCACAGTTCTCCAACATAGTTTAGTAGTACACCACCTCCACTGTACTCCAAAACAGTTTAGAAGTACACCACCTCCACAGTACTCCAACACAGTTTAGTAGTACACTACCTCCTCTCTACACCAACACCTTTTAGTAGTACACCACCTCCACAGTACTCCAACACAGTTTATTAGTACACCACCTCCACAATACTCCAACACAGTTTAGTAGTACACCACCTCCACAGTACTCCAACACAGTTTAGTAGTACACTACCTCCTCTGTACACCAACATAGTTTAGTAGTACACCACCTCCACTGTACTCCAAAACAGTTTAGAAGTACACCACCTCCACT
Organism: Anabrus simplex; assembly: GCF_040414725.1. NCBI lineage: Eukaryota > Metazoa > Arthropoda > Insecta > Orthoptera > Tettigoniidae > Anabrus > Anabrus simplex. The sequence goes on from NC_090267.1 coordinate 838,736, forward strand.
GTACACCAACACAGTTTAGTAGTACACTACCGCCACAGTACTCCAACACAGTTTAGTAGTACACTACCTCCTCTGTACACCAACATAGTTTAGTAGTACACCACCTCCACTGTACTCCAAAACAGTTTAGAAGTACACCACCTCCACTGTACACCAACACAGTTTAGTAGTACACCACCTCCACAGTACTCCAACACAGTTTAGTAGTACACTACCTCCTCTCTACACCAACACCTTTTAGTAGTACACCACCTCCACAGTACTCCAACACAGTTTATTAGTACACCACCTCCACAATACTCCAACACAGTTTAGTAGTACACCACCTCCACAGTACTCCAACACAGTTTAGTAGTACACTACCTCCTCTGTACACCAACATAGTTTAGTAGTACACCACCTCCACAGTACTCCAACACAGTTTAGTAGTACACCACCTCCTCTGTACACCAACATAGTTTAGTAGTACACCACCTCCACTGTACTCCAAAACAGTTTAGAAGTACACCACCTCCACTGTACACCAACACAGTTTAGTAGTACACCACCTCCACAGTACTCCAACACAGTTTAGTAGTACACTACCTCCACTCTACACCAACATGGTTTAGTAGTACACCACCTCCACAGTACTCCAACACAGTTTAGTAGTACACTACCTCCTCTCTACACCAACACCTTTTAGTAGTACACCACCTCCACAGTACTCCAACACTGTTTAGTAGTATGTTAGCTCCTCTGTACACCAACACAGTTTATTAGTACACCACCTCCACAATACTCCAACACAGTTTAGTAGTTCACCACCTCCACAGTACTCCAACACAGTTTAGTAGTATGCTAGCTCCTCTGTACACCAACACAGTTTAGTAGTACACCACCTCCACAGTACTCCAACACAGTTTAGTAGTACGCTAGCTCCTCTGTGCACCAACACAGTTTAGTAGTATGCTAGCTCCTGTGTACACCATCACAGTTTAGTAGTACACTACCTCCTCTGTACACGAACACAGTTTAGTAGTACACCACCTCCTCTGTACACCAACACAGTTTAGTAGTACGCTAGCTCCTCTGTGCACCAACACAGTTTAGTAGTATGCTAGCTCCTGTGTACACCAACACAGTTTAGTAGTACACTACCTCCTCTGTACACGAACACAGTTTAGTAGTACACCACCTCCTCTGTACACCAACACAGTTTAGTAGTACGCTAGCTCCTCTGTGCACCAACACAGTGTAGTAGTACGCTAGCTCCTCTGTGCACCAACACAGTTTAGTAGTACGCTAGCTCCTCTGTGCACCAACACAGTTTAGTAGTACGCTAGCTCCTCTGTGCACCAACACAGTTTAGTAGTACGCCAGCTCCTCTGTGCACCAACACAGTTTAGTAGTACGCTAGCTCCTCTGTACATCAACACAGTTTAGTAGTACGCTAGCTCCTCTGTGCACCAACACAGTTTAGTAGTACGCTAGCTCCTCTGTGCACCAACACAGTTTAGTAGTACGCTAGCTCCTTTCTGCACCAACACAGTTTAGTAGTACGCTTGCTCCTCTGTGCACCAACACAGTTTAGTAGTACGCTAGCTCCTTTCTGCACCAACACAGTTTAGTAGTACGCTAGCTCCTTTCTGCACCAACACAGTTTAGTAGTACGCTAGCTCCTCTGTGCACCAACATAGTTTAGTAGTACGCTAGCTCCTTTCTGCACCAACACAGTTTAGTAGTACACCACCTCCTCTGTGCACCAACACAGTTTAGTAGTACGCTAGCTCCTCTCTGCACCAACACAGTTTAGTAGTACGCTTGCTCCTCTGTGCACCAACACAGTTTTGTAGTACGCTAGCTCCTCTCTGCACCAACACAGTTTTGTAGTACGCTAGCTCCTGTGTACACCAACACAGTTTAATAGTACGCTACCTCCTCTGTGCACAATCCCAGTAGCTGTAAATCTGGTTAAAGAAAATAAAAGGCTTCAGGAGCATATAAGGGCAGTTTTCTCTGAAGGGAGTAAATGGGCTTTCATTTTTAATATTTATTGGTGTTCATCCCATTCAAATATTCTTTTGTTGACATTCGGCAGTGTAAATCTACTGAATAGTATACTGCCATATTTGCAGCTCAAGTCTTCAGCATAGTTTTGAGAAATCTAATTGAGTCATTGTTTCAGATGTTCTTCTCTTACAGTACTTTAGATACTTCAGGTATTAAGTGCTGTTTTAATTTCTGTGTGCATACGTAGAAATTGAATAATGATCTGTTTAGTATCGCGCACTTGGATTTAACTTCAGTTCTATCATTTCAGTTAACTTGTGGTAATCAGGAGTCGCCTAAGCGCAGTTTTGAACTGTAGTGTACGTACTTTATTAGACAGTAACTTAATTGCTATGTTGGTATTTCTGTTTAACACAATGGCAGCTTTAATTTCTAGTAGAGCATAGTGGCTAAAAGTAGTAACGATATTAATAGGTCTACATAATATGTGAAGACCTTGAGTAATCCCTTCGGTATTGCAACATTTAATGGCAGTTTTCTCTTCCGTTTGGGCATAATAAAAATAGTAATAATAGTAATAATAATAATAATAAATACAATAATCCATGTATATTTATATATTTTGGGTAAGTACATTTCTCTAGTTTCATTTAGCCTGTTATTTTATAATTAAGCCCTGCGTATATGCACCCGCCCCCTCTCAATATGGCACCGGCGTGGAATCTACAGGGTCGCTGACGGGTCAAGAAGTATGAAATAAATAGGCGCTGAACTAAAGTCAACTTAGAGGCGTACAAGGGAGGAGAAGCGGTGTATATAGCTAAAAATGAGAACACATTCGGATTAAAAATATAAAACTCACAAACCGGTTTATGAACCTTAATGATAATGGGAAATGACGCATGAAATACCCCTAATGAATTACATTAAAATTTACAAATGTTCGTTGTAGTTTGTTCGGCGGACGTCTGTCCGTTATACGTGATAGAAACGAGTACTTTTATCGCGGAGCGATGTATCGTGACATATAGCGAATGGTAATTTTATCATAACACTGAGGCTATATTATCGCTAACACATAATCTAACATGCGTCCGACAACACATCTGAGCAATCCCTGTTCTAATAAAGACCTAGATTTCCCCATGAAATGACGTAACATAAAATACACACATATGACCCAACATCTGGGTTCGAACCCGACCCTCGCTATCCTGGACGTCGCCAAGCTGATGGACAGAACCACCACTGACCTTATGTACAACCACACATGACATAAAAAACACATAAATGGTACATGATATGCAAGAAAAATACATAAAAGGCACTTGATCATTCTTCTGACGTTGTAGGCCTCCAATGCCTACGTTGAGCATCGAACTGACAACCTCTTGCGATGAAGGCAGGGTCCTGTAATCCCTATCTAATTATACTCGCACAATTAACAACGATTCACTGGCAAACTTTACCATTATCGGCGGGTCGCTTGTTAATTAATACACTGCTCTGCTGTGTTAGGTAAATCACATTATTTTTGCCGTTGAAAGAAACCAACTTCCTTTCCACAGCCAAGTCCCTCCTTCCTCCGCTTACGGGACATTCAAACAAAAAAAAAACACACTGGGCCAAGGCCAGACGGCGGTTGACCACCCTCAAGGGGTCAACACCCACACAACCTTCCCTTTCCAAAGGGAACCGTAACATTTCACTCGGAAGTACATCTCCAATATCCTGCGGCCTTACCAGACTCGCGCAAATCACTTTGAATTAAACACATATCTACCCAGCAGTATCATATCATTTTTTTACAACACGACTCCCGTATCATAATGGTAATCTTTGCCTGATTGTTATTATTATTATTATTATGATGATTATTATTATTATTATTATTATTATTATTATTATTATTATTATTATTATTATTGCCGTTCTACATAGCTTACCCGCTACGTTGCTTATACATGGTCATCGCGCGGAATCTATACAGCAATTACAACAAAATTAAGCACTCGCGCGGCAATTAACATCTGATTACGGACTGCTAATTAATCGATGGTCGGCACCTGGCTACTTTATCGTCACACGGCAATACATGCATTAATTAATTAATTTTCACACGAATCGATGTTTAACACACTTATTATGATCACTTCCTGGTATATTTAATCACAGAATCAATTTAAACTTATCACTCCCTATCTAAGTACACTGACTGACAGTGACAATGCAACACCAAGGAGGAGTGGTTCGAAAGGGATGAAAGTTGGGGAAAAAACAGAGACGGCACGGATGAATAATTGATGTTTATTTCAAACCGATATGCAGGTTACACAATGCGCACGGCATCGACTCAGTAGGATGTAGGACCACCGTGAGCGGCGATGCACGCAGAAACACGTCGAGGTACAGAGTCAATAAGAGTGCGGATGGTGTCCTGAGGGATGGTTCTCCATTCTCTGTCAACCATTTGCCACAGTTGGTCGTCCGTACGAGGCTGGGGCAGAGTTTGCAAACGGCGTCCAATGAGATCTCACACGTGTTCGATTGGTGAGAGATCCGGAGAGTACGCTGGCCACGGAAGCATCCGTACACCTCGTAGAGCCTGTTGGGAGATGCGAGCAGTGTGTGGGCGGGCATTATCCTGCTGAAACAGCATTGGGCAGCCCCTGAAGGTACGGGAGTGCCACCGGCCGCAGCACATGCTGCACGTAGCGGTGGGCATTTAACGTGCCTTGAATACGCACTAGAGGTGACGTGGAATCATATGCAATAGCGCCCCAAACCATGATGCCGCGTTGTCTAGCGGTAGGGCGCTCCACAGTTACTGCCGGATTTGACCTTTCTCCACGCCGACGCCACACTCGTCTGCGGTGACTATCACTGACAGAACAGAAGCGTGACTCATCGGAGAACACGACGTTCCGCCATTCCCTCATCCAAGTCGCTCTAGCCCGGCACCATGCCAGGCGTGCACGTCTATGCTGTGGAGTCAATGGTAGTCTTCTGAGCGGACGCCGGGAGTGCAGGCCTCCTTCAACCAATCGACGGCAAATTGTTCTAGTCGATATTGGAACAGCCAGGGTGTCTTGCACATGCTGAAGAATGGCGGTTGACGTGGCGTGCGGGGCTGCCACCGCTTGGCGGCGGATGCGCCGATCCCCGCGTGCTGACATCACTCGGGCTGCGCCTGGACCCCTCGCACGTGCCACATGCCCCTGCGCTAACCATCTTCGCCACAAGCGCTGCACCGTGGACACATCCCTATGGGTATCGGCTGCGATTTGACGAAGCGACCAACCTGCCCTTCTCAGCCCGATCACCATACCCCTCGTAAAGTCGTCTGTCTGCTGGAAATGCCTCCGTTGCCGGCGGCCTGGCATTTTAAGCTATACACGTGTCCTGTGGCACACGACAACACGTTCTACAATGACTGTCGGCTGAGAAATCACGGTACGAAGTGGGCCATTCGTCAACGCCGTGTCCCATTTATCGTTCGCTACGTGCGCAGCACAGCGACGCATTTCACATCATGAGCATACCTCAGTGACATCAGTCTACCCTGCAATTGGCATAAAGTTCTGACCACTCCTTCTTGGTGTTGCATTTGCTCTGTCAGTCAGTGTATTTCAAAGGGTGGAGTTTTGTTGTGGGTGTCAGTCCGGCCGTTGAATCTCGCAGCTGCGTGCCTTACGTACTATAGCACTTACCGTTTCACATACCATACACTTATCAAATTAATGAATACTCTAATAACTACTCTCACTGCACTCCCATAAACTAATTATTCCAGGTCTTCTGGCGCAAATAAACAACCAGAATCTCCCAAGAAAGAAATAATCGAATGAATCTCCATCCCATGCAAAGCTAGAGTATTATTTTCCCTAAATTATTTACACTCAATTACTCAGACCTGTTGTCGGTTTCCTAAACTAAGGATTAATAACTACGCGCCCATTCCGGCGCTCTATTTCAACAGGACTACATCTTTAATCTCTTATAGCGTCAGTTTACAACAAATATTCCCATCCCTTCTATGCATGCCAGATATTAGAATTTTGTACTCATCTCTATCACATGATGATGACACCTGCGCCAACTCAGGAGGTCCATCCTGAGCTTACTCCTCCTCCATGGGCACCACGGTGGTTACTTCAGTTTCCATTCCATCTTGGAGTTGAAGATCCATTGTTCGATGCTGGTGGAGTCCTTGGCAGCTAATCCTGTGTACACACAACGTCACTGTTTAATTCACACTTCGGTTAACAGCGTTCACTGTGAACGTCCGGTCACGATCTCGTAAGCTATTGCGTAGCTCGCGGTTCAGTACCGAATCTCGTCTATCTCTCGGTTTTCCTATTCAGTCTGCTGCTACGTCAGATTATTATACTACCGTAATGATAATAATATTACTTTACACATCACGGTTTCCTAAAAAATTAATACATCCGTCACAGAGATCAAATTATACACTGTTTATGCAAACTGTATTATTTCACTAAAATTAGGAGTTAACTTCACATGAACAAAGAACTAACGTGGGCATAACCGAGCGTAGCTTCGCCGCCGACAAGCCTCTAACCCCGACTGTCGCTTGTCCGTTCCTGCAGTAGTTTTTACAAGGGAGCAATACCCCTTCCACTAATTTGCGTAGCGCCTATTCCCGGCGTACTCGAGGTAAGATAGTACGGGTAGTCGGTGACCAGTATCTAGTTGGTGCGATTGAGACATAACCACTCACTTATCCTTCGGTGAATCTCTTTAAATTATTTAAAATCTGTTCTGCTTCCCCTACCACACGGGGTGAAGTCCCTCCGTCGAGGACGTGTCATGAGAATAACCAGATGGCCTCAGTACTTTTCCACGCAGAAACAACACAGTATTCTTTCTTCTGCTGAAAGTTATCACGGAAGAGGACATTAAACACTCTAAATAAATGTCCCAGTAACATTTATCCCTTTTAAATCGGGAGATGAGCCCCTAATTTGAGTTTCATTCATTTTCTAGATCGTAGGTAATTAAGTTGGCCAGTCCGAGTCCACGATGGCTCCTATATTTCGTTTCGAAAAAGTTAGTTTGCCCTCCTTCTGTGAGTCTTGAGGAGGGATGTCTTCTCTCGAGTGATGTCACAGGGAATCCCCATTCATAACCCCTCCCGAGTCTAAGTTGGCTTGTCTTCATCTGCGGGGCCCCCGCTACACAAAGGATAATACTGCGCAACAAGTCGCAGACAAAGAAACCTCGTAGAATAATTTTAAAAGACACAATTTATCTCTCTCAATGGTATGAATATTAATTAGTTTCGGTATGACCTCCATTAATGATATGAATATTAATCATTTTCAGCATTCTTTCCCTTTAATAGCATTGCGTGCGTAATTACGGAGATCGTTATCAACCCAAGGTCCTTGGATCATGCCCCTGTCGGGTTCATATTCCCCTCTCCCCGAGAAGAAATGGGTACAGGCACTGGACACATTTCGTCGCTAAATATTCAGTTAACAATATCGATTCACAACTGTTTCCAAACCTTTGCATTCTGGCGTAGTTCCTGGTTCTCTCTTTCCAAACAATATGCTATCTGACGCAATGCTTCTCTGTAGTTCTCCAGGTACTGACATTCTGGACAGTCTTCATCCCCAAGATCTCTCTGTGAAAACAAATTCTCCAAACAATTGACCTCTTCGGCTTCCTCATTTGGTCCCGACTCTTCATCCGACACGTCACGTCGATCCTCTTCTCCGTCTTCCTCATCGTCTTCTTCTTCCGTTGCCCCAAGTTCTTCAGCGTTGTCCACTTCTTCTGAGTTGCCTCCGGACGTATGGTACAACTTCAGATTTGCTGCGTTGTAGATGGTTTCGGTCGCGCCGTCCATGCTTTGCACCTTGTATGCGTTGTTGTCGAGGTTTTGGATGACTCGGTAAGGACCGATGTACAATTCAGCGAACTTGTGGTAGAACTTGTTAGGTGGATCGGAGACTGTTGGTCGTTTAACGAGAACAAGTTCCCCTACGCGCAGTGGTCGATGGTACCTCTTGTTACGGAGACGACGTAATCTTGTTCTGCTTGGGCCTTCAAATGTTTTGCTGTCTCCTGTATACATAGCTCAACCGATAGCTTAGGATCCTGCGGACATTTTAAGACCTCGTGCCATGGCCTCTTCGGAAAACTGTCGAAATGAATCACTGACGGAATTTGGCCGGTGGATTCATGGATAGTGCCGTTGATACTTTCGGTGAAAACAGGAATCACGTCCACCCAACGCCAATGTTGTCGCGGACAGTAGATACGGCAAAACTTTGCGATTTCTCGCATTATCCGTTCTGCGGGATTCGACTCTGGATGCCTAATCGAACTCAAATGATGTCTGATGTTTAAATTGTCGATGTCTCGCTTGAAGTTTCGCGATGTGACACTGCGACCAATGATCGGTGAGGACACATTCGGGCTTGCCCATACGTGGTATGATTTTAGTCTTCAACTGATTTATGACGGCTCTAGTGTTTGCCTTCTGGATTGGACAGAGATTGACGAATTTTGAAAACACATCCACGCATACCAAAATGTATTGAAGCCCTCTCTTTCCCTTGGGAAGCGGTCCGTAAAAGTCTAAAGCGAACAGTTCCCGAGGTTTACTTGGCAACAACGGCTTCGGCCTTTGCTTAAGTAGGTATGGATTGGGCTTTACTCGTTGGCAAATGTCGCAAGTAATGAGCACCTGCTGAACAGTTTTCCTCAAATTTTTCCAGATAAAAGTTTCCCGAAGTGTAGCAATCACTTTATCTCTCCCTGCGTGACCTGTAACGTGATGAGCGAGCCAAACTAAATCAACTTGCAACGTAGTCGGAACCACAATCCTGAATTGCGTGTGATCCTCGTCCACGAATTTATGCAGCATGCCATTAAAAATTGGTACTTCTCGGACATTTTCTGAAGTTCACGGTATTCATCCGTCCCTGGCTGTATCCTACGTTGGAGGAAATCGATCAACTTCATCTCCGGACATTTCTGTTGTTCTCCACCAATAGTCCGCAGCCTTTCTATGATTTCGTGGTCCTCTTGTTCTATTAACTGTATTTGGTTAACCACGATAGGTTCCGGATCTGGATTTCTACTGAGGGCGTCTGCAATTACATTTGCCTTTCCGGCGCAGTGCTCGACTGTAATGTCGAATTGCTGCACAAACAAGCACCACCGGCTGACTCTCTCGCTTGTTAATGCTGACTTCATCATGAATGTCAGAGCTTTGTGATCCGTTCTCAACACAATTGGGTACCCATAAATGTATTTCTTCCAATGGTTAAGCGCGGTCACGATCGCGAGCATCTCCAGTTCGGTCACGGTGTACTTCAACTCATGCGACCTTAATTTGCGACTCATGAAAGCCAAATAGGTGATCCTCTGTTCGGCTTCCGGCGTCTCTTGATATAGTACTGCCCCGACTCCTATAATCGACGCATCAGTTTGCACAATAAACCTTTGTGTATAGTCCGGATATCCTAATTTTACACTATGGGCTAACAGATCCTTTGCTTTAGCAAATGCCTCGTCGCAGGCGAGGTCCCATTTCCACCTATTGTTTTTCTTGAGGAGATCCTGTAATGGTGCAACTATACTGGTGTAGTTCGCACAATGATCCGCGAAAAAGTTACAAATTCCTAAAAATTGCGACATGTTTCACCTTTGTCAGCTTTGAAAAATTTTGAATTGCCTTTAATTTAACCTCATTGGGCACAATTCCCTCTGAGTCAATCACATGACCTAGGAACAGAATACTCCTTTGGCAGAAATTAGACTTGGGTAGGTTCACCTTGAAATTGTTCCTTTCTAAATCAGCTAATAGTTTATCAAGTTTCTCCAGGTGCTCTGGCAAAGTTTCTGATGCAATAAGGATGTCATCCACGTACCTCACCGTAAACTGTTTAACTTCGTCACTGAGGTTACGATCTAGTGCCCTAATGAGCGCTGACCCTGCTGTTTTCAATCCGAAAGGTAAGCGGTTAAAAACGTAGGTTTGCCCATCAAACAGAAACCCGGTCAAAAGTTTGGTGGCTGGGTCAAGTTCAACGTGATGAAGTGATGATGTCAGATCAACTCCACTAAATAGTTTCATACCCCGGAACTTCTTAAGGACCTCTTTTATACACGGTGCCTGGTCATACTCGGGGACTAATCGCAGGTTTATTGCTCGCGCGTCGAGGCAAACCCGCAACGAACCGTTGCCCTTCTCCACCACGACCAACGGATTCAAAAACGGTGTGGGTGATTTTGATATAATTCCGTTATCTTCCATCTCCTGTATAATTTTCTGAACTCCAGCGTGAAACTTTTCAGGTATTGGATATGGTCGTTGCCGGAATGGTTCCCAATTATTGACGACTAAGGAATATTTGAAATTTGGAATTTTTCCTGGACGTGAACCAAATATATTTTCGTGTTTCTCTATCACTTTCTGTAACGTGCCTTTGTCTTCCTCCCGTATCTTCGCTTCGTCGATCTTTTCTCGGACTACCTCCGCCAATGATGGTCCTTCATTCTCCACTTCTAACTTGAAAATCATCCCCTCAAACTCCTTGATCATCTCGTCCCGATAGGCATCCCAGTTTGGGAAGCAATCTCTTCCTTCTTCTTTCAATTGTTCTACCTCCATAGTCCAAATTTTCTCCTCCTCGTGTTGTCCCACGAAGTCGTTCAACCTTACATCTCCCTGAATTGAATCGTTCCTGAATCTAATTTCATTCTTGTCCATGTCAATGACCGCTTTGAATTCCCGGAGGAAATCAGCTCCTATGATGATATTATATTCCATTCTAGTCAGAATTATGAACGGATGTGATATGAGGTTATTCCCAATTTCTAAATCTAGATATGCCTGGCTATTGCATGTAGTTGTACGGTCCGGAATTATTCCTCTTACTTTAATATTCGAAATCGGAATGATTGGGATACGTTGCTTCGATTCCAGTTCTTTAACTAATACTTTAGATACCACGCTGACGCTCGCGCCTGTGTCTACGAGGCAACGAAACAGCAACTGGTTGACACGGACATAAATAACAGGTAACGCTTTAATTGTTATTGGACATGCTTTAACGGGAACTTCAACGAGATCATTGGGCTGGACTATCCAAGATGCGATGGTCACGGATATCCACGGTTCCCCCTTTGCGTCGGTAGTCCTCGAAAATCCGACTATCTCCTCACTCGGTTTTCCTAATTTTTTTAGCTGACCTCCGCCTCCACTTGGATATGGTGGCGCGCGGGGATCAAGATTACTGGCACGATTCGCAGCATTATGTGCCTGCAGTTCGAGGCTCTCTGCCCCTCGACATTCATCCGACTTAGCAAACTGCTGCATCGAATCTTTCCACATATCGTTTCCGGCCTGGGTATCCCGCAGATCTCTGACGTAGCGGCGTGACTCATTTCTCCTGTCATTTAAGTCACCCCGATAGTATTCTCAAGGTTTGTTGTTCTGTCGACCACGGTTACCCCAGTATGAATTGGGTGTTCTCTCGTAAGGTCGTCGCCCTCGTGCGCCGATCTGTCCATGGTTGTATCTCCCTGACTGATACCATTGACTCCTACCCTGGTCATTTCGATACTTCCATTGGTGGTTTCCCACTTCGGAGATCGCCAATCCCTATTATTCCTGTTCTGGTTGCCTATCTGAGCGTCAGTCTGAGTACTTGTCACCTGAGTACTCCGGTTTACCGACTGATCTCCCTCTCGAACATTTAACGTGTTGACGGCTTCTACGTTTCTACCTCGGCCGTGCCCGACGTGAGATGTCTGATCCAACTGTCTTAACACGTGCTCGGCTTCCACTGCCGTATGAATATTTGCTGCGATCAACATGCGCTGGACGTCAGCTGGGAATTGCTTTGTGATGGCGGTTATTAATTCATTTTCAGTCGGCGGGCTGTCCAGTTCGCGCATCTTCACTAGCTGGGACGTGAAATAATCGCAGAACCTTGTGGGTCCTCCCGAAGCGTACCTCCTCGAGTAAAGCTCTAACCTAAGCCCTTGCTGCATATCCAAACCCCAGTATTTTTCCAGAAATAGCTTCTTAAAGCCTTCATAGCTATCAAAACAGTAGCGGAACGCTTTAAACCATTCAAGAGCCTAGTCTTCCAAAAAATTTTCAACTACTCGTAATTTCCTATCCGCTGGTACCCGATGATCTGCCATGTAATCATCTACCTCGCGGAGGAAACTTTTTGGTGTGGACTTGGTGCCTGGTTTGAATTTCTTTGGCTTATCATCCGCCGAACGTAAGAGGCTATACATCGGTATTGAATTTTGGCCAAGCAAGGTCGACGTTCTCTCGTCCATCGTCGGTAATTTATACTCTTCATTGCCAGGTAGTTGCTCCTTGAACAGATTGTAGCCCAACTGATGTGATCCGCTACCTAATTCCATTTTCTTCATTCCGGCCGTTTTCATTTTGAAATGTGGTTCATCCCGAACGTCTAATTTCTTCATTCCCTCTATTTCTTCGCGAAGCGCGTTAATTTGTTCTTCGTGGATCTCCAATTTCACCATCATTTTCTAGCTTTTCTCTTCGCTCCATCTGTTTAGCAGTCTCTCCTACTATTTGTCCTGACACCTCCTTCCGTAACCTGGCAAAAGTTAGTTTCGTATCGGACTGCGCTGCTTGCGATACCGCCGTAATTTTCTCGTCCAGCGCCTCGATTACCGCCAATGCTTTCTCCGTCCTTTCTTCAACGATCCTGATATTTGTCTGATTGTCCTTGACCTGCTCCCCTATCTCTTCGATTTTCGTGTCGCGGTCATTCGCTTTTGACCTAACCTGTTCCATTTCACCATTCAGCTGATCGATTTTCCCTTTAACATCCACGATTTCGCCATTCACGCGAGTTATGTCTCTCTCGATACTGGTCTCAACCTGACCAAGCCGCTCAACTATTCCCCCGACTTTTATTTCAACAACGGCATTGAGCTGAGAAACCGCGTCTATTTTATCGCTTAGTTCCTTAGCCCCCTTTTCGCATTGTTGTTGAACCTCCTGAATTTTGTTCATTAAACTACTGCATTTCTCCTCGATCATCTTACTAGTCTCGGTTCGGTTTTCTTCCAATTTAGCCTCAAAATGCGTTAGTTTGCCGTCAAAGTTCTCTAATTGATCTCTGACCTCTGCACGCCCCTGCTTGCATTCATTTTCCAGCGTCTTAATATCGTCCTTCACGCTGTCCCTAATCTGCGCAATGTTCTCTTCCATCCTATTTTCAAGTGTCTTAATATCGTCCTTCATTTCCTCCCGATTTGCCTTTAAATCGTCCTTCACGCTATCCCTAATCTGCGCACTATTCTCCTCCATCTTATTTTCAAGTGTCTTAATATCGTCCTTCACGCTACCCCTAATCTGCGCACTGTTCTCTTCAATCGCCTTCCTGCTCTCCCTAATCTGCGCACTGTTTTCCTCAATACTTCTCTTTAAATCGTCCTTCACGCTGACCATAATCTCCTCCATCAAAGCCCGCATGGCTTCACTATCCATGTCGTTGTCCTTTGAGATGACAGGACCCCCCTCGCTAACGTCGGTGTCAACAATCCACAACATTATGTAATTATTATTTATTTTAAAAGAAAAGATTCCTCTATCCAAACTTTACGTTATTTCAGCTTCACAAATTTTTACTTTAATCATTATTGCAAATTAAGCCTCAAAACGGCTATGATTGAAGCTGCCTAACTGCCTAACATCATTAAGGTTCATGAAATTTATATATGAAGGCAACGGAAAATTTCCGAAAATGATCATAATAGTAGCCCTAAAATTCAATTAATAAAGTTGCCGGTTGACCTGTAATTCTAAAATTGGGCTCGATTTTAAATACCAACACATGTGGTATAGTGCCAGTAAATCAACCCATGCCTTCAGCCTTGAGGTCCTTCAAACACACAAAGTCATCAGAATCTCAAACTGAACCCATGAAATCAACATACTGCCACTCGAAAAAGAAAAGTAGGCGTGAGGTTACCTCTTCTCATCCACGGTTATACTAACGTAAAATATATTTCCTAATAGCAGGTTGTTTGGTGACGAAACACGCACCGCTGGCTAATATCCGTGAATAGATATGCACTAAGAAAGAACCACTATTCACTTCGAACCTCACTTATGGGAAATTCATTTCGTTGTTTCCCGGGATTCGAACTAATCCCTTTGAATTTTGGATACGCCCCTGCTTGCGCGAATGTCATGGCTCTGCCCATATCATTGGACCATGACTGTGTTCTCATTCATAAAACGATTTAAGATTGACATCAAGGTATCACCTATTCAACTATAATAAACTGGGCTTCACGTGGAAAAGTCAGAAGTATGCACGGGTTACCAAAATAATCGTGCCCACTCTTGGAAGCCGCACAAGTATACCTTGCCTATTAAACAACACAACACGCCCCTATCTTCGCATTGTTGATATGCAATAGGTGGGATCATTATGCGCCTATTAAACATTAAAATACGCCTATTAAACCGTAAAATATGTCCCACCTGGAGCGTCATTTTATATGCCACACATTGGATGTCATTTTATATGGCGCTAAATTTCCTAAATCTGGGTAGCCCTTATTTACGGACATATCGAGCCCCACAGTTCACTTACGCCCTTTTATCTCGCCACACGTTGGACGCGCCATTTTGTATGGTGCGCAACGTGTACAATTATCCTCCTCGCTATCGTGACTTAGGCCCCACTGTTAAGTGACTCGGGCCACACGTTGGATGCGCCATTTTGTATATGGTGCACAACGTGGAAATGTCAGGTAGAATAGATATACGCGCCTATTTAACAGTAAAACACGTCCCACGTTGGACGCGCCATATTGTATATGCACCCGCCCCCTCTCAATATGGCACCGGCGTGGAATCTACAGGGTCGCTGACGGGTCAAGAAGTATGAAATAAATAGGCGCTGAACTAAAGTCAACTTAGAGGCGTACAAGGGAGGAGAAGCGGTGCATATAGCTAAAAATGAGAACACATTCGGATTAAAAATATAAAACTCACAAACCGGTTTATTGAACCTTAATGATAATGGGAAATGACGCATGAAATAACCCTAATGAATTACATTAAAATTTACAAATGTTCGTTGTAGTTTGTTCGGCGGACGTCTGTCCGTTATACGAGATAGAAACGAGCACTTTTTTCGCGGAGCGATGTATCGTGACAAATAGCGAATGGTAATTTTATCATAACACTGAGGCTATATTATCGCTAACACATAATCTAACATGCGTCCGACAACACATCTGAGCAATCCCTGTTCTAATAAAGACCTAGATTTCCCCATGAAATGACGTAAAATAAAATACACACATATGACACAACATCTGGGTTCGAACCCGACCCTCGCTATCCTGGACGTCGCCAAGCTGATGTACAGAACCACCACTGACCTTATGTACAACCACACATGACATAAAAAACACATAAATGGTACATGATATGCAAGAAAAATACATAAAAGGCACTTGATCTTTCTTCTGACGTTGTAGGCGTCCAATGCCTACGTTGAGCATCGAACTGACAACCTCTTGCGATGAAGGCAGGGTCCTGTAATCCCTATCTAATTATACTCGCACAATTAACAACGATTCATTGGCAAACATTACCATTATCGGCGGGTCGCTTGTTAATTAATACACTGCTCTGCTGTGTTAGGTAAATCACATTATTTTTGCCGTTGAAAGAAACCAACTTCCTTTCCACAGCCAAATCCCTCCTTCCTCCGCTCACGGGACATTCAAACAAAAAAGAAACACACTGGGCCAAGGCCAGACGGCGGTTGACCACCCTCAAGGGGTCAACACCCACACAACCTTCCCTTTCCAAAGGGAACCGTAACATTTCACTCGGAAGTACATCTCCAATATCCTGCGGCCTTACCAGACTCGCGCAAATCACTTTGAATTAAACACATATCTACCCAGCAGTATCATATCATTTTTTTACAACACGACTCCCGTATCATAATGGTAATCTTTGCCTGATTATTATTATTGTTATTATTACTATTATTATTATTATTATTATTATTATTATTATTATTATTATTATTGCCGTTCTACATAGCTTACCCGCTACGTTGCTTATACATGGTCATCGCGCGGAATCTATACAGCAATTACAACACAATTAAGCACTCGCGCGGCAATTAACATCTGATTACTGACTGCTAATTAATCGATGGTCGGCACCTGGCTACTTTATCGTCACACGGCAATACATGCATTAATTAATTAATTTTCACACGAATCGATGTTTAACACACTTATTATGATCACTTCCTGGTATATTTAATCACAGAATCAACTTAAACTTATCACTCCCTATCTAAGTATTTCAAAGGGTGGAGTTTTTGTTGTGGGTGTCAGTCCGGCCGTTGAATCTCGCAGCTGCGTGCCTTACGTACTATAGCACTTACCGTTTCACATACCATACACTTATCAAATTAATGAATACTCTAATAACTACTCTCACTGCACTCCCATAAACTAATTATTCCTGGTCTTCTGACGCAAATAAACAACCAGAATTTCCCAAGAAAGAAATAATCGAATGAATCTCCATCCCATGCAAAGCTAGAGTATTATTTTCCCTAAATTATTTACACTCAATTACTCAGACCTGTTGTCGGTTTCCTAAACTAAGGATTAATAACTACGCGCCCATTCCGGCGCTCTATTTCAACAGAACTACATCTTTAATCTCTTATAGCGTCAGTTTACAACAAATATTCCCATCCCTTCTATGCATGCCAGATATTAGAATTTTGTACTCATCTCTATCACATGATGATGATGACACCTGCGCCAACTCAGGAGGTCCATCTCGAGCTTACTCCTCCTCCATGGGCACCACGGTGGTTACTTCAGTTTCCATTCCATCTTGGAGTGACGCTTGTCCGTTCCTGCAGTAGTTTTTACAAGGGAGCAATACCCCTTCCACTAATTTGAGTAGCGCCTATTCCCGGCGTACTCGAGGTAAGATAGTACGGGTAGTCGGTGACCAGTATCTAGTTGGTGCGATTGAGACATAACCACTCACTTATCCTTCGGTGAATCTCTTTAAATTAATTAAAATCTGTTCTGCTTCCCCTACCACACGGGGTGAAGTCCCTCCGTCGAGGACGTGTCATGAGAATAACCAGATGGCCTCAGTACTTTTCCACGCAGAAATAACACAGTATTCTTTCTTCTGCTGAAAGTTATCACGGAAGAGGACATTAAACACTCTAAATAAATGTCCCAGTAACATTTATCCTTTTTAAATCGGGAGATGAGCCCCTAATTTGAGTTTCATTAATTTTCTAGATCGTAGGTAATTAAGTTGGCCAGTCCGAGTCCAAGATGGCTCCTATATTTCGTTTCGAAAAGTTAGTTTCCCCTCCTTCTGCGAGTCTTGAGGAGGGATGTCTTCTCTCGAGTGATGTCACAGGGAATCCCCATTCATAACCCCTCCCGGGTCTAAGTTGGCTTGGCTTCATCTGCGGGGCCCCCGCTACACAAAGGATAATACTGCGCAACAAGTCGCAGACAAAGAAACCTCGTAGAATAATTTTAAAAGACACAATTTATCTCTCTCAATGGTATGAATATTAATTAGTTTCGGTATGACCTCCATTAATGATATGAATATTAATCATTTTCAGCATTCTTTCCCTTTAATAGCATTGCGTGCGTAATTACGGAGATCGTTATCAACCCAAGGTCCTTGGATCATGCCCTGTCGGGTTCACTATGTAGAATAATATTTTGGTGCAGTTATTTCGGTAGTTATTTTAGTTATCAAATCTTCGAGTAGTGTACAATACTTCAGTATTTTTTTCCTCTTTAATGTATATAAATATGCTATTACTGTATATTTCTGTTGATGTTTTCATATTATTTCAAATTTCTGTGAAGGAGCTAAAAGAATGACCAAGGGAGGTAAGTGTAAGGACTGTGGAAGTGAGCAGTTATTAACGGAAATTAGGGAAGGGATAGCAAATTTTAGGGCAGTCATTGGGCTTTTAAAGGAGGAGAGGATGAAGCTAAGCCTCTCGACCTACGTACAAGCACAGTAATTAGGCAAGGAAGCGAGGAAGGAAAGGGAGAAACTGTGGAAGGAAAATGAGGGGTGAGTGAGTTCAGGAGTGGTATTGTTGACACACTGATGGTAGAACAGCAGAGAGAAGATGTATTATAGATGAGGGGCGTAGCTCATGAGTTGCAGAGAAAGGAGTCGGAGAAGTTGAGGGAGATCAAGATGTAATGTTGTGTGTGAAGTGCAAGTGGGTAATGTGTGTGGAGGGAAGGGAACCAGTGTAAAAAGTGTTATCCAGGAATTAGGACAAAGCAGGAAGGAGGAGGGTAAGGAGGAAACAGCTATTTTCCACGTTGATACTACAGCCTTCCGAGCCTCGAATGGAGGACCCGCGCATAAGAATGCCTCCACATAACTGGGTACACACCCACAAATGAGACTAAAGTAAGGAGCGGCTCGATATGCCGAGCTTCGAACCAATCCCCTTCCTACTTTCTGTGCTGGCCGCGGGAGCTCGAGCACTAGAGGTGTGGTTACGTTCGAAAGAAAAAAAACAAATATTTAAGATGGAGACTTATGTAATCTGAAAGTAGGATTCTCTGGGTTCTACTGTCTACTGGATACTGCTTAACATTGCTACAAATGACAAGAAGCGTATAATTGGGGGTTTACAAAGACTAATTTATTCAAAATACGGCACAATAAGAAAAATAGATACAACCCTATACTATGAATTTCCCGCATACGGGAGGGAAAGAAAATAATTAACACTTTAAAATTCGACTCGCCTATGGGCATCGTCTGCACAAAGGTATGACTGAGGTTTTGCGACCACTACCGTCTATCTTTCCCTCATTAGTTCATACCTTTGTTGAATTTTTTAAATTCTGTCGGTCACACCGTGAGATGAGCTGATGTCCCTATACCTATTAGCTTTGTTCTTAGCACGTAATTAACCGGTTCCTGCGCTACATGATTACCATATTAAAAGATATATTTACATAATACATAGAAAAATACACATATCATTAGCTAAAATCCCCCCCGGACGTCCCTTACCTGTCACCAAGGCAAGACAACGTTGAACAACGGTTCTGTTTGAACTCAAAAATAAGTGCACATTAAACTCTACACACACACACACACAGATATATACATATTATGCATAAAGGAGGCTATTCATGTAAGGAAAACATAGTTATCAGTCTCTTCTGTCCCGGCACAAGCTTAATGGAAGCTTGCCTAAGGTGACCTCTGCTGATCCCGGGGCTCGAACGGGATGAATCCCGACTGAGAGGTGCATTCCTGAAAGAGAAATCCCTAACTAGCTACGGTCTCATATCACCGGACATTGGGGGGGGGCGGGGGAGATCCATATTCATTTATTAATTAGCTTTAAAATCACCGTGATATTATAGCTAAGCCATTTAAACCAAACTAACGAGCACGGTGAAAACCCAGAGCCCCGAGTCTTACGACAATAGTACAGCAGGTCCCCTTCTGTCACGAAGGGAGCGGAACAGACACGCACAAAGAAAGAAAGAAAGAAAGAAAGGAAGGGAGGGTCATTCGCCGTACTGCAACCAGCACTCATTCATTAGCTACGTCGGATTCTTGACTCCTCTCAATTATAATGGCCAGCCCTCCTTTTCCTCGGAGACACATATCTCTGGCCCATTTGTTTATTCATCTTACCGTAGAATTCCCATGAAATACTCATTTATTCTATACCTTCTCATTCTTTTCATGAGCACCATCCCTTCCGAATTATCTCATCATAAACTATCTGGGCATTCGTCCCTCTCATTACGTCTCATATTGCGTATCTTCTTTCCTTGGGCATAGGACTCTCATGATTCCTCAATTCCACGTTCCTCGTTTTCTTCGCTCACCGCCCAAAGTTATGCATATATTTATATTTCTACCATACATAAGACCCTGGCTTCCCTGGATCTCAGCCGGTTGCATACAAAAAAACTCCATACATTTCTGGTTAAATAATCAAGAATCACGGGGAAACTCGCGAACTGTCCCTCACTATTTACCTAAATAACATATTTTTATGCCCCTCTCTTTCGATCAGGATTTCTTCTTTCTTGTTGTACACGCACTTATTATATGAGTAAATTACGCATGCATCGTCTGATTGACCCATGAGTTTCCCCAGCAAATATGATAGCCATGTTGGACATTAACTAGCAACCTCTGGACATGATTTTCCCTGCTAATTTATAATTGTTCCAGCCACCCCTAGGGGACTCAAATTTTCCCCTATCCTTGTCTCCCTTACTTGCTAGGATCTACTGCATATTACTAAGAATAACCCCTCACGATAAACTAATCATTAAGAAGAAAACACATGGGTTGTACGGGGAATTAGCTTCCCTTGAATCTTACGTTAACATGATCAAAAGCAATAAAATTTCCATATCAGGACTTGTATTATTTTACAACACTTAGGGATTACAGAGTAAAGCTTATCCTACTACCGGTTCTACATTAACGTGCTAAGAAATACATTGACATCACTCATCTATTTGGCGGCCGTGGTTTTCCCTTCCACGGGAGACCCATAGCGGAGTTTACTGCTGCATGGCCTCGGCACTGGAAACGGGCGTGCTGTCCATCACTCCTGGTCCATACAAGTCTGACATCCTGGAGATCTCGTTCACAGCTGAAATCTTAGAGTAATCCACATGTGTAACACTTTACCACTCGTCATACGCCTTCTATTCACTGCGACACGAACACAGAGTTTACACCACGAACAAGCAGGTCATGCTAATCACTGCGAGCGCATTCACAGAATGAATCGGGTAGCTCACAACACTTAAGCACCCTGACTTAGAGTAGCAATTTGGGTGATACCAATTTACTAATATCACGGACTCATTTAGGCCGGCATTGTACATAACCGAAACCGCTACTCGTTTATAAATTATGCTTATTTAATGACACGCGGCACAGAGACGTTCGCCTAGGCTCGCTTGGTTTCCGTCTACACTTCACAAAGGCTTCGTATTTCACGGCCGCGACGGACACAATAGCACTGTCTTAATATGCGGTCAGTAGGGTTCTGACTGTAAAACTAGAGCACAACGGGACACACTGTCCCCTCTCAACTGGTAGCTAAGAACTGTCTTCAGCGAGGGTCAGCTCAGCTTTTATGGTATACGCACCGGAAGGTAATGGGCGTAAACGATTCACGGTTCATTAAGGACAGCAGCTCCTTTCATCCCAGGAATTCAGAACATTTAAATTGTGCATATTTCAACCCTCTCTTTACTCTCTTATTTAAACCAGGCGTGTTCCCTTGACAATCGGCAGATTCTCCGTAATTCACTTCCCGCCTTTAATTATTCCATGAGCGTCATCTGGGGGGGGAGGTGGAGTCAAATTTAAGCGCGACTCTTACCTTGGGGGACGCTTTCTCGTTCACATGTGTTTGCAGTCTGTTAAATCTGGACATCTGGTGACCTTTCTTCCTCTGAATAAAGTATTACATATTTTTAGTCTGGGATATGCAGAAAATTCAGCTCTATTCATTGGTGTGTCTCACATAATTTTCCCATGTCAGGATCAAAATATTATCATTACGCGCCAAAATTCGACGTTGGCACTCGCGAAACGTGCATAAAAACCGGAAGTTCCTTCTGTTAGTTTGGATCCCTGGTAGAATAGGCCACACCTCAGGGCGTATTTGACTACTCCAGCATCGCATCATCTCTCCAACTCTCTCTGCAAATTTAGAGGGTCTTTTCGCGGGGGCGTGGCTCCTGCTCAGTCTTCCCTTTGTTTTCCAGGCGCTCTTTTGCGGGTTCCGTTCTGACCGGGCGCCGCTCGAATCCCATCGCCCATACTACTACCGATGACGCAACCTTTATAAGTGATTTTAATGAGGTAGAAAGGCACCTATAATTCCAATGAGCTGTACAGGACACTGTACGGTTTCAGTACCAACAAGGTAAATCAAGCAGGGGCAGCGATATGTTTGTTATGACAGTTCGATTGGTATCAGTGGGATACTTTGCAAAGCGGCTACTAATTGGACGGCATCTGGCGATTTAAAAGAGACTATTGTTTGGGTATGCGAGTAATTGGGTTGGTAGGAGATAGGCATCAACGCTCAGAATGGAACTGCAAGGGTATGTACAATTTAGTGGTTTATTTAGAAGAGTGATAGGTGGGTACATTCAGGGGCTAGGGATAAAGGGAGGTTGAATCCCAGTAAGAACGGCGACATAGTGAAACCACGCTTGGATACAGCTTCTAAAAGCTGTGTATTTTGTGTGCATACATTATGAAATAATGTGTTAAGTCTTAATTGTTTCAAAACCTGGTGGGTTTTGAAGCTTGACGGAACTGTAAATGTTGAATAGTGATAAGTTAGTAATGTGAAGGAGCTACCTCCTAATCGCCATGTAAGAAGGAGCTAGGGAACGGGTCAAAGTACAGTGCGAAACGTGTAAAAACTGGTAACACGTGAAGTACTTCAGTGTTGATGAATCATGTGAATGTTGTAACAAAGGTACATCTCCATCAGTTGCCTATGTGATTGAACTTATTAACAAAATGAAGGAAGTGAAAGGGGTACAGGACCGGAGCGAAATAGACCAAGGCAATTCATTATAAATGTGTCACAGTAAACTTGATTATAACACCAACCTTGTGAAGAAACAGCAGGGTGATATAGCTTAGTTGTTTGGCCTGTGATTGAATTTTTAACATAGGAGAATATCAATCAGCGTGCCAAATGAAGGTTCTGGAAATCCATGTTGTAGAGGGATAACAGTATTCCAGAAGGATTGCTCTTCGAATACATGGTGTTCCAGAATGTGAATAAAACTGCTGGAAACTGTAAAGCAGGTTGAAGGATAAGATGTGGTTGATGCCTGCCATCAACTTCGTAAACAACCCAGCCAAGTACACAGAGTGATAGTGGTGAAATTGGTGTGGCACTTCGACAAGGAGAATCTCAAGTAACAACTCTCGTTATTGTTCCATACTGAAGATGACGGTTCTCAAGGATAAATTATTGAATAGGTGGTTTTATTAATTTATCCTTTAGATTTTTTGCCTAAGCAGAAGCGCATCAAACATCGCTGGGTGAAGAGCAACCTCTCTACAATAACAATCGACTCCCTGGAGACTATTGTATATGTGAATGAAAGCCTGGTTCCGGAGAAGAGGAAGCCTGTAGCTGCTGCCTGTCGGAAGAGGTGGCAGAAACAGTACGCTTTCCTATGAGTAAGAAATTGAATTATTAAAGTTAGGCTTCACTATTAGTGATTACTAATTGTACTGAGGACCTTGTAAAACTGTAGAGGGTGAGCCAGAATTATCGACATTTAATATCAGAATTACATCGGAAATACCCCAGCGGCAGTGATCAGTTACAGTAGTGTGATAATAAAGCTTAATTGCCCAAGAACAACAAGAATATTACAAGAAATCAGTTTAATAATAATAACAAAATTATTTGCTTTACGTCTCACTAACTAATTTTTAAGGTTTCCGGAGACGCCGATGTGCCAAAATTTAGTCCCGCAGGAGTTCTTTTACATGCCAATAAATCTAACAACACGAGGCTGACGTATTTAAGCACCTTCAAATACCGCCGGACTGAGCCATTATCGAACCTTCCACGTTGGGTTCAGAAGGCCAGCGCCTCAATCTCTGAGCCAGTTTAACATTGTAAATCCAGCATCATCACACACTACGGTGCTTAACTGTATGGCTTACAACACAGTAGGTTGAGTTTTCTACTAGCTTAAAGTCACAGGTGATAATGAAGTAACGTTGAAGCATAATAACCTAACAACAACAACAACAACAACAACAACAACAAGAGTACAACAAGGAATTCCATGGAAAGAAATACTACCAGCTTAACATGTGCGCGGAATGAGAACCAAATTAGGCTCATTTATTGAGAGTTTATTTTCTAATAATGTGGATATTTGTAAGCCTGTGACAATGGGGTCTGTAGCACTGAGTGTGCAGACAGACTGGTGTGCTCGGGGCAGTGAAGGAAAACATTTAGGTCCTCAAGGCTGAAGGGTTTGCGAAGCTGTGCTGTTAAGATTAGAACTACAAGGAAACATATTTGTTTTGTTTGTGCTGTCTACATCCCCCACCTGTAATCTTGAGTCATACCAGGAAATGCCAAAGTGGCTGGAAGCCCATTATGAAATTTACAATAATAACATGATCATAGCAGGTGATTTTAATAGTCCCATGGTAACAAGTACATACCTCAGTTCCTATGATGGTAACAGTCAATGATGGCAAGACATTTATGAACCTTTTGTAACTCATGTCTCATAATACTCTGCACATTTGCACTCAGTTCATACCAATTATATGAAATTGGAAGCTCCCTCTCTTACTGAAAGATATCCACCACCCTTCGATAAAATGAAATGTACCACTAAAAAGTGCACAAGAGAATTTCAGGCTAAAAATAAAAACAAAATTTTATTTTAGGAAACCTGA
This sequence comes from Anabrus simplex, assembly GCF_040414725.1. NCBI lineage: Eukaryota > Metazoa > Arthropoda > Insecta > Orthoptera > Tettigoniidae > Anabrus > Anabrus simplex. The sequence goes on from NC_090267.1 coordinate 863,283, forward strand.
TATTTGAGAAGCTGTTCATGGGGTTAAGGGACGCTGACTGGAATGGGCTGTACAAAAGCAAGGAAATAAATGCTTTTTACGTCAACTTTAAATGATATTGTGGAGCAACGCTCCACTGTCTAATTCACAGAGGCTTAATAAATGCCCCTCCTGGTTGGACTTAAAAACATAGACTTCCATAGAAAATGTAACATCTATATAGTGATATGAAATTTAAACAACTCAGGAGCAAAATTAAGCCAGATATTAAAATACCATATAGGAAGTATGTAACGACTGTTGAAGACACCATTACAGATGATTGTAAAAAATGGTCCTATGTAAAAAGTAGAAAACATAACTTAGGAATTCATAAAAATATGTGGTACAATAGTGAGGACTTAATCACTTGTGGATGGATTTGCTACCTATTTCAGATCGGTCTACACTGAACTCACTGCTAATAATAATACTGATAATTCTAGTGATGAAATAACGATGGAAGACAATGACTGAGCATTGAGAAAATTAATGCTGAAGTCCGGATCAGATACATTGTAATGGGGTGTGCGGAAATTTTTAAGAAGCCATTATATTTTCTTTATAATCTTGCTCTTGAAACACAAACCTTTCCTCATGTTTGGAAAAGTCTCGGGTTTGCCCCATACTAAAATCAGGTGTCAGATAGTAATTAAAAACTATCAACCAGAGTGTATCCCATTAGTTTTAACAGAAACTTTTGAGTTCATTCTTCATGATAAGATTATCATACGCACTGGACCACTACTATCTGACCAGCAGCATGGGTTTGTATCTAGTAGACCTACAGTTACAAATCTGGTCATTCTGTGTCAAGATATATCGGCACAATTAGATAATGCAGAGCAAATTGACATTGTTTTCTCACAGTCTGAAAAGGCATTTGACAGCAATGAACATAATGTTGTTAAGTAAATTTAACAGATCTTGCTCCTGACAAAGTATGCTCAAATTTTTAGTACGTATCTATCTAATTGGAAACAATATGCTCAGTACCTAAGACATTCTTCTATGGAACACAGTGTAAATTCGGGAATCGTTCAGCATTCGAACCTGGGGCCAATTTTGTTCATGATTTTCGCAAATGATTTGTCTAAACATGTTAAAAATTTCCAACTGTCTCCGCTACGCGGATGACTTCAAAATTATTCAGACCAGTTAGCTCAACAGAAGACAGACTCTTACTAAAACAAATACCTTGATGATGAACCAATTAAAATTTAACATCTTGAAATATGTAACAGGAAAATAATAAAACTATCTTTCGATATAAATTGGGTCAAAACACCCTACAGGAACTTGACCAAGACAGTGACCTTGGCATCTGGCTTGACAAGGGTCTTACTTTCACAGCTCATATTAACAAGGTGAGGGAAGAGGCCTACCGGGCATTGGGATTTATCATATTGAACACTAAACTGTTCATGAAGACGAAATCCATCATAGCATTCTATAATGCCTTCCTACGAACAAAATTTGAATATGTTAGTGTTGTATGGAATCCAATATTTGGCAAATATGTTAATCAAAAGAGTGCAAACATGTTTTGTAAGATTCCTTCATCACCAAACACTTGGCTTGTACCCATTTGTGGTGCCATACAAAAATATACTAACCAGTGTCAGAATGACCAGCCTCGAAAATCAGACAAAGAAATCTATGCCAAGTACCTGCATAAATGATTAAACAATAAAATAGATAATTTGAAGTTAGTCTCCCTAATGAATGTTTGCTTATCTCACTTGCATTCAAGAGAATGCAGCACGTTTAGGACCCCTGACAAATGCCCACAACCATCCATCACTCTAGAGTTTATGTAACGACTATAACGAAGCTGCTAGCATAGACATTAACTAGGACTTCGACATGTCAATATCGAAATGCATAAAACGTGTTACAGCTATACTGCCACAACATTAAGAATGAACAACACACTGAAAGGTCTCAAAACGTTACAGTAGGTACTGAGTAATATAGGTATTAAGTAGTTTGTTTGTAGTTATTAAGATCTAAGACTTGTATTAGTGTATTTTTTTAATAATTTAGTTATTAAGAACTTTATTTTTCGTTTTTAAGATCTAAGACTTGTGTCAATGTAATTTAATAAGTATTTTAAAGATTTTTAGGTTTGCTCTAATTGGGGTTTACTACACTGTTGTGAACCAGGAATTAAATAAATACATAAATATAAAGTCACTAGTATTAAATATCAAAAAGAAAGGAATAGGATTAACTAATTTGATGTTTATTTACGGGATGTTGTAATAGGTGTTTTATCATGCAACGGGCGAGCTGGCCGTGTGGTTAGGGGCGCTCAGCTGTGAGCTTGCATCCGGGAAATAGTGGGTTGGAACCCTACTGTCGGCATCCCCTGAAGATGGTTTCCTATGGTGTCCCATTTTCAGACCAGGCAAATACTGGGACCGTTCCTTAATTATTGCCATGGCCGCTTCCTTTCCACACCTAGGCCTTTCCTATCCCATCGTCGCCATAAGACCTATCTGTGTCAGTGCGACGTAAAGCAAATTAAAAAGTTATCATGGCAGAAGAGTGATGCTCTGGTTGCAGAAATGTTCTTATGGAACTGATATGTTTATCGTAAAGAAAGGATGGGAACTATGGGAGGGGGAGTATTTATTCTAGTGAATGGGGAATTGGTAAGCTGCATAAAATTTAAGCATGAAAGCAGGTGATTCTAGTTGTAAGGTTCGTCTCTAAAGGCAATAGGCAACTTGATATTTTGGGCCTGGATAATGTAATGTTCCTGCGGGGTTGCATGAGATAATCAGCTACTTGGGAAATGACACAGATAGGAACTTTATTATAGCCAGTTATCCCAGTTTGAAAATGGAAACTAGCTAAGACAGAATGAGAATAGAATCTGCGGTGTTACAGACGAATGAAAAAAGTGAGATGCTTAGACTGAATCACAGATGAGGAGATCCTGAATTGAATTGCTGAGGCGAGAATGATTCTGCAAAATTTTCCCAGTAGAAGAGATAGGACACAGGATTTGTTCAGTTGGTTTTTGGGGGTAGTGCAGGCGGTAATAACAACCGGGATAGTTCAAGAACAGATTCGAGTAGATGTAGGCTAGAACATGATAGGGTGGCATAGAGAGTTTCTTCAAGCATCGACGGAGTAATGATCCAAAGAACAGCAGCAACTGGAATGGTAATAGAAATGAACGAAGGCATGTCCAATAAATGGTAAGTCATTTAATATGGGAAGGACAGCTGAATAGAAGGTGACAGACCCAACCAGAGGGAAAAGTTCTAGACGTGATGATGATAAAACCAGATGAGCTATATAGGGAAAGTAAAGTGATATATGGTGTGAATGATTACAAAGATCTATTTGTTGTAGTAATGGAAAGAAATTCTCTACAAAATCAATCTCTTCTCACCACTTTGATTGAGAATCTCATCCGTGATTCGATCTGCCCATGACGCCTTCGCTGTTCATTGGTAACACCACATTTCAGTAGCTTCTAATCTCTTTCTTTTTCCGCAATTTACTATCCATATTTCACTTCAATACATTGCTACATTGCAGGAAAAAGTCTTCAAAAACATTTTTCTTCAAAAACATTTTTCTAATTCCTATATCATTGTTTTAATTGAGCAAATTTCTCAATAAATCCCTTGCTTGCTTGTGCTAGTCTACATCCTACCTCCATTACTTCTTTAAATTTATGTATTTTCATCCTGAACTTTCTCAAAAATTGTCCATTAAATTCAGTAATTTCTTCAGACTCAATCCTTGGATTGTAATTCCTTTTCAAATTCTTCTTTAATTTTTGGATAGCACCATCCACTTACACTATCTAAGGAACAACATGCACTCTGTGGATAAAATGTTCACACTCCTTTCTAGATTACTGCTTATTTTCATACCTCTTGATTCTTATCACTGAAGTCTGACTTTTGTCCACACTCATGATCTCGAATAGCCTGGTACAATCAACATTGTCTAATACCTTTCATGCATCTACACATACCATTTACATAAGCTTATCCTACTTAAGTTCATCCTTTAAGAACAGATGTAAACTCAGGATTGTTTCATATTGTGTTCCTGCATTTCTTCTGAAGCCAAACTGATCATTTCCCACCTCAGCTGCAACACTAGACTGGTAGCTTCTATACAAAAATTTATTAACTAATGCTAATAAGTCACTTACACCTCGCTACACAGTCAAGATTCCCGACTACACGCTCCTTTAGATCACTTTCTTCACGCAATATCTTGTTTACCCTCGACGCTACGACACTTTCTACTGTTCTTATTTTTCTTCTCTCTGTTTTTCCGATCACAGAGTCTAAGAATAAACGGGCGGACCAGATGGTGACGTCACCAGACTCTCTCGAATTCCAACATGGCGGACAGCGTAACCATTACTCTGCCCCCTCCTTAAGGCTGCTCGTCCCGAGCTGCTCCACGATATGGTGCCAGGCGATCCAAGTGAACAACCATCGTCTTTCCTCGCGGAGGCCGCCGGATCCGGTAGACAACATCGTTGATCCTAGTGACGATTGTATATGGTCCTTCCCATTGTGTCTGCAGTTTCGGTGAATTCTCTTTTGTCCGCACATGACAGTACAGCCACACATTGTCACCTTCCTGGAAACCTACAGAGTTCGCCAGCATGTCGTAGCGGGCTTTTATCCGGTCGCTGGCTACACTTAGATGATGTCGGGCATAATCGTGGATGTCGTTGAGCCGATCCACCAACTCCATACATAGTCCGTCGCTGCCTTCTGCTGATCTGGTGCTGATCCGAACATTAGATCGCATGGCAGGCATAGCTCCCTTCCGAACACCATGTTGACAGGTGTCATGCCGGTCGTCTCATGGGTGGACGTTCGATAGGCCATCAAGGAGAATGGGACCCTCTCGTCCCAGTCCCCCTGGTGCACCAAAACCACCTTCCTGAGATGCTCCTCGATGATTTTCACAAAACGCTCCACCATGCCATCTGACTGAGGGTGGAGAGGCGTCGTACGGGTCTTCCGAACATTAGATCGCATAGCAGGCATAGCTCCCTTCCGAAGACCATGTTGACAGGTGTCATGCCGGTCGTCTCATGGGTGGACGCTCGATAGGCCATCAAGGAGAATGGGACCCTCTCGTCCCAGTCCCCCTGGTGCACCGAAACCACCTTTCTGAGATGCTCCTCGATGATTTTCACAAAACGCTCCACCATGCCATCTGACTGAGGGTGGAGAGGCGTCGTACGGGTCTTCAGCACTCCTAAGCGCTGCAGAACCTCTTGCATCAGCCTGGACCCAAAGTTTCTGCCTTGGTTGCTATGAAGTTCCCTCGGGGCACCAAATCGGCAGAAGAAGTTCTTGACCAAGACGTCGACCACTGTCGTTGCCTTTTGGTTTGGGATGGCGTAGACCTCTGGCCACTTTGTGAAGTAGTCCATGGCCAGGAATAGGTAACGGTTCCCGGCGATAGTTTCGGGCAGTGGTCCCGCAATATCAACGGCGATCATTTCGAAAGGTGCCCCTACGGTGTACTGCATCATCTGGCCCCTACTCCCGGTACGTGAGCCACGGCTCGCTGCGCAGGTGTCATACAGCTGGCACATCATCCCAACATCTTTTCTCAGGTGCACCCAGAAGTAACGCTGTCGGGCACGGTCTAGGGTCTTATTTATTCCCAAGTGGCCGGCAGTAGCTCCTGCATGCAACTCAGTCAGCAATTTTCTCATGCTTCTGGGAATTATCAGCTGGGCAATGTGCTTCTTTCCGTCGGTCGATTCCCACACGCGGGTAAGTACCCCGTCACTAACCACGAGAGACGACCACTGGGCCCAGTAAGCGTTATCGGTTGGACTGCGTTCGGCGATGTCTTTCTCTTCCGATCTCTGTCCTACCTCTACTTCCTGTAAGATCAGCCCGATGTCGTCATCCTTCAGCTGCTCCCTCCTGAGGGCGTCCCGATTCCATCCTTCAGCGGTGGTGGCCCTCACGACTCGGACGTCCACGATGACCGCCTGTCTCTCCACTTTCTGGCAGTGTGAACAGTTCTCAAGGCATGGTCTTCTGGATACAGCGTCGGCGTTGCAGTGCTTCCTTCCTTGTCGGTGCCCGGTGGTGAAGTCATACTCCTGAAGGCGTTGTACCCAGCGAGCTGTCTGTCCTTTTAGATTTCTGAAACTTAGCAGCCAGGTCAATGTGGAGTGGTCAGTGCGTAGACGGAAAGGCTGCCTATACAGATACTTGTGGAAGTGCTCCAAGATCTTCACGATGGCCAGCAATTCCCGATGCGTCACGCAGTAATTTGTCTCAGCTTTTGACAACGTCTTGCTGAAATAGGCGATCACCTTCTCCTGGCTGTCTTGCACGTGGGACAGCACCCCACCAATTCCCACATCACGGCGTTGGTGTCTACGATGAACTTCTCCCCAGCCTTGGGGTATCCTAGGATGGGTGCCGTACACAGGGACTCCTTCAGCGTCCAGAAGGCATCGTCCGCTTCGTTACACCATTGAAAAAGCCCCCACTCTTCGGTGAGCCGCGTAAGGGGCTTTGAGGTGTCTGCGTAGCCAGCTATAAATCTGCGGTAGTACGTGTAAAGGCCAAGGAAACTCCTCAGTTCTCGCTTGTCTTTCGGCGTCGGCCAGTTCCTGACAGCTCTTAACTTCCCCGGATCAGAGGCTACTCCCTTCGATGACACGATGTGGCCCAGGTAGCGCACCTCCTTCTGGAACAGGTGGCATTTTCCGGGATTTAAATTTAAGTGAGCCCCGCGTAGCCTCTTGAACACTCTCCGCAGATTCTCAACGTGCTCTCTGAACGTGCGTCCCACAATAATTATATCGTCCAGATACACGACGCAGGCGTCGTGAGTTAGCCCCTTCAATACAGACTCCATCCGTTGCTCGAAGGTCACCGGCGCGTTGCAGAGGCCGAAGGCATCACGGTAAACTGATAGAGCCCTTGGCCGGTTGAGAACGCCGTCTTCTTTTGTCTTTCTAATGGAGCGCCACTTGCCAGTACCCAGACTTCAGATCCAAAGTCGAAAACCACTGGGTGCCAGATAATGTGTCCAGGGTGTCATCTATGCGAAGTAACGGGAAACAGTCCTTCTTAGTGACGTCGTTCAACTTGCTGTAATCCAGGCAGAAGCGGAGCTCACCGTTCTTTCTCTTCACCATGACCACTGGCGATGAACATGGCTGTCCGACTCCTCCATGACTCCGCGCTGCTTCATTTCACCCAGCATCTGGTCGATTTCCGCCCTTTTTGCCAGGGGTACCCTACGAGGTGGCTGTCGGATTGGAGCGGCGTCGCCAGTGTAAATGCGATGGTACACTATCCGCCTTTCCGTAGTCCCCTTCGGAAGCAGTGAACATGTCCCTAAACGAATGGATTAGTTCCTTAAGCGCCCTAAGATATCTCACCTCCAAATGTTTCCGGGCGTCGGATATAACAATCCGGAGCTTATCCGATCCTTCGCCTACTTCCAGGGCCTATGCTTCGTCGTCCACTGGTACGACCCACGTGAGAGGTTCACAAGTCCCAAGCTCGGTCCCGCTGGATATCTTTTGCTCCCGCGACCTCGAATTCAATATTTGTACCGGCACGTAGCTTCGTGCCCTAACGAGCTTCCTGGCCAGGTAGAGTCCTTGATCGGTAGTTGGTGGTCCGGGTTCCACGAGCACGCTGTCCCCTTGTATGGGTTCTTCTAACCGTGCCGTAATCATCATCTCGCTGTTTGCTGGTATCACTTCGTCGCTGGCCAGCGTTCAACGTGCTACTCGAGTATGCGTCCCTGGACGTCGGAGCATTATCTCTTGTTTGCCGAGCCACAACACACGTCGTCCCACGTCGACAGTCGCCTTGTATGCCCGTAGCGCGTCTAGGCCCAGGATGACCTTTTCTGTGACGACGGCGACGAAGGCCCAGACTCCAAGGCGTCGTTGTCCCAGCGTCAGTTGTAGTAGCGCCTCCTTCAGGACAGGGACGGTGTCTCGTGAGGACGTTCGCAGCACGTAGAGGCGTTTGGGTTCCCTTTCTGGCTGTCCCTCAGCTATGTCAGGCCTGGCGATGGTTAATGCCGCCCCCTTGTCTATCGTGACCCTGCACGGCCAGTCTCCGAGCCACCCGTCCGCGATCAAGCTATCGTCGCTTCGCTCGGTGACCACATTTAGCGCGAAATGAGGGGACGGTAATAACGGTGCCGACGAGCCCCTCTCCTTGTCCGTCCTTACTCGTTTCCCTGATCAGTAGCCGTCTCCATATGGCAGTTCCTCCGCAGGTGGCCACGCTCGCCGCAGTTCCAGCAGGTGATGTCACTGGTGCTTCGGAGTCTCGGTGGTAGCATGCGTCGTTCTCCTGTAACGGGGCCGGTCTCCGGCCCGTCCTCGCTTCTCACGGCTCGTATTCTTGGTGGCGGTGCCGCTGTTACCTTCACCGCCTCCACCCTCAGGGCTAACGTCAGGGCCTCTGAGGTTATGCTCGCCGATGAGCATCAGCTTTTGACGGATCTTAGCGTCGCGGAGCCCATCAATGAATGTGTAGTCTGCCTCCCGCTGAATGTGGTCCTGAGGCAGCCCATCCAGAACGTTGTGGACTAGCTGCTCCACATCTTCCGCGAATTCTTGCCAGCGTCTCATTAACGCGCTGGGTCCTCTTCCTCAGCTGGACTCGGTAGGCGGCTGCCAGCTGGTGGTCACCGTATCGGCCGTCGATCGCTCTAACAATCTCCTCGTAGGTGGCACCCGGCTGGAGGCTGGGTAGCACTTCCGCTGCTGTTCCTTGCAGTCCGGCGATTAGATGCACGGCCCATTCTTCCATGTCCAACCGTTGTGCTCGCACACGGTCTCGAATTGACTCCGGAAGGTCCTCCACGATGTGGTCTCGTCGAAGCAGGGGGTTTTACCTTCCTGGCGCTGGAGCCGCTGTCGCGCCTGGTGGTCGTAGCACGAGTCTCCATGTCCTCACTATCGTACGGAGGGCGCTTACTTCCTTCAGGTCTCGAACCCCTGACTCCACAACATTCGGTATTTCATTGATCTGTTCTTCAACCAGTTTCTGTACGTCGTGCATAATGCCACTCTTTAATTTTCTTTCTAGAGAGCGCACTTCCTGTTCTAATTTACTTTGTCCAGCCTTAAGTTCATTCAATTCCAGTTTCAGTTCGCTCTTGATTTTGTCCTGTTTTAATGAAAGTTCGGTAAACTTATTGAGGAGAGCCTGAAACTGTTCGGTATCCATTTTACTATTCGCTAGATATTGCTAGTTACGAAATTACTGCTACCAGTCTATCGCGATTCTGACACCAGTTGTGACGAGTTGGCGGGGTAGTAAGATAAATTAATACTAGAATAGTAGCTTGTGTACTACAATTTATTAACTAATGCCAATAAATCACTTACACCTCGGTACACAGTCAAGATTCCCGACTTCGCGTTTCTATGGAACTCTTTCTTCACGCGATATCTTCTTTACCCTCGATGCTATGACACTTTCTGCGGTCCTTTTTTCTTCTCTCTGTTTTTCCGATCACAGTGTCTAAGAATAAACGGGCGGATCAGATGGTGACGTCGCCAGACTCTCTCAAATTCCAACATGGCGGACACGGTAACCATTAGCATATGTTCTGATATTTTGCAAGCATAGGCTACTAAGTTAATGGCGTGGTCGTTGTCATATGCTTGTCGCTACCTGCTTTGTTGTGAATAGGTATGGCAACATTGTGTCTAAAGTTGGATGTTACTTTTTCTGTATCATACATGTTATGCACTAAATGGAATTACCTCACCATGATGGTTTTTCCTAGGGAAATCTGTAATTCTGAGGGTTTGTCATCAATTCTGGGTGTCGTATTCCTATTTAAGTCTCACAAAGTGCTGATCTCAGAACTGGGTCTCCAATTTCAATAGCCCCTTTTCGTTCCAGAACCATATCTAATCCACTCCACTGCTACAATTGTTAAATTGTCTCTGCCATTTCACTGCCTTGTATTTTCCCTAGAAATGTGATCTCTTAACGGTTGTGCACCTAGTTTCCCTTTCTCCACAAGTTCTCTTAAGTTTCCTATATGCAGCATATACCTTTCGCACCACCATTCAGCCTTCAACACACTGAACTTCTCTTTCAGCCATTCTACCTTACCCGTCATCCACTATTTGCGAACATCGTATTTTCATCAGCTGTATTATATTCTGCTTTCCTAGCTTCATTCTTATGCTTTTGCCATTCGTCAGTCAGCTTCCTTGAAAAATTCCTCGACTTCCTTTCCTTCAACTTGCCTTGATCGCATCCTTCTGCATTCCTTCTTTCAGTCAGACAGCGTTTCATTACCACGAATATAGCTTTATTTTATAATCTATACACAGAGTGTGTGTTGTTAATCAGATATTGTAATTGGACGTTGTTAGGCAAAAATCGGTCAACCAACCAAAATTGAGTCAAGGTTGAAACCCTTCTCAAAAATCAGGAACATACTGTCTAAAAGTATGGAATAAAAAAATCCCACATGTGTTTTCCATGTTATTGTTTATAATTCACATGAGCAGGGGACAATAAATAATGGTTGATTGCTTCTTTTGCAAAATGCTATTTTATTGATCATATATTAAGGATGCTTTTTAAGCCACTACTGCTCATGTAGTTATAATGATGTACTATGCATCTGAAATTGAAATACATTGAATCCTGTAATCATGATGAAGAGTATCAAACAAATTGAGAAAGAAAACTCAAACGTTGAAGAGTTTGTTGTAGGCTAACATTTGAATGAACCAAAGAATCCTAGCTGAAAAAGAAATATACGCCACATGTAAATATATCATGAGGAGGTCCGGCTCCATGGCTAAATGGTTAACGTGCTAGCCTTTGGTCACAGGGGTCCCGGGTTCGATTCCCGGCAGGGTCGGAATTTTAACTATAATTGGTTAAATTTCGCTGGCACGGGGGCTGGCTGTATGCGTCGTCTTCATCACCATTTCATCCTCATCACGACGCGCAAGTCGCCTACGGGAGTCAAATCAAAAACCTGCATCTGGCGAGCCGAACTTGTCCTCGGACACTCCCGGCACTAAAAGCCATACGCCATTTCATTTCTTAACCATGAGGAGATTTCTGAAATTACTCAGCAGATGTACTAATTACTGCATGTCCATGATAACATTCATCACGAATCCTCACGCCATCTTCTCCAACAATATCTCCTTGTTTCTTCATTCATCAAGACATCATAAAAAAGGTGTGCGTCGTTTAGAACCAATTTGATCACATCTTTGAAATCTCTAATAGATTCTTTTGACAATCTCTTTGAATTTGTCCTCACAAATGAGGAAGTTGTACATCTTCTAATAAAGCCCTTCTCGTTTTCCCAGTCCTCATGATTTGCGGATCTTCTTGAGCTATGCTGTTTCATGAACAGCAATAGTTGGCTCATTGATTAACCGCTTCTTACTTAACACGAAATGGTGCATATTGTGATAGTGGTTTGACAGGCTGCTACATGCATGGTAATAAGGAGAGTTGAAAAAACCCCCAGTGCATAACACCATCCAATTATCTTTGCATATGTTTCAGGGTGGAGAATGTTGCACAATTGATCAAAGGGACAGTGTATTTGTGCTCGTCTTGCTGCAAGACATTCAGTTGCGAAAGTGATCTTAAGAACCATTTGTTAACTCATGCTGCGCACTTCTGTGCAGTCTGTGCTAGTACATTCTCTGAGAAGAACAGTCTCATGAGCCACATGTTAATACACTCTGACGTAACAAGACACGGTTGTCCAGTGTGCAGTAGTACATTTTCTCAAAAGTCCAGGCTAAGGAGACATATGCTTATTCACTCCGGGGAAAAACCATATGTTTGTTCACTGTGTAGTAGTTCATTTGCATCGAAGTTCCAGCTTCAGAGGCATATTTTCAGTCACTCTACGGAAAGACCATTCACCTGTACTGTGTGTAGCAATACTTATAGACATCAATGTACTCTCCGAGCCCACATGTTATCTCACTCTGTAGATAGACCGCATACTAGTGAAAGACGTCACAGGTGTGAACTGTGCAGCAGTATGTTCTCAACCAAGTACCATCTCAAAAGACACATGCTTACTCATACTGAAGAAAGGTCGTTTTTCTGTAAATTGTGCACCAGTACGTTCAGAAGGAAGGACCATCTCGACCGACACGTGCTCTCTCATTCTGATTAAATGTGATGTACCCGAAAGTTGAATAGCCAGTGGTGTCATTCGCGAACCCACATCTTATTTCTTTTCTGGGACGAAGCCGTACCATTGTTTATATGCAATAGGAAGTTTACCACCATCACAGTTCTCACAAGACATATTAATTCACTGCGGGGTAGTATACTGTTGTGATCTGTTCAAAAATACTTTTGTCCGCGAACTGAACTCCGTACCCACCTGGCAACACGTTCTGAAGGACTGGTGTGATGTAGGTAATGGTTGATGTTATCGGCGAACTCTACACGTAAAGCATATGTTAATTTACTCTCGATGTAGTCTGTACACTCTACGTTGTCTCATAAGGACGTGTTAACTCGCTGTTCGGAAGGGACGTAAAACTGTGGAGCATTGAAGAAGTATCTTACATGGAAGACTCTCTCATTGCCCTTCTTGCTTTCTTAAAAGCCCATTCTGTTAACGTTGAAGAGAGCCGTACCAATACGATACATGCAAAAAGTATATTTACCCAGTGGAATAATGTCCGAATCCATGTTTCAACCTTCCATTTGTTTAGAATGAGACTGCTTCTCAACGCTCCGTAGACTGTCTAAAATTATATCTTATTGTATGTCCACCCCTTTTGTTTCTCTTAAGGTAAATAATGAGCATGTGAAGATCCTTCTTGATTCCCGAAGTGTTCTGTTATCAGTTATTGGGAATTGGTTTCTCTATGGAATCTGTTTAAAAATTTCCTAAATATTCTTCCTTGTCTCAAATATGCATTTCTGCTAACCTCTTGTCTTAGCACCTTAAGCGCGGAGCTCGTCTCACTCCGGCTCACTCACTTATTTTATAACAATCATAGACTAAAAGAACTATAAAAGAGTATTAAGATAAATATTTGCTTCTATTAGGTGTATTTAAGTTTTGAAAATTCTGTGATACTAATTTTTTACTACTTTGTGCATGAACGTACTATGTGATTTGGCACTATGATATTGGCCTGGTTTCTTCCTGATAGGAAGCGTCTGGTTTTCGTATGTATAGTTACATCTATTAACTTTAAGCAATTTTACTAACAATCTCTGCCTGGAAATACATTTTTGTACATGCATTTAAAAGACTGAGAATGGAATAAATTATAATCCTCACGAAATTTTCTGTAATGTTGGTTAGCACTTTTGAGGAATTTTGTCTTAACACACTCACACGGACTGCACTACAAGTAATATTAACATTCTCCACAGTGATGTCCTTTACAGCTGTTGAGATGATGTAGAACTAGGGAGTAGACCACAGGGGCACTTTGAAATCTGGGAGTCTCGCCATTCCTTGTGGGAAGCACACAACTTCCTTCCATCCAACGGTCTTTTTCATAATATCAGGGTACCGTCATTTCACCATTCCGGACACGACTTCTCTTGCCAATACGATTTACGAACTGATATTTACTTGTTATTTCATTCGTTACATATTCATATGATGTGCCACTTCTTTACTTTTTTCGTCGCCATAAGACCCATCTGTGTCGGTGTGACGTAAAGCAACTAGAAAAAACTTCTTTACTTAGTCAGCATGAAGATTATAAGCACCAAGACACACCACTGTCAGTGACATAGTGTCACATCTCCTACCGAGCTCTGCTACAACTACGCAAAGTCGTCATGGAGCATTATTTCCCTCTACATTTCAAAGTATTACAACTGGGCCTTCAGGACGCGGCGAGACAAATCTTTTACTTATACTTATTGTCTCTTTAAATGGCATACGCTTCCAAAATATTTACTTTTTCACAAAGTCACTCCATCAACCGCTGTATATTATTCTACAGCTTATAATGCAAGATCTCGTAAAAGCTAGTTGGAGATTTTTCCAGTTTAGTGCCCGTGAGCAATATTGCTATCCAATTCTCTTATGATTTTTGACGATGTAGCTACAGAACAGCAAGATGTTATTCGTGAATAATTTAATATGGGACGTCATAAATGTGTAGATTAGTTAAATCATGTCAAAACTATTCTCGTGTCACTAGGCAGTTAATATGTGGCAACGCTAATATCATTGTGCTTTTTCGACAAGGTGAACTCAACATGTGATATGTGTATGACGATCATGTTAACACTGATATGACATTCAAGGTCTTTAAACGACTGTGCGCTATATGTTAGTTATTACAACGTTACAGCTTCTTAGTTATTGACAAAGAAAGTGATGTTCATTATGGACGGTATCGCATGGACTATGATCATTTTATAAGCATCGGCATCTAAAACCGACATCATGTCGACATCAAGTAAAGAGATTACACGACGTATTATCCGTGCTCTAGACAATTTTCGACGTAAATTTAAAGAGCTTAAACGTATTCTAACAGATACTGATTTCTTCTTGAAAACGCAACTTGGTGCACCACTAAAAGAGATTTTTAATTGTACGTTGTCGTCTGAATCTATTACAAGTTCTGGTACTATGCAAACATCTAAACACAGTGAGAAGCAAGAGGAGAAGCCTGAAGCAGGAGAAGAAGAGAAGCAAGATAAGGAAGAGGAGAAGAAGTGTGAGGATGAGGAAGAAGAGGACGAGGAAGAAGATCTAACGTGTTTTTGCCATCCAAGCTAGTTCAGTTTCTAACTACAGACGTTGTTGCTTAAACGCGTACTACATCAAAACACGACTTACCTTCCTTTTCTGTGGTTCTAATCACACCGAAGTATCGTAATCAATTAAAGACTTATATTCAAAACTCATAGAGCTCACTCTTTGCACCTTACATAGATAAACTCCTTACTGGACAAACGGACATAACCTACGGTATTCGCAGTGGGGAGGAATGTTTTCGGATATGTAATGCAAATTCAAGATTAATGATAATAGTCTCCTCGTAAAAGGTGTAACTTATAAACATACTAAAGGTCTTTAGAACTCCTTTTTTCTCGGATACCTGACAAAAATGTAATTTCGCAAGATCTAAAAAAATATAGAACAATACCTTTTTGCTACTGACGCTATTCGACGTCATTACAAGAGGACAGTATCTGTAAATGCAAATAAGTGTCGAAAGTACTGCAATTTTGTTTCTAAGCTGTTTCTTTCGCATCAACTGTCTGCAAGTGGTTTTAATGTTGTCTACAAGCCTCTGTTACCCTATGTAGACATAAGGTAATGTAACGAAACTTACTTACTCGTACTACGTTTGTAACTTGTAAGAGCTTCTCCAGATGCCGGTCACACAGGTCATGAATCAGGGATTCTAGAAATGGAAGAGGAATTACGTCAAGTAGGTATTATTGAGTAATGTCTCTTCAAGGCAAGACCTCACCTGCAAAGCTGAGCATCGCACACGAGTTACAAAAACCAGCTCGTCGCACCTACCGTCACAGACGTGTCTTTACCAGTGGAAAGATGAACTATGGCAAGCTGACTTAGCAGAAATGATTCCGTGTGTCTCTAGCAATAAGCAGTATAAGTATCTACTTACTCTCATCGATGTTTACCCTAAGTTCGCTCTTGCACAACCAGTGCGTTCTAAGACAGCAGCTCATGTCAAGGACGCTTTCCAACGTTTTGTTCAACAATCAAAACGCTGCCTACGGCTTCTTCAAACTTATCAAGGTAGAGTTTTACGACAACATTTTTGTATTTATCTCAAGTCAACCGGCATTTATCACTATTCTACGTACATCAATCTCAAAGCTAGCATTGTAGAACGCTTTAATCGTACGTTCAAAACTATGATGTGGAGAGATTTTACAGTTCAAGGCCCTTATCGCTGGATTCATCTCCTACCTGGACAGTGATACGCCTCATCGCAATACCGGCACAAAACCATGTCTTGTTACCAAGAATACACCACGCTTAGACGCTATTAATCACATAATCAAAACATCTGATCCACGTCGCTCTCGCTTTCAAAAAGGTTATTTTGTTCGCATCAGCAAACACAAGTCTGTCTTCGCAAAAGGATGCACCCCTAGCTGGAGCATAGACATTTTTCAAATCAGCAGAGTTGAACTTACTAATCCAGTTACCTATTTACTTCACGATCTTTCAGGACAGCCTATCAAAGGACGATTCTTCATCGAAGAGCTGCAGAAAACAAAACATTGTTTAATAGAACGTGTTATTCGTTGTCGTGGTAGTAAACTGTGTGTTAAATGGCTTGGTTTTAATAACGCCTTCAGTTTATGGATTAATAAAGAGCATGTACTTTAAAAAGTTTGTTGATTTTTCTTTTTTGTTCTAAAACCTCTACCTCTCCTGCCTCCTATTGCATAAACTTGTTAGTCCACGTTGCTACTACTACTACTTAAGGTTGCATCTACTCGTTATTCAACATAATTACTACTACTACTAGTTGAATTAGGATTTGGAATAGTGTTGGATAAGGGACAATTTAAAAAATGAATCAAGCAACAAGTGGGGTCGAACTCGGGATCTGCGAGGTTAAATCTAGACACGTAGCCAGCGTAAAAGTAATGTAAGGTTAAGAGCACGCTCTTAGCTAGCAGCCCGCACCGCGCGGTAACGTCACTCACCGAGTGAGGCTAACGCCACCTAGTTTACAAAGCCTTCCAGCTCTCTGCTATGAAGTTGTGACGTCACTATCAGTAGGCGAACGTGTGTTCCGTGGTCGTATTCTCGAGAGTACTCTATTGTCGTGGTGTTTTGATTTTTCAATAGAAGTATTTTAATCAGGTTGTTGCTGTTGATATAACAACGCTTTTTAAGTGTTATTTCCCTAATTTCAGAGGGAATTACAATAGTGTAAATAAAGTGCATGTTTTTCACTTTCCACGAAATAAAGATTTGGGGAAGAAATGGTTAAGAGGCATCAAGAGGAAAGATTTTGAACCTGCAAAGAATTCATTGGTGAGTACAGTTATTGACGTTATTTATAGTGACTGAAGTTCCAGACAACCAGTTTCTCTGGCTCTCTCCCTCTCAAATATGTGCAGGTTTATATATTATAATCAAATATGAGAATAAGAAATTTAGCAATGAGGATTTGTCAGATGATATGTCAGGTATCTATATTACTTACCTCACCGTGTAGTTAAACCGGCTCATACAGATAAAAGCTGACGTTCTGTCATTACCTGGGTTATTACAGAAGGTTTTTTAAAACAGGAGTCGGTACATTTAGTCCTATCAGAAGAATTATTTTGGTTATGGTAATCTACCAAGCTAATGCCTTGTTTTTAATTTTCAACAAGGGTGTCATATACATTTCATGGAAAATGGCATATTGTGGAAATATTAACCACTAGATTCAAAGACTGGGAAGACCTTAACTGTGCCATTAAGCAAACCACAGTTAACTAAAACAGCTGTACCATGTAAACATCCAAACTGTACATCATATTTAAACAAGACATCAAGATGCACCATCAGAAAAGCAAGAAACAAGAGCGTTACAGACAGCTGTTGCCAACAGTTTAAACATATTAAGTGAATTCAGGGAAAATATTCCTTTCAAACCGTTGATCACTTTACGGAGAGATTAAAAAATGGCGTATGGCTTTTAGTGCCGGGAGTGTCCGAGGACATGCTCGGCTCGGCAAGTGCAGGTCTTTTGATTTGACGCCCGTAGGTGACCTGCGCGCTGTGATGAGGATGAAATGATGAAGACGACACATACACGCAGCCCCTGTGCCATCGAAATTAACCAATGATGGTTAAAGTTCCCGACCAAACCGGGAATCGAACCCGGGACCCCTCTGACCAAAGGCCAGCATGCTAACCATTTAGCCATGGAGCCGGACAACTGAGAGATTAAGTTATGTAAGTCTTGGTGATAAATGGGCACTTGTAAATCAGTGTGTTATTTTTCTGTACATGGATTCTGACAAAGTGCCAAGTGACATTGTATATATAATTAAAGATGAAAACCTTAATGTTAGTGTATTTTTAGGTGGTAATGCAATTAACTGTAAAGATATTCCTACAGTAGTGTCTTCTATTCCAGAAATAGAAAATATCATGAAAACTTGTCAGAGTTTCATGATAAAAAGAACTATTAATCACCAATGTAGTGATCTCATTGCAAAACTCGTGGACAACTTAAATAATGGGGTAAAAGCTAAGAACTATTGAATTCTTAAAATCCCAAATTCAGTTATATGTTACACAACCTGAAAGAGATAGATTTGACTGAAACGTATTTATATTCGTATCTGTACTCTTTTTCAGATCTGCCCATGCATACAAATCCTTAAGAAGTTATGGATTTATCATTGCACCTCACCGAAACACCATAAGAAAATTATGTGGATATGTGAATGTTGATCCTCGTAATGTAAACTTTTTGTCGTACATAAAATATAAGGTACTACAACTAGAGGACTATGAGCATGTGTTAACACTCATGTTAGGTGCAATATACCAAACCATACTTAGATTATAAAGGTGGTAATGTTGGTATGATATATGATACAGTCTTGCTTGCTACAACAGCACATGCATTTATGGTTCTGGCTGATTCTCAGTATCATGTTTCTGTTGGACAGATATTTGAAGCCGAAATATTTTTAACACTTTCAAGTTCATTGCAACAATTTTTACAGCATGGTACCTTGAATAAGCTAACCATAAACGAATTAAATGCAGATGAAGATTATCCACTCCACAATGATTGTTTAGAGACTGAACATTTCAAGCACATAAAGGTATCTGAAACTGATTTGAAAATATTGGATTAAGACTTGGCAATGCTGATGTATGTTGCTGGTTATTGTTGTTATTCAATTTTAAGGATGCTCAAGTGTCAAATCTATTCGGAATTTTTTGTACTGGATAATAAATTGGTATTGTGGCAAAGAGCATGTGTTAATCGCAGAGTTAGATATGGGAGGATTAAAATTTCCTCATAAATTGCCAGTAATTATTGTCATGTATACGTGTTCATGCAGAAGCTGTTAGGTGAGGAGAGCATTGAAACCTTTTTGATATGAAGGAATCAGAGGCAAACAGCTTTGAAACTGATATCTGATTTAATCTGGTACATTGATGAATTTGCTATGTATCAATTTTATACACAGCATGAATGTAAGGAGGTTTGTGGAAAAATTGTAATTGTATTAATGTCTTGATGAACAATTATTGTAAAATGGTGAACAATGATAAATGTGTCCAAACAAAAAGTACTGGCAAAGAAACTTGAGTACTCTTACCAACAAAAGAAGCCCCGCCTCGTATATACGTAAATGTTTTAAGGAGATTATCTTCTCAGCTGTCTTAGAGCATGCAATTCCACTTGCTAGTGTAAGAGGGGTGCACAGTTTCATTTCAAAGTTAATAACCTGATCGCTACTGCCACCTATATCACTAGGTTGGAAGTATAATAGGAGCCAGCACAGGATCTTCACGTTCATATTTTTCTATATCCCTAAACAACATTAGCGCATCAGTTAGAATGGCATTAATGCCCGAAGGTTTGGGCGTGGGGAAAGAAGAACTGTCTTCCTGTTCGGTGGTCTCCACCTCATGAGAAAAACATTCGGCTTAGTCCATACGCCACAACAATTTCAGAACCACTGATAGATGGAAGGCAGAAATCCTGATGGCCCACTGGACTATACGACCAGTACGACGCGGCCTAGCTAAAACCCAACTTAAGGCTTGGTTATAAGTATCTAGGTCGAACTTGACGTGTTCCAGATAGAGTCGGATCTTATCTTGTGCAAATAAAACTGCCA
The DNA here is from genome assembly GCF_040414725.1 of Anabrus simplex. NCBI lineage: Eukaryota > Metazoa > Arthropoda > Insecta > Orthoptera > Tettigoniidae > Anabrus > Anabrus simplex. The sequence goes on from NC_090267.1 coordinate 883,157, forward strand.
AATCCTCAAGTTCATAGATGGAATATTTGTCCTCTTGAGCCGATGATGTCTTAGACGCATAGGCGATGGGTCGCCTTCCGAGTTCTGCTTCCTGAAGTACAGCAGCCACCGCCGATGACGAGGCATCAGTTTGAACAATGAATTTCTTCGAAAAATCAGGCATAGCAAGGACAGGAGGGTTGCAGAGACCTAATTTAATATCTTGAAGAGCGGCTTGTTTAGACGGCCCCCACTCAAATTTAACGCCTTCCCTACGGAGTAATTTCAAGGGCGCCCCTCTGTTATTGAAGTTATGAATAAATTTTCTGAAGAAATTCACCATGCCGATGAACCTGGTAATACCTTTGATGTCCTTAGGGGGTTTGAAATCACGGATGGCCTATGTTCTGGAATGATCGATAGAAACACCATCGGGCGACACAATATGCCCTGGGAAAGACGTAGATGGTTTAGAAAAGCTACCTTAGATAACTTGACCGTCAACCCGGCCTTACGAAGGCGATTGAGTATCTCCTTTAGATGACCTAGGTGATCTTCAAAGGTCTCAGAAAATACGACATCATCAAGATAGTGATACAAATGTTCAAATTTTATGTCGGAGAAGGCCCTATCTAGCAGTCTAGTGAGAACAGCTGCCCCCGTGGGGAGTCTGGAAGGCACGCGGTTGTACTCATACAAGTTCCAATCCGTGGCAAAAGCTGTTAGATGTTTCGATCCTTCAGCTAGAGGGATCTGGTTGTACGCCTGATTAAGGTCTAGGATGATAAAGAACTTGGCTTTCCGAAACCATGAAAAACAAGAGTGAAGATCGGGAAGAGGCACCAATTGTGACACCACCTTACGATTTAAAGCCCTGTAGTCAATCACAGGCCTGAAGCCGCCTTGAGGTTTCGGCACCAGGAAAATGGGCGATGAATACACCGACTTACAGGGTCGAATAATACAATCTTTTAACATCTGGTCGATGACCTCTTTAAGAGCCTTCATTTTAGGTGGAGATAGCCTATAAAGTGGAAACCTGACTGGGATCGAATCCGTAACCTCAATCTTGTATTCTATAAGGTCAGTAACACCAAGAGCATAGGAAAATACATCCGGAAATGACTGACACAATTTACGAATACTTTCAGCCTGCTCCTCAGGTAGATGTTTAACAACATCTCATCCTGGGTAGGCGAAACAGATGAACATGATACAGAATTACACTTAAGCAAAGGGATTTTACAATCATTAGCGAACTTGAAGGTGCACGACTTGATCTGAATGTCGAGCACTAGACCTGTAGAAGACATGAAATTCGCTCCTAATATTACGGGGCAAGACAAGTGCTTAGCCACAAACAATTTTATTTTCCAAGTGAATTTAGAAATACGAATGTTGGTAAAGATGAAACCTAAAATTTCTAATGGAGATGAATTAGCCGAAACGCATGACAGAAGATGAAAAATAGTCATGAAACTTACAAATGATCTTTAATTTAGAATACCATTCAGCCGAAATATTAGAACAAACACTCCCTGAGTCTGATAGAGCAGTGACAGGTTCACTATTCAATTCAACTTTAAGAAATGGTACTAGTGCCGGGGTCTCCGCCACAATTCTGAGGCATTCCTTAGGGCATTCAAATGATGGATTAGAAGAACCTTTATCCTTACCAGAGCTTTCGCTGTATTTAACAGTGGCTGAGTCTTGGGAAGATGGATGTGCCGACTCAGCCGATGAATCTAGTCACTTTCTATTATTGGAGTTCGCGGAGGTTGCACCAGAAGTTGAGCATGAGAGGGGGTTATTGGCATTAGGGCAATTCTTGGCGATATGAGTAACGAGCCGCATTTGAAACATCCTTGTGATGACCCTACTCCATTATTTGTCCCACTCGATTTTATCACTGGGCACTTGTTACGCAGATGATCCGTAGACCCACAAGCATAGAATTTACGGGTGATGAATGTTCGGCGAGGTGAAGGCCGAAAATTATTAGAAGACGGAGGGGGTTCCTTCGCAACTGTCAAGGTGTCGGCATACCGCACTCCTTCGGCTGAGACACCCATAGCCTCTAATTCTGAGAAGGTTTGGGGTCGAGACTCGAAACATAAATAAGATCTATACGGTAGAGAGATACCTTCCGTAATAGTGTGGACTATTTGGTCTTCCGAAAAATGCAGATCGAACACTCAGGTATAAAATTTTAAATCTTGTATGTAGTCCGCAAGATTTTCATCCAGATGTTTTACCCTAAAATAGAACTTCTGTATTAAAGAGGACATTGCTCTAGCCCGAATTAAATTAGCCAAAAGGTGGGCGTGGAAGTCTTCTATAAATGATCTATGACTATTTTGTCCGAGAGGACGCCTACAGGATATTGGTATTATAACCGATCAATGGCAAGTGAGTCAGCTGTTGAGCCATTGAAGGTTATGCTAAAGAAATGGTAAACAGGAATTACTCGGAAATACGTCCAGTCATGTCAGATACCCGGAATAACTCGCCCAATCTAACAGGAAATTGGATTGATATAAGATGGGGATCAAAATTCATAAGCTCAGAACCCTGTGGTCACCGGACGCGTACCGTCACGAAATACTATTTTATATGTGGACAGAAGTTAGTAAAATAAGTTTATATTCTCAACAGTATTAAGAAGCAAGTCTATCATATGGTATTCAGGTCCAGCGATGATGCAGAGGAGGCCATGACTGGATGCAACAGGCTAAATGATCAAGAAGGCGCTGAAGAGGATAGATCAATTACATACGTAATGAAGACAAAATGGTGAAGTGTTCCTTTGTGCACCTTTCCGATCAGATGGGATGACGTTATCTTGGAATTCACTTTCTAACTGTTAAAATCAGATGGAAGAGAGGTTACAAGTCAGCGAGTTGAGCCTAACATATGAAATGCAGACCAATATTATTTGTATAACATTTTCAATGAACTTTTGTTTTCATGAACAATGGTATCGCATAAAAACTGAGATTGAAGGTTGAATTGATAGTAATTCGCACGTCCTTAAAGGGAACGTCTGCATTAGTAGGACTTGAAAGAAATATTAAAGGACGTTGTAAAAGATAATATTACTGTATCGAATAGCGATCTGAGATTCTAATACTGAATAAGGCGAGTCTTCTAGAATAATTGTGAGATATTGTAAAACGCCTGTATCACTGTGTTAATTTTGTCTTCTAAGTTTCAGGTCAATGGACTCAAAAATGTGTGAAGATTTTTCCAATGATGTAATGATGAAAGCAAATGTGAAGGCTTAAACAACCCAATGTCCTAACAGGCCCGGAAGATGATGCCAAAACTAGGGCCAAATTATGATCAATGGAGCGAAGGACTGAGAGCGGTGTCACATAATCTTCACCGATAAGTACCAAGATTTCATTTCTTTACCCTATCTTCTTGTAGTTGCATAGCGGTAGAGAAGAGTGTATTTTACTTTCATTATGAAGTGACAAATTAAAACAACTTGAGTGACCTAATGCGACTGTCACTAGTGCTCAATTATTTGATTACGGTTAAGTCTGATGTTATAATATCGAGATCATCTGTCATATGCAATATTTAGCTCGTAAATGCGTGTCTCACCGTGAGTTACCCGGAATTTTCACTTTTACGGTGAATGTAATAAGGCGTTGTCCTCATTAGTGAACCATACTAGTATTGCACAAATACTTCGTGAGGTGATGTAATTTAATATTCATTTGTAGAAGATCTTCTTGCGTAGTAATACCATGTGCGTTCGTTGTGTAGTTGCGATTATTTTCGCGATATTAGTGTTGCGTTGATTGTGATACATTGGTGATGATGATAAAATTCTTCGGATAAATGCTTGTGAGTTTCTTGGGTAAGTAAGTGTGAATATGTATGGTGTGCTTGAATATTGTGAATAATAAGGATAGGGTCGTCGGTAAATGTTTATGATGAATTAATGCTGTTATGGTAAAGTGGTTCGTTGAGAAATAGATAATGGGAGCGTGATAAATAATTCTTCGGATTTCAATGAACTTACGATTAAGAAATGGACTCAAGCACTCGTCATACAAATTAAAAACGCAAAATAGGCAAGCAGTTATGTCGCCATTATTCTCTACCGTGTAATATGTTCGAAGGTTAGGAGTAGGCATTGATGTAGGGTCATCGAGACACTGTTTTCGCGACATGATACGGTACAGATACAGCTTAGTTTGAAGGGACGGTCACTAGTAAGAAGTCTTCAACATTAAATGAGCATAATATATGTGTAGTAGAAGGTCATGCCAATCAAATTAACGTCACCTGGTAGTAGGTTGTATTATTGCGTATTTGCTTATAGTATGTTTTCTTGTAGATAGTGTGCCTGCAAGACTTTTCCTTCCGGAGGACAGTGCCGGTGGAAACAGATGCCGCTAATATTTATTTCTTTTTTAGATCGTTGATTATTTTATTATCAGCTAGATATTGTGTTCTTTTAGGTGGCTGATGTGAATTCCTGGGACATGCCGTTGTCTATTGAATTATGTCATTGTGAGATCCAATTATTATGTATTTTTACACCGTAAGATCGCATATTATGGACAGTCATGCTGACAACTGGTCACCATTAGGGAACTCAAGTTGGTTAGCAATTAGGCGATTTATGAGACAACGGATGAAGTGTAGGGCATTGAAGATGAAATCTTGGATAATTTATGATAAAAGCAAGTGAATTTGAGTTTCAAATTTCATTCCATTCCATTATTTATGACGGTAGAACGATTAGTAGCCGGCCCCGTGGTGTAGGGGTAGCGTGCCTGTCTCTTACCCGGAGGCCCCGGGTTCGATTACCGGCCAGGTCAGGGGTTTTTACCTGGGCCTGAGGGCTGGTTCGAGGTCCACTCAGCCTACGTGATTAGAATTGAGGAGCTATCTGACGGTGAGATAGCGGACCCGGTCTAGAAAGCCAACAATAACGGCCGAGAAGATTCGTCGTGCCGACCATACGACACCTTGTAATATGCAGGACTTAGGGCTGAGCAGCGGTCGCTTGGTAGGCCAAAGCCCTTCAAGGGCTGTAGTGCCATGGGGTTTGGTTTTTAACGATTAGTAACTAATAATGATGATTGCCTTCAGCAAGTTCCGTATTAGTTTCCATCAAGTTTGTATTTCAGTTCAATTAAGGTTTTGATAATGATGGATTATAAATATTAGCCAACAAAGACTTTCATTTCGTTTATTCAACTATTATCCAATCATCCTATGATGTATTTATCATTGTATTAACTTAATTGACTTCATTAAACGGGAAAGAAATCCTTCCAAGAAACTAACATTCATCTTATTTAAATGAGATTAACTTAGCCTTGCATAGTCTGTTGGATATTATTATTATTATTATTATTACGATCATAAGAATCTTGCGTAAAATGTCAGTCGAACTGCATAAATACTTATTGAAAGTCCATGCCCTGAGTGGAAGCTGATGCGTCACTACTGACTCCGGCGGAGGCTTATGACAACATTCACGACCCCTCAATATCCCCGGGCAATGGACGGTCGCATTTCCTGGCGACCAACAGCGGGGCCCGAAAGAAAGTGGGTTTTCTTGGTAACCACAGTAGAACTCGAAAGTAGAGAGAGTAACTGAGTAATTCGACGCTCATGCGTGCAGGCAAGAGCACACTTATTATGTCCACCGTGGGATATTTATGTTATGCAGAGTTTGGACTGGTATAATTGACATGATGAATACTCATATTTATTACGGATCTACGCAATATTGAAAGGCAGTAGACGTTCCTAGCAAGGCATAATTATATGTTAGTAGATTGGAAGGATAATCTATAGGTAATTTTGTTGGCTAAGAATCAGTAATTTACTTAAACTGAAGTGTCCGCAATTAATTCACTTGCGTTTATAATCTCATTGGTCATTCATTTTGGCATTAATTCCGGGTCTGGAAGGAGTTAAGCATTTGAATAGTTGAAGTATATTCACACGTAGGATTAGGTATTAATGTTAGGTGACATTTGAAGAATAATAGGAAATTTAGAGACTGTTAATGTTATATTTAACTCGCGACAGTATTTTTAAAATGGCATCGTTGGCACAAGTAAAAGCGTTGTTGGAAGAGTTGGTAGGAAACATGACATAGATGCAAGAGACACAGGAAGCCACAACAAAAGAAATTCGTGATGTACAGGAAGCTACCATGAAAGAAATTCGTGATGCCCAGGAAACTTCGACAAGAGAGGTTCATGGAGCCCAAGAAAGTATAAAACAAGTCACCATAAAGGAAATTCATGATGCACGGGAAGCTTCAAGAAGAGAAATTCCTAAAGCTCAAGAAGAGATACAGGAAGCTTCAAGAAGAGAAATTCGAGAAGCTCAAGAAAAGATACAGGAAGCTTCAAGAAGAGAAATTCAGGAGAGCCATGAGCTCATTCAAAACAGATTGTTGGAAACACAAAATATGCTCAGAGTGGAAATGAAAGAAGGAATTAAGAATGAGATTCAAGGTAATTTGCGTGAGATCACCGAGGTGGTCCAACAAAATTTCAAGACCATGTAAGAAGAGGTAACGTCACTAGGAGAAGACATGAAGAACTTAAGAGAGGAAGTCGCTATGGCCATTAATGAAAATAAGAAAGATATTCAGGAGAAATTCACTGAATTGAAAGCTGAATTAAGATTGAATATTAGTGACCTTCAAACCCAGGTTGATCGGGAAATAAAAGAACTTAAAGAGGAAGTAGTCATTTTGCAAGGAAGGATGACAGAGACAAATGCCAGCTGGGAAGAGAAATTCAAGAAGATCACAGAAGAAATGGAAAATGCGAACCAAACGGTTCATAATGATATAACATTACAAGGGAACAGATCAGTAACAATTTCGACTTGATCACAGAAGAATCAGATGAAAATAAAACCTTAATGGTTCAGCAGATTAAGAAGCTGAGCGATAATTTTAATACGATCCAAAAGGACATGCAAAGTCTGAAGATAGAAAATGAGGCAACGAAGAAGTTTGTATCAGCTTTCACAGATCGACAGGTATCGATGGAAACTGGAATAAATACAGAATCAGAATGTCAGTCCGAAATGCCAGTATTCAATATTGAAACTAGCGAAAGGGGCATCACTCATGTGGGAAACGGCATGCAAATAATTAATGTTATCCGCACACATGAAGATAGGGCACAAGAAATTTTCAGGCAATATGGGATCAGGAATGACACCTCGTGGATTCGTACGTGAGATGGAAGAATATTTCCGAGAGGCCAAAATACCGCCAGAGAGACGACTTAAAACCGTAGAGCGACATTTAGAAGGAACACCGCTGGTGTGGTTCAAAGCGTTCCACTATATATTCGAAGATTATGACGGATTTAAACAGGCGTTCTTGGATAAATTTTGGAATATTGACACGCAGCAAAATATTCGGCTAAAACTGTACTCAAAGAAGTATTCACCTGGACCGAGTCGTTTCCCAGACTACTTCACAATGCAATTCCATCGCCTTAAAGAACTGGACTCACCACCAACAGCATTAGAGATGGTCAGGGTGATAGTAAAGCAATTCCCTCCAGACATTCAACGATTGTTGACAGCGGTGAATATACAGTCTGCAGTACATGCTGAATCTGTTCTAAGACAGCTTGATAGTACGTCATTTCAGACCGGTAACCGAATGATAAGGCATGTCGATCCGGTTGTTAATGTTACGACACCGGTAGAGTCAGAAGAAGCAGGGCGAGATAATGATTCGTACCGCCATGCCCAAGAAAGAAGGCAAGCAAGGTACAAAAATCTCAATGAAGACCAGCAATATCAGAGATGGGTACCACCCCAGGATGGAAATCGGAGATACCCACGATATCGAAGAAACTCAAGATGGGTTAACCATAGAAGCAGATGGCCATATCAAAGATGTAGAGATAACGAAGGTACGAGACAGCGGGATGGAAGACAAGAAGGAGAAATAAATCAAGAGAAAAGGAAATATATTGAAGAGCTAAAGGAACAGCAAGAAAGGAAAGAATGGGAGAATGCAATCCAAAATCAGGATATCAATGTCGATTGCATAGGTGCGACCAGTTTGGAATATCAGCGGTAGCTTAAAAACGATAGCACGAATGCAATGCTCAACCCTGGAGCGATACCATTTGATGACGGTAATAAAGAGAGAAACGGTGTGAAAAACTTCGTTCTGGGATAAACAGAAAATGATTTAGTTAAAATAAGGCATAGTTATAAGCGAGATGATTGGATAATAACTACAATAGAATCATGGGTATTTGAACCAGAGGAACTGCTGGAGGATAATCGGTCCAAAGCGATGGATTTAAAAAGAGGACTTCCAATAATTAAGGTGACAGTATTTGGCATTCGCGTGTCATCATTATTAGACACAGGAGCAAGTATCAGTATAATTTCAAAAATACTGTTCTTAGAATTGCAGGACAGAATTAAAATTCCTGTAATCCCAGTTTCAGGCATGAAAATCAGAGGAATTATTCCAGATAGAATCGCTAAATGCACGATACAAACCTATTTGCCTATTGAGATCGGAAAAATAGTATTTGAACATCCATTTATAGTCATGGACAGAATTCAGTACAATTTAATTATTGGCTCAGACTTCATACGCGAGAATGGCATTATCATTGGTTTGAATAATGAGGAAATCAGACTCAGAGGAAGCGATGAAGAACAGTCATACGTCACAGACAAAGTAGAAAATAGAATAATGAGTGAACTTCAGAAAACCATGAGTGTTTCGGCAGAGGAAATAATACAATTAACAGAGAATGCCATGGAGAAGCACAATTTCGAAGACATTTCACGAGACGATGCAATCGACAAAGGAATTGGAGGCAACATTGAGCAGAAGAAAATGGTTGTAAGCAAAACTCAGCCAGGAGCGATTGAAAACTTTGAATACAAATTACTGGTAAAGGACTGGAGACCGTTCAAGGCCAAACCATATCCAGTACCAGATAAATTTATGCCCGAGGCCATGAAAGTAATACAAGAGATGGTTGACAATGGCATAATTTCGAAGTCACATTCTCCATATACTATCCCTCTGGTCATCGTGAGGAAAAGTATTGGATCCATTCGTGTTTGTCTGGATGCGAGGCAATTAAACTTGAGATTAATACCTGAGTATTATAAGGCCCCTATGATCAATGAGATTATCAGGAAAATTAAAGGGATGAGATACTTCACAATACTAGATTTAACATCGTCAAAATTTCATATAATATTGGAAGATAAATCCAAGCTGTTGACTGGATTCCTCTTCAACAACCAGACCTATATTTTTGAAAGGCTTCCCTTTGGCATTCGCAACTCAGGAGCGGCGCTGATTCGAGCATTGGATCGAAATTTATGGCCAGAAGTCAAGGAGTCTGTTACCATTTATGTTGACGACATTGTGCTAGCAACGGTCACATTTGAAGATCACATGGTCAAGTTAGAGCGATTATTGGCTAATCTAGATGAATCAGGGTTCAAAATTAACAGATCTAAATCAAAATTCTGCCACTGAAAATTCTCTTCGTTGGGCATGTAATTGATGGAACTGGAATCAAACCGAATCCTCTTAAAATCCAAGCCATATGCGAATTTCCTAGACCGAGAAGAATAAAGCATATTCGTCAATTCTTAGGGATGACGCGGTTTTTCTCCAATCATTGTCCAGATTATACCGAAACAGTGGCACCTCTACAAGAGCTCTTGAAGACTAACAACCGATGGCACTGGACTGAGCGTCACGATCGAGCTTCCGTGAAAACGAAGGAATTAATGGCGAATAACATTAAGTTGGGCTATCCAAACTTCAATTCAAAATTTATTATACAGTCAGATGCTTCGTTAATAGGAGTTGGAGCTGTGTTGTATCAGGAAGATGATGACATAGAGAAGAAAAAGAGTTACTTGGCATTTCTAATTCTGAAGTTACGCTCTCATGAGATGAAATATACGACGATGGAGCTAGAGATGTTAGCAATCGTGTATGCGCTCCGGCAGTGGAGAAAAATGATTTATGGGTACCCAATAGTTATACGAACTGATCACAAGGCTCTGACATTTGTATTAAAATCATCTTTGACAAGCGAGAGAGTGTCAAGGTGGGCTCTCTACGCGCAGTAATTTGACCTTCAAATCGGGTTCTGTGCTGGTAAATCAAATATCTTGGCAGACAGCCTGAGTCGAAATCCGGTGGAGGATACACCAGAGATTAACATGGTAGAAATGACCAAGGAAGATGTAGAATGTCTTGAGGACTTGAAATGCTTGTCAGAGTTGCAATTTAATGATCCGTCCTTAAAACCCATAATAGAAGGTTGTCGAAGAAAAACTATTGATGATGGTCATGGAAACCTGGAAGCAAACGTGCCAACGACCAACAACGTTTATGACAGTAACCTTTTATATAAAATCGTGCACAAGAAAAAGAAAAGGTTAAGAGTTGTAGTTCCACGCAGTTTAAGGTGTAAACTAGTCTGGTACATACATCAGATGATCGGCGATGGAGGAGTAGACAAGTTGATAGCAACTATAGGAGAGACATTTACTTGGGCTGGATTTCGAGGAACTATAAGGAAAATTATCAGAACTTGTGATACGTGCCAGAGTATAAAGTATAATTCCACCTCATTGTACCAGCAACCGATCTCTGTAATACCAGAAAAACTCCGCGACATATTTGTGATGGATCTATACGGAGGATTACCAGTTAGCAAACGCGGGAATCGTTTCATTCTAGTTGTCCTTGATATCATGTCCAAGTTCGCGTCGTTGCAACCTATCAGGAAGGCAAATTCTAAGGCCATCATTAGAAGTCTAGAGAGATGTGTCATACCTCAGATGGGCAGGCCGAACTGTGTTTTAACCAACCACGGAACTCAATTTACGTCAGTAGAATTTTCAGAGGCCTTAAAAAGAATGGGAATACAGCACAAGTTCAGTTCCATACGTCATCCAGAGTCAAATGCTGCTGGGAGGATAATGCGAGAACTGTCGAAGTATTGCAGAGTATTCTGTTCTGAACGTCACTGGACATGGGCCACATTCTTACCAACGATCACTGAATGCTTAAACAACACGTAGCATGAATCAATAGATAATATTCCCAGCGTTGTTCACCTGAATAAGTATCACGAGCGCCCCTTGAACGATGTTATAAGTAAGCCTACAGAAGACCTATCTAATGTGGAGGAGATCATTCAGCGAGCTCGACTGGGAATGGAAAAGCAGGCAGGAAAAAGGCTCAAGAAATTACGGCACAGAAGATTTCGGAAACCGTCAGAAATTGGAACTTTCGTGTTAGTGAAGAAACCGGCCACGTCAGACCCTGCTGCTAAACTTTATTCAAAATCCGCTCATCTGTTTATTGGGCCATTCAAAGTCATCGAAGTCTTGGATAATAATGCATATAAAATTCAGAGCCTGGACTCTGGCAATGTCTCCGTATTCAACGCCTCGAACCTGAAGGAATATTATTTTCCGATCACTGGTGAGGAGGAAGTAAACGTTATTTTTGGAGACAGTGACACAGAGGATGAGTTTAGTGAATATGCGTCCACGGAAGAGTAAGATCAAGCACGTTTGATATGTTACGAGGAACATCCAAGGTTGAGAAGGACGTTAGAACGTGTATTAGAATATTCTGTAACGAAGAACAACTATTCAATTAATATGAAATTGCGAGTTTTCCGGAAATATTTTATTTAATCCTCAAACGAAATATGACAGTGAGAACAAATTATAATTAAAGGTATACATGAGGAGAAATTTCTTACTGACGTCCGAAATTTCTTTCCAAGTAAGGGGGGGAATATAACCGTTCAATGGCAAGTGAGTTAGCTGTTGAGCCATTGAAGGTTATTCTAAAGGAATGGTTAACAGGAATTACTCGGAAATACGTCCAGTCATGTCGAATACCCGGAATAACTCGCCCTTTCAAACAGAAAATTGGATGGATATAAGATGAGGAACAAAATTCATAAGCTCAGAACCCTGTGGTCACCGGACGCTTACAGTCACGGAATACTATTTGTATATGTGGGCAGAAGTTAGTAAAATAAGCTTACATTCTCAACAGTATTAAAAAGCAAGTCTATCATATGGTATTCAGGTCAAGCGATGACGCAGAGGAGGCCATGACTGGATGCAACAGGTTAGATGATCAAGAAGGCGCTGAAGAGGATAGATCAATTACATACGTAATGAAGACAAAATGGTGAAGTGTTCCTTTGTGCACCTTTCCGATCAGATGGAATGACGTTATCTTGGAATTCACTTTCTAACTGTTAAAATCAGATGGAAGAGAGGTTACAAGTCAGCGAGTTGAGCCTAACATATGAAATGCAGACCAATATTATTAGTATAACATTTTCAATGAACTTTTGTTTTTATGAACAATGGTATCGCATAAAAACTGAGATTGAAGGTTGAACTGATAGTAATTCGCACGTCTTTAAAGGGAACGTCTGCATTAGTAGGACTTGAAAGAAATATTAAAGGACGTTGTAAAAGATAATATTACTGTATCGAATAGCGATCTGAGATTCTAATACTGAATGAGGCGAGTCTTCTAGAATAATTGTGAGATATTGTAAAACGCCTGTATCACTGTGTTAATTTTGTCTTCTAAGTTTCAGGTCAATGGACTCAAAAATGTGTGAAGATTTTTCCAATGATGTAATGATGAAAGCAAATATGAAGGCTTAAACAACCTAATATCCTAACAGGCCCGGAAGATGATGCCAAAACTAGGGCCAAATTATGATCAATGGAGCGAAGGACTGAGAGCGGTGTCACATAATCTTCACCGATAAGTACCAAGATTTCATTTCTTTACCCTATCTTCTTGTAGTTGCATAGCGGTAGAGAAGAGTGTATTTTACTTTCATTATGAAGTGACAAATTAAAACAACTTGAGTGACCTAATGCGACTGTCACTAGTGCTCAATTATTTGATTACGGTTAAGTCTGATGTTATAATATCGAGATCATCTGTCATATGCAATATTTAGCTCGTAAATGCGTGTCTCACCGTGAGTTACCCGGAATTTTCACTTTTACGGTGAATGTAATAAGGCGTTGTCCTCATTAGTGAACCATACTAGTATTGCACAAATACTTCGTGAGGTGATGTAATTTAATATTCATTTGTAGAAGATCTTCTTGCGTAGTAATACCATGTGCGTTCGTTGTGTAGTTGCGATTATTTTCGCGATATTAGTGTTGCGTTGATTGTGATACATTGGTGATGATGATAAAATTCTTCGGATAAATGCTTGTGAGTTTCTTGGGTAAGTAAGTGTGAATATGTATGGTGTGCTTGAATATTGTGAATAATAAGGATAGGGTCGTCGGTAAATGTTTATGATGAATTAATGCTGTTATGGTAAAGTGGTTCGTTGAGAAATAGATAATGGGAGCGTGATAAATAATTCTTCGGATTTCAATGAACTTACGATTAAGAAATGGACTTAAGCACTCGTCATACAAATTAAAAACGCAAAATAGTCAAGCAGTCATGTCGTCATTATTCTCTACTGTGTAATATGGTCGAAGGTTAGGAGTAGGGATTGATGTAGGGTCATCGAGACACTGTTTTCGCGACATGATACGGTACAGATACAGCTTAGTTTGAAGGGACGGTCACTAGTAAGAAGTCTTCAACATTTAATGAGTATAATATATGTGTAGTAGAAGGTCATGCCAATCAAATTATCGTCACCTGGTAGTAGGTTGTATTATTGCGTATTTGCTTATAGTATGTTTTCTTGTAGATAGTGTGCCTGCAAGACTTTTCCTTCCGGAGGACAGTGCCGGTGGAAGCAGATTCCACTTAAAAAAAATTCTTTTTTTAGATCGTTGATTATTTTAATATCAGCTAGATATTGTGTTCTTTTAGGTGGCTGATGTGAATTCCTGGGGCATGCTGTTGTCTATTGAATTATGTCATTGTGAGATCCAATTATTATGTATTTTTACACTGTATGATCGCATGTTATGGATAGTCACACTGACAACTGGTCACCATTAGGGAACTCAAGTTGGTTAGCAATTAGGCGATTTATGAGACAACGGATGAAGTGTAGGGCATTGAAGATAAAATCTTGGATAATTTATGATAAAAGCAAGTGAATTTGATTTCCAAATTTCATTCCATTCTATTATTTATGACGGGAGAACGATTAGTAACTAATAATGGTGATTGCTTTCAGCAAGTTCCATATTCGTTTCCATCAAGTTTGTGTTTCAGTTCAATTAAGATTTTGATAAAGATGGATTATAAATATTAGTCAACAAAGATTTTCATTTCGTTTATTCAACTATTATCCAATCATCCTATGATGTATTTATCATTGTATTAACTTAAATTTTTGACTTCGTTAAACTGGAAAAAATCCTTCCAAGAAACTAACATTCATCTTCTTATTTAAATGATTCACTTAGCCTTGCATAGTCTGTTGGATATTATTATTATTACGATCATAAGAATCTTGCGTAAAATGTCAATCGAACTGCCTAAATACTTATTGACGTCCATGCCCTGAGTGGAAACTGATGCGTCACCAATGACTCCGGCCGAGGCTTATGACAACATCCACGAACCCTCAATATCCCTGGGCAATGGACGGTTACAGTATATAATTTGAAGAATTTGAGAGTGAGGGAGGAAGAAAACAATCGCGTGATCCAGAAATTCAACTAAAAACCTGAGAAATGAAATGACAGCATTAGTGGAATTTACCGAAAATTTTTGAAATTCCCCCAAGCAACATAGCCAATGGATGGGGCAGACTACTGTAACAGGGTGACATAATTTGTGACGGCCTGGCGGGTTGAGACGTTTCAAACTCAGTATTGTTCAGAAAGAAAGTTAGAATTTGTTTCGGATGACCAGACTTAGTTTCCAATGGGGCTAATATTTGTTAGGTTGCTACAGATTTTCTACTTTCTACCATTTTGGAAGAATCCTCCTCACTCGCTATGTTTATCGTAGGGGCTTGGTCGGCTTTGAGAGCAGCTGCCCCAGTCAACAATTGACTAACTCTATTTGACATTTCTGATACATGTTCAACCAAATTACTAGCCTCCTTAACATGAACTTTTAATTTAGAGACAATAGGTCCCTAGCCCTATTATAAAAATAGAATAATCTTGTCTGTACTTTTTTAAGTTGGTTAGCAGATGGATCACTTACTTCAGAAAACTAACTACAGACGCTAATTCTGTTGTATTGTCAGTGATATTGGATAGAGCCTCATCAGTTTCCTTCTCACCCTAAATTGGGATACTAATGGGCGATTCTAATGACTCTAAGTTTGGCAGTATCTGCCGCAACCGTGCCTCCAGATTGAAAATTTTTAATAAGTAACTCATAGATCAATTCCTCCTTGCGCAAGTACCCGGGATGGAGGACTTCGCGAGGGCCAGCCATGATGATAGAAAATTTATAAATTTAGAAAAACTCCCAGCGACCGAGAAAATTCTTAGAGTTCGGCGCGGATCCAATATTTAGCTATCAACAGGGGCTTATTTTAGACCCATTCAACCACGCTCTGCTACCACTTGTTCCTGGGTTACTCGTGGAGAAGAAAGAGGTTAAAGAAGGTGCCGGGGTGAATGGGCCTATCTACACTATCAAAATTGAATTAAAATTTTAAAAGGTTATATTTCTTATACAAAAACAAACTTAACAATATTTTCCACTGAGTGAACATAACAACAAAATAGAAGACTGAGAAAATCCAAGATTAGAGAACTTTACATATTCTGGGCTTCAGGCCTCTCTTTTTAGAATTCCTGAGCTCCCAGCTCCTAATTCAAGGATCACTTGCCCCCAAAATACAATTCCTAGCCTTCCAGAGGCCCACTTCACTCTTACAAAAATTTGAGCCAATATGCTCTCCGTTTTCCAAGCCCACTGAAGGCAACATCAGCATACAATGTCTGGCCCCTCAAGGCACACTTAAAAATTGAAAATCATTTTATAGAGGTATCTAGTACCAAATCTACAGGGCCTTTGCGAAAAAGAACAGGCTAATGAACGGCCCGAACACAACCTGAATGGAGGCGTGCACTGCACTGCGAGATAATGAAAATTTAAAACCTACAGGGCTCTCGGCCTATGAAACAGGGGCTAATCCCAAGCTACTTGAGGTGGCGCACATGGAAATTACTGTAATACCTTACAGAAAAAAGTTTCTAAAACGCAGACACCTCAAATCAAGCTGAAGGAGAGCTCGAGAGGGTAACTCACTCTCTATCCCCGATTTACAATTAAAGATTTTATGAGATTTTTACATTAGCCGAAAGAAGAATTACATTTTAGAAAAGTTTGTTACATAGTTAAAGATTGGGAACTTCCCCTCGGATAAATTTGCGGAGACAGCAAGAAAGGTAGAACTAACGTGGCTATTACCTTGTAGATGTTCTGCCAGCCGAAGAAAGAGGCGCCTCGCCTCCTGCCTTAACACACACACTTAGAAAGACGGCGATCAATTGACCAAGAAACGTGAAAAGCCGCAGTTTATAAACCCTCAGGGAAGCTTCGAGATCTTTCTTCAAGATTAATCAGGACACACCCTCTTAAATTTTATTGGTTAACACAAAGGGAACAAGAAATGCGGGATTGGTTAGAAATTAATCACAAAAATTAGTGATTGGTAGATTCAAAATTGGCGGAAAGAAAAGGAAGTGTTGCCAATCCAAAAATAAATGAACATAGATCAGTTATGGTAAACCTCGGAATAGAAAATTTATTTAAGTTATAAATTCTTTCACCTTACACCAGGGTGCATGATCATAGTTTTTAGTAGTGACATCCGTGGAAAAATGTCCAAACTTCTTGATGTATAGCAGAACAAAACAAGGAGAAATTCACTTAGTATTTTATTACTGCCATCTTTTGATTAAAGTTCCAACTTGTTGTGTTATCAATTTCACCATTTGCTCGATAGAAGAGTTTATTAAGGAGCTAATTGTGAATGCGCGGCGTTGAGGTGTACCTCCCGGTACAGTACCTGAAATATTGTTTCTGGTTAGCGAATTGTTTCTTAAATTTTAATATCTGAGATGTAACCAAAATATATCAAACAAAGAAATATAGCTGTGTTTTTAATGTTTTAAATTAATCTTCTGATTATCTTATATCGACCCATTCATGCTCACATCTTCTTTGATCTCTGTAAACTACTATATCCACGTAACAAGCTCTATTACCATTATTATTTTCCTCTGCTTGGATACAGCAACAGCTGATATACAGACATCGAATCCCTGGACCCTTCTTTATGCGGATGATGTGGTACTTCCCCAACAAACACGCCTTGGACTCCAACGCCAGACACAAACTTGGAGCAACAAATTAGCAGAGAATGGTCTTCGCCTCAACACCCAGAAAAACGAATACCTACAATGTGGCCCCAAAACTAGTGGTACCATAAGGATCAATAATCAATACTTGTCGTCATCATCATCTAGGTATTCTGCCTTATGGCAGGTCTTATCATGGGTTGAACCTCTTCCACTGTTGCCTGTCCTGCGCCAAGTTTTTCATGTCCGAATATTTATTTCCTTGGATATTGTCCAACATTTGATACTTTTCCTTCCTCTTCCTAGTTTTCCTTTCACCATTCCTTCTAGTCCTTCTTTCAGTAAACAGCCCCTCCTCAAACAATGTCCGATCGAGTTCCTTCTAATGATTTGTAACATACTTCGTTCTTCCCCAACTCTTCGTAATAGCTCCTCATTCCTTACACTATCTTCCCCTTTCACTAGTTCTATTCTCCTCCATACCCACATCTCTAGTGCAGACTTGTCGAAAACCATGCATTTTAAATACCTAGGCTCAGTTGTCACTTCGAACTGCTATGCCACTTTTGATACCCGAGCGCGGGTAAATGCAGCCTGGCTCAAGTGGAGACAAGTCACCGGAGTCCTCTGCGATAAAAACATGCCTCACAACCTAAAGGCAAAAATTTACAAGACCGTGGTACGCTCAGCAGCTATTTTTGGGGCAGAATGTCGTCCAGTAACAAACAAGCATGAGCAGACTCTTCATACAATGGAAGAGAAGATGTTTCAATGAACTCTTGGACTGACTCAGTGTAACCACGTATGTTCGATACAGGCTAGGCGTCACTCCAATTGTGGAGAAAGTGAGGGAAGCGCGACTCCGCTGGTACGGTCACGTAGTGAGAAGGCAGGATGGCTCAGTTGTTAACACAGCTGTCCAAGTTGATCCGGGAGCAATACCACCACGTGGAAGACCGTTAAAGCGATGGACTGAAAATATCAAGGCCAACGTTGGTTCAAAACTTGAAGATGTCAGCAATACGACGAAATGGAGGAGATATAACAAAACCATTGACCCCATACTTTGGGATGAACGCTAGGAAAGAGAGAGAGAGATTTTAAAATACTGTGTTTGATCAATATGATGGTGAAGAAAATAATCATTTGGAGGTTTGTGTCTCATTTAGAGGGATTTTAGAAGTGATCTGATGGGAAATTGGACTTAGGATTTGGCAACACTGCTTCTAACTCTTTGACGACCAGATAATTTTCTAAACATATTCATCTCAACAATCTCTAACTATTCTTTCCCGTCAAATTTATCATTTTATAAACCACAACTTATATCACACTTTGGATCTAATCCAAATCCAGGCCACAACTATTATCATATTATTTCCTCTCACATCCTTGTATACCTATCTCTACACCCGGAGGCATTAAGTATTTGCACAGATGGTTCTCGAAATGCTTAAGGCGTTGGGGCAGCCTACTATATACCCTCATATCAAACATCCTGTAACTCACCTTAACAAAATCGCTTCTATCTTTACAGCTGAAGCATTTGCCATTAGACAGGCCTTGATATATATCAAACATAATGCTATATCCAAGGCCATCCTATTTTTCGATTCACAGAGTTTCCTAAAATGCATAAAATCCACTCAAAGTCCAAGTTCGTGGTATTAATATTAATATTAAAAATCTATTATATGATCTCGAACAAAACAGTCAGGATATAACACTAGTCTGGATCCCAGGCCATTCTAAAATTGCTGACAATATAAGAGCTGTTTTACTCGCAAAAGATGCTGCCTTGGGAAAGGAGTTCATTTTTGAAATCGCTATTCCTGCTACAGACATTCAACCTCTCATCAGAAAACAATTTGTCAGGAATGGCAGGATGATTGGAAAGGATCAGGAACAAATAAAGGTGGTTTCTATTTCAATATCCAACCTTCCATCTGTCTACAGCCATGATTTTCTGATGGAACATATACATGTCGGCGAGCCACCACTATCATGCGCCTCCGTTTTAACCATGTAGCCTACTTACACCGCCTACAAATTTAGATTTCATTTAAATAACTCACCGATATGTAGTTGAAGGAACGCTATCGGGGATGCTAACCACATTACCTTACAATGTGAAAAATTTACACCACAAAGAAACCTCCTATTCCGAAAATTTGCTAGACCAAAAAGTTGGATATCCCACGTGTGTGTCTTGCCTGGTATACAACTCCACACCGGAAATTAAGTAGTTATTTAGGGCCATTACGAATCAATGTCATATCTGTCTCTGAATGACCCTATACGCCTGAAATTACTCAAATGAGATGTGTCAAATTATTCTAATACTATAGGTAATATTATAGGTAATACCTACAGTTCAAAGGTGGTGACTGGGTTAAATTGCCGTGTGCAGCGCCCAATAACGCAAGAAAAGAAGAAGAATCTCTACAATCCCTGTGAAACTCGCAGATCAGGTGAGTGGAGACATTTAATATTATTGCTCTTTATTTGGGATCGGATTCTTGGCAAAAATTAGCAGATTTTGAAAATTTATATTGGCGACTCTTCGCAATTCCATGTAAGCATATCATAAAATCCTCAAATCAATCACGAGGTATACATGTGGTGCCGATCCTGTTACAGCCAAGTTGTTATACTCGGCCACAATACGTTTCAGACTGGACTACAATGCGCATGTGCTAGATACTGCGTCTGAATCTTCCCTAAAACATCTATAATACTACACAATTTCAAGTTCTCCGAATTTGTATTGGAGCTCTTCAGTCCTCCCCTACTAATGCCCTCCTTGTTGAGACTGGCGAGCCTCCTCTAACAATTCATCGTAAAATGATTCAATTAAATCACCACTGATCTGCATTTAGGGCAGTCGGCCAGGTGACAAATTCCCTGTCTGTTGTTTTCCTAGGCTTTCATTAAATGATTTCAATGACATTGGAAATTTATTGAACATCTCTCTTGGTAAGTTATTCCAATCCCTAACTCCCCTTCCTATGAATGAATATTTTCCCAAATTTGTCCTCGTGTATTTCAACTTTATTTTCATATTGTGATTTTTCCTACTTTAAAGACGCCACTCAGACTTATTCTTCTACAAATGTCATCCCATGCCATTTCTCCGCTGAAAGCTCGGAACATACCACTCAGTCGAGCAGCTCGTCTCCTTTCTCCCAGTTCTTCCCAGTCCAAACTTTGCAACATTTTTGTAACACTACTCTTTTGTCGGAAATCACCCAAAATAAATCGAGCTGTTTTTCTTTGGATGTTTACCAGTTTTTGAATCAGGTTATCCTGGTGAGGGTCCCATACACTGGAACCATACTCTAGTTGGGGTCTTACCAGAGACTTGTAAGCCCTCTCCTTTACATCTTTACTACAACCCCTAAACCCCTTCATAACCTTGTGCAGAGATCTGTATCCTTTATTTATGTACCAGCCGGTACCGTCCTTTGAACTGGTACGAGTACAAGACAATGTAAATTAATACATAAAGATGAAACTAATTACTGGACACAAATCCAACACAAACAAAATTACCAAAGTAAAGATAACTTACCTTTAGAAAACAAGAAGTTGCCGAGGATACTTTGAATTAAACTGTAACGGTATTAACCGGTACGACTAATTGAAAGGAAGACCAACCAGATATTGAGTTTAAAACGATTTAATTTTAAAATATTAGAACGTGATTAGCAACTTGGTAAGAACAATACAATTAAATTAGGCTCAATGAGCTGCAACGTAATGAAGTCAATTAATTAAAGTTAGATTACTAGGAAAAAGAAAAAATAACATTTAGCTCAAATTTTCAGAAGATGGCCGTCAATTAAATAAAATTAAAAGAAAACAATCTGGTATCTAATATAGGCCTACGGCATGAATTAAATTTCCGATCCACAATCTCAACTAATTTCCACCAAAATTTGCAATTACCCTTCAAAGTTTCTAGATACACTTGAGCAGGTTCAAGTTTAATGCCATGATTTTTCACAAGCGTCAAAGATTTAGAAGGTTTCAAACAAGAGCCAGAAATAGGCCAAGAAAACCACATCCGAAGTAGGACGAAAAATAAACAGAGATTACCGGAAAAGGGAATTAAAACATTTGTAAGGAAACCAAGTACCGGTACACCCGAATAATAAGGCAGAATACCGAATTCATGCTCCAAGAGAAAAATCCACCCTCAATATCAAGTCAATCAATCATCAACAATCATTAAAATTAGTAAACATCGCCATGGTTACGGTTATGGTACTAGGCACCAATCCCAAAGGTTCCACAATAATGGAATACGGGAAAGAACAAAAGAGAATCAAGAATAATGAATCTCCAATAAATAAAATAAAACAAAGAGAAAGGATAACCCCCGAAAATAGAACCAATAAGGGAGCGAAAGCAATAATAAACGCTTGTGGGAACTCATTCAGGCATTACACCAATCAAAAAACCTTTCATTAGCATCATAACAGAAACACCACGTTACTCCCGGGAACATTACATTAAGCATTACATAATAATACAAAACCGAAATTTGGGAGTAAGAGTTTTTAAATATTTACAGGAGAGAAACACTTTCTTCAGAAGAAGAATTTTCAACGGACCTAAACGTTCTTTCCTTTGGTTTTTTAAAGGTTTGTACATTAATTTCAAGAATCAGACGATTTCCAGCGGACCACTTAAAATTCAGAAACCTTTCGAAGAAGTATATTTACGTGAAGTCGCAGAGCCTTTGTTGATGAAAAGATAACTTACCGTTCCAATGTAGAATCCATGTTAGAGTGACGCGTTGTTACATACTCAGAATAATTTATCCGCCGTACACGTATTTAATCCATTCGAAGGAAGAAAATAGTATTAAAAATGGAGTTCTTGAGGATGAACAATATTCTCACACAATTCTTCCCTTTAACCGTAATCCATGGTCACACTGATTGCTAGCCTAGAGCCACAATGAAACATGCTCCTGCTCGCCATGGTAGTTTCCAAGAAACTTCGGGCTACTACAAGCCAGGCAGAGAGATCCGTTACGTAACAAACCTCGCTAGCGCTGATTGGCCAGTGACAAAAGGAACCGCTAACAGTCGCGCTCGTCTGCGCAGAAGGTAGATACCAGTCCAGCGCTGTTTGGCTCAGAATAACGGGAAACACAATAGACAGTTCCCGTATTAAAATAAGAATGAGTGTTCTATGCAAGTTAAATAATAAGTTAGGAGAATGGCCTCCAGTAACTTACATGTAGTAGGCTAGTAGAAAACTAGTTTGAAACATTAGCATGATGTGACTCCAATTTCCACGGTGATAGCCAGTCCAAAACATAAATAGGGAAGGCTAAAAACATTACCTCGGTAACAGCTAACAATCCCATTTATGTGATTAACCCAATGAAGAACTTTCCTTATATTAACACCCAGATACTTACAATCATACTGTACCCAAAAGGAACTTTCAGCCTATCAACGCAGTAATTAAAACTCAGAGAACTTTTATTATTTGACTTTTAACCCCGTTTATCATCATACCATTGCCTACTGTCCATCTCAAATATTATCGAGGTCATTTTGCATTTGATCGCAAACTTATAACTTATTTACTAGGTACTCTATAGAGAATAACAACATACTCAAAAAGCCTTAACTCTGTTTCCACTTGTTTACTCAAATCATTTATATATACAAGAAAATATAAAGGACCAATAATACGGTACTGCCTTGGGGAATTCCCCTCTTAATTATTACAAGGTCAAATAAAGCTTCGCCTATTCTAATTCTCTGAGATCTATTTTCTAGAAATATAGCAACCCATTCAGTCACTCTTTTGTCTAGCCCAATTGCACTTATTTTTGCCAGTAGTCTGTCATGATCCACCCTATGAAATGCTTTAGACAGGTCAATCGCGATACAGTCCATTTGACCTCCAGAATCCAAAATATCTGTTATACCTTGCTGGAATCCTACAAGTTGAGCTTCAGTGGAATAACCTTTCCTAAAACCGAATTGCCTTATATCGAACCAGTTATTAATATCGCAAACATATCTAATATAATCAGAAAGAAGGCCTTCCCAAAGCTTACATGCAACGCAAGTCAAACTTACTGGCCTGTAATTTTCAGCTTTATGTTTATCACCGTTTCCTTTATATACAGGGGCTACTATGGCAACTCTCCATTTATTTGGTATAGCTCCTTTGACCAAACAATAATCAAATAAGTACATCAGATACGGAACTATATCCCAACCCATTATCTTTAGTATATCCGCAGAAATCTTATCAATTCCAGCCGCTTTTCTAGTTTTCAACTTTCGTATCTTATTGTAAATATCATTGTTATCATATGTAAATTTAAATACTTCTTTAGCATTAGTCACCTCCTCTATCAGGACATTTTCCTTGTAAACGACATTCTTCACATACTGTTGAGTGAATACATCTGCCTTTTGAGGATCCTCACATACACACTCTCCTTGTTCATTAATTATTCCTGGTATGTCCTTCTTGAAACCTGTTTCTGCCTTAAAATACCTATACAAACCATTCTATTTTTCACTAAAATTTGTATGACTGCCAATTATGCTTGCCATCATGTTATCCTTAGCTGCCTTCTTTGCTAGATTCAACTTCCTAGTAAGTTCCTTAAATTCCTCCTTAGTTCCACAGCCATTTCTAACTCTCTTTCGAATCTACACCTCATTCTTAGTCCCTTTAATTCTCTATTATAATAAGGTGGGTCTTTACCATCCCTTCCCACCTTTAAAGGTACAAACCTGTTTTTACATTCCTGAACAATTGCTTTAAATCCATCCCAGAGTCTGTTTACATTTATTTACCGTTTTCCACCGATCATAATTACTTTCTTAAAACTGCATCAAGGCTGCTTTATCAGCTATATAGTACTGCCTAATAGTGCTACCTTTAAAACCTTACTTTCTATCACATTTTTTAACTACGACAAAAATAGCTTCATGATCATTAATACCATCTATTACTTCCCTTTCTCTATAGAGCTTATCTGGTTTTATCACCACGACGTCCAGGTTACTTTTCCCTGGACTTTCTGA
The DNA here is from genome assembly GCF_040414725.1 of Anabrus simplex. NCBI lineage: Eukaryota > Metazoa > Arthropoda > Insecta > Orthoptera > Tettigoniidae > Anabrus > Anabrus simplex. The sequence continues at coordinate 907,528 of NC_090267.1, forward strand.
ATAAGCTGTCCTTCCCATATTAACTTATTTGGCATTTGTTGGTCATGCTTCCTATCGTTCGCATTACCTTCCCAATTGACACTTGGTAAATTGTGATCTCCCGCCACAATCACATTCCTTTCCATGTCGTTTCCCACATAGCTGATTATCTTATCAAATAATTCTGAATCCTTGTCAGCACTACCCTTTCCCGGTCTGTACACTCCAAAGACTTCAAGTTGCCTATTATCTTTAGACATGATCCTTACACCTAGAATTTCAAGTTTCTCATCTTCAACATTTTCGCAGCTTACAAATTCTTCTCTCACCAGAATGAATACTTCGCCTCCCACCTTTCCTATCCTATCTCTACGATACACACTCCAGTTCCGTGAGAAAATTTCTGCATCCATTATATCATTTCTCAGCCATGATTCAACTCCTATTACAATATCTGGTAAATATATATCTATTAGGTTACTTAATTCTATTCCTTTCTTTACAAAACTTCTACAGTTCAACACTAACATTTTTGTGTCATCCCTACTTGACTTCCAGATCTCTGTACCCTCATCGCCGCTTCCTAGACAACACCGTTTCCCTTGATGTACCTCCCTATTACCCTTCTTAGCAAATTCCCTAACTTATACGTACCACTGCGATTTGAATGAAGGCCATCTGAGTGCAGATACCTATCTCCTACCCACACATCAGGATCTAGAAATTTCACTCACAGTTTCCCACATACCCACTCCATAATCTCATTTAAATCCCCAATCACCCTCCAGTCAGTATCCCTCCTACACAGTATTCCACTGATAACAATCTCCGCTTTCTTAAACTTCACCCGTGCTGCATTACCAGATCCCACACATCCCCAACTATGTTAGTACTTATATTAGCTTGGCTTACGTTGTTGGTACCAACGTGAAAAACTACCACCTTCTCCTTCCCCTTATCCTTCTCTTCTACCCTACTTCTACTCTACCCTGGTTCCCTTTCCTCCAAACACTTTCCCCACATGTCTAACGATGGAATCCCCCATGACCAGAGCCTCAACTCTACCAAACTCCTTTGATCCCCACCCCTCCTTGTCAGCCCTATCTTTTCTGATAGCTGCAGAAGCTACTTCCTCCTCCCTTATCACCCTCACATACCCTGTTCCACCCGTCTTTTCCTATTCTCCACTCTATTTTTTTCTTTCCCACCTTTTCCCTTCCTCCTACTTCTCCACATCTCAGCAACAGTTCCCTGTTACTCATCTTCCCACTGTTGCTCTACCTGGAGTAGCTCGTACCGATTTCTCACAGACACCTGTCCTGAATTCTGATCCTGAATAGAGCCTGGAGAAAACAGTGGAAAAGCCGGAGGGGGTTTCCAAGGTTTCTCGGGAAATAAGAAAGGAGATCAGCAGTTGCAAAATTTATTATATAAATGATGTAGAAATAACAACAAGAATTAGGAAAATTTTAACAATAATTAATGTTTTTACATTATATTTCAGCACTTGTCCTTGATCGAAAAAGTTGCCAACGGCTGTGCGAATAAAAGGCAAATATGTAAGACTGTTGTCTTACGACAGCTGCGAAAATCAGAGTACAATATCTGAATGATTGAATTACTTTGAAGGCTGGTTAAAAACCAGACCGAATTAATTTGAATAATTATGAACAATTACTAAAATTAAAGCTACCAAAATAACAAGGTTAAATATAGGAAATTTTGATGAGAAAATTTTATGCTGTAGTGCAACAATTCTTGAATTGAATTTTAGCACACAATTCTCCGCCGGGGAGTAATAAGTTCAAAGAAAAAGGGACCTTCTGTCCAGTAACTTCATTATTCATTAGGTTTCTTAGATGAACCAGCCGACATCTAGATAAAACGTGTCCATGGACACAATCAGCTAAAATGGTCATTAAAACATTCAGTAGATCTTGGTTGAAAAAGACCAAATCCTAGGCTGGTGTTGTTTTCATATCCAAGTGGAAAATACAAGGCCGAGGGGCCACATCAGTGCAGCTAGGTGGTTGACAGTCATGCTTGGAGCGCACCACACATGAGCGAAGAAGGCGAGGTAAATGACCTCGAGTGGACTGCAGCGTAGTGCACGCTGACGAAAAGTCGTTAATCCATTATGCGTGCAGCGAGTATGTTGCTAATGAAAGTACCGCATAGGAGCTGCTGTAGAACACCAGCAGCGATTCCAGCCAGACCCGGAATGTGAAGGCGAAGCATTCCCGTAGGCTTGTCCCTTAAATAGCACTAAGGAAGATTCCAGAAGGGACGCAACATAGTGATGCAAAACTAACAGAAGTAATTAACAAATTGTGCATGGAAATCTTAACAAAAAATAACAAAATAATAAGGAAAAGGGAGCCCAGAAAGAATATCTTTTAAAATTTACAATTAATAAATATAACAAATACTAAATGCAAATAACGAAAGAAACCAATGAAAGGACAAGAAAGGGCGGAAGGATACACTTTCGGTACCAGTCAAGAGAAAAGTTGCCAGTGACGTAATCAGTCATGTTAAGGTGCGGCAAACAATCAAAAACCAAGAAGGAATGACGTAGGGCAGCGAAGAAGAGAAGGAAAATATACGAACAGAGTTTGTTTCACCTGTGACATGATTGCACGTCGAAGGAAACTTGTAATCAATTAACGAAAAGTAGCCAGACCGAAAAAGTAATAAAGGTAAGAACAACATGTTACATAGATTTAGAAAAATAGGAGAGGAACCGAAAACAGCGAAAATTATCAACAAATGGTACGTTCATGAACATATGAACCAGAGCCCTTAACCTGTAATCTCCTTCCCCTTAGAACATTAGACCACCTGTCTTCTACAGTTCTCCTCTTTGCTTCACCTCCCCCGCGTAAACCTACTGTAACCTGTAAATTATCTGAGGGAGTCCTATCTTCCTTCCTGTCTTCTGTGAGAATCCTAATTATCTCCCTCAAACTCTCCAACTCCTCCCTCATGCCCCTCAATGCCTCAGCCACACCCACAGTTCCTACACTTGCACTCTTTAGCCATTCTTTACGAAAAACGAAACATACATACATACATACATACATACATACATACATACATACATACATACATACATACATACATACATAATCATTATACACTGTTATGCCTTTCAGCGTTTAGTCTGCAAGCCTCCGTGAATTTACTAAACGTCACCACAATCCTCGATTTGCAACTAGTGTTGTGGCCTCATTTAGTTCTATACCTCTTATCTTTAAACCGTTAGAAATTGAGTCTAATATTTGTCATCATCTTTGTCTACCTCTCCTTCTCTACCCTCCACAACAGAGTCCATTATTCTCCTAGGTAAACTATTCTCCTCCATTGGCAACACATGACCCCACAAGCGAAGCCATTTTCTGCGTACAGCTCCATCCATCGAGTTCATTCCTAAATTAGCCTTTATCTCCTCATTCCAAGTGATTTCCTGCCATTGTTCCCACCCGTTTGTACCAGCAATCTTTCTTGCTACTTTCATGTCTGTAACTCCTAACTTATGAATAAGATATCCTGAGTCCACCAAGCATTCGCTCCCGTAAAGCAAAGTTTGTCTGAAAACAGACCGATGTAAAGATAGTTTCGTCTGGAAGCTCACTTCCTTCTTACAGAATACTGTTGAGTGCAACTGCGAGCTCACTGCATTAGCTTTACGACACCTTGATTCAATCTCACTTACTATATTACCATCCTGGGAGAACACACAATCTAAATACTTGAAATTATCGACCTGTTCTAGCTTTGTATCGCCAATCTGACATTCAGTTCTGTTGAATTTATTACCTACCGACATCAATTTAGTCTTCGAGAGGCTAATTTTCATACCATACTCATTGCACCCATTTTCAAGTTCCAAGATATTAGACTGCAGGCTTTCGGCACAATCTGCCATTAAGACCAAGTCGTCAGCATAGGCCAGACTGCTTACTACATTTCCACCTAACTGAATCCCGCCCTGCCATTTTATACCTTTCAGCAGATGATCCTTGTAAACTACGAACAGCAAAAGTGAATTATTACAGCCTTGTCTAACCTGTGTAAGTACCCTGAACCAAGAACTCATTCTACCATCAATTCTCACTGAAAAGGAAAGGAAAAATAAAATAACTTGTTTTGTGATAAAGAATGAACGAAAAGGAATATTGTCTAGGTTAGTACTCAAAGATCACACGACAATTAGGTAATTAATATACTACTACACTATAATACTACTTATTCGTATTCGATCTTTATCCTACAACACCCTAACAGATAAAAACTACTGTTCATTACGGAATACCGAAAGGAATTCACAAAAATTACAAAATTCTATACTGCAGTCAAGCCTGTCCTAATTACAACAACAGAATTTTAGTAAGAGAGTTTTTACAGATACCTCTACAATACTACACAAAAAATTTACAACAATAAATTAAGCACGCCTATTTCTAATAAGATATTACTCGTATACTACTGTAAAGTACACTACAATAATTTTAAACTACGTTCAGACGTATCCTAATTACAATACCTGTACCGTATGTCACTACTAAGCACACACAGAAATTGAAATTGCAAGTTTGAAATTTGTACGAACTACTGTACTGAAAGATTACCAAGGAAGCTAAATGCTTAGGCAGTTTATTATTAGTACTATGCTATAAATAGGAACACACACAAGGATACACACGAATATAGCAGGTAAGGTACTGTACTATCTAAATATACCGTATCTGCACTACAATTCTAAATTGAAATGTGGTTATATGAATTTTACCTTCTGATGGATTAATATTATTTTTCCTACTATGCGGGAGGGAGAATATAAGTGTCCTCAAATGCCGCAAAATAAGAGGTTGTCTACAATAATTTCTGTCAAAACTACGCCGGGGGCTTGGACTGCAATATTATTACGATAGGCCCAATAGGAATTTAATTATTAACTTTTAATCGATGTATGAACGAAGGTGCAAATTACCGTGCAGTACAGTATGCCGGGACCCTAGGCTACAAATTATCGCAATAAAATAATCGGCTGAGTTTGTATTTGTTTACACAGCTACCATGTGCCTCTAGCGCGTACTCTTTGATCTCGTCGGCATGTACGTTATCAACAATCGTCAACAATCCAAAAACTGTTACGTACCGTTATTATCCAGTGAAATCACCATCTATTCTCTTTATCTTCTTTTTAAATCGAAGTTTACAGTAGTGTTGGCTACTGAATGCATGATTCGAAGCAGTGTATCGATTCATTCAAGTGTCCGAGTGAATCGATTCACAGGAATGGCGAGCTCACGGCACACGATTCAGCTTACTCCCAGCGAACAGTGCTGAGTGGCGCACTCACTGGACGTTGACGGGGAGCCGAGCTTCCGCTGCAGCGAGACAGTGTATCATAGCACATCGAAAGAATCGTGAACGAGCGCGGCTCAGTGAGACACATGATACACACGGCTCCTTCGGCTCACTGGACACGCGGAGAGCCGAGCTTCCGCTGCAGCGAGGCATACAGTGAATCATGGCACATCGAAAGAATCGTGAACGAGCGCGGCTCAGTGAGACACATGATACACACGGCTCCTTCGGCTCACTGGACACGCGGAGAGCCGAGCTTCCGCTGCAGCGAGACATACAGTGAGACATGCTAGACTGAAAGAATCGTATGCTATAATGGACTCTCGAGCTCAGCTCATTTGAAAATAATACCCATTTGCATTCACTGTCCTCTTCTTACAGGGAGGTTTAAATAATAGATGGATTTATTTGCAGTGTTAAAAAGGTAGTCACAACATAATTCTGAAGTAGCTAGTAAGTAGGTAGGCTATTAGGTTATACTATTTATTAGTTTAATGAATCTTAGTATTATAACTTAGTTGACATTTGACAGTTAAACTCGACTCTAGCCTGCCCTATGACTATGAGTCATGCTCATGAGTCATGACCACTCAAAAGTACCTGTTTTATATTGGGAAGAACGGCTCAGTATTCTCTCAGTTCATATGTCACATCGTTGCACAAGACTTCAATCATATGTGGACAGACGCAATAACAGTATGTTGAATCAGAAAACCAGCGGGCTACTGTACATCTCGAGTTGCCTATACAAAATATGACGATTTAAAAAAATCCTCAGCTGATAGAAAAATACTTTTTTAAAAAAGGACTGAGCGAGTTGTCGTGCGGTTAATATCGCGTGGCTATGCGTTTGCATTCGGGGGATGGTGGGTTCGAATCCCACCGTCGGCAGCCGTTAAGATGGTTTTTCCGTAGTTTCCCCATTTTCACACCCGGAAATGCTGGCTCTGTACCTTAATTCAGGCCATGGCTGCTACCTTCCTAATCCTAACCTTTCCCACCCTGCGTTACCGGAAACCTTCGATGTATTAGAGTAACTAGCATTTTTTCTAAGAAAGGAGTTCATAGTATGAAGACAAGATGGCAGCTGCGAGCACTGAATGCTGTTGCTGCTGTCTTACCAGCACTTACTACACAGATGCAGTAGGAGCGGTGACCAATGAGCCGTGAATCGGATCACTGTATCGATTCAGTAACGTGAACGGAATCAAATGAATCGATTCAGTAAAATGAATCGAATGTCCCATTACTAGTTTACAGGCGTATCGTGCTTTTTAATTTAGTAAATTATTACCTTCGGATAGTTTGAACGGATATCTATACGAAGTACCGGAAGTGTTGCGGCGGAAGGTACGGTACTATTCCTTATGATATTCTGCCTTTCTAAGTATTATACCAACGAACCTACAGATATTTACAAATATTTTTATAGTTTACATTATTATCTAAAGTATTTCCTAAACCTAAATTCGAAACAAGGTACACCTAGCTTGCCTACGTAACCTAGAAAACGTAATTTACTGAAGATCAACTGAATTACTTGTTATAAAATTTAAATAAATATCAACTACTCCCAATTTCTGCCAACAAACACTAAACACCACTATGTAAATAGCACTAAATGAATCACAAACACACACAATTAAGCTATTTCAATAGGTTTTAACTATTTTACTATTTTTTGGGATAACATCAAAATACTTGATTAAACGCTTTGCTGTAGCGCATCACCCGTTGATTCCTAAACTGCACTTATTACACGAATACTCTCTTCTGCCGAAAGCACGACGCTTCAAAATGCCTGCTCTGTTGTTCGTTTACCAAGTTTTATTTAGCGTATGGCCCATACAATCAAATTGAGTTTAGATATAAATTATATACATATTTACATAACAGGAAAACTATGAACAAGAAAAGGCTCCCTACAACTGAATGTCAAGATCACTGATCCACTGTATTGCTTCTGGAGTTGCCATCAGGAAATCCACTTTGCTGCCTGTGTATGCCCGCGTTTCACACTCTCTGACAATATGATGTATGGTTTGTCGTGCAGCTCCACAGTCACACGCGGGTGTCGGCAACTTGTTCCATTTAAACAGTATGTCTCTGCATCTGCCATGGCCTGTTCCTATTCTGTTCAGAGCAGACCATGTTTTACGTGGTAGTTGGAATCCACTTGGAAGTTTGGCATTCGAGAACATACTGTGCAGGTGCGTCTCCGTTGCTGCTTCCCACCGTCTTTTCCACTCTGTAGTTGGGTTGTAGCTTCTAGCAACCATTTGTGAGGCGTTACGTAAAGTTGGATGGCGTGAACGTAATCTGTTTTGGTTGATAGTTCGTAGATCTTCGTGTACAGGTAGATCGGGGTTCCTTAAGATTTTATTGAACTCCTTGATGAGAGCGGTGGATCTGCGTAAATCAGATGGCATTATTCCAGATAGAAGCCGGAGCCAATGAGTTGGTGTAGATCGAATTGTGCCAGTTATTATGCGCATAGTGGAATTCAATTCAGTATCAATGAGTTTTGTGTGATGACTGTTCATCCATACTGGAGCACAGTCCTCAGCACTTGAATATACCAAGCCTAAAGCTGAAGACCGTAAAACGTTTGCAGAAGAACCCCAGGTAGTTCCACAAAGCTTATGAATGATGTTGTTACGTGTTTTCAGTTTCTGTGCAGAGCCCAGCAGATGTTGCTTGTAGGATAGTGTTCGATCCAAGATTACTACAAGATATTTTGGGTTCCAGTTGTGGTGAAGTATCCTGCCACAGAAACTTACATTCAATTCAGTATTTGCTAAGTGATTGTTTAAATGGAAACAAGACACCTCCGTTTTATTGGTGTTGGGATTAAGTCTCCAGTTCCTGAAGTAAGTTTCCAAAATGGACAAATCCCTTGTTAAAATCTCTTCATTTCTCTCCAGTTCTTTGTGTTGCACAGCTAATGCTATACCATCAGCATAGCAGAATTTCCGTGATGTAACTTCAGGGAGATCAGATATATATAAGCTTAACAGGAGTGGCGATAGGACTGAACCTTGAGGCAAACCATTTTTAAGCTTCCTCTCCTTGCTCACATTGTTCCCGATGATAACCTGAAGCCTCCTATCACTCAACATATTGTTACTAATTCTTGCTATCTTCATGCATGGTATGACCCGAAGAAGTTTATAGACCATACCTTCCCTCCACACGGTATCAAATGCAGCAGTGAGATCAACAAAAGCAACAGATGTTTTCAATTTTCTTTGGAACCCCATTTCTATGAATGTTGTAAGTGCCAAAACTTGATCACAACAGCTGCGACCTGATCTGAAGCCTGCCTGATCCATGGGAATGTGCTGTAAAATGGTGCTGCTTATTCTGTTAAATATGAGTCTTTCTAACAGTGTGTAGCAACAGCTAAGGAGGGCTATGGGGCGATAATTTTCTCCTATAAAACCTCGATACTGCACACTCCTGCTCCTCCATCTTATTCTGTTCCGTTTGACTTTTTTTGTACCCTCAGTTATCGTATCCCATACATCTAGTTTCTCCTCCCCACCTTTTGGTTCTTCTTCTAACCACTCCCCTCTCAAACAAATACGTGTTTCCCTTCATGATCCCGGACTAAATATTTATATTGATGGTGCAAGTGTTTTTTATCGCCAATACTCACGTCGCAGAGCTCTATCGTTTACCGGCGGAACTCTTTGCTATTAGACAAGTACGCAGCATTCTATTCCCAAGGCTACTATTTATACGGATTCGCTCAGTGTCTTGCAATCTTTAATGTCCTTTCATTTCTCTTTCAATTGGTATTTGTATAATGTCAAAAGCCTAATATGTACCCTGCATCAATAGGGTGTTTTTCTTACGCTTGTCTGGGACCTTATTCATGAGGGTATCTATGGAAATGAACAAGCTGATATCCTTGCCACAAGTGTCGAGCGCGACGGAACATCCCACCTTCTGATTGTTGTTCCAAGGCCTGATTTTTATCTTCTTCTAAAAAAACCGCCTATCGTCACTGGCAAGACGACTGGAATAATTATGCTCGCTATAAAATACCCTTCTATTACAATATCCAGCCTGTAATTCCAATTCACCCCTAGTATATGAAGGGCAACTATTCTCGCCGTCATATTACTAACATTATTCGCCTTCGTTTCAATCATGCACTAACGCCTCTGTATAAACATAAATTTCGCCTCACCACCCATTCCTCCTGCATATGTGGAACACCGAATGCTGATGCGAATCATCTATTATATCAATAAACGGTGTATGACTCTCCTCGCTTGATTATTCTTTCTTGTCTCGTAAGTCTCCGTCACCCCCCTTTCCACCAATTTCTCCTGTTTGCTTTTTAATCCATCTCCAGCTGTAATCCACGTGATCAATCAGTATTTGGACGATGCCCAGATTGTTTTGTAAACTTCCGTACAACTGATCTAATTCAGGTCTAATACTCCTGCTTCCACTGTGTTTGTTTCTACTCCCTTCATTTTTTTCTACTGCTTATTTAAGCGTCGTGCCTCTCAGTAGAGATGAGCATTCAGAATATCTGTGATACAAACATATCTGTGACTCAGTCACAGGAAGCACGACCATATGATTATCGCAAGACCGACTCCAATCCTCAGACTGTAATATAAAAAAACATGGCGGCCGAAGTAGCCGGATTGCTGATAATGGCTAACACGAAAATGTCACGTACATATTATATAAACGGCGGTAATTAAATATGATAAACGTAACATCGTAGGGAAAATCATTTTTAAACGTATGAAAACGCTTCGCCAACAAGTACTCACCACATATAATCAACTAGAATCACATATATTCTACTAGAAAAGACACTAACAAGCTGATTATTTACTGTAGACATTTCAATTCATCAAATAACGTTTTATCTTAGATTTCACTTCGCTGGATGGATGAAAATACGTGATAAAACTGTTAAAATAATATTTCTAACATCATTTTGAATTTTTCAAAATAAATTAAGGTGCTAAATTCCTCAATTTATTCGCTCTCATGAGAACTGTGAAACATAACTTGTTGCCCTAGTTTTGAAGTGGTAGATAATTTCTTAAATTCACCACCCAATGTATGGGAAGTACATCCGAAATATTAATGTTATTAGCTTTACGTCCCACTAACTACATTTTTATGGGTTTCAGAAACGTCGAAATGCCGAAATTTAGTCCTGCAGTAGTTCCTTTACGTGCCAGTAAATCTACCGACAAGGGGCTGACGTATTTGAGCACCTTCAAATACCACCGGACTGAGCCAGGATCGAATCTACCAACTTAGGATCAGAATGCCAGCGCCTTATCCGTCTGAGTCACTCAGATCATTGCTAGTTTTTTGCTAGTTGCTTTACGTCGCACCGACACAGATAGGTCTTATGGCGACGATAGGACAGGAAAGGTCTAAGAGTGGGAAGGAAGCGGCCGTGGCCTAATTAAGGTACAGTCCCAGCATTTGCCTGTGTGAAAATGGGAAACCACGTAAAACCATATTCAGGGCTGCCGACAGTGGGGTTCGACCTACTATCTCCCGAATACTGGACACTGGCCGCACTTAAGCGACTGTAGCTATCGAGCTCGGTGTCACTCAGATCAAGTACATCCGAAATGATTATGTTAACCGAATTAACGGCCCTGGTAGTGTTAATATAATGTTGACATATGGCATAACAGCACTTCACACAATGATAGTAACCTTAGTAATGAAACGTTCAGACACTAAAGATATAATAGGTTTTTACCCATTAAAGAAGAGTGCAAAAACTCTATTGACTAAACATTGATATTTAACCACATGCACGAGATTCAGTTCGGCGCAGTCTGCTTGATAACAGATAGCCACAGCATGAAACGGAAGGTGTTGGTAGAGGAAAACCCTACGTTACAAACCCAGCTAATCCCTCTAAGTCACTATTTCCTTTGTGTAACAGTATACAGATTGCTCCATCTGTCACACTTATAAGTTTTGTTATACTCCAAGATCCAGCCAAACATTTCCGCAGGCAAAGCACAGATTATTGTAAAATAAAATCACTACATACTTTGAAGCACATAGACAACGACGGAATAACACAATATCAATTATATTCTAACTAAGTTAATATTTTTCGAGTAACACGAATAGTTTGGAAGTAGAAAACTGGCTTCTATAACCTCAGACTTATTCTCAAAATGATGTATACACGCTACGGTCTTGACATGGATTTCAAAATAATCACGATGTATATTCCTAATCGATTTCTCTTCTAATGTTCTATTCCGTAGGAAACTTAAGAATATTGTATGAGAGGCATTGCCATAGTTGGACTAAAAACTGATCCACCTAGTGCACTCATGTTCCTTAATGGGTAAAAACACGAACAAAACAAGCACATTATCACATTAGTGCGTATAATTACAGATCCTGTGTATCCACTGACTCATATAATACACTCGCGTATATTCTACAAAGAAACTAACTTTTATCTCCAAATTTCATAAAATTACACCGACTACATACGATAACAACAAACCAAAACAGACCCAGATTTCCAACAATTCCGGCTACTCGATTCGCCATCTTTGAACGACGTTCCGGTTTACTCTGTCTGCCATCTAGCGGACCTAGAGTAAACCGGATCTCTCTTGGGCGTCTATGGCTGAGATTTAATTAATTTGGTCGGGTAAATACCAAATGTATCACCAGAGATCTTTTACATGCCGACATCGTACGACATGGAGTGTCGAATGGACTTTTTCCCGCCATTCAAAAATCCGACTACCTCTGCCGGGTTTGAACCCGCTATTTTGGGATCCGGTGGCCGACACTCTACCACAGATCCACAGAGGCAGCTCTGCGAGGGCTCCAGCATCGACCGATCAAAGCTTGAGTATACCATGAATCTAAAACTCTAACTATAAATGCTAAATGCTTTGTGGATGCCTCTCCTCCTTTATCCGGGCTTGAGACCGGCACAGGCGTCTACGAGCTGTTACCTATGTTGTAGAGAATTTACCGAGGATAACTGGAAAGTGCGAGATCATAGTCATATTACTGGAGAGTACCGCGGAAGCTCTCACAACACTTGCAATTTAAAGTGTAGACAGGCTAGTTACATCCCAGTGTTTACACACAATCTTAGCGGGTATGAAGGACACTTTATAGTTAGGCAGCTGGGATGCACTACTGAGCGAGAAGAAGTTATTCCTAGTTCTGAAGAGAAGTACATCTCCTTTACTAAATATGTTGGCAATATAGAGCTTAGATTTGTAGATACGTATGGTTCATGGCTAGCAGCTTGGATACACTAGTAAAAAATCTAACGTTGTGTTCTGAAACAACCAAATACTCTGGACGAGAAAATTCGGTTTTAATGACACGAAAAGGCGTCTTTCCGTATGATTACCTGAACTCCTGGGAAAAATTAAGTGAAAAATGTCTACCCCCCCTAAAGAAGTCTTCTTCAGCAAATTAAAACAAGACGATATCAGTGAACATACAAACAACGTGTGGAATCATTTTAACATAAAAACTTTAATACAGCGATCTCTACTTGACTTCTGACTGACTTCTCTTAGCAGATGTTTTCGAAACGTTTCGTGCTACTACCATGAAAACCCATAGAGTCGATCCGGCCCACTACTTCACTGCGCCCGAACTTACGTGGGACGCTATGCTGCTCTATACAGGTATTAAACTGGAGTTACTAAGAGATTACAATCAGCTACTTATGGTAGAGTCTGGTATACGAGGTGGGATATGTCAAGTATCACATCGCTATGGAGAGGGTAATAATAAGTATATGTCGGATTTCGATCCTGAAAAACCATCCCAGTTTATTACATACTAGCAAATGTACCCGTGCTTCGCTACGGTACTCTACATTGTATACGGATATCGAAGTAAATTAGTGCATATTAAGTGAATAAGATTTTTAAATTGGGTTTGTCTTGGCTTTATCCGAGAATCAGTATTGTGAAATCCACAGACATTGTTTCCAATGAAAGTGTGATTTGCGGAATTGCGATGATAACGGCAAGTCCACTTGTTTACTGCAATTCACAACGAAGAAAGTAATTTTCATTTAACGGCAGACCCCATTGCCTAGTGCGCGGCCAAAATCGATTTGGGGAGGTTTCATTACAATGGCAGACCCCAATTCCTACTTTCAGATAGATTACAGTTGAGGAACTTTTATTATATTTGCAAGGACCTTCCTTACTGCCAGTCAAAAGTGAGTTGCGTTCTTATCTTTATAATGGCAGACGCATTTTCTAATGCCAGTCAGCTACCTGCCAGTCACACCGAGTTGGTGAGATTCCATTATAATAGCAGGCCACTATGCCTATCGTCAGTCACATTTTAGATGGGTCAATTTGTTTATAATGGAAGACACGCTCCCTAGAGTTCTGCTAGTCGAATCGAGAAGCGAATTATGCATTAAAATAGTGCACAAGAGATGGAGGACGACCCCATTCTTATTGCCTGTCAAAGTCGATGTGGGGAGGACTGAAAACAATAGCAGAAGCTGTCATTCTGACAGTCACTATCGATTTGCAATGTATTTAATACCAATGGCAGACAAACCCTTTCTAGATTGCTACAAATCGACGTCAATGAAAGAATATAGTTGTCATACGGAAGTATAAGGATGTTAACCATCATTTACAGAATAACTGCTGCTAAACGGTACATCAAATCGAAAAACGGATTGTACGATAAGACGCACTTTCTGGCCATATCTTGGGGCCATCAGCTTCTCCCGTACCAAGTTTCAAATTTTTGAGATTTCTGGAAGTGCCTCATTAATTCACGTCTTTTTCATTTTTAAATATTTATATGTACATCGCTCCAGCCCGACTTGCTTTTATATATATAGATGACGGATAAGCATGAGCACGTTGAAAAGTGCAGACTTCCACTTCGAGATCCATATCTCCTAAACGGTTCATGATATTAAGAAACGGTTTGCGCCATCAGACGTCTCGTTTATCGCTCTACATGTTTGTTTCCGCACTATTTCATCGTATCTCCCATATTAAGTGGGTAAATTGAGTTCAAAATTTGAATAGGGTGAAATTTAGGTTCATTTTTAACACATTTACATTACTTTTTGCCTACTTATGTATAAGCTAGAATCATGAAATTTGGTCCACATATGGCCCTTAATCGTGCCAATGTGCGCAACCAACGTAATGATCCTATCATTCTTATAAGTGTGTCAAACAATGAAGTATACTCGTAAAAATCACCAAATTTACGAACAATCCAGAAATACGGCCAAATTTAACGTATAAGGGAGAGAGATACGACAAAATGTCACAGGACCAAAGTTGTAGATCACTCCGAATTGAAGAGACATTGTGCCATCCGTTTTGTGATACGACTTACCGTTTAGCCAAAAAAGAGCTCAAAAGGAATGTCTGCACAGTCATTAAAATTGCCTCCGTATTTCGATATCTTTGGGGGTAAAAAGTGAAAAATTTGAACATCTTGGAATTTTCCCGTCGGTTAGGGACCAAAAGCTATAATTTAACCAAATTTCAATTGTCTACCTCGTCTGGCAGGTTGTGCTGCCATCTTGATTTGGGGGATGGGGGATAAAAATGAGGAAATTCCCGAAAATTTTTAATCTCACGAAACCTATAGGTTATCGTTTTGGATATACTATACGACTGTGTTCTTATGCTGAGCCCAACATTTGAGCCCCCCCAGCGTGCCCCCTTCAGGGAATTTTGAGAATTTCCGATTTTTCTAGGGATCCTAGGGTCATCAGTTTCTCCCGTACCAAGTTTCAAATTTCTGAGATTTCTGGAAGTGCCTCATTAATTCACGTCTTTTTTCATTTTTAAATATTTATATATACATCGCTCCAGCCCGACTTGCTTTTATATATATAGATGAAGATGTTACCAATCAGTATGGTTGGGCTATGTGCCATCCCCTTCCTTACGGAGAATTTCAGTGGGTCTCCCCAGACACTATTAATCTAAATACGCTGGAAGAAGACGATCCGTACGGCTACTTTTTAGAAGTAGACGTTGAGTATCCTCCTAAACTACATGCGCTTCATAATGACTTACCGTTCCTTCCAGAAAGTGTGAAACCGGCTGAGTCGTCTGTAACGAAAAAATGAATAACTCATCTTAGAAAAGAAGAACATTACGTGGTACATTACATGACCCTCCAACAAGCTTTGAACCATGGACTGCAACTAAAGAAGGTACATCGAGCGCTGAAATTTCGACAGTCACGCTGGCTGAATTGTTACGTAGAATTTAATAACGATATCAGAAAACCAGCTAAGAACGACTTCGAGAAGGACCTCTATAAACTTTTTAATAATGCAATGTTCGGAAAAACCATGGAAAACATTCGCAAACGGATAAACATACGTCTTGTAACAGATAGCAAGGTAGTAGAAAAACTCGTACAAAACCTACCTTCATCGACAGAACGATCCTCGGACCCAACCTGGCGGCTATTCATATGGCGAAGCGGAAACTAGTCTTCAACAAACCTATCTATATTGGCATGAGCGTACTAGACATTTCCAAAACGCTTATGTATTTCCATCACTACGGCGTTCTACTTCCCTACTATGGGACTGAAAATCTAAAACTTATGTACATGGACACTGATTCTTTTTTACATTTAGTACAGACTGAAGACATCTACAAGGACAAATTAAACTTTATAGAACATCTAGATACATCTGATTACCCACCGGAGCACATGTGTTACTCAGCTAAGAACAAGAACCCGCTGCTGTGTTAATGGCGGTTTCTACCTTCTTGCGTCGTGATTGGCTTGAAGTACACTATGTAAACCATACACCTTTTTAACACCAGCATACTTCCCAGGCTTTGATCTGTCGATGCTAGAGCCCTCACAGAGGGTGTAGAGAACTTGCTACACTTCGGTCAGACGGGGCTACAACCCTCGCAGTGGTGTTAATGGCAGTTTTCCACCTTCTAGCGTCCTGATTGGCTTGCAGTACACTACGTAACACATACACCTGTTCAACACCAGCATACCTCCCAGGCGGCTGTCTTGCCTCTGGAGCCCTAGCATTAAGAAGTTGTACACGACCGCCATCTTGTGCATTAGGCCTTAGGCCATCTCCTTAAGTCCTATGTATACCGCCTATCCTACCCTAGACCAGCTTTCTCCATTAGAGCCTATATATAGCCGCCATATTGCCCATTCGCTTCTGGTCCAGCTCTCGGTGGGTTAGTTCCATAAGAGCCCATGTATAGCGGCCATCTTGCTCATTAGCAACTGGGCCAGAAGCGGTCTATTATCACTAAATCTCCCATGTACAGGACTATTGGGCAAAGTTGTCCACCTCAAATAACTCGTGAACGGTTAAAGGTACCGGTATTGACATTTTGTTTTCACTTTCAGTAATGGTACCAAAAGGCTAATGCACTGTGTCATGACGTTAATATTTTCTGGGGTCATGGTACTAACTTCGATTTTTTTAAATGATCACAATATTTTGTACACATAGCCTTAAATTTACAAACATAATGAATCATTTTGAAAATCGGACAGGTGCTTCTGAAAAAAAACGTATTGTATTCAAACATGCCTCATTTGCCAGTTGAGGACTAATCTGTTCGATTCGCGCTATGTATGAAGCATGAGCTAACTATTGACATATAGAGTTGCTAGACAGGAATCCATTTTACTGTGCTCATAAATACACTATGATAAAATGTATAATTTAACAATTTTATAATTAATAGGAAAAGCACCCGGAAGGGCATATACAATATGATTACATCAAATGTTTAAAATTATTCTTTGCTAATTTGCGTGATGCTTTTTGAACACAACACAATACGGTATTTTTCGCAGCACTTTCCACATGGTGAACATATGTAATTCTCGTTTGGTAGATGGAATTTCTTATTGCTACATAACTTGTGGTGGTAGCCATGAATGGCCAGTCTTGTGATTGTGTGTCTTTGTTCTTCGTTAGCGTTTGTCCATGATCTGTCTTGCATTGCATCGGTACTGTAAAATTCCAGGTCGATGTCCCTTCGTTTCCTTTGTCTAGTAGCTAGAAGTGCCTGGTAAGCGTCAGTAGATGGCAGGCTGAGCTTATACCTGATATCCTCTATGAAGAAGGTCTCCCTTGATAATTCATAGGCAAGTCTCGATGGTGCATGCTTCCCTATTCGCAGGCAGTGCTTTATGAATCTTGCTTTCACCTTTTCAATTCTCTCGAGGTTCTTGTACGTTAGATTTTCCCATATTAGTTCTACGCCATATGTTATTATTGGTGTTATTGTGGCGTCGAAAAGCGTCATAGCTGTATTCAGCAATAAGCGATGAAGGTTCTTCAGTCCACATATGTTTTTAATAGCTGTTGTTATCCTGTCTTCCACATGGTAGCTGAATGATCGACCCGTTGTCTGCAGGGTGATGCCTAGGTATTTATTAACCACTTCCATCTCTTCGTTGTTCAATAACAGCGTGTCCTTTGCTGATGCTGTTCCAACTTTCCTGAATGTCATCTGTGCTGATTTCTTCATGTTTATCTCGAAACCATTCTCCAGTGCCCATTTTGCCAGGACTTTTAATGTCGTCTGTAATTCCCCTTTGTTGGGGCCCGCTATGACCATATCGTTGGCGTACATCAGGAGGGTCGTCTCCATTATATTTCGAAGGATATTGGTGATGTTCGCTGTGGCTATATTAAACAGTGTTGGGCTGATGGGTCCCCTTGTAGTACACCATTTGTCTGCCTGATTTTGTTAGATGTTGTTGTTCCATCATCTACTACAATGTCGTTGTATGTCAAGATGTCTCCTATTATTTTACTAATGTAGTGTGTCTTTCCAATCATGTCTTCCATGTTTTGCAGTAGTTGTTTTCTGTCTATAAGATCAAAAACCTTTTTGTAATCAATGAAAACTGCGTATTATTTTCCCTTGGGCATTCTTAGTGCTGATTCCATCTCGTTCGGATGAAATTTTACAGCTTGTGTTGTGTTTCTACCCTTCCCGAACCCGAATTGGCAATCTGGTATTTTTGGGTCTACTTCCTGTTCAAGTCTCCTCGTTAGTATTTTAGTATATATTTTGAAGATGTTATTCTCCAGTGCTATTCCTCTGCATGAATTTGTGTCATTTGTTTCCCCCTTGCCTTCGTATGGCATTTTAATCTTCGCAGTTCTTCAGCTTTCCGGTATTGTCCCTGATTGCAGGCATTTGTTGAAGAGATTGGTCCATAAAGGAAGTAGTATTTCCAGTGAGTCTTTTAAGATTTCCATGCAATGTATATATATAATATAATAATAATATTTAAATATGCATATATATAATATCGCCATAGGTAACAGCTAAATGAAAAACGGATATGGACCTTGAGCTACAGCGGATAACATAGCCCTGTGAGCGTGATCCAAGTACTCAATTTAAACGATATTTTGTCACAGATACTTCCGTGGCAGCGTATCTAATATATCGATGACAGAAAAATATCGGTGACAAAGTAACAGGCTGTGATTTACCGACCATCTCTACCTTTCAGTGTTGTTCCATTTTATAATTGTGCTCTTATCAGTGACGATATTCGAGTAGGTTAAGTTCTTATCAGTGAATGCCTCTGACATGAATACCTACATGTCTCATAATGGTGCTAGCACAATAGATCTGGTGTTTATAAACTCTAAGTTTGTGCCGATCAAGCAGGAGGTTATTCTCGAGGCGCAACGGAAACACCTACCAGTTGCAATTTCCTTACAGCTGGAGAATAGGCCTAGTACGCTTGATGCAGTTAGAGACCGTACAAAAATAAGTAGAAAAAGTAATCCGTCTCTTATCTGTGGTGAAGATAATCAAACGATACTTAACCTATTACGAGAGGGTAATCTTAATGAGGCTGCATTATATCTAGAAGTACTGCTGCAGAATGCTACTCTACCTACAATACCTGTGGTCAGGAAATCTCAGCCCTGGTTCACCAAGGAAAGCTATAAATGTCGTAGAGACGTGCTGGAAGCATTACATACAGCCCGAAGAGAGAAAACGAAAGAATTCCTTGAAATATATGCCAGTAAAAGGAGAGCATACAAACTACCACTAAAAGAAGCCAAAAATCATTATAGAGAGGAAGAAGAAAAGAAACTTATAGAACGTGCCGGTCTAGATCCTTACCTGGCTCTGAAGCTTAGACAACCGAAGTTCTACAGGAACTTACCAATGGAAGTTTGTTAAAAGCACTTGAGTGCAGTGCTTCAAGAGAGAGACACATGACCTACTAATTATTTCGTGCCAGTTTCTCAAATAATCCCTGAAATTGACGAATTTCAATTAATGAGAATATAGATGATGATCAGTTTGGGTTCAGGAAGGGAGTAGGAACGAGAGGAGCTATTATAGCACTTAAAACCATCTTGGAGAGAAGACTGGAGCTTAACAGAAATACATATATAGCTGTTGTAGACCTGGAAAAAGCTTTTGGCAATGTTCAGTGGAAAAGACTGTTCAAAATTATGAAGGACATTCATTTGGACTGGAAGGACAGAAAAGCAATACTTAACCTCTACATCAATTAAAGGATAAACACCGAAAGTAATGAAAAAGTATGCAAGGTGAGGATCAGGAAAGGAGTAAGACAGGGGTGTTCCTTATCGCCATTTCTATTTAATCTGTACATTGAAGGGGCCATGAAAATTTTTAAATCAAAAACACCTGGCATCAAAATAAATGGAACAACTGTACACTGTATTAGATTTGCCGACGATATTGCACTTCTGGCTGACAATGAGAAGAACATGCAGATCATGCTCAACAAACTAACATCCATCTTAAAAGATTTCCAACTTAACATTAATGTAAATAAAACTAATGTTATGGTTGTAAGCAAATCTAAAATGAAGCCAGAGGCACAGCTCAGAATTGGAAATATTTTTATAAAACAGGTGCACAACTTCTGCTACTTAGGATCAGTTATTACCGATGACAACAGATGCACTGTGGAAATAAAAAGAAGGATTTCCCTGTGTAAGAAAGCCTTTGAGGAGAAGAAGCAGCTCTTAACTAATAAATCCTTAAATACTGAACAAAAGAAATTGTTTATCAAAACGTTCGTTTGGAGTGTGCTGCTATATGGCTGTGAAGGATGAACTCTCTTGTAGGAGGACATGAAACGACTAGAGGCAGTGGAAATGTATCTATGGAGGAAGATGACAATAACTAGCTGCATTGAGAAGAGAACTAATGAAGCAGTGCTTAGAGAATAAACACCCAGAGACATTTAATACCAACGATAAAAAGGAGAAAAGCGTCAGTTTTCGGTCACATTCTCCGGCATAATGACTTCATAAAGAACCTGTTCGAAGGCAAGGTGATGGGAAAGAAAGGCAGAGGGAAACCACGGAAGAAGGTCATTGAAGAGGTAGTTGAGATGATGGGATGCCAAGGTTATGGAGAGATGAAAAGGATCGCAGAGGGAAGAGATCAATGGTTGCAGCAACAAGGCAAAGCCTTTAGATAATGATGATGATGAGGTTGTATCAATTATTACAGCATCTAAAGATAACAAGTCATCTGGTCCAGATCATATTTTTAATGAACATCTTAAAGCTGCTTTCCCAAATATGGGTGACTCCATCACTCGCCTAATGAATGAATGCTTGCGGCAAGGTAAGATACCAGACACCTGGAGAAAATCTACTATTAATATGCTATATAAAGGCAAAGGTGATACCGCAGATCCCAACTCATATAGAGGAATAGCGGTAGAATGTACTCTACTAAAGACTTTAACTTCACTAGTAGGTAAACGTCTTATTAAACTACCGGAGTCGCAATTCGGATTTAGAAAAGGAAAATCAACGACTTAAGCTATCCGCTGTCTCCAGAATGACATAGAAGAAGCCTTAAAGAAACCAGGGGGTAAATTGCATGCCATCTTTATAGATTATTCGAAAGCTTTTGACACCATAAGCAGAACCATACCGTTAGAAAAATTGGAGAGTATCATTGGTAGTACCAACTACCTTATACCGCTGATTAGGAACCTACTGCTCAACAATTCAATAGAAGTAGATGATGGCATTACCAAATCTATTATTTTGGAACAAACAACCGGGGTATTACAGGGAGACCCGTTAAGTCCATTACTGTTCATCATTGCGACAGCAGACATAGTAAATTTGGTAAACCAGGAAAGCGTCAAACTATTAATGTACGCTGATGAATTGGTCTTAACATCAACGTCAGAGAAGGAACTCCAGGAATCATTCAACCAAATAGTAGGCTGGATAAATAAAAATGATCTCAAACTAAATGTAGAAAAAAACAGTTTCCATGACGTTTAGAAGAGGGGGCCTCATGAAGACCAAGAACTTAAGTCCGTAAAGCATTTTAAATACTTGGGTGTAATTTTTCAAACCCAAGGTAATGTTTTCACCCTCCATCTCATGGACCGCCTAAGTGCATCTATAAACGCAATATCTGACATTAAGCATCTGAGAAACTTGTCTTTAGGAACGGCCATAAAACTTTTTCATCTAAAAATCAGCCCTATAGCAACATATGGCTTGGAAAACATCTGGGAACATTTGAGTATGAAACAGTTAGATAAAATCGAGAAGTTGAAGGCAATCTACTTGAAACGGGCTCTGTGCCTCTGCAAATATTCTCCTTCCCGGCTCGTGTATGAGCTATCCAGAGAGGGATTTTATGTGGAAGAGCTAAGGTTACAGTTGTTACTTCCAGCAACAACACCCTATATACATCTGCTTCGAGACCTACGATCGAAGAAGGCTGACATCTGGGAAGATTTCTACTCTACCGATGCCATGCTAAATCGCGAGTGGGATTAAGGTGGATATGAACTGCGACACCTGCTGACAAGGTTCTCCGTTCATGGGTTCCATTATAAACTGTGCAATATAAAGCGTTATCATGGACCAGGTTTCAACTGTGTATGTTTAAGATGTGGTGCACACTGTACTAGGTACCATGTTTTAAATTGTAAACAGCGATCAGAATCACTGGTGAAATTTTGCAACGAAGATTAATGTTTTGTATAGTAATTCTTTGCACATTGTGCGCGTTAAATTAATTATTATAAAACTTGTGACTGGGTGAAATAACAAAGCCCATACGCTCTCCACAAACAAACGATTCCAGATATCCCTTTCGCACATCAATACTGAACAGTGCGGTGGACTGAAAGTAGTCTCTTAGTTGTCTGCACCAATTAGTTTCTAACTTTAATTTCAGAATATAGGCCAGGTGAGAATATTGTCCTGACATTTGGTTTTTATAAGCCATTTGTGCAAGCTGAAGGTAAGTTGGAGTTCAGTTAGTTTTTGGCAGCTGCGAGAAGCACTAGTGCTAAAATGTGAATATACCTAGTGTTTATTGTGATCAGTTTTAAGGTATTCAGACCATCCTGTTGCTTCTGCACAATATGCAACTGGAATGGCGTGGTCTTAGGACTGTGTTAAATAATATGTAATATGGCCCGCTGTAAGTTTCTTGTCGAACTGGTCGTCATGCTGTTAGGTACTGGGACCCGTGGTTCTTAAGCCTGGCAGGTATGCTACATTTTTTGTTTAAGGCGAACTAACACCGAGTAATCGGCTTACGTGATAAGTAGTGAACGATTGCGACTGGAATAGCGAAGATTCGATGCCATATGCCGCCCGCCCGACTCCGAGAAACTGGTAGCACTACACAGGTTGAAGCGTAATTCGCGCACTCGGGCGTCGCAGCGCGACTCCTCACATGCCAGCAATAAAAAAAAATGTATCTCATAAAAGTTCGTCCTGCGAGCATATCCGGCAGAAAAAGGACGTTGAAGAGTGGCAATCTGGCAACACTGTAACCACTTGTAGAGTAACGACCTCTGTCAAAACGTATCAGCCATGCTGTACAGTTGGTGCAGTGGGCAGAGTTTTGGGGTAGCATACAGGAGTTCGAGAGGTCGATCCTGGGTTGAGGCGTATGTTTTTTATTTCGTAAATGTCCATGTGGTATGGTATCTGGCATCTTAATCGTGAACAGCGAATAAATTTACCCCCACGACGTGGAATGGGCGTCTATCAAAGCTTCTTCTTTCTTAATCTTTTTTTCCCTCCAGGGTCAGTTTTTCCCTCGGACTCAGCAAGGGATCCCACCTCTACCGCCTCAAGGGCAGTGTCCTGGAGCTTCAGACTCTGGGACGGGGATACAACTGGGGAGGATGGCCAGTACCTCGCCCAGGCGGCCTCAACTGCTATGCTGAACAGAGGCCTTAGTGGGGGACGGGCAGATGGGAAGGGAGAGACAAGGAAGAGGGAAGGAAGCAGCCGTGGCCTTAAGATAGGTACCATCCCGGCATTTGCCTGGAGGAGAAGTGGGAAAACACAGAAAACCACTTCGAGGATGGCTGAGGTGGGAATCGAACTCACCTCTACTCAGTTGACTTCCCGAGGCTGGTGGACCCTGTTCCAGCCCTCGTACCACTTTTCAAATTTCGTGGCAGAGCCGGGAATCAAGCCCGAGCCTCCGGGGGTGGCATCTAATCACACTAACCACTACACCACACAGCTGGACTGTTTTTCAAAGCTGAACAATGAAAACGATTGTTCGTCCATTTCTACGATCGTGGTATCTAAGTGCAAATGGGTTCTAGCGGACCCGCTGCAATCGCTCTTGACGATTAACATGCTAGATACCATGCCACCTGGACTACATTTACAAAATAAAAAAACATACGCCTCAACCCAAGATCGACCCCTCGACCTCCTGCATGCTAACCCAAAACTCTATCCACTACACCAACTGAACAGCACGGCTGATATGTGCTGACAAAGGTAGTTACCCCACATGTGGTTACAGTGTTGCCAGATTGCCACTTTTCAACGGCCTTTTTCTGCCGGGTATACTCGCAGGACGAACTTTTGTGAGAGACATTTTTTTATTGCTGGCATGTGAGGAGTCGCGCTGCGACGCCCAAGTGCGTGAATTACGCTTCACCCTGTGTATGATGCAGATACATAAACACGCACATACAATCCATGCCTGCTCTCATTATAGTGTCCTGGAGTCACATATCCTAATACGACTGTAATTTGATAAGAATATAAGATTATGTTTGAAACTAATCAAATTGTATAGATTATTAATAAATCAGAACTTCTATGGGGATTATAACAATTAGATGGTTCTCAGTTGTAATCACATAGACTGAGTGGACCTTGAACCAGCCCTTAGATCCAGGTACCGGGCGAGTTGGCCGTGCGCGTAGAGGCGCGCGGCTGTGAGCTTGCATCCGGGAGATAGTAGGTTCGAATCCCACTATCGGCAGCCCTGAAAATGGTTTTCCGTGGTTTCCCATTTTCACACCAGGCAAATGCTGGGGCTGTACCTTAATTAAGGCCACGGCCGCTTCCTTCCAACTCCTAGGCCTTTCCTATCCCATCGTCGCCATAAGAGCTATCTGTGTCGGTGCGACGTAAAGCCCCTAGCAAAAAAAAAAAAATAGATCCAGGTAAAAATCCCTGACCTGACCAGGAATCGACCCCGGGACCTCCGAGTAAGAGGCAGGCAAGCAATCCCTATGACTGTTTCAACAAAATACAATTATACTCAAGAGAGAACCTACGTAGTGTTAAGCAGTGATGAAAACAAAAAGTAGTAATTCAAACCAAACCGCATGGCCTATCAGCCCTGAAGGCCATGGCCTACCAAGCGACCACTGTTCAGCCTGAACGCCTACAGATTACGAGTTGTAGTGTAGTCAGCACGAATCTTCTCGGTCGATATTCTTGTCTTTCTAGACCGGGGCTGCCATCTCACGCTTAGATAGCTTCTCAGTTATAATCACGTAGGCTGAGTGGACCTTGTACTAGCCCTCAGATCCAAGTAAAAATCTCTGACCTGGCCAGGAATCAAACCTGAGGCCTCCGAGTAAGAGGCAGGCAAGCAATCCCTACACCACTGGCCCGCCAGTAATTCTAACAGTTTCTTATATTAATATTAGTATGAAATGTTCCTTGCAAACTAAATGTAATGGAAGACAGGTGTGCTAGAAAAGGAGTTGTCTACCTATTACAAATGTAACTTAATTCCACAGACTTTATGCATTTATACTGGCAATATGTGGAAATCACAGTAGAAGCAAAATACAGTATAAGCATAAATAACAATGTCAATTGCTACACCCAGTGTCGAAATGTGTATTGTTATTTCCAGCCTACCAAGTTAAATTGTTATTTCTCTATTATGTGGCATAAATGCATTCATAAAAAGCAATTTAAATGGGTGTTATATCATACTATATTGTATACAAAAAAGTGAATATTGTATGTTCGAATTTGCTACACTTATACGCGACGACTCACACTAGTCAAGGTCAGTCTGACCTTGGCTCTAGTAAGTGAGACCAGCATATTCTGGTGACGTATTCGTGGGATTCATTCCTCGCATGAGACATTGAGTGCGGCCTCGGAGTTGTAGGAACCGATTCTCGCGACTGCAGGTGTCATTTGCGCAGATCACTATTGATAAGTACTTTCAGTACGCGGTCTAGTAGTTAGGGAGTGATTCGGGCGTGACTGGATAGAAACGTGCCTCAAACTCTCGGTCAAATAAGTATGCCTACTAATAGGCGTGGGATAAACTGCTTTGTCTGTCAAGCAGCTTCAAGAAGCAGCTCGTTCCCTCGGTAGAGCAGTTGAAACTCTTTGCTTGATGATGTGTCTGCTTCTTCTTTCAGCTATTTGTGAACTGATGGCAGCAGAGTATTGAGACTACTTCACAATTACTAATGTTTAATTTCCATCATGTTTATTAAATGCTCATTGCTAATTTATATGGGAGGATTTATGATTTATTTTGTAGTAAACAACAATTTTGTTTACTTTTTGTGATAAAATGGGGATTATTAGGTAAACTGGGTGATTTTCAGGAATTGACACCGATTCTAATGATTGTGTATGTAGCAAAGGCTTTTCAGTCTGTCAAACACATAGCAAATACAATGTAAATTAAAACACTAAAAGCATATCTGTAAAACACACACTAACATACAAAGAATGACATGTTTCGTTCTACAAGAACATCCTCAGATTCTATCAAATCACTTAAAATAAGCTTATATATGTACAGTATTGTTTACGTAGCATAAACTTGTCAATGATAGATAAGTGATAACATGAAACAGTAATGACAAAAAATAAATTATATACAATTATAATATAGTGAAAAACTTACGTATTTATCTAGACTGCCGATGTTAAGTCTGTTGTCACCAAACACTATTTCAGGACTGTGGTCATGGAAAGTTTGTGGTGAGCCACGCTGTGCGTGGAGAGGGGAGGGCAGAACAGGGAGGGGCCTAGTAGATCGATGTGGATCTCTCCTATTGGATGATAAAATCGGATAGACTATAGAGTGGAGAGGGGGGGGGAGATGTAGGGCGGAGCGGCTGGAGCGCTTTGGAACTTTCCATCAACATTGGAGGGGGGGGAGAGATGTTATTGACCTATTTCATGTTAATTGTACCTGTATGTAATATGGATGAATGTAATTATTATAATTTTTTATTATTTATAATAGGTGAATGAAGTACGGAACGGTATTATTATTATTATGAAAAAAGCAATTCACCTTCCGTCAACATTGGAGAGGGGAGAAGTTATTGACCTTTTCCATGCGAATGTACCTTTATGTAATATGGATGAATGCAAATTAATAATTTTTAGTTGAATAAAGTAAGGGACATTATTATTATTATTATTATTATTATTATTATTATTATTATTATTATTATTATTATTATTTACGATAGAAGCAATTTAAGGAGTAGGTGTTGTCAGATATTATGCGAGTAGAGCAAATAGGGGGATTTATTTAAATGTGTATTATTATTATTATTATTATTATTATTTACAATAGAAGCAATTTAAGGAGTAGGTGTTGTTAGATATTATGTGAGTAGAGCGAATAGGGGGAATTATGTAAATGTGTATGCTCATTCAGGTTATTGGCTTTAGTATTTTTTGCGACGTAAATTTCTATTGCTTCTTTTATATTCAAAGATTTACTTTTATTTTCGAAGTGTAAAATTTTTAGATCAGTGTTGATGTCTGTGAAATGGTGTGAACAGTCGTAGATGTGCTCCCCGAAGGCTGAATGCCGATTATATCTGATCGCGTTTTTGTGTTCTTTGTATCTTGTATGGAAATTACGTTTTGTTTGACCTATGTATGTGGCGTTGCAGTTAGGTTCTTGGCACTTGAGTTCATACACTCCTGACTTTGAGAAAGGGTCCTTTTGTTTAAGTTGCACCTGCTGAAGTGTCTCTGTAGTGTGTTATTCGTTCGAAAAGCTACTTTTAAACCTTGTTTCTTGAAAATGTTAGCTACTTTGTATGTGTTATTGTTAACATAGTTGAGAACCACGTAGTTTTCTTTGTCGTTTGTGGTGCTTTCCCGGCGACTTTTCTTATGTTTATTTAAAAGTTTATCCACTGTGCCTGGAGGATGGTTGTTTTCTTTCGCGATTTGTTTAATTATTTGCATTTCTTCATTGAAATCTGTTGTGCTCATTGGTATGGAAATAGCTCTATGTATCATTGTATTCAGTCCTGCTATTTTGTGTGTGTATGGGTGGTTCGAGTTGTTGTCAATAGTGTGTGACGTCTGAGTGGGCTTTCTGTATACCTTGTAAGATAGGTTGTCATTATTCCTGTTGATTGTGATGTCTAAATAGTTTATTTTCTTGTTATTTTCTGGTTCCATTGTGAAACTGATGGATTTGTGTAAAGAATTTAGAGTGTTTAATAACTGGTCTGCATTAGTGACGTCATTATCATATATGCATATGACGTCATCCACAAATCTGCTCCAATGTAAGATTCCTTTTGAAAGCTGGCCCATTAAGAACATGTTTTCGAAGTTATTGAGAAAAATGTTTGCTATTATACCTGATAACGGTGAGCCCATGGCTAGCCCTTCTGTTTGGCAATAGATTTTGTCGTTAAATGCAAAGCAATTTTGGTGTAGTGGTGTTCTAAGAAGGTTAATAATTTCTTTGGTTTCTTGTAGAGAGGTGTTTTCCTTAAGAAGGTTTTCGATAATTTTAATGGATTAATCTATTGGTATGTTGGTGTACATGTTAGTGATGTCAAAGGATATCATATGTGTGCTCTCTGTTATTTTAAGTTTATTTAATTCTTTAATTAGTTCTAGGCTGTTTTTAATTGATCTGTCTCCTTTAAGTGAAACTTTCTCTTTTAGAATGATGTTCAGTTGTTTGCTTACATTGTAACTTGGCGCACCTTTAAAATTTACTATTGGTCTAATGGGACAAAGCTCTTTGTGTATTTTGGGCAGGGCTCTTAGTGTGGGGAGTTTAGGATTTTTGATTATGAGGCTTTCTTTTTCTTGTTTTGTGAAAATTAAGTCTGTTTCCTTGATAGCTTGCTTTATTTGGTTTTGAAATTTATTTGTAGGGTCGCGTTGCAATTCTTGAATACCGTTGTTGTTGATGAATTCTATTGTTTTTTCTATGTATTCGTCCTGCCCTCCCCTCTCCACGCACAGCGTGGCTCACCACAAACTTTCCATGACCACAGTCCTGAAATAGTGTTTGGTGACAACAGACTTAACATCGGCAGTCTAGATAAATACGTAAGTTTTTCACTATATTATAATTGTATATAATTTATTTTTTGTCATTACTGTTTCATGTTATCACTTATCTATCATTGACAAGTTTACGCTACGTAAACAATACTGTACATATATAAGCTTATTTTAAGTGATTTGATAGAATCTGAGGATGTTCTTGTAGAACGAAACATGTCATTCTTTGTATGTTAGTGTGTGTTTTACAGATATGCTTTTAGTGTTTTAATTTACATTGTATTTGCTATGTGTTTGACAGACTGAAAAGCCTTTGCTACATTTAACTAAGTCAACACTGGAAAACATGGCTTCATTTTTAACAACAAAAAAAAAAAAAAAAAAAAAAAAAAATCTAATGATTGTGAAATGTGCAACATGTAGGAAAGTTGAAAAGATGAGGTTGGGAATGAATGTACATCTTAATGTTCCCTCGAGAATGCAGAAATACCACGAAAGGTGTTTTTATAAATATTTGTACCTACGAAATGAAAAAGAAAAGTGTAAGATACTACCAGAGAAAGTTGTGAAAAATGTTGCTACAAATAAAACTTATGGAGGGCAAAATTTATTTTTCTCGTAAAAATACCGTAAGTGTACATAGTGATATAAAATTAGGATGTTTACGTACATTGTAAAAGTAGACTAGTAATATCGGTCCATTCGAAGAAATAAGCGCTCAGGCGGATTATACAAAAAGTACCCCTACTACTGGGCATGGGATAATTATTTTTTTCAAGCAGCTTCAACTGCTTCATTCACAAAGTGGCAACCATATATGTTTAGTCCAACTGTGAGAATACAGATTAAACTTTTTCTCCTCTGTCTTATTATTGCCATATATTTTATCCATCTCGTACAATCCTTTTAATCGATAGTACTGATTTGACGAACACATTTATAATATTACTAACAAGATACCCGTGCTTCGCTACGGTATTACAGTATACTGAAATTTATAATTGAATACTTATTGTTTTATATATAATCCGCCGAAATTCGCGATCTGATTGGTTTTTGAGAGAATCCGCCAAAATTCACGATCTGACTCGTTTTCTAATAGATTACGGCAAGTTTTCTCCCATTTTTCAGTCTTTCTTTCCAGCAATCGATTTCGTACTTCCCGGGCAGTTTGGTCCCTAAATCTTTGCCATTTTTCCTATAAGCATTTTTAATATGGATCAGTTCCTTCAGGAGATCCGGCGTGGTGTCGTCTTGGGTGCCTTGGCGGTACTGAAACCGCGGCCGGACTGCATTCTTAGTCTATACTCGTCCAGGACCCGTTTCCAGCGCGGTTCGCACATTTGACGACGGTCCAGAATATTTATTATTATTATTATTATTATTATTATTATTATTATTAATAATAGATGTTCTGGACCCCACAGCAAGATGCAAGACCGCTACTTGGCGATAAATTACATCTGCTGCCATTGTCATTGTTGACAATGTGACCAGCACCATTGTCGCGCGTAGGCAAGTGTGCGGGATTTCTGGCGATGCGAATGACATACTTCCGTGCATTACTGACCTTATTATAGAGGTGAACAATTTGACGGTCAATCTCATTCCTGTCGTTTATTTCAAATGTGTTTAAACTTTTATTTACATGGCACGAGAATCTACTGTAATCTATGAACTTTTTCCGAAGGAAGAGATGGCTGTTGAAAACGAACCCAGGAAAGATTAAGAATGATCGGTTTATGATCAGAATAAGTACATCGAAAATCTACAGCCTGTTTCCAGTCATTCGATAGGGTCAGGAATGGAATGAATAGAGCCCCATCTAGCGGCAACATTAGGAATTGTGCCGGCTGCCGAAGCACTCCTCCGGGACAATTATCGATGAATGACAAATGAAATGAAATATTGGACAGTGTTGCTGGAATGAATGATGACAGGGGTAACCGGAGCATCCGGAGAAAAACCTGTCCCGCCTCTGTTTTGTCCAGCACGAATGTCACATGGAGTGACTGGGATTTGAACCAAGGAACCCAACTCTGAGAGGCCTGCGCGCTGCCGCCTGAGCAACGGAGGCTCCTTATACGTACATTATGAAAAGTAAAATCAATTGGTCTCACCTCCTTTTACACCCCACCGCCGTTAAGTTTATTTACCCTCCCCCCCCAAAAATAAAAGAAGGCTTGCTTCTTCATGTTTCAAGGAGATTCCAAACACCAATGTTCACGTCTATTACTTTCATTTTTGCGATATAAGTATCCCCATAAGAGTAATTCACTTCTTTTCACTTCCTTTCACACTCCTGCCCCCCTCCCCCAACCAAGTGAATTTTCTAGCAAAAATACTTGTTTCTTTAATAGTAAAGGATCGTCTAAATACCAATTATCACGACTCTAACTTCTTCAGTTTTTGATTTATGTGTGCTCATGAAAGGAATTCGACTCCTTTTCACTCCTGCCCCCAAGATGGTTTCCCCCCAAAATGCGCTTTTTTTTTTTTTTTTTTTTTTTTAAGGAGATCAAAATACCAATTTTCACGTCTGTAACAACTTTAGTTTTTATTAGATGTATGTATTCTCATACAATTAAGTCAATTAATTTTTCAATTCTCACACCCTCCCCCCCCCCTTCATTGGATTTTCCGAGAATACGTGTTTCTTTTCTTTTAAAGCAGATTCCAAATATCAAATTTCACGTCTGTAACATCTTCATTTGAGATATCAGTACCCTAATTAAAAGATTCAACATCATTTTCTGTCCCTTTTACCACCCCTATCCACCCAAGTGACATTTCCGAAAACTAAAAGTACACGTTTCTTTATATTTAATGTCTGTCTGTCTGTTAGGTCATCAGCCCAGAGGCTGGTTGGATCCTCAAATAGCACCACCAAAAGTTATGAGGTTATAAGGAAACCGCAAAAACCAATGGCAGTACCAAAATGAGGCGTACTAGGCAAGACGAGGAGTGAGGTAGTTTGCCATTGCTTTCCTCACTGGGTCAGAAAGTGCTATTGCAGCACGACTGACCCTATGAGCAACACCTTTCATAACACTCAGATGCACTAGACGTGCTCTGAATGTCATTACTCAGCACCACCCATACCCCAGCAGCTTCCATATTGTCACAGCCATGGATGAGACTGGGACTTTGGTGGAAGCTACACTTTACTCTGGCCTGTGCTAAGAGATGGGTACAAAAGTACTGTATCCATCAAGAAATGGCAGCAGGCAATTATATTTAATAGAGATTAAAAAATACCAGTTTTCAGGTCTGTAGTATCTTCAGTTTCTGACATATAAGTATCCTCATTAAAAGCATTCAAACTATTTTTCACCCCTCCTATTTGGATTTTCCGAAAACAAAAAGTACAGGTTTCTTTATTTTTAATGAAGATTCTAAATACCAATTTTCACATCTGTAAACTTTAAAAGTTTTGAGATATAGATGCACTCATTTTAAAAATTCACCCCCTTTCCACCCTCCTGTTACTTGGATTTTCCAAAAACAAAAAATACGTGTTTCTTTATTTTTAAAATAGAACAAAACTACCAATTTTCAGGTCTGTATTATCTTCAGTTTCTGTGATATAAGTACCAGTATCCTGATTAAAGGCATTCAACCACTTTTTCACCCCTCCTATTGGGAATTTCTGAAAACAAAAAAATATGTGTTTCCTTATTTTTAAAGAAGATTCTAATACCAATTTTTACATCTGTAAACTTTTAAAGTTGTGAGATATAGATACACTCATTTTAAAATTTCACCCCTCTTTTCACCCCCTTAGCGATGGAATATCCAAAAATCCTCTCTTAGCGAGCACCTACATCTTAATATGAATATATCCTCAAAATTTCATTTCCTTATGTCCAGTAGTTTTGGCTCGGCGATGATGAATCAGTCAGTCAGGACAAGTTATTTTATATATATATATATATATAGATTTTGAAAGGTGATATCAATAAATATTGAGGTTAGGTATATGCACAATTCCTAATGATATTGACAGGGAGAAAATATCGATGTAAGATCCATCTGCGGTATCAACCCTTGTAGAGTCTGAAACTATTGAAGTACACTTACTTACAATTACTTTTCCAAAATAAAGGAAGTGATCTCATTCGTTCAATCAATTTTCTCACCTTCTAAATTGAGTCTTCTACATCTGTATAGATGTCGCTTAGATCACAACCATACCGACGCTACCAATATGCGGGTGTGTACTTGGCAACAGCAGAGCAGATTAGCAATAGCAGTGCTCTTGTTTTTTTCATGCTTCATAAGCCTGTTTATGCTCCATAGAACTAAGCTGCTATGTCTGAGGCCGTCACACCAGGGCATTTAATGAAGCTGCTTTGAAGTAGCAGCTCTGCTTTTTCTTTTTGTCCCTTCGCTACCTACTACATGCCCACTCTCCTCGTGCCTCACTCGGTCAGTGTAATCGGTCAAGTCAATTGTGTAGGAGTGTTCTTGTATTATCTGGCACTCACCATGTACAGTAATACCCACAGATTATTATACATCACTCATTCAATCAATACTGATCTGCATTTAGGGCAGTCGCTCAGGTGGCAGATTCCCTATCTGTTCTTTTCCTACCCCTTTCTTAAATGATTTCAAAGAAATTGGAAATTTATTGAACATCTCCCTTGGAAAGTTATTCCAATCCCTAACTCCCATTCCTATAAATGAATATTTGCCCCAGTTTTTCCCCTTGAATTCCAACTTGATCTTCATATTTTGATCATTCCTACTTTTAAATACGCCACACTCAAACCTATTCGTCTACTAATATCATTCCATACCATCTCTCCGCTGACAGCTCGGACATACCACTTAGTTGAGCACCTCGTCTTCTTCTCCCAGTTCTTTCCAGCCCAAACTTTGCAACATTTTTGTAACGCTTCTTTGGTCAGAAATCACCCAGAACAAATCGAGCTGCTTTACTTTGGATTTTTCCTAGACCTTGAACAGGTAATCCTGGTGAGGGTCCCGTATACTGGAACCATACTTTACTTGGGGTCTTATCAGAGATTTATATGCCTTCTCCTTTACATCCGTACTACAACCCCTAAACACACACATTACCATGTGCAGAGATCTGTACCCTTTATTTACAATCCCATTTATGTGATTACCCCCAATGAAGATCTTTCTTGGTATTAACACCTAGATACTTACAGTGATCCCCAGAAGGAACTTTCACCCCATCAAGGCATTAATTAAAACTGAGAGGACTTTTCCTATTTGTGAAACTCACAACCTGACTATTAACCCCATTTATCAACATACCATTGCCTGCTGTCTATCTCACAACATTATCGAGATCATGTTTCAGTTGCACACAAACTTGTAACTGATTTATTACTCTATACGGAATAACATCACCCGCCAAAAGCCTTACCTCTGATTCCACTTGTTTACTCATATTATTGATATATATAAGAAATCATAAAGGTCCAATAATACTGCCTTGTGGAATTTCCCTCTTAATTATTACAGGGTCAGACAAAGCTTTGCCTATTCTAATTCTCTGAGATCTATTTTCTAGAATTATAGCAACCCATTCAGTCACTCTTTTGTGTACTCCAATTGCACTCATTTTTGCCAGTAGTCTCCCATGATCCACCCTATCAAATGCTTTAGACAGGTCAATCACGATACTGTCCATTTGACCGCCTGAATCCAAGATATCTAGCTGGAATCTTACAAATTGAGCTTCAGTAGAGTAACCTTTCCTAAAACCGAACTGGCTTCTATCGAACCAGTTATTAATTTCGCAAACATGTCTAATATAATCAGAAAGAATGCCTTACCAAAGCTTACATACAATGCATGCCAAACTTACTGGCCTGTAATTTTCATGTATATCACCCTTTCCTTTATACACAGGGGCTACTATATCAACTTTCCATTCATTTGGTATAGATCCTTTGACCAAACAATAATCAAATAAGTACTTCAGATATGGTACTATATCCCAACCCATTATCTTTAGTATATCCCCAGAAATCTTATCAATTCCAGTTGCTTTTCTAGTTTTCAACTTTTGTATTGTATTGTAAATGTCATTGTTATCATATGTAAATTTTTATACTTCTTTAGCATTAGTCTCCTCTATCTGGACATTATCCTTGTAACCGACAATCTTTACATACTGAAGAATGAATACTTCTGGCTTCTGAAGTTCCTCACATGCACACTCCCCTTGCTCATTAGTGATTCCTGGAATGTCCTTCTTTGAACCTGTTTCTGCCTTAAAGTACCTATATATACCCTTCAATTTCTCACTAAAATTTGTATGACCACCAGTTATGTCTCCATCATGTTATCCTTAGCTGACTTCTTTGGTAGACTCAATTTCCTAGTTAGTTCCTTCATTTTCTCCTTACTTCCATAACCATTGCTAAATCTATTTCTTTTCAGTCTGCACCTCTTCCTTAGTCTCTTTATTTCTCTATTATAATAAGGTGGGTCTTTACCATTCCTTACCCTTTAAAGGTACAAACCTGTTTTCACATTCCTCGACAGTTGCTTTAAACCCATCCCATTGTCTGTTTACACTTTCATTTACCATTTTTCACTGATCATACTTACTTTTTAGGAAGTGCCTCATGCCTGCTTTTTTCAGCCATATGGTACTGACTAATAGGCCTAGTTTTAAGACCTTCCTTTCTATCACATTTATTTTCAACTTCATCAAAAATAGCTTCATGATCACTAATACCATCTGTTACTTCAGTTTCTCTATAGAGCTCGTCTGGTTTTACCAACACCACATCCAGGATATTTTTTCCTCTAGTTGGTTCCATCACTTTCTCAATCAGCTGTCCTTCCCATATTAACTTATTTGCTGTTTGTCGGTCATACTTCCTGTCATTCACATTTCCTTCCCAATTGACATCTGGTAAATTCGGATCTCCTGCTACAATCATAATCCTTTCCATGTTGTTTCCCACATAGCTGATTATCTTATCAAATAATTCTGAATCCATGTTAGTGCTACCCTTTCCCGGTCTGTATACTCCAAAGGTATCAAGTTGCCTATTATCTTTAGAAATGAGCCTTACACCTAGAATTTCATGTGTGTCTTCTTTAACTTTTTCATAGCTTACAAATTCTTCTTTCACCAGAATGTATACTCCCCCTCCCACCATTCCTATCCTATCTCTATGATACACACTCCAGTTCCTTGAGAAAATTTGTGCATCCATTATATCATTTCTCAGCCATGATTCAACTCCTATTATAATATCTGGTAAATATTTATCTATTCCTTTCTTTACAATACTTCTACATTTCAACACTAACATTTTTATGTCATCCTTACTTGATTTCAAGATCCCTCTTCCCTTGTCATTGCTCCCTAGGCCACCCTGTTTCCCTGAATGTACCTCCCTATTACCTTTCATAAGAAATTTCCTAATTTATATATACCCCTGCGGTTTAAGTGAAGGCCATCTGAGCACAGATCCCTATCTCCTACCCACCCATTAGGATCTAGAAATTTCACTTCCAGTTTCCCACATACCCACTCCATAGTCTCGTTTATATCCCCAATCACCCTCCAGTCAGTATCTTTCCTACACAGTATTCCACTGATAAAAATCTCTGCTTCCTTAAAATCACCCGTGCTTCATTTACGAGATCCCACATATCTACAACTATCTTGGTACTTATATCAGCTTGCCTTACATTGTTGGTACCAATGTGATACAATACCATCTTCTCCTTCCCCTCCTCCCTCTCATCTACTTTCCTCAACATCTGCCTCAAACTAATTCCTGGATAACACTCTGCTCTGGTTCCCTTTCCTGCACTCACTTTCCCCACCTGTCTAACGATGGATTGCCCCATGACGAGAGCCTCAACGTTACCCATCTCATTTGATCCCCTCCCCTCCTGGTCAGCCCTATCTTTCTTGATAGCTGCAGAAGCTACTTCCTCCTCCCTTTTCTCCTTCCCATGACCCTGTTCCACCTGTCTTTTCCTATCCTCTACCCTTCATTTCCCTTTCCTACCTTTTCCCTTCCCTCTACTTCGACTCATTTCAGCAACATTTCCCTGGTCCTCATCTTTTCTCGTTTGTTCTACGTGGCGTGACTCATACTGATTTCTCACACACACACACACACACCTGTTCTGAAATCTGATCCTGTATAGAGCCCTTAGCCTGCAATCTCCTTTCCCTTAGAACATTAGACCACCTGTCTTCTACAGTTCCCCCTTTCCTTCCCCTCCCTCTTTTACACCTACTGTAACATACATTGTTTGAGGGCATCCTGTCTTCTCTGAGAATCCTAATCATGTACAATATAACTATTTATAATAGTTTATTTAAATCCGCCTTGATCAATACACTCATTAAATGAAAGAAACATTATTTATTAAACCATACATGTTTCGGGAAATCTCAACCATTCCCTTCATCAGTGGTTAGATCAAAGAATAACATAATATGACACAATCTTTTGTTTTACAATTTGAAGGAGTATTGTGTCCCAATACATCATGTCAAAGAGTAAAGAGAACTTATGAAATATTATAAAAATGATCAATACATACAATTTTGGTTGAACTGAATGAGAAACACTATACAAATTTATGATCTTCAAGTTTTTCTTCTTTTCTTCTTCTTTTTGTTCCTTAAATGATTATATGCTAGCCTAAACAGTGGGTTATCTTCTGTACTTTTCTCATTTAAACTTGATTCAGAATTACATTTTTGTGTAAGGTAAATTTCTAAATTTTCCAAAACATTCATTAGTTTTCCCTTTTTGGTCGAATGTAATAATTTCATGTCATTGGAAATGTCTGTAAATTTGATTCATTTCAACCATGGTGGAAGGTAATGAATCATAAATTTACAGACATTTCCAATGACATGAAATTATTACATTCGACCAAAAAGGGAAAACTAATGAATGTTTTGGAAAATTTAGAAATTTACCTTACACAAAAATGTAATTCTGAATCAAGTTTAAATGAGAAAAGTACAGAAGATAACCCACTGTTTAGGCTAGCATATAATCATTTAAGGAACAAAAAGAAGAAGAAAAGAAGAAAAACTTGAAGATCATAAATTTGTATAGTGTTTCTCATTCAGTTCAACCAAAATTGTATGTATTGATCATTTTTATAATATTTCATAAGTTCTCTTTACTCTTTGACATGATGTATTGGGACACAATACTCCTTCAAATTGTAAAACAAAAGATTGTGTCATATTATGTTATTCTTTGATCTAACCACTGATGAAGGGAATGGTTGAGATTTCCCGAAACATGTATGGTTTAATAAATAATGTTTCTTTCATTTAATGAGTGTATTGATCAAGGCGGATTTAAATAAACTATTATAAATAGTTATATTGTACATTCAGACCAGTCAATACGGACCAAACACAATATTAACCTATCATGGTTAAGTTTATTAACAATCCTAATCATCTCGCTCAAACTCTCCAACTCCTCCGTTATACCCCTCAATGCCTCCCACACCCACAGTTCCTACATTTGCATTCCTTAGCCATTCTTTAAGGGAAGAATGAAAAGGAAAAATGAAATAACATATTTGCAAAAAATAAATTAATGGAGGGGTATATTGTCTGGGATAGTACTTAAAGATCACACGACAAGAAGGTAATTAATATACGACTACACTACAATACTACTTAGTTGTAGTCTATTTTTATCCTACAACAATCTAATGGGAAAAAACTGCTGTTAATTACTGAATACCAAGAGGAATACACAAGAATTACACAATTACAACAACAAAATGTTTAGTAAGAGTTTCTACGGATACCTCTGCTATACCGATACTACAGAAATATTTTACATTAAGAAAATAAGCACGCTAAATTCTAATGGGATATTGCTCGTATGCTACTGTACAGTACACTACATCTTGACACAGTCCAACATACTGTTCTGATAAACTGGCCACAGTTGTTTCTGCTTCATTTGATTGCATCGATATTGGATTTGTAGGTTTAAATCATAATAATTAAGAGATTTAATAGTTAAAGAATAAATATATATTTACAGTAAATATAATTTAAAATTTTAAATTTATTTAATTTAGTGTAATTGTCTAGATGTTTTGTAAATAGCATCCAAAACTTCTGGGGTAAATTTACTTGTAGCTGGTTGCAACACTCTGAGGTAATATTCCAAATATCTGGCTCCTCTTGCAAGAGACCTGTATTTACACTTTTGCTGGAATAGCAGCTTGCAAAACAATGTCTGGCTTTTGAATTTTAGGAATTACCCATTCAAGCAAATTTTAAATTGTTCTAACACCAGTCTCAAAAAAGATCTATATTCTTTGAGATTTTCAGTTTGAAACTCCCGTGAACAGGGTTGCAGTTCCTCCTTTATTATCTCTTCTTTATAGCCATGGTCTTTTCTGTAGTATATCTAAAAATAATAATACAGTGAGTGCGCTAGTAACAACAGTGTGACGACACAGAGATATATACTCTCTGGAGAGAACAGCTGTTCTTCTCATTGGAACTTTCATTGTAGTGAATAGTTACGCCATGCTCTGCAACAAATGCATTTCCTAATAAAATAATGTTAAGTACTGGATAAGTATATTTAGTAGATGGTTCAGAACATAACATTGTCCATAATTATTTTGTGTTATTGCTAATTTCATCTTCGATTTCCTATATTATGGCAAGTATGATCATGTTGCAGAAGTGTTTAAAGACTCACTTTTCACATTTTCCTCCTTCATGGAACCATGCTATTGTACCCTTTAAACATTACAGTGAACTTACTCAGCCACTGTCTTTTCCTCGTGTGATCACATCTTCTGCTCAATGAGTAATTCGGCTGAGAAACAAAGTGAATGTCCCTGCTCAGCACTCGTTAGATGTAATTCCACCTTGAAAGGTAATTTTGTGACATATTAGGGGTCATTGGCTCATGCAGCTAATTGATTCTTTTTTGATGGTATGGTTTCTAGTGTTGGGAGTGTCCGCCTGGTGCAAGCTATTCTACTTGACACCCATAGGCTCCGTGCATGTCGGGATGTGATAGGCACTTAGAGTATTTCTGCCAAATAACAATAAGAGGCCTGTTCAAGGTTTTAATGTCTATGATGGACAAATCACCATCAATAGCATTAAATAACCGTGTTCAATATGACGTTGTACTTGTGGGTCCTGCCTGGCATTTAGGGGTTTGGATGGGGAGAAACTAAAATTAGTGAATAGTTTACTGATTTACTTTTCTTTTATCTCTGCACTCCCCTTATCCTACTGCCTTCACTCCATCTGTCTCCTCATATCCTATCTTCCAATTATTTAGATCTTATGTATTTGCATCTTATACAAATTTAACCTACCTGTTATAAATTTCTTATGATAGGTCAGTGAACCATTTATCTTCTGGAGTCTGTAGTTTATTAGCCTAACCACTCTGCTAACTTATTACTTGATAGGTAAAGATTTAAAGGGGGTATCTATAGGCTATACGGATACAAAGTACATTACCATTAAGATAGCTGGCATTGCAAAGTAATTGTATTCCCCATAAAAGATGTCACTTTCATGTTTAACTGAATTACTATTAACGTAACTTTGAGAAAAGAAAAAATATGTGAAGCGCAAATCACAGGTTTCATTACTGTGACATGTTCCTCCTATAACAAAAGAAACTGTGTAGTTTATCCACCTTCCTTCCAGCCACATAAATTCAGCATAAATAGCAAACCCACAGTAGAGGACAAATTCAATTTCTTTTTATAGAAATAGTCTAGAATATAGATTGGTGAGGTTGGACATTCTGCCTGTCATCATTCATGAGTCACTATTAACATTCTGGGTGTGTGTGTCTGACAGGATACTGTGCTAATCAAACGTAGGGGAAAAATGAAGTTCACAACAATTATAATTCACTTGATGTTTAGTTTCTTTAACCTTTCAAGTGCTATGAGCAGCTATTAATACAGTGGAACATTTTCCATAAGGTACTGGGAAGTAACATATTTGAGTTGCTCTTGTGTAGCGTAGTATTTTTATCAGGTTCATAAAATACAGAATCTGTATCAAGCTGTTGGAAATGATCACAGTACTAAGGGCAAAGTCTCTGGCTTGCCGAGGAAAGCAACAGGAACTTACTCTTATATAGTCGGGTATTTTTATCATATTAAAATACATTATCTCAAGATATTAAAATGATAACAGTGCCAAGGGCAAGGGGAAAGCCTATGTCTTAGTGAGGAAAGCAACAGGAAACATACAATGGGATACTCTTTTGTATGCAGGTATTTTTTATGAGATTTAAAAATATACAGGCTATGTATCAAGCTATCCAAATGATTACTGTACCAAAGGCAAGGCCCTGTGCTTGGTGAGGAAAGCAGCAGGAAACATACAGTAAGATACTCTTCAGCAGGAAACGTACAGTAAGATACTCTTGTATAGTCTAGTATTTTAACCAGATTTCAAAAATACAGACTCTGTATTAACCTATAAAAAATATTACAGTACCAAATACAAGGGGATGCGTCCATAGTAATGTTAAATCGGGGCATTGTTTTATTCTCACTAATACCTCTTCAAATAATACATTTAACTAAAGGATAAAAATAACTTAAGTCTTGCAATCACAACACGGATTGTATACTCTACAATAGCTTTTTTGTATTCATAAATCTTGAAACATTGCTTCAACTTCTGTAAACTCTAACCTATTTAAGGCATTTGATAGGGTAGATCATGGAAGACTACTGGCAGAAATGAGTGCTATTGGACTAGATAAAATAGTGACTGAATGGGTGGCTATATTTATAAAAAGTAGAACTCGGAGAATTAGAGTAGGCGAAGCTTTATCTGACCCTGTAATAATTAAGAGGGGAATTCCTCAAGGCAGTATTATTGGACCTGTATGTTCTCTTATATATATCAATGATATGTGTAAAGAAGCGGAATCAGAGATAAAGCTGTTTGCAGATGATGTTATTTTGTACAGAGAAATAAATAAGTTACAAGATTGTGAGCGGCTGCAGTGTGACCTTGATAGTCTTGAGATGGACGGTGGGCAATGGTATGGTGATAAATGGGGTTAGAAGTCAGGTTGTGAGTTTCACATATAGGAAAAGTCCTCTCAGTTTTAATTACTGTGTTGATGGGTTGAAAGTTCCTTTTGGTTTGGTTTGTAAGTACCTAGGTGTTAATATAAGAAAAGGCCTTCATTGGGGTAATCACATAAATATGATTGTTAATAAAGGGTACAGATCTCTGCACACGGTTATGAGGGTATTTAGGGGCTGTAGTAAGGATGTAAAGGAGGGGGCATATAAGTCTCTGGTATGGCCCCAACTAGAGTATGGTTCCTGTGTATGGGACCCTCACCAGGATTTCTTGATTCAAGGAATAAATAAATCTAAAGAATTGCAGCTCAATTTTTTCTGGGTGATTTCCGACAAAAGAGTAGCGTTACAGAAATGTTGCAAAGTTTGGGCTGGGAAGACTTGGGGGAAAGGAGACGAGCTGCTCGATTAAGTGGTATGTTCCGAGCTGTCAGAAGAGAGATGGCGTGGGAGGACATCAGTAGACGAATAAGTTTGAGTGGTGTCTTTAAAAGTAGGAAATATCACAATATGAATATAAAGTTGGAATTCAAGAGGACAAATTGGGGCAAATATTTGTTTATCCGAAGGGGAGTTAGGGATTTGAATATCTTACCAAGAGAAATGTTCAATAATTTTCCAATTTCCTTGAGATAATTTAAGAAAAGGCTAGGAAAACAACAGATAGGGAGTCTGCCAAATGGGCGACTGCCCTAAATGCAGATCAGTTGTGATTGATTGATTAGTCCTCAGAAGTCCACAGCTGTTTGGTAGCGCTGGAAGTAAGGTGTGGCGCACAGGTTTACTTTATACTTGTACCCAGTTTCTCATCTCTGTCCCATTCAGTA
This sequence comes from Anabrus simplex, assembly GCF_040414725.1. NCBI lineage: Eukaryota > Metazoa > Arthropoda > Insecta > Orthoptera > Tettigoniidae > Anabrus > Anabrus simplex. The sequence continues at coordinate 950,401 of NC_090267.1, forward strand.
ACATACAACACACCATGGAGTAGTGTTTTCCTTGCATGCTGCATGAGGGATGGTGAGGGTCATTGATTCTTGTTGGAGAAGGAGTCTTTGAAGGTCTGGCTGGCTGCGGTCTTTCACGTTCGTTGTACTCCATTATGATGTTCTCAGTAAATCCCAACTGGAATTCTAAAAGGATATCTTGACTTCTTGTACAGCGTGGGCGAGAAGTCCCTCTACCCCTGCAACTGTTTGGTATCAAGTGTTATTTAGGTGTATTTGGTAATTTAGTTAACGCGCTCATTCCTGTCTCTATCCGATAACGAACGTCGGTCGAAAAGGTCTGAATTTAAGGTCTTTTCTTTGTATAATCTCTGTCCCTGGTATACAGAGTTCCGAAGCACGTTCACGCGTCGACTGATAGGAGATTGTTCAACCAAAACACAGCCTCCAGCACATGTTTCTTCTCATATCTCCCTTCTTCCTTCCACTCCGCAGCTTCTCTTTAACACTGCCCGAGGCAAGAGCACGTCTGTCCCGATTGATAAGTGTTGCTTTTTGCGGTGGAGCCTTATGAAATATTTCCTGGAATGCTCCCATAATCTGTCTCATTGTCTGCCCTGCACGTTGTCGTTCATGCATCAACACACTTGCCACTAACCTCTCCTCATTAGTGTAACTCTTACCACTCATGTCTTCCATGGCTTCACTCGAATGTCCAACTGCACGATATGTATTCCAACACTTGAGTCCAACAATTCATATCTTGTAATATAGCTACCAACCTACATAAATAACGTAGCATAAATAACATTTGACACTAAACAGTTAGAGGGGTACGGGGAATTCTTGCTCACCCTATACAAGTCGGAATTTAGGCAACATATGTCCAGTGTATGGTGGAAGTGCGTTTGGTAGTACTTTTTCAGTTTTTTATGAGTACTGCGATAGCTTACAAGATATGGATCACTCAGGTCAGTTCTGCCCATCTGACAGTTGGAGTCAGTAGCTAACCTACGTTTTGTGGTTTCTCTCCCTCTCACCCTACATGACACCATGTGTAGCTCTTATGACGTAAGGGAGGTAATTTAAGGGGTCCACCTATTCAATACAAATAAAATGTTAATGATTAAGATACAACATGCTTACTTAGAACTAGTTTCAACGTGAGAAAGAAGCATAAGTATATACATACAAACGTATACATTACACAAAATATTATAACATTATGATTAAATAAGAGTAAGAAAGGGGGAATAAAATAGTGAATGGATATTCAATCACAAGTGCAGAACTTGGCAGTCATTATCTAAACAACCCATCGAGGGTAAATTAAAATAGTAATCTAATTGTACAAACACGAGTTAGGACTCAACGAAAATAATCTTTTAAAAATACATATAACACTGAAACTTTTCTGAAGTCCGAGATGAACTTGGTAGTCATAGATTCGAATTTGCAGTCACTTATCATTAACTTATGTTACTTGTTTACTAAGAGTGTGGCGAATATTTTCTGTGAGCTTTTGACAGCAATACAATATTCATTTTGCGTAAGATGTTCCTCTAAGACCTTTGCAATTAGTTTTACATCATGGCTGTGCTGTTGTCTGTGGTCTTTTTATGTTGCACCGTAACGTGTAAGGTGGAGGCCAAGTTTTTGAGTCGAGGTTTCTACGATGTTCGCAGTTCAATGCGGGACCTGCGTTGTAAAAAGGAGATATTTATAAAAGTTGAAATAGTGAAGAAAAAGAGAGCTTGGGCTATGACTGAATGAGACTCACCTCGGGCGGCAGAGCTGTGGCGCGTGATAAAGAGGAACTGCGCGTGATGGACAGGCTTGAGTCAGGGAAGCAGCTAGTATTGGGGTAAAAAGGGAGAGTAAAGGAGGAGGAGCGGTAGGGAAGGTGTGAGGAATGTAAGGAAGGGTGATGCGGTGAAAGCGCGTGGCGTGAGAAAGTATTACGCATAATATGAAAGACCGATCTATTCTTCGGAATTTTATTATTTTTGAAAAACGTTTGAATTAAAATATTGATCTGAATGAATATAGCGGTTTTCAGTAATAACTAGTGAAGATTCTTTATTTAGAACCGCTAATATCTCAAGATCTTGATCTATTTCAGTAAAGTTATATTTAAATTCTTTCATATGTAGGCCGACTGCAGAAAATCGGTTAAGCTTTATAGCATTGACAGTTTCAGTATATCTGATTTTAAAACCACGTCCTGTTGACCTAGGTAAGAGCTTTTGCAGTCTTGACAAGAAAACCTATATACACCTGATTTTGAAAAAGGACTACTTTTATTTATTGGTGTAGAGTTATGCAGGATCTCTATTTTAACATCACGTTTTTAAAAACGTTATTGACGTTATATATTTCCCAATGAGGGGTAAATTTTGAGAACGTGGCAGTGCTAGTTTTGTCTTTCATTAAGGTGGTTTTGGGGTGATAATTGAATTTATTGAATATTTTTTCAATAAAGGCTTCATTAAATCCATTGAATGTTGCTATAGAACGAATGGTGTTCAGTTCCTTATTGAAGTTTTTTCCTGGAATCCTGAATGCTCGATCTACCAAGCTGTTATATGTATCCGTGTTTGAGGCTGTAATGAGTCATTTCTTATAGTAGTGGCCGTTTGAGTGGGCTTTCTATAAATACTACATGTAAATGAAGAGGGATGTCTATTGATTGTTAGGTCCAGGAAATTAATAGAATTATTTATCTCTGATTCTAAGGTAAATTTAATGTGATCGATACTACTCAGGTTTTTGAGGAGGGATGGTGTTAGATCTCTGCCAAAATCTTCGAGGCCGGTGACCCCATTGCCAACCGTCTTGTTTGTAAATGACCTTATCATATGTAAAATACTTATTTTTAATTAGCAATCTTAAAATAGTCATGAAGTCCTGAACTTCAAGTTTACTTAGTTGACTGTTTGCGAGTAAGTTTTTTCGATAATCGGGAATAATGAATTAGTTTTTATACTGGGATACATGTTGACTATATCAAAGGAGTGCATTGAATGATATGGTTGAATTTTGAAACTGTCTAGATTTTTACTAATTGTACAGTGTTCTTTGTAGATTTATTTGAAGAGAATTTATAATATTTGCTAAGAAATTGTTGGATAAATTGGGATAATTTATATAAAGTGCTTGGCCTGTGGTTTGTTATGCGTCGAAGTGGGACACCGGTCCTGTGGATTTTGGGTAGTGCCTTAGCTGTCGTAAAACCCGGGTTCGTAGTGATTAACTTTTTTTCTGTTCAGTGAGGAGAAAATATGTGTTTTTTTAAATTTGTTTCAATTGTCTGTGAATTGATTGTGTCGGGTCCTTCTTAATTATCGAAAAGGAGTCATTATCAAAGAAATTTTTGGTTTTCTGAACGTAATCTGTTTTATTCGTAACGACTGTAGTGTTGCCTTAATCGACCTTTGTAATAATGAGTTGGTTATGTTTAAGTGTTTTTAAGATTAAGAATGTGTGTTCTTTCAGTGAGAGAATCCTTGTTGTTGTTGTTTGATGGTGTTAGGGGACGCGATACGATTTTTAGAGAAATACGTTTTGTTTAATTATGTTTTACGTCCATTCTGAGTTCGTCTTGTAGGTCATATTGCATTTTATTGATAGCAACTTCTGATTTGACTACGAGTTTGGACCGAGTTGAAACAAGGCCAGTTGTGCTTTGCGCCTTTCGAGATAATTATTTTATCGTCCTCGTCTAGTTTGGTGTCGGAAAGATTAATTACTGGTGGGTGGAATTGTTGTAAAGTATCATGAACGAGTTCACTCTTACTGTTAGATTTAGAAGGGTAATTTTTATGAGCTACATTATCCTTAAGTGCTTCAAGTTTCTTCTCTAGCGTTATCTGGTTTTATACGGTATATTGAACAGCTTCACTTGGACTTGATCTTGAAAGAGATTCCACTGAGCCCTTGTGAGTGAACCTCATACAAGCGATGATTTAAAAACGACTTTTTCTTATAAAGAAATTATGTTCAATCTTTAGCCAAAGTCTGTTTGTTCTCAACTGAACGTTATGTTGATAGGGAGAAACAAATCGTTGTTTCGTGACGCTTTTAAAAATAGTAGGGGTTAAATTCTGAGTAATACACTGTTTGATGAACATTATATCCTTGCATATTTTCCCAATTTTGATTTTTAAGCCCAAGTATTGGTAAGGTATCGATTTTGCCTGGTTGGCTGCTTCATGTAAGTTTAAGAATTTAATCTTATATTCGTATTTAACTGAGAACGTAAGAAAGGTAACTTAAGGGTCCACCTTTTCAATACATATAAATGTTCTACTGATTAAGTTACATCATGTGTACTTGGAACTAGTTTTAACGCTAGTTACTGTCATCTTCAGCCAAAATGTGAGAAATAAGCATAAGAGTATACATACAAACGTATACATTACACAACATATAATAACATTACGATTAAATAAGAGTAAAAAGTGGGAATAACATGGTGAATAGATATTCAATCACAAGTGCAGAACGTGACAGTCATTATCAAAACAACCCATGGATGGTGAATTAAAAGAGTAATCTAATTGTACAAACACGAGTTAACACTCAACAAACATAATCTTTTAAAAATACAAATGACACTTCAAAACTTCTCTTAAGTCCGAGATGAACTTGGTAGTCATAGATTCGAATTTGTAGTCACTTTTTCATTAAATGATGCCACTTATTAACTAAGAGTGTGGCAAAAATGTTCATTCAGCTTTTGACAGAAGTACAATATTCAGTTTGCGTAAGATGTTCCTCTGATAGCTTTGAAATTAGTCTTACATCATGGCTGTGCTGTTGTCTTTGGTCAATTGTTTTTACGTTGCACCGGTCTGTGTAAGGTGGAGACCAAGTGTTTGAGTCGAGATTTCTACGATGTTCGCAGTTCAATGCGGGACCTGCGTTGTATAAAGGAGATATTTTTAAAAGTTGAAATAGTGAAGAAAAAGAGAGCTTGGACTATGACTGAATGAGACTCACCTCGGACGGCAGAGCTGTGACGCGTGATGAAGAGGAACTGCGCGTGATGGATAAGCTCGAGTCAGGGAAGCAGCTAGTGTTGGGGTAGGAAGAGAGAGGGAGGAGGAGCGGTAAGGGAGATGTGAGGAATGTAAGGAAGGGGAATTAGGGAGGGTGATGCGGTGAAAGTGCGCGGCTCGAGAAAGTATTACGCATAATATAAAAGACAGATCTAGTATTCGGAATTTTAATATTTAAAAAATGCAATGAGAAAATCGAACAAGATGTTTGGTTTCTCGGAGATATGATTTAAGTTTAAGTTTGAATTACAATATTGACTGAATTAATATAGCGGTTTTCAGTAACAACTAGTGAGGATCCTTTATTTAGAACCTCTAATATCTCAAGATCTTGATCTATTTCAGTAAGGTTATGTTTAAATTCTTTCATATGTAGGCCGACTGCAGAAAATCGGTTAAGCTTTATAGCATAGGCATGTTCCGTATATCTAATTTTAAAACTACGTCCTGTTTGACCTAGGTAAGAACTTTGCAGTGTTGAAAACCTATATACACCTGATTTTGAAAAAGGACTACTTTTATTTATTGGTGTAGAGTTATGCAGGATCTCTATTTTAACATCACGTTTTAAAAACGTTATTGACGTTATATATTTCCCAATGAGGGGTAAATTTTGAGAACGTGGCAGTGCTAGTTTTGTCTTTCATTAAGGTGGTTTTTGGGCGATATTTGAATTTATTGATTTTTTTTAAAAAAAAGGCTTCATTAAATCCATTAAATTTTGCTATAGAACGAATGGTGTTCAGTTCCTTATTGAAGTTTTTTCCTGGAATCCTGAATGCTCGATCTACCAAGCTGTTATATGTATCCATGTTTGAGGCTGTAATGAGTCATTTCTTATAGTAGTGGCCGTTTGAGTGGGCTTTCTATAAATACTACATGTAAATGAAGAGGGATGTCTATTGATTGTTAGGTCCAGCCTTGTGGCGATTTTTCTACCTGGCACAGTAGCAAAGTCAGCAGTAACTTAGAAGACAAAATACTGTGTAGTGGACATACTTTGTTCTTGTGGCAGCCTCTGCATGGTGGACATTGTAATAATAATAATAATAATAATAATAATCTCTGATTCTCAGGTAAATTTAATGTTGTGATCGATACTGTTACGGAGATATATGTGGAGCAGAAAGAGGTGAAAGAAGGTGTGGGTGTTGAATGGGTCTAACTACGATATCAGAAATTTAGTTAAAACTTTAAATAAAGGTTATATTTCTTTCAGAATTTCAAACTTAACAAATTCTCACTGAGTGAAATGATGTTACTGGTACAATGACAATTTCAAAAATAGGAAAATTCAAGATTCAGAACTTGAACGATTCTGGGCTTCAAGCCCGTAGTTTACAAATTCGCAATTTCGAAGTGGTATTATTTAGGCAAGGGCAGAAATCCCCCAATTCAAGAGCACTGTGCTCCAACAAATTTACAGCCTTCCAGAGGCACTCCTCAATATTACAGTAAACTAGAAAAGTGCTGGCGTGCTCTTCAACAATCATCCAATTTTAACCGCCCGCTTAAGGCAACATTACACAAAACTTTATGATCTCTGGCCTCTCAAGGCACAATATACAAAATCTGTTTTATACAGGAGTATCAATTACCCAACCTACTGGGCATTTGTAGAAAAAGATCAGGTTAAAGAAATGGCCCGAAACACATAATGAATGGAGGCGTACACTTGTGCTCCTAGATAATGAAGTATTAAAACCCTCGGCCCGATGATACAGGGGCTAATCCCAAGCTACTGAGGTGACTCGAAAGAAAGTTAATTTATTACATTACAGGAAAGAAAAATAGTGCTAACTCGTAGTCACCTCAAACCAAGTTGAAGGGGAACTCGAGAGGGTAACGCACTCTCTATCCCCGATTTACAGTTAAAGACTTTATGAAGTTTTACATTAGATTAACAAAAATCTACATTTTAGAAAAGGTTGGTTACATAGTTAGAAATTCGGACCTTCCCCTCGTGTAAGTCGGTGGAGGTGGCTACAGAGAGATAACTGATGGCCATTACCTGGGCTGATGAACTGCCTGGCGAAGAATGAGGTGCCCCGCCTCCTATCTTACCACACCCTCTAAGAAATTCGGTGATCAAATGACACGCTAGCCAGAGCAGCCGCAGTTTATATACACGAAGGGGAGGTTCAAGAGGATTCTGGACTAATCCGGATACACCCTCTCAATTTTATTGGCCGACTCGAAAGTTACACTCAAAGAACCCAAAAGAAGCCTGTGATAGGCATGACCATAGTTTTTGGTAGTGACATCTACGGGAGAAATGTCCAAATTCTTGAAGTAAAAAAACACAAAGCAAATAAATCCAGTTAGTTTAGGCAACTTCACAACAACACAATTACTCAATACTTCAGTAGTGACATCTTCTAAAGTTCCAACTTCTTATAGTAGCAGTTTCACATTTTGTTGGATAGATAGAGTTCATTACGGCGCTTCTTTTGAATGTGCAGACTTGAGGTGTACCTCTCGGTATAGGCCCCCCCAAAGGTCCTTCCTTGGGGTGACACAGAAGATTTTTGATTGAAGAGAAAAAATATTTTCATTGAAATTTTTAAGGTGATGAGAATTTTCCGAAAGTCCATTTGAAGAAAATTTGGCAATCCAGATTAAAGTCTCCTTGAGATCTTTGAAGTTAATAACATGCTGATAATGTTTAACGGCAAGATCTGACCCCACTGCCGATACCCAGATGAGGTCGCCCGTACCCCTCAAGTACCCTCATATACAACTCTCCCGCTACTGTGGGGGTAGTCGTGGTGAAGGTCGCTGCAGATCAGATGTAGATGTCCAGTCCCCAGATGGGTTGCGGCAACTTAGCCCTTGCCGGAGGGATGGTGCTCCAGCGCGCCTTCCACAAGGAATCTTCACTAGAGTGGATTGGGCCCTTACCCCACTCTGGTATCTCTCGCCAGATGTTGAAAGTCGGCCGCTGACGGGTGAGGGGGTACTGAAACAATATCTTGGCGACAGAGATGTGTTGCCTGAGTTTTGAGAGTACGATATTTATTGGTGTGAGGCAGAGGTGCGTGCGGCGTTGATGGTGAGTGTGTGTCAATGCATGGATGCAGGAGACGGGGGCTTTGTAATGGCCACCAGGGAATTGACCACAGGAAAATTCAGAGGGAAGATCGTACATATCAGTTAATATACAAACATGGCGCAGAAGGCCTCGAATCTATCAATGTGATTTTAAAATAATTTCTTCAAAGAGAGATAACCTTCGACTCCTGCAAAATTTTAATGGCTAAAGTAAAGAACAATGAAATTAGACATGTTTCACCTGAGAGAGGTGAACCCTAAAGCTCATCTCTGTGGCTGGGTTACTGACTAATAATATAACAGGCGTTAGGAAATCAAGAATGTCACACAGCCCATGGGATCTGGGGGAAGCTTGCCCGCAGGAACAACATTTTTTACCATGGTATTCAAACAAGAAATAGTAGACTGAGCGGTGGCCAGCTTAGTCGGAAATAACCAGGAAAATCTAGCGAAACCGTCTACACACACCAGAATAAATTTATTTGGATTTCCCTTTGATTGTGGGAAAGGTCCAACGTAGTCTATATATGGACGTTCCACGGGGCGAGACGCTTGATGAGATGACAATAGACCTAGCTTAGTGGACATGGTGGGCTTACTAAGCAAGCAAGATTTACAAGCTTTTACCTTTTCTCTAATTTCACCGTCCATACCATTCCAAATAAACATTCCTCGGATCTTTAACCAAGTTTTGAAGATACCTGAATGCCCCACTAATGGGGTCTCATGATAGTACCTGAAGATCATAGGCACAAGCACAGCGGGAACTGCTACCTTCATCTTCTGATCATTCCTCGACCGGCAACACAAAGCCCCGGTTCGCAACACATATGCGACTACATGTTCCCCAGAAAAAAGGTTTTCCAGTATGGGAGCCAGCACAGGATCTTCACGTTGGTATTTTTCAATATCACGAAATAACATAGGGGCATCAGTTAGAATGGCATTAATGCCCGAAGGTATGGGCTAGGAAGAGAAAACTATCTTCTATTTCGGTGGTCTCCACGTCATGAGAAAACATGCGGCTTAGTCCATCCGCCACTACAGTCTCAGACCCTCGAATATGCCTCACATCAAATTGGAAGGCAGAAATCCTGATGGCCCAGCGGGCTATACGACCAGTACGACGCGGCCTAGATAATACCCAACTTAAGGCTTGGTTATCTGTTTCCAAGTCGAATTTGACATGTTCCAAATAGAGGCGGAACTTCTCTAGTGCAAACAAAACTGCCAAACCATCAAGTTCATAGATGGAATATTTGGCCTCTTGAGCAGATAAGGTCGTAGAAGCATAGGCGATGGGTCGTCTTCCGAGTTCCGTTTCCTGAAACAGAACAGCAGCAACCGCAGATGACGAGGCGTCTGTTTTGATGATGAATTTCTTCGAAAAATCAGACATTGGTACAACGGGGGCGTTACAAAGAACTAATTTCAGATCTTCGAAAGCGGCTTGCTGAGACGGTTCCCATTCAAATTTGACGCCTTTCCTACGTAGTAAGTTCAAGGGCGCCGCTCTGTTAGCGAAGTTAGGAATAAATTTCCTGAAGAAATTCACCATGCCTATAAATCTGGCAATACCTTTGATGTCCTTAGGAGGTTTGAAATCGCGGATGGCCTGTGTCCTAGAATGATCAATGGAAACAACATCGGGCGACACAATATGCCCTAAGAACGACATGGAAGGCTTAGCAAAATTACCTTGGATAATTTGACGGTTAACCCAGCCTCACTAAGGCGATTGAGTACCTCCTTTAGATAGTCTAGGTGGTCTTCAAAGGTCTCAGAAAATACAATGACATCATCAAGATAGTGATACAAGTATTCAAATTTGATGTCCGACGAGACCATATGTAGCAGTCTAGTGGGAACTGCTGCCCCCGTGGGGAGCCCGAAAGGCACGCGATTGTACTCATACAAGTTCCAATCCGTGGCAAAAGCTGTTTGATGTTTCGATTCTTCAGCTAGAGGGATCTGGTTGTACGCCTGATTAAGGTCTAAGATGGTAAAGAAGTTGGCTTTCCGAAAACATGAAAAACAAGAGTGAAGATCAGGAAGGGGCACAGATTATAACATCATCTTACGTTTTAAAATCAATCAATCAATACTGATCTGCATTTAGGGCAGTCGCCTATTTGGCAGATTCCCTATCTGTTGCTTTCCTAGCCTTTTCCTAAATGATTTCAAAGAAATTGGAAATTTATTGAACATCTCCCTTGGTAAGTTATTCCAATCCCTAACTCCCCTTCCTATAAATGAGTATTTGCCCCAGTTTGTCCTCTTGAATTCCAACTTTATCTTCATATTCTGATCTTTCCTACTTTTATAAACGCCATTCAAACCTATTCGTCTACTAATGTCATTCCACGCCATCTCTCCGCTGACAGCTCGGAACATATCACTTAGTCGAGCAGTTCTTCCTTTTTCTCTTAATTCTTCCCATCCCAAACATTGCAATATTTTTGTAACGCTACTCTTTTGTTGGAAATCACCCAGAACAAATCGAGCTGCTTTTCTTTGGATTTTTTCCAATTCTTGACTCAGGTAATCCTGGTGAGGGTCCCATACACTGGAACCATACTCTAGTTGGGGTCTTACCAGAGACTTATATGCACTCTCCTTTACATCCTTACTACAACCCCCAAACACCCTCATAACCATGTGCAGAGATCTGTAAATGTAAAATGTAAATGTCATTGTTATCATATGTAAATTTTAATACTTCTTTAGCATTGGTCTCCTCCTCTATCTGGACATTATCCTTGTAACCAACAATCTTTACATACTGCTGACTGATTATTTCTGCCTTTTGAGGATCCTCACATACACACTCCCCTTGTTCATTAATTATTCCTGGAATGTCCTTCTTGGAACGTGTTTCTGCCTTAAAATGCCTATACATACATTTTCATTTTTCACTAAAAAATGTATGACTGCCAATTAAGCCTGCCATCATGGTATCCTTAGCTGCCTTCTTTGCTAGATTCAATTTTCTAGTAAGTTCCTTCAATTTCTCCTTACTTCCACAGCCATTTCTAACTCTATTTCCTTCAAGTCTGCACCTCCTTCTTAGTCTCTTTATTTCTCTATTATAACAAGGTGGGACTTAACCATTCCTTACCACCCTTAAAGGTACAAACCTGTTTTCACATTCCTCTACAATTGCTTTAAACCCATCCCAGAGTCTGTTTACATTTTTATTTACCGTTTTGAACCTATCATATTTACTTTTTAGAAACTGCCTCGTGCCTGCTCTATCAGCCATATGGTACTGCCTAATAGTCCTAATTTTAATACATTCATTTTTATCACATTTATTTTTAACTACGACATCTATGGAAAAATGTCCAAACTTCTTGAAGTAAACAAACACAGAGCAAATAAATCCAGTCAGTTTAGGCAACTTCACAACAACACAGTTACTCAGTACTTCAGTAGTGACATCTTCTAATTGAAGTCCCAACTTCTTGTAATATCAATTTCACATTTTGTTGGATGGATAGTGTTCATTACGGCGCTTCTTTTGAATGTGCGGAGTTGAGGTGTACCTCGCAGTACAGATACTATTAAGGTTTTTGAGGGTGGATGGTGAATCTATAGAGCGTTCATTCAGGATTATAAATGTGTCATCCACATACCTAGCCCAGAACTGAATATTAACATATTTAATGCTATTGTCGATGGTGGTATACTCTATAATATCAAGGTAAATCTGTGCCAAAATTCCCGAGACCGGTGACCCCATTGCCAAACACTCTCGTTTGTAAAACAATTATTCTTAATTAGTAATCTTAAAATGGTTATGATGTCCTGAACTTCAAGTTTACTTAGTTGACTGTTAGCGAGTAAGTTTTTTCGATAATCGGGAATAATGAATTAGTTTTTATACTGGGATACATGTTGACTATATCAAAGGAGTGCATTGAATGATATGGTTGAATTTTGAAACTGTCTAGTTTTTAACTAATTCTACAGGGTTCCTTTTATATTTATTTGAATATAATTTATAATATTTGCTGAGAAACTGTGGATAAGTTGGGATAATTTATATAAAGGGCTTGGCATGTAGTTTATTTTGGGTCGACCGAGCTCGATAGCTGCAGTCGCTTAGGTGCGGCCAGTATCCAGTATTCGGGAGATAGTAGGTTGGAACCCCACTGTCGGCAGCTCTGAAAATGGTTTTCCGTGGTTTCCCATTTTCACACCAGGCAGATGCTGGGGCTGTACTTTAATTAAGACCACGGCCGCTTCCTTCCCCCTCCTAGCCCTTTCCTTTCCCATCGTGCCATAAGACCTATCTGTGTCTCTGTGTCGGTGCGACGTAAGGCAACTAGCAAAAAAAAAAAAGTTTCAATTGTCTTTGAATTGATTGTGTCGGGTCCTTCTTAATTATCGAAAAGGAGTCATTATCAAAGAAATTCTTGGTTTTCTGAACGTAATCTGTTTTATTCGTAACGACTGTAGTGTTGCCTTAATCGACCTTTGTAATAATGAGTTGGTTATGTTTAAGTGTTTTTAAGATTAAGAATGTGTGTTCTTTCAGTGAGAGAATCGTTGTTGTTGTTTGCTGGTGTTAGGGGACGCGATGAGATTTTTAGAGAAATAAGTTTTTTAAATTGTGTTTTTACGTCCATTCTGAGTTCGTCTTGTAGGTCATATTGCATCATTGATAGCAACTTCTGATTTGACTACGAGTTTGGACCGAGTTGAAACAAGGCCAGTTGTGCTTTGCGCCTTACGAGATAATTATTTTATCATCCTCGTCTAGTTTGGTGTCGGAAAGATTAAGTACTGGTGGGTGGAATTGTTGTAAAGTATCATGAACGAGTTCACTCTTACTGTTAGATTTAGAAGGGTAATTTTTATGAGCTACATTATCCTTAAGTGCTTCAAGTTTCTTCTCTAGCGTTATCTGGTTTTATACGGTATATTGAACAGCTTAACTTGGACTTGATCTTGAAAGAGATTCTACTGGGCCCTTGTGAGTGAGGTAGCGGCCTCTAGGTGAACCTCATACAAGCGATGATTTAAAAACGACTTTTCTTATAAAGAAATTATGTTCAATCTTTAGCCGAAGTCTGTTTGTTCTAAACTGAACGTTATGTTGATTTGGAGGAAGAAAGCGTTGTTTCATGACGCTTTTCAAAATAATAGATGTTAAATTCTGTGTAATACACTGTTTGATGGACCTTATATCCTTATATATTTTTCCTAGGAGTAAGTGATATTCGGGTAAGGGGAGATAAGGAGGAAGAGATAGGAGATTATAAAGTGTACTTGACGGGTGTTAGAAAGGGAAGGGCAGAGTCTGGGGTAGGGCTCTTTATCAGGAATACCATTGCACGCAACATAGTTTCTGTTAGGCACGTAAGTGAGCGAATGATGTGGGTAGATTTGTCAGTGGGAGGAATTAGGACAAGAATTGTGTCCGTGTATTCACCATGTGAGGGTGCAGATGAGGATGAAGTTGACAAGTTTTATGAAGCATTGAGTGACATCGTGGTCAGGGTCAACAGCAAGGATAGAATAGTGCTAATGGGCGATTTCAATGCGAGAGTTGGGAATAGAACTGAAGGATACGAAAGGGTGATTGGTAAATGTGGGGAAGATATGGAAGCTAATGGGAATGGGAAGCGTTTGCTGGACTTCTGTGCTAGTATGGGTTTAGCTGTTACGAATACATTCTTCAAGCATAAGGCTATTCACCGCTACACATGGGAGGCTAGGGGTACCAGATCCATAATAGACTATATCTTAACAGACTTTGAATTCAGGAAATCTTTTAGGAATGTACGAGTTTTTCGGGGATTTTTCGATGATACAGACCATTATCTGATCTGTAGTGAACTAAGTATCTCTAGGCCTACGCCTAGGATAGAGAAAAAGAAATCTGTCTGCAAACGAATAAGGATAGAAAATCTCCAGGATGAGGAAATTAGACAGAAGTACATGGATATGATTAGTGAGAAGTTTCGAACAGTAGACAGTAAGCAGGTTCAGGATATAGAAAGTGAATGGGTGGCATACAGGGATGCTGTAGTAGAAACAGCAAGGGAATGCGTAGGAACAACCGTGTGTAAAGATGGGAAAAGGCGAACATCTTGGTGGAATGATGAAGTGAGAGCAGCCTGTAAACGTAAAAAGGCTTATCAGAAATGGCTCCAAACAAGGGCCGAGGCAGACAGGGAGTTGTACGTAGATGAAAGAAACAGAGCGAAACAAATAGTTGTTGAATCCAAAAAGAAGTCATGGGAAGATTTTGGTAATAACCTGGAAAGGCTAGGTCAAGCAGCAGGGAAACCTTTCTGGACAGTAATAAAGAATCTTAGGAAGGGAGGGAAAAAGGAAATGAACAGTGTTTTGAGTAATTCAGGTGAACTCATAACAGATCCCAGGGAATCACTGGAGAGGTGGAGGGAATATTTTGAACATCTTCTCAATGTAAAAGGAAATCATCATGGTGGTGTTGCAAACAGTCAAGCTCATGGGGAGGAGGAAAATGATGTTGGTGAAATTATGCTTGAGGAAGTGGAAAGGATAGTAAATAAACTCCATTGTCATAAGGCAGCAGGAATAGATGAAATTAGACCTGAAATGGTGAAGTATAGTGGGAAGGCAGGGATGAAATGGCTTCATAGAGTAGTAAAATTAGCGTGGAGTGTTGGTAAGGTACCTTCAGATTGGACAAAAGCAGTAATTGCACCTATCTATAAGCAAGGGAACAGGAAGGATTGCAACAACTATCGAGGTATCTCATTGATTAGTATACCAGGCAAAGTATTCACAGGCATCTTGGAAGGGAGGGTGCGATCAGTCGTTGAGAAGAAGTTGGATGAAAACCAGTGTGGTTTCAGACCACAGAGAGGCTGTCAGGATCAGATTTTCAGTATGCGCCAGGTAATTGAAAAATGCTACGAGAGGAATAGGCAGTTGTGTTTATGTTTCGTAGATCTAGAGAAAGCATATGACAGGGTACCGAGGGAAAAGATGTTCGCTATACTGGGGGACTATGGAATTAAAGGTAGATTATTAAAATCAATCAAAGGCATTTATGTTGACAATTGGGCTTCAGTGAGAATTGATGGTAGAATGAGTTCTTGGTTCAGGGTACTTACAGGAGTTAGACAAGGCTGTAATCTTTCACCTTTGCTGTTTGTAGTTTACATGGATCATATGCTGAAAGGTATAAAATGGCAGGGAGGGATTCAGTTAGGTGGAAATGTAGTAAGCAGCCTGGCCTATGCTGACGACTTGGTCTTAATGGCAGACTGTGCCGAAAGCCTGCAGTCTAACATCTTGGAACTTGAAAATAGGTGCAATGAGTATGGTATGAAAATCAGCCTCTCGAAGACTAAATTGATGTCAGTAGGTAAGAAATCCAACAGAATTGAATGTCAGATTGGTGATACAAAGCTAGAACAGGTCGATAATTTCAAGTATTTAGGTTGTGTGTTTTCCCAGGATGGTAATATAGTAAGTGAGATTGAATCAAGGTGTAGTAAAGCTAATGCAGTGAGCTCGCAGTTGCGATCAGCAGTATTCTGCAAGAAGGAAGTCAGCTCCCAGACAAAACTATCTTTACATCGGTCTGTTTTCAGACCAACTTTGCTATATGGGAGCGAAAGCTGGGTGGACTCAGGATATCTTATTCATAAGTTAGAAGTAACAGACATGAAAGTAGCAAGAATGATTGCTGGTACAAACAGGTGGGAACAATGGCAGGAGGGAACTCGGAATGAGGAGATAAAGGCTCATTTAGGAATGAACTCAATGGATGAAGCTGTACGCAGAAACCGGCTTCGGTGGTGGGGTCATGTGAGGCGAATGGAGGAGGATAGGTTACCTAGGAGAATAATGGACTCTGTTATGGAGGGTAAGAGAAGTAGAGGGAGACCAAGACGACGATGGTTAGACTCTGTTTCTAACGATTTAAAGATAAGAGGTATAGAACTAAATGAGGCCACAACACTAGTTGCAAATCGAGGATTGTGGCGACGTTTAGTAAATTCTCAGAGGCTTGCAGACTGAACGCTGAAAGGCATAACAGTCTATAATGATAATGTATGTGTATGTATGTTAATTTTTAAGCCCATGTATTGGTAAGGTATCGATTTTGCCTGGTTGGCTGCTTCATATAAGTTTAAGAATTTCATTTTATATCCGTATTGAACTGAGAACGTAAGAGAGGTAACTTAAGGGTCCACCTTTTTCAATACAGATAAATGTTATAATGGTTAAGTTACAAAATGTTTACGTTGAACTAGTTTCAACGCTATTTAGCGTCATCTTCAGCGAAAATGTGCGAAATAAGCATAGGTACATATTATCCGCACACTTTGTCTTGGTGCATTTACACCCTAGTGCTGAATCGGTCGACCTCGGCGATCTTCGAGATTCGTAGTGGCAACCTTTGAAACACAAACTATGAATCCCTTAAGCATCGTTGTGCGACATCTGGCGTACACTTTACGTACTGGTACTGTTGTAGGGCCGATGACCTTCGATGTTAGGCCCCTTTAAACAACAAGCATCATCAAGCAGTACTGTTGTTGTTTACACAACAAAGCCAAAGTATAGAATTCATGCTAGGAATAAGATTCGCATCGAGAAATGTTTTATAATGTTATATAATGTGTATGTGACATAGTTGTTGGCTAAAGATGATAACGGTTTAGAAATTTCATATCGATCGATCATATTCTCGATTCAATTCAGATTTCATTTTCAGTCAGTTAGCAGCACCGGGCAGCACTATCGATACCGGGACAGCTCCCTCCTTACTCCTCACTCCCGTACACAAAGTATGCGGATAATACATACAAGCGTATACATTTCATAAAATATTATAACATTATGATTAAATAGGAGTAAATCCTCCATAATGACTGTCATGTTCAGAACTCTCTATTCACTATTTTATTCCCCCTTTTTACTCTTATTTTATACTAAGTAACCATGTTGTCACTTAACCATTATAATATTTATTTGTATTCAAAAGGTGGACCCCATAAGTTACCCCTTTCACGCTCTCAGTTCAATATGGATATAAGATGAATTTCTTAAACTTAAATAGTTCTTGTGAGGCGCACTTCCACTTCATTATCTTGAGCTTCCCATCATAGGTTGCCACTTATTCTCCGTTTTCTGAGTGTGCCGTTTTTATTTCCAATGGAATGCGGTGTCTATTTTGACATGATGTCTCCTTATCGCACGTCTAGTAGTAGAGATCTAGGCTCGAGAATCAGTTCTCCATTGTTGTGCATTACCCTTTGTTTGTAATGAGTTGCAAAACAACTTTAGATCTATATGGTTCATTTTTTAGAGATTCAGCAAAGAGGGTGCCTTTTCCTATGTACACCAAGAAATTGCACGCATAACTGGACTTACATTCACACCAAATCTTGAGTGCTTGGACGATATAAATTCTTTACATGATAAACGTCCCTTCATCAACATAAGAGACTCATCTACAGACAGATTGCTTTCAGGTGTTTACACACTCCAGAATCTCCTGTTGAAGTGATCCGGAATAGGTTTCAGCTTTTTGAATGACTTGTGGATTTATTGTATGCTTCTTTTTGTCAAAGTGTAGAAATTTGTGGAAAGGAGATGAAATATTATTTCAGAGAAGAACTCCAAAAGTACTGGGGTCTCTAATATCTGTGTATGAAGAGCATTTGTTGTCAGGTAACTGATAAATGCTCTGCAAAATAAAGAATACAAGTAATGTCATAATTTCATCTTTCTGCATATCAGTTCATAGAATCACTCTGGAATATAGTTTGAAAGTGGGCGTGCTTTCTAGAAACAGTTGAGTTGGTTTCCCTACTTAATAGTTCGACTAAAGGCGGGCGGTAAACAATTCAAAATACTCTGACAGATTATTTACATCTTCAGTTTGTACATTTAGTCCAGTTTGCACCATAGGCCATCAGATCCTACCTTTGTTGATACTCGTGGTATCACCGCTAGTGTAGGCACTCGCTGTCACTTGACACATCACTCTCTGAATTGCCAGATGCGAGCTCTGCTTGCACCTACCACTCTCAGCAGCCTGGCATGGAACATGTCGTGTGGTTTTAGGAGAGCGCTGCTGTAGGAACGTGATCTTGGAAGCTGGTCATCACTCCCACCGCCCGAGAATGTGACGATGAAATATTCCGTTTTGGCCACCTGTGTGGCTATGATTCCAGTTCTTTACTCATATCATTTATGTGCATGAAGTGGGAGTTATTACGCTATCAGATATGCTAAACCTATTGAAATTGATTAATTTTGTGTGTGTGTGATCCATTTAGCCCCATGGTGTAGGGGTAGCGTGCTTGCCTCTTATCCGGAGGCCCCGGGTTCGATTCCCGGCCAGGTCTGGGATTTTTACCTGGACCTGAGGGCTGTTCGAGGTCCACTCAGTCTACGTGATTAGAATTGAGGAGTTACCTGACAGTGAGATAGCGGCTCCGGTCTAGAAAGCCAAGAAAAACGGCCGAGAGGATTCGTCGTGCTGACCACATGACACCTCGTAATCTGCAGGACTTCGGACTGAGCAGCGGTCGCTTGGTAGGCCAAGGACCGTCAAGGGCTGTAGTGCCATGGGGTTTTGGGGAGGTGATCCATTTAGTGTTATTTGTATATTGGTGTTTAGTGCTTGTTGGTAGAAATTGGGAGTAGTGGTATTTATTTGAATTTTATAACAAGTAATTCAGTTGGTGTTCAGTAGATTACGTTTTTTCGGTTAAGTAGGCTATCTAGGTGTACCTTGTTTCAAATTTAGGTTTACTCATACCACTAAGATTGATGTGCAACTCAACGAGACCACGCGAGTTATCACTGCTACTGTTAGATCTACTCCCACACAGTGGCTACCAGTCCTAGCTAATATCGCTCCGCAAGATCTAACGAGGAAAGCAGCTGAGGTCAGCTTGTTCAAGATCACCTCTCATAAGAACTCTCCGTTGTATGATGCCCTTTAAGATCCAACAACATCACGTTTGAAATCACGCAAGCCACCTTGGGTTGATTTAAAAGGTGTCAGTTCTTTCGACATGACCTCCAAGTGGCAACAACGTTGTAACGAACATCCACCCAACAATGCTCACCTGGTTGAAGATCCTGAAAAGAAGGTAGATGGATTCCAGCTACCACGCCAAACCTGGTCGAAGCTGAACCGCATTAGAACGGGTGAAGGGAGGTGTGGTCACACGTTACAGAAATGGGGTTTCCGTACATCTGTTGCCTGTGACTGTGGAGTGGAGGACCAAACCATACAACACATTGTTCAGGAGTGCCCACTTCGTGCATTTGACGGTGGTGTGAAGACTCTGCACCAAGTGACACCATGTGCTCTGGAATGGTTGTCAAATTTTGATATTTCCATTTGATTATTTGTTAACTTTGGTGTACTTGTACAACTATACGATATATATATATAATTTAGGTTTAGGAAATACTTTAGGCAATAATATTAACTTTTAAAACAATATTTTGAAATATCTGTAGGTTCGTTGGTATAATACTTAGAAAGGCAGATTATCATAAGGAGTTGTAACTCATTGTAACTTCCGCCGCAACATTTTCGGTATTTCGTATAGATATCCGTTCAAACTATCACGAAGGTAATAATTTATTAAATTAAGTAACACGATACGCCGGTAAACTTCGATTTAAAAAGAAGTTAAAGAGAATAATCGGTATTTTCACTGGATAATTACGGTACTTGACAGTTTTTGGATTGATGACGATTGTTGCTGCATGCACATGGTAGTTGTATAAACAAATACAAAATTAGCTGATTGCTTTATTCCGATAATTTGTAGTCTAAGTTCCTTGCATACTTTGTACTTTCCACCTTCGTTTATTCATCGAATAAAAGTTAATAATCAAATTCCTATATCCCAATAATATTGCAGTTCAAGCCCGCGGCGTAGTTTTGACAGAAATCATTGTATACAACCTCTTATTTTTCTGCATTTAAGGACACTTTTATTCTCCGTCCCGCGTAGTAGGGAAAATAATAGTAATTCACCAGCGGTAAAAATTCATATAACCACATTTCAGCTGAGAATTGTAGTGTAGATACGGTATATTTAGATAGTACCTTACCTTGCCTGCTATATTCGTGTGTATCGTTGTGTGTAACTATTAGAGCATAGTACTAATAATAATCTGTCTAAGCAGTTAGCTTTGCTGGTAATCTTTGAGTACAGTAGTTCTTGCAAATTTCAAACTTGCAATTTTCATTTCTGTTTGTGCTGAGTAGTGACATACTGTACCGGTATTGTAATTAGGATACGTCTGAACGTAGTTTAAAATTATTGTAGTGTACTGTACAGGAGTATACAAGTAAATTCTCATTAGAATTTAGCGTACTTAATTTATTATTCTGAAATATTTGTGTAGTATAGGAGAGGAGTACGTAGAAACTCTCTTACTAAAATTCTGTTGTCGTACTTAGGATAGGCTTAATTGCAGTTTAAAATTGTGTAATTCTTGTGTATTCCTTTCGGTATTCAGTAATTAACAGTAGTTTTTATCATATTAGAGTGTTGTAGGATAAACATAAAGTACGACCACCTTATTGTCATGTGGTCTTTGAGTACTCTTTCAGACAGTATTTCCCTCCGTTCATTTTTTGCACATAAGTTATTTTATTTTCCTTTTCTTTTACCTTTCATTTTTTCTGTAAAGAAGGGATAAGGAATGCAAGTGTAGGAACTGTGGTAGTGGTGAGGCATTGAGGGGTATGAGGGAGGAGTTAGAGAGTTTGAGGTAGATCAATTAGGATTTTCACAGGAGACAGGAAAGAAGATAGGCATCCCTCAAATAATGTACAGGTTACAGTAGGTGTAAAAGAGGGAGGGGAAGGAAAGGGGGAATTGTAGAAGACAGTGGTCTAAAGTTCTAAAGGGAAGGAGTTTGCAGTCTAAGGGCTCTATTCAGGATCAGATTTCAGGACAGATGTCTGTGAGAAATCGGTACGAGTCACTCCAGTTAGAACGATAGAGGGAATATGAGGAACAGGGAAGTGCTGCTGAGATGTGTGGAAGTAGGAGAAAGGGCAGAGGTAGGAAAGGTAAATGTAGAGTAGAGTAGGGGATAGTAAAAGACAGGTGGAACAGGGTCATGGGAAGGAGAAAAGGGAAGGGGAAATAGCTTCTGCAGCTATCAGGAAAGATAGGGCTGACTAAGAGGGGAGGGGATCATATGAGGTGGGTAGGGTTGAGGCTCTGGTCATGGGGGATTCCATCGTTAGGCATGTGGGGAAAGTGTGTGGAGGAAAGGGAATCAGGGTAAAGTGTTATCTAGGAATTAGATTGAGGCAGATATTGAGGAAAGTAGAAGAGAAGGTGGAGGGGAAGGAGAAGGTGGTAGTGTTTCACGTTGGTACCAACAACGTAAGGCAAGCTGGTATAAATACCAACATAGTTGGAGATGTATGGGATCTGGTAAATGCAGCATGGGTGAAGTTTAAGGAAGCGGAGATTGTTATCATTGGAATGCTGTGTCGGGGTGATACTGACTGGAAGGTGACTGGGGATTTAAATGAGACTATGGGGTGGGTATGTGGGAAACTGGGAGTGAAATTTCTAGATCCTAGTGGGTGGGTAGGAGATAGGGATCTGCGCTCAGATGGCCTTCACTTAAACTGCACTGGTACATATAAGTTAGGAAATTTGTTCGGACGGGTAATAAAGAGGTACATTCAGGGAAAGGGGGTTGTCTATGGAGCGGTGATAAGGGAACGGGGAACTGGAAATCAAGTAGGGATGACATAAAATGTTAGTGTTGAACTGTAGCAATATTGTAAGGAAGGGAATAAAATTAAGTAAATTAATAGATACATATTTACAAGTAACTATTCTCATTTTGGTTCCGTATTGAAGTTGACGTATGTCTCAAGCATTATTACAATATTATAAGTCCACCTGTTCAATACAATACAATATGATCCACTATTTCATATGGTCAAATATTTTTTATACATAATACATAAAAGTCAAAGGTACATGTTTCACCCTCCTTACGGGCATCATCAGCCTATATCAATCTTAAAATAATACATATACTTATAAATTATAGGTTAAAATGTTGAAAAATGGTTTCGTAAAACATTATACAATAACATCTAAAACAACGATAATGCACCAAAGTATGTTAAAAGAGAGTGAAATTAACAGTTTTGAAGATTAAAACGTGATTAAACATGAAGCTTTGAGAGTCTAAAACTAAAATGGATCCATATTTTTATAATATCATTAAGACTGTGAAGGCCTTGAGTATAAATACAATCATCAAAGGGGGATGTTTCTTCAATTCCCAAGTTGAATCCAAGGTGGTAAAATCACTTTCAGTTATTTAAAACGGAAGTGTGAATGTAATAAACAATTTTAAAATGTATATGATTGGGAGATCTGAAAGTCGAGAAGAAAATGGAACTTCAATAGAAGGCGTTGCTTGTGATAGCTTATTTGCTTATTTGTGATAGCTTTGACATACGTTTCATCAACGCCTTCTATTGAAGTTCCATTTTCTTCTCGACTTTCAGATCTCCCAATCATATACATTTTAAAATTGTTTATTACATTCACACTTCCGTTTTAAATAACTGAAAGTGATTTTACCACCTTGGATTCAACTTGGGAATTGAAGAAACATCCCCCTTTGATGATTGTATTTATACTCAAGGCCTTCACAGTCTTAATGATATTATAAAAATATGGATCCATTTTAGTTTTAGACTCTCAAAGCTTCATGTTTAATCACGTTTTAATCTTCAAAACTGTTAATTTCACTCTCTTTTAACATACTTTGGTGCATTATCGTTGTTTTAGATGTTATTGTATAATGTTTTACGAAACCATTTTTCAACATTTTAACCTATAATTTATAAGTATATGTATTATTTTAAGATTGATATAGGCTGATGATGCCCGTAAGGAGGGTGAAACATGTACCTTTGACTTTTATGTATTATGTATAAAAAATATTTGACCATATGAAATAGTGGATCATATTGTATTGTATTGAACAGGTGGACTTATAATATTGTAATAATACTTGAGACATAGATACATATTTACCAGATATTGTAATAGGAGTTGAATCATGGTTGAGAAATGATATAATGGATACGGAAATTTTCTCACGGCACTGGAGTGTGCATCGTAGAGATAGGATAGGAATGGTGGGACGGGGAGTATTCATTCTGGTGAAAGAAGAATATGTAATCTACAAAAAATTTAAAGATGACAAACATGAAATTCTAGGATTCTAAAGATAATAGGAAACTCGATATCTTTGGAGTGTACAGACCGGGAAATGGTATTGCTGACACGGATTCAGAATTATTTGATAAGATAATCAGCTATATGGGTAACGACATTGAAAGGAATGTGATTGTAGCGGGAGATCTGAATTTACCAGATGTCAATTGGAAGGAAATGCGAACGACAGGAAGCATGGCCAACAAATGGCAAATAAGTTAATATGGGAAGGACAGCTGATTCAGAAAGTGACGGAACCAACTAGAGGGAAAATATCCTGGATGTTGTAACACTCCCTTCAACAGCTCCTTGTTTGGTTGACATTTATGTGACTGTGCATGTAGCATATAATAAAGGAAATAAATAAGAACTGTGGATCGCCCGCAAATTGCCACCATATAGGAATCATATTTACCACTCTACTGTGGTTTCCCACTTATCTATGTAATACAGCTTTACAGTTTAAAAGGTTCTGTAATGCAACAGGGGTGGGATGTGAAATGTTAACCTCAATTTTAACTGAATTCATTAAAACAGAAAAACGAGATGAATTGGAAAAGCTCCTTTTCAGCCTGGAAAATTTAATTTGAAGTTAATGGAATATATCGCCGCTTGCATTATCTAACATCGGCTCACCAATTTGCTTCAGATGTCCTGTAGTTTCCATGGTTACTCGTTCCCCTTTTCGCCGTGGTAGATCTGCTCCATGGACATCCTTCCTTCCTTCGGGTAATCCATTTAGGTCTATTGGGCCTAACACTCCCTATTTGCCTTGTCTGTAAGCTAGACATCGACCTTACTTCTATGAAATACGATCACAAATGATCTTGGTTGGAGAAAATCCAACATCATGAATTTTTCCTTCTTAATTTGAATATCCACACCAACTAAACTGTTTTTCTGTAAGAATACAAAGTCGATACTGCGTATAGCACACTCGAACTGAAAGAAGTTCCTTGTCCACACAGTCGTAAAATATATCACGAACCGTGAGTAGTAGAGTATGACCTGTTTCGGCAGTATCACAGTATCGCTGTACTGTGTACCGCTATAAACATTGAAGTTCTGAGAAATACTGCCGATATATACTGAAATACATAAATCAGTTCCACAATGATAATAAGTTCCGTTCCGAAAATATAACTCCGTTTTTGTTCTAGTTTTTGTTCCTCGATGAGAGCTGCGTCCGATTTTTTTTTTTTTTTTTTTTGCTGTGAGCAAGTAGCTGGGAGCCCCGGGGCGAAATTTTGCCCCTCTACTCATCTGTTTCCGCGGGATACCGATGAGACGGAAAATCACTGTTACTTGCACTGGGGGGGGGGGAACTATCTGTTTTAGGGGAGTGAGTCCCTAAATCAGTGGTGAAACCCCCGAACATCGCTAAAATTTTGTTTTCGACTAGCGGTAGGAAGGGGATACCATTGCATTCTTAAGAAACGGGCGTTTTCAGGGCAGATTTCTAGTAATTAGTGTTGGTTTAGTTTAATTTGGAAAATACCGAAATTATGGGTTATAAGTGAGCCAAGGGCCTCTAAATTTATACCGGGTATTAGGCTTCTTGGTTCTTATAATCCGTTTTAGCAGAGAGACTCCTGGGTCGTTTGACTGGGCCGAAAGTATTCTAGACTTGGCCATCCTAGCAATTTTGTTAATTTGGAACCGAATGGTTGGGATACGCAAGTCATGTCTAATTTTGATATTCGAAACATACCAAGGTGGCTTAATCATTTTACGCAGAGTTTTATTTTGGAAAGTTTGTAGCTTGCGTATGTGAGTCTTGGCAGTGTAGCCCCAGGCCTCACAGCCGTACAGAAGGATGGGTCTCACACATGCTAAATAAATATTTCTCTTTATGGTAGGAGAGATATATTTATTTGAGAGCAATGGTTTAAGACAGGCCACCCTTGCTGATACTCGCTGTAGGGCCTGGTTCACATTGTTGCTCCAAGTTAATTTTCTGTCTAAATGAAGGCCAAGATATTTGACAACACGGGCCCAGGGGAGGACAGTGTTGCCAATTCTAAGATGGTCAAGTCTAGGTATTCTCCAGGTGAACGGGATTGCCTGCGTTTTATCGGCATTTATTTTAACTTTATTAATTTTGCACCAGTCCCTAAAACAATTTATCCAGGACTGCAGCAGCCGAATGGCATCACATCTCCGTCGTTTCGTAGTGTAGACGGCTATGTCATCGGCATACTGCTGTATCTCTACTCCCGGAACTATAGGTAGGTCGTTTACATATAGGCCGTACAACGTTGGGGACAGCGTTCCACCCTGTGGTACTCCTGCCTGCAGAGACCGAGGGGTGGATTTTTCTCCATCACAGGACACGTAAAATTTTCTATTATATAGGTAGGAGTGAATAATTTTGACTAGGTAGGGGGGAAGATGATATTTACCTATTAATTTTGAGATGAGATTGTCGTGCCAAACCGTATCGAAAGCTTTTTCAATATCAAAGAACACTGCGGGGACTGTACGGCGTAAATTAAACGACCTAGTAGCATACTGAGCAAGACGTAGCACTGCAAGAGGAGCGCTACGTCTTGACCGGAATCCGAACTGTTCCGGTCTCATTATGCTTTGTCGTAGAAGGTGACCATTGAGTTTTTTGAGAATAAGTCTCTCGAAAATTTTAGATAAGTGCAATAACAGGCTAATAGGGCGATAATTTTGCGGGAATAATTTATCCTTTCCAGGCTTGGGAAGAACCACTATTTTAGCTGTTTTCCAAAGCTTAGGAAAGTACCCCGTGGTAAAACAGGCCGAAAAGATGGATGCCAAAAACAATACTGCTTTGTAAGGCAGGAATTTAATTTCTTTGTTGGATAGCCGGTCATCGCCAGGAGACTTATTCTCTTTAAGGCCCTTGATAATTTTGCGGACCTCTGCAGGCGTCACTTTTTCGATGTCATTGTCTGGAGTCCATTGTCTTATGAAAGTTGAGACCTTTCTTCGTGCGGCACGAGTCCGTAGTTCGTCATTGTCATCGTTATTATCGTCATGTGTCACACATTGATTCTCAATAGAATCAGCAAAGGCCTCAGCTTTATCATAAGGGGAGAATACCAGGCCCCTAGTGCCGTGAATAGCTCGGCTAGGTTCCCGGGTTCGAGTCAGACAGCGGGTGGTTTTCCAGAAATTGCGATCTGGCTCATGTTCTGTAAGGGAGCGGCAGAATTCTTCCCATTTTTCAATCTTGCGCTCCAGCAGTCGTTTGCGGACTTCCCGGGCGAGTTCGTAGTATTCCGCCCGTTCAGCAGGGTCACGGTACAATTGCCATCTTTTCCTATATCTATTCTTAATATAGATCAAATCCTTAAGGAGATCTGGTGTACCATTATCGTCCCGATGGCTCGTGATATTATTATTATTATTATTATTATTATTATTATTATTATTATTATTATTGTTACGGAGCTTTCCGTGGTAGGTAGAGGTGAAAGAAGGTGCGGGTGTGAACGGGTCTCAAGCTACGAAAGTAAAATTAATTTAAAATTTAACAAGGTTATATTTTCTTTTCAAAATAAGGAAAAAACAAGCATGGCAGGTACAAAGTAGCAAGTCAAAAGGGTAGTTACAATATTTACAGGATTTGGGCTTCGCGCCCTGACTTCACAATGCTTGGGCAATCAGCTCAGTTTTACCCCAAACACAAGTTTCAACAGAGGGGCAGAAAACCCCATTCATGCCTAGGAGCCCTTGCTCCAAATTACACTGAAAAGCCTCCACGAGGCATACAACACTCAATTTTCAAAAAGAGCCACTCGCTCTCAACTTTAAGCCTCTCAAAGGCCACACCAAACTCCACCTTCGAGTTGTCCTCACTGTACATAGACACAGGGGTAAAATACCCAACCTACTGAGGTCTATTAAATGAAAAGAAGGTTGATTACATGACCTCCAAAATAACAATTTGAGAGGAGGCGATCGGCACTCCTAATACACTTTGTTTTTAAAACCTAATTTGGCTCTTAGGCCACTGATGCAAGGGCTAATCCCATACAACGCAGGTGACTTTAGAAAAAAAAACAAATTTACATAATGTTAAGGAAGAATAGGTTGAGAAAAAGTTTACCTCAAAACAATATGAGTGGGAGATCGAGAGGGTTAAGCACTCTCTATCCCAATACGTAGTTTAAAAGGTAAAATAGATACCAGATTCTTTACATTTTTAAGGAAGGTTACATAACGGAAAAACTTCGGACCCGCCCCGAGAGTTAAACTGCTGAGCTAGTAAAGAAAGAAGTTATTAACTGGCCATTACCTTGTTGTTGACCGCTGCCGAAGAAAGAGGCGCTTCCCGCCCCCTGCTATGTACTTTACACACTGAAAGATGGAACAGAAGTGGCCTAGAGACCCTAAAATCAGCAGTTTATATACTCTCGCGGAAGGTTCTAGGCGTTAGGGGAATGAGAACACCCGCCCACAATCACTTTATTGGAGAATAAAGAGAAACCCCTACACAAGATGAAGAAGAAACACATTATTGGTGGAAAATTAAGTTAAGAAATTCGGGATTGGTTGAATACAAAACAAGGAGAAAGAGAGGGGTATACAGCCGACTTAAACCATAACAGAAGGAAATTTAACAAGAAACAAACTTTTGAAATAAAAATTTCTCCAAAGAACAGTTCTTTTTCTTCGCACTAGGGTGCACTATTGTAGTTCTTCAGTAGTGTCCTCTAGAAGAGAAAGTTCACACTGCTTACTTCAAGCAAAACAAAAACACATCAAAAATGACACAGTTCTAAAACTCCGAAATTTACAGGTAGTGACATCTTCTGAGAAAGTAGAAAATTAATACCGTCAATAAAGTTCAGGTTTCCTCCAGCAGAGGAGTTTCAACTGGCGCACCTTTTGAATTAGCGGCGTGGAGGTGTACCGCCCGGTACAATTATTATTATTGTTATTATTATTATTAATATTGGGATGGCAACCAGGGCCAGTCGCGTTCCCGCCATGATGGGCGGGAGTACGAATGCCATTGTTGCGCATCCCATTGTTGTTATCATGGGCCGAAATGGAATTTCGTGCAGCATTTAAAGCATATTTGCGAGCATTCCCCATCTTATTATAAAGATGTTGAATAGCCCGGTCAATATCCTCTCTGCTGCGAGGTTCGAAAGGCTGTAAATTTTTGTTGACGTGCCATCGGAACTTATTAAAATCCATAGGAATGCGGTCAACAATGGGAGATGGCGCCTGTGGGCGGGACCAGGCAAGATTGAAAATAATGGGATCATGGTCAGAATTTAATACATTTGGGACTGAAAAAGTAATGCTAGGTGCATAATATTTAGATATCGCAATGTCAATTACATCTGGACGTCCGCGAGCCGTATAAATAGTGGGCTCAGTCGGACCATGAACTTTAATATTACTATCCCTTACGAAACGTTGTAGTATTCTCCCCTTAGGGTTTGTCACTCGTGAATTCCAGTCAGGATGCTTGGAATTGATGTCACCACAGATGATAGATGAAACGTTCCCATTGTTATTTAATAATGTTTCAATTTCTAAAGTATGAAGGGGAGCATTAGGTGATAAATAGGCCGCAATAAGCCTGTAGTGGAAGTTGCCATGGTGGAGTTCTATACCAAGAGATTCTATTACACCCTGAGGGAGGGGGTCAATGAGGTGGTGAGTAAGGCTAGACTTAATCAGCACCGCCACGCCCCCCGCCTCAGCGTGAAGCCGGTCTTCACGGTACATAGTGAAATTTTTAATTTTGAAAATGTGAGGGGGTTTGAGCCACGTTTCACCTAGCAGCATGATGTCAATATTGTAATCAGAAATAAACGACTCGAGTTCATATTTCTGATTAACAATACTCTGACAGTTCCAAGCACAGACTGTCAAGTCCATTGTCAGAATAAATTAAAGATTTAAGGTTCTGAGAAGTACTGCAAAGCAGCACCGATCAGAACGGTAATCTTGTCAAATGTATTCTGACATTGTTTAAGTTTGGAAGTGGTATCTTTTAGTATCGGCATTAATTTCGAAAAATTGATCTGCCTACAGATGTCCAGTATATCCTTAAGGCCTGACAAATCAGACCCCAAGGAGGATGATGAGGGGGTGGGTTCGGTAGGTGGGGGGGTAGCGCCAGTCACTGCATTTGCAAAGGTAATATTCGGATTTACTTCCTTTGCTAGGAGAGTACGTTTTTTCTGGGCTTTTTCGTACTCTCTGACCATTTTTGCCTCCATGATATTCCTGAAGAGCGAACATCCCCTCCAGGAGGCTGGATGTTCACCCTTACAGTTAGCGCACTTGGCCTTAGCTTCGGGGGTTAAAGGACAAGCTGCAGTGGGATGGTTGTCACCACATTTAACGCATCTTACAGGCATATGGCAATAATTGGCGGTGTGACCCCACCGTTGGCATTTAAAACATTGAGAGGGACCCTCTCTTCCCTGATAGGCTTCAATGGTAACCCTCGTACCACACAAATATTTCAGGGAGTAGATAGTCTCTGAAAATTTTGTCTTAGGGAGGGTCACGCTCATGACGCTCAGCGGTATCTGTGTATTAGACACAGGGTCTTTCCTGGTGAACTGGTAGACATCACGGGGTTCATAGCTGAGCGCCATGAGCTCTTCTCGAACCCAGTCAACGCCTACTGATGGAACAATATTCCTAATTATCACTTTAAGCAGCCTATTGCTAGGGAGTTGGTGCGTGTAATGAGCACTACTAGAGTCTTCAAAATATTTTTTCATTAGGAGGTAGTCCTCATTTTCAGCGTGATACTTTATTGAGTCTCTCTGATTTATTGCCCTGATTTCCCCAGTGCACTTGGTTTTGAGATAATTAAAATGACGCTGATAATTGGCCTTGTCATAAACAACAATGGGCGGAACAGAGATTTTCGGAGGGGCAGAAACCTCCATGCTCTCACTCACAGGCCCACCAGGGTTCGAGCCCTCTTGAATCCCAGCCTGAGCATTTTCAGGTTGGGATTGGGAGGAAACAGGCTGGGACTCAGACACATTTCCTGGGTTCGTCTGAGCGGGAATAAATGCAGCACTGTCGTTATTACCACTGGTGGGCAAGGACTCAAGTACCTGAAAACTATTCCGCAGAGGTAGGGGAGCAGCTATATTCCTAGTTTTCCGCTGCTTAGACCGTCTCAATTGGGCCTCAGCTACCTTGCGTTTAGCATTAGAAAAAAGCTTAAAAGCAGGAGCATCACTACAAACAGGAAATTTGTGTGACTTACACGTTTCATCAATTACAGCCTGGAGCAAGGATGGATCAACATCTGGTAGAACATGAATCTTGGACTCAGGAAGAGGCGGCCACTGGTTAAGGGAAGCACAGGAAGACGAAGCGCTTGACGGAAGGGAGCTAATATTTCCCCCGCCTCCCGGCGGGGCAAACGCCATGATTTAAAAAAAAGTCACAGAAGGAAAGGATAAAAGGCACACAGCAAGGACGAAGAACACCAAGTCAGACAACAATGCACTCGCAACAATGCACCACAGTCCCCACGCTTTCACCAAACACCACGGAGATTACCAGAACACAACCGTCACGTATAAGGCTTTGGAAGGGAATGGCTCAGCTGCGTCCGATATTTTATATGCTCATTCCCCTTCCGCCGGGTCTCTGCTTCCTATCCAATCTCCTTTGTTCGCTGCTTGCGAGCCAATCTCCTTTTTCCATCCTTTCTCTTCACCAGTGCGATAGGCGTGTCTACAAGGTGTACATCTCCACGTCGCAAGCCTCGCGCAGGGTGTCCGTCTAATTCAGACAAGCTCACGGTTTACCCACTGACCCATACTAATTTCCCAGGCTTCCAAGGATAACACTTCCTTATACAAAGTATGGGGTGAAATGACAATTGTAGGTTTCCAGTATAGACCAAATGCAGAACATAATAAAAACTTTCAACATTGTATAAATAATAAAATATGCTGTAACATACATACGTACATACATACATACGTACATACATACATACATTATCATTATAGACTGTTATGACTTTCAGCGTTCAGTCTGCAAGCCTCTGAGAATTTACTAAACGTCGCCACAATCCTCGATTTGCAACTAGTGTTGTGGCCTCATTTAGTTCTATACGTCTTATCTTTAAATCGTTAGAAACCGAGTCTAACCATCGTCGTCTTGGTCTCCCTCTACTTCTCTTACCCTCCATAACAGAGTCCATTATTCTCCTAGGTAACCTATCCTCCTCCATTCGCCTCACATGACCCCACCACCGAAGCCGGTTTATGCGTACAGCTTCATCCATCGAGTTCATTCCTAAATTAGCCTGTATCTCCTCATTCCGAGTACCCTCCTGCCATTGTTCCCACCTGTTTGTACCAGCAATCATTCTCGCTACTTTCATGTTTTGAATATTACATAGATTCACAATCACCTGTAATAACATTTACAGATGTCAATTAAATATTCCCGATGACAGATCTTCTGATACTGTATGATATCACGTAATTTGGGCTATGTAAATAACATATATGGGTGTCAAAACCTGGAAGGTTACAATGTGGTGCTTGAGCCACACCCTCCCAGCTAAAGGACACACATAGTGAATCACGACCATCGTAGGGAAACAAATTTGCCGTGGATCCCCGATCAGGAAGGGCGAAAGACATAGCCCTGAGCTGAAAACGTTATTCTCCCCAAACAATTAAAGCTAACAACTAACACTACTACGAGTAAAAATCCGTATACATGATAGATGAGAATTTATTGTAATGTAACGTAAATCAAAGGGATTAATTAGTTGAAATAACCAGTAATAATAACAAGGTAATACATACATATTCGGCGTCAGCCCAAAAGATAATCGTACCAAGGTCTCGTGACCTCATCTTTTCTTACATGCATAGGGTACAGTTACTCTTGAGATGATAGCATTTATTCCACACTGACCTCGCTACTAAAAACTGCGAGATGAATATCATTAACTCAATCTTTATTCAATCTTTCCTTCGGCGAGGAATAGAAACGCAATTTCAAGCGTGGGAGTCATTTTCAGTATCCATCTTTTTTTTTAACAATACCCCTCTCATATCGATTCCCACACACCAAGGAGCAGATAAAATAATAAAGTGATTAAATCAGAAAACTGCCGGACCAAGGAAATAATCCACGAGGGGCAAAGACAACGCTCCATGGAGCAATGAACGCAAAGCAAAACAATAACAGAAAACATGGACCTGCACACGGCCATGAAAGAAATAAACCAACATGGCGAGCTCCAGGTCGTAAACAACTAGGATGCACACCAAACAAAATAAAGACTTCGCACCCAGGAGAAAAAGAGGCGCGATAGGGAACAAATAGACAAATTCAACAGACCGATACGTCATCTTGGCACTCAGCTCATTCAACTACACATTCATTCAATCACGCGATCCTTTTGCCCCCAAAGGCAAATAATTCCGGCAGATTTGGTGCGAGTAAATAAAATCAAGGCAACTCGTAGAGTGCAGTTCAACATTTCATCAGTAAGGTCTCACGTCAATAGTAGATATATAGCCCACCTAGGGCAAATGACAGTAGGACGTTTGTGACCCCACGGTCACGCGTAGATCCATCACCAACATACTGCGTACGGCTTGAATAGACCTTCTGGCCGACACACAGACCATACCTCCAAATAATGGCAAAATGTTTCATCGAGAAATTCATTTAAAATCGCACCACAATCACCTACACAACTCATACACATGCCATTCTCGCCTCGAGTACCGAGATGGACTTCGGTCGGCCATAATAAAAAGAAAGATAATACATGAAATAAATTTAAAACGTTACATTACCGTCAATATCATTCATCGAAGCATGGAAATGATGCAGCAGTTTTGCATAGTTTTAAACTTATAAAACCACCATAAGAAAAGAAAAAACGCCACTCCTGTGTGTGTGTGACTCATCTCTTCATTCCCCAGCATAAACAGCCCAACATTACTCCAAGGAGAAGATATTAAAAAGGTCTCGCCGAGAAAAGATCCTTCACGCTCGCGACAGAGGGAGCTGCCCTCTGTCGACAGAAGGTTGAAATACAATAACTATTGGAACAGCCAGATACCTACTCTCGGAGACATCGGTATAATCACATTAGAAACCATGCTAAATTAGCATGTTTCATGTTGGTAAAACGAGATGAGCTCTATAGAGATACCGAAGTATTAGATGGTGTTAATGGTCATGAAGCTGTTTTTGACGTAGTTAAAAATAAATGTGATAGAAAGGGAAGTCTTAAAAATAGGACTATTAGGCAGTACCATATGGCTGATAAAGCAGGCATGAGGCAGTTTATAAAACGTAACTACGATCGGTGGAAAACGGTGAATAAAATGTAAACTGACTCTGGGCTGGGTTTAAAGCAATTGTTGAGGAATGTGAAAACAGGTTTGTAACTTTAAAGGTATTAAAGAATGGTAAAACCCACTTTATTGTAATAGAGAAATAAAGACTCTAAGAAGGGGGGCAGATTGGATTGAAATAGTTAGAAATGGCTGTGGAAGTAAAGCGAAATTGAAGGAACTTACTAGAAAACTGAATCTTGCAAAGAAGTCAGCTAAGGATAACATAATGGCAAGCATAATAGGCAGTCATACAAATTTTAGTGAACAATGGAAGGGTATGTATAGGTATTGTACCTGTCCAATTGTACCTGTACGATTTACCGTGGTTCAGAAATATGATATTAGAGTGGAGCACCTCCGATGAGCTTCGAACTCAGTCCGGTTATCGAAGTCTCATCTTCCGCTACTAGAATGATTCGCTAGCTTAGCCGGAGAGCATTTCGGGTCTGACTGGATCGTACGATAATCCTCTAATAATCTCTATAGTAGGGGAATATTAATTATGAGAGGAACACTAGTTCATTACTAATGAGAAGAGAAACCATATGTTGTATAACAACTTTAATATACTAGTGAAACACATCTTATACACATGGATATGTCATACGACACTTTACAAATAATCTGTAGGGTGGTCTAGACTTGATAAATGTCTATAGTCCCGTTCTGCACTTCATCTTACGTTCAGTTATTTCAAATTTAAGTGGCGTTTCCTCTTGAACAATTTACACTATTTCAAACTTAGAGGCGTTTCCTCTCGAATTATTTGCACTTACACTTATCACTTTGCGCACACATTTAATTAGTATGGGCATACCCCGCTATAATTCTATTTCCCTGTCGAGAATTAATATATTCAAATTATATCAAGTTACGATATCCTATGAACTGAAGTGAACGTACGTTTCTATGACTACATTTCCGAACCTCTGAAAGTCGTATCACATCATTTCCCTAAATTAATCATTGCTGAATATGCAATGTAATACACACGGTTGTTTCATTAGGATTCCAGCAAATATATTCACATGACATATGTACAACTTTGCAACCCTGTATACAAAAAACATGAAACGACTTCAACATCCAGTATCTCATGAATATATAATTGGCACTTCCTGTAATAAAATATACAAAACATATGCACTTTAAATACACTAAATGAAGTTGCAGTAAGTTCAATCCATCTGTCGGAAGTAAGAGTGAACACAAACTTACACTGTATCCAAGGAGCGAACCTCGGTCTCCTGAGACATAAATGTGGTAATCTGTAACCCTAGTCGTTTCAAGTGGTTAAAGAAGAAATTGGTGGGATCGTTCATCTCAGAATAATGGAGCTCAATCGACGGTGTCAATAATAAATAATAGCTTGAGTCATTGTCTCGAGGGGAATTCGACAAACAATACTTCTCTTCTCTACTCTTCACCGACAGAGCGAGTGCTTGGGCCGGTCTCCGTCCCCTTTTGCCGAGCATCATAAATCACTCCAGCCGTGGCCTGGTTCACTTTCAACACACAACGGGTCTCCTTTTCTGGGTTCCTTTAAATCTATCCTTTCATAGCAGAATACACCATTCCTTTCCTGTTATTTACATCTCGTATGTACTTCCGGCATTAATTATAAAACCTGTAGCGCGGCATATTCCTCGCACTGATCAATTTAACTCAAAAGGAGCTTCATCTATATCTACGTTTCGCAATACCGTGTCCAAACTACAGCCTGGACAATAATCTGTCTCTTACCCTCCGACACGCTGACAACAAGCCACTTGGCACATTATCCTAATACATGGGTCAAGTTGTTTCAAGCAAATCCCGAGCTAAATAATTACACAATGCATATTCCAATTTGATGTCTCAATCGCTGTCTCCGATGTCTTAAATTCGAAATGGGGTTTTCCTATAAAATTATACGAAGCGTCCAATCAACATATTGCGAAACTTGTGATGACTTCTGTTATCTGGTGAATTGGTGAGGGTCTGAGTCGTTTATACAGAATATTTATCTTACGACACTTCGCACTTAGTTAATCTAGGGTTCTTAAATCTACGTCATGCAATGCAATCTCGTATAAATAAACAGAAATGAAGTATGGTTGCCCCAACCATGAAGAAATATTTCCTATAAAAACCTATCAAATAAAATGCTGTTATTCAGCTGAAATAGCATATTGGCGATCTACGTTACATCTAATGCAAATTAATCTATATTTACACTAGGAGACGACTTTCAAAGCTGCTAATAATTGAGAATGCACTCATCCTTCAGGAACCACGAACACAGCTTTTCAGGAGGGCACACCCATGAATTTACTCGGTCTGCATGATGCCTTCAACGATGTGAAGTCCTTTGGTGACCGACTGGCAAGTCACGAACATGACGGCTTGATCTCGTGCGACGTTCCAGACGATCTCTGCTGCACCAGGCGAAATTCCGGCAGCCAGCTAGATGTCTCGTTCTCTCTGCTACACAGGGCGGAATTCCGGCAGGCAGCTAGATACCTCGTTCACTCCGACGCTCGTGTAGACTCCTTGTGTAAATGAGGGGAAGTTATTTCATGTGAACGCGTTAGTTTATATTACACATCACAGATTAAATATATGGTTGGATCTGCTCAATGACTGTTATGTCTCTGAAGCCCGACATTATTCCTTCCCCATCTACCTATCCTTCTACTCTAGGTCCTGAAGCTCCACTGGTTCATTTAGAAACGTCACTGGATACGCTACTAATGTGTTAGCACTCTCGTATTACACAACAGTAATTCAGGCATACTCTACTGCATTTAGTCATACGTAAGTCGAGCTCTCTGCTGCGTTAGTGATTGATCTAACGTGGCACTGCCCTTAATCATGCCGACAATGATCCGTTCATTCACTTTCGTAATATTTTCCGTTCATATCTAAAACACTCGCTCCACGCACTTAGTTAAATACGTGCCTATTTATGTTAATTCAGCTCTATTAGTTTAGGCATATATGAGGCTCGATGCACGACGTCTTCCTCACACGGACAGTGATCATTATGGTTTCGTATCGTCCCTACTATACTTGTTAGCGGCACACTATACGAAATAGCTTAATCAGCTTGTGGTTATTTCCACATACACACACAACTTTTATCAATCACGGGATTACACTGTTCACACTACAGAATTATTTCTTCATAAAGGACTCACACACAAATCACGGCGAACAGGTAACGAACTGACGTCGATCTGAAAATGAACTTGTGATAGGCGAGATGCCCTGAAGCTGGCAGTGGGGGAAAAACACACCTCCTTCTCGAAATGTGCTCCGGTAATACGCAACGTAGAGTGACGAACGGAATATCAAATTGTAGCTCCTGTATTCCCATTTTCACTGAGTGAATATTATTAAAAATAGCTTCATGGATTCTCAAGCAATCTTAAAAACGTCCTTTTGTCTCTGTCGGTGAATGATGACGAGCGCTAGGGTAATCCTTGAGCTGGCTGCCACGGTTGGTACCCAACATCTGGTAACCATTAAGACGCGCCCTTGTTACGGCGTAGCTACCGTTGTTTCAATTATGTAGAGCACTTCTCGGCCTCATAATTATGTGTAAAATTACCTGATTCAAATGATTGTTTACTTGTGATTCTCCGTTTAGTATTTCGCGATTTATATTAATTATCTGGAGAAAAACAATTGAATTCGATGAGTTGGCAGTGGTGAATGACTGAGGGAAATACGGTATAATGTTAGTCCTTATGTTGGACATACTCCAGGAGCTCTACTAGTGACCAAGATTCTCTGTCACGCAGTTGGAGTGAGAAAACTTAAAGTACAAGCGCTCCTGCACCGCCTCGCTGCTAATTACCGACAACTAGAGTTGGGTGGCGCGAGTCAGAGCACTGCCATTCGTTTCCCGGAGCGGGTGGGAAAATCGTAACTTGGACAGTTTTTACCGCAGAATGACGCGGAAAACGGCATATTTAATCTCCTGGGTATCATGACATACTATAGGTGACGTTGTGAACGGTCACAGTATTTTAAGGCAGAAACATGTTCCAAGAAGGACATTCCAGGAATAATTAATGAACAAGAGGAGTGTGTATGTGATGATCTTCAAATGGCAGAAGTATTCAGTCAGCTTTAAATAAAGATTGTTTACAAGGATAATGTCCAGATAGAGGAGACTAATGTTAAAGAAGTATTAAAATTTACATATGATAACAATTACATTTACAATAAAACACAAAAGTTGAAAGATAGAAAAGCGGCTGGAATTGATAAGATTTCTGGGGATATAGTAAAGAGAATTGGTTGGGATACAGCACCATATCTGAAGTACTTATTTGATTATTGTTTGGTCGAAGGAGCTATACCGAAAGAATGGAGAGTCGCTGTAGCAGCCTCTGTGTACAAAGGCAAGGGTGATAGACATGAAGCTGAAAATTATAGGCCAGTAAGTTTAACATGCGTTGCATGTAAATTTTGGGAAGGCATTCTTTGTGATTATATTAGACATGGTTGTGAAATTAATAACTGATTTTATAGAAGGCAGTTCGGTCTTAGGAAAGGTTGTTCCACTGAAGCTCAGCTTGTAGGATTCCAGCAAGATATAGCAGATATCTTGGATTCAGGCGGTCAAATGGACTATCGCGATTGACCTGTCTAAAGCATTTGATAGGGTGGATCATGGGAGACTACTGGCAAAAATGAGTGCAATTGGATTAGACAAAGAGTGACTGAATGGGTTTCTATATTTGTGGAGAATATATCTCAGAAAATTAGGGTAGGTGAAGCTTTTTTCTGACCCTGTAATAATTAAGAGGGGAATTCCCCAAGGCAGTATTATTGGACCTTAATGTTTTCTTACTCATATAAATGATATGAGTAATGAAGTGGAATCATAGGTAAGGCTTTTCGCTGA
Organism: Anabrus simplex; assembly: GCF_040414725.1. Classification (NCBI taxonomy): domain Eukaryota; kingdom Metazoa; phylum Arthropoda; class Insecta; order Orthoptera; family Tettigoniidae; genus Anabrus; species Anabrus simplex. Next base: position 988,994 of record NC_090267.1, read on the forward strand.
TGATGATATTTTGTATAGAGTAATTTATAAGTTACAAGGTTGTGAGCAACTGTATGTTGATAAATGGGGTTAAAAGTCAGGTTGTGAGTTTCACAAATAGGGAAAGTCCTCTCAGTTTTAATTACTGCGTTGATGGGGGTGAAAGTTCCTTTTGGGAATTGTTACGGAGATATCCGTGGATCAGAAAGAGGTGTGGGCTTGAATGGGTCTAACTACGTCAAAAATTGAATTATAACTTTAAAAGGTTATATTTCTTTTCCAAAAACAAACTTAATCTTTTTCACTGAGTGAACGTAACATGACAGGTACAAATAGCAATCTTGAAACAAAGGCAGGAAAATCCAAGATTAGTGAATTTTACAGATTCTGGGCTTCAAGCGCCTAGTTTACAAATTTATAATTTCAAAGTTGTATAATTTAGGCAAGGGCAGAAATCCCCCAATTCAAGAGCACTGTGCTCCTACAAATTTACATCCTTCCAGAGGCACTCCTCAATATTATAGTTAACTTAGAAAAGATCTTACAGGCCCTGCAACAACCGCCCGCATAAGACAACATTACAAAACCTTACACTCTCTGGCCTCTCTAGGCCCAACTACTTTTACAGGGGTATTTAGTAGCCAAACTACTGGGCCTTCATGGAAAAAGAACAGGTTAGATTACTGGCCCAAACACAAAATGAATGGAGGCGTACACTTGCACTCCTAAATTATGAAGAATAAAATCCTAAAGGGGCTCTTGGCCAATGCTGAGGTGACACGAATAAAAGTTAATTTAATGCATTACGGAAAGGAAGAAAAACAGTTACAAAGTCGTAATCACCTCAAACCAAGTTGAAGGAGAATTCGAGAGGGTAACGCACTCTCTATCCTCGATTTACAGTTTTGGGAACTTACGAAATTTTACATGAAAGGGAAGAAGTTTACATCGAACGGTTACATAGTTAGAAATTCGGACCTTCCCCTCGTGTAAGTCGGCGGAGGTGGCTACAGAGAGATAAAACTGATGGCCATTACCTCGGCTGATGAACTGCCTGGCGAAGGATGAGGCGCCCCGCCTCCTGTCTTAACACACTCTTAGAAATTTGGCGATCAAATGACAGGGTAGCCAGAACAGGCGCAGTTTATATACACGAAGGGAAGGTTCGAGAGGATTCTAGACTAATCCGGACGCATCCTCTCAATTTTATTGGTTAATTCTATAGTTACATCCAAAAAGCAAGAAGGAGCCTGTGATAGGCTGAAAATTAAGTACAGAAAATTAGTCATTGGTCACATTCAAAAACTGCGGAATGAGAGAGAAGTGTCGCAAACCTTGAAATATATAAAAAACAAGTGAAAGTTGATTTACTTGAGAAAACCTATAAACACAAAATTTCTTTCCGTCAAACTTCTCTTACTTTGTACCAGAGCGCATGACCATAATTTTTGGTAGTGATATCTATGAAGAAATGTCCAACCTTCTTGAAGTAAACGAACACCAAGCAAATAAATCCAGTCAGTTTAGGCAACTTCACAGTAACACAATTACTTAATACTTCCGTAGTGACATCTTCTGATTAAAGTTCCAACTTCATGCAGTAGCAGTTTCACGTTTGATTGGATAGATCATTAAGGCGCATCTTTTGAATGTGCGGAGTTGAGGTGTACCACCCGATACAGGAATCATTGTAAGTATCTAGGTGATAATATAAAGAATGATCTTCATCGGGGTAATCACATAAATGGCATTGTAAATAAAGGGTACAGATCTCTGTACATGGTTATGAGGGTATTTAGGGGTTGTAGTAAGGATGTAAAGGAGAAGGCATATAAGTCTGCGGTAAGACCGCAACTAGAGTATGGTTTCAGTTTATGGGACCCTCACCAGGATTACCTGATTCAAGAGCTCAAAAAAATCCAAAGAAAAACTGCTCATTTTGTTCTGGGCGATTTCCGACAAAAGAGTAGCGTTACAAAAATGTTGCAAAGTTTGGGCTGGGAAGAACTGGGAGAAAGAAGACAAGCTGGTCGACTAAATAGTCTGTCTTAGAAATCAATGAATGTATCAATTAAACCTTTGTTGCCTAAATAGTGAAATATAATAAGTATACTTGATTTTTTCACCTTATTCTAATGGAATATGTTCAAATAGTAAATGCTAATACTTTCAATTCATAATTTTAATTTTCGGTATATTTTGGGGCCTGGTACTTTTAAGCACCGTCAGGCATATAGGAGGCTTCATATTCGGGTACATAAGAATGTTCACATTTTGGAATTATATCACTTTTATTGTCTCAAAATATTAGTAGAACATGTTTTTCGTACCTAAAACTATTACAAAAATGTAAACGCAAAATTTAAAGCAAATATGTGTAATAAGAGTTAAGTTTCCTAATATTATAGTTCATATGTAGAACATCTTGCATGCATCCTATACAACCGACACATTATGATACTCTGCAAAGTAGTTTTTTCATTGCAGCAAAGAAACACACTACATGTAGTACACTTTGAATAAGGTCTTGACTGCATCTTCTTTCTCGAACACACCTCATATCGACCATGGTTTGTTACAAAAACAACAAAATGATTTCCACGATTACTTAGTCTGACATCACTGGGCACAAATAATTCTGTTTTCCTCCTTGTTGGTAGACAAATATGCTCTGGTGACTTTGGTGACCTCATATCACGTGAAAGTTTTCCTGGAAGAGGAATTTACACTGACTGACAGAGCAAATGCAACACCATGAAGGAGTGGTTCGAAAGGGATGAAAGTTGGAGAAAAAACAGAGACGGCACGGACGAATAATTGATGTTTATTTCAAACCGATATGCAGGTTACACAATGCGCACGGCATCGACTCAGTAGGATGTAGGACCACCGCGAGCGGCGATGCACGCAGAAACACATAGAGGTACAGAGTCAGTAAGAGTGCGGATGGTGTCCTGAGGGATGGTTCTCCATTCTCTGTCAACCATTTGCCACAGTTGGTCGTCCGTACGAGGCTGGGGCAGAGTTTGCAAACGGCGTCCAATGAGATCCCACACGTGTTCGATTGGTGAGAGATCCGGAGAGTACGCTGGCCACGGAAGCATCTGTACACCTCGTAGAGCCTGTTGGGAGATGCGAGCAGTGTGTGGGCGGGCATTATCCTGCTGAAACAGAGCATTGGGCAGCCCCTGAAGGTACGGGAGTGCCACCGGCCGCAGCACATGCTGCACGTAGCGGTGGGCATTTAACGTGCCTTGAATACGCACTAGAGGTGACGTGGAATCATACGCAATAGCGCCCCAAACCATGATGCCGCGTTGTCTAGCGGTAGGGCGCTCCACAGTTACTGCCGGATTTGACCTTTCTCCACGCCGACGCCACACTCGTCTGCGGTGACTATCACTGACAGAACAGAAGCGTGACTCATCGGAGAACACGACGTTCCGCCATTCCCTCATCCAAGTCGCTCTAGCCCGGCACCATGCCAGGCGTGCACGTCTATGCTGTGGAGTCAATGGTAGTCTTCTGAGCGGACGCCGGGAGTGCAGGCCTCCTTCAACCAATCGACGGGAAATTGTTCTGGCCGATATTGGAACAGCCAGGGTGTCTTGCACATGCTGAAGAATGGCGGTTGACGTGGCGTGCGGGGCTGCCACCGCTTGGCGGCGGATGCGCCGATCCTCGCGTGCTGACGTCACTCGGGCTGCGCCTGGACCCCTCGCACGTGCCACATGTCCCTGCGCCAACCATCTTCGCCACAGGCGCTGCACCGTGGACACATCCCTATGGGTATCGGCTGCGATTTGACGAAGCGACCAACCTGCCCTTCTCAGCCCGATCACCATACCCCTCGTAAAGTCGTCTGTCTGCTGGAAATGCCTCCGTTGACGGCGGCCTGGCATTCTTAGCTATACACGTGTCCTGTGGCACACGACAACACGTTCTACAATGACTGTCGGCTGAGAAATCACGGTACGAAGTGGGCCATTCGCCAACGCCGTGTCCCATTTATCGTTCGCTACGTGGGCAGCACAGCGGCGCATTTCACATCATGAGCATACCTCAGTGACGTCAGTCTACCCTGCAATTGGCATAAAGTTCTGACCACTCCTTCTTGGTGTTGCATTTGCTCTGTCAGTCAGTGTATTTCTGGTTCATCAGTCCTAGGGCCACATTACGCCGGGATGCCATTAGAGGGATTTTTTCATGCAGAATACAGTATGTAATGTAAGCACTGACAAATGCCATCTCAATCATTCCGCAAAATAATCTATGCCACCATTTTTTGGATCGACGGTCTAAACCATTTACGCCTCGAAGTCTGTCAACGTGGTCCACTCCGCCCGTGTATGCAATGTAGTCTTGCGCAACTACCGGACAATCAACAGTAACATTACTTCCATCCTTATGTTTCCTAGAAACAGTTTCGGCTTCTGTTCCATGGAAATTAGATGCTAAGCACACACTTTTACTGTCTTTCCACAGAGACAACACTGATGTCCATCGAAGAAATTCTATGGTCAGAACACCCCCCTTTTCATTTCCTTTTTAGGCATAAAATTCTGTGGGATTCCCTTTCTAGCCATTCTAATGGTTCCACATGCTAGAGTATTTTCCTCTTTCAACCTTTCAAGAAGTGGGAGAGAAGTAAAATAGTTATCAAAGTACAATTTTCTGAGTTGTCCACAGAATAGCTTTGATAGGCTCAGCACAACACTTTCCCCAAGCCCATAATTCTGGATTCTTGTTCTAGGGCCTGATTCTTCCCTTGATAGATAGCTCCAGTCGTTTAAGTGCGACCAGTATCCAGTATTCGGGAGATAGTAGGTTCGAACCCCACTGTCGGCAGCCCTGAAGATGGTTTTCCGTGGTTTCCCATTTTCACACCAGGCAAATGCTTGGGCTGTACCTTAATTAAGGCCACGGCCGCTTCCTTCCCACTCCTAGCCCTATCCAGTCCTATCGTCGCAATAAGTACTATCAGTGTCGGTGCGATGTAAAGCAACTAGCAAAAAAAATCAGAATGTACCACCTCTGATCTGCAATGCACCACAGTTTCCCTTTTTTATTGGTTTCATGGGAATGCACTGCTTGATACTACTCCTTCCCTTGAACAAAATCATTGACTCATCGATGCTAAGTTCCCTTGTTCCCTTGTAAATGTCTGGAAAATGACAATTTAATGCTGTTACCAATGGCCTAACTTTGTAAAGCTTGTCCGTGTTATTTTCTGGACTTTTAGAATTGTCATTGATGTGTAACATGGTGAGTATGGTGTCAAACCTGTCCCGGCTCATTGTTCTTCTAATTAGCGGGATTCCTAAGTCTTCACTTATTGACCAGTAGTTTTTCCATGAAGGAAGCTTATGATAACCCATAAAGAAATTAATGCCTAATGTTCCGGGGTGTCTGTGGAACAGCAGAGGTGAAAGAAGGTGCCGGGGTGAATGGGTCGAACTACTTAGTCAAGAAAATTTTTAACTGAAATGAAAGGTTATATTTTCGTAAAGCAATGAGTTGACACATTCTTAGTGAGATAACAATAACATGGCAATTAAAAATACAAGACTTCCTTAATTGCCATCAAGGCACCACTTACACAAAAGAAACGGGGGTATCTCGTACCCAACCTACTGGGCCTTAGCAGAAAAAGAACAGGTTAAGTAAATGGCCCGAAAAACAAAAGGGATGGAGGCGTGTACTTGCACTCCTAAATATGCATTCTTAAAACCTAAAGGGCACTAGGCCGATGAAACAGGGGCTATTCCCAAACTATGGAGGTGACACTATAAGAAAAATGTCATACATTACAGAAAGGAAGTAAACCAGTTACAAAACATAGTCACCTCAAACCAAAATGAAGGGGAGCTCGAGAGGGTAAAGCACTCTCTATCCCCGATTTCCAGTTAAAGATATTTACATAAGCCGGCAGAAAATTACATTACAGAAAGATAGGTTACATGGTAAAAGTTTCGGACCTTTTCAGCGAGTTAATCTGCTGAGCTAGCAAGAAATAAAGATGTTTAAACGGCCATTACCTTGCTGAAGTCTTGCTGCCTGATGAAAAGGGCACTTCCGCCTCCTGCTTTTACGTCCGCACCAACGAGCTAGAATAACATAGAGAGGCGGAAGCGCTGCCTGGGTGAACCTAATAGAACGAACGCCCGCCATGTTTCCTGTTGTCACACAAACAAGGGGGCATGGCCTTTAAATGACGAAAAGTGTAGAAAATGCGCATTTTAGAATCGCTGGGGGAGAATTAAAGTCCGTTGCCGAAAGCTTGAAGCATGAAAGCGAATACCGCCACTTCATCATATTGCGGCACGAGGCCAACATCACGATTAGTTGATTGTAGGGTAGTTCGAAATCATCGCACAGTGACATACGAATAGGCCTTGAAATCGGAACAAGAGCGTTACCCTGCTTGGCTGTTCTGGTTGAGCGTAAATTAGAATAAAAACGATGGACATAAATATTTATGACAGGAAACCTTAAAATCATAGGGACCTATAATAGGTTCTGTTAATATTTTTAAAATTATTCCATCCTCATGAGTACTGTGTTCTTTTCTTAATCTGTTTACCCTCCGGGGTTGGTTTTTCCCACGGACTCAGCGACGGATCCCACCTCTACCACCTCAAGGACAGTGTTCTGGAGCGTGAGACATTGGGTCGGAGGATACAACTGTGAGGGAGGGCTGCACCTGCTATGCTGAACAGGGGCCTTGTGGGGGGGGGAGAAGGAAGCGCCCGTGGTCTTAAGTTAGGTACCATCCCGGCATTTGCCTGGAGGGGAAGTGGGAAACCACGGAAAATCACTTCGAGGATGGCTGAGGTGGAAGTCGAACCCACTTCTACTCAGTTGACCTCCCCAGGCTGAAAGAATCCCGTTACAGCCCTCGTGCTCCTTTTCAAATTTGGTGGCGGAGCTGGGAATCGAACCCGGGCTTCCAGGGGTGGCAGCTGCTCACGCTAACCAGTGCACCACAGAGGCGGCTCATGAATACTTTACCACAATAATCGTTTAGTGTAATTATTTATTATTACTAGCTTGAAAGTTGTCCATTATGAAGTGTGGCGTAGTTTTAAAAACCAAGGCAACAGACATCTACAATAAAGGCTGTATACATTTCATAAATAGCAGTAAAATGCTGTATTTATCATACTTGGTGTACGTTTGAACGAAATAAGTGATTTTTTGTGGTTACGTTTTCTTGGTGGTGGGCGTTCCATTTCCTTTATTTGTAAATGTGAATGAAAATTAAATAGGGCTGGAAATGTACAGAGCATAAGCAACTGAATTGAGTGGAATACCATTTATCTCTTTTCGCCCTCACAACGCATTGTTCAGTTAATTCCTTGTTCTTTAAACGAAATCTGAAACAAAATTCGACAAATAATTACCGTGGCTATCCGTAAGTAAACAATAAAATGGATTTACTTACAAACAGAAATTACAAAAAGGAATCTCGGCTATAATTCAGTAATACTTACTTAAAGTACGATATATCCTTGGTTTTATTACTCCTATTAGTACAACCATACGCCGAGCTTACGGCTGGCATTCTTGAAAGCGAGGAATCTATGTTTTCACTTCTTAAAACTTAGGGAATTAAATGGGCATGCACGATCTCCCTGTCACCTCAACATATGCTCTCGCGCCAATTCGCTTTGTTTTGACAACCGTTAACATGGCTGCCCCTTATCAACTTGCTTCAAGCAGGGAGCGCTGATGTCAGGTATACAGCCCCTCTATGTTATTCTAGCTCGTTGGTCCGCACTCTAAGTAAGTTGTTGATGAAGTGGCCAAGAGACGTGGAAATCAGCAGTTTATATACCCTCGGGGAAAGTTCGAGACCTTTCATGAATAAAACAGCCACACCCACTTAATTTTAATGGGTCGCTTGAAGTTACACATCAAATCGAAGAAGAAACACGGGATTGGCTGAAAATTAATTACAGAAATTCTGGACTGGTTAAATTCAAAACTGGCGGAAAGAAAAGATCAATATTGCCAACCCACAAATGAATGAACGAAATTTAGTAAAGAGAAAACTTATGAATACAAAATTTCTTCAAAAAAGTTCCTTAACTTGGCACCAGGGTGCATGGTCATAGTTTTTTTTAGCAGAGACATCTATGAGAGACTGTCCACACTTCTTGCCGAACGGAAAACAAAACAAGTAGAAATGTACACAGTTCAGGAAACTTCACCATAAAAAAATTACTGTAGTGACGTCTTCTGAGAAAATTTATAAGTAGTTCCAGTTTTAAGTTCCAAGTTTCTCCTGTAGAGGAGGTTTTATTGGCGCAAGATTTAATGGTGCGGCGTAGCGGTGTACCACCCGGTACACCTAAAAATGCTAATAGTTCCTCTTTTTTAGTTTTAGGGTCTTACCCTTCTGCGTTGCATACAAACTACTCTGAAACAAATAATAATGTTATTTGTTTTACGTCTCACTAACTACTCTTTTACGGTTTTCGGAGACGCCGAGGTGCCGGAATTTAATCCCGCAGGAGTTCTTTTACGTGCCAGTAAATCTATCGACACGAGGCTGACGTATTTGAGCACCTTCAAATACCACCGGACTGAGCCAGGATCGAACCTGCCAAGTAGGGGTCAGAAGGTCAGCGCCTTAACTGTCTGAGCCACTCAGCCCGGCACTCTGAAACATGATATTTTCAATTACCGGTTGAAGCACGGCTATTATTATATCTGTTGCTGTTTTACATGAAGAAAATACTTCCTCTGTTGGACCTGGGGGAAAAAAGACGTATTATTAGCATACAGGCAACAATAGGTAACAGTGCAGTTCGTTGGTAGTTCTCAATAATGTACAAACCTTCAATCATACTGTACTGTTGACTTCTGGTTTCGAAATATCGTTTCCTCCATTTCCTGTCAATATTAATTATCGGAGAGGCTTTTGAGGTAGACGGGACTGGATCCACATCTACGTCCGGTTCTCGGGAGAAGTTTCCAACATTTCCGTCCTCAGCTTCACGAGTTATAGCATCCACTTCATTATCCAAAATGGCATCAAATAAAGTAGAACTATTGGTCGTAACTGCACCCGGATCATCTTCTTCCTCCTCTATATCAGTATTTTCCGAATCATCTTCTGGCAAGTCCTCTATAATTATCTTACACATATCATCATCAGTCAACCTGGTTGTTTTGTCACACATATTGCAAACCTGTAATGTCATAGGTACGAGTACTTTTACTTGAGATTATGTATGTCTTTATTTGGAGAAATATTCTTAAATTATTGAAGAAAACTTCACAAATGCCGAATATTTTGCATCAGTAAAGCATTACTTTCGGTTTTGGATATGACTAACATATGGCCTTACGGTACTTCTAAGTACCTCGCCATTTACTAGCTATAAATCCACACCAATTGCAAATTTCATCAATTTGATTATCTTGTTGCAATACAGAAGCATACTTACATGTACTAAGATTACTTGCAGGTCGAATGTAACAACAGGAGCTAAGAAATAATCAAAATGGCCGGGCTGAGTGGCTCAGACGGTTAAGGCGCTGGCCTTCTAACCCCAACTTGGCAGGTTCGATCCTGGCTCAGTCCGGTGGTATTTGAAGGTGCTCAAATACGACAGCCTCGTGTCGGTAGATTTACTGGCACGTAAAAGAACTCCTGCGGGACTAAATTCCGGCACCTCGGCGTCTCCGAAGACCGTAATAGTAGTTAGTGGGACGTAAAACAAATAACATTATTATTATTATTAAATAATCAAAATGTCATTTATTTACAGTGGTAACACTATGACTACACTCCTAAGAATAAAACTATGTCCCGCGTTTTTCATCAATACCAACCTCAAAAATGAAATATCTCTGTTTCAAGTATTAGGTACTTGAAAGTACCATGAGGAAAATACAAGGGTAGGATTTACTGAATAATTCCACCACCTATTCAATACTTCATGTTCACTCATATGTGGTTACAAGTACATACTAACACTTAAGACTTTCGGGACATGTTTCGCCCTCTTTTGTAGGGCATCTTCAGCCTTAATACAATCTTAAAAATATTACACACAATATTAAAAATAAGCTAAACAATTAGCCATGTAGCCTTATTTCTTAAAATACTGGTCCACTTAATACGAAAATGGAATACATTTGATAAAATCATGATAAAATATTAATGGAGCACTGTCTATGGTCATTCTAAAATCATTTGGTCCGAGACTAAAACTTCTTCTTATATCAATTTTGAAGTTCTAATAAAATGGTTCAATTAGATTAGCTGTTATTTCTCGGAATTCAATAGTATATAATTTTTTCTAACAAAATAAAGGTGATATCACAAACACAGAAAAATATGTCTTGTAAAAGACATGGTCAAAGTCGCTGCTTTTGTCATTAATATGAAGGTAGTAAAACACTCGAAGTGTAACTACACGCCAGTTACACACCAGTATGTACTTGTAACCACATATAAGTGGACATAAAGTATTGAATAGGTTGGTTAATAAATACCTTTAGTGGTTTCTAAGACATACCGCTTAGTCGAGCAGCTCGTCTCCTTTCTCCCAAATCTTCCCACCCCAAACTTTGCAACATTTTTGTAACGCTACTCTTTTGACGGAAATCATCCAAAAAAGGGAAGGTAGTGTGTAACTGCTTATAACAAACACAGAACGATTAATCCAGTAGACTGTTGGAAGCTCTTGGCAAGGATCCCCTTCAAAATTATGCGTGCATGATGTTCCACATTATCCACGATCGTTTACCGAGGCTTCAGTCCCCACATCATTTACAACTACCTTTCGAGTGTTTTACTACCTTGACATTAATGACAAAAGCAGAGACCGTCTTTTACAAGACATATTTTTATGTGCTTGGGATATCGCCTTTATTTTGTTAGAAAAAATGTATATACTAGTGAATTAGGAGAAATAACAGCTAATCTAATTGAACCATTTTATTAGAACTTCAAAATTTATATAAGAAGATGTTTTAGTCTCGGACCAAATGGTTTTAGAATGACCATAGAAAATGCTCTATTGACATGTTATCATGGTTTTATCAAATGTGTTCCATTTTCGTATTAGGTGTATTTTAAGTAATAAGGCTATTACGTCTAATTTTCTAGCTTCTTTTTTAATATTATTTGTAATATTTTTAAGATTGTATGAAGGCTGAAGATGCCCTACAAAGAGGGCGAAACATGTTCCGAAAGTCTTAAGTGTTAGTATGTACTTGTAACCACATATAAGTGGACATAAAGTATTGAATAGGTGGTTTAATAAATACCTTCATTTGTTTTAAAGTCATAACAACTTTCAATACTGATTAATCATCAGGTTTATAACATGTAATAAGTGGTATGTTCCGAGCAGCCAGCGGAGAGATGGCTTGGAATGACATTAGTAGTTTGTAGTGGCTTCTTTAAAAGTAGGAAAGATCACAATATGAAGATACAGTTGGAATTCAAGAGGACAAATTGGGGCAATTATTTATAGGAAGGGGAGTTAGGGATTGGAATAACTTACCAAGGGAGATGTTCAATAAATGTCCAATTTCTTTGAAATCATTTAAGAAAAGGCTAGGAAAAAACAGATAGGGAATCTGCCATCTGCGTGACTGCCCTAAAGGCAAATTAGTATTGATTGATTGATAAACCCTAACTGCCCTATATCAAATCAGTTTGTAATTTTGCAAGTGTGTGTAAAAAATCAGGAACAGTGCTTTCCCATAGTTTACAAGCAACACTTATCAAGTTGACTGACCTGTAATTATATGCTGTATGTTTATCAGTCTTTCATTTACAAACTGGGGCTACTACAGAACACCTCCATTCATGTGATATAGCTCATTCATGCAGACAATGATTAAATAAGTTTTTTACGTGTGGCTCTGTATCCCAACCCAATGCATTGAGTATATACCCTGAAATCTTATCAGTCCCAGTTGCATTTCTAGCTTTGTACTTTTGTACCTTTTTCAATGAAATTTAAATTTCAGTTCTTCAGCAGCTTAGTCACATTCTCACCCTGGACATTATCCATACGTTGAACTATCTTTACGTACTACTGATGAAATATTTCTGCCGTCTGTAGGTCCTCAAATGTTCACTGCTCTTGTTCATTGTTGATCCCTGGAATGTCCTTTTTGAATCCTGTTTCAGCTCTTCCAACTGTACATATCCTACCATTTTCCCCTGAAGTTCCTGAGTGGCAATTATGTTTGCCATCACTTTATCCTTAGCTGACAATTCTTTGTTAAACCATTTTCCTAGTAAGTTACTTAAATCTTTCCTTACTTCCTTAAACGTTCCTAACTGTTTCTTTCTCACATACACCTACTTCTTAATCTCTTTATTTCTTCGATATATATATATGTTAGTGGGTCTTTACTGCTTTATACCTGTTTTCACACTTCTCATCAGTTGCTTTAAACCCATCCGATGGGTTCTTACCATTCTCCACTGATCGTAATTGCTTTTGAAAACTGCCCCATGCTTTTCTAATCAACCTTAGGTTGTTGCCTGATAGTCCTACTTTTAAAACTAGTCCTTTCTATCATGTTATTTTTAACTACAACAAAATAGCTTCATGATCACTTATACTATCTATTACTTCAGTTTCTCTTAAGTGTCATATGGTTTTACAACACCATGTCCAGAATATTCTTTCCTGTAGTTGGCTCCATGAATTTCTTATTCAGCTCTCCTTCCCAGATTAACTTTCCCATTTGTTGGTCATGTTTCTTATCGTTTGCAATACATGTCCAATTGGCATTTGGTAAACTCAGATCACATGCCACAACCATGTTCCTAGGTTCCTTTCTGTGTTGTATCCCACATTGCCGGTCATCTTACCAAATAATTTCCCATCAGTGTCAGGACCACCGTTTTCAGGTCTGTACACCCTGAAAACTTCAAGTTGCCTACTATCATTAGAGATGAGCCTTACGCCTAGAATTTAATGTTTCTCATCCTTAACTTTTTCGTAGGTTACAATTTCTTCTTTCATCATTATGAATACTTCCCTCCTACCATTCCTACCCTGTCTCTGTGATAAGAACTTATAAACACGTGTTCTTCGAGAAAATTTCTGCATCCGTACTACCACTTTTCAGCTTCGTAGGAGAGGTCGGAGTATACAATTTCTAATCACTAGATTGCGTGTCCAAGGGCTCGGTTCAATTCCGTGCTACCACTTCTCAGCTTCGTAGGAGAGGTCGGAGTATACAGTTTCTGATCACTAGATTGCGTGTCCAAGGGTTCGGTTCAGTTCCGTGCCACCACTTCTCAGCTTCGTAGGAGAGGTCGGAGTATACAATTTCTGATCAGCAGCCCCTTCGGCCCTGGCGTACTAAAAAAGTACATCATATTGTATATTTATTATCTCTGCATGCAAGATGAGATGCTTGAGCCCTGGTGCTCTGAATATAGTATAATTTCCTCTCCACTTGCCAATTTAGTCATCAGCTCCCATCTAGCGCTTATCCTGAAAACTACATTTGAAAACAAGATGGCAGAAAGAAGCGATGCTGTTCCTGGTAAGCTTACATTATTTGTTTTACTTCTCAGCAAATGTACATTTTAGTGGCATTCTTGTTGTGTATAACTTAACTAGAGATAACTTGTAATATAACTGGTGCAATAAGTATTTCAGAAAAGCAGTGTAGATACTGTCGTGAACGGCGGCTCACGACGCGCCTTCCGCGTATTAACGAGAGAGCGAACGGGTTCGAACGGGATTCGAATCCGCGAACTACAGGGTAGAAAGTCTGTGATTTAAAAGTAGCAGGCATATGAACGCATATATATATGAAGAGAAATTATAGGAAAGTTTGTGTACATTCACAACACAATTCATAAATGACAGTAATAATAATAATAATAATAATAATAATAATAATAATAATAATAATAATAATAATAATAATAAGAGAAATAACAGAATATTTCAAAGAAGGATTTAGAATATTCGATGTTGCTTTGGGAGCTCGTAACCCAAGAGCTTTGTCTCTTAATATTGTGAAACATTGTGTAAGCTAAAATACGCACTTCTTTTGGGTTGGAAATATACAGAGTCACGTGTAAGAGTCGTGTAAGTGTTCTGGAACAATGTGTTTAATGCAACGTGACTGGGTGGTTCCATATCAGAGAACCAATCGGAGAACAGTGCAGTCGTGACGTGAACTAGTGACTTGTGGTGGTGGTATATGAATCAGTGGGATTATTCGAGAAAGAATATAAGAAACTATAAGACTCGGTAACTTGTAAACAACAGGGCTTTTTGACTGTGATCCCTCGAAGGAGGCTTTTTGACTTTCACCCCTCAGAGGAGGCTCTTCGACTGTCGGTAGTATCGCGCAGGAGAGTGAATAGTTAATTAGGGAGAACTGTTGGAGTGCTGGTAGATTTAGCATTCAGTCGCAGTACGCAGTAAAGTGATATTATGATAGAGGATTATCAGGCTCTTGAACTGAGTGTGATTTGTTGCTGAACAATCAAAAAGATTCTCCACACCGATTGTCAAAGTAGGTGTTGGAATATCAGCTTATAGACTAGCAGCTCAATTTTAATTGGGAGAAGTCACATCACCGTTAAGAGTAACGAGTTCCAGGGATATCGACGCAGAAGAGGAGAAGACAAGAAGAGAAGAGTGAAGACGTCAGCTGTACAAGAATCAGCTATACTCCGTAGTTAAGTATTCAACAGTAAATATATGTATTATAAGTATTTTTGTGTGTACTAGGAACAAGACTTAAAGACTTTCACAGAGACCTGAAGTCGAGAAGGGTAATTGGTGTCAGAGATTTTGTGTTATATGTATTATTGTATATATCATTGTGTGAATATTCTGGGTTTTTAGAATTTAATTATTAATGAACTTGCCAGTCTGACTCTACGCTCCCAGAACTCCGAACCCAAGTCCTCAGCCTGTTGTACATCCCTTAGGGTCACGACAATACATCTAATATGCGCAACAACTTGATGTACTAAATGTAGTACAACAGGTCTCCAGCGTTATAGTTAGTGCATGTGTACTCTACACTGTATTTGATATTCATTTTGTATAGGACTGTATTTGAAGTTAATGTGTGCGTGTATATATCAATATATTTATATTTAGCCTGATATTTTTAAGTTAAATATATATACACCATTTTCCACGGATATACCAAAGGAAAATAATGGAAGGCATGTTTTGTTTCCAAGTGGATGCCACCAAAGGGATTATTGCTCTACCATAATTTCCCAAGTATCATGGGAACTAGTGCTTACACTTTCATTTTTCTTATTGTGCCTTCTTTTGTGTAGGCTGTTCAAGAGATCCCGTGGTTTGTAAGAGAAGACGTCCTGACAAAAATACGCCATTATCGGAAGGTGAACTGGAAGACCTACTAGAGCGAATGGTGAGATATCTGATCTGGATTGTATATCTGACGGAGAAGAAGAAGATGAAGAAAGACAGTTTGAATCAATAAGATCTGTCATTTGTGAAGGTGTTGGGGCTGATGGTAATACTGTTCATGGAACTACCCCTGATCTAATAGAAAATGCTAGGAGTGACAGTAACAGTTCTGATGACGAATTTTCACAACAGAGTAAACAGACGAAGCGTGTACCTGTTTCTGAGAAGTGGAAAGTAAAGGAATTTGAAAACCCAGAAGATAATACGTGGCGTGGAACACCATTCCGAGATGATGGGGAAGATGTACGTACACCGTATGAATACTTTAGATGGTATATAAGCATAGCTTTCCACACCAACAACTACTATATTAGAAACACGGGCAGCAGCAAATTTTCCACTGATCCTACAGAGATTCGAAAGCTAATTGCAATGCATATTGTGATGGGTGTTCTGAATTTCCCCAGGCTGAGATTGTTTTGGAACCCATTGACACGTATTCCTTTGATTGCTGATCTGATGTCGCGCAACCGTTTTGAAAAATTACGGAACAATTTACATTTAGCAACTGATAAACCAGACAGTAGTAATGAGACTATGGAAGGTTAGACCGATCACTGACAGTGTAAAATCAAGATACCATGATCTCCATCTTCAAGAGAATATGTGTATTGGTGGGCAAATTATTCCTTTCAGAGGATCTTTGAATATCAAGCAATACGTAAAAGGTTAACCATATCCTTGGGGGGTGAAAGCTTACCTTCTGTGTGGTGAGAGTGGATTGGTTTATGATTACATTGTGTACCAAGGCATAGTAACACCTCTTAAACCTGAACTGACTGAAGAGTTTGGTATAACTGGAGCAGTAGTGGCGCACTTGTGTGAACGAATACCACCTAATGAAAACTATAAAGTGTATGACGATGATTACTTTAGATCCATCCAAATTATCCGACATCTTCTGGAAAAAGGTATCTTTTACTCGGGAACAATTCGAAAAAAATCGAATGAAAAAATGTCCAGTTGCTCCAAAAAATAGTGAACGTGGTATCATACATGAAACTGTAAATGACGATGACAAAATAGTCATTACTCAGTGGAATGACAACAAGACAGTAATTATGGCATCGAGTTTAGTGGGGAAGGGACAGCCAGACAGTGTTCAACGATGGAGCAAAAGTGAGAAGGTATATAAACAAGTGATCCGGCCTCAAGTGATAAGATGCTACAACTCCTCAATGGGTGGGGTAGATAAAGCTGACTTCTTGGTTCAACTCTACAGGATCTTCATTCGGTCACGCAAATGGACTTTGAGAGTTATATTCCACTTTATAAATCTTGCGATCACTAACAATTGGCTAGAATATAAGCGAGATGCAGAGGTGAAATTTGTCTCCAAAAGGGAACAGAAGGATCTGCTAGAATTTTCCTTTGATATCGCCGAAGCTTTAGCTAAAGCTGGTGTTCCTGCATTGAATTCCAAGAGGGGAAGACCGAGCAGTGAGTCTCCTGTCACTGTTTCTTACAAGAAGAAACTGAAGAAGGAGGTAAGACCAGTGGATGACAGTAGATATGACAGTGTGAGTCATTGGCCAACAATAGCCGACAATCAAGGAAGATGCAAGAAAGAAATGTGTACTCAACGGTCAAAAACGAAGTGTGAGAAATGTGAATGTGATGTTCACTTATGTTTGACAAAACATAACTGTTTCAAGGCTTTCCACAATCGTTAGATACCTAACTGATTAATAAAACTAAGTTTGCAAGGTAATTAAATTTACTACAAAGAGTTTCTTCTGTGTAAACTGTGATAAAAAGAACAGAAGATACAAGGGAAACTGTGCTTACGTATGTGAATGTATACCATGTTTTAAACCTGATGTACTATTTATAGTACATCCTCTAATTGAAAAACTATGCGTGTAAATTAATTTTCTTGTATTTCCCTGATTAAATAAAAGCTTTTAGATGTACAATACCAGGTTTTAATTTTTTTGTGTGAAAAATAATAAATCAGGGCCGAAAGGGCTAGATTGCGTGTTCCAAGGGCTCGGTTCAATTCCATGCTACCACTTCTCATCTTCGTAGGAGAGGTCGGAGTATACAATTTCTGATCACTAGATTAGGATCGTCGCCATAAGACCTATCTGTGTCGGTGCGACGTAAAGCCTCTAGCAAAAAAGAAAAAAAAAGATTAGGTGTCCATACTTCTCGACAGTGTTCATTTTGGTATAGCACGGGCTCTGCGGCTGTGAGCTGTGTGTCTGTGTGATGACATCAGGAGGTTGAGATTTACACTAATGCAGAGGGGTCAACTATTACGGATTGTCCGTAATGATTACGGATTTCACGTGGCGATACGGCATTACGGTCAAAGGGGAAATTATTACGGAAAAGTAACATCTACACTACAAAAATAATTTCTACGAAAAAAGGAAAGATGTAAAATGTGCTAAATCCCTTAGAGCATTAGGTCAACCCTCCTCGTTTCAATGTTTGTAAGTTGGCAACTAAACATATTTGGCAGTTATTTGGTCGTCACTTCCTTTTGTTTCCCGTGAGCGTTTTGAAATCGTGGTCAGCTACATAGATACACGCTGCTCTCTTAGCTAGAATGACGCATGAAGTCCTTGCTCTGCTGTTCTCCAGTACGTGTATTCCGCTCTCTCTCTCTCTCTCTCTCTCTCTCTCTCTCTCTCTCTCTCTCTCTCTCTCTCTCTCTGTTGTGAGTGGTATATTTAGCGCGTTTCAATTCTAATTATCCTGGTCTTTGTAAAATGAAGCGGAGCAATTGTCAAATTGCATCGTCTCCTAAGAAGGCAGCCGTGTTACAGAAATATCGAGACGGTTACATGCCTACTTGCTTCACGTCTTACTGAAAACCACGTGTTCTGCAGTGTTTGTTCTTGTGATTTCTCTGTGGCTCACGGTGGACGAGATGATTGCAGAAGCCACATAGAATCCAAGAAATATCACACATATGGTGAATCAAAATTACGAAACCAGTGTGTTTCATCTAACTTCGTAAAAAGTAATGAAACTGAGGTGACAAATACCGAATTGCTGTTCACATCATTTCTTTTGGGGCATAATATTCCGGTATCAGTTTCAGACCATGCTGGAAAGATCAGTGTTCTCCGACTCTCAGACATATGGTTGTGCATGAACTAAAATCTCTGTTTTAGACTGCATCTGAGGAAAAAAGAAAATAAGAGAACTTTTGCAAATAATGCCTTTTCTTGCAAACAGCGCTTTATTCTTTTCCTACTGATGGTAGTACGGATTCAAATGCAGTTAAATTTTATCCTATAGTTGTCTCTTTCTTTACTGCTCAAGAGAAGCCAAATATCAACTCTTCTGTTGTCATTGTTACAGAGTACCGACAATACAGGTGAGGGAATTTTCTCTGTTATTAATAGTGAATTGTCTTATTTAGTCATTCCATGGGAAAATTGCATTTCTTTTTCATCTGAGAACGCATACACAGTGATAGGGGCAAATAAGGGTCTTGCCAAATTTGTGAAGGACAGGCATTCTTCTGTTTATGTCCCGGGTTGCCCATGTTATCTCATACACATCTGTGCACAAAAAGCAGCAGTTGAATTGGTTCTTAGTGATAAGTGGTAAGATTTCCATTCTCAGAGCATTTAATATGTGACACAACTTATCGATTCACTAGTTTGATTTAACAACTCAGTATTAAAGTCACCCATGACTATGACATCTTCGTAGACCTAGATAAGGTCTGTTATAGCTGTTTCGAAGTCCTCCGTTTGGCAAATATTACATGCCTCATTTGCAACTCATATTAATATTTTCTTATTACAGTTGAGTTCAAGAAACATACTCAGGTCGCAGGGAAAGGCTTTGGTCCGGGGTGCAGATTATCTTGCATTTTAAATCATTCCTGTAGTAAAAGGCTACTCCACCTTCTCATCTGTCAGTGCGGTCATGTCGCAAGAGCGAGTATCCATCGACATTTACAGGGCAAAATGGTAAATCTCTGCGTAACCATCTTTCTGATATGCAAATACAATGCACCTTATTAATTTCAAAAATAGTTTGTAGTTCATCCAAGTGAGCTGCAATGGATAGTGAGTTTAGGTGACAACAGGAGAAAGCTCTCAGGTAGTTCACCAGCTGTTGTCTCAGAATGGATCCTGTTGCCTCAGTGTATTGGAGGGGTGAGGGTTCGATTAAGAGGGGAGGTGAAGAATGTGGGTTCAAGGGATAGATTCGTCTACCAATATAACAGGAAAACTTATAATAAGTATGTAAAATAAGATGAGTTTAAGCTGAGAACACCACAGAATGCATCCACTGACTATTACACACACACACACACACACACACACACACACACACACACATGTGAACTGCCGTATTGAAAACACACATAATAGAAGTGAACAGTCCATTCATTCACCCTAGACACCTAAGGCATTTACTTGCGCTGTCGTGCATTTTTGAGTCTGTGTTATCTTTTAAAACACATATTATCATGTCCTGACTCAACAGTATCTTGGTCCCCAGAAATCCCTGGCATGATTTAATATAGTTTTCCTCACACTTGTGAGGGACTCTGTGAGGGGAAATCCGCTCCCATTGAGTGCACGTTTGGCGCTCCACACAGGATCTCGATCGTGTTAGCGCAGGAATTTGATTATAATTGGGTGATTTCCTAGCGTAACCACTTGTGCAGATGTCCGGCTTCGGCGCCCCAGCTGGAGAAAGCGGTCAACGTCACTCATTGAGAGCTCAATTGACAATTCACTTTTGATTATGTCCAGAGACTTGTTATACATATCTTCGGACACTTCTTCCGTGACACCGTGTAGCAGTAGGCAATTGCGGCGAATATATTGCTCTGCCTGGTCCTGTTTTTTGAACTTAGTTCTCAGTCATGCTTAGTTGTTACCTCAGGTCACCAATTGCTGCTGTTACTTGCAATTTCAATGCCTGGAAAATGCCCTCCAGCGTTTGAAGAACAGTCTGAGGGTTGGCAGCTCTTACAGCAAAGTTCAAGTGAGCATAAAGGTACTTAACCACGTCTTCGAATTCACTTATTTTCCTAGTTGCTTCTTTCAAAGCCAAAAGCTTTCTGAAAGGTGTCATGCGAATCAAGTTGGATGTTTACAGAGCGATATTACTCATTCAGCGCAATAGTCCCATCTTAAATTAAGGCAAGAGCATTGATCTAGTTTAATTAGATTATGGTGTGGTGACAACACCATTGTTCTAGTCTGGTTAGATTATTGTGTGATGACAAGACCATTGTTCTAGTCTGGTTAGATTATTGTGTGGTGACAAGACCATTGTTGTCAGGTTAGATTATTGTGCGGTGACAACACAATTGTTCTAGTCTGGTTAGATTATTGTGTGGTGACAAGACCATTAATATAGTTTCATTAGATTATTGTGTGATGACGACACCATTGTTCTAGTCTGGTTAGATGATTGTGTAGTGACAAGACCATTGTTCTAGTCTGGTTAGATTGTGTAGTGACAAGACCGTTGTTCTAGTTTGGTTAGATTATTCTGTAGTGACAAGACCATTGTTATAGTCTGGTTAGATTATTGTGTAGTGACAAGACCATTCATCTAGTTTCATTAGATTATTGTGTGGTGACAACACCATTGTTCTAGTCTGGTTAGATTATTGAGTAGTGAAAAGACCATTGTTCAAGTCTGGTTAGATTATTGTCTGGTGACAAGACCATTGTTGTAGTTTGGTTAGATTATTCTGTAGTGACAACACCATTGTTCTAGTCTCGTTAGATTATTGTGTGGTGACAAGACCATTGTTCTAGTCTGGTTAGATTGTTGTGTGGTGACAAGACCATTGTTCTAGTCTGGTTAGATTATTGTGTGGTGACAAGACCATTGTTCTAGTCTGGTTAGATTATTGTGTGGTGACAACACCATTGTTCTAGTCTGGTTAGATTATTGAGTAGTGAAGAGACCATTGTTCAAGTCTGGTTAGATTATTGTCTGGTGACAAGACCATTGTTCTAGTTTGGTTAGATTATTCTGTGGTGACAACACCATTGTTCTAGTCTCGTTAGATTATTGTGTAGTGACAAGACCATTGTTCTAGTCTGGATAGATTATTGTGTAGTGACAAGACCATTGTTCTAGTCTGGATAGATTATTGTGTAGTGACAAGACCATTGATCTAGTCTGGATAGATTATTGTGTAGTGACAAGACCATTGATCTAGTTTCATTAGATTATTCTGTAGTGACAACACCATTGTTCTAGTCTCGTTAGGTTATTGTGTAGTGACAAGACCATTGTTCTAGTCTGGATAGATTATTGTGTAGTGACAAGACCATTGATCTAGTTTCATTAGATTATTGTGTGGTAACAACACCATTGTTCTAGTCTGGTTAGATTATTGAGTAGTGAAAAGACCATTGTTCTAGTCTGGTTAGATTATTGTCTGGTGACAAGACCATTGTTCTAGTTTGGTTAGATTATTCTGTAGTGACAACACCATTGTTCTAGTCTCGTTAGATTATTGTGTGGTGACAAGACCATTGTTCTAGTCTGGTTAGATTGTTGTGTGGTGACAAGACCATTGTTCTAGTCTGGTTAGATTATTGTGTGGTGACAACACCATTGTTCTAGTCGGGTTAGATTATTGAGTAGTGAAAAGACCATTGTTCTAGTCTGGTTAGATTATTGTCTGGTGACAAGACCATTGTTCTAGTGTGGTTAGATTATTGAGTAGTGACAAGGCCATTGTTCTAGTCTGGTTAGATTGTTGTGTGGTGACAACACCATTGTTCTAGTCTGGTTAGATTATTGTGAGGTGACAAGACCATTGTTCTAGTCTGGTTAGATTATTGTGTAGTGACAAGACCATTGTTCTAGTCTCGTTAGATTATTGTGTAGTGACAACACCAATGGTCTAGTGTTGGTAGATTATTGTGTAGCTTTAAGATTATTGTTCTTATTTGGTTACATTATTGTGGAGTGACAAGAACATTGTGTAGTTTGGTTAGATTAATATGTAGTGACAATACCATTTTACTAGTCCGGTTAGATTATTGTTTAGTTACAACACCATTGTTTTAGTTTGGTTGAAATATTGTTTGGTGACATTTCCGTTCTAGTTTGTAAATAAACTGAAGCTCAATTTGTAGGATTCCAGCAAAGTATAGCAGATATCATGGAATCTGGAGATCAGAGGGACTGTATCGTGATTGACCTGTCTAAAGCATTTGATAGGGTGGATCATGGGGAACTACTTGCAAAAATGAGTGCAGTTTCACTAGACAAAAGAGTACCTGAATGGATTGCTATATTTCTAGAAAATAGATCTCAGAATTAGACTAGAGGATGTTTTTTCTGATCCTGTAATAATTAAGGGGGAGTTCTTCAATGCAGTATTGTTGGACCTATATGTTTTCTTATATATATAAACTAGCATGTGCCCACGGCTTTGCCCGCGTTTATTAATTGAACCGTTAGATGTTTCTAACCTATTTATTTAAAAGCAAATAAAAACATATTTATTAACTCACATCGTTTTGACGTAAATTGCATGAAATACAATATTTTATTTTTATTATATTTTTACTTTCAATGCTTAAGATGCCGGGTTGATGGATGGTACAGATAATATTAGAAACATGTAAAAGACATGTTATGTAATACAAAATATATTGTTTCCTTATAGAGCTTCGGAATAAACTATATTAATGTCCTTTCTTTTGGAGGTGAGATGTACCGTATACTGTATTGTGTTTGCCTTTCGAACTCTTTAACAATCCACATACAGTTGACAATGGCAAAAGCACCGTTTTCGAAGATGGAGTCCTACAACTTTTACTGATTGTCCTATGTCAAAATTTCAGATCTGTGTGTGCCGTAGATTTGACTGGGATTCACACACATACACTCAAACACTTCCGAATATTACGGGCTGATGACTCCTCGTGTCGCGGACCTAAAATAGCTTCCTATTCAATGGACTTACAGTCCAAAGAATACTACTTAGCCTGCAGCAAGCTCAGTAATGATGGTGGCTTCAATAATATTCGTCATCAGTTTCAGAGCTGTGTTCATTGCAGAGAATCAGAAGTGTAATATGCCCTCACACCATATAAGACCAAAAACAGCTTCCTACGTCCTGGACATAAGATGGCTCCTTGAATATTGTGTTCTCTACCTATCTTATGTACGTTGCCTAGCGACAGTGACTCTATGCATTTAATGTTGGTGACAGCACGTTGGATTGTCATATCCCAATGCATGTTTTCCGATGGTTTTTCGTTCGTAACTCACAAACGTAAGTGAAAATGAAAATTCCGGCTTCGAGGTGCATTTGGACCCCTTTCCATATAGCTCTGTTCTAAATTTTAGATCTCTGCGTGCAGTAGATTTTTCTGGGCATCGCGCACAGACAGACAGATAGACAGACAGACAGACAGACAAACACTTCCTTTTATAATTATAGATGATATGAGTAAAGGTGTGGATTCAGAGGTAAGGTTTTTTTGTGGATGATGTTATTCTCTATAGAGGAATACATAATTTAAATGATTGTGAGCAACTGCAACAAGACCTCGATAATGTTGTGAGATGGACAGTACGCAATGGTATGATGATAATGTGGTTAAAAGTCAGGTTGTGAGCTTCACAAATAGGAAAATTCCTCTCAGGTTTAATTACTGCGTTGATGGGGTGAAGGTTCCTTTTGGGGATCATTGTAAGTATCTAAGTGTTAATATAAGGAAAGATCTTCATTGGGGTAATCACATAAATGGGATTGTAAATAAAGGGTAGAGATCTCTGCAGATGAATATGTTAGTGTTTAGGGGTTGTAGTAAGGATGCAAAGGAGAGGGCATGTAAGTCTCTGCTAAGACCTTAACTAGAGTATTGTTCGAGTGTATGGAACCCTCACCAGGATTAGTTGTTTCAAGAACTGGAAAATATCCAAAGAAAAGCAGCTCGATTGGTTCTGGGTGACTTCCGACAATTAGCTTTGCAACCTTACCAATTAGTAAACAAAACATCCAATTGAAAAAGACCAACATCAAGAAGAAAACAAGCACAATACTTACCGAAGGGCAGTAGCATTTAAAAAAAATATGAAGCGTGGAGGGCAAAGACGAGAATAAAAAGGCCAGGGTCTTACATAACTTTGACAGGTTGCCAGGTAAATACTGCTAGCTACTAAATGACACACCAGATAAATTTAAAAATGAAGAAAATTTACTAAGCAAATGTCATTTGAAAATGGTATAAAATAAGAATAAAAATATATATATATCCCTTTTTCTAAAATTTAAGAATGCAATCAAACTAAATGAGAAAAACAATATTTTAAAATAAGGTTGAAATTAAGGAGAAATGAAGCTCACATTAACATAGGCTTCCGCCAAAATTAAGGTTTGAAAATTCATTAATAACTCATTACCTTACATATAGAAACATTAAAATTATTTAAAAATTGGTTGCAACCGATATGCGGGCCCGCGATATAAAATCACTTTAAAATTGAAATTTGCTACACTACTAAAATACTAAATTACAAGACGCACACAAGCACACACGTAAAAGAAGAAAAATTAGTGGCTCCAACCGCGAATAAACATTACTCCAAAGAAACGAGCTAGATGAAAACACAATAAGATAATAGCACACAGCAACTCCAACAAAAGAAGTATATTAAAGGAAATTTACAATTAACGGTGCACTCATAAAAATAATAAAGAACACTGAAACACCCAACAGGAGCTACCCGTTACCGACGCGAAGCCAAGATCCCAAAATAATCATCAAAGCCACCCAAAATATTAACGTATCTTCATATTAGATAAGAAGGGATGACATGACGTAATAAAGACCAAAGCAAGGAACACAAACAATGGGAGAAAAGATAATAAGACAACGAAAGAAAACTCCCATTATTAAACTTAATTTTGACCAGCAAATTTCAATTTTAAGATTTTAAGTTATTAAAATAATATTAATAATTATTATTATTTATCCAAGAGGTGATAGTACCAGTTTACATTAGCCTTACTTAATCAATTCACCAGCGGTTTACATACTTTAGAACAGAGGGGGCCGTGGAATGCGCTACGATGCGAATATGAGGTGTCATTAATTAAGGCCCGTAACAATGCGATAATTATCACGTACAGATAACCAGCCACGAAGGCAATAGGACAACATCAGACAGCAAAAACCACAAACCAGGAAAAAATTAAGGGAGAAAGCACGCACCGAAATGAATTACAAAAAAATAAAAGATAATAATAATAATAATAATAATAATAATAATAAGATTCATCACCATAATGAACATAAGGAAAAACAGTTGGCAATAATGCACACCGACAAAAACGTAAGATAAAATCACTTACACAAAATATCACCTCATAGATGCATAACTAGCGATCCCGAGCTCCCTACATTACATTAAATTTCTTTTCAAATATATATCAAATTTTGCTTATAAGGTTACACTATACCAAATTTGTCGTTTATAATGTCGCTCATGTCCACGATGAAATTACTCACACTAGTGCCTGAACGAATGGGATCCCTTCAATAAATTATAATTTTCAGTACTTACTTGGAGTTAAGATATCCAAACTTACAAGACACTTGAAACTTTTAATACCGATAACGGTTATCACACTGCACCAAGTTTACATGTTACATTAAGAAAATATTAAGGTTGGAGCACACTGGATAACTTCCAAAAAAAAAAAAAAATAACAGGGCCTAGCCCTCACATTACTCTTTAACCGCCGGAGTCAAACTCCATTATAATAGCTTCCCCTTCTCGCCAAGGCGTCTGCTTGGGAGCATCATACAACACAGCCATCTTGGAGAGTAGCGGCGAGCAGACTACTGCAGACTACTGAGCTCACACCGAGCTAGGCGATTAGCCAGTCCCATAATTCAATGCGTGCACCGCGAAAATGCGCAGAAGTTACAAATGATAATTCGGCGCATTACAGAGTCCAGTCAAATGCCTGACAATAATGGATAGATAACTTGAATTAAATTGGTCTGGTAACTTCCACAGTTAGGAAACAGTTCCAACAATGGCCGATAATACAGATAACGGCTGGATCAACATGTCGACATGACAGATGAATAAATAAATACACTTAGATGCTTTGATGTAATAATTCAGTTATGTCCAGTAAATACCAGTTCCCATTTTCACATTACAAGCTTTACAAAAATGTTGCAACGTTTGGGCTGGGAAGAATTGGGAGAAAGGAGACGAGCTGCTCGACTAAGTGGCATGTTGCAAATGACTATCCTAATTTGTTCTCGTATTGAAAGTCTGTTAAAAGGAGAATAATAAAACTTAGATTTCCACCTATTCAATACTTAAAAAGCAAATACAAAATTAAGATCTCATCCTTATTTTATTGCTTGATTTTAAAAACATAGGACATGTTTCGTTCATTTTTTTTAACATCTTCAGCCATGAATATTTTTACAAGATTGATTGGTAACATTTTTCCAGAACTTACACTTATGGTTTGCCGTTAACAAACTTATCATTAACAAATTTTTTAAAACCCTATTAAATATAAATCGTCTAATTGATAACGATATGACAATTTGTTGAGTCTGAAATTAAAACTTACTCTAATACTCAAAATACAATGCCTATTAGTTGGTCTCTGTACAACCACATTTGCTATCTAGTAAACTGCTCAATGTCTTAAAATTTTTGTTGTTTGATCATAAAAAGATTTTGTTAAAATCTGGCGTATACTTTTTCACGTGTTATACAATATAGAAATGAATTCTTAATACACTCTCAAAACAGCTGAGTATAGGCGTAAGTATTATTCTGTGCTAGGTTGGGCTCATCAGTTGGTGCCTAGCACACCTACCAAGACGCACCTGAGGGCGAAACACTGGCAACCAAGAATGAGTTAGCTGGAAAATTTATAATGTCCAATAACGGACCATTTATATTGGTATTATAAATTTATTCATTGGTTACAAATATTTCAGATTCCCTATAGGAATCAACATATATATCATCTGATGGCCAAGCAGGCATCAATTTTTGGTAATGAGACAAAGTCTCTCATAGTGCATTGGCACTGCCGGTGGCTCCAAGTAGCCTACGCAGTGGCCCCCACGGTATGCACTAGCCAACGTCTTGGTAGGTGTGCTACGTACCAACTGATGAACCCAACCCAGCACACGAAGGCTAAACGCTGGCAACCAGGAGTAAGTTAGCTGGAAAATTTAATAATGTCCAATAAGAGACCATTTATATTGGTATTATAAATTTACTCATTCGGGACAAATATTTTAGATTCCCTATGGCAATCAGCATCTGTATCATGGTTCTAGTTTGGTTAGATTATTGTGTACTGACAATATCTTTGTTCTAATTTGTTTACAGTATTGGGCAGTGATAAGCCCAATGGTCTAGTTTGGTTAAATTATTGGCTAGTTATAAGACAATTGGTCTAGTTGCGTTACATTATTGAGTAGTTACATGACCATTGGTCTATATGGTACGATTATTGGGTAGTTACACCGAGTGGCCAAAAGTCTCGGGAAGGTGAGTCCCATTAGAAAATTTGTCGAGTATGACTCCTGAGCATTGTGGCTCTCTGTGGCATAGCTGAGCAATCCGTCACAGACACCAGTGTCATGAAGATGGTGACACGTCACAATTTAACCAACCTTGAACATAGGTTAATTATCGGCGCACGGCGTATGCGTTATAGCATTGCTGAAATTACACGTGGATTTGGGTTTTTGAGGTCAACAGTGTCGAGGGTGGATCTTCAATATTGTTGAGAGAATGTTACCACCCACATAAACTGCCGCACGGGAAGACCACAGTCGTTTAACGAATGTATGTCGTTACCTCCGCAGAACCATTCTCGGCTCTTGATGGGCTAGTGTGAGTGAGATCACTGCGCAGTTCACTGTTGGGATTGAGGAACCCATTTCTACCAGGACAGGAAGGAGGCAACTGTACTGCATAGGCTTCACCACCCGACGACCAACTCATGTCCCTTTCCTGACACCCGTACACAGAGCTGAATAACGTGCATGGGCCTGTGAACATGGAACATTGGCGGCGTGTGGTAAGGTCCAATGAATCCCGGGTTCAGTTGTATCGAGCTGATGGGCGCATGACAATGTATCCTGCGTGTCAACAAGGTTGTGTCCAAGTGTAAAGTGGGTCAGTTCTGGTCTGGTCAGCAGTTTCGTGGTCGCGCTTAAGCCCAATTTTCTGGTTGCAGGAAGTGCTGACAGGTGCATGTTATGTGGAGATTTTTCAGACCTTCTACATCCCTTTGTGGCCCTAGAGTACCCTGGTGGTGATGCCATGTTTCAACAGAACAATGCGCCATGTCACCACTGTGTGGTGGCATGCAGGTGGTTGGAAGAGCACTCCAGTAAGTTACAACAATGGATTCTCCCTCCAGATGCCCCGATCTTAATCCATTAGAGGATTTATGGAATGCTGTTGATGCTGATGTATGCTCCATGAACACTGTACCAACTATACAACACCAATTGTGTTTACCAGTGCAAGATGCGTGGGTCCAGATCCCTCCCTCCAGAATGATTCCAACACCTTGTAGATCAATGCCTCGCTGTATTGCTGGCAATTTGAGGGCTCTCGGAGGAATAACTCATTATTAACATCACATTTACTGTCAACCCATGACTATTGGTTATTCAGTGTACAATGCCGTTGGTCTAGTGATAAGACAATTGGTTAGATTACATTATTGGCTAGGGACAAGTCCATTTGTCTAATTTTATCAGGTGATATTATTGGCTAGTGTTAAGGCCATTGGTTTACCAAGCATGTTGGCCATGCAGTTAAGAAGCTTATATTTGGAGATAGTGGGTTCGAACCCCATTATCAGCATCCCTGAAGATGGTTTTCCATGATTTCCCATTTTCACACCAGGCTGTACCTGACACTTTCGCTTCCTTCCCACACCAACCCCTTTCCTCTACCATCGTTGCCATAAGACCTATCTGTGACGGTGCGGCATGAAACCAATTGCAACAGAAAACAAGAATGTGCAGTTCAGACCTTCAGAGGAGGTCTGGTGGTTTAAGCCCCCAGATCAGAGCTATAAAGACTCCAGTCTACCCAGAGCCAGTACTGGCTATTGGTATGGATTAGTTAGACTATAGGATAGTGACGAGTTGTTCTGACTAAATAATGGATGTATTGTACTCGTTTTATACTTAGTATATTGATGTTGCAGGTACATGCCACATTTTCAGACATTCCACATAATATGGTAGCTCTGTGTCCATACATGTTGCTGTCAGACGCTGTGGCCAATAGGAACACAGACAATGATCGTATCAGCTCCAGCGGATAGGAACACAGACAAGGCTTGCATTTTCCAGATTGATATAATCTTTTTTATTTTTTATGTAAATAAGTGTACATATAGGGGTAGGTTGGTGGGTACCAGCATGGCATAAAGGAAAGATTTCTCCTCTCTGCTACTTAAAGTATAACATCACTTCATTTTTGTCTGATTTTCTCATTCCTTAATATACTCTCCCATTAAAAATGTGCTACCTGTATTTCTACATATTGAATTAATTGGGCCAAAGTTTCATCAAACTCGTATATTTCGGAGCAGGTGAATTGTGTGTGTAAAGCAGAGACAGGCCCATCGTTGTCTCTTATAGCCTTTCTTTTGTGGACACCTTCAATCTTCTGCCTTTGTACCTTATAACTGCATTTAATAGAAGTTATTTAATTTAATTTCCGGGTTGAACCGTGTTGTACTTGTACGCATATCACGTACAGTTTGCCGACGTTTCGAATACATTGCAGTAATCTTTGTCAAGGCGACTGAAATACCCCTACTCGATCCGAGGTAATCAGTCTCTCAGGCAGAATTTACACTACTAGAGTGGCCTTGATCTTGGCCTTTTATATCCTAGCCTTTCTGGCTGACGTAAGCCCTGGCTGTCTCGCGAGACTTCTGGAAAGTGTATGTCACAGCCAGGTAGTGGGGGCTTGCCCGCGCTGTTATGTAATAGGGTTGTGGCCCGTGTGTTTATGTTGTGGTCTGTATGTCTTAAACTATGAATGATAGGCATCCAAGAATTACTGATTTTGTATCCTCCTCCTAAATTTATGTTGTTCGGATGTTTCTTGATTTCGATAGCCTCGCGGATTTTCCTTTCCAGATTCCAAGGGATAGCTGCTAGGATCTTGGTCTTGTGAAATGATATTCCGTGCCTAGTTTCGTAGGAATGCTTGGCTACTGCTGAAATATCTGTGTTTTGGTTCTTGGTGTGATGGATATGTTCTTTTAGGCGGGTGGAGATCAGACGTTTTGTCTCACCTACATAACGAGCTCCGCAGCTACATTCAATGTGATACACTCCAGGGGCCTGTAATTCTATTGTGTCTTTTACTGGTGGTAGATAACGGGCTAGCTTACGGTGAGGTTTATAGATAGTTTTTATGTTGTATTTGTCCAGTATCTTGCCGATCCTGTCTGTAGTGTTTTTAATGTATGGCAGTATCGCTGTTTCCTGGCGGGTCAGTTCTTCTTTCCCGGTGTTTTCTCCTGCGGCGGCCTTTTCTTTGTTCTCTTCTGATTTTTTAAGGACTCGTCGGATGTTATTGAGCGAGTAGCCATTTTTCCTAACGGTTTCTGTGAGGTGTTCTTTTTCTTCCTCGAGGTGCTCTGCGTCAGATATCGCTATGGCCCTGTTCACTAGTGATGTTAGGACAGCCTGCTTTTGTGATGGGTGACGATGAGACGAGGCGTGTAGGTTCAAGTCTGTGTGAGTGGGTTTCCTGTATACTGCGCAACTCAGCGTCCCATTGGGGTTGCGTACTAGCACATCCAGGAATGGTAGTTTTCCGTCTACTTCTATTTCCATGGTGAACTGAATATTTACGTGTATGGAGTTGAGATGGTCGAGAAATAGCTGTAGGTTATTGCTCCCGTGAGGCCAGATTACAAAAGTGTCGTCCACAAAACGGAGAAAACATTTCGGTTTCAGGACAGATGTAGTTAAGGCTTTCTGTTCGAAGTGTTCCATATACATGTTTGCTATTATTGGAGAGTGGCGACCCCATCGCGGCCCCTTCTGTCTGTTCGTAGAACTCCCCGTTGAAATAGAAATATGTGGCGCTAAGGCATTCTTTAGCTAGTGTTGACAGGTCTTCTGGAAGTTTCTGGTCTAAAAGCGGAAATACTTCTGTTAGCGGCACCTTGGTGAAAAGTGACGTGACGTCAAAGCTTACTAATATGTCCGTACTTTCAATTGATTGGTCCTTAAGGAGCTGGATGAAATGTCGGGAGTCCTTTACGTAGGTTTCAGTGTTTCCTGTATGTGGCTGAAGTAGTCCAGCTAGGTAGCGGGCGATATCGTGCGTGGGAGAGCCTATAGCCTAGCGCTCATGATAGGTCGCAGAGGTATGCCTTCTTTGGGGATTTTAGGCAGGCCATACAATTTTGGAGGTATCGGGTCCGAGGATATCAGTTTCTTCTGTATTTCGGCTGGGATACTGGAATTTTTTACTAGTGTGTGGAGTTTGTTCTTAATGAGGTTGGTAGGGTTCCTAATTTTCCTGTTTGTAGAATCGGTGAGTAATTGTTCTATTTTCCGAGTGTAGTCTGTGCGTTTCATTATCACCGTAGCGTTGCCTTTATCTGCGGGTAGGATAATTGTTTCCGTATCTTGACGTAGTGTTTTTAGGGCATGAATTTCTTCTTTAGTCAAATTGGATGGCGGCGGCTTTGCGGATCTCAGTAGACATGATATATCCTGTCTGATCTCCTCTGCAAATTCGGTAGGAAGGTGCCGGATTGCAATTTCTACTTTGCTAATTATTTCTTCTACCGGTATGCTGTTCGGATTTACTGCGTAGTTGAGTTCTTTTCTCAAGACCGAGGTAGTAGGTTCACTGAGTGGCTTGTCTGTGAGGTTTACTATTACATTCTTCTTCAGTGGAGCAGGTGGTTTCGGTTTCTTTACTTTGTCTTGAATCACTACCAGTGACATGACTAAACACATCTACTGGAATGGTTTGAATGAGCATTATGAATACAGTAAAATTATCCTTTACCGGGCGAGTTGGCCGTGCGCGTAGAGGCGCGCGGCTGTGAGCATGCATCCGGGAGATAGTAGGTTCGAATCCCACTATCGGCAGCCCTGAAGATGGTTTTCCGTGGTTTCCCATTTTCACACCAGGAAAATGCTGGGGCTGTACCTTAATTAAGGCCACGGCCGCTTCCTTCCAACTCTTAGGCCTTTCCTATCCCATCGTCGCCATAAGACCTATCTGTGTCGGTGCGACGTAAAGCCCCAAGCAAAAAAAAAAAAATCCTTAATTTGTGCAATGGACTTGTTTTTAAAGCCCTGTTGCTTATATTTTGCAGGTATGTCAAAAAGTATGGAGGAAGCTGTGTTTGTCAAATGTGAGCCAGCATGGGCTGTGGAGACAGAAGAAGAACCCTCTAACATTGTAAGTAGACTACTGCAAAGCATCAAAAATTAAGTCCCAGAAAGAATAATTTGATTTCATGGACCCTGGCAGTGAAAAGGTTCTTACATTATTACACAACACAAAAAAATATGGTACTTCATTTTTGTATCATATGAAGGTGTCAGTCAGGACGTATATATCTAAGGTAATTTAATAACACGAGTCTTATGAAAAACATAAAAAGTGTGAAAATATATTTTACATTCAAGTTATACCAATAAGCTCGCTCAGACAATAAAAATGACTCATTTACTGTGGCTGCATAAGCCACAAATAGGCACAATTGCATTTGAAGTATAACTTTACCTATTTAGGAACAGTTTGTTTTGGTATAACGGCTCTGAAAACAGTCCAACCTTACACTCCTTGCATCACTATCTACTTTGTTTTTGCAGTACAGGTGAATCATCATAAGCCCAAATTCCTGGAGAGGTAAAGTATTTTATATCGCTTGTATTCAGAGTGAAAAACGCAGCTAAAATCTTGCATTCGAAAGTGACATTACAAATAAAAATCGTGCTTGAACTATCACTCGATATGTTATCTGGTTCATAAGCAGAGTGTTCATGACTGTGATCTATTTCTGAACAACAAAATATCCGAGATATCACTATCAGTCAGTTGGACATGTTTGTACAATAGCACAGCTGATAGCGTGAATGATTTGGCGTGCTCAGCACCCGGCACACCGAGCGTTTCGGTAGAGGTCAAGGCAAAGAGAAACTAATCCTTTTCATCATTTCAGTTTAAACTTGCCTATAACTGCTGCATTCTAGTGGACACTAGATAAACTACTACCTTGCAAACAGGGCACTGGAACCATATGAGATACGTGCAACTGCCTATAAACACGCACAAACTTCATGCCGCCATAGCATACAGGCGGCGTCCACAAACTGAAATGCGGTTCGCCCATATCCCGTACAGGCATAGTGTTTATAGTACATCCCTCTAATTATATGTTTCATATTATTATATTTAGCTTGGTGTGGGTTACCATATTCACGTCCTAGTTCGTGAACCTTGGGCAATGGTTGGGTGGCCTAGTAAGTGATCCTGAGAGTCGGGATGCCGGTTGCTATGAAATGGAAGTGGGCATCTCGGACATATTCTGAGTCATGGCCTTCCT
Organism: Anabrus simplex; assembly: GCF_040414725.1. NCBI lineage: Eukaryota > Metazoa > Arthropoda > Insecta > Orthoptera > Tettigoniidae > Anabrus > Anabrus simplex. Next base: position 1,023,014 of record NC_090267.1, read on the forward strand.
TTTGCTCAGGCGGCTAGGACTGTACAATCCACTTGTGATCCATAACCCGTTACTGGATAAATCCTCAATCTGACTATGTGTAAGTAGGGTAGCATCCTGCTTCAGGAATTCACTGAGCTCAGAACATTTTAAGCAAGCCTCGGACCTATGGGAGTAACGGAGTCCCACTCCCATTTGACAGGCGAGGGACTCCTTGGAAACAACTTGGCGAACAAAATGTAATTCGATGGGGACCTATCAATATTAATGGGGCTTATGGAAGGAAGAAAGTAGAACTGGCTGAGCCAGCAAAGAGGATGCATCTGGATGTGCTACGAGTAAGTGATATTCGCGTAAGAGGATATAAGAAGGAAGAGATACGAGATTATCAAGTGTACTTGACGGGTGTTAGAAAGGGAAGGGCAGAGAATGGGGTAGGGCTGTTTACCAGGAATACCATTGCAAGCAACATAATTTCTGTTAAGCACATAAATGAGCGAATGATGTGAGTAGATTTGTCAGTGGGAGGAATTAGGACGAGAATTGTCTCAGTGTATTCACCATGTGAGAGTGCAGATGAGGATGAAGATGACAAGTTTTATGAAGCATTGAGTGACATCATGGTCAGGGTCAACAACAAGGATAGAATAGTGCTAATGGGCGACTTCAATGCGAGAGTTGGAAATAGAACTGAAGGATACGAAAGGGTGGTTGGTAAATATGGGGAAGATATGGAAGCTAATAGGAATGGGAAGCATTTGCTGGACTTCTGCATAAAGCTATTCACCACTACACATGGGAGGCTGGGGATACCAGATCCATAATAGACTATATCTTAACAGACTTTGAATTCAGAAAATCTGTTAGGAATGTACAAGTTTTCCGGGGATTTTCCGGTGATACAGACCACTATCTGATCTGTAGTGAACTAAATATCTCTAGGCCTAGGATAGAGAAAGTGAAATCTGTCTGCAAACGGGTAAGGGTAGAAAATCTCCAGGACGAGGAAATTACACAGAAGTACATGGATATGATTAGTGAGAGGTTTTGAACAGTAGACAGTAAGCAGGTTCAGGATATAGAAAGAGAATGGGTGGCATACAGGGATGCTCTAGTGGAAACAGCAAGAGCATGCCTAGGAACAACTGTGTGTAAAGATGGGAAAAGGCAAATATCTTGGTGGAATGATGAAATGAGAGCAGCTTGTAAACGTAAAAAGAAGGCTTATCAGAAATGGCTCCAAACAAGGGCCGAGGTAGACAAGAAATTTTACGTAGGTGAAAGAAATAGTGCAAAACAAATAGTTGTTGAATCCAAAAATAAGTCTTGGGAAGGTTTTGGTAATAACCTAGAAAGGCTAGGTCAAGCAGCAGGGAAACATTTCTGGACAGTAATAAGGAATCTTAGACAGGGAGGGAAAAAGTTAATGAACAGTGTTTTGAGTAATTCAGGTGAACTCAAAATAGATCCCAGGGAATCACTGGAGAGGTGGAGGGAATATTTTGAACATCTTCTCAATGTAAAATAAATCTTCCTTGTGGTGTTGCGAACAGCCAAGCTCATGGGGAGGAGGAAAATGTTGGTGAAATTACGCTTGAGGAAGTGGAAAGGATGGTAAATAAACTCCATTGTCATAAAGCAGCAGGAATAGATGAAATTAGATCTGAAATGGCGAAGTATAGTGGGAAGGCAGGGATGAAATGGCTTCATAGAATAATAAGATTAGTGTGCAGTTATGGTAAGGTACCTTTAGATTGGACAAAAGCTGTAATTGCACCTATCTATAAGCAAGGGAACAGGAAGGATTGCAACAGCTATCGAGATATCCCATTGATTAGTGTACCAGGCAAAGTATTCACTAGCATCTTCGAAGGGAGGGTACGATCTGTGCTTGAGAGGAAGTTGGATGAAAACCAGTGTGGTTTCAGGCCACAGAGGGGCTGTCAGGATCAGATTTTTAGTATGCAGCAGGTAATTGAAAAACGCTATGAGAGGAATAGGCAGTTGTGTTTATGTTTCGTAGATCTAGAAAATGGAATGGCGTATGCTTTTAGTGCTGGGAGTGTCCGAGGACAAGTTTGGCTCGCCAGGTGTAGGTCTTTTGATTTAACTCCCGTAGGCGACCTGCGCATCGTAAAGTGGATGAAATGATGATGAAGATGACAGAAAGCATATGACAGGGTACCGAGGGAAAAGATGTTCGCCATACTGGGGGACTAGGGAATTAAAGGTAGATTATTGAAATCAAAGCCTTTTATGTTGACAATTGGACTTCAGTGAGAAATGATGGTAGAATGAGTTCTTGGCTTAGGGCACCTACAGGCATTAGACAAGGTTGTAATCCTTCACCTTTGCTGTTCGTAGTTTATATGGATCTTCTGCTTAAAGGTATAAAATGGCAAGTAGGGATTCAGTTAGGTGGAAATGTAGTAAGCAGTCTGGTCTATGCCTACGACTTGGTCTTAATGGCAGATTGTGCTGAAAGCCTGCAGTCTAAAATCTTGCAACTTGAAAATAAGTGCAATACGTATGGTATGAAAGTTAGCCTTTCGAAGACTAAATTGTTCAATTAAAAATAGGAGAGGATTTCCACCAATCAATACTTATTTATTGTATATATTAAACTACAGGACCGGTTTCGACCTCATATTCAAGGTCATCTTCAGCTGAACCATACATACGTATTTATATAATGAAGCTTTGATTAAGATTGTGGTGTTGAAGGAATGCCCTATGATGATGATGTACATTTAGTTACATACAAATGGGGCACGTCTTAGCGTGAACTGGCGTTTATGTCATTCTGTACAATATTGCAACTGTATGTCTAAAATGTTGAAGGTCTTAAAACTAGTGTATAAAACACGTCTTTTCCTAAACTAACTTATATATATGTTCAAGATAAAAACAATATATAAAAACACTTCATGCATATGAACATTCGTTCTTGCTTGGTGGTCAATACATCGACTAACTTCCGTATTTAAGTCTTATTCACAGTTGTACACTTCAGCTGCTATTCTTGGAGTTTGTAAAATTGCATGGATAAAAGTTTTGTACCATTACAAGCTCGCATGTCAAACACAACTCAGCTACACCAACAACAATAAACATAACATCATTGCACAGCTACAAATGGGAAAGGAGCCACTACTTTGAAACCAATGTCATCCAAATTTACGGACGCCAAAAAGACAACATGAATTGGTTCTAATACAAGGGCAACACACACAGCAGAGCTGAACATATTTTACTTGAATTTCATCCATACATTTGGCACCTTTTTAAAATTAAGTGTTTTATCTCACATACGCACAGGAAGACAAAACTTTTATCCATGCAATTTTACAAACTCCAAGAATAGCAGCTGAAGTGTACAACTGTGAATAAGACTTAAATACGGAAGTTAGTCGATGTATTGACCACCAAGCAAGAACGAATGTTCATATGCATGAAGTGTTTTTATATATTGTTTTTATCTTGTACATATATATAAGTTAGTTTAGGAAAAGACATGTTTTATACACTAGTTTTTAAGACCTTCAACATTTTAGACATACAGTTGCAATATTGTACAGAATGACATACACGCCAGTTCACGCTAAGACTTGCCGTGCCCCATTTGTATGTAACTAAATGTACATCATCATCATATGGCATTCCTTCAACACCACAATCTTAATCAAAGCTTCATTATATAAATACGTATGTATGGTTCAGCTGAAGATGACCTTGAATATGAAGTCGAAACCGGTCCTGTAGTTTAATATATACAATAAATAAGTATTGATTGGTGGAAATCCTCTCCTATTTTTAATTGTGCAATTGTCAATACGGAAATGAAGATTATAGATTACGACTAAATTGTTTTCAGTAGGTAATAAATTCAACAGAATTGAATGTCAGATTTTTGATACAAAGCTAGAACAGGTAGATAATTTCATGTATTTAGGTTGTGTGTTCTCCCAGGATGGTAATATAGTAAGTGAGATTGAATCAAGGTGTAGTAAGGCTAATGCAGTGAGCTTGCAGTTGTGATCAGCAGTATTCTGTAAAAATAAAGTCAGCTCCCAGACAAAAGTATCTTGACATTGGTCTGTTTTCAGGCCAACTTTACTTTACGGGAGTGAAAGCTGGGTGGACTCATCATATTTTATTCATAAGTTAGAAGTAACAGACATGAAAGTAGCGAGAGTGATTGCTGGTACAAACAGGTGGGAACAATGGCAGGAGGATACTCGGAATGAGGAGGTAAAGGCTAATTTAGGATTGAACTCGATGGATGAAGCTGTATGCATGAACTGGCTTCGGTGGTGGGGTCATGTGAGGCGAATGGAGGAGGATAGGTTACCTAGGAGAATAATGGACTCTGTTATGGAGGGCAAGAGAAGCAGAGGTAGACCAAGACACGTTGGTTAGACTCATTTTCTAACGATTTAAAGATAAGAGGTATAGAACTAAATGAGGCCACAGCATTAGTTGCAAATAGAGGCTAGTGGCGACGTTTAGTAAATTCACAGAGGCTTGCTGACTGAACGCTGAACGGCATGACAGTCTATAATGATAATGAATGAATGAATGAATGAATGAATGAATGAATGAATGAATGAATGAACTTATTGATACAGATGGACTCCCGCCTCATGAGTTCTTTAAGCCTTATAAATATTTAGTGGAAATTTCCACCTTTACAATATGACAGTTTTTACTTCTTTAATAATAACGTGTACTTATTAAAATAAGAAATGTTTTGTCTGCATTTAGGACATCATCATCTAGTTAGCAAAAGACAAAATAATATGATCAAGAATAATATACAACACTTGCTGAATAAAGGGTAATTTGAGTGGCAAATCAGTCAGGGGTAATTAAGATGAAATACAGTACCATGTCGAAAGTTAACATACAGATGAGTTTAAAATATGTGCAGTAAATACTGAATCCATATCTAAAACATACATTTTGAGCTTGAAGACTAATTGCTCACATCAAAATATTTAATTATGTGACTTTGGCGTTGAATAATATTCTTAGGCTGTTGATCTTGGAGAAATTAATTTCAAGTTCTCTTTCAGTCGAAGGTTGATCCCACTACTTGATGAGTTGTAGCAGGAACTGTCCTGGAAAAAATGCACTGACCGTGTACAAGGTTTTGCCAACGGATGTGAAAATAGGTGTCTCTTCTGGTCTCCTGTTGTTCGACTCCTCCTGTGTGCTGTTGGTGACACCAATTTGTCTGATGCACCGATGATTGTGAGTGTTTGAAACCATTTTAGTCGAGCCTCATCCATGGTTCATGAATCAAATGGAAATTTTACCCTTTTGTGCTCCTTCCCTATCACTCTATCAGCGACGTTATTTATATGTTAGTCCTGGAGACTTTTCTACAGTCACCAGCGACACCTGTCTGGAATTCAGAATCACTGAGAAAATGCGGAAACATCTCCATCTTTTGGTGGAACTAAGTGCTTCCCCTCATTTCACCTACTTCCGAAAAAAAAAAGTAAAATCCCACACTGATCTCTCAGGTGATTGACACTGTCCCTTTCAAATCACACGGAAAGTTTGATTGCCTTCGGCTAATATTCTTTCTGTCCTTGTAACACTTCTGTTGTTTGCAAGCTCTGGGAAAGCATTCTTTCTGATTATATTATATACTACCGTTTAGACTTTCACAGCCCATGTAACTATTCATGAGTTCTATTTTTGGGCTTATGCCATGTAAATAATTACATAAAATCAGTTTCATGGTCCGTATCGCACTTCAATAGATTCACAATTAAGTATTTATTATTTTCCACCTAGTGGATACAATGATTGCTTAAGGCAATTTAATGGTTAAAAGTGGTACATGTTTCGTATTTTATCAACATCTTCAGCCACATAACACTGTTTAGATGAAAAATATATTTACAAATTGACAAAGTAATGCTTAAGAGGAGTGTCCTTAAAATTAACATGAGATTGACAACATTAAAACAAACAAAACTATCCTTAGTTGGTCGCAGGAGTTGCCTAATCTTAATTGATGTTCCAAAAACCGTTCGTACATGGTACCTACATAAGATTTTAGCAATACGATCCGTCGTGTTATATATGTAAGGTAGGTAAGCAGTTCCTTTTACATCTTTTTCCTTAACAGACGTACGATTATGTGTCGATTTCAGAACCCTTGAGATAAAAGCTCTGCTGTAACCATTGCTCTCAAAGGTGGTCCTCAAGGTGTTAATTTCCTCTGGTGGAGCTGACACTTCACAAATCCTCCTGGCCCTGGTAGCCAGCGTTGTAAGGATACCATGTTTCTGGGCAGGGTGATGGTGAGAATCTGCGTGGAGATATATATTGCTGTGTGTAGGCTTACGATACGCGCTGTGTGTAAAGTTCCATCCTCATGGTGATGGGAACATCTAAAAATGGTATTTTGCCATCAGATTCCATTTCCAAAGTGGAACAAATGGAAGGGTGCTGGCGATTAAGGTGATCCAGAAAGTGACCAAGATTGTCTTCACCTTCTGAGCATACGACGAATGTATCGTCCACATATCTCCAACAGATCTTCGGTTTGCAAGGTGCTGACGACAAAGCTTTCTCTTCGAAGTTTTCCATGAAGAAATTGGCCACAACAGGAGAGAGAGGACTTCCCATGGCCACATCATCTGTCTGTTCATAATATGTCCCAATCCAGAGAAAGTAGGAAGAGGTCATGCAGTGATAGAAATGCCTTAATGAGAGTCATAACACCATCAACAGGTACTCTCATAAACAGACACACCACGTCGAGACTCACCAGGATATCGCCTGGCTGAATTGATATAGTTTTTGTTACCTCTACTACAGTGGTAACACCAAACAAGGCACAAACAGAGTTAAAAGAGGAAGGTAAGAGCAAACTACACAAGATAAGAAATCGCTACACACTCGGAACAGTAGCTGGCATTACGCGGATCTTCAACAAAACATGTACGTAAATATCAGTAGGGCCAACTAGTGAACAACAAACCGGGAAGATGAAAAGGGCTGGGAACCTACCAAAGGCATGGACATGGCTTAGTTAGCAGATTCCGAAATAAATGGCCGTGATCCTTAGATTTGAAGAATATTATTTACCAAATAATTTTACAAATACATTTCACATACAATTCCAAGTTACGAGCTATAACTTCAGTGATATACATAGCTTATTTCGTAGCAGTGTAAATTCAAATTTCAAATCAACTATACATCTATTTACCAATGCAGTTGTACAATGCAATATACAATGATGTGAGAAAGGTTATCCAAAACTTAGCGTACCTAAAGTGATACAGAACTACCAGAGGCAAACCCCAAGGGAAATAATATTAAACTACATTCTACATATTTTAGTGAAACAAGAAATGGAAATACCTCGGAAACGAACCGGTAAGCCCAGCTGAAAAACTAAGGCGTCATAAGTAACTAATTTGGTGAATCTAGGCGAGGTTAGGGCAGACTCCTGTATGAAAAGGAAATCGGAACATTACGGAAATTTTAGCAGGAACGGAATTCAAGAGTGCTTACCCGAGGAGAGTACCATCCCGGAAACCGGGGGACGTCAACCACATAGGCTGCTCGCAGACAGATAGACCAAGACCCGACAGATTTCAGAATACAGAATTCATTCGAACACTGCCTCACTCACTATATATAGGAATTTCCGGCCTTGGAGGCAGCCAATCAGCTTGCACGAGTTCCCAATCGCCACCTAGACTCACCAATCACAACCTTACTTTCGATCGCGAACTTTGACTAACAATCTAGAATATGCCTGATCGCGAATGTCTTGTCTTGTCTTGTCTTGAGTATATTTATTTGGGATTCAATATATTATTTCCCAGTCACAAGTCCAAGGTAATATTTCACTTGTATCACATCAACACACCTTTACATAATTAATTATCATTTTAGACACAAATACACTTAGATAGACAAACTGAAAAGTGTACTATTGTGTCTGTTGTGTGTAGATCCATGAAAATATGTTATTATATACACAGTTCGAATACACAGATATTTTATGGTTCTTTAGCAGCATATCCGTAATACACTATACAAGATTAGGACTAAGGAAAACTCTTGGGGCGAGATACACTCACCAGGAACGTATAGAAATGCCACTTCGCAAACATGTCCGAAAAAACAACTGAAAATCTAAAGCGTAACTACAATTTGATATGAGTGTTATCAAGGTACTCGTTTAAAATAGCAATGATAATAGGTGAAGGTTGAGACAGCAAGACTGATAGTCGTGTAGGTAAAGGTACGTGTTCTTTAATTAATTTCTTCATTAAAATTGCCTGGTAGTGTGCATACTGGGGGCATTGGAAAAATAAATGGTCGCTGTCGCCATAAGGTTCTCCACAGGAACAAGTTGGGTCATTCGTAATGTGAAAGCGAGATAAGTATACAGGGGTTAATGAATGATTAAAGCGTAATCTAATTATATTAGTGATGTGACGTCGTGTGTACTTACCGTTTGCAAACCACGGGAGTGTGGGAATATTCGGTTGAATTTGGTAATAATATTGGCCTTTCGTACCAGCTGATATACGCCATTGTGTGTACCATGCGTGTTGAGCTTCGTGTTTAATACATGGAAGGAAATCTGAGACCGGAATTTTGATTTGTAATAAGTTCGTGGTATCTGTACTAGCCTCTTTGGCTGCTATATCGGCCATGTTGTTGCCTACATGCTGACTATGTCCTTTAATCCATAATACGTTATAACAAAGTCAGATGTTTCGAGTTGATAAAGGAGATGTTTAACTTCGTAGACATATATATTTTGACTGTGGGAGAAAGATTGTAGAGCTTGTAGCACACTTTGAGAATTGCTAAATATATTTATTTTTCTGGAATGCAATTGTTGGACATATAATAGAGCTTGATATATGGCATATAGTTCTGCTGTAAAGATAGTTAAATTATTAGGCAATGGATATTTAAAGCTAGTTTGTGTTTGTGGATCAAAAAATGCTGCTCCAACTCCAGTACACGACTTTGACCCATCGGTAAAAATGTGATAATCTGGTGAAGTAATTAAACTTTTAAATTTCTTATGAGCGTATGGTATGAGGTTAGGTGCATGCATTGTTTGATTCGAAGAATCAAAAGGTACAATGATAATTGATGGACGGAATGTTTGAATATCGTAGCTATAGGAGTACATATTTAAGCGTGGTGTTCGTAATATAATCTCAGCAATATGGAGCATTTCAGCATATGCCATATATATGGCGGGGTACAGATGATTAGGTGGAGGTCGCTGTTGATAGTATTCATATAATAATTTTAATTTGGGGACGATAAGAGAGTCCGATCTGCTAATATGTTTAAGTAGAAATTTTTTCAAAATTTTTATCCTTTGAATGGGCAGCGGTTCTTCTGTAGTTTCTACTAATAAAGCGTTAGTAGGTGTTGTTCGGAGGGCACCCACCCTGATACGTAATGCAGAAAATTGTAAACGATCCAAGGCTAATAAACTGTTTTTAGAGGCTAAATTGATAATATGTGCACTATAATCAAGTGTGGAACGGATAGTTGCACGATATAATTGTAATGCTGACAAGGGGTCAGCTCCCCATGTACGTTTCGTTACCGTTCGTAATATGGTGATGTAGCGATGAGATTTCCTAATTAAATACTGTATTTGGGGTTGCCACGTAAGTCTTCGGTCTATATAGATGCCTAAATATAAGTGTTGTGGGACAAAGGTTATGCTATAAGTATCAAAAGTAATAGGACTTCTATCAAAGGTTCGTTTATTAGTAAAAATTATCGCTGCACACTTAGATAAAGAAAGATAAAGTCCGTGGGTCGTTAACCATCGATAAACTAAACTCGAAACATGAGATATTGTGGCTCTACAATTGTCAATGTTTGGGTGGGAATAATAAATGACATAGACATCCGCAAAGGCTAGAATTCGAGCATGCGGTGTCACAATAGATTCTAGATCTTTCGTATAAAGAGCAAACAAAATTCCACTTAATATCGATCCCTGTGGTAATCCCTGTGATGTATATCGGCTTTCAGTTGTGTGTTGAGTTGATTTGATGGTTAACCGATGGTTGGTGAATAGTTGATTTAAAATAGAAAGAAATCTGATGGGGAATCCATAAATAATTAATTTCTCCCAGAGGATATGCAATAACACAGCATCATAGGTGCTTTTAATATCTAAAAAGACTGCAATGGTAGATTGTTTCCGCCATTTTGCTAATAAAATATCGAGTAGGAAAATAATGATAGGTTCCTGTGTACTATGACCACGTCTAAAAGTGAATTGATACATAGGTAATAACGATGTTCTAATAACCATGCCATTTGTTTCATGAGGATTTTACAGAAAACTTTTCGTGTACATGATCCCAGTACAATGCCACGATAATTTTCAGGGTCTGTAGGTCGTTTTGTGGGTTTCAAAATAGGGGTTATGAAAAAATCATTCCATGTTATTGGTACTTGTAACGACTCAAGAATACCATTGTAATATTGTAGTAAATAAAGTTGGACGTGGGGGGGGGGAAGGGCCTTTAGCATAAGATAAGTAATGGTGTCAGGTCCTGGTGATGAACTATTAATGGTGCATAATACAGATTGAAGTTCATTATATGTAATTGGGTTTAATAATGAAGTAAATTGACGAGAATTGTCCATTAAGTTAGGTAGAAAGAGAGGATTTACTGATACTGGGGCGAGGGTATATAGAAAGTCTTCTAAAATTTGTCGCGGATATGAAAAATGAGTTTGGTATTGGAATGTTCTAGTTATCATGCGGATAACGTTCCAGAATTTCGCGGCTGGTAACTGGGGAGTTAGAGTAGAAATAAAGGTTTGCCAAGCTTTTTGTTTTTTGGCATTAAAGACAAGCTTTGTTTTTGCTATATGATTTCGTAACTGGAAATAATGATGCTGGGTCATTGATTGGCGATATTGTTTAAATAATTGTTTTCTCTTATGAATGAGATTGTGGCATTCTTTATCCCACCATTTTATTTCGTACTCCTGTGGGGGGTTCGTTACCTTAAGCGGTCTACACGGATGAAACATATTTAAATATTGGTTTAAATAAGGGAGTAATATTGAAAAGGTAATAGGTGACTCGTGTTCCTGCTGTAGAATGTGATTGAGATATGATTGATAATTTAAAATATTGAAAATTTTATAGGATCGGACATTGCTTGTGAAGGAAGGTGGCGTATACTGGGAAGTTATTGGCCGATTCCCATATGTTATAACAATTGGTAAGTGGTCACTGGTGTAGGTGTCGGATAATGTGTGCCAGGTGGTTATAGGAACCATATTTGTGCGGCATAATGTAAGGTCCATGGAACTGGGTGGGGATCCAGGCAGAGTTAAACGGGTTGGGGAACCATCATTTAAAATAAACAGATTCTGATGATTGGAGGTAGCAAGTAAATTGGAGCCTTTTATCGTGTCAATTGTACACCCCCACTCGGTGTGGTGGCAATTGAAATCACCGAGAATAAAAAGGTGTTGGAATTGTGCGAATTGCTGGAAAAAAAATTGTGTCCATTGATTTTGAGTAACGTAAATGCGAGGGGGGCAATAAATATTTATAAAACAAGTATTATGGTGAATGATCCCTACTGCATACGTGTGAGGAATAATATATTGCAAAGATAGTTGTGTGAAGTGTAGTGAATCTTGTACACATGTGGCTACTCCATCAAAACCATTACCATCACATCGGAATACTTGATAACCTCTTAATCTAAAAGAAAAATGTGGTTGAAACCACGTTTCTTGTAAGAAAATAATATTAGCTTGCGTTTCATTTATGAGAATTTGTAATTCATGTCGTTTAGAGGGGGCACTTCGACAATTCCATTGTAATAATTGAATCATACGAGAATGTTCATTATATGATCTCTTAGTTTATATAGAACATGGTGTATCTGTGGCTCATGGCTCATACTTTGGAGTAACATTACCAGCAATTGCTGAATTTCCTGATGAAGTCGTTCCTTCGTAGGAGGATAGTTTGTGCCTTGAGGGGCTGCAGAAAGTGGCTGCCCATTAGATTGTGACGAACTTGATGGGTATGGTAATTGCGTAGGTTGGTGCATTGTACTTGTTGATGGGATAGAATTGACTGGAATCAAATGCTCATTTCGCAGTACGGCCATATATCCTTGCTTATCAAAGCCAGGCTCAGGTGTAGGAAGGGGAGATTGCATGATGACCTGAGTAAACTTACGTTTACAAGGATTAGATGTCGGGGGGGGGGATGGAGGATTCGATGGCAACGGAGGGAATTGATTTTCCTGTTGCTCAGAATGATAAATTGGAAGGGCGCTTCGAGCTTTAGCTTCAGGAAAAGACAGATATTCGGTGCTCATTAACCATTTAATTTGAACCTGATACTTGTGTTCAGGACAGATCAAGGAACCCGTAACATGATTTTTCTTACAGTAAACACATTGCGTGAATTGCTCAGTACAAGCCTGGGTTTCATGCTGCTGAGAACATTTTCCACAACGTGCATTTTTGGCCTGACATTGTCGTATTACATGTCCATAGCGCTGGCATTTGCGGCAGCGGATTGGTGAAAAAATATAGGGTTCAACTTCCATATAAACCTTATATAAGGCAACATGGGATGGAAGGGTTTGTGCCCTGAAAACTATTTTAATAGAACCCGTGGGGAGGTATTGGGTTTCTCCATCTTGAATTGCGCGATGATTAAGTCGTTGAACGCTCTTAACTGGTGCTTCAGATTCCAAGTATTGTAGAACTTCTTCATTAGTTAAACCATTTTCGACTCCCCGAATTATTCCTACTCGCAACACTTGCGAAGATGGAATATAGGCTTTAATTTTTAGGGTTTCAAGAATAGGGCTGCTCAAAAAGGCATTGGCTTGAGAAGCCATATGGAGAGTGACTTGAAGTCTATTTCGTCCCTTGCGTTGGATCGATTTGACGTTTAACTTAGTTTCATAGAATTGACAACCAAGTGCCATAGGGTGTAAACTACCGATGTTTTGTTCGTTACTGGATTTCACGAATACAACGTATGGTCCATGGTGAAAGCGATTATAATATTCCGGGGGGGAAACTACTTTTGACACCTCGGGTTGTTTGTTAAGTTGTTCTGTATTAGGATGATCTGACACTTCCGTATTACGACGCTGTGAATCAGTCTCAGTTGACTGAGAGCCTTGCATTTGTCTCATATTACTAGGTGAATCAGTTATGGATTCCTCATCCATGGGTATGACAATCTCCATTCCACTCGTAATTTTGACCCGGACAATACTAACATTCCTCCACTGTCGGTCTCCATGGTTCACCACTGCTTCACTACACATAAGCGAACACAATTGATTACCACTGCCGCGCACAACTGACCCGCACAAACAATGTAGTATACCGCATGACGACGTTGCGAATGTCGTATTTCCAGAAGAGTCAGAAATATTTTCTAGAATACATTACAAACAAAGTAACACACCCTGTACAAAAGTTGTCACGTTCTGGATCTTTCCAGGAACTATAGAACAGAATTCTACTATTTACAAATGCACGTCACCAATCTTACACAGTACAGGTTAGGTCATTACGTTATCTTATGCTCTACAAATAACAGTACAGGTTAGGTCATAATAAATAAAACATTATATAGTACTTCGCCAATAAAGTCTTTAAAAAAAAATTACATTCCACTCACACTACATAGTTCACTTGTAACATCTTCCTCCCCCCGACCAGTAATATAACCTCACTGGGGAGCAAGCGATAGAACGTTTTCACACAGTACCGATAGTAAAGGTACATTACTTTAACACACCTGATTTCTTGAACAACACAACACAAAGTGTCACATAATTTTCAAACATAATATATAGATCCACCTCTTGAATAAATATCACAAAATCCATATGGATTGTCACATTGCACTTCAAAACGCCTTCTTTCACAGATGATTAGACAATTTGTACTCTGTCCACCAAATCATGTACACCATACTTTCTGCCAAATGTTAGAAATACCAAAACTTCTCACTTGTTGCTAACACTTTTGCACTACTTTCCCACAACAGTCACAGCACAGCTAGGCCACAGGTTCTAGCTGGTGATGCGGCTCCCGACACAGCCGTTTGCCGCCAGCCTCCATTCAATGTCAGTCCAAACCCGACACCTAGGTGAGATGCAGTTCAGTGGTCTCTTGCACCAAATGAGCCGGGGTGAGACACCTTCCAGTCCGCCTGCCACTAATAGGATGTTCCCCACAGGATAGTGGTGCTGGATGGCGACGCCCAAGGCACACAGTGTGCCTCCCAATTTGGCACTTCAGGTTGCTGTCCGAAGAAGCTGGTCACTGCAGCCACTGTAACACACACAAACTGCAGCAGACAGGGGAATACTTTCAGGTAAAAGTATGCTGCTGGGCTCAAGATCTCGCGTAGAGTCACCCGATGCGTGGCTTAATAAGTATGCAGTAGGGACTCTCCCTCGCACACCAGGGATATTAGGGCACTAGCCCCGGGGTAAGCACTGCTATCTACAATTCACGTGACAAGATTATGGTGGGAGTGAAAAGAAACTACAGGAGGGTGCCCTAAACCTGACCGTAAAAGGAAGAAAATTCCAAGTAGTGACCCTAAACTAAAACTTATCTAACTTATAATACTAAATCTATTACACTAGAGGATACCTAAAGTATTCACTTACACAATTACTTACAACTAACTTACAATAAAACTTATTATTATCTTATAACTAAAACATTATAAATAACCTTACAATAAAATTATTTTATAACTAAATTCTTACAACTAAATCTACAAGGTCACCAACAATGGTATTTACCCTTCGCTACCAGACTTAAGGTACCTTGACCTGGGAGAGATGAACTCTGCTGATCCTTTTCCTTTCGGGATCACTCACCAATAATGTCACCGGGGTAAGGAACTTTAAGATGGTGCAGGGACCTCGCAACCTGGGGGCCAACTTACTGATAACATGGTCCGCAGCACTACTGACGGGATGTGTTTTAACAAACACCTGGTCACCCACAGAGAGCTCATGCGGCCTTCGCCCGTGGTTGTAATTACGCTGGACCTTAGCGTAATAAACTTTCAAGTTCTTTCTTTCATGCACGGTGCAAATTAGCTCGGATCTTTTCTGGGCTGGCATCGTCGGGCAGAAGATCATTAATTGACCATAGGTTAGATAGAGGAGAATTTGAGGTAAAAGCCAACATCAACGAAGCAGGGGTTTGCTTGTGGCTTTCATGGACAGCAGTGTTCAATGCAAATGACAACCAATTCAATGAGGAATCCCACTTGGAGTGGTCTGAGGAGTGATAAGCGATGAGGGCAGATCGCAGGTTACGATTCACTCTCTCAGCATAATTTGGCTTCGGGTAATACGGGGTAGTGGTTACATGAGCAATGGATAGATCAAAACAGAAATTCCGGAACTGGGCAGAAGTAAAGGCTCTTGCGTTATCACTTACCAAGAATTGACAGGGTCCAAACGAGGCGAATATCTGTTTCAGGCACAAGATGGTGGTGTTGGCGTTAGCCATCCGAGTGGGGAACAGCTACGTAAAACGCGAAAAGGCGTCAACACACACGAGTATGAAACGATGACCATTCCGAGAACTTGGGAAAGGCCTAATATAGTCTATGAACAGTCTTTCCTTGGGGCGAGAAGCTTGCTCAGAAGACAAGAGACCTAGACGAGTATTTGGGGCAGGTTTACTGATGTTGCAAATCTTACAGGATTTGACAAGGGTACGGATCTCACTATCCATGGATTTCCAAATGAAGTGATTACAGATTTTTTCTCTTGTTTTGAAAACGCCCAGATGACCGCCCACTGGGGATTCATGAAAGTATTTGAAGAGAGCCAGGACCAGGTTAGTTGGGACTACAATTTTGGGGTCTCTGCGACCACGAGCAGGACAACACAAGACACCATTCTTAAGAAAATAGGGCTTAACATGCTCACCGGATTTAATCCTGTCGACAATGGCCTTCAACTCAGGATCATCCTCTTGATGTTTGGCAATATCCTTAAAAAGGAAGGGAGAGCCAGTGAGAACTACATTGACAAAAGCTGATACTTGTTCGGGGGATGAGTCTACTGGCTCGGATTGAGGGTCAGAGCTGTCTGGATGAAACATCCTACTGAGGCCATCAGCCACAACGTTTTCCGTGCCACGGATGTGGTGGGCTTCAAATTGGAAGGCTGAGATGCGCACTGCCCATCGTGCTAGACGACCGGTCGTTCACGGCTTGGCCAGTACCCAACTCAACGCCTGATTGTCAGTTTCGAGATCGAAAGGGAGATGTTCCAGGTACATTCTGAAGCGTTCTAAGGAGAAGACAACCGCCAGGGCTTCCAACTCATAAATGGAATAATTGCGCTCAGCAGGATTCAGGGCACGGGAAGCATAAGAAATAGGACGACACCCTTCTTGAAATTCCTGTAGAAGAACTCCGGATATGCCTGAGGAAGAGGCGTCAGTCTGAAGGATGAAGCGTTTAGAAAAGTCTGGCATAGCCAGTACAGGGGCGTTACATAAGGCAGATTTCAAGTCCATGAAGGCTTCACGTTGGGCATCACCCCACACAAATTTGGCATCCTTTCTTCTCAAATCATTTAATGGAGCTGCACGTTCAGCAAAATTAGGAATGAATTTGTGAAAGAAATTCACCATGCCAATGAATCTGGCTACAGCCTTGACGTCCGTTGGAGGGGGAAAATTCTGGATGGCGGCAGTACGAGACTGATCGATTGAGACACCGCTGACATAGATGTTGATTCCCATAGGGAATAGCATACGAGGGCGAAACGCCGGCAACCAAGAATGAGTTAGCTGGAAAATTTATAATGTCCAATGACGGACCATTTATATTGGTATTATGAGACACCCCTCCCTGACACGATATATCCTAAGAGGGACATCTGGTGTTGTGCGAAGGAAACCTTGGATGCCTTGAGGGTTAGACCTGCTTTACGCAGTCTTTCCAGCACTTCGTTGAGATGGAGTAGGTGTTCCTCGAAGGTTTCGCTAAAAATGACCAGATCATCAAGGTAATTATAAACAAACTTGAACTTGATGTCCGATAAGACATAATCTAGTAACCGTGTAAGGACGGCCGCTCCAGTTGCCAGGCCAAATGGGACGCGTTCGAATTCATATAGGTTCCAATCGGTTGCAAATGCAGTGAGATGCTTGGATTCTTCGGCAAGGGGTATCTGGTAATAAGCCTGATTTAAATCAAAAGTTGTGAAAATTTTTGCATTAGCGAACAAAGAAAAACAAGAGTGCAAATCAGGAAGTGGGACAGATTGGAGGACTACCTTACGGTTCAACATCCGATAGTCCACTACAGGCCGATAACCACCTTGTGGTTTGGGAACCAGAAACATTGGAGAAGAATAGGCTGACTTGGAAGGCCGTATCACTCCATCAGCGAGCATTTGATCAATGATAGCCTTCAAGGCTTTCATTTTGGGAGGTGACAACCGGTACGGAGGAGAGCGAACAGGTATGTTATCTGTAACCTCAATTTTGTATTCTAATACATTGGTGACGCCTAACCTGTCGGTGAAGACATCAGGGAACTTATCGCAGAGTTTCTTAAGTTGATTGGCCTGCTCTTTGGGTAAGTGATTAAAATCAAAAGCCTTGGGTTCATCAGAATCTTCAGGAACAGTGTTAACTTGGCAAGGCAGAATAGGGGAGTGATCATACAGCTCAAAGGTTCTTGCACAAAATTTAAAATGGAATCTGTTGAACTGGAGGTCCAAATTCATGCCTGTTTTAGCAATAAAATTTGCATCCAAAATGAATTGGCAGGATAAATCTCTTGCCACAAGTACTGGCATTTTCCAGGTGAAATCACAGACTCTGATCTTGACCTCTAGGGATCCTACAATATTCAATGAATTGGAATTAGCAGTATGGCAGGTTAAGAACACGGGTTGTAATGTAGGTAGCTTGCAAACAGTTTTCATAGAATCATACCAGGTCTCACTCATCAAGGTCACACTACTCCCAGAGTCTAGCAACGCACAGACAGGTTCATTATTTACCTCTATGCATAAATATGGTAGTTTACAAGAAGGTATGGCAGAAATCCTACAAGATTGTAAGAAATGAAGACCCGAGTCAGCCTGGGAGCAATCATTAGCCTCAGAATTAAGTAAATTAACCAAGGTACAGTCATGATCGGCAAGACAAGAAACCATGCTTTGGGATTTGTCAGCAGAACCGGCAGTCAGACATCTAGCACTACTACGGCCTAGGGGTCCAGAGCCAGAAGTGTTACGTGGGCACTGCCTAGAGAAATGCCTAATTGATCCACAGTTACGGCAAGAAGTATTGGTGGAAGAGCCTCCACCCATCGCAGGTTTCCTATTGCCTAATGTCCCGGCCTTGGGACAATCCCGCTTGAGATGCGTCGTAGAGCTACAATTGAAACATGAACAGGGATTACGCAAGTTGGAAGCAGGTGACGGGGTAGTTTTAGAATCCTGAGTAGGGGGTATGGTTATAGGAGGTGGGGCTAATGCAAGGCGTAACTGGTCAGCATTTCAAATGCCTTCAGCAGACACAGTGACGGCTTCCAACTGGGCGAACGTTGTTGGTCGGGGTGAAAGAGCCAGATATGATCTATAGTTTGGGGCGAGACCTTCAACTATGTTGTCAACCATCTGAGCCTCTGAATAGTGGAGCTGGAATATCTTAGCTTGGAGCTTAATGTCTTGAACATATTCAGATAGTGACTTGTCAAGATGTTGTACTCTGAAATATGCTGCTGCACTAATGCCGACAAGGCACGAGCAGGAATGAAATATTCAAGAACATGGGCATGAAATTGATCTACTGACCATCTTTCAGCAATGGCTCTGACAATGTGCTCAGAAAGGGCTCCAGAGACATGTGGGTATAGAATTTGAAATACGTTGTCGTTACTGAGACCATACACAATTGCCTGACCCTTGAATTCAGTGGTCAACGGGTGAGACAGATTGGAGAAAATCTGGGGAAAGACAGGTGTAGGGGGTGCTTGGGAAGGCTTAGAAATGTCCAGAGGGTTTAGTGACGCATCATACCTTTGATTCGGGTGCCCTTGTGAAAAGGACAGAGTACAGGATAGGTTAGGACTAACGTTATCCTGCAATGTTACGGGCGCAGACAACCTAATTTGAGAAAGGTTCTCACTAATCTGAGAGACCATTTGGGCATTAACCGGTTGTGTAGAGGTTATGCAACTTGATACAGGTGGCGGTAAGACAGGGGGGTGGTTTTGCACGATTGAATCAGAACCGGATTGATTAGGAATAGAAGCTTCAACGGAATTAGCAGGAATCATAGGAAAACTTGTACGGTTATCAACATGCAAAAGAGATGTATCATTAGATTGACTTACAGGTGTCCTAGTTCGAGACAATGAAACAGAAGATCCCAAGGCAGCATTGGCCACCTCAGACTCCTGAATAAGCCTACCACCAGCACTAGGTGTCAGATCGCACACTTGGGCAGCACCAAATGCCTCACCACAATTAACACTGTCACTCATTCCAGATGGGATCAACACTTGAACTTGAGAAACGGTGTTATTTAACTTATTGCCTTCAAGCAAACCACTGATTCTGTTGAAAACTGTGGAAAACTGTTCTAGTAAGGCTTGACATTTCTGCCGCTCAACTTCCGGCAATTCGCGAGACAACAAATCCTTAATTCTGTCTAAATAATGTAATAACTGCCCCTCAACCCGGGCTAATTGGCCATGCGAGGGCTTAGAAGCACCAAATGACACAAGAATGGCGTTAAATTCAAGTAACTTATCTTTAATCACGGTCAAAGACTCACGCAACTCGTCTGCAGGTAAGTCAGGTATGTTTATAGGTAGGTTAAGCGACTTTTTCAACAGGTTATCATCATCTCTGACATTGCCAGATGAACTAATTTTGCGAATTTTTAACTCGTAAATCAGTTCTTCCTTTCTCAAATGGAAAGGATTAGGAACAGCACGAGCCATCCTGACAGGTAGAAACGAGATTTCAAACGGTATACGAACCACAACTCTTACGAGGTTTTAGGTTAGGTGTGATCACGGCTCACTTTTCTTCCTCCGCAATCTAGCGCTTGCCTCTGCTACCAAATGTTACCTCTACTACAGTGGTAACACCAAACAAGGCACAAACAGAGTTAAAAGGGGAAGGTAAGAGCAAACTACACAAGATAAGAAATCACTACACACTCGGAACAGTAGGTGGCATTAAGGCCCCATACACGCGCAGACTTCTGGAATACTTACCTGCACAGACTTGCCTCCGGGAGGTAAGTCGGAAGTATGCAATTGCACACACACGCTCAGACTAAATGTATATTTACCGAGGAAGTTGAATACGACGCGCTCAGCTGTTTTCTGTTTTTTGCGCTTCGGATGGTTGAAATTAATTAGATATTCGGTATAGAATATGAGTTGTTATTTGGACATAATGTAGCGCTCTGCACGAAAAAGACGCGCAAAAAATATTTCAGTTTTCATATTTGTAGGTTACCACGTTTACATTTATTGCCGCAACTCGGAGATAGCGCTTTCGTCGCAAAGTCTCCGGCTGAATTCAAGCAGCGCCAGAATGTCAGAGACTTGCATGCAGACTTTTTGTCGGCAGACTTATCGGCCATACACACAGACATGTCTGAAGAGACTGGTTTCCGCAGACTTACCTCCGACTAAGTCTGCGCGTGTATGGGGCCCTTTACGCGGATCTTCAACAAAACATGTACGTAAATATCAGTAGGGCCATCTAGTGAACAACAATCCGGGAAGATGAAAAGGGCTGGGAACTTACCAAAGGCATGGACATGGCTTAGATAGCGGATTCCGAAATAAATGGCCGTGATCCTTAGATTTGAAGAATATTATTTACCAAATAATTTTACAAATACATTTCACATACAATTCCAAGTTACGAGCTATAAGTTCAGTGATATAGAGAGCTTATTTCGTAGCAGTGTACCGGTAAATTCAAATTTCAAATCAACTATACATCTATTTACCAATGCAGTTGTACAATGCAATATACAATGATGTGAAAAAGGTTATCCGAAACTTAGCGTACCTAAAGTGATACAGAACTACCAGAGGCAAACCCCAAGGGAAATATTATTAAACTACATTCTACATATTTTAGTGAAACAAGAAATGGGAATGCCTCGGAAACGAACCGGTAAGCCCAGCTGAAAAACTGAGGCGTCATAAGTAACTAATTTGGTGAATCTAGGCGAGGTTAGGGCAGACTCCTGTATGAAAAGCAAATCGGAACATTACGGAAATTTTAGCAGGAACGGAATTCAAGAGTGCTTACCCGAGGAGAGTGCCATCCCGGAAACCGGGAGACGTCAACCAGATAGGCTGCTCGCAGACAGATAGACCAAGACCGACAGATTTCAGAATACAGAATTCATTCGAACACTGCCTCGCTCACTATATATAGGAATTTACGGCCTTGGAGGCAGCCAATCAGCTTGCACGAGTTCCCTATCGCCACCTAGACTCACCAATCACAACCTTACTTTCGATCGCGAACTTTGACTAACATTTTAGAATACGCCTGATCGCGAATGTCGTATTTCCAGAAGAGTCAGAAATATTTTTTAGAATACATTACAAACAAAGTAACACACCCTGTGCAAAAGTTATGTCACGTTCTGGATCTTTCCAGGAACTATAGAACATAATTCTATTATTTACAAATGCACGTCACCAATCTTACACAGTACAGGTTAGGTCATTACGTTATCTTATGCTCTACAAATAACAGTACAGGTTTGGTCATAATAAATAAAACATTATATAGTAGGTCGCCAATAAAGTCTTTAAAAAAATTACATTCCACTCACACTACATAGTTCACTTGTAACAGTTTTTAACTTCTCAATGGAGTGTATGGAATCCTTAATATAGGAAGGGGTGGTACTCAGGTGTAGTTGAAGAAGGCTACCTAAATATTTAGAAAGGGCATATTTTGGGGAACCAATCATACTGACAATAGGCCTAAGAGGAACACCCTCCTTATGTATTTTGGGAAGCCCATACAGTCTCGGAGGAATAGCATCCCCTGGAAGGAGACTCTTCACTGTATCTTCTGGAGTAGAAGATTGCTTGACCAATTTGATGGTCACATTTGAGTAGCGAGTTGTGGGATCACGACTGTTAATCCTGTATATAGGATCAGCTAACAAAGAAAAGATCTTGTTGTCATAATCATCTTTATCCATCACCACTGTCGCGTTACCCTTGTCAATGGGGAGAACGATTACATCAGAATTGTCCCCTAGATCTTTTAGCGCCTGGATTTTGCCTTGTTTTAAGTTTGACTTAGGTGGATTAGCGGTCTTGAGAACTCTGGAACATTCTTGTCTAACTTCCTCAGCCTCTTCAGGTGTGAGGTTATGTACCAAGGATTCTATAGATGTAATAAGTTCCTCAATTGGAATTCTTCTAGGCGGTACTGCAAAGTTGAGACCTTTGGTGAGAACTGCCTGTTGGGTTTCATTCAAAGGCATACAGGACAAATTTACGACAACTTTGTTGGGATCATGTCTAATGGCATGTGGTTTCTGCATCTGACATTTCATATTTGGAAATTTGCCTGTCCCTAACCTGATCTAGTATGCTTCTGACTTGCACTGCAGTAATACAATCAAAAACCTTCCATAATTCCTCATTTACGAGGTTCGAGAGGCGTAGATTCAGCTGTAGCAACTCCCTCGAGATTGAGTCCAACTCCTGACGAGTCTGCTGTAACCTCTCTGTCAATAACATCTTGCTAGTTCGATGATTGATTCTCATAGCTTTTGGTGTTCTGAAGGTATGCTTCAACATAACAAAATTTGGTAGTATATGCTGGTCCCGGCATGTTAAGAGAAAAGTGAGAGAGGAAATAGGACACACCTTCGTGCGTCGTAATCTACTAAATTTAGCAACCATTAATACGTCGTTTCTTTTCTCTTTTGTCTCCTGATGAAGAAAGGCAAGGTTCCTTTCGAATCGTTGAGTGTGTTTACAATTGTTTACATAGCATAAGCCCAAAAATATAACTCATGTATATTAGATATATTTGCAAAATTACTAACTCATTTGATAGAAGGCAGTTCAATTTTATGAAAAGTTATTCCATTGAAGCTCAACGTCTGGGATTCCAGCAAGACACAACAGATATCCTGGATTCAAGAGGTCAAATTGACTGTGTCGCTGTTGATCATGAGAGATTACTGATCAAGGTGAGGGCTATTGGACTAGATGAAAGAGTGGTTGAATGGGTGGCTACATTTCTAGAAAATAGACCTCAGAGAATTAGACTAGGTGAAGCATTATCTGATCCTTTAATGATTAAGAGGCAGGTCCCGCAGGGCAGTGTTATTGGGACCTTTATGATATGAGTAAGGAACTGTAATGACGGATAAGGCTGTTTGTGGATGATGCTAAATGAGTTGCAGGATTGTGAGTGATTGCACGGGAACTTGTGAGATGGACAGAGGCAAAATGTGATGAAAAGTCAAGGTGTATTTTCACCAAGAGGAAAAGTCCTCTCAGTTTTTGTGTTGATGGGGTGTAAGGACACTATAAGTACCTAGGTGTTAACCCACTTGACTCAGTTGACGTGATGTTCACGCAAGCATTAGCCTGGCCTTAAATTCACATGATGAGACATTCGCTTGCTCCACTAAGCTGTATGCGTTAGCTTATATTTTGATCATCCCTGCAAGAATTTCCATTTTGCAAACTTCTATGAATAGAACAGGAATGTGATTTGTTTACTGCTATCTCTCTAAGAACTTGTACTATTAGTTATTGCCCAGTAGTGTAGCCTCTGGAAGCACAAACATTTCCTCAGCTGATAAAGATGCTGATTCCCATAGGGAACCTGAATTATTTGTTGCGAATGAGTAAATTTGTAATAGCAGTATAGTTGGTCCGTTATTGGACATTATAAATTTTCCAGCTAACTCATTCCTGGTTGCCTGCATTTCACCCCAGTGTGCTAAGTTGGTCTCATCAGTCGGTAAATAACACACATCCAAGATGCATAGCTGGTGCATACCGTGGAGGCCACTGCATATGCTACTTGGAGCTACCGGCAGTGACAATGCACTATGAGAGCTCTTGGGCAGATTCCAAGCCATAGATCTGGGTGTAGTAAAGGCTGGTGACACCAATGCTATTGCTGAGTTAATTGAATATGTTTTAGACAGTGATTGATATAATATTGAAGAAGAGATTTTATGTGAAAGTGACAGTTCATATGGCATGATTGTGAAATCATACCTAAAGCCCAGTGTGATAATCCAAACATGGTAACTGGGTGTGAGTTAGTAATAGTGATCACCAACCAATTATTCAACACTTTATGGGCTCTCCAAGGGTGTCAGGAGAGCTGAGAGACAAATATTTAGATGATTCTATGTTTGTGGAGTTTATGAACCCATTGTTTTCCCACATTGCACAGGAAACAAATATTTACACTACAGAAAAACTATCAGAGAATTTGAATATGCAATGACAAGTGGTTTGACACTACTGGGGATGAAACTAAGGCATTCTGATGTTCAATTATATTGGAGCAACGCTAAATATATTGAGACCCCAATTTTCTTAGAAATAATGAGTAGAATTTGATTTGATTTTCTCTCATATCCCAATTTTTATATTTTACAAGCAATGCTGTTGTTGATAATGCAATTGATTAGTTGAAGAAGATTACTCCTTTCGTTATACATTGGCTTGATAAATTTTCTTCTTTATACTCCCTATTGGAAGTCATTGCACTTGATGAATAACTAATTAAATTTAGCGGACAATTATCATATGTCCAGTGCAATAGAACAGAGCAGGCCAAATATGCTTGCTGCCACTGATTTTGGATATTCACAGGGAATGACATTCAGCCAGTAGTAATGTGGTGATGCCAAGGGCACGCAATGTACATTGATGATAAATTAGGAGGGCAAATGTTCATTTATAGGCTCAGGAGTAGGATATTGGAATAAACTATCAGGGGAAGGAAAAGCAACTGCCTCCTGGGTGATGGTCATAAATGCAGACCGTCGATTGCTGCATAAATTCATGAGTTACATCATTTCTAAAGTGAGATAAGTACAAACAAGTATTCACTTTAGCTACCTTGAGAATATTTAAGAGCTTACTTATTAATTTAAGGCAGTACTTGTCTTTATTCAACCAAAATACAGAGTACTGGAAATGTTTAAAGTCACCACTAATGCTTCAAGGCAATACTGGAGAACTGAAGTGATTACTCACCTCAGTTGTGTCAAGTGTCTTTACTCAACAAACTATAAGTACTAGTACTTAAATTACAGCAAGTGTGAGCAAACACTTCTATGTAAGAGACTAGATGTTTTACTCAGTGAACTTTTGCACAGCCTATAAATTACCATCCCTGATTGAGCTTATTTTGGTTATTGAAATACGGTGAACAGTGATTATGGGTGCAAATGAAATTGGAGGAAACCCGTATTTCCACAGAGTTCCATACGAGCATGGGACAGTGATACTCTTTGCTACCGTCACTCATACAGAATAGTCAGGAATTGGGTCAACTGAATAAAATATTGTACTTGTAAAATGTAATGTGTGTGTTGTTCATGCCATTTGTGAAGATAAAAGAACAACACTTTTCTTTCAAGTCTCTTCTCAAAAATCAAAGTAATTTCTTACTTATTTGTCAATAAATATGTACAGTTTGTTGAAGTAACTTGAAAGTTATTAGATAATTATTGTCAAGTCCGGTAACTAGATTTTGTAAGTCTATTCAGTCACCTGCAGGTTTTCAGAGGATTTTGAATGATGGTCATCAGCTTAAAGATTCCTGTAATCATTGTGGAAATGTACCTTCATGACTAATGACTATATTACCTCCAACCGCTAACCATTTCTGGGAGTTTTGCATGCAACTTCTCACAAAATCAAAATAGTTAACTAATAATTAAGTATTACATGCCATTTTATTCAGAAAAATATAGAGAAAAATATAGTAAGAAATCAAACTGACCAATTTAGTGTTTTAAGGGTGTATTGATGAAATATCCCACGCAAAAGGAAAAAAGTCTAAATAGTCCATGAAGTTCCAGGAAACACAGAGGTAAAAAACAGCTTTATCATTGTTATATTATATAAAAAATATGTGTCATTTCATGCTGATCAAGAATATATACACCATTCTGAACAGTTTTAAAGGTATGAGAATTGAAAAAGAACTGAATGCACATCATTCCAAAACACAGACTGCTTAGTTGGCCTTATCCGCCGCATCTTCGGTGAGGCTTCTCTTTCTTCCTGTCTTCATTGGTCTCCAATAATCTTCTAATGTATGATGAACACCACAATTACATCCTGGGCACGAGAAGTGGCTGCCTGATTTTTTCTGCAGTTGAACAGATAAGCGCATTCCTTTCCTGGGGGGTGTACCAGCTTCTTCCAGAAGGACATCAATATCTTCTTCGTCCTCTAAATCTAATAAAATCAGGAATTTAACTACTTCATGACAATTCACTCATTTTTCTGTAGATACAAATACCATGGAAGCAACCACAACAAAGAACATTACTGTTCTTTTTCCATGCTTATGCCAGTCTTCTCCATGACTGTACCAATGTGTTATAATTTTAAACAGATTTTCCTCTATAAAGTGGTGTATAATATCCAATGAATAAAGGAGCTATCACGAGATTAGTAAGCGTTGACATAATGCATCGGGATGGTGACTTTAGCGGTAGAGCTACACAGTAATACATCGCAATTGTGACGTTTACTGGTTGTAGGGTTAAATTATGTTCTTCGGAGTGTCTGTCTGGAGAAGAACAATGATAACAGTGAAATTATATTTCAGAAGTGAAGAGAATGCTAAATACACTGCACTCTCATAAAACAAAAGGAATTGATAAAATTAGACCTAAAATTGTGAAGTGTAATAGGAAGGTAAGAGAGAAACTCCTCCAGTCCAGGGACATACCTTTTCCACAGGAGCCAAAACATGTGAATTGGTAAAGAAGTGGCCTGTTGCTAGAAACTTTTATGAAATTTTCAAACTGCAATCATTGGAACGATGAAAGGAACATTTTTAAAATCTTCTCAATGTATTTCTATCAGCCTGACAGAGCTTATGGTTACAAGGGAAATGATGTTGGTGAAATTACGCTTGAGGACAGTAAGTAAACACCATTGTCGTTAAGCATCAGGAATAGATGAAATTAGACTTGAAAGGGTGGAATACATTGGTAAGACAGGGATAAAATGGCTTCATAGAGTAATATGATTGGTATGGAATGCTAGTAAGGTACCATTTGTTTGCACAAAAGAAATAATTACATATATCTATAAGCAAGGGTACACGAAGGATTGCAATAACTATAGAGGTATTTCATTGATCAGTATACCAGGCCAGGTGTTCACTGGCATTTAGGAAGGTAGGGTGCAAACCAAAGGGGCTGACAGGTTCAGATTTTCAGTTTGTACCAGGTAATTGAAACATGCTATGTGAGGAACAGACAGTTATATTCATGTTTCGTAGATCTAGAGAAGTCTTATGACAGAATACTGAGGGAAAAGATTTTAGCTTTACTGGGAGATTATGGGATCCAAGGTAAAATTAAAGGCATTTGTGTTGACAATTGCACTTCAATTCCTCCTTGAGGAAACTCTCTTTAAATCGGTCTGTTTACAGACTAACTTTGCTTTACGTGAGCAAATGCTGGGTGTACTCAGGATATCTTATTCATTAGTTAGAAGTAACAGATGTGAAAGTATTAAAAACTATCCACTTCATAGTCGTATCAATGATATAATCTAATGCTTTTGTAAGAAAATATTTTCCACCTAATCGATACTTTTTATTTTGCCTTTGGCATTTATAATATCGTTAAAAATGACAGTACGTGTTTCGATCGTTTTGTGATCATCATCAGTTGTATACACATAAGCTTAGATAAAAAAGCATAAAATAGCACATAATAAAATCCTTGTTGACTTTAAAACTATTGTCAGTAAAGGACGTATGGGTCGGACGGGGGGAGGGGGGGTGTTTGCGGCAGAAAGTGTACGGGTGTTACAAGGAAGTTAATTTAAAATAAGTTAATAAACTTCTATCTTATTGAGCTAAAATATCCTTAGTATCTATTTAAGTCCCGAAGGCGTAATTAAAACCTCTTATTGTTGTAATACTAGAAGTGGGTGTTGTAATCTTGAAGAAATATTTTTAACTAGATTGTGCTTCTTCTTTCACTGAATTCTATTCTTCTTCCTAGTCGCATTGTACTGCACTGGCAAATTTATAGAGAAGGTTGATCCACTTGTTTGTCCTTTTCTATGTTCCAAAGGTGGATACACTGTTGGTTTAAGTTACGAGTTGTGTTCACAGACATTTCAGGTTGGATAGCTTGTTGCACGATCTGTAACTGGCAGAAAAATATGCACCACTTAATTGAAATCATCTCCGGAAGTGTTGTCCATGAACTTGTTTCGTGTTGAAATAATGGAAAATGATTGAGAATTCTTTAACTTACCTCTGTCCGATTCACTTTCTTTGCTCTCCGTGTTTATGGGGAGGCCATCTTGTTGGATATTTTTTTGCTAAAGAAAAAAGTACTGGTTAAGTATGAATTTAAGTATTGTCATCAGATCTTCTATTTCGGGTGTGCTAATCTGCTTGTGTTCTAAAAAAATAGTTTTTTTTTATCTTAATAGTCTTCAATGGGTATATTAGTGTACATGTATTTTATATCAATGAACAAGTAACATAAGGAGGATTAAGTTTAAAGTCCTTAATCATCTTACAGAAATCACTAGAATTCTTCACGGCGGTTTTAGTATTAAAAACTTATGAATATATTGCGACATTTTGTACGTGGGACTCTTACGGAAATTGATTACTGGTCTAATATGTATCTCCTTTCGTGCAACTTGGGCATGGCTCTTGCCATAGGAGGTTCTCGGTTCATATTCACTTTTCTGTGATTCCTGCTCACTTAGAAGGAAAGCAGTTTTGTTTGAGAAATCCTTTCAAATTTCTTTGAATCCGTGAGGTGGGATCTTTATCTATGACCTTGAACTTACTATTGTTGTAAAATGTTTCGGTTTTCTCAATATAATCAGTTTTATTTAGTATGACTATTGTTCCTCCCTTATCCGCTTTTGTTATGACCACACCACTTTGCCTGATTTTGCATTGTAATTCATTGTTTATGCTAGTGTTATCATTTTTCTTAAATCCGTCTATTAGGGAAGGGATTTTTTTTTGCTTCATACCTCAAGTCGTTTTGTACTTCGGCTGGGAGAATTTGTACGGCTACTTCAGTTTCTGCAATTGTAAGGGTTAGATCCTTACTTTTGTTGGAGCTGTGCCAATTATAATTCGGGCCTTTACCTAATATTTGTAATTCTTGTTCTGTGAAAACTGTTTTCCAACACGTTTTAAACTGTGGATGGGTATCTTTCTTGATCAAAGGTTGATTTAAACTGCGGCTTATTCCTTTTTTCAGATTGTCCACTTCCATTTTCTCTCGTTTCTTGTTTAGTGTGACTTGTTTCTTTTCCATTAAGTTATCTACTTTATCCCTACTATGTTTAAGTATGGAATTCTATTCTAACGGTAATAGGTTAGCTGAAGCTGTCAGGTGTGCTAAGTATAATTCGCAGTTGAGAAATTGTTTCTTTTTGTACATGAATTTTATCTCCCTTTTTAACCAAGTTCGATTAACTAGTTTCTGTTTTGCGGGTTGAAATTCTGAACATATTTTTTTTCTTTTGAATCCCTTTTAGAAATTTAGGTACTAAGTCGTTTTTTAGCCATTCTTTAAGAAATACAATGTTTTTTTCTTACTATTGCTATTTTCACCTTTAGCCTTAGGTAGGTGTCCGCGCTATTTCCTGCCTGGTTAGCATTCGTATTACAAACTATCGGCTTCATAGTCGTATCGATGATATAGTCTAATGGTTTCATAAGAAAATATTTTCCACCTAATCAATTCCTTTTTATTTTGCCTTCAGCAATTTATAATATCATTAAAAATAACAGTACGTGTTTCAATCGCTTTGTGATCATCATCAGCTGCATACAAGAAAGCTTTGATAAAAAAAACATAAAAAGTAAGCACATAATAAAATCCTTGTTGACTTTAAAACTATTGTTAGTAAAGGATGTATGGGTTGGAGGGGGGCTTTGCGGCAAGAACTGTACGTGTGTTACAAGGAATTTAATTTAAAATTAGTTGAAAATTTCTATCTTATTGAGCTAAAATTTCTTTAGTATCTATTTAAGTCCCGAAGGAGAAATTAAAATCAATTATTGTTTTAATACTAGAAGTGGGTGTTGTAATCTTGAAGAAATCTTATAACTAGAGTGTGCTTCTTCTTTCATTGAATTCTAGTCTTCTTCCTAGTCGCATTGTAGTGTGCTGAAAAATTTATGTGCTGGAAAATTTATAGAGAAGGTTGATCCACTTGTTTGTCCTTTTCTAAGTTCAAAAGATGAATTCACTGTTGGTTTAAGTTAGGAGTTGTGTTCACAGACATTTCAGGTTGGATAGCTTATTGCACAATCTGTAACCGGCAGAAAAATATGTGCCAGTTAATTGAAATCATCTCCGGAAGTGTTGTCTGTGAACTTACTTCATGTTGAAATAATGGAAAATGATACAGAAATTTTTTTACTTACCCCCGTCCGATTCACTTTCTTACGGGTGTGGGTTTGTATCTACTCTGGGTCTGTATCTAATGTTCTTGATCTGGTGTAATAGCGGTGTGATATGGTCTGCTTGCTAGCGTGTTATGGAGGGGAAGCAAGGTCATGTCGTCATCTGTTGTTTCTCCCGTGGAGGGGGTTTCTGGCTGTCCTCATGCCTGCTTGTTACACTTGTTAGGCGTGTTTGTTTCCTACCTAATAAATCCATATATCTCAATATATGTTCGTTGAAGGGATTTCTCTGTTTATTCATATCATTTAAGTTCTTGTCCTTATTTGTTAGCTTATGAAGAAAAATATGGATATTTTCTAAACTGTTCATCAGTCTTCCTTTATTGAATCTACTGTATTAATAATTACCGGTACAAGGTCTTGTTTGTAAATTTATGACCCATCTCTTTCATGTGTACTCCCATGCGGAAAACCTATATTTTTCCGCATTGACGTGTTCATGATACCTTGTTCCGTCCAGACTGACCTACATACGTGGCCTAGCAAATAAACTTATAAATTCCTGAATCTTGGAAACTTTCTTCTTTGTACTTGTTAACTGTGTTATGGTTGAAAAACCTGTGCCTAGTATTGTTATT
Source organism: Anabrus simplex (assembly GCF_040414725.1). NCBI lineage: Eukaryota > Metazoa > Arthropoda > Insecta > Orthoptera > Tettigoniidae > Anabrus > Anabrus simplex. The sequence goes on from NC_090267.1 coordinate 1,054,356, forward strand.
TGTTGAAAACGCTACCTTGATGTCGTACTTCTTAAATAAATTTGTGATTGTGTAAATATTAGGATTGTTGTAGGTGAAGTTCGGGTACTTTTTTGTTTTCTCAGACTGTTTTACTAAATTTATTTGTTGTTTGCACTTACGTTTGGTGATTAACACGTTAATAATTTTAAAGCCGTTAATCAAGGCCTGTTGTCGGATAAAAGCGAGTTCTTTATTTCTCTCTTGGTTGGTTAAAGGAACCTCAGAGGCTCTATTAATAAAGCTTTAACGCGCAGATTTCTTCAGTGAGTGAGGATGTAAAGAGTTATTATTTTTCGTGGTTGGAGTGAATATAGACTTCCTATGTATTCCAAAGTAAAATTGATTTCCTTTCCTATTTGTTTTAATGTCTAAAATGTTGGTAGATTTTTTTTTTCTTCCTCAATAATAAACTGTATATTTGGGTCTAAGGTGTTCAGGACATTCAAAATATTAAGACTGTCATTAAAATCCTTATTAATTATAGCATATGTGTCACCTACATAGTGTACCCACAAATCAAGCCCTTTTAATGTGGCTTTCAATGTGAGAGTATTCCAAGTGGTCCATATATATATTAGCTAGTATTCCTGAGGCTGGGGCACCGATGGGGAGGCCATACTGTTGGTATATTTTGTTGTTAAATAAAAAGTAGTTCTGGTTAAGTACAAATTTAATGATATAAATTCCCAAAGGCAAAATAAAAGGGTATCGATTAGGTGGAAAATATTTTCTTACAGAACCATTAGATGTGAAAGTGGCAAGAATGATCGCTTGAACAAACAGGTGGGAACAGTGGCAGGATGGTATTTGGAATGAGGAGCTAAAGGCTAAGTTAGGAATGAACCCCATGAATGAAGGTGTACACACAAACCGGCTTTGGTGGTGGGATCATGTGAGGTGAATGGAGGGGAATAGGATACTGAGGAGAATGATGGACTTGGTCATGGAGGGTAAGGGGGGATGAGGTATGGAACTAAACAGAGCTAGTTACAAAATAATGTATGATTGTAGTGAATTCAGTGATGCTTGCAGACAGAAAGGCATAACAGTCTATAATGTTTGAAGTGTGGCTAAGGGAGTTAGCCATGTGAACTGATCACACATAACAAAACATTATTTCTATGTCTCCTGGCAGCAGATTCCCTATCACTTGTTTGTCAAGTCTTTTGTGAAGTGATTTGAAAGAACTCTGAACTAGTGATGAATCATTTACTCCTCGACCTAATGTTTGTCTCAGTTTTTCCGTCTTGAATTCACACTGAATCCTCATCTTCCTTGCTTTTAAAAGCCCTGCTCATGCTTATTCGTCTACTAATATTCTCTCTGTTAACAGCTCGGGAAATACTGCTTGGCACCGTCTTACTGTCAAGTCTTCATAACACTATTCTTATGTTCGCGATCAGCAAGAACAAATCATGATGGTTTTCTTTGAATCCTTTCCAGTTCTCGTGTCAAGTGGCCTCGGTCCGAGTCACATACACTGGACCATGGAACTGTGTACCTTCACCTTTACATCAACCACTAAATAATACCCTCATGACCTTGTAAAGATATCTGTAACCTTCATTTATCAGATGTAATTGTATCACATAGGTATCAACTTGCATTTGGGAGATAGTGGGTTCGAACCCCACTGTTGGCAGCCCTGAAGATGATTTTCAGTGGTATCCCATTTTTACACCAGGCAAATACCGAGGCTGTACTGTAATTAAGACCACGATCACATCCTTCCCGCTCTCAGCCCTTTCCTATCCCACCATCGCCATAAAACCTATCTATGTCCGTGAGATGTAAAGCAAGTTGTTAAAAATTAATTGTATCAAGAGTACGTCAAAAGAAGTGTAATGAACCCAACTCTCAGCTAACAACAAGACTGGGACACTTATGTGATACCTAATCATTTGGATTGATGGAAAGCTGCGCATAAAAAATCCGTAAAATTCCTACCAGAGAAAAGTGAAATGGAACAGATTTTACTTAAAGATCAAACAAAGATGCATACCCCTAGTGAATTGGACAAATAATGCTGACACAGTAAAATATAAGTTTGATCAGAAAAATAAATAGGTTTGTGGTCAAATAAATAAACAACACTTAAAGAAAAGCAACAAGAGATGCAGTACAAAACTGGGTTAATAGTGTTAAATTATTGTCAAAGTTTAAGTTAGGTGCGTGGTGTGGGTTATTGTAGTCACTTCCTAGTTCATGAACCACGGGCAACGGCTGAGTGGCCTAGTAAGTGGTCCTGAGTGTCGGGATACCAGTTGCTACAGAACGTGCATGGGCATCTCGGATGTATTCTGAGTCGTGGCCCTCCTCGTGCTCAGGTAGCTAGGACTATACAATCCAGAAGTGATCCGCAACCCGTTAGAGGAGAGATCCTCACATTGACTATGTGTAAGTAGGGTAGCACCCTGCTGTATGAATTTACCAAGCTGAGAACATTTTAAGCAAGCCTCGGAGCTATGGGAGTCCCACTCAAGATTGAGGCGAGGGACTCCTATGAAGCAACTTGGCAAAAAAATGGAATTAGATGGGGAGCGATCATTAATAATGGGGCTTACGGGAGAAAGAATGTAGAACTGGCTGAGTCAGCAAAAGGGATGCGTCTGGATGTGCTGGGGGTAACTGATACTCGGGTAAAGGGAGATAACGAGGAAGAGATAGAAAATTATAAAATGCATTCGGGGTGTTAAAAAGGGAAGGGTAGAGTGTGGGGTAGGGCTCTTCATCAGGAATACTCTTGCATGCAACATAGTTTCTAGTAGCCACATAAATGTGCAAATGATGTGGGTAGATTTGGCAGTTTGAGGAATTAGGACGAAAATTGTCTCAGTGTTTTCAGATAAAATTGACACGTTTTACGAAACTTTGAGTGACACTGTAGTCAGTGTCAACAGCAAGGATAGAATAGTGCTAATGGGCGATTTCAATGCGAGAGTTGGAAACAGAACTGAAGGATATGAAAGGGTGATTGCTAAATGTGAGGAAGATATGAAATCTAGTAGGAATGGGAAGTGTTTGCTGGACTTCTGGGCTGTTATGTATTTAGCAGTTATGAATACATTCTTGAAGCATATGGCTATTCACCACTACACATGGGACGGTAGGGGTACCATACCCATAAGGGACTATGTCTTAATCAAATCCAGAAAATCCATTAGGAATGTATAGGTTATTTGGGGACTTTCGATGATACAGACAACTATCTGATCTGTAGTCAACTAAGTATCTCTAGGTCTAGGATAGATAAAGTGAATTCTGTCTGCAAGCGAATAACGGTAAAAAAATCTCCAGCACCAGGAAGTTAGAAGTACATGGATGTGATTAGTGAGAAGTTTCAAACAGTGGAAAATAAGCAGGTTCAGGATATAGAAAGATAATGGGTGGCATACAGTGATGCTACAGTAGAAACAGCAAGGGAATGCCTAGGATCAACTGTGTGTAAAGGTGGGTAAAAGGAAACATCTTAGTGAAATGATGAAGTAGGAGCAGCTTGTAAACGTAAAAAGAAGGCTTATCAGAAATGGCTCCAAACAAGTGCCAACGCAGACAGGAAATTGTATGTAGATGAAAGAAACAGAGCGAAACAAATTGTTGCTGAATCCAAAAACGAAATCGTGAGAATATTTTGGTGATAACCTGGAAAGGCTAGGTCAAGCAGCAGGGGAAACCTTTCTGGACAGTAATAAAGAATCTTAGGAAGGGAGGGAGAATGAAAAAAACCAGTGTTTTGGGTAATTCCATTGGAACTCATAATAGATCCCAGGGAATCACTGGAGAGGTGGAGGGAATATTTTGAAAATCTTCTCAACGCAAAAGGAAATCATCCTGGTGGTGTCGTGGACGACCAAGCTCATGGTAGGAGGAAAATGGTGTTGATGAAATTACTCTAGAAGAAGTGGAAAGGATGGTAAATAAACTCCATTGTCATAAAGCAGCAGGAATAAATGAAATTAGACCTGAAATGGTGAAGTATAGTGGGAAGGCAGGGATGAAATGGCTTCATAGGGCAGTAATTGCTAGTTGCTTTACGTTGCACCGACACAGACAGGTCTTATGGTGACGATGGGATAGCAAAGGCCTAGGAGTGGGAAGGAAATGGCCGTGGCCTTAAATAAGGTACAGACCCAGCATTTGCCTGGTGTGAATATGGGAAACCACCGAAAACCATCTTCCGGGCTGCTGACAGTGGGATTTGAACCCACTATCTTCCGGATTGAAGCTCACAGCCGCGCGACTCTAACCGCACGGCCAACTCGCCCGGTTATAGGGCAATAAGATTAGCATAGATTGTTGGTAAGGAACCTTCAGATTGGACAAAAGCAGTAACTGCACCTATCTCTAAGCAAGAGAATAGGAAGGATTGCAACAACTATCGAGATATCTCATTGATTAGTATGCCAGGCAAAGTATTTACTGGCATCTTGGACAGGAGGGTGTGATCACTGCTTGACAGGAAGTTGGATGAAAACCTGTGTGATTTAAGACCACCGAGGGGCTGTCAGGATCAGATTTTCAGTATGCACCAGATATTTGAAAAATACTACATGAGGAATAGACAATTTTATTTGTGTTTCGTAGATCCAGAGCAAGCATATGAGAGGGTACCAAGGGAAATTATGTTCGCCATACTGGGGGCTGGGGGATTAAAGATAGATTTTTTAGATTAATGAAGGACATTTATCTTCACAATTGGGCTGCAGTGAGCATTGATGGTAAAATGAGTTCATGGTTCAGAGTACTTAAAGGGGTTAGACAATGCCGTAATCTTTCACCTATCCCATCATCGCTATTAGACCTACCTGTGTCTGTGCGACTTAAAGCCACCAGCAAAAAATGTAGGTTACATGGATCATCTGCTGAAAGGTATAAAGTGGTAGGGAGGGATTAATTTAGGTGGAAGTATGGTAAGTAGTCTGGCATATGCTGGTGACTTGGTCTTAATGTCATATTGTGCCCAAAGCTTATCTTGGAACCACAGGATACAAATACAATATTAAATGAAAGTTAACACGTTTACTAAGGCATCTGAGAAATGGAGTGGCGAGTAGGGTAACTCCTATGTGAAAATACAAGCGAACATTAAATGTAAATTAAGGTGGAACTGAAACCAACAGTGCTTACCCCAAGGTATGCCATCCCGGGAGCGAGGATTCGCCGATGTGCATCTGATCGCTGGACTGATGAGAGAACGAAAGACCACGAAATCTCGCCTCACTCTCTTAAAAAGGCAAGGCTGGCCCCGGTGAGATTACCGAGTGACCAATCAGAGCACAGGAACTTTCTCATCGCCACCCAGATCCACCAATCAAAACTCTTTATCAAGTCGCGATGTTTTCACAATATTCCAGAACGTTGGCAAACCCTAATCGCGAACCTTCCGTCTTCCAGAATTAGTAAAGACATGCTGCTAGAATCGACAGGGGCCAACACACCCTGTTCCAAAAGTCCGCTTCACATAATTTCCGGAACATTACAAGATATCACTTAACCATAATAATAATAATTTACAATCTAGTAGTCACTTAGGTAGATAAAGGGAATACAAATAAAATATTCTACAATAATATTTTACACCATACAGTAAACATTATTTAAAAGAGATTCTCCACAGGTCTCATCATTCATCCCCCCGAAAATCGGGCTATGCTCGAAAATTTCCATAAGATTCTTTTTCACCCCTTCTCAACCTCCATGTTGAGTAGGGTTGAACTATGTCTTAAACAGCATTCAGAGTGTCACAGTTCACCTCTGTGACCCCAAAAACTTTGTATTTGACACTAATATTAGTTGGTTTTGGTTAGTTTTTACATTTCACCCGCCCCCTGGCAGTGTCTTGCACCCACAGTCATTTCTTTCGGTTAGTAATTCAATTTGTACCAGTTTCGGTTCAGAGCTATGCTGGAACACACACACATTCATCTGTAATCTTGGTCATTTTGGACATTTTCTTTTTCACTCTTTCTCACCTCCATGCTTTTATGGGGCTGAACATGGTTTTGAACACATCTGGAGTGTCACTATTCATCTCAGTGAAAACTATTGATTCTACATTAATATTGGTCATTTCCTGTTATTTTTATACTTCACCCCATTCATCCACCACCTAAAGGGGTGCTATGAGTGTTTTACTCCCACAGAATTGATTTCCATATCGTAAGTCGTATGTATACCAAGTTCGGTTCAGAGCTATGCTGGAACATATACACATTCATCCAAAAGTCGACCATGCCTTCTCATCCTCCAAGCCAATGGGGCTGAACTTGGAGACTTAAACGTCATCCAGAGTGTCACCATTCATCTCAGCAGCCCCAAAAATCTATGGATTTGACACTATTTTGGATTACTTTCATATGCCATCTCCTCCTCACCTCCAACCCTAGAGGTGTTAATGATAGCTTTCCCCCACAGTGCCTGTATCCATACAGTACGTCATATGTGTAGAAATTTATGAGTAAAATATTTAAACATTGTAAATATCGAAAGTAGCATTTAGGCTTTATTCACAGTCATTATGCTGATTGGAGTATGGAAATGTGGTTCCAGAAACAGTGAGTATCTTGGCAGATTACCGCTAGCTATGAGTTTGAAATGCTTAAGCAGAATATCTCCTTAGACTTGCCTACAGTCGTACATGTGCCTACTCCGAACACGAGGCCTGTATTCTGCTGTAGGATGTATGAGCTGACGTCATGGTTATGGCCAGTCATTTCTTTATGTGATTCCTAGACTGGGGGTAGTGTGGTGCCAGTATATCCATAATGGCTTTAAACCGAGTTTTGTTCTTTGTATCATGTGACTTAAAATGAGCTTATGCTAATGTGCCAATGGGCCTAAATCACTCGAATGGAAAGGGCTGTTAAAATTTCCTGTAGACACGGTCATCTGCAGGATATACAAAATTTGGTTCAGATTGGGGAAATGACATGGATTTGTATAAGGAATACACAGACATATATTCTGCATATATATATATATATATATATATATATATACCGATATTGATAGTATTGCATGTCCTATGTTGAAGAAGTGAATAACCCACAGCCTTTGGATAGGATACTGTCTTGAATTTGTGTGTGCTTTGAGTCCTATTGCTTATCAAGTGATGTTTCAGTGGTGCCTAGATGTTATTGGCAATAACACTATCATCCAGCTGCCACTCATGTGGCCAACTCCCTTGTTAACAGTCACCATGTAGTTGAAACGAGCGTCATGGTTTGATGAAATGTGGTTCAGTACGAACTATACCCTGTGATGAGGGATTCTGTGAAGGGTGGTGTTCATTGCGAAGAAGGTGCGGTACCATTACTACCCTTATCTCAGCAGAAGTTTAGTTGTGAGACCTTTGGTAATATTATTGAAAATGGAGTGAACAGTTTAGTTGGCTCTCAGGCTCTGTTCATAATGTACCATAGCATGCAGATTAAGGGGAACCTCACAGTAAGTGAGATATGTTTCTTGCCCAGCTGACAAAGTAGAGCTGCAGACATTTTATCTTATAGTGGTAGAAGGAAGTTCTGAACAAGTGATATCTCAGAATACTGTTCATAGACAGCTTGAACTCTAACAAGCCAGGTAATAGTCCCACGAGGCTGATAAACTCACTTTCATTCAGCTAGATTTTGTACAGTAGTATGGTTGGTGCATAGATGTTCTGCTTCTCTAGGTGGACTTCAGTAGGCTGGCCGACATGGTGCTTGAATCAGATCGATAATGAACCCTTTCTTGTAATTAGCTTGAAAGACAACTAGGTGAGTTGACCATGCAGTTAAGGGCGCATAGCTGTGAGCTTGCATCTGGAAGATAGTGGGTTCGAATCCCATTGTCGGCAGCCCTGAAGATGGTTTTCCGTGGTTTCCCATTTTAACACCAGGCAAATGTTGAGGCTATACCTTAAATAAGGCCATAGCCGCTTCCTTCCCACTCCTAGCCCTTTCCTATACCATCGTCTCCACAAGACCTGCCCATGTCGGTGCGACGTAAAGCCACTTGCAAAAAAAAAAAAATAAAGACAATTATAGCAGTCCATATTCTGCTGTTTGCCACAAACAAAATGTGGACTTTTTCATGTATTCAGAAGTTTATACTGCGGAATTCTTCTGCAATCAGGGATCTTACCCTGTGGTGACATGACTTTCTCCATACTTCGCCGTAGGGGCAAGATCCCAGGACATGAGGCAATGTTTCTTTCTCTCTGGTGCATTTATGATAGACTTTTCTATCCTGTGTTCTGCCTGGAACGTTTGATGTCATCTTGATTACCTCCCGCCATTCGCTACACGAAAGTCCTTGGTGATCTTGATCCAGTTTTTGGCTAGAGTACACGTAACTCTAACTTAAATATTGAGTTGTATTGAATAGGTGGAAAAGTAAAATAAACTTCTTACATTTTTCATAAGATTACTTTCAAAACAGACTCGCAATGATTTTCATTATTTGTAATTATTTCCTCTTGGCAGATTTTTCTGGGGTATGGAAGGTTGCTGCCTTTATTGGAGAGTGTGTTGAGGGCCTATTAACGCTGTGTTGTTTCAGAGGACAGATCATGCATCTTTTGAACATAGCTGTCACTGGCTCAATAAAGAGCATTGCAGATTCACTTTCCAGGTTACTTTAAACATTCCGAAACCTCTTAATCTGGAGAATCAGTTCTGCAGTTACCAGAGGTCATACCCTAATACTTGATGTGCCTTCAAAAGAAAGCAGCATGTTTTGTCATGGATTCCACCAATTTTATGCAAATATTCTTTATGTCTTTATCATGAAACCACACTGTGATAAGCAAACACATCATCCCCACTTTCTTTGATATAGCCAGATTCTTCTGACAAATGGCTCTTACATTCATTGGGTGAGCATTTCAGTGTCTTTGTCCTCAAAAATGTCTTCACCGTTTTGGATGTTTGATGTTGTGCAAGGTGTTTGAAACTACTGTACCTCGCTTGTTACATTTGTACTTGTGGCATTTTGTCAGACATTTGTTTAGGCATATTAGGAACACGCTGACCAAAAGTTTCAGAATGGCTTTCATCTGAAAATATGACTTCCTTCCAAACTTTCACAGCCCAACCTGTATGGAATTCAGCTTTGTTTGTCTGTGTGCTCTTCTTTCTGCCTACAATGAACTGCAGCCTCACTGTGATGGAAATCTCAGTTTTGATGTGGCCCTGAGTGATAAAAAGGATGTGATCCCAGAATCACTTGAAAATGGAATTTACCATAGCCATACGAACACCACATTCTGAAGGAATTTGTCTCTGTCATAGAGGTATGGTCAGCTACTCACGACTTTGAACATTTGCTAAGTTTTACAATATTTAAAATTCTTCCACCGTTTTGATACTTTTTTTGCCTTTTGGCAATTTTTTTATTTGTCAACAGTACATGTTTCGTTCCTTATTTAGTAACATCCTCAGCTGTTATTGTAGCTTAGGTGAATTGCTAAGATTTTAAACATGTTAATTTTCAGGTACATTGATTCACTTAAAAACTACTAAAAATACCAATTAAATTAAATGATATTAAAAACAATGTAGGGGTTAGTGTGTTAATGATATGAGAACGGATGATTACATAGTTGGTAGCTTAAAAACTATGCCTACCGAGCTCGATAGCTGCAGTCGCTTAAGTGCGGCCAGTATCCAGTATTCGGGAGATAGTAGGTTCGAACCCCACTGTCGGCAGCCCTGAAAATGATTTTCCGTGGTTTCCCATTTTCACACCAGGCAAATGCTGGGGCTGTACCTTAATTAAGGCCATGGCCGCTTCCTTCCCACTCCTAGCCCTTTCCTGTCCCATCGTCGCCGTAAGACCTATATGTGTCGGTGCGATGTAAAACAACTAGCAAATAAAAAAAAATAAAAAAAACTATGTCTATTCATTTAAATAGTTGATAAAAATTTCATTTTGTTACATTAAAATGTCTGTTTGCAGTTAAAAGTTTAAAAAAATGTTTGACTTCGTAATACTGTTCAAATTATTGAATGTTTTATCTTCTGTTCCTTCCAGGTAAGTTGTTATATGTTATGAGTTTGCTTATGGTGTCTTGGATTGAGTCTAATGTGGAACTTTGAAGCTGATTGTTGATCAATATTTGTGAAGGGAGCTTTGTTTCAATTTCTGAAATGAAATAAAGTAAGGAAATGGGAATTTGTTTAAAAAACATGTGTCTTAATAACTAAGTGTGTAAAAATGTTCTTTACCTTGCTATGTTAGATTCCAATTCTACTGTGACCCTGGAGGGACGTTTGTTGCTGCTTTGCGTCTTGTATAGTAATGGTGTGTGCGTTCCGTTGTATGCTCCTCCTTACGGGGAGGCAAGGTTGCGGAGAGCGGAGGGGGCGTGTTGGTTACTGTCACGGCTTCAACTTTAGAAGGGCTAGGGAGAGGGGATGTACAAAATGGCGGAGGTTCGGTCTTATTTATCCTTTTACTATTTGTATTGCGTCTTTTGCCTAAAATTTCAAGACTTGATAGTGCCCCTTCAAATATACGATTTCTGATGTCAATAGTTTCATTTAGGTTGTTGTCCTGATTACTTTTTTGTTCTAAATAAATGTATAGATTTTCTAAAGTATTAAGGAGAGCTCCTTTGTTTATTTTATGCAATATTGTTAAATCCAGCTCTATGGTTGTGAATTGATGTCCGGTTGAACTCATGTGTTGACCCATCGCGGAAATTTTTTTATGTCTTTCAGCGTTGACATGCTCCTGGTATCTTACAGTAAAACTGCGCCCTGTTTGTCCGACAACTTTTTTTACATTGGTGACACTTCAATTTATAAACTCCTGATTCAGAATGTTTGTTTCTTCCTAGGGAATTAACACTATTGTAATTAAATAATTTATGCTTTGTGTTATTGCTGGTTGAATATGCGATCTTATAATTATATTTTCTAAACAAATTGTTTACTGTGTATAAGTTAGGGTTATTGAACGTGAACTTGGCGTATTTGTCTTTCTTTTTTGTTTCAGGTTTTAGGTTAGTTTGTAATTTCTGTTTGAATTTACCGATTATTTTGTTTATTATTTTTGGTTCAAAACCATTGTATTGGGCTTGTTTGCGAATAAAGAGCAGTTCTTTTTCTCTTTCTGTGTGTGTAAGGGGTATATTAAACGCTCTATATATGTAACTGTAATAAGCTGACCTCTTTTGTGATTCTGGGTGCAATGAGTAGTTCTTTATTGTAATGGGAGTAAAAGTGGGTTTTCTGTGTATCTTGAAGACAAACTCTTCCTTTTTCCATGTTACATTTATGTCAAAAAAGTTAATGGAGCTTTCTTTTTCTTTCTCTAATGTAAACTTTATTCTGGAATCAAGTGTATTTAATTTATTGAGGATATCGTCACTGTTATTCTCTCTTCGATCTATTACGGCAAAAGTGTCGTCCACAAAGCGTATCCATAAATTGAGACCTTCTATTTGTCCTATTATTTTGGTATGTTCGAGGTAATCAAGATAAATATTGGCTAAAATGCCTGAAGTGGGAGCACCCATTGGGAGGCCTTCTTGTCTATATATTTTTTTATTGAAAGTGAAGTAATTGTGCTTAGTAACGAATTTAAGTAGATTAATGAAATCTTCTACTTCTGGTATGCCGAGCTGTTTATGTTCTCTAAGATTCTTCCTGATGATTTTTATTGTTTCGTCCACTGGAATATTTGTATACATGTCCTTGATATCAAAGGAACATGTTACTTGATGTGGTGTTAATTTAAAGTTTTTGAGTACTTTGCAAAAGTCTACTGAATTTTTTATTGGTGTCTTGTTGTGAAAAACGTAATGTTTGGTTAGGAATGTATGTACGTATTGCGATGTTTTATAAGTAGGGCTGTTGCGGAAGTTTATTATTGGTCTTATGGGAATTCCTTCTTTATGTAACTTTGGTAAGGCTCTTGCTGTTGGAAGGCCAGGATTCATGTTTATCAGTTTTTGGGCGTCTTGTTCACTTAAAATAAAGGTTGCATTTCTTAATAGTGTTTTTAACTCTTTCTGAGTTTTAGTTGTTGGGTCTCGATCTATTTCCGAAAAAGTGCTATTATTGAAGAAAGTTTCTGTTTTTTTGATGTATTCCTCCTTATCTAAAACTACTATTGTCCCTCCCTTGTCCGCTTTGGTAATTACTATTTCCTCTTGTTTTATTTTATGTGATAAACTTGAAGTAGGTTTATGTCTGTTATGGGAAACTATTAAGCCTCTTACTAGGTTCGGAATTTTCTTTTTTACCTCGTGTCTGACGTCACTCTGAACTTTGTTAGGGAGTTTTTGTATAGCTGTTTCTACTTCTGCAATGGTAGTTATTAGCTCTTTTTCTTTGATTCTACCTATCCAATTGAAATTAGGGCCTTGACTTAGGGTTTTCATTTCTTCCTCAGTGAGATTAACCTTAGAAATATTCTAAACGGGCAAAGGGTATTCCTCCAATTCATTTTCTGAATTTGAAGAGTAAGCTTTGCCATTTTCATTTTTTATCTTGGCATTTTTTAACGATGTTAATTTGTTATTAAGGGTTTCCTGTTTTTTACTTAAAATGATATCCATTTTTTCATGGGTGTAACTTTGAAACGAATCCCACTCTAAGGGTAACAGTAGTGTTGTACTTTGGAGATGTGCCAAATACATTTTACCATTGAGAAATGCTTTCTTTCTGTAAATGTACTTTATTTCATTTTTTAGCCATATTTGATTGACTCTCTTTTGTGTTTCAAAGTGGTGCCTGGAGGGTACGTGTTTCTTTTGGGTTTTACTTAGAAATTTAGGAACTAGGTTGTCTTTAAGACATTTCTTTAAGAAATCTATGTCTTTAGTTAACTTAGCTACCTTTACCTTTAGATTGAAATAGATGTTGCCTTGTTTATTTGCCTGGTTGGCCTTAGAATTGCAAGCAATCAACTTCATTTTCCGTATCAAAATTTAATCACTTTTACAATATTTAAAATTCTTCCACTGTTTTGATACTTTTCTTGCCTTTTGGCAAATTTTTTATTTTTCAACAGTACATGTTTCGTTCCTTATTTAGGAACATCCTCAGCTGTTATTGTAGCTTAGGTGAATTGCTAAGATTTTAAACACATTAATTTGCAGGTACATTGATTCACTTAAAAACTACTAAAAATACCAATTAAATTAAATGATATTAAAAACAATGTAGGGGTTAGTGTGTTAATGATATGAGAACGGATGATTACATAGTTGGTAGCTTAAAAACTATGTCTATTCATTTGAATAGTTGTTAAAAATTTCATTTTGTTTCATTAAAATGTCTGTTTGAGGTTAAAAGTTTTAAAAAATGACTTCGTAATACTGTTCAAATTATTGAATGTTTTATCTTCTGTTCCTTCCAGGTAAGTTGTTATATGTTATGAGTTTGCTTATGGTGTCTTGGATTGAGTCTAATGTGGAACTTTGAAGCTGATTGTTGATCAATATTTGTGAAGGGAGCTTTGTTTCAATTTCTGAAATGAAATAAAATAAGGAAATGGGAATTTGTTTAAAAAACATGTTTAAAAAGCATGTGTGGAAGAATTGTAAATATTGTAAAACTTAGTGATTAAATTTTGATACAGAAAATGAAGTTGATTGCTTGCAATTTGAACATTTGTGCGGGATGGTATCGGATATCAGTTTTCAGTACAACACGACACAATACAATGTCATGTCCAGTAATGTTTTCAAGAATGCTGCCGTACACCTACAGTACAGTTTGTTTGAAAGTGGTAACACATGATTCTGCCTAGAAAGAGCTGTTTCGATGATTCTGCTTACTTGTATAGCACAAATTCTGTACAGTTGTCTTGCAGGATGCAGTGTGTAGCACACTAGGTTTTGTCCCTTTTTAGTCTCCTAAGCAAAATATGTCCTAGAAGAACCATGGTAAGCTAATTTTATTCCTCTGATAGAAAGAAACAGGTCTCTGAAGGTCTCTACAGCAGCTAGGCTGCGGCGCTCGGACTCGTCAGTTTTTATCACATTAAAACTTTTCTTTGTTGTCATTTCCCTCTACCTTTTGTGGATCACTTTATCACACTCTCCTTAATTTTATTATCTTTCACTCATTTCTATATTTAAGGCAATATGTCACTATTTTCTAGACTTTCCTATGTTAATGAACATTGACTAGTAAATTTACTTGTATTACAATGTCCTCAGCCTCCACTTCTGACCATATTTTGTGAATCCAACATGTGAGAAAGTGAAAATTCACCTAATAGATTGTGAAAGAGGTGTTGTACTCCTCTACATGCCTGACTCAACACTTATGGTCAGGGAGGAGAGAGTGGACACTTCCTCGCAGAGCACTACATCACATCCTCGCAGTAGATTGCTTAAAACACATCTTTCTCTAGAATGTGACTTTAATAAGGTTGCATATTTCACATTATGTTTTTTACATTTCAAAAGCGTTGATGAATGTTGTTGTTAACTGAACTGCCTCAAGACAGTAAATAGCAGCTGTGAGGCAGGCAAAACCAGAATTGATTCAGATATGTTAAGGGACTGTTTCTGTAAATGAACTCCATACTGAGAATGCACTAGATGGCAGAGCATTTACACATCAAAGTGCTTGAGACAACGTAAGAATTATTTCATATGATTGTATGCATATACAGGGGTTGGCTCATGAGATTTAGGGGTTTTGTACATGACAACTTCCTTCCGAAATTATATGTGGCATGGGCTGCTCTGGAAATGTAGAGTGTATGCAATGGAGAATGTCTTCTGGAATGGGCAGAAACAAGTATTTTTATGCTTCAGTCTTATGATAATATGAAAGTGACTGAGGTCTGAGCAGTGCATGTAACACCATTCTCAGTACAGCCAGTTCCAGTAAGTGTTGTGCATAAGGTTGATTTATGTATACATTTCATTTGGCTTAGTAGAGTTATATGTAACAGCACTGTCTAGCTAGGAAATGAAAGTAACAGGAAACTACCTTTCTGCTCATTACTTCATTGGGAAGGGTGTGAAGGAGTGGAACAGTTTACCAGGGGTAGTGTTTGATCCTTTTCCAAAATCTGTACAGATATTCAAGAAGAGAATAAACAGCAACAGAGAAAATAAATGAAGTGATAGAGGGCATTCGACCGGTGCAGGTTATTGTAAATAAAAAAATGTGTGTGAATAAATTAATTCCATCCCCTGGTCTAAGGAGTTTGGACAGCCAAAGTAGGGGACTGCCTGTAGGGGTGAAGTACAGTGGGGACTTCGAGGGCCCTGGGACCGCTACGGTAGCTGTGAAGGCCCTTCAGGAACTCTGAAAAGTGGTGGCAAAAGGGGCTCTGGTTAAGACGCAGCAGGTCGTTATGCTACTTAGGATCCAGAACGGGTAAAAAAAAATAGTAAATAAATAAATGCAATGTAAATATTAATGTTATACCAGTTTTATAGTATCATTTGAAGCAATTCCACATACTGTATATCAGTTGACTATATTTGTAAGTAGTACTGGAGATATTATAATTAGAATTTTGTAAACAATATAAATTTATTAAGGATGAGCTGTGTGTTTAATAGAAAACATTGTTAGCGTAAATTGTATAATATTGTATTATAGGAAAAATTTTCTTCTCTTGTTAATTTAATATTTAGTGCTTGACAATAATGTATTTTAGTGTACCATTTGCCACCGAGGTAGACACCTCATTTGCAAATAAAGAGATTTTGATTTGATTTGATTTGATACTTTAATGATATACAGACTCTCCGTGACAGCTGATGGTAGATCTCTTGAGGATCCAGCTAGCCTTCAGATTGAGGTGAGATGTGCTGAGCTCTACTTGCCGGTGTTCTATTCAAAAGATATCATTAGTAAAGTTCGACGTTTCCAATTTTTGAGAGTTTCTTTCTGTAGGATGAGTAGAATGTCAGTATTTCTGTACATTTTTTGGATGTCACAGTGATATTTTGGAGGACGATATAATTGTTAAATAATACTAAAATATCTCCTAGCATTCTAACAGGACATCTAGTTTTCCATGCTGACATGTTTTAAGGTTCCTCTACATGTAGGAATTTTCGCTAAAGCATTAATGAAGTTTTAGAGCTGACATGACATGAATTGTGACTAGATTGGCAGATGCATTTTCTCTTTCACAGGAACATTTTGAACTTGCACCTCTCAAACAAGAAGCTGGATCTGAGTTAGCAGAGCCAGGGCCATCACAGGAAGATACTTTTGAGGTAAGCAATTGTCTGATGATGGAAATTGTGGGATAACAGCTGAGCAGATTTCATTATTGGGAACCTCCATTTCAAAGGATGTGTTTTGAAGGTATTAGTGGAAATATATGAGATTGCAAGTTTTCATTTTCTTCAGAAGTAGTTGCAAGGTACGATGGTTCCAGAGACCTCATCTCCATATCATGTGATATCATTGGTACCAGCGCTTTTGAATTGTGTTGATATTTTAAAACTTAGTAGTTACTGCTTTGGTCTTCCTGCAGCTGCGACAGATGTACTGTCTATTCGAAAAACCTGTCCCTACCATTGTAGCTGGCTTTTCCTCAACTTGTCTGTGATGTCTACTGCAGATGTCATTCTTGGAGTGTCATCTCGATGTCTAGCGAAGCATTCTGGTTTACTTTTTAGAATGTGCTTTATGTTGCACCGACACAAATAGATCTTTTGCTGACAGTGGAATGGGAATGAGAAGGAAGGAATTGACCTTGGCCTTTACAGCCCCAGCATTTGCTTGCTATGCAAATGGGAAACCACTGTCAGGGCTGCTGAGAGTGGGGCTCGAACCCACTATCTTCTGAATGCGAGCTGATAGTTACATGACCCAAACTGTACAGCTGCTTGTTCGGTCATTCTGGTTTCCATAACGGCAGTCGATGTTCTACTTTTACGCCAATACTCTGCACCATAGAGGGCAACTGGATGGATGACAGCCTAATAAATTTTTGTCTTTAACAGTTTTTTCCCTTTTTGTCCTTTTAATGTGATTTAAAAACTTATTTATATGTGTATATTTTAGCATTTTAGTGTGTGTGTGATAAGTTATCTGTAATACATGTTAAGTTTATTTTATGTAACATGTTAAACTGTTTGTACATTATAAGGCATGTTGTGGCAGAATACCACACTCTGTAAATAAAGGTATAGCAAATAATAAAGGACAATGTACTTGAAGTTTAAAAGGAAATACAGTTTGAGTAAGGGAAATTGTTGAAGGGTTGAATTGAAAATGGATGTAGTGCCTGTGAGGTACACAACCCACACTGCAGGGTAATGGCCCCTCTGGGGTCGGCCGACTGCTGTCTTTATAGTATGGGACTAGTTTCAGTGACCATCTTCAGCACAGATCATGTGATAACTAACATGTCTGGCTCAATGGTCAGCATTTAGGCCTTCAGTTCACGGGGTCCTGAGTTCGATTCCCGGCTGGGTCAGGGATTTTGATCATTTAATTAATTCCTCTGGCTCGGGGACTGGGTATTTCTCTTTGTTCAGACAACACACCACACTACCAACCACCACAGAAACACGCAATAGTGATTACATCCTTCCATATAGGTTTTGCATGAGGAAGGGCATCCAGCCACAAAACAGGGCCAAATCCATGTGTGCAACAGTTTGCACCTGCAACCCCACAGGTGTGGGAAAAGCCGTAAAAAGAAGAAGATGTGGTAACTAAAACATGTATGTAAGATAAAAACAATGTTGCAGGAATAATTATAACATTAAAATGTATATAACAACAAAAATTATGGTTGTGATCTTCTTGTCAAAATGTGATGTTAAGTACATCTTATGTCTGATGTAGAACAAAAGACTGCCATGCTAGAGGAAACAGGCATGCCATGGAAACAAAGGAGTGGAATCAAAAAAGACCCTATGCTATAGATTCAGCATCAGTTTAAACAAACACTCACCGGGCGAGTTGGCAGTGCGCGTAGAGGCGCGCGGCTGTGAGCTTGCATCCGGGAGATAGTAGGTTCGAATCCCACTATCGGCAGCCCTGAAGATGGTTTTCCGTGGTTTCCCATTTTCACACCAGGCAAATGCTGGGGCTGTACCTTAATTAAGGCCACGGCCGCTTCCTTCCAACTCCTAGGCCTTTCCTATCCCATCGTCGCCATAAGACCTATCTGTGTCGGTGCGACGTAAAGCCCCTAGCAAAAAAAAAAAAACCCCTCTGTCGGGCGCAGCTGGCCTGAGAGGCCAGGAAAACACGTTCTGGCATGCCCTCCCTCCACCCCACTCCCCAGCAGGCCGCCCCTACGAATAGTTTCCTGACTCGTGGCAGTGCATAAGACACCGTACCTCAGTTGACTGCCAGTCTCCATGCGGCACGCCTGTAACTTCTGCGGCTTGCGAGGCCGACTGCGCCCGATTACGTCATAATTTTCAAGGTGAGTTTTTTCAGTATATTTTTATTGCAAGGGTTAATTGTACTCAAAATAAGCTTGTTCTGTGTGAAAATTCATCAATATCTTTAGAAATAAGTGCTATTCTGAACCTGGCCTCTCAGGCTGAGTGCGCCTGATAACGTTACATCGATAACTAATTTAAGTATTTATATCTTTAGTTTCACATTTCCTGCTGAAATGGCCCAAAAATTGTATGTTGTCTCCAACCCCAAGGATGTTGCGGAAATACGAAGCATCCTCCTTGAGGATAATGGTGATGATCCTGCTTTAGTTGAGGATTTGGGTGAAGAAAGCGACATTGCTTCTGAGGATATAGATGTTGATTCCCATAGGGTATCTGAAATATTTGTCCTAAATGAGCAAATTTATAATACCAATATAAATGGTCCGTTATTGGACATTATAAATTTTCCAGCTAGCTCATTCTTGGTTGCCAGCGTTTCGCCCTCGTGTGCTAGGGTGGGCTCATCAGTTGGTACCTAGCACACCTACCAATACGCTGGCTAGTGCATACCGTGGAGGCCACTGCGTAGGCTAACTGGAGCCACCGGCATTAGGACAAATATTTCAGGTACCCTATGGGAATCAACATCTATATCATCTGATGGCCAAGCAGGCATCAATTTTTAGTGATGAGACAAAGTCTCTTAGTGCATTGGCACTGCCGGTGGCTCCAGTTAGCCTACGCAGTGGCCTCCACGGTATGCACTAGCCAGCGTATTGGTAGGTGTGCTAGGTACCAACTGATGAGCCCACCCTAGCACACGAGGGCGAAACGCTGGCAACCAAGAATGAGCTAGCTGGAAAATTTATAATGTCCAATAACGGACCATTTATATTGGTATTATTGCTTCTGAGGACGAGGTTGAAGAACGTGAAATGGACTCAGAAACTGAACAGGAAGGAGGGACTAGTGGTGAGGAAGACGAAGGAGAAGAGAACATATCGGATGCCTTTTTTCTTGGAAAAGATAAACAGACAAAGTGGACCAAAAAGCCATCTCCGGCTGCTGTTCGTCGTGCACAACGTCACAACATCATTACACACCTTCCAGGTGTAAAAGGAGATGCAAGAAATTGTAAAACTATATTACAATGTTGGGAATGTTTGTTCAATACAGATATTTTGGAATTGATTGTCAAATATACCAACCAATATATTGACTCATTCAAAGCCAAATTTGCCAGAGATAGAGATGCCAGGGAAACAGACCTCATAGAAATTAGGGCATTCATTGGTCTATTATACCTGGCTGGAGCTTACAGAGCGAACAGTCAGAGTCTGGAGGAACTATGGGTAACAGAAGGAGATGGGATTGAAAAATTTGGCCTCGTGATGAGTATAAAACGGTTCAGTTTCCTCATATGTTGTATTCGTTTTGACGATCGTACCAACCGTTCACAACGGAAAGAATATGATCGACTTTGCCCAATCCATGAACTGTTTGATTGTTTTGTTCACAACTGTCAAAAGAACTACATTCCGGGAGAAAATGTCACAATCGATGAGATGTTGCCAGGATTTCGTGGAAAGTGCGGTTTCAGACAATACATACGATCTAAACCCACCAAGTATGGGATAAAGATATTTTCCCTTGTTGATGCCAGAATGTTCTACACATACAATATGGAAATTTATGCAGGAAGACAGCCTGAAGGGCCATATAAAGTAAGCAATAAGCCAAGTGACGTGGTCAAACGATTGGCTGAGCCTATTTTTGAGACAGGGCGTAACATAACCTGTGACAATTGGTTTTCAGACATTGATCTGGTAAATATTTGAAAGAGAAGAAGCTATCATATGTTGGGACAGTAAGAAAAAATAAAAGGCAGTTGCCGCCCAGTTTCGTCAATGTCAGAGGGAGGGATCAATATAGCAGCTTGTTCGGATTCAACAATGGTAACACTTTGATTTCATACATACAAAAGAAAGGGAAAAATGTAATTCTCATTTCATCACTTTGTGAAACTGATGCCATTGATCAATCTACTGGAGTGCAGAAGAAGCCAGAAGGGATTACATTCTACAGTATAACCAAAGGTGGAGTTGACACAGCTGACCAAATGTCTGCAACTTTCAATGTGGGCCGGAACACAAGACGCTGGCAGATGGTCATTTTCTTTGCCTGTCTGAACATAGCCGGCATAAATTCCCAAGTGATTTTGATTGGAAATGGACTGGAAGCACTAAGAAGGAGAATCTTCCTCAAAACTTTGTCTCATCAACTAGTGATTGGACATCTAGCCCGGCAAAGTCTGAACACAAGTTTAATGCCTACTCAGCTGCAATGCTCTTGAAAAGGTTTTTGCCCCGAAAAGAACGTGAAACGTCTTCCTCCATACCTCCCAAAAGACGCAAGTGTGGTACATGCATGGCTGAAACAGGATTCAGAAGGATGACAAATTACGAGTGTCATAATTGCCATGAACCAATCTGTCTAAGCCACGTAAAACCGCTGTGCCAGACCTGTTATTCAGCTGCTGATTCTGAAGATTCATCGTAGGTTTCTGCTCACATCTGCGGCAAAGAATGATGGTCCCACGTCAGAAGACAGTGTATTTTACCTTTGTATTTCAGTTCTTTTCTTTTATAATGTTAAATTCGTCTAATTTTAACATTTCTTTTGTGATAAGTGATCAATTTTTGTTGTTTTAGTTTAAGCTTTATTTCATGTAATAAACACTTTCTTTCCCGTTAGTTTGGTATATTTGCCTTCCTTAGATCCTAGCAAAGTATTAGATCCTAAGCAAACTATTAGGTAGAGAGGAGGGGTTAAAATATATGGGTGGCCTCTCAGGCCGGCTGCGCCTGATTTTGTTTCGTTCAGAGGTGCGCCTGACGGAGGGTTAACTGACAATGAAAGAAAAAGTGATTAGTAAAAATCCAGGCCTGCCGACTGACAGAGCTCTTCCCAAAATACATAAAACTGATGTTTCTATTTGACCCATGATTAATTACAGACCCAGCCTTTCAAATAAAATTCCTGAGTTAATCCAACATATCCTCAAAGGACCATTTTTTTTATCTGGGAACTCCATTAAGAACACTAATGAAGTGGTTGAAATACTAAATCATTTTACTATTCAACCTAACTATTCTCTCCATTCCATCGTTTTTTGTTAACATGTACCCAAGCATGCCAGTTTCAAAAGTTTGTCCCATTTTTCACAACATAGTGGCCTGAGCCATCTCTATTCTAAAAAAGGTTTCGAATAACAATTATTTCACATTTGACAATACCATTTATCAGTAAGATGGGTTACCTATCTGATAACTGGCATAGCTGAAATCTGTCTGGATCATTTAGAACACACCAAAATTAATAAACAACATCTTTAGTAACATTATTTTTTGGACAAGATATGTGAATGCCTCTCTTGTGATCATGAACGAAAGTGCCATCACATTGACCAAGTTTACACTAGAATCGGAGAACAGATCTATCATCAGACAGCGTGGTTCATTGAGCTACAACTGTGTAAACCACTAACAGAGTCCATCAAGATTCCATACACCCACATGCCCAAGCATGGTCCGTGCTTTCTTCATCCCGCTGTCTAGAGAAGAACTTAAAAACAAATTAACCACCAAATTTCTATAGAGCACTTTCCCGCCTTGTCGATAATTACCGTACATGTTTACTCTCTTCTTCAGCGGTGCAAAAACATCAATAAACATTGGATTTGGTACATTGGTATATATACACAGGGTGATTCACCTAACACGTTACACCATTAAAGATATCGGCATTCTGTTTTCGTAGTCCTAAATGGTACCCAGGGCCTTGTAAAATAACGTGCTACTTAGTCTCATGGGGACATTAATAACAGAGATACTAATACTAACTCCATATTTTAAATGGAACGGTACAAATTCATACAGCTGGCCTAAAAGCTTGACTGCGTACAGTTCAAATATGTAATTATTTTCAAAATAGGACAATTACTTTTTGAGATATAATTAAGAACAGCATGCGCAGTTTTGCATGCCCCATCAGACGGCGTGAAGTCGGGCAGGGACACATTGACGCACAAGCAGTTGCCTGGGAGTGAGTTGAGCCACAGAACAGATACCAGCATGTACTGTAAACATAATGTGATGTATGGTAACATACCCTGGGTGTACAACGTTATTGTATGACTGGCAAACTCACAACGGGGATGGGAGATTAAAGTTGTTTTGTTTTGTTTTGTTTTGTTTTGTTTTGTTTTGTTTTGTTTTGTTTTGTTTTGTTTTGTTTTGTTTTGACATCCATGTGTAACAGGTTGCACTTAGTTTAGCGTCTTTTCCGACGGATGGGAATGGGAAGGATTTGAAAAGGACGTCAGCCGTGGCCTATCCCAGAAGGTACCTATCCGGCATTTGCCTGGTGTTGAACATGGGACACCATGAAAATCACTTTCAGGTTGGGAGAGGCAGAACTCTAACCTGCGCTCCCCCGAATCCACGCTACTACAGTCGCGCTTGAGCTCCGCGGAGATTAATGCGTGTAAAATAAATAAATAATAGTGTTGCTGCCATCTCACCATGATCAGCTCTGAACATCCCACATAATAAGTCAAGCTGTTTGTCTCCTCATGTCTAACCTAACCCAACCCAAATAATCCAGCATTGGTAACACTGCTCCTTCGCATGAAAAAACGAGGTGCGCTGTGTACTGCACACACACACACACACACACACACACACACTCACTCACTCACTCACTCACACTCACACTCACACTCACACCCAAGCAAACGGGGCTACATGACCACGCTGTCAAAGCCCCGGAAATGAAATAACAACAAACAGCCATGGTGGTCCGGGTTCAATTCCTGGCTCTGGTAAGCAATTTAATTCTGGTTGGTGGGCTAGAATGGGGTACTGTCAGTCTCGTGAGGCAAAACGGAGAAGAGGTGGATTCGATACCCATCTCACCTATCCTGGAAGTGTTTCCGTGGCAAATGTCAGGATGGTTCCTTAAAACAGCGGCTTCCTCCATCCCAATTCCTCAGCTGAATTACAAATACAGAACACTACTACAGACACCACAATAACACAAGTTATCTTACACATTCTAACAGACATCCCGTATACACACACACACACACACATACACACACACACACACAAGCACATTGGACTACACGACCACGATGTCCAAGCCCCAGAAATGAAATAACAACTACTATTCTCTGTACCCCTTCGAGTGTCTTAATCACGTACATCCGGAGAGGAATCCGAACAATAAGATGCATTACTGGAAGTGCAAACGTATAAGCATTACTCTTCTGGAGTAGACATAGTGTTTGAAAATGTGGATTTTGACATGCAATCGCAGTGTGAATGACACACGTTCTTCAAACAAATGGAAATTGTAAGGGAAGGTAGTGTAGCTGCTCTTAGAGGGCGTAGGAGGGAGAGGTCTTCTCCACCCTGTGTCGCACGGGCCTCATGTTACGTACAGTACAGTTTTGGAGTGCGTTTGGAGTACTTATGCAATGCCCTACACAAACCAAGAGAAACTGGAAATGTTTCTACTGTACGGAGAGTGTGGAAGGAGTTCTAGGAGAGCTTCGCAACTGTATGCTGGGAGGTATCCCGCCCGGGATCATCCGTCACATATGACAATACGACCTCTTTGCCGCAAGTTATTGCATAACGGACACTGGAATAATAATGTGAAGAGAAACAAGCGCACACCAGCGACACGGGAAGAGAAGGCAATAGGTGTTCTGGCGGCCGTCGCCCATAATCCACATACTTCCTCACATGCAATTGCACGTGATGCCGGGATAAGCCAGGCAAGTATCATTTGCATTTTTCAGCGACATAAGTTTCATCCCTATCACATATCTTTGCATCAACAACTTGATGAGCGAGATTATAGACGTGTGGATTTCTGCCGTGCTGTTCTTTTGCGAGTACGGGACGACAGGAACTTCCTGCAGAGACTTCTCTTCACTGACGAAGTGACCTTCAGTAACCATGGACATATCAATTTACGAAATATGCACTATTGGTCTTGTGAGAACCCAGACTGGCTCAGGCAGGTGGATCATCAGCGGCAATGGAGAGTCAATGTATGGTGCGGGATAATCGGCGACCATGTAGTAGGGCCATACTTTCTTGACGGTACTTTAACGGGGAACAGATATGCTGAATTTCTATCTGAAGTGTTACCGGTTCTCCTGGAAAACGTACCCCTTAACATACGACAGGATATGTGGTTCCAGCATGACGGGTCTCCTGCCCACTATTCGCTTGTGGCCTGGCAAGTATTAAAACGAGATATTCCCCGGTTGATGGATCGGACGTGGAGGTGCCATCAGGTGGCCAGCACGGTCACCTGATTTGACACCACTGGACGTTTTCCTCTGGTGTACATGCAAGGACACAGTCTACGCACAAGCTCCAACAACACCACAGAATCTCAAGCGACGTATCATCGCAGCATGTACTGCAATATCAAGGGAAACTCTTCGGTCTGTGACATCATCCCTCGCGACACGACTTCAAATGTGCATCGCCGTTGATGGTCAACATTTCGAGCACATAATTAAATAGGCAACTGAGCTCGATAGCTGCAGTCGCTTAAGTGCGGCCAGTATCCAGTAATCGGGAGATAGTGGGTTCAAGCCCCACTGTCAGCAGCCCTGAAGATAGTTTTCCGTGGTTTCTCATTTTCACACCAGGCAAATACCGAGGCTGTACCTTAATTAAGGCCACGGCTGCTTCCTTCCACTTCCTAGGCCTTTCCTATCCCATCGTCGCCATAAGGCATATTTGTGTCGGTGCGACATAAAGCAAATAGGAAAAAAAAATAGACACATTTTGTATGCGGATCACTGAGACGCACGTTTTCAAACATCACCTACCTCATATCTTTATTGTTGTGATAATTCAGTCTCCAATTAATGAACGATTGGCCACGGGTGGCTTTGCCACATAAATTACTGAACTTGTTGCCAACACGCTCTCTACATACAAAATGTCCGCTTCATAACACTTACACTGAAGAGACGTTATGTTCTCGTGCCTACGCCCTTAGGATCATTTCCAATGAAGTCTACCTCAGACATTATTTATTGGATTTTCTACAAGGAGCTCTTTCAATGTTTTGTGTTATGTTTATTTCTCAACTCGTACAGTAGTATGTACTGTACACTAAAACCAGTGACAATTATAGCTTTTGTTATGTTCCTTTCAAGGCAAAGTACTTATTTTTTTCCTTTTAAACACATCAACCCTCCCTGTCCTGAGTTCGCCTGTCATACACACTTTGCAAACCCATCACATGTGTACGAAGTGCTTACGTGCTTTATATCCATTCTGTGGCTGAACTCATTCCCAGGCAACTGCTTGCGCGTCAATTTGTCCTTGCCTGACTTCACGCCATCTGATGGGGCATGCAAAACTGCGCATGCTGTTCTTAATTATATCTCAAAAAGTAATTGTCTGATTTTGAAAATAATTACATATTTGAACTTGTACACAGTTAAGCTTCTAGGCCAGCTGTATGAATTTGTACCATTCCATTTAAAAATATGGAGTTAGTATCAATATCTCGGTTATTAATCACCCCATGAGACTAAGTAGCACGTTATTTTACAAGGCCCTGGGTACCATTTACGATTATGAAAACAGAATGCCGATATCTTTAATGGTTTAGAAGTTATTGCCGTGTAACACATAAGGTGAATAACCCTGTATATAATTATCAACAGAACAATCATATACAAATCTTGAAATGATTAAAATCTTTCTTTGTGTTTCAACTTCTACTTACTTACTATGTCATTTATTACAGACTTTAAAATAGACATTTTCAAATCATAACTGAATAAAATCTATTAAACTAGGCACTATATGCTAAAATTTAAATCTGCTCTGCTTTTGGAACTTACGCCCCTGTTTACATCTAAAAAAGAAATAAAATGTTTCTTTGTGTCTAAATTTAAATTTACATTTACTTTGTCATTTAATAAAACACTTGAAATATAATCATTTTTGATTCGTAAGTAAATAAATAAATAACACCTATTCAGTTAGTCACTATGTTGAATTTAAAATACTTTCTGCTCTCTTCTTGGAAATTTCTCCTTTCCTTAAGTCCTAAACTTCTAATCTGTAATTCCATTACCTTATGTATTCCAATTATTGTCCCTTGCCTTACTGCTATATTTTTGAGATCTCTCATATAAATCGGAACCTCCTCCTCTTAATCCCATCCGAGCATGCTAGCCATTTTAACCTTCCAATTCCTTTAAAATAAACAACCAACAAACCAACTATAGAGGCATTTTTTTGCAAAAAATACGACAACTCAGATGACCGGAGAATTTTATTTTACTTACTTCAGTTTTAACTAAATTTATCCACAAATTCAAATGATATAGCACTGGCCTGAACCAAACAATATGTCCTCGCTTGCTGTCAGTGACCTTATGGGGCAAGCTACTACTATGGTGCCGGTTACGTTATGACCTTGCTAGCCCTCAAATTCCTTTAAATAAACAAACAACATGAGCCGCCAGCGCAATTTAACCCCAATTACACTAGCGGTCAGGAAGTAATGCACCAGCCGGTACCACCTCTAAGCTGGTGTGAAAAAGGAGCAAGGAAAAACACACAGAGATATCACAAACAAGAAAGTGTCAAACACAGAAAATGTACTTACCCAAAAACAGGCCCATTAACACCCAAAGAACGTGGATAATATTACCAGATACCGCGCTAAATGACTGTAGTTTATGAAAGAAAACACATTGCCTTGATTAAATTTAAATTTTAATCCAACAAGAAAAACATTAAATGAGAAATGGTGATGTCTTCCTTAAAAATGATAACAATACATGAACAAATTAGAATAGTCAATGTCCAATTATTTATTTATTTATTTATTTATTTATTTATTTATTTATTTATTTATTTATTTATTTATTTATTTATTTATTTATTTATTTATTTATTTATTTATTTATTTATTTATAAATTTATTTATTTATTTGTGTCTTTATTAAGTGGCAAAGTTAGGGCTCTTGGCCCTCTCTTACACTTAACCACATACAATTTTTTATTTTTACAGTATTAATCTAAAGTATCATTGTAATCCATTACTGTTATTGAGATATGTATGTCAGATAAGGAATTACAATAATACAAATAATTAAGGTTACTACTGATGAAAAATTATAGGGTAAATAGAGAGTGGATAATAACAAAAAAATATATATCACCTTATAACCTAAAGAATATATCTACAACTAGCTTAAAGAAAAACTTATTCAAATATAAGGCTAAAGTTCATGTTTGTGGGTTACTGTAGTCACGTCCTAGTTCGTGAACCATGGGCAACGGCTGAGTGGCCTAGTAAGTGGTCCTGAGAGTTGCTATGGAATGGGAGTGGGCATTTCGGACATCTTCTGAGTCGTGGCCCTCCTTGTGCTCAGGCGGCTAGGACTATACAATTCACCGGTGGTCCATAACCCGTTAGAGGAGAGATCCTCACTTTGACTATGTGCAAGTAGGGCAGCATCCTGCTTCATGAATTTACCGAGCTCAGAACAATTTAAGCAAGCCTCGCACCTATGAGAGTAATGGAGTCCCACTCCCATTTGACAGGCGAGGGACTCCTTGGTAACAACTTGGCGTACGAAATGGAATTCGATGGGGAGCTATCAATATTAATGGGGCTTATGGAAGAAAGAAAGTAGAACTGGCTGAGTCAGCAAAGAGGATGCATCTGGATGTGCTAGGAGTAAGTGATATTCAGGTAAGGGGAGATAATGAGGAAGAGATAGGATATTATAAAGTGTACTTGACGGGTGTTAGAAAGGGAAGGGCAGAGTCTGGGGTAGGGCTCTTTATAAGGAATACCATTGCACGCAACATAGTTTCTGTTAGGCACGTAAATGAGCGAATGATGTGGGTACATTTGTCAGTGGGAGGAATTAGGACAAGAATTGTGTCCGTGTATTCACCATGTGAGGGTGCAGATGAGGATGAAGTTGACAAGTTTTATGAAGCATTGAGTGACATCGTGGTCAGGGTCAACAGCAAGGATAGAATAGTGCTAATGGGCGATTTCAATGCGAGAGTTGGGAATGGAACTGAAGGATACGAAAGGGTGATTGGTAAATGTGGGGAAGATGTGGAAGCTAATGGGAATGGGAAGCATTTGCTGGACTTCTGTGCTAGTATGGGTTTAGCTGTTACGAATACATTCTTCAAGCATAAGGCTATTCACCGCTACACATGGGAGGCTAGGGGTACCAGATCCATAATAGACTATATCTTAACAGACTTCGAATTCAGGAAATCTGTTAGGAATGTACGAGTTTTTTGCGGATTTTTCGATGATACAGACCACTATCTGATCTGTAGTGAACTAAGTATCTCTAGGCCTAAGGTAGAGAAAGTGAAATCTGTCTGCAAACGAATAAGGGTAGAAAGTCTCCAGGACGAGGAAATTAGACAGAAGTACATAGATATGATTAGTGAGAAGTTTCAAACAGTAGACAGTAAGCAGGTTCAGGATATAGAAAGTGAATGGGTGGCATACAGGGATGCTGTAATAGAAACAGCAAAGGAATGCCTAGGAACGACTATGTGTAAAGATGGGAAAAGGCGAACATCTTGGTGGAATGATGACGAAAGAGCAGCCTGTAAATGTAAAAAAAAGGCTTATCAGAAATGGCTCCAAACAAGGGCCAAGGCAGACAGGGATTGGTACGTAGATGAAAGAAACAGAGCAAAACAAATAGTTGTTGAATCCAAAAAGAAGTCATGGGAAGATTTTGGTAATAACCTGGAAAGGCTAGGTCAAGCAGCAGGGAAACCTTTCTGGACAGTAATAAAGAACCTTAGGAAGGGAGGGAAAAAGGAAATGAACAGTGTTTTGAGTAATTCAGGTGAACTCATAATAGATCCCAGGGAATCAGTGGAGAGGTGGAGGGAATATTTTGAACATCTTCTCAATGTAAAAGGAAATCATCATGGTGGTGTTGCAAACAGCCAAGCTCATGGGGAGGAGGAAAAGTATGTTGGTGAAATTATTCTTGAGGAAGTGGAAAGGATAGTAAATAAACTCCATTGTCATAAGGCAGCAGGAATAGATGAAATTAGATCTGAAATGGTGAAGTACAGTGGGAAGGCAGGGATGAAATGGCTTCATAGAGTAGTAAAATTAGCATGGAGTGTTGGTAAGGTACCTTCAGATTGGACA
The DNA here is from genome assembly GCF_040414725.1 of Anabrus simplex. Lineage (NCBI taxonomy): Eukaryota > Metazoa > Arthropoda > Insecta > Orthoptera > Tettigoniidae > Anabrus > Anabrus simplex. Next base: position 1,083,964 of record NC_090267.1, read on the forward strand.
AAAGCAGTAATTGCACCTATCTATAAGCAAGGGAACAGGAAGGATTGCAACAACTATCGAGGTATCTTATTGATTAGTATACCAGGCAAAGTATTCACTGGCATCCTGGAAGGGAGGGTGCGATCAGTCGTTGAGAGGAAGTTGGATGAAAACCAGTGTGGTTTCAGACCACAGAGAGGCAGTCAGCATCAGATTTTCAGTATGCGCCAGGTAATTGAAAAATGCTACGAGAGGAATAGGCAGTTGTGTTTATGTTTCGTAGATCTAGAGAAAGCATATGACAGGGTACCGAGGGAAAAGATGTTCGCCATACTGGGGGACTATGGAATTAAAGGTAGATTTTTAAAATCAATCAAAGGCATTTATGTTGACAATTGGGCTTCAGTGAGAATTGATGGTAGAATGAGTTCTTGGTTCAGGGTACTTACAGGGGTTAGACAAGGCTGTAATCTTTCACCTTTGCTGTTTGTAGTTTACATGGATCATCTGCTGAAAGGTGTAAAATGGCACGGAGGGATTCAGTTAGGTGGAAATGTAGTAAGCAGTTTGGCCTATGCTGACGACTTGGTCTTAATGGCATATTGTGCCGAAAGCCTGCAGTCTAATATCTTGGAACTTGAAAGTAGGTGCAATGAGTATGGTATGAAAATTAGCCTCTCGAAGACTAAATTGATGTCAGTAGGTAAGAAATTCAACAGAATCGAATGTCAGATTGGTGATACAAAGCTAGAACAGGTCGATAATTTCAAGTATTTAGGTTGTGTGTTCTCCCAGGATGATAATATAATAAGTGAGATTGAATCAAGGTGTAGTAAAGCTAATGCAGTGAGCTCGCAGTTGCGATCAGCAGTATTCTGTAAGAAGGAAGTCAGCTCCCAGACGAAACTATCTTTACATCGGTCTGTTTTCAGACCAACTTTGCTTTACAGGAGCGAAAGCTTGGTGGACTCAGGATATCTTATTCATAAGTTAGAAGTAACATACATGAAAATAGCGAGAATGATTGCTGGTACAAACAGGTGGGAACAATGGCAGGAGGGTACTCAGAATGAGGAGATAAAGCCTAATTTAGGAATGAACTCGATGGATGAAGCTGTACGCATAAGCCGGCTTCGGTGGTGGGGTCATGTGAGGCGAATGGAGGAGGATAGGTTACCTAGGATAATAATGGACTCTGTTATGGAGGGTAAGAGAAGTAGAGGGAGACCAAGACGACGATGGTTAGACTCGGTTTCTAATGATTTAAAGATAAGAGGTATAGAAGTAAATGAGGCCACAACACTAGTTGCAAATCCAGGATTGTGGCAACGTTTAGTAAATTCTCAGAGGCTTGCAGACTGAGCGCTGAAAGGCATAACAGTCTATAATGATAATGTATGTATGTATGTATGTATGTATGTATGTATGTATGTATGTATGTATGTTACGATTTAAGTGAACTAAAATCAATGTTACTATGTAGTCTGTTTGTATGAACAGTCTATAGCGTTAAATGAGAGTAGTAAGAACGTAAATGGGATAGCCTAAGAACTTAAATCTAGTACGTCATTATTGGTTTCATTCACACGTCATTCACTCTTACATTCATTCGAGTGAATTGTATGCACTCTGGAGGAATTTACGGTAGGCTGTTTTAATTGTCCTAGACGAGCAAGACTTTTTAATATCATCTGGGATCATATTCCATAACCTCGTAGCGGAGACCAGAAATGAATGGCTGTAGGTATTCGTTCGATGCAGTGCTATTTCAAGTAGTGATCCGGAACGAGTGTTAATTTCGTGGAACGAAGGAAGAAGCCTAAAACTGGACGACAGGTAGGTGGGGCTGTTTGAAGAATGCAAGTAAAGAAAGCAATTAAAGTTTAAACTTAAAACGTGGATCCGCCTTTCATACCTTATTTTCAAAATCTGAACATGAAAAGGAAATAAATATTTACAACTTTGATTTAAACTTTAACCAGGAGAACCTTTTGTGAGCAGGCCTTCGCATAGCATGAAAATCTAGCCCAGTACAACTTAATTCAAGAAACACAAATGTCTCCACGACACGGGAAACACCAAACCAAACAGAAAATATATTAAACAGAAAAATAGTAAACAATAGGAAACTTTCGTTAGTAAGTTTTGAAACACAAAATTAATTACTCAGCCAACCACCAAACTAGTAGCGCCACACCCACTTCAGACCAAATCCATCATCATGATCATTGCTATGGTAACCAACAACAACACAGGTAAACAAAGTAAATGGCCAGTCGCGGGGTAAGACCGCAACAAAGGGGCAAGCACCAAAAACAAAAGAAAACCAACCCACGCAAAGGAAGATTACCAGGAAAATTTTACATAAGGAAAAATATTAAGCACAAGTAAGCTAAAAGCACCTAGAATTGCATGCCCATGCGAAGCCCCATATACTTAATGACACATATACGAAATAAATGGTAATTTCATACGCAGGCATAGCCTATCTACAGGTGGGCAAATGATATAATGAAGTTAACATCCTTTTTCTTTTACTTTAAGAAAGAATACTCACAAAGTAATTTTTGCTAATATCGCCGGTAGATTTTAACTCCATGTCATTATTTCTTTCCTATTTATTAAACATCCGATAGCCACATGAAGATTTTAAGTTCCACAATACAGAAGGCACAAATTACATGAAGAACATTTCGACGGAGATTTGTTTAGACATCACAGAAGTTTAATTTAATGTTGCCATGGATGCTTTCATGGCCCATATTTATGGACATGTTCCCTGCGGAACGTCCAGAATTTCACCTTATTTTCTTGACACGGCATAAGCCCAAAAGCCTACACAGCAACATGTCTATTTAATTCAATGTTGTTTGCAGTGCTTACTTGTAGATGTCCAACGTCGAGCGAGAATGTTCCAAATTACAGTATACTCACAGCATACACATCTCTCTGGTTACCTAAAATTAATTCATGGTTGAAGACACAATAGAACGATGCCAGAATACATAAATGGTTGAGGGTTATAAAACTCACGTGGTGAGGTTGATATCGTGGGTCAATCCACCACCCAGACGCCAACATTTTTTGAGGCAAGCCAACGTGTCTACTCGCTATTACTTCCACAAATGAACTGGTTTGCATCGTGGCTTCTCGTTTGTTGTAGCTAGCCATCCCTACACTGATTGGACAAGAAGCGGTGGGAGGATCGTCCTGCTTATCAGGGACCGTAAAAATGTATTCACGTTAATTAACAAATATATGTGTGGAGTTTTGAAATGTTTCAGTTCAGTTCACAGGCAGAAATATAATCTATGAAAATGAGTAAGTCCCAAATTACCAGTAGTACGGGAGAAATCACGTCCGTTAATGAATTAATTGAAAATGATCAATCAATCAATCAATCAACCAACCAACCAATCAATACTGATCTGCATCTAGGGCAGTCGCCTAGGTGGCAGATTCCCTATCTGTTGTTTTCCTAGCCTTTTCCTAAATGATTTCAAAGAAATTGGAAATTTCAAAGAAATTGGAAATTTATTGAACGTCTCCCTTGGTAAGTTATTCCGATCCCTAACTCCCCTTCCTATAAATTAATATTTGCCCCAGTTTGTCCTCTTGAATTCCAAATTTATCTTCATATTGTGATCTTTCCTACTTTTATAAACGCCACTCAAACTTTTCGTCTACTAATATCATTCCAAGCCATCTCTCCGCTGACAGCTCGGAACATACCACTTACATTCATTCATTCATTCATTATTTATTTACCATAAACCTTTACAGTATCTGTGGAAGGCCAGGGGAAAGGACAAGCCCCCTACACGTAGTGCCCCATGGCCATAAGAATTTTTACAACATCATGATTCAGGCGACTATAACAGCTGAAGAAACCCCAACTCACGCAGTGATAAATTCTAGTCAATACTATTTGAGAAGCCCCAATTCAAATTTATGATCAATCCAATTCGCAATTGAAGGTCTGGTCATTGTAAAAAATGTAATTCAGTGTTCATAAATTCTGGCAAGGTTGATGCACTTATTGTACATACTGTACATATTGTAAACTGTGTAAATAGCATAAGACAACTGTATTTAGTATTAAGTTAGTTTACTATAAGTTCCAATGTTTATAGTTTTAATTCTTGACCTTAGGATATATATAGGCTGAAGATGTCCAGAACTAGGGCGAAACATGTCCCTAACTGGTGTGTTTCATTCATGTAGAATTTAACACTAAAAAATATATTTTTGTATTGAATAGGTAGACACAATAATTTTAATCTTGAAAGAGTTTACATACCACTTAGTCAAGCAGCTCTTATTCTTTCTACCAATTCTTCCCAGCCCAAACTTTGCAACATTTTTGTAACGCTACTCATTTGTCGGAAATCACTCAGAACAAATCGAGCAGCTTTTCTTTGGATATTTTCCAGTTCTTGAATCAGGTAATCCTGATGAGGGTCCCATACACTGGAGCCATACTCTAGTTGGGGTCTTACCGGAGACTTATATGCCCTCTCCTTTACATCCTTACTACAACCCCTAAACACCCTCATAACCATGTGCAGAGATCTGTACCCTTTATTTACAACCCCATTTATGTGATTACCCCAATGAAGATCTTTCCTTATATTAACACCTAGATACTTACAATGATCCCCAAAAGGAACTTTCATCCCATCAACACAGTAATTAAAAGTGAGTAATTAATTTCCACAGCAAAGAGCCGGAGAGGATGGTTATGAATACATAATGCTGGAACAGTCCCCATATACTCCAACATTAGATTAGTGGTCAAGAAACAGTCTAAATGTTCACATTTGATATGACCACCAGTACACATCACTTAAGAGTACCGAACCAGAGTCTGTTCAAGGTTACATTCATTTCTTAAGTTCATTGTAACTGCGGCTTAAATTTTCAAGTACCTGTCTGTCTTAACACATCATGCACCTAGCAGAGTTCCTATTGCCTAATGTTTATGACAAATAGGTTTACATGAATTTACGCTCTTCAGGCTGTATATAGAGTTACCAACTGAAAATTTCCAAATGCAGGACATTGCTTAACAAAAAGCGGGACATTTAAGAAAAATGCCTGACAATTTCAATCGATAACAAAATTATACATATATTACACACAACTTTTTACAAAAGGAAATACCTTACTTAATGATCAGTCCTTGCTGCAGTTCATTTCCTTGAAGCTGTATTTTTCAACAGAACCTACTTTTGAAAGAAAACGCGAGTTATATTCTTGAAGTACATATTTATAAAATTCTTCACACGACACATCTTTGAAATTGAACTTCACAAGTAACATTCCTTTCACTTATTCTACCAACAAACGGTTCCTTTCCTTCGTCCATTGAGCATTTATGAATGAAAACACACGTTCAGTGTAGGCATTGCTGCCTGGTATGGCAAATGTTCAAAAGTTCAGAAAATACCTCAATGTTCTGGCACTTATTAAATAAAACAGGCCATTGTCGATCTAGTGTTGTATCTTTATCCTAAGTTGAAGTTTTAGAATAAGCCCTTACGTTGCAGAACTGGTCGAATAATTTTGAATCATCTATTTCTACACCTTTTGACTGTAAATACTGAATACATGGTGCAATATCGTCAAAGCTGAGGTCTTTAATGTTTTGAAGTTTCAACCATTTGAAATACTTGAATTCCTCTATAGGATGCATCCATTTATCAAAGTACTCAGTGCAGGTTTCATAGAAACAAGATACATTCTCCATAAACACTTCGCATTCTTTATCCATACCATCTTCTGAGAATGTATGTAACATCTGTCTAACTTTAAGGGGAATGAATTGACCTTCAAGTCTGCCTTTCAATGAAGATAGGGCAGATTCTAATAGTTCAAGCACTTCTACAACTGAATTATGTTCTTTCTCAAGTGACAAAATTTTATAGTGAAAAAAGTTCATGGTTGAGGAAAGAAGCAAAAGATAGAGCTCTGAAAAGTCATTTTCAAGGAAGTTTCTAATTGATGAAGGCATTGACTTCCTACCCTGAGAAAGAAAGTAGGATTTCAGAGCTGGGAGCAATTGCAGGATTCTTTCAACTGCTGGATACAATGTTAACCACCTAGTCGTAGAATGATTTAAAAGCTGCAGATAATTTACGTCAACAGATTCACAAAAGTCTCAGTATTTACCTAGTTCTCACCGTCTTTTTGTGTTTTTCACTGTTAATGTGTCTTTTCAAGTCACCAACACCTTTGTATCCGACATTAACATAACCTATAATACAGATGTTGATTCCCATAGGGAATTTAAAATATTTGTCCCGAATGAGTAAATTTATAATACCAATATAATGGTCCGTTATTGGACATTATAAATTTTCCAGCCAACTCATTCTTGGTTGCCTGCGTTTCGCCCTCGTGTGCTAAGTTAGGCTCATCAGTTGGGACTTAGCACACCACCCAAGACGCAAGGCTAGTGCATACCGTGGAGGCCACTGCATAGGCTACTTGAAGCCACCAGCAGTGCCAATGCACTATGAGAGCTATGTCTCATTTCCAAAAAGTCCCAACTGATGAGCCTAACTTAGCACACGAGGGTGAAATGCAGGCAACCAAGAATGAGTTAGCTGGAAAATTTATAATGTCCAATAACGGACCATTATATTGGTATTATAAATTTACTCATTCGGGACAAATATTTTAAATTCCCTATGGGAATCAACATCTGTATTATCTGATGGCCAGGCAGGCATCAATTTTTTGGAAATGAGACATAGCTCTCATAGTGCATTGGCACTGCTGGTGGCTTCAAGTAGCCTATGCAGTGGCCTCCACGGTATGCACTAGCCTTGCGTCTTGGGTGGGGTGCGAAGTCCCAACTGATGAGCCTAACTTAGCACACAAGGGCGAAACGCAGGCAACCAAGAATGAGTTAGCTGGAAAATTTATAATGTCCAATAATGGACCATTATATTGGTATTATAAATTTTACTCATTTGGAACAAATATTTTAAATTCCTTATGGGAATCAACATCTGTATTATCTGATGGCCAGGCAGGCATCAATTTTTTGGAAATGAGACATAGCTCTCATAGTGCATTGGCACTGCTGGTGGCTTCAAGTAGCCTATGCAGTGGCCTCCACGGTATGCACTAGCCTTGCGTCTTGGGTGGGGTGCTAAGTCCCAACTGATGAGCCTAACTTAGCACACAAGGGCGAAACGCAGGCAACCAAGAATGAGTTAGCTGGAAAATTTATAATGTCCAATAACGGACCATTATATTGGTATTATTAACATAACCATCACACACTGCACATTTCGCTTCACTTTCACTGCGTCCGTGAGTAAAGCAAGGATACTTATGTTTTAGTTTATCCAAACATTTACACAGTTTTTTTTTTAGATTCACTCCTTTCAGGTTGCAAAGATGACATACCGGTACATAATAGGATGCAATGAGATTAATATTTCACTCCACTCGCTGCATACTCGCATTATAATTTACGGCAACAACCAGATAACCAAATACGATAGCTGCAAATCATATGGCAAGCACATGTAAACTGTAGCTCTCGACAGTTCCGGTTTCTCTCAACATAAACGTGGAATTGAAGCGCGTTGATTGGTTGATCGATGCCTGGACTTCGAGTTCAATATATCGAATATTAGTATTACTTATTTCCACCCTCGGAAGTAGCGCCCTGAGCACATGGAGTTGATGTACGATACAATAACATGCTGTCTTCAGCCTAAAACCTAAGTGAGCAATCTTGTAACGAAAAATGCCGGACAATGTCGATAAATTAGAAATGCCGGCAGGACATAACCAAAATTATTGAAAAGCAGGACATGTCCGGCAAAAGCAGGACAGTTGGTAACCCTAGCTGTATACCTCTAGTCAAGTCTGTTACATATTACAACTCCAATAATTAGATTTTCATACAAAGAAGCGTATTGTCTACTTCTTTTTCATAATACCTGCTAGCGTTATGTGATAACCAGAACACCAATAAGTAAAGGAAAGAATAAATTGGTGACTAAAAATTCGTAGATAACGAAAACCCAAATATTAATTTAAACACTAGTTTAAAGCTACCCACGATGGACTAGGACCATAGTATACTTGGGAACATAGAATCCACGTAATGTTCACGCACAAGGGCAGTACTCAAGAGGAAGCATCAGTAAAACTTAGAGATAATTTCAATACAGGAATGAGAACAATGAATATAAATGCTCAACTTCAAAGGTTTAAATAAAATCAAGTTTCAACATACAGTTCAACCAGCAACCAAATACACAGGTTCAGAATTACCACTAAACAATAACCCATTACAAAGAGCATCAAACATTAACCAAGGTACGATGAACACCGAACTAGGTAACAACACCACACAGAAGTCCTAACGTCATACTCACAGAAAAGCAAAGCATGGCTCGGATGTACATTCAAAGGCAGTTTAGCATCTGACCACAGCCACATAAACGGAAGACAATTAGATATCGATCAAGAGAAATCTTTTCTAGAAGAGAAGTCATTACACAGGCATAATCCTAGAAATCTGGATTAAATTCAAAATTTTAGAACTCAGTAGATACAGAACTACAACATTAAATAAATGTTCAACACACACAAGCTCAACTTTCCACATCACACCATGCAAAACCTAATTGAAGGAGAATAAGGACCAGGACCAGTTACACTAATTAATCAATAACACCCACCAATTACATGTTTAGTAAAAATGAAGATATCCTAGGGTTAGAGGTAATGATATTGAAGACAAGGGTAACGTTAGCAGCTACATTTGGAGACCTCTATTTCAATCAGATAGTGGGTACGCGTTTAAGTTTGAACCATCAACAATACCAGGCCGAGAATAATACTACAATGGAGAAGAATAAATACCTTCATTAACACCATAGGAATAACGGAATAGAAAATGGATAGGAGGGAAAACCAATCCCAACTTCATAGAATTACCAACAGTATACCTTCATATAGTACATCCGATTAAATGAAAAGAAAAGGCAATAGTTTACACCTCAAACCAGATAATTAAGTGAAATAGGAGCAATGACCCACACAACACAATCTACCGGTTGGCTGAAAAGGGGCCTCTGCATCACCCGGTATATTAATACGTGACAACCTCATCACCCTGTCGCCACGTGGCTAAACAGGTACTTCCTCCAACTCCCCAGGAGACCAGGTAAATAAACTATAAGAGGTAAAAAAATGAATCAGGACGATACCAAATGCTCAAAGACAATGAAGAAGGAAGGAGAGACCCCATAATCCATCAGTTGGGTGACTTGAGACCACTAATAGTCCCATACCTATCTAGTAACCCTACAGAATGGTAAGAAGACCTATCAACCATGTCAAGAGACAATTAAGATCTACTGAAGAAAGAAAAACATCATAGTGTGGTAGATAAACATTAAATGAGCTCTACAGTCGTACCAGTACAACACTAGACTACGACAGGTCAACAGGTCATGCAGGGCGACATGAAATGAAAAATCTAGGACACACAAGCCAACAAGTACTTTACATATAACAATGTCATTCCATCAGACTTATAGACCCTTTGCAAGGGTTTATTCCCAAATCTACAAGGACACAAGGTACAATTAAAGGCAACACACTGCCCATACCTGACATTTGTTGTTGTTGTTGTTGTTGTTGTTGTTACTGTTGTTGTTGTTAAAAAAGATGCCATGTTTTCCAGTGTTGACTTAGTTAAATGTAACAAAGGCTTTTCAGTCTGTCAAACACACACCAAATACAATGTAAATTAAAACACTATAAACATATCTGTAAAACACTAACATACAAAGAATGACATGTTTCGTTCTACGAGAACATCCTCAGATTCTATCAAATCACTTAAAAACAAGCTTATGTATGTACAGTATTGTTTACGTAGCATAAACTTGTCAATGGTAGAGAGATTAGTGAAGTAATGGCAAAAAATACAATATATACAATTATTAGTATAATGAAAATCTTACGTATTTATCTAGACTGCGATGTTAAGTCTGTTGTCACCAAACACTATTTCAGGACTGTGGTCATGGAAAGTTTGTGGTGAGCCACGCTGCGCGTACAGAGGGGAGGGCAAGAAAGGGAGGGGCCTTGTAGAGCGATGTGGATCTCTCCTATTGGATGATTAAATTGAGTAGACTATAGAGTGGAGAGGGGAGGGAGATGTTGGGCGGAGCGGCTGGAGCGCTGTGGAACCTTCCATCAACATTGGAGAGGGGAAAGATGTTATTGACCTATTTCATGTTAATTGTACCTTTATGTAATATGGATGAATCCAAATTAAAAGTTTTTGTTTTTTTATTTATAGGTGAATAATGGAACATTATTATTATTATTATTATTATTATTATTATTATTATTATTATTATTATTATTATGAAAAAAGCAATTTACCTTCTATCAACATTGAGAGGGGAGAGATGTTATTGACCTTTTCCGTGTTAAATGTACCTTTATGTAATGTGGATGAGTGCAAATTAATAATTTTTAGGTGAAAAAAGTAAGGGATGTTATTATAATTATTATTATTATTATTATTATTATTATTATTATTATTATTATTATAAAAAAAGCAATTTACCTTCCATCAACATTGGGGAGGGAAGAGATGTTATTGACCTTTTTCAAGTTAAATGTTCTTTTATGTGATATAGATGAATGCAAATTAATAATTTTTTTAGGTGAAAAAAGTAAGGGACGTTGTTGTTATTATTATTATTATTATTATTATTATTGTTGTTATTATATATAATTCGCTGGGGCCACCAAGGACCACGTTAAGTCTTGTAGCATTTGACACTGAACTTGGCCTTCTTTAGAGCCCAAATTTCCCTCATTCTTTGTGAGTGGGACTGCTTACGCTCCTCTGTCCAAGGGGCACCGTGTCTTCTCTTCGGTTGCTCGTCTCGGTTTAGCCCGTTCGTCAATATTTTCTTGCGGAAGAGATCCCTGTTAAGGGCGTCTTCAGCTGAGATATGTAGCATTTGCAGGTCTTCTTAGGTATTTCTAAACCAGGGAATTGTGGTTTTGGGGTTTGAATCAAAAAAGTGAAAGATTTCTTTAGTTAACTTTCTTCCGTCCATTCTTTTCAGATGACCGTAAAATCGTGCCCGTCTTTTTCTGATTGTGTCGGTAATTTTCTATATTTTGCTGTAGACTTCCTTGTTGGATCTCTTTTGATGGATTCCATTTTGTACTTTGATCCCAAGATTCCTCTCACAATTTTGCGTTCTCTTTTCTCCAGTTCTTCAAGGAGTCCTTTGTTGGCATTTAGAGACAGGGTTTCGGCTGCATATAGAACTACTGGCTGCAGAACTGTTTCATAGTGACGTATCTTGGTGTTTTGGGAAAGGTTTTTTTGTTGTAGATTGTGCGGGATGTTTGATAGGCTATTTCCAGTTTGCGTACTCGCTCCTGAAGTGCTTCTTTGTCCAGTCCATTTTTCATGATGATCTCACCCAGGTATTTGAATTTGTCTACTCGGGTGATGTCCCCGTATTTTGTATGCAGTTTTGGTGGAGCCTCTTTGATGTTAGTCATTACTTCTGTTTTCTCAAACGATATCTGCAAACCAGTTTGTTCGGCAATTTCCTTTGAAATTTCAACTTGAGCTCTAGCGGTTTCTATGTCGTTTGAGAGAACAGCAATATCATCGGCAATTGCTAAGCAGTCTGTTGCGATCCCCTTGGATTTGGTTCCTATTCTCAATGGACTGTAATTGGTTTCCTGTAATCTCACCCGCCAGGTTCTGATGATCTTTTCAAGAACACAGTTGAAGAGTATCGGGGATAGCCCATCACCTTGTCGGTCTCCTGTTTTGATGTCAAAGGAATGCGAGAGACATCCGTGGAACTTCACGTTGGATTTTGTATCGGTCAGGGTGGTTCTAATTAATGCTAGCAGTTTCAAATCAACTCCGAATTCATTTCAGATGTTTAGCAGGACTTCCCGGTCAATGGAGTCGTACGCTTTCTTAAAGTCCACAAAGACAGACACGTACTGCTTGGACCTTAGTGTACAATATCTGATTATCGTTTTGAGATTTTGGATCTGTTCAGCTGTTGAGCGACCTTTTCTGAACCCTCCTTGGTATTCACCTATTTGATGTTCGACTTGTAATTCCAAACGCTCCAGGATGGCAAGTGATAGAATTTTGTAAGTCACGGGTAGCAAAGATATTCCTCTGTAGTTGTTGATGTTCTTCATGCTGCCTTTCTTGTGTAGTGGATGGATCGAAGCTATTTTCCAATCTTCGGGTAGGGTCTCCTTGTTCCAAATTTCTTCTGTTTGCTTTTGCAAGATATCAAGTGATTCCTCTGGGGCATATTTCCATAGTTCTGCTACTACTGAGTCTTCCCCCGGCGCTTTATTATTTTTGAGACGGGCAATGTGGCGATTGATTTCATCTCTGTCGGGTGGTCTGGTATCTGGGTACCTGAGTAAGGGTTCCTTGGTCTCAATGGCGCTTTGCGGTTTAGAGCAATTAAGTAAATTCTTGAAGTAATCTGTCAGAATGCTGCAATTTTCTTCATTTGACGTCGCCAGTGTGCCGTCCTTTCGCTCAGAGCATAGAGATGGTGGTTTATAGCCAGTGAGTTTGCGTTTGAATGCTCTGTAGTACTCTCTGCTTTCATTCTTCCTAAAGTTTTGTTCTATCTTTTCAATGAGAGATTTTTCGTATTTACGTTTCCCAGTTCTGAGCACCCTAGCTGCTTGGGCACGTTGGGTTTTGTAGGTTTCCCAATCATTTTCTGATTTCGTAGAGGAGTACTGTTTCCATGCATTGAGTCTTTCTTGGAGGACTGATTCGCAGGTACCATTCCACCAGGCATGCTTTTTCCTTCTCTTGATTTCTGCAACGTCTTTGGCGGCCTCAACAAGGAGACTTTTGGCGTTGTTAAAGTCACAGTCATTTGGTCTAGCCTTCTCCTGGAACTCCTCGACCCTTTGCTGAAGTTTATCATTGTCGAATATTGTGATCTGTTTGGTTGTCTTCCTTGTGTTTGCGGGAATCGGTTTGAATTTGATAAGAGACATATAATGATCTGAGGCCACATTGATGCCTTTCTTTACCTTCACATTCATAATCTCAGGGCTGTTTCTCCTGGAGATTGCAACGTGATCAATTTGGAACTCTCCGAGAGCTTGGACGGGAGAACGCCAAGTCATTTGCTTTCTGGGTAGATGGCGAAAGTGGGTCGACATGACCTGCAGGTTGGGATTTTCGCAAATGGACACCAGTCTTTTGCCGTTGGGATTGGTTCTTTTGTGAGCAGGGTAATTTCCTATAACTTTCTTGTACTTCTGTTCACGACCTAGTTGGGCATTGAAGTCACCCAAAAGAAGCTTGACATGGTGTTAGGTGATTTTGTATAATTTTTCATCCAGTAGGTCCCAGAAATTATCAACTTCGTCTGGATCAGACTTCTTCTTATCGTTTGTAGGAGCATGTGCGTTAACTAAGGCGTAGGTTTTGTTCGCGCATTTAATTGTGAGTATAGACAATCTGTCATTCACAGGTTCGAAATTTGCAACCGATTTAAGGATCTTGGTTCTAACAGCAAAAGCAGTTCCAAGCATCACAGCTCCATTGAGGATTGCTCTTTGCGCTTTGCTCTTGAAAAATCGGTAGCCTTCGGATTCAAAAATCTCTTCATCTGGGTACCTTGTTTCCTGTAGGGCCATTATGGATATCTGATTTTCATGAAGAGCTTTGGTGGGGGTTTTCAGCTTGCCAGTTTATGTAAGTTCATTTATGTTGAAAGTTGCTAGAAAGGTTTTAGATTTTGGCCCGAGTTTTTGTCTCTTCGGGGTACACCGAGACGCTCCGACTCGTCTCTTGCATGATGTCGAGTCTCCCCCAGAATCCGAACGAGACTCGTGCGCCGTGGCATCCACGAAAGGGATTTCTCCGAAGATTTACCCCCTGGGGTATGTTTCTTGAAATGTTATGCCATCATGCTTTTTGACTTGACTTTGTTTTGGACGGGTACCCATCCTTTTACAACTAGGGTTGTTAGCCCTAGAGGTTGCCTCAAATTGTTTTCTGGCTTCTGGTCATTTACCAGTCTTCGCCGTAACCCTGGCAAGGGACCAGTTTTTTTTCACGGTGGTATTTTATTTCCCTACTACCCTCTGACTCTGCTGGCGGCAGAGCCAGCGAGCTTCCCCAATTCCAATGGGACGCGCCCGATGGAGGTAACCGGTAAATCCCCCGCACGGGTATTATTATTATTATTATTATTATTATTATTATTATTATTATTATTATTATTATTATTACGATAGAAGCAATTTAATGAGTAGGTGTTGTGAGATATTATGTGAGTAGAGCGAATAGGGGGGGAATTATTTAAATGTGTATGCTCATTCAGGTTATTGGCATTAGCATTTTTTGCGACGTAAATTTCTATTGCTTCTTTTATATTCAAAGATTTACTTTTATTTCCGAAGTGTAAAATTTTTAGATCAGTGTTGATGTCTGTGAAATGGTGTGAACAGTTGTAGATGTGCTCCCCGAAGGCTGAATGCCGATTATATCTGATCGCGTTTTTGTGTTCTGTGTATCTTGTATGGAAATTACGTTTTGTTTGACCTATGTATGTGGCGTTGCAGTCAGGTTCTTGGCACTTGAGTTCATACACTCTTCACTTTGAGAAAGGGTCGTTTTTGTTTAGGTTGCACCTGCTGAAGTGTCTCTGCAGTGTGTTATTCGTTCGAAAAGCTACTTTTAAACCTTGTTTCTTGAAAATGTTGGCTACTTTGTATGTGTTATTGTTAACATAGTTGAGAACCATGTAGTTTTCTTTGTCGTGTGTGGTGCTTTCCCGGCGACTTTTCTTATGTTTATTTAATAGTTTATCCACTGTGCCTGGAGGATGGTTGTTTTCTTTCGCGATTTGTTTAATGATTTGCATCTCTTCAGTGAAATCTGTTGTGCTCATTGGTATGGAAATAACTCTATGTATCATTGTATTCAGTCCTGCTATTTTGTGTCTGTATGGGTGGTTCGAGTTGTTGTCAATAGTGTGCGACGTCTGAGTGGGCTTTCTGTATACCTTGTAAGATAGGTTGTCATTATTCCTGTTGATTGTGATGTCTAGATAGTTTATTTTCTTGATATTTTCTGGCTCCATTGTGAAGCTGATGGATTTGTGTAACGAATTTAGAGTGTTTAATAACTGGTCTGCATTAGTGACGTCATTATCATATATGCATATGACGTCATCCACAAATCTGCTCCAATGTAAGATTCCTTTAGAAAGCTGGCCCATTAAAAAGATGTTTTCGAAGTTATTCAGAAAAATGTTTGCTATTATACCTGATAACGGTGAGCCCATGGCTAGCCCTTCGTTTTGGCAATAGATTTTGTCGTTAAATGCAAAGCAATTTTGGTGTAGTGTTGTTCTAAGAAGGTTAATAATTTCTTTGGTTTCTTGTAGAGAGGTGTTTTCTTTAAGAAGGTTTTCGATAATTTTAATGGATTCATCTATTGGTATGTTGGTGTACATGTTAGTGATGTCAAAGGATATCAAACGTGTGTTCTCTGTTATTTTAAGTTTATTTAATTCTTTAATTAGTTCTAGGCTGTTTTTAATTGATCTGTCTCCTTTAAGTGAAATTTTCTCTTTTAGAATGATGTTCAGTTGTTTGCTTAAATTGTAACTTGGCGCATCTTTAAAATTTACTATTGGTCTAATGGGACACGGCTCTTTGTGTATTTTGGGCAGGGTTCTTAGTGTGGGGAGTTTAGGATTTTTGATGGTGAGGCTTTCTTTTTCTTGTTTTGTGAAAATTAAGTATGTTTCCTTGATAGCTTGCTTTATTTGGTTTTGAAATTTATTTGTAGGGTCGCGTTGCAATTCTTGAATACCGTTGTTGTTGATAAATTCTATTGTTTTTTCTATGTATTCGTCTTTCTTCATTATGACTGTGTTACCTTTATCCGCTTTCGTGATGATAAGGTTGTCGTTTTTAGTTTTGTTCTTAACTGTTTTCAATGCCGAGTATTGAGTGGCGTAATTCGGTTTTTTAGTAGAATTTTCATGTGCGATTATTTTTAGGGCTTCGTTGGTGGCTACGTTTTTTATTATTTCTCTTTGTGGAGAGGGTATTTTGTCGCAAGCAATTTCTACGTCAGTGATGAGCTGTTTTATGTTGTTTTCGTTATGACGTTCCTGGCAGTTGAATTTGAGACCTTTCTCTAGCAGATTTATTTCATTCCTTGAAAAGGCAGTGTCTGATCTGTTAATTAATCTAGGTTTCCGGAAACAGAAGGTCATTGACAATAAAATATGTAACCTAATCATTAAACAGAAAAGTCCAGAAAACGCTGAGCACAAAAAACTCGCGAATTTTCACCCTAGATTAACAGACTCAACATCGCAGTCTAGATAAATACGTAAGTTTTTCATTATACTAATAATTGTATATATTGTATTTTTGCCATTACTTCACTAATCTTTCTACTATTGACAAGTTTACGCTACGTAAACAATACTGTACATATATAAGCTTGTTTTTAAGTGATTTGATAGAATCTGAGGATGTTCTCGTAGAACGAAACATGTCATTCTTTGTATGTTTGTGTGTGTTTTACAGATATGTTTATAGTGTTTTAATTTACATTGTATTTGCTGTGTGTTTGACAGACTGAAAAGCCTTTGTTACATTACACATACCTGACATGCAATAACAAATTAATTACACAATAAAATAACAACACAACCATGATAAACCTCAACGAACATGCATCAGCACAAAATGGACTACTTACTATCCTCAACGACATGCCTTGAAGCCATCATGCCACCCCCAAAACATAACCCCAGAAACAACCCACGGTACTGTGACACATCTCCCAGATTCAGGACCATGACCAAACCTACTAGGCTAAAAGGATCTCTCATCCTCAGTTTTATAACACTACTGCATAACGCAACAACACAACAAGTAGATAAGGTAGGGGTACATGGAATATACAACTCAGAATGGAGCAAGGCAAAGTAAAGTAAGACTAGGTTGGCAAAATTTTAGAACAGAAGGATTCCAAGGACACAATGACTACGGCAGTGCACCAAACTAACTATACAGAGAACAGTCAGGCACAAGAAAGATAAAAACATCAACCAACGTTTACACCAAGATGATAACCACAATTTTTTTTCTGGAACGACAGGTTAGGTTAATAAATTCACAACTGAAAATTCACAATTAGGAAACATGAAGCAGGCCACACACCAGATGGATATTCTACAACCAGCGGAAAAATACAATCCATAATAGGGCACAAGACACATCAGAAATGGATAAACACAAGCAACCAATAATAGACGTGGAGAACCAGTAACGGCTTGTAAGCCCAAGCACAAGGCTAACAGGTCATTCACACTAATACCGATCAATAGTGCCCAACCATAACCAATAACCGCCCGGTAAGTACACAACATGAGTAAAATGCCAACAATCAGTACCATAGCAACACACCAACCGATACTAACTACGAGAACAGGGTGAAAATGGGAAACCATTCATGCGATATGCACACACGAGTCTCACAATCAGCACCGAACTGCAATCACACGGCGGGAATAGAAGCACATCCCTAACGATAGGTTGAACAACACAATTAAGTTGCTTAGAGGTAAATATAGGGCACCATACTACAAGCCAGGACCACTTTAGAAAGTAAGTAATTAAACAGAGTTTGAAATTCTTTAAAAGATATATAAAAGTTAATCTTTTAGAAAAATAACAGGCTCAAACTTACTCAAGCACCACAAATTGGTTTAAATTTAAGATCACCTTAAGTGATACACGAGCACTGGTGTTAATGACTAGGACACAGTTACTGGCATGAGAACAATACCAATAGACCACAGGTACGTACCAGCAAAAAATATATGCGTACATAGCATTTAAAATATATATACACACACACGTCAACCACATTAAATCGCCAGGAGTTAGAAGGGAAGATCAGATAGTAACGGTGGGTGTGTGTGACAAATCACCATGTAACTCAGCACCAGAGCACATATGCATAGGAACAGATATAAGATGAATACTCGTAAGATTAGTTAAATTGTAGATAAAGTTCACACGCCAGTCGCAATGCAGTAGGAAACATAAATAAAGGTAGTCACTCATATAATATTTAGTTGGTACACCGCCGAAGCACCAAGCAGGAAATCATAATAATAATAATAATAATAATAATAATAATAATAATAATAATAATAATAATAATAATAATTGTACCGGGAGGTACACCTCTACGCTGCGCGTTCAAAATGAGCGCCTAAAAGAACTCCTCTATCTACCAAAGGTGAAACCAATAATACAACCAGTTAGAGCTTTACTCTGAAGATGTCACCAATAAAATCTGATGAAATTTTGTTGTTTTGAAGTTTCCTGAACTAACTGCATTTCTACTTGTTTTGTTTGCCCTTCATCAAGAAGTTTGGACATTCTTCCATAGATGTCACTGCTAAAAAAACTATGATCGTGCACCCTGGTGCGAAGTGAAAGAACTTTTGATTTAAATAAGTTTTGTATTCATAAGGTTTTTTTACTAAAATGATGCTAATTTATTTTTGGGTTGGCAATATTTATCTTTTCTGTCCGCCAGTTTTGAATCTAGCCAATCCCAAATTACTGTAATTAATTGTCAACCTATCACCGCCTTCTTCGATTTCGAGTGTAATCTTTAAATTATCTAATAAAATTGAGAGGGTGTGGCTGGTTTATTCGTGAAAGGTTTCGAACCTTCCCCGAGGGTTTATAAACTGCAAATTTTCTCGTCTCTTGGCCAATTGATCGTCATCTGAACTAGTGTGTGTGTCAGGCAGAAGGCAGGAGGCACCTCGTTCCTCAGGCAGCTGTACACCGACAAGGTAATGACCACTTAACATCTTTATTTCTTGCTAGCTCTGCAGTTTAATCCGAGGGAGAGGTCCGAAACTTTAACTATTAAGCTACTTTTCTGAAAATGTAACTTCCGCCGACTTATGTAATAACTTCATAAAATCTTTAACTGTAAATCGCGGATAGAGAGTGATGTACCCTCTCGAACTCCCTTTCATATTGTTTTGAGATGACTACATTTTGTAACTGCTTTTCTTCCTTTCCGTAAAGTCTTAATTTATTCTTATGCGAGTCACCTGCATAGTTTGGGAATAGCCCCTGTTTCATGGCCTAGTGCCCTTTAAGTTTTAATAATTCTTATCTAGGAGCGCATGCATTTGCCTCCTTTCATTTTGTGGTCGGGCCATTTATTTAACTGTTATTTCTTTTGACACGAAGGACCTATAGGTTGGGTACGAGATACCCTCTTTCAATTTGTAAGTTGGGCTATGGAAGGCCAAAAGGTGTAAGATATTTTTGGTGTTGCCTTGAATAGGCTTGAGAACTGAGAGCATGTTACCTCTTTTTCAAGTGTTGTAAAAGTGCCTTTGGGAGGTCTGAGATTGTCATTGTTGGAGCAAGTGCTCCATGTATTGGGGGATTTCTGCCCTTGAGTAAAATTGTGCTCTTTTGTAAATTTGAGCTGAGTGCTCAAGAACTGTGAAGCGAGGGGCTGGAAGCCCAGATTACTAAACAGTCACTAAATTTTGGATTTTCTTGTCTTGTCTAAACTTTGTCATGATACCTGCTACATCATTGTTATCTCACTAAGTGAAAAGTTAAATTTGTTGTTTTTCAAAAATATGACCTTCAGTTAAGTTTTTAAATTCTTTTCTTGACATTGTAGTTAGACCCCTTCACCCCGGCACCTTCTTTCACCTCTGCGTTCCATGGGTAACCCCGGAACGATAATAATAAGAACTTTAGATCTGGGAGGCAAAACACAAGTCCAAGCCAGATAATATAATAAGATGTTTCCAGAGCGCGGAATATCACTCAGAAAACAGAAACCGTAATAAACTTCACACGACAGATAACTGAATAGATAAGCTCACCAAGAAAAGTTAAAATTACTTTTCATCAGAACGGTAAACAATTTACACAGACAGGTAGAAAAAATACCCAGCAGGTAACTAGCCAGAAGGATACCAAGCACCCAAGAATTGTGGTACACTAATGGCCCTGATCCAATTTCAGTGCACAATTAGGCATAGTTTCGACCTATTCAAACACGTCAAGCATATTATTAAATTCAAATAATAGATAACATGCAGAACTCGTCAGTTTATAAAGATAAAATAGGGCGTAAGATACAGACCACGAGAAAGCATCAATTCAGTAAGGAAGGGTACACCGCAACATACCATCAGTCAACACAGCATGGCTCAAGGACACGGTGACATGAAACAGTAGATTCACAGGTTAAACTAGATAACGCACTTCTTTTTACAACAGCCATACAGTCACAGTAAATAATTTGCATTCAGAACCGTGTCACTTAAGGCCATCACAAAAACATTACCCAGAAAACGGGAAAAGAAAAGGACAGTAGTTAGTTGTGAGCCCAAGAAAAAACAATACAAGCAGAGCATCTGCTACCAATTACTGAGCCGCCAGCGAAATTTAACCCCAATTACACTAGCGGTCAGGAAGAAATGCACCAGCTGGTACCACCTCTAAGCTGGTGTGAAAAAGGAGCAAGGAAAAACAAACAGAGATATCACAAACAAGGAAGCGTCAAGCACAGAAAATGTACTTACCCGAAAACAGGCCCATTAACACCCAAAGAACGTGGATAATATTACCAGATACCGCGCTAAATGGCTGTAGTTTATGAAAGAAGACACCATGCCTTGATTAAATTTAAATTTTAGTCCAACGAGAAAAAAAATAGACGAGAAATATAAAAGGTGACGTTGTCCTTAAAATTATAACAATCTTCTTCTTATCACGCCGTCTCCCTTCGAAGTTTGGCGATCCAATTGATTATGATTACACGCGAAACGTCAGCATGGAAGATTTCTATCGACGTATGTCCATACCACCGCCGCAAGTCTTTCAGCCAGGAATTTCTCCGTCTTCCCACAGATCTTTTCCCACCAATCTTCCCTTGAATGATCAGTCGGAGAAGTTCGTATCGTTCACCTCTCATGATGTGCCCGAGATAGCTGAGCTTACGCTCCTTGATGGTATTGAGAAGCTCTTTCTTCTTGTTCAAGATGATGAGGACTTCTTCATTTGTCTTCTTTTCTACCCAAGATATTCGGAGTATTCCTCTGCATAAGTACATTTCAAGAGATTCAATACGCTTCTCCAATAAAGGGCTAAGCGTTCACCCTTCGAAACCATACCGAAGGACAGGAAAGACATAACACCGTAACATTCGAACTCTGAGCTGGAGGTTGAGTTCTCGGCTGGTGAATAAGGTCCTCATGGTATTGAACATACTTTTTGCTTGTCCAATCCTGGATAAGATTTCGCATTTTGAATCACAATGCTGGTTAACTAGAGTTCCAAGATATTTGATAGAAGATACTTGTTGGACGATGTTGTTGTTGACGTAAAGAGAGGCCTGTTTTGGTGTTTTTGAGAATACAGTCATCTTGGTCTTGTTAATATTCAAGGATAAACCGTAGGTTTCACTGGTCCTCACGATGTTGTTTATAATGATCTGAAGATAACACAATCATGTCATCAGCAAATCGGATGTTATTAATGACAAAGCCATTGATCTTGATACCTAGATTATGATAACAATACATGAACAAATAAGAATTGTCATTGTCCAATTAAAGTTAAGTTTAAACCTAAAACGCGGATCCGCTTTTCGTACCTTATTTTCAAAATCTGAGCAAAAAAGGAAATAAATATTTACAAGTTTGATATCAAACTTTAATCAGGAGAACCTTCTGTGAGCAGGCCTTCGTATAGCATGAAAATCTAGCCCAATACAACTTACTTTCAGGAACACAAATGTCTCCACGACACAGGAAACATCAAACCAGACAGATAATATATTAAACAGAAAAATAGTAAACAATAGGAAACTTTCGTTAGTAAGTTTTGAAACCCGAAATTAATTACTCAGCCAACCACCAAACTAGTAGCGCCACACCCACTTCAGTCCGAATCCATCATCATGATCATTGCTATGGTAACCAACAACAACACAGGTAAACAAAGTAAACGGCCAGTCGCGGCGTAAGACCGCAACAAAGGGGCAAACACCAAAAACAAAAGAATACCAACCCACGCAAAAGATTACCAGGAAAATTTAACATAAGGAAAAATATTAAGCATAAGTAAGCTAAAAGCACCTAGAATTGCATGCCATGCGAAGTCCCACATACTTAATGACACATATACGAGATAAATGGTAATTTCATACGCAGGCATAGCCTATCTACAGGTGGGCAAATGATATAATGAAGTTAACATCCTTTTTCTTTTACTTTAAGAAAGAATACTCACAAAGTAATTTTTGCTAATTTCGCCGACAGATTTTAATTCCATGTCATTATTTCTTTCCTATTTATTAAACATCCGATAGCCGCATGAAGATTTTAAGTTCCACAATACAGAAGGCACAAATTACATGAACATTTCGACGGAGATTTATTTAGACATCACAGAAGTTTAATTTAATGTTACCATGGATGCTTTCACGGCCCGTATTTATGGACATGTTCCCTGCGGAACGTCCAGAATTTCACCTTATTTTCTTGACACGGCATAAGCCCAAAAGCCTACACAGCAACATGTCTATTTAATTCAATGTTGTTTGCAGTGCTTACTTGTAGATGTCCAACGTCGAGCGAGAATGTTCCAAATTATAGTATACTCACAGCATACACATCTCTCTGGTTACCTAAAATTAATTCATAGTTGAAGACACAATAGAACGATGCCAGAATACATAAATGGTTGAGGGTTATAAAACTCACGTGGTGAGGTTGTTATCGTGGGTCAATCTACCACCCAGGCGCCAACATTTTTTGAGGCAAGCCAACGTGTCTACTCGCTATTACTTCCACAAACGAACTGGTTTGCATCATGGCTTCTCGTTTATTGTAGCTAGCCGTCCGTATACTGATTGGACAAAAAGCGGTGGGATCGTCCTGCTTAGCTCGCTGCGACAAGAGCGCGGCACACATCAGGGACCGTAAAAATGTATTCACGTTTATTTAACAAATATATGTGTGGAGTTTTGAAATGTTTCAGTTCAGTCCACAGGCAGAAATATAATCTATGAAAATGAGTAAGTCCCAAATTACTAGTAGTACGGGAGAAATCACGTCCGTTAACGAATTAACTGAAAATGATTTCCACAGCAAAGAGCCAGTTCCGAAAACGTTTTTGGAGAGGAGGGTTGTAATGCTATAACCAACTTTTAGCGACATATTTTACGAAAAGGACGACGTCTCAGATGATTAGAGAAATTTATTTACTTCAGTTCCAACTGGTTACCAAATTTATCCACGAGCGAAATATCATTACACTACTCTGAATCAAAGATATTCTTGCTCTTTGCTTGCTGTCAATGACCTCACGAGGCGCGCTGTTACGTAATGGAGGGGCGGCAGGGGGAGCGTGTGAACGATCGGAATATCTCTCTTTCTCCCCTTCTTCCTTATATGGTTGTATGATAATCTGTGCATCGCATTTTCATCATTCAGTGGTTTATTTAAATTATTTTCATTTTTCTTCTGTGGTCAGTATACAGGGTCTTTAGTTATGCTTGGCAAGGGCTTTCTCGCTCGGCCCTGGCCGCCGATGACACGCCGCTACCGGCCGCTGGCACTTCCTGCAGTTGCTGAGAGCTGAGCTCCGAGATGGTAGGGTATTCAATGAAGCTACTGCGTACTGTATGTCGTATTGTATGGTGTTTTATTGTGAATGTGTATAGTCCTCTAATGTGTGTGAAATATTCGTTACGTGAACGTGTATATCTGCACAATACTCACATTAAGTGCAGAAAATCGTGCGCTAGGACAAGACAAATGTTTCGAGCGAAATTTTCAGGGAGAACCATACCTATCAATCGGACAATAAATCAACTGGCCAAGAGATTCAAACGCACAGGTTCAGTAAATAATAAAGATAGACCTAAAGGTCGTTATGTCCTTTGTGAAGTGTGTTTGGTACGAGGATCATAAGTACAAATCTGTGGCCCCCTCGTAGCACAGATTTAATGGAATGTGTTTTTTACTGTGGGGAATGTTAAAAAATGTAGTTTATGGGAACAACCCTCGCACACTAAACTTGAAGACAATAATAAGAGCTGCAATTGCATCCATCAGTGCTGAAGAACTTGGCAGAGTAACCGAAAACTTCATTAGGAGATGCCGATTATGTTGGGCAGCGCATGGGGAACATGTTCAGCATAAATTGGTGAGTAAAGTGCATAATAATGATTTTGAGCACCGTATTCTGCCGTACATACGCATGCGCGGCCCGTCACTCGTCGAGCGAGAAAGTCCTTGCCAAGACCCTGTATATACTTATTTTCTCTAGCGCGTCTCTAATTTTCCTTTCGATGTCATGTGCAGTATTTCCATATCTTTATTTGTTTCCGTAAAATTATGATCGTATTCTTCCATGTGTTCACTCATTGCTGAGAACCTTTTGCGTCTTACTGCATTCACGTGCTCCTTGTATCTCGTCTCCAAACTCCTCCCTGATTGTCCAATATATTTATTCTCACAACTTTGTTACTTGATGCAATATACTCCTGATTTATTGAACATACTGGACCCAATAACCTTATGTGAATTGAAAATTTATCTTATTATTGTTGTTTGTCTTGAACGCAATGTCAATGCCCTTATAACTAAAGATCTTTTTTATTCCGCATGAGTGTGTTGTGGAATGTTATTACCGTTACATTCTTTCTTTCTTTCTTTTCCTTTTCCAGAGTTTATTTATTTATTTATTTATTTATATATTTATTTATTTATTTATTTATTAACTTGCTCTTTATTTTATCTACATATTTCTTTGTATATTCATTTCTCTGCGCGATCTCATATATGGTAATAATCTCTTTATCGAAAGCTTGTCTTTTTAAGGAAAATTTTAGGCCTTACTGACCATACTGTAAAATGTTGCCTCCTTCTGCTGCCCTGGATGGTTGGAGTCCTTCCTAATAATAGTGCTTGTTCCGGGGTATTCTGTGGAACGCAGATGTGAAAGAAGGTGCGGGTTTATGTACGATAGTCAAAGCTTAGTTTAAAACTTTAAAATAATAGTTATATTTCTTTTCGGATAAAATTTTTAACGAACAACAAGATTTCAGGTACACAGGTAGTTTGTACAAAATAGAAAAGAAACGGAAAAAGCAAGAAATATTTGGTTACAACCTGAGCTTGAAGCTCATAATTTACAAAATTCCCAACCTTACTAATGTTGCGCTTAGGCAGATAGTCAAGGAGACGAATCTCCCAATTTCTTTCACAGGAAATTCTAAGACACAATGTCGAAGAGCACTTTGCTCCAAAGGTTACAAGATATGGCCTTTGAAAGGCACCCTTCAATATCACACAAATATCTATTACATTACTAAAAGAGCCTCTAGCCTCTGCGCTACCAAACCTTAACCGCCTACTCAAGACAACTTTTACCTTTTGCACTAGAGATTAGAGCGTCTTTGCTAAATAAAATATCAATTTCCGGCCTCTCTAGGCACAACCTACAATTTACAAGACCATATCAGTTGCTCTTTAAGTTTACACAGGCGTATCTAGTACCCATTCTACTGGGCCTTTATGAAAATCAACAGGTTCAGTTACTGGTCCCAAAAACAAAATGTATGGAGGCGAACACGTGCGCTCCTTGAAATCAAGAGTTTAAAACCCTACTTGGACTTGTGGCTAATCCTAAACTACTGAGGTGACTAGGTGGACAAGTTCAGTTACAATTTACAGATAGAAAACGGTTACAAAAACATAGTCATCTCAAATACAAGTTGATAGGGAATTCGAGAAGGTGTCGCATTCTCTATTCCCGAATTTCAAGTAAGTACTCTTGATCTACTCGAACTATTACATGAGAAGGAAGAAGGTTTACATGTTCGGAAATTGACTGCTACAAGATTGGAACCTTCCCCTCGAATATGCTTGCGGAGTTAACTACAGAGGTCTGCCTGCCGAAGAATGAGGCCCCCGCCTCCTCTCTTAGCACACACACTCAATAGCACGACGATCATTGAGACAAGTTAGCTCGAAATGGCATCAGCTTTAAACCCGAGAGGAAGGTTCGAGAAGGCTCTGGACTAAAACCAGACACACCCTCTCGTTTTTATTCGACAGTCGAAAATTTACAAGAAGCCTATGATTGGCAGAAAAATAAATACACGAAATTTCTTACTGGCCAGACTCCAAAGCTGGCGGGATGAGTAAGAAGTGTTGCAAACTTTGAAGTATCAAAAACGAAGGAAGTCAATTCAGTTCAGAAAACCTACGAACACAACATTTCTTTATATTTCTAGTTATTCCACTTTGCACCAGAGTGCATGACATCCGTTCTTAAATAGAGACATCTATGGTGAAAAGTCCAAACTTCTTGAAATAGTTTTTGCAAGCTGTGATACACCCCAAAAAACAAAAGAAATCCAGTCAGTTTAGGAAACCTTAAAACAACACATTACTCTTATCACTTTAGTAGTGACATCTTTTGATCAACGTCCCAACTTCTTGTACTAGTTGTTTCAGTTTTTATGTGATAGATAGCGTTCTTCAAGGTGCTTCATTTAAATGCACGGCGTTCAGGTGTACCTCCCGGTACAGTGCTAGTGGTTGTTTCTTTTCTAAAAACCTGGTACTCTAATTCCCTACCATTTCTCGTTATTTTGACGCCTAAGTAGTTCAGCGATCCTCCTTCATCTGACTCCATTGTAAATTTGATATCCTTGTCTATTTCGTTCACCCTTCTTAATACTTCTACGGGACCTATTTCTTTTTCATCTATAATAATGAAAACGTCGTCCACATATCTCAACCATTTTAATGATCCTTTGATTTTCTCAATTATTTTATTTAATTCCAAATAGTCCATGTAAATATTCGCCAGAATACCCGACGCCGGGGAACCCATAGCCAACCACTTTTCCTGTTTGTATATTTTGATGTTAAATCCGAAATAATTGTTCTCTAACATGTACGCAAACAACTTGACAAATTCCTCAATCTCTATTTTACTAAAACCGCTGTGTTCTGTTCAATTCCTTCTGACAATATTTATGAGATGGGAATGTTGGAATACATATCTTTAATATTGAGACTATGAATTGTGTAATTTTCCTTGTTACATTACAGAAATCGCTTGTATTACTGACTATTGGCTCCGTTGTGAATTTAAAATGCTTTCTGAAGAATACGGTACCTGTATAAGTTTGGCTAACCCGTACGTCGGACTATTTCTATAGTTTACTATCGGTCTTATGGGAATGCCTTATTTATGGATTTTGGGCCATGCCCTCTTTGTGGGCATTCCCGGGTTCGTATTTATTAGACTATTCTCATTCTTTACGTCTAAAACAAATCCTATTTCTTTCAACATCTTTTTAAAATGCTTTTGAATTACGTTCGTCGGATCTTTCTTAATTAAAGTGAACTTGCCATTCCTTAGAAACTCCTCTGTTTCATCAATATATTCTTGTTCATTCATTAGAACGATCGTATATCTGCTTTGCTTACTGTAATGTTTTTGTTCTCGATTTTCCTTCCCAATACTTTAATTTTCTTATTCATTATGATCGCTTCTTTATCTTTGTACTCTATTATCTTAGACAGTATTTTTCCTACGCCATGCCTTGTCGCTTCTTGCTCCTCAAATTCCACTTCTGATATGACCTGTTCTACCTCTGCTATTATTTACAGCTACATTCGGTATCTATTGAATCCTTAACTGGAAGGTTTCATTACTATTCCATCTTCTTTATCGTTTCCTGCTTCCTCTTTTCGCCCCTTCAGTGATTCGAGTTTCCTTCCTGCTTCTTTCTGAGAATGAAATACACTCCTCCCATACCAAACCCGGAACATTTCGTAATCTGCAGATGAAGGTCATACAAGTCCTGGTTCAGACGACTTTTCCTAATATATCGGATTCACTTTCAACTAAGTCACCCTCTCATGCCCCTCGTCTCTATCGACTTCAAATGTTTTGAAATTCATTTATTTGCTAGACAATTCTCTAAAAAATTTCAAGTACTTAGATATTTTGGATGTTTTTACTTTTGTGTTTTTAAATTTATTCGTTAATTGTCTAGCCTGGCGGGAAAGTGTAATATACAAATTTGAATGTAAGTCAATACGGACAGGATTAACCATTTTGAAAATAATCAAATTAAACACCATTCACAGTATAGCTAAATATAATGGCTACAACAGCTCCTTAAAGAGAAAATCATTAATAACCATAAACACTAACCTTCAACCACCTTAACAAAAATAAAAACTCACAACAATTTGTTATCTACTTTCACATTTAGTAATAAGCAAGTCTGCCAAATCATGAATATATTTAAAAAGCATAACGTCAAAGTAGCCTTCAAAACTTATAATAGAAAAGCAGATATTTTACACAATACGAATTCTATTAATCATAGCAACAGGTTCGCCAAGTCAGGTGTTTATAGACTCAATTGCAATAATTGTGAGGCGTCTTATGTTCGTCAAACAGGTGGGATTTTCTATACAAGACACTTAGAGTATGTTACCGTCCTGAAATATAACAGGTTTTCGGCCATGGGACAGCGCATGGGTGATACGAACTATAAGTTGACTAATATTGACCAAGACATGAAAATGCTCAGTTATAGAAAATTATGGAAAATTGATTTATCCACTGCGAACAGTTTTTCAATCCTAACTTCAATCAAAATCAAATTTCAGAGAAATCAAACATTTTATTTGACCTTTTAATTCCTATCTTTAGTAATCATGTCTGAGAAATAATTCTATTATAATCTCTTTAAATTCCCCTCTCAGCAGCAGTCTTTCTTTCTTCATCCTTTTGCTCCACTTTAGATACCCCTTCTCTCCTCCCCTCCCTCCCGTCCCCACCCACTCCCTACCCCTGCCATTCCTCCCTTTCTTTATCCCCGTCCTCTTTTCCCTGCCTACTCCTTTGTTTCCATTGGCTGTTTCCTACAGCATGTCAGTGTTTTGTTCCCTACCCATTCCTCTGTTTCCATGGCCTGCCTGCTTCCTCTAGCTTGTCAGTGTTTTGTTCTACATCGTACATTAGATGTGATGTGTATTTCACTCTAGAGATTGCTTGAGGTCCTAACTCAAGTTAAATACTACATCATATTGTGACAAGAAGGTCACAACCATACTTTTTGTTGTTATGTGTATTTTAATATTATAGTTATTCCTTTATTTCTTTATCTTACATATGCATTAGTTATCACGTGGTCTGTTTTGGCTAAAGATGGCCATTAAGTGGCTGGAACTAGTCCCAAGACTAATGTAATTGCACTGTCAATTTATTTCTTATAGTTGCACTTCAATACATTTTTTGCTATTTGCTTTACGTCGCGCCGACACAGATAGGTATTATGGCGACGATGGGATAGGAAAGGCCTAGGAATGGGGAGGTCAAAATACCGCGGGCCTTTAATTATTATCAGGGGGCAGGCCCGACCTTAAATACATCTCAAAAGGACATGTGGTTATTTAATTGATGACCAAATTTATAATGTAATTGTCACTGCTCACGCATTCATACTAATTTTCCACATCCATTTGCCGGGCGTCGAAATGGGAAACCACGGAAAACCATCTTGAGGGCTGCCGACAGTGGGTTCGAACGCACAAGCTGGATACTGCAGCTCGGTGCAGTTCAATACAGAACAGCTCAAAAGAAAGTAGGACTACAAATTGCCTTTGAGAAGACAAAATAAATGACTAACGTCAGTGATGTTAACAGACCATTGAAAGATAAGACGATTTAGTACCTGGGTGAAGTAAACCAAGATAATGGACTAGAACAATAAGTGACCATTATCCACACCCAGAGAGCATTCCAATTGACTAAAAACTTTTGTAATAAGACGGTGCTGAGTTTCGGAGCCAAATGAAGACATTACAGCACTCTTGTTAGACCGGAAGGCTTATACGCTTCACAAGTACAAGTTAGTCAACTACATAAAAGAGAACAGACGGGCAGGTTCATACAGCAGGATGGAACAACAACAAGAGAAGATCCGCTCACAAAAAGTCTGGAATTTGCTAAAACCAAAGGCTTGAGATAGTTCCAGGAATGTGAGGTGGGCATTACGGAGGATGAAATCAATGACAGGGTTTGATGGTGGAGACAGAACCCAGAAGAGGGAGAGGGGCTTTAGAGATACTGGCAGAACCTGGCGAGTTGGCCGCGGCTGTGAGCTTGCATCCGGAAGATACCGCGTTCGAATCCCACTGTCGGCAGCCCTGAAGATGGTTTTCCGTGGTTTCCGATTTTCACACCAGGCAAATGCTGAGGCTGTACCTTAATTAAGGCCACGGCCGCTTCCTTCCAACTCCTAGGCCTCTCCCATCCCATCATCGCCATAAGACCTATCTGTGTCGGTGCGACGTAAATCCCCTAGCAAAAACAAGAGTCGGCAGACGAGAATGAGGTTGGTTGTTAACACCCAGATCATAGAGGCTCAATTCGAAAAACAAAACAAAAGGAATAATAGGAAGAAACATTCTTGTCACAGAGCACACCAGTCAGCCACAGAATGTTTACATGCTTGGCTGTTTCAGTACCGAGGGTGCAATGATGGTTGAGTCAAGATATAAACCCCCAAACCCCAGGATACAACAGCCCCCAAGGGCCTTGGCCTGCCAGGCAAACGCTACTCGGTCCAAAGCCCTGCAGATTATGAGGTGTCATGTGGTCAGCACGACGAATCCTCACAGCCGTTATTCTTGGCTCGCTAGACCGGGGCTGCCAATTCACTGTCAGATAGCTCCTCCACTGTAATCATGTACACTGAGTGGACCTTGAACTAGGCATCAGATCGAGGTAAAAATCCCTGACTTGGCCGGAAATCGAACTTGGGGCTCCGGAAAAGAGACAGGCAACATACCCCTAACAGCGGGGCCGGCATGAGCCAAGATACGAAGATTGGGGCAAAAGTCATGGCGACTATTTTTTTCTCGTAGATATGTGAACGGGTTACAAACGTATATGTGTCGTATGGAAGTTCTATAGGCATAGTGTGTATGCAGAACAACAGATGGCTCTGTGATAGCTAGTAGTAGCGCAGCGAGGGCTGTGAAATCAGTCACTTGGTGAGTGTCTTGTGAGAGTGAAGTAACCCGTCTTGAGCAGAGCGCTTACATTAAATAGCCGTTCTCCGAGGGAGAAATGCGATGGAATGTCACAGTGAATAAGTGGAAGTCCTTGGGAATAATGCCCTACCATACCGTAAAGTAGCATGGTGGGTAGGAATGTTTCAGCAAGGACCTTTGTCAACCAGTGATGAGCAACGTTCGGGACGACCTTTCAGTGTGCGTACCGACGTGGCACGTGCCGTCTTCGAGCAGCTCCTGGATGAAGGCAGACGATGGACGCTACTGGAGTTAGAGAGGGCATGTGGCATTGAAAAACGCACTGTTCACAGGATATTGCGTAATGAGCTGCAATTGCGCAAAATCGCATCGCGGTGGGTACCGCATTCACTGCCGGAAGTTCAAAGGCGGGTGCGCTATGCAATGTGCTCCGACCAAATTGCACGCTGGCAACAGGACGGATATCAATTATTGTCACGAATAATCGGCATCGATGGATTTTGGCCAGGGCATACGAACCAGAACTGAAACGTCAGTCCGCGGAGTGGCGACATTCTGGATCACCAAGGAGGCAGAAGGTCCGTCAGAATCCTTCCCCAGTCGCATTGATGGTGACCGTCGCGTATAACGTTAGGGGTGTCATTGTTCGCCACTTTGTTCCACATGGCAGAACAGTGACCACACATTACTACAGGGACTCCCTCTTGCGACAGGTACGACGTGGCGTTCGGGAGAAACGTCCGGATCTGGGAGGCAGTGCAATAATTCTGCACGATAATGCAAAACCACATAAAGCAGAGTGTGTAGGGCAGCTACTGCGACGTTGGTGATGGGAAGAATTGGAGCACCCACCGTACTCTCCCGACATTTCGCCTTTGACTTTGATCTCATTCGAAAGATTAAGGAACCGCCATATGCTAGGCGGTTTTCAACACGAGAGGACGTTGCTAATGCTGTGCGCCAACAGGCAAATGATACTCAGCGCCTCCCACATCGTTGGAAGCGCGTGGTGTCAGTAGCAGGGGACTACTTTGAGGGTCTTAAGGCCCAGGTGTGTCATGTCAAATTTGTGTGTACTGTGTTGTCATTGTTTTGTACCGGGAAGGCCATATTGCCGTGTATACTACCGTAATAAATTAGTGTGTTACTATATTTCAGTGCTATTCATTGTCCATACATGTAGTTAACACCTTGTCCTTTCGTCTGTAATGTCAGATTTTCCAACCGGATCGGTATCTTCGAGAAAAAGAATAGTTGCCATGACTTTTGCCCCAACCCTCGTATTTGAAAGCCTTCTGCTGCTCGATGCCATCGATTTGGATGCTATCCATAATGAAAGTGTGTGTTTAACGTAATGTGTGATGGTAGCGTAACCTTCCAACTGTGCAGGCTATGATGTGAAGTATGGAGGGATGGCCAGGTGATGTAACCTGCCAGCTGTAAAGGCTGTGATGTGAAGTATGGATGGATGGCAGGTGATACAAACTGCCAGCCGTGCAGGCATGATGTGAAGTATGGATGGATGGCCAGGTGATGTAACCTGCCAGCTGTAAAGGCTGTGATGTGAAGTATGGATGGATGGCCAGGTGATATAAGCTGCCAGCCGTGCAGACATGATGTGAAGTATGGATGGATGGCCAGGTGATGTAACCTGCCAGCCGTGCAGGCATGATGTGAAGTATGGATGGATGGCCAGGTGATGTAACCTGCCAGCTGTAAAGGCTGTGATGTGAAGTATGGATGGATGGCCAGATGATATAAGCTGCCAGCCGTGCAGGCTGTGATGTGAAGTGTGGATTGATGACCAGGTGATGTAACCTGCCAGCCGTGCAGGCTGTGATGTGAAGTTTGTACGGATGGCCATGTGATGTAACATACCAGCCGTGCAGGCTGTGTGTGTAGTGTGTATGGATGGCCATGTGATGTAACCCGCCAGCCGTGCATTCTGTGGTGTGAAGTAAAGGTGGATGGCCAGGTGGTTTACTGCCGAGAGTGTCCGAGGACATGTTCGGCTCGTCAGATGCAGGTCTTTCGATTTGATGCCCGTAGGCGATCTTCGCGCGTCGTGATGAGAATGAAATGATGATGAAGACGACACATACACCCAGCCCTCGTATCAGAGAAATTAACAATGATGATTAAAATTCCCGACCCTGCCGGGAATCGAACCCGGGACCCCTGTGACCAAAGGCCAGCACGCTCACCATTTAGCCATGGAGCCGGACGCTGGCTGTGACGTGAAGTTTGGATAGCTGGTGATGTAACCTGCCAGCTGTGCAGGCTGTGATGTGAAGTATGGGTGTATGGCCGGGTGATGTAACCTGCCAAACGTGCAGGCTGTGATGTTAAGTGTGGATGGATGACCAGGTGATGTAACCTGTCATCCATGCAGGCTGTGATTTGAAGTATGGATGGGTGGCCACGTGATGTAACCTGCCAAACGTGGATGCTGTGATGTGAAGTAAGGATGGATGGCCAGGTGGTGCATTCTGCCAGCTGAGCAGGCTGTGATATGAAGTGCGGATGGATGGCCAGGTGATGTAACCTGCCAGCTGAGCAGGCTGTGATATAAAGTATGGATGGATGGCCAGGTGATGTAATCTACCAGCCGTGCAGGCTGTGATGTGAAGTATGGATGGCCAGGTGATATAACCTGCCAACCGTGCAGGCTGTGATGTGAAGTATAGATGGCCAGGTGATGTAACCTGCCAACCGTGCAGACTGTGATGTTAAGTAAGGATGGATGGCCAGGTGATGTAATCTGCCAGCTGTGCAGGCTATGATGTGAAGTATGAATGGATGGCCAGGTGATGTAACCTCCCAGCTGTGCAGGCTGTGATGTGAAGTATGGATGGATGGCCAGGTGATGTAACCTGCCAAACATGCACGCTGTGATGTGAAGTATGGAGGGATTGCAA
This sequence comes from Anabrus simplex, assembly GCF_040414725.1. Lineage (NCBI taxonomy): Eukaryota > Metazoa > Arthropoda > Insecta > Orthoptera > Tettigoniidae > Anabrus > Anabrus simplex. The sequence goes on from NC_090267.1 coordinate 1,118,081, forward strand.
AGGAATGTAAACTGCCTAACGTGCAGGCTGTGATGTGAAGTATGGATGGATATCCAGGTGATGTAACCTGCCAACCGTGCACGCTGTGATGTGAATTAAAGAGGGATGGCAAAGGAATGTAACCTGCCAAACGTGCAGGCTGTGATATGAAGTATGGATGGATGACCAAGTGATGTAACCTACCAAACGTGCAGGCTGTGATGTGAAGTATGGATGGATGGCCAGGTGATGTAACCTGCCAACCGTGCACGCTGTGATGTGAATTAAAGAGGGATGGCAAAGGAATGTAACCTGCCAAACGTGCAGGCTGTGATATGAAATATGGATGGCCAGGTGATGTAACCTGCCAGCTGAGCGGGCTGTGATATGAAGTATGCCAGGAGATGTAATCTGCCAGCCGTGCAGGCTGTGACGTGAAGTATGGATGGCCAGGTGATGTAACCTGCCAACCGTGCAGGCTGTGATGTGAGGTATGGATGGATGGCCAGGTGATGTAACCTGCCAACTGTGCACGCTGTGATGTGAATTCAAGAGGGATGGCAAAGGAATGTAACCTGCCAAACGTGCAGGCTGTGATATGAAGTATGGATGGATGGCCAAGTGATGTAACCTACCAAACGTGCAGGCTGTGATGTGAAGTATAGATGGATGGCCAGGTGATGTAACCTGACAACCGTGCACGCTGTGATGTGAATTAAAGAGGGATGGCAAAGGAATGTAACCTGCCAAACGTGCAGGCTGTGATATGAAATATGGATGGCCAGGTGATGTAACCTACCAAACGTGCAGGCTGTGATGTGAAGTAAGGATGGATGGCCAGGTGATGTAACCTGCCAACCATCCAGGCTGTGATGTGAAGTATGGAGGGATGGCCAGGTGATATAACCTGCCAACCGTGCAGGCTGTGATGTGAAGTATGGAGGGATTGCAAAGGAATGTAAACTGCCTAACGTGCAGGCTGTGATGTGAAGTATGGATGGATAGCCAGGTGATGTAACCTACCAATCATGCAGCATGTGATGTGAAGTATGGATGGAGGTCCCCTGAGATGAGCAACATGTAACAGATATTGTTTTATTTTGCCTCAAGGAAATTTATCACCATTTTTCATTTCCCTGCATTCCCTCAGTTTACAGGATCTCCTTCCATTAAGTGTGATAAAGTTTTTTTTTTTTTTTTTTTTTTTTTTTTTTTTTGCTAGTTGCTTTACGTCGTCCCGACAAAGATAGGTCTCATGGCGACGATGGGACAGGGAAGGGCCAGGAGTGGGAAGGAAGTGGCCGTGGCCTTAATTAAGGTACAGCCCCAGCATTTGCCGGTGTGAAAATGGAAAACCACGGAAAACCATCTTCAGGGCTGCCGACAGTGGGGTTCGAACCTACTGTCTCCCGAATAGTGGATACTGGCCACACTCAAGCGACTGCAGCTATCGAGCTCGGTTGTGATAAACTTACTTGTGCTGTGTTTATACTGCCCATCTTTGACTATGGTAACATAGCTCTTTCTGCCTGTGAGGGTATTGCCATATATCACTCCCCTATCGTAAACAACTGTTGTGGAATCCCGACCTCGCTTGTCTACAGGTGCCCCAAGTTATGTGAGAACAGACCTTGAAATTTTGTCCTCCCCAGACAGCTTCCCTCTTCCTGGCTGAGTTTGGCATGTTATGGTAACTCATTCATACCTGCAAATGTACCCTTGAGGCTCTAATTAGAAACATGCCCTGTAGAAAAATTATATGAAAAGAGATGTTATAAATGGTGCATAGATTTAAGAAATTAGTACATTTGTACAGTATCCATGAAGGATATGTCCTTCACCTTAAAATTCGCGTTTTGGCTACAGCTAAATCTAGTTTAACTTACCTAATTACGTATAGAATTACGAATTAAGGGCAGTTGTCTTGTGCATTGTGTATAATATGGTTTGGCATAATAACAGGCTTCATTGCCTGAGTCGTGCGCTGTACAAAAGAAAGTCATTAATAAAAATTATTTAATTTTGTTAATCATTTCTAGTAAGTGTATTAAGTTATCATCAGCATCATTTTCTTATGTTTCTGATGTTATATGTTTTATTGCCTCCCTTATATGTAGTGCTCGGGCTATTATGCCAAACCATATTATGAAGCGCCGTTGTACAATTTATGGAATAAAATTAACAGAAAACATGTAATCATAAGTTTACATCGCATTTCTAACATACATACATCATCATTATAGACGGTCATGCCTTTCAGCGTTCTGTTTGCAAGCCGCTGTGAATTTACTAAACGTCGCCACAACTAAAGCTGTGGCATCATTTAGTTTTATACCTCTTATCTTTAAATCGTTAGAAACTGAGTCTAACATTTGTCATCATATTTCTCTACCTCTACTTCTCTTACCCTCCATAACAGAGTCCATTATTCTCCTAGCTAACCTATCCTCCTCCATTCGCAACACATGACCCCACCACCGAAGCTGGTTTATGCGTATGGCTTCATCCATTGAGTTCATTCCTAAATTAGCATTTATCTCCTCATTCCGAGTACTCTTCTGTCATTGTTCCCACCTGTTTTACCAGCAAACTTCTCGCTACTTTCATGTCCGTTACTTCTAACTTATGAATATGAAATCTTGAGTCCACCCAGCTTTCGCTCCCGTAAAGCAAAGTTGGTCCGAAAACAGACCGACGTAAAGATAGTTTCGTCCGGAAGATGGCTTCCTTCTTACATAATACTGCTGATCGCAACTGCGAGATAACTGCATTAGCTTTCTACACCTTGATTCAATCTCACTATATTACCATCCTGGGAGAACACACAACCTAAATACTTAAAACTATTTACCTGTTCCAGCTTTGTCTCACCAATCTAACATTCATTTCTGTTTAATTTATATCTACTGACATCAGTTTAGTCTATGGGAGGCTATTTTAATACCATACTCATTGCACCTATTTTCAAGTTCCAAGATATTAGACTGCTGGCTGTCGGCACAATTTGCCATGATGACCAAGTCGTCAGCATACGCCAGACTGCCTAGTACATTTCCACCTAACTAAATCCCTCCCTGCCACTTCATACCTTTCAGCAGATGATCCATGCAAACTACAAGCAGCAAAGGTGAAGGATTACAGCCTTGTCAAACCCCTTTAAGTATCCTGAACCAAGAACTCGTTCTACCATCAATTCTCACTGCAGCCCAATTGTCAACATAGATGTCTTTGATTGATTTTAATAATCTACCCTTAATTCCATACGTCGCAAGATCAGTTTGGTCTTACAACTGGGAAGGAAACAAGAGAAGCTTTTCTAGCATTATGAACTATTCTAGAAAGAAGACTGAGTGTTAACAGGAAAACATACATTGCATTTGTCGATATAGAGAAAGCCTTTGACAAAGTAAACTGGAAACAACTCTTTAGTAACATGAAGATTATAGGACTGGACTGGAGAGACAGAAGACACATTTTACTCCTGTACAAATATAAAAGCACAACAATAGAAATCAGTGGTAATGTTAAGACAGCATCCATTAGAAGGGGAGTGAGAAAAGATTGTTCTACATGTTCATTGAGGAGGCCATATCAAAACTTAATTAAAATACCAAAGGAATTAAAATTAATTGACAATAAATCCACTGTATAAGGTTTGCCGATGACATTGCATTAATTGCATATTCAGAGAGGGAAATAAGTAAAATGCAATGAGTTTTAACATCAACACTACAAGAATCATAATTGAAACTGAACACCTTGAAAACAAAAGTATTAGTTGTCAACAAATCAACTGAGGAAATACCAATAAACATTGAGGCAGGTGATGAAAATATACAAGAAGTCAGTCAAATTTGCTACTTGGGAAGCATTATCACTCAGGACAACAGGTGCACCACAGAAATCAGGAGGGGGATTGCTCTATCTAAACAAGCCTTCAGTAACAAGAAGCAGCTTCTGACAAGCAGGAACATTAACATTATAGTTAGGAAAGAATTTTCCAAAATGTTTGTGTGGAGTGTTTTGTTGTAGGGTTGCGAAACATGGGTCTTAGCAAAACGGGATATAAAATGCCTGGAAGCAACGGAAATGCGGATATGGAGAAGGATGCTGAAAATTAGTTGGACAGAGAAAAATTCAAACAATAGGGTCCTTAAGGAAATAAACGAAAAAAGGGAATTGATCAACACTGTAGAAAAGAGGAAAACCAAATCCTTTGGCCACATACTTCGACGTAATACATTCTTACGACTATTCTGGAAGGAAAAGTTCTGGGTAAGAAGGGAAGAGGAAAGCCGAGGAAGAAGTATCTGGGTTCCGTGATGGACAGGTTTAATTTGAAAAAATATGTTGATTTGAAACGCTCAGCAGTGGAGAGACAAGGCCTTGCCTTTAGGATACGAATGAAATGAATTCCGTAGTCCCCCAGTATGGCGAACATCTTTCTCCTCGGCACCCTGTTATATGCTTTCTCTAGATATACGAAACATCAACACAACTGTCTATTCCTCTCTTAACATTTTTTCAGTTACTTGGCGCGTACTGAAAATCTGATCCAGGCAGCCCTTGAGTGGTCTGAAACCACCAACACTGATCGAACCGTCCATTCCAAGATGCCAGTGAACACTGCCTGGTGTACTAATCGATAGTTGTTGCAATCTTCCAGTTCCCTTGCTTATAGATAGGTGCAATTACTGCTTTTGTCCAATCTGAACGTATCTTACTCAAGTCTTTGTTTCTCAATCTGTGTTTCCTTGTCTTTTCTATTATACTTCTTAGGTATTTCATTGCATTGAAGTCTACTCTCTTCCCTACGTGTCATTGTCCAAGGCTCGGCTGTATAGGTCACACTTAATTGGAACTTCCTTTTCCCACGCAAGGTTTCTTGTACTGTGGCAATCTCCATATACAGCCTTGTATTGTGCAATAATTCACTCCCTTGATATTTGAAACTATCAACAATTTCAAGGCTTTGACCACCAGTTTTCACAATGCCTTTCCCTCATCTTTCTCCTCCTGATATCACCAGTGTCTTGCTTTTCTATGCACTGCTTTTCATACCTTACTTTTCAATATCCTTGTTCATTGCATCAAGTTGTTCTTTGCCATTTGTTCCCCAGACCACAATATTGTCTCGAAATCTGCCTTCCTTTGTCTTCTTTTCAATTTCTTCTATAAACATTCGAAAGAAAAATGGCCATGGCTCACTCGGTCCAGTTTCATTTCTAAACCGTTCTGTCAGTCTGTACGCTGCTGACACAGTTTTTGTACATTGCTTGCACCATTTCTACAGTTCATATTCAGAGTCTGGTTTCCCACACCTCCCTGGGAACACTATCGGATGCGGATGTCATGGCCAAATCCTGGCTCTACTGTAGATCTTCCACTTCCGCTTGCAACTCTGCTTCTAGTTTTATTCTCATTCTCCTCTCTAATATTCGCTAGAGTGATAACAGTGTGGCTCCTCTGTAGGTACACACACTTTTTCGTGCCCCTTCTTCAAGATTGGAATTATTATACCCTTTCCCCTATCTTCTGGCACACGTTTCTGCCTCATTATGCACTAACGATCTGTATACCTATTGCAGTCAAATACGTCGAGCAGCCTTTATCTTTTCCACACTAATTTCATCCTTTCATTGTGCCTTCTCCATTCTCATTTTATGGGCTGCTAATTCCATTTCTGACATGGTTATTTTATCTTTTGCTGTTGAGTCAACATACCGTAGTACTGCCGTCTCCTCTGCACAGTTTCCCAAATTCTCTTTATTTCTTCTGAATGTGTTATATACTCTCCACAATCCTCTTTCTTCACCTTCATATAAACTCCTTCTATTACTTTGTATGTTATTTTATTTATAAATAGCTCCATATAATTCTCTATAGCTTTCTTTTATCGCCAAATATATTTGTTTCCTGTTTTTGTGTAAATTCTTCCCAACTTTTCTTGTCTTCCCAATTTAATACATTTGCTTTCATTGTCAAGATACTTCCATTTTTTCTTTCTTATAATTTTTTCCATTATTGACATGGTTTCTTCTTTTTTTCACTGCTTCTCTCACCTTATCATTCCACCACGTGTCTCCTTTCAATTTACGCTCATTGATGTTCTACCACAGGCACTCTCAGTTCCACATGAAGTTGGAAAATTCATCTTAACTGCATTTCCTACTTTAGTAAGTGGAATTTGTTGTTTCAGGCTCTCCAGAAATTCTTCCTGTACACTCTCATCTTTTAATTTCCTCACTTTTATTTTGCTATTATCTCCTTAATTTTTTTCCATTTTCTCCATTCTCACTTTTGCTATCACAATTCTATGATCTCCATTGAATGGTTCTCCTGCTAAAGCTGTTACATCCATCAACTGTCTGAAATTTGTCCTTTCCATCATAAAGTAATCAATTACTAGTTTCATTCTCCTGTCTCTCAAACGATATCTTGTAACTTCCTTCTCAAATCATGTGTTGTACATCATCCCTCTCACAAAACTCAACTGGTTTCTCTTCCTCTTTATTCCTTTTCCTGTATGCAGCTTGCCGTTCGTTTCCCACCTGCCCATGATAATCACTTCCACATCAGTTACCTCCTCTTCTAGTTCCTCCAGAGATTCCTCAGCATCCTCCTCTTTGTTCCCTGTCTCTGGGCGTTATGAAGTCCTTCCTTTTGTCATTATTCTCAGTGTATCCTAGATGTGATGACTAATGCTGTGTCAAGAGAACTTTGCTCTGCGTCTTCAGCGACTGTCCCGGAGAAAGGGTTCTCAAACAATGAGATTTGAATTTAGACGTTACAATAGGAGTGGAAGAGGTACATTCATTCGTCACCAGATGGCTCCCCAGCCACAGTACAGCGGTAGCGTTCGAAGCGGAAGCTGACGGAACCATCAGAATCAGTCTGAGGTCACATGGCATAACAAGTGTATGCACATATGAAAGTATGACATTGACACAAGCCTAGAATGAAACATCTGGTGATGAGGAACGTACAAATTTGGAAGACACCAAACCGAAATAACAGTAGTGAAGGGACAGGGTAGGGATCTACCTGTGTAAATCCTTAATGGCTGGCGTCCACGTATTACTTAATTGATAGCCAGTGTCCCTGTTGAAATTTAAGAATTTCTACGTATTTCCGCAGCCTCCCATATAATCCTGGACCTGTAGTGTCTAGTGTGGGTAAGAGCTCGAGCATCTTGGTACACGACATCATGACCTGATGATACAGCATGCTCAGCTATTGCTGATTTGTCTGGCTGGTTGAGACGAATATTTCGTTCATGTTCCTTGGTACGAGTATCAATGGACCGGCATGTTTGGCCAAAGTATACCTTACCGCAAGTACAGGGAATTTCGTATACCCCAGGATGTACAAGTGGGGACAATTTGTCCTTGGTTTTACTCAGACTGTGAGCAACTTTAGTAATGTTGCCAAGGACGGTTTTTATATTGTGTTTGCGGAGGACTGTGGAAATTCGATCTTTGGTGTTGTGAATGTAAGACAGGTAGGCAGTTCCCTTCACCTCGTCCTTCTGTGTGCTTTGCTAGGTCATTTCTCTATGATGCAGGACTGTATGAATCTGCAAGTTGCTGTAACCATTGCCCCTGAACGTGAATTTGAGCGTATCCATCACCACCTGGATATTTGATGGCTCACAAATCGTCTCGCCCTCTTGGCGAGTGTCGTGAGAATGCCTTGTTTTTGTGCTGGATGGTGGTGAGAATTTGCGTGAAGACAGCGTTTTTTGTGGGTGGGCTTGCGATAAACGGTATTTCCTAAGGAGCTGTCCGGTTTCTTTCTTACTTGAACATCCAAGAAAGGCAGGCATCCGCCCGACTCCATCTCCATAGTGAATTTAATTGAAGGATGTTGCTGATTTAGGTGGTTTGGAAATAGATAAAGTTGCTCAGGACCTTGGGACCATCCAGCACTCACCAAGAGGGCCGTGAAAGCCTCAATGGCAACATGTCACTGATGTACTCGTACTCCACCATATCCACATACTCTTCGAGCTGTTTTAAAATTGTCAGGCCCTCTCCATTTTCCCCTATCCAGTATAGTGTATATCATTTCTGCATTCTTTCCAGCACTTCTGCTTTTCCTGTCAGGGCCATATGCCTATTTCATGATGTTGGTTACTGGTCACCCATTTTACACAGTTCCTCCAGTCCCCAAGGAACTGTGCATCGCTTGTAGCAGGGTGTACAACTTTTTAAGTAGCATATCATAAAGGCTGTTGTTCAGGTCCTAGAGACCTGCTGCCAGGTGTAACTTCAGCCGCTCCTCAGGAATACAGACGCCTTTTGCTACCGCTTCTCTGAAGTACAGACGTTGCTGCTGTTGGGACTGGGGTTCTCTTTCGCCACCTATAGTGTTAACCATGTTCTTCCTGGTGAATTTATGTCTCATTTCTACACAAAGGCTTCACCTGGCCTCCGAAGTGATTGTTCCTCTGCCTGTAGCTGCCGGTGTCCCTTTGACCGCTTGACCCTCGGCCAGACAGTCGCAGGTAATACCGTCTGCTGTCACACGCTGTAGCAGCATGACCCTGACCTGACGTGGCGGGGAATGTTAGACTGAAATAATTTGCTAGTGTTTACTATGTAATGAAAAAATACTCCGCGACAGTTTTTTTTATCATGTGTTCCGACCAATTGAAATATTTATTGATACTACTCCAAGGTTCTTTACATGGCAATAATGCTTTGTGATTCTGATGGGTTCACTTTCAGAAAGTTGGTGGTTGCCTTGTGTGGATGTTATAGTAAATATCCTCTAGATATAAGTAATATTTCCAAGTGACAACATTGCAGCAGTCAGTGTGGGAAGGGGGAGCTATGTGACCTCTCAGTTTTTATGTTCCGATCTCCCTTTTAAATTATGACTTTTTTTCTTTCCTTTTCTTAAATTGAAGATAAATTAATGATATTTTATTCTGGAAGAATGAAATTTATTTTATCAGCTATTTCATGTTTATTTGTACATTTTATTCACTTTACTTTTGTATTGTGCTATTCTTAATTTTCTTTCTTGTAGCCTTCTACAGACATTAAGGATACGTTATTCGTAGAGGAACACTCAGTTGGTGAACTAGCCCCAAGTCTCCAAGAAGAAAACTTGTAAGTACAGTTTACTTATGCGCTGTCATACCCAGTGGAATTTGTTGAACAAGCTACTTTCATCAAATTAATCTCCCTTTTCATACTAAGTATCTTAACTTGGAGCACAAACTTTCTTTACTTACCAACCCCGTGGGTGGGGGACACAGACTAAGAATACACCCACAGTATCCCTGCCTGTCGTAAGAAGCCACCCAAAGGGGCGAACAAGGGATGATTATATTAGAACCATGAAGCTGCTTGTGATTAGTACCATCACACGGGGAACACTACGTGTCGCCTTTACTTTCAAGCATTACTGCTACGTTAGGTACACAATAGGTTTATGATTAGTAGCAGCAGAGAGTGGTTCACAGTAGGTTTACAGTACCTGTGATTAATACCACTATATGCAGAACACCACGGGCTTATGTTGCCTGTGATTAATACCACTATGTGCAGAACACCACAGGCTTACGTTGCTTGTGTTTAGAACCCACTGTATAAGGAACACTACGTGCTTACGTTGCCTGTGATTAGTACCCTCTATGTAAGGAACACCACGGGCTTACGTTCCCTGTGTTTAGTCTCCACTATGTGAGGAACATCACGGGAATACGGGCACCCATGATTAGTACACCTAGGCGAGGAACACCATGGTTTTGCGTTGCCTATGAGTGGCACCATTATGTGAGAATCACCATAGGTCTGCGTAACCTGTGCGATGTACAATAATTGTGAGTGATACCATAATGTGTGGAACATCATGAGTGTACGCTATTTGTGATTTGTGCTGCAACATGACAAATACCACGGTTCTACTTTACTAACAATAAGTACCATTATGAGGAGCCGTAGACCTCGATTTTGGATCCATTTAGCCTACAGGCGTCAGTGATTCAGGATTGTGCTTTAGAAGCAGTCCCTTGGTCAGTAATATATTGTTTTATGATAGTTTTTGAGAAAGTCAGGTCAGACCCACTCATTGCTTTAAATTCATTCTTCATCATCATGTTTTGAATTCTGGTCAGTGGATGATTTATTACTTTTAAATACTCAAAAAGCTTAATAATAGGAATCGGAAGTCGCAAGCGAGAAACCTAACCTCAGATGTAGCATGCTATAGACATCTACCCGGGGCGGCACCTGCATAAGTGCTCATGTTGCGTCTCGTAGTAGTGCTTCTTGGTTGTATGTCTTAATATTAGTTTTTGTGAAAATGTCAAAAAAGAAATATGATGTATTGTTGAAAAGCGCTTATAGGAAAGAGTTTCCGTGCTTCATTGAATGCATGAAGGGACCAAAATTCGGAATCAACTATATGTATGTGTGAAATGAAACTACTGATGACATTATGAGCCAGGCTTTGTCACGCGAAGAACGACTATTCATGTTCCTTTAATCAAATTTACATAATTTTTTGCCTTTTTCTCTCAAGTTTTATGGATATCTTTGAGAATCCAAACGTAGCTCTTCAGTCAAGTAGGCCGCACATCCACTTATTGAGGTCAGTTTTGGAGGAACTATTGAAGAATGTGATGGCAAGATTTGTGAAACCACGTGTTATTAAAAGCTTCCCTCTCTCCTTGATGTAGATTATCATACTCCAGCAAATCAAAAGGATGATTGTGATCTGATTATAGGGAACTCGGAATTTGTTTGGTGAATACTTTGAAAGAAAATGTGCATAATCTTTAAGTCTGTTAGAAAGTGTTTCTATGTATCATGCGACAACATGGTACAAAACTTTCCGTTCAAAGACGGAGTTTTAATTAATATAGATGTTGCAAATATTTCTGCTATAAGTAAGGCATAATTTTCTAGCCTTAGATGTTTCATTAACAAGTGTCCGGACATTTTGACTAGTGAAACGGAACATTTGGATAAAGAAACTGATATTCTGCACTCCCAGTTCTGTAACTTTCCGCTCGAAGAAACAGACATGGCAAAAGGAAGAATCGATGTTCAGTGGGCATTGGTTGGCCGCATGAAATTAGTTGATGGTGTACTTAAGTTTGACAGACTAATGTGATGCATGCTATTTTATCATTTTCACATAGCTATGCAGAATGCGAAAGGATTTTTAGCAGTCACAAAGACAAGTACACAGTTCAGATCTTGCTGTCTGAACAAACTTTTGAGAAGCTTTTAACCGTAAATCAGTTCAGCAAGGCAAGTGCTTTGAGCTAAAATTTAGTTCCGAGTTTCTGAAGAGTGCTAAGTCAGCTACGGGTGTGTCAGTAATATAATAATACTTTATTAATGGTAATACAATTTTACACACAGAAGAGAAAGATAAACAAAACAAAATACACACAAAAAGGTCAGTGGAGTATAAGAAGAAAAAAGATGTAAAGAAATATACACAGGTCATATTAAAAATAAGCACAGGAAAGTAATAGTCACTTCTGGAGAGGATGTAAGTGATTTCTAAATTTTGACAATGAAGAGTTAAATATATCAATTTCCACTTTGTTTAGAAATTTTTACATTCGTTCAGTTGGCCCATTGAATGCATAATTAGTTCTATGCCAATTTGTAGACAGTGTATTCTTGAACCTCGTGAGTCTGTCTGGTATATGTAGGTTAATTTTTTTAAGGAGTTGTGGGCAGTTCACCAAGCAGTAAATGTATCCAGGAATTCACGGTGTTGTGACAGACTGTGCAGTTTTAAAGACTGTTGTAAGGCTTTATAATCAACATTATCATATGAGAATCGTGCTCTAAATGAATATAAACGAACAAATTTACGTTGTTTGGAATCAAATCTATGGATAGAGGTCGATGAGAGGGGTTCCATACAAGTGTACACTATTCTAGTATAGGGTGCACCATAGATACATTCAGCAATTGATAGGTAGCTAAGTTTGAAAATTCTCTGGAATATCTAGTAATGCAACCCAGTCTTTGTAATGATTTCTACAAATATTTTCAATATGTTCATTAAATGATAGGTTATAACTGAAGAAAACACCAAGGTTGTTAACTTGTGAAACAGGAGTTAGAATGTTATTACTAAATTTGTACTGAAATTATTTATTCTTCTTGTTCTTAAAACATGATATTATTTTACATTTTTCGTGATTAAGTTTCAACCCAGTTCGAATTCAGTACTTTTCCAGATGATGTAAATATTCCTGAAGTTCTAAACTATCAAGTGGACAGTTAATTTGCATAATTTTCTTGCATCATCAGCAATCAAAAACAATTCAGAATTCTTAAGTATATTTTTTATGTCATTTATGATGAGTAAACAGTAGGGGCACAAGATGAGACCCTTGAGGAACTCTACTGGTAACAATAGTAGGTGCAGAAAAATGAATCCTTACTTTAACAATCTGCAGGCGATTTTTAAGGTACGATTCAAACCAGGAGAGGTGTTCCGTCCTCTTAGAAAATTTATACAGAGCGCGCTCTTGTCCGCGTCTCTATTGAGTGTCCAGAATGCATCTGGTTTCCGGCAAGAAAAAGAGACAGGCTCGAACTAGACAACATGTCGGCGAGACATGCATTCACGGCCACATGGCCTCCAACTTAATCAATAGCCATCCAGGCATTTCAGTTTATTGTTTAACGTGTAAATAGTTTCTATGTATTTTGTTAATCATGTACAATTGTAATAAAAGTTTCATTACGTGTAATATTGGTGAATGACTTGGCCCTATGGTCTTATCACGTGCTTAACCAAACTACAGTCCACTACCAGAATAATCATCGCTGTTTAGTAATACAACATGTGTGCTACAGCATTCAATTCGTCACCAAACATTTTGGTCCATTTCCGGGCCCGATATTACACGGCAAAAGTGAAACGCGTGTGAAATATCCGCAGGATTGGAAACATACAATGCAACGTGGGACTCTTCAGTTTACAAGGTCAGATTCCCTTTAATTACCTTTTCCTTGCATTATTTACATTTGTGTGAGCCAGTGCTTTACGATGGACGAGAACGAAATCGCAAAGCTGATCAAGCAACGGGGTTATCTGAAAGGTAGAATCACAAAAATCAAAACTTTCGTCGAAAAGTACGACACTACTCAAAACCTAGCAGACATTAGGGTTAGATATGATGCACTTATTGATTTAGAAAGCAAATACGATTTAGTTCAATCGCAGCTTGAGGTGGAGGATAGTAAACGATATCATGGGGTAGATAGAGATGAAGTAGATGACATTGTGTACAGTTTGAAGGCAAAAATGCAGGTATTATTGTCGCCAGACCAACACGAAAATGCCGGTAGTATCAGAAGTAACACTTCCAATTCGTCGCATGAAAATATCAACATCAAATTACCCGCGATTAAACTACCCATGTTTAGTGGTAACTATGAAGATTGGATGTCGTTTGAAGATAATTTCAAACTATTGGTGCATGAAAATTCCAGTCTAGCAACCATTCAGAAATTTCACTATTTACTAGGAGCAGTTCAAGGTTCAGCTAAAGCATTAATTCAGAACCTTCCAACTACTGAAACAAACTATACGGTAGCTTGGAACCTATTATGTGATCGGTTTCAAAACAAGAGACTGATAGCAGCAAAGCATGTTAGAGAAATCTTAAACATTGCAACAGTGGAGAATGAAACCGCTGAAGACCTCAGGCAGTTCATCGGCACATTCTCAAGCAACTTACAAGCACTTAAAGCATTGAAATTAGATACTCCTCTCGATGAAGTAATATTATCACAACATATTGTTGATCATCTTGATTATGAAACCAGGAGGGGCTGGGAACTAGAAGCAAACGCCAACAAAAATTCCTCCCTCAAACAATTAACATCTTACATTGAACATCGCTGCCAAGTCCTTGAAAGCATGCAAACATCTGTCAGTCAAGGCAAGGTGCGCGGTAGTAAAGAAAGCTCACACAAGAAAAAACCGTCGTCCTATACACATGTTGCATGCATTAACAATCAGTGCTCTTATTGTAAACAAGGTCATACACCAGGACTTTTTGCATGTGAAGCATTTCTCAAGTTAACAGTGTCAAATCGCATTCAATATGCTCGTGACAACAAACTCTGTTTAAATTGTCTTAGAGCATCACATAAAACGTCAGAGTGTACATCCAGTCACTGTCGCAAATGCAACAAGGCCCACAACACTTTACTCCATCTTGAAAATCCCAAGTCTAGTACAACTAACGAAACTACTTCGAACAACAAGGTGGTATTTGCCAGCGTTCACACAACCACCAAGAATGAACATCCATGTACTCGAAACAAACCATATGTGTTGTTATCCACAGTTATTGTCAAAATCAAGGATCACAGTGGTAAATTTCGCAAGGTTCGAGGACTCTTGGACAGCGGCAGTCAGACTCATCTCATTACTACAGACACTGTCAGCAGACTAAATTTAAAATGTAAAGAAGACACCACTTCTATTGTAGGCATTAACAATTCTTCATCAACTCTGAAACACAGTGTGGATATTCACCTCCAGTCCACAACATCAGATTTTAACACTAACATAAATTGTTTAGTGGTTCCTGCCATCACAGGAGAAATGCCTTCCATGGAGTTAGACTACAAATCGTGGAACCTACCTAATGACATCACACTAGCAGATCCTAAATTCTACAGTCCAGGCAAGGTAGATTTAATCATTGGTGCAGAGATGTTCTTTAACATTTTAAAGACAGATGGGAAAAAACGTGCAGGTGATTACCCGGTATTGCAGGACACTCATCTGGGTTGGATAATTTCTGGTAAATGCCCTCAGTCAAACAGCCATCCTGCATGCAACACAGTCACTTCTCTCTTTGTCAAAAAGGAAGATCAACTCGACACGCAACTTCGTAAATTTTGGGAAATAGAAGAATTGCACACTAAACCCAAAACTCAGGATGAACAACAGTGTTTACAGCACTTCAAGGAAAACACCACACGCACTCCTGAAGGAAGATTCGTTGTCAGGTTACCTCGTAAGGAAACTCGATCACCCTTGGGCAATTCTCGTGATATGGCAACACAGCGATTTCAACAACTGGAAGCAAAATTCAAGAAAAATCCAGTATTGCATGAACAGTATGCAAACTTCATGTCCGAGTATGAACAGTTACTTCACATGAGGGAGGTAGGCCTACATGCAACAAATGATTCTGAACATTATTACTTGCCACACCACGCAGTATTTAAACAAAGCACAACTACATCAGTCAGAGTAGTTTTTGACGCATCAGCCAAAACTACTACTGGAGTGTCGCTTAATGATACATTGTTAGTAGGGCCTACTATACAACAAGACCTTTATTCCATTGTGTTGAGATTCAGGACACACAACATTGCATTTACGGGAGACATCACGAAAATGTACAGACAAGTTCGGGTTCATGAAAATGACACGCAGTTGCAAAGAATTATTTGGAGGGAATCGCCACAAACAGCTATCAAGACTTACGAACTATTGACTGTCACGTATGGTACAGCTTCAGCTCCATATTTGGCAACACAGTGCCTCAAACAATTGGCAGAAGATGAAGCAACTTCATTTCCACTGGCATCAACGGTTTTACAAAGGGATTTTTATGTTGACGATGCCCTGTGTGGTGCGTCCAACATCGCTGAAGCATTAAAATTGCAAAGTGAACTCATAGCCTTACTCAATAAAGGTGGTTTTCCCATCAGGAAATGGTGCTCAAATCATCAAGCTATACTTGCCGCTGTTCCACCTGAAGACAGAGAAATTAATTTACCTTTCCAGTTTGATAATGATGACACCATACAAGCTTTAGGATTATCATGGCATCCTACGTCAGACAAATTCTTAGTGGCAAACAGAATCAAACACATTCCAGGGAACAGTAACATTACTAAACGCACCACTACGTCAGTTGTAGCATCTATATTTGACCCATTAGGATTGATCAGTCCATTAGTGATACTATACAAGATATTTTTGCAGGACTTATGGTTACATCAACTTCACTGGGACGACCCACTGCCAGATCCATTAGCATCAGACTGGGCAAAATTACAAATGCAGCTAGCACACATTGACAATATACAAGTAGAACGCCACGTATTAATTGAGGGTGACTTGGCAAATATTCAAGTTCATGGATTTTCAGACGCTTCCGAGCGAGCTTATGGCGCATGCATCTACCTTCGGTCAGTGAATCAGGAGGGTGAAGTATCAGTCAAACTGCTATGCTCTAAATCGCGCGTAGCTCCGGTTAAACGAGTCACTCTTCCTCGTCTAGAACTTCTCGGTGCAGCATTATTAGCTCAGTTGGTACACAAAACCATGCCAGTCTTAAACTTGGCCATTAATGAAACACATTTATGGACAGACTCCACTATCGTACTGTCATGGTTAGCATCACCAGCATCACGTTGGAAGACCTTTGTAGCAAATAGGGTAGCTCACATTCAACAGTCAACGAACACTAGTGACTGGCATCATGTACCATCACAAGATAATCCAGCGAACTTGATTTCTCGAGGCGTCAGACCAGCAGATCTGCAAAACTCAACCATTTGGTGGTCAGGACCCGCCTGGTTGTCCACTTCTGAGTTAAATTGGCCGCAGAACAACAATGTTGAGGATTCGCTCGCCATAGCAGAGCAGCGACAATCATCCACACTATTAGTAGTGACACAAGCTGAAACTATTATTGAGAAATTCTCATCATTAATAAGACTGCAACGAGTAATAGCTTATTGTTACAGATTTTTGCATAACACTAAGCATGCCAGGGACAAGAAAATTGGGCCTTTAAATGTTGAAGAATTGGAACATTCATTAGAAGTCTGCATTCGTATTGCACAAAATGCAGCCTTCTCAGAAGAGATTGGAGACCTGAAAAACGGAGGCGTAGTCTCTAAGAAGAGCCAGATAAGGAACCTATGTCCCTTCTTACACAACAATATTCTAAGGGTCGGAGGCAGGTTGAAGAATGCATCGATTCCGTTTTCATCCAAACATCCAATACTGTTACCATCAAAACATCACCTGACGACTCTAATTGTCAAACATGAACACTTACAACAAGCTCATGCAGGACCAGAATTGTTGTTAGCAACCCTTCGTCAACGTTATTGGATTCTGAATGGCAGAAATGTAGCCAGACAGCAAGTGCACAAATGCGTAACATGTTACAAATTGAAAGGCGTAACTAGTCATCAACTCATGGCTGACTATCCTGAGCATCGAGTTCAACCAGCACGTCCATTCAGTGTTTGTGGCATTGATTATGGAGGTCCTATTCTACTTCGCCCAATTAACAAGAGGAGCAATGTCCGTATCAAGGCATACATCGCACTATTTGTTTGCTTCACGACAAAGGCTGTACATTTGGAAGTAGTCAGCAGTCTTACTACAGATGCCTTCTTAGCCGCACTTCGCCGTTTCATAGCCAGAAGAGGAAAGCCCGCAGATATCTACAGTGACAATGCTACTACGTTTATTGGAGCCGATAGAGAATTAAAAGATCTTCACCAATTCATAGCATCACCGCAGCATCAAGAGGAAGTTGTAAGCAATCTGGCAAACAAGAGTATCAACTGGCATTACATTCCACCTCGTTCACCCCATTTTGGAGGATTATGGGAAGCTGGCATCAAGTCAGTTAAATATCATTTGCATCGAGTTGTTGGAAACTCATCATTAACATTTGAAGAGCTTAGTACTGTGCTCACACAAATTGAAGCCTGTTTAAATTCACGTCCACTTACAGTCCTATCCTCAGATCCGACTGACCCTCAACCCTTGACTCCAGGTCATTTTCTTACTGGAAGCAGTTTGAATTCCATTCCTGAATCCAATCTGACACTTGTACCCAGCAATAAACTTTCAGCATGGAAACGGTTGCAGCAAATGGTGCAACACTTTTGACCAGATGGCATAAGGAATACTTAACCCAACTACAAAACAGGCCAAAGTGGGCCTCCCAGCAACCTTGTATACAACTTGGAGCAGTGGTGGTTATCAAGGAGGACAATTTACCCCCGCTTCAGTGGAGACTAGGTGTGATTGAGGAACTTCACCCAGGTCTCGATGGACTTGTGCGAGCAGTCACCATAAAAACTGCTCATGGAATTTTCAAGAGACCAATAGTGAAGTTGTGTCCCCTTCCCATCGAGTAGTGTTTTCTTTTAAATGACAATATGATTCCTTACAGTGTCAGTTAGTTGATTGGTGTATAAAGTTGTATTTGTAGTTATATTGTACAGTCATTTAACAAAATGAACAATTCAAAAACTCTCATTGTGCAGCTGTGAACTAAACAAACTATGCATCAGCCTGCACACCAGTGTACAGTTCTGTTTCATTTTATCTATGTTAATTAGTGATTGACGTTCATTTAAGTGCAACATTTATTATTATGTATTTGTATTCTGATGACATTTTGTTTTATGTTAGTGTTATTTTCATTGAAACTGTATTTTGTCTTGATTGAATGCAATCAACAGAGGGGAGAATGTTCCGTCCTCTTAGAAAATTTATACAGAGCGCGCTCTTGTCCGCGTCTCTATTGAGTGTCCAGAATGCATCTGGTTTCCGGCAAGAAAAAGAGACAGGCTCGAACTAGACAACATGTCGGCGAGACATGCATTCACGGCCACATGGCCTCCAACTTAATCAATAGCCATCCAGGCATTTCAGTTTATTGTTTAACGTGTAAATAGTTTCTATGTATTTTGTTAATCATGTACAATTGTAATAAAAGTTTCATTACGTGTAATATTGGTGAATGACTTGGCCCTATGGTCTTATCACGTGCTTAACCAAACTACAGTCCACTACCAGAATAATCATCGCTGTTTAGTAATACAACATGTGTGCTACAGCATTCAATTCGTCACCAAACAAGAGGAGAGGCCCATTAATTCCATAACCTGTTAGTTTTTGCAGCAAGATATCGTGGTCAACAGTTTCAAAAGCTTTTGAGAAGTCTGTATAAATGCAGTCCACCTGAGAGTGGTTCTCCATTGCATCCATGAGGAAGTGATAGAGTAGAAGAACATTGCTACAGGTTGACCGTCATGAAAAGTATCCATGTTGCTCATGATGTTTCTAAAGTGAGGTGTGATTTTGTCAAGAATTGTTTAGTCAACATTTCGAAATATGGGAAGAAATTGTAACTGGTTTATATTGTTTTATGCCAATTTTATAACCATATTTGAAAACTGGACTAACAAATCCTTTCTTCTATTCCTCTGGGAAAACATCTTGGTTTAATGATAAGTTGAACAGATAAAAGAGTGCTTCACATAATATAAATGAGCAGTACTCGAGGGGGTAATTTGAAACACCATCAGGTCCTGCAGTTTCCCTTAATTCTTGAATTCTTAAATTTCAGCCTTACTAATGTTTATAACTGACAGATTGAAAGAGAAAGGATAATCATATGAGATGCTCTTACTGTTCTGATAAGAAGAGTAAACAGAAATGAAAAGTGCTTAGCAGAAAGATTGACAATGTTTTCTCCAGTATCTGCTGCAACTTCATTATGATGCACTGTTGAAGGATGGCCTCTTAGAGCATATATATTGCCAGAATTTCTGTGGATTGGAAGTAATCCTTTGTTCACAGTTGAAGACATAATTTGCATAGAAAGATTTGGATTTAGACTTGCATTCATTTCTTAACTGCAAGAAATGCCGATAATCACTATTGAGACCTGATATTTTGTACCGCTTGTGTGCTTTCTTCTGTTCAATAATCAGTGACTTCAGTTTTGGGAATTTGGGAGTCTTAAAATTTCGTATAGGGATGTTAAATTCCATGCCAAAATGTAGTAATGAATAGAAGGTTTCAACTGCTTTATCAATTGATACATTCTGAAGCATCACCTTCCAGCTGTACTGTGACAGGTATTAGTTAAGTCCATTATAATCACCATAAAAATGTCAAAATAAATAAATGTCAGCAGGTTGTATATCTCATTTAGAGGTAAAGAAATCTCTAACGCTGGGTGGTGTCTATCGAGGGGGACAATACTTTCATTACTCGATTTAACTTCAATGGAACTGGAGTTACTGAAAACCAAATTGAGAATGTGATTCAGAAAATTTGGGGTACCATTGAACTGATTTAAAGAGAGATAAGAGAATGTGTCTATAACTAAACTGGACTACACCATGAGGTTACCTACCGACACAAGGCCAGAAGATGTTTCTTCATTTACTGTCCAATTAAGGTAGTAGATTTTAGTCACTAACAAGGAGCAATAAATGGTTGTCGAGATTTGACATAACTTTTTCAACAGCAATGCATTGTTCGAAATATTTTGGACAGGAGACCTGGGTGGAAAATATACAGCACCAATAAAAGTCAGGGTCACAAACAACTGTTCAACTGTGCTAATGCACGGTATCAGAGTAGGTTTTAACCTCTTGCTAATAGAGATCATTACACCCCCATCGGATGCCTTCATACTCGTTAAAGAAGACCTATCACATCTGAAAATAGATACGTTTCGAGTTCTAGTTCCTCATCACTAATTTCATCATTTAATTTTGTTTCATTTAACATCATGAAGTCATAGTCACCTAAACATTAAGAAATTCTAAGTTCAGTTAGTTTGCTTCGAAGTCCATTTACATTTTGATAGTATCCTCTAAAGAGTTCACCTAACCCTTTTATTGATGTCTTTCGTGCTTTCTTAGTATTGTGTATCTGACCTCTGAACTGATTTCCTATCAACATGCTGTATTTCATTCCTGATATAGGTTATACTTTCTAAATCATATACTGTATCACTTACGTTTCGGCCATTAGGATTTGCAACCCCCTCGTTTTCTTAATTAGTTTCCCGAGAGCATTCTTCTAGATATTATGTTGAGAAGTTTGCAAAACTTAGAGATTCCTTATCTGTTTAGATGTACTCCATCTTTTCCAAAATCACTGCCTCTAAGCCAACTGTTAGCATCTACAAAAAGGACTTCTCTATTACGGAATAACCAGTCAAGAGTGGAGTTTACTGCATCTATGTAACGATAATCCACATCGTGCTAATATAAAATGCCACTGAAACACAGCCTTGCCACTGGAAGCCTCCTTTTAGGGCAGTAATAAGTCTATCAGTCTCGGCCATTATGTCAGTGAGTGTTGACAAATTGTGCCATTATGAACAATCAAGGCGTCACCATTTTCTGTAATAGTACTGCTGTTGTGCAAGGTGACCGACTCGTATTATAGCAGTACCCAATACCCCACTGTTACTGTAAGGGCATTTTTTATTTTCTTTGTCTTTTCGGCTGAGTCACATCCAGCACATTGAGTCACTAAATGATTACTTTAAATGTGGCATGTTTCCGGATATGTCTAAACTTAACCTCTACAAAATCACTTTCGCGTTGTCTCGGCATTTCAACATTATTTTGTTTTATGTTTATCAACTCGAGTAGTGCATTTCCTGGATCATCTATGGATGAAGGTTCAAGTTCCAGAGACCTTGCTTTGAAACTCAGATACGAAGAGTCCAAAGTGGGGTTATCGGAAACGAGATTTTCTGCCGGATCCGACACTTCGCTACCAAGCAGTAAGACTATCATTACTTCCTTTGCACATCACACACATATTGTTATTGAACGCTACACTCAGAGATCACTGCTTACCGCCATGTTGTGACCGATTAGTCGTAGAGTTCAGGTATGTCCAGTATTTAGTATTCACATATACAGTTCTATTGGATGTTTACCGTCAAGGTTGGTGCATTAATGAGCTGTATTGGGTCCTATTATGTCTATATATTCGTTCAATGCGTTGAATTCCTCTGGAAGGATCTTGCTGACTTCGTCCTCGAGATACTGCCAGATGTAGGTTTTCTCAGCCTCTTTCTTGTCATTATTGAAAGAAGTACATCGGTAATCGGCGAAAACCCTTTGTTTCCACATCTGAAGGTTATTAGTGAGAGAGATTAAAACCCGATCGTAAAATATTTCAAGTCTGGTAATTTTTTAAAGAATATTGTTCGAAAGGCGCTTGTACCACGTTAATTTTTGGATTCTGGTTTCCCCTTAACATTCTACAACCGTCTAACTCAAAAGCCGCATTGTGATTCCCTTAACAGCTATAAGGGATATATTGCTAATATTCTTGACCTGAGAGAGTTGCTTTTTCTTGTCGGTCTAACAGAGGGTTTGAGTATATACTGTACCAAAGTTTGATTTGTTTATGTTTAGACTTTACCTGATAATAATGGGGAACTCTGACTTGCTCAGCCATGAGCTCAGGCTCTGCAGAGCCCGAAGATTTGAAAGCACTACGATTATAAGGATGGTCAGAAAATCTCTGATGTTGATATCCGTGTCATCATCAACGTATAGAAACTGCTGATGCAATTAACAAGGGTTGAAGGCCGATTTGCCACTCGGAATAACATGGAAGAGCATTGGTGATTTGTATAGAGTGCCTGTGTATTAAGTGCTATGTTCAGTATGTTCTATTTTCAGGAACATCTCTTACTTATGATGGAGACAGGCGGTAGTGTTGTTTAGTATCTGCAAGTATGTTCGCCCTCAAGTTGTTCTTAATACGTGCTTCTTAATACACTCTGGACTAAGGCTCTTCAGATGTTCTATTTATGGAAAAGACGACCTTGTAATATGACGAAGTAATTCAGTGTCTGCTTTGAGTTTCCTTCTGAACCATAATTTATGACGGACTCTTTCTCAGAAAACATAATGTTTCTCTTTTTTTTCTAGTGTGAAGAACGTTGCGGTGTATAGAGGTCCCCTGGATTCCTGTGATAATAGCCAGGAGGTATCAAAAACAGAAAGTAAGCATATGTGGCATTTGCCAACTGATACTGGAGAAGGGCCGTACCGCTGTGAAGTATGCAATCAACATCTCCTGTCTCATCCAGGAGATAGGCCATTACGGTGTAAGGAGTGTTACAGCATATCGCATGTAAATTCTAATTTAAAAGACAGCCCTTCTCACTGTGCGAACCGGCCACACCGTTGTAATGAATGTGGAAAAGTGTTTTCCCGAAAGGATAATCTTAGGACTCATCTTTTAAAACATACTGGTTATCGACCGTACTTTTGTAGTGTATGCGGTAGAACTTTCACCCAAGAATTTCGTCTTAAGAGCCATATGTATAGCCATTACGAGAAACGTCCACATGGCTGTACTCAGTGTGGTAAATCATTTTCACTGAGATCTAATTTGAAAACACACATGCTCACACATACTGGTGAACGTCCACATTGTTGCAGTGTGTGTTCTGCTACATTTTCACTTAAGGCTTCGCTTAAATCCCATATGGTAACCCATACAAAGGACCGTCCACACCGTTGCGATGTGTGTGGTCGTACTTTTTCTTTGGTCTCTAATTTGAAGGGTCACATGCTTATCCACTCAGGTGAGAGGCCGTTTAGTTGCAATGAGTGTGGTTCTACTTTCATTCACAAGGCTAGTCTTACTAGCCATCTTTTAGTTCATTCCGGAGAACGGCCATTCTGTTGTAGGGTGTGTGGTAATTCGTTCTTCGATGTGACTCGTCTTAAGAGACACATGAGAATTCATTCTGGAGAGCGGCCATTCAGGTGTACTATATGTGGATATTCATTCTCTGATAAGGCTCATCTTAAAAGACACATGCAGGTTCATACTAACTTTCGGTCACATTCCTGTAATGAGTGTGGTAAAATGTTTTCACGGGAGAGTTATCTTAAGAGACACCTGTTGTCTCATTCATAATAAAGTCCTATCCAGAGTGAGTATGTATTAGAGGTAGAGTTGTCGGCGATAGATGTTTAATTTTACTCACAGTGAGAATGCTACTGTGAAATTAGATCTTGTGTTGCTTGCATATAAGTAGTGTGATTTTCGTGCATTATAAACAACGTAATACTTTAACTGGTGAACTCGATCACATATTAGGTAATTGAAAATGTTGTACGTAATCTACATCAGTGTTGACAGCCTTGGTCTACTATATGGTTACCTGCCCTGGTTATAGTTTCTTCGATGATGTAGCAATACGAACCAGCAGGACACCGTAAGGTACTTTCTGTTTCAGTTGTTATTTGAGTAAAGGGCGTCAGAGAAGCAAATAGTACAACCTACTGCAGTAAATGAGAATTTGATATATTGGAGGATTGGAATCCTTGTGGAGAAACGACCTAAGAAATATGGTTGATGGAAATATGAGCTAAAAGTATTAAGGCATGACGAGCTCGGAATAATTGACAAGTGAACTGATGGAGTATTCAGTACAAACTACAGGAGTCAAAGGTTGTCTTGTATGGTTATGAAGAGGTTGAGGAAGCTACCATTTATGATAGATTGACATATCACGGCACAGCACGAGACATGTGACCATAGAATTCTTCTGTCTTGAAGGAGATTCAAACTTGTGTACCTATTTAGAAAAATTATTTAGTGCAACTTCCTCCATGTAAAATTTGATTTATTCTTGGTACTTGACAGTTATACAATAAATCAGCAAAAGTATCTACTCGATGTTACCTTCCAGTTTAGCATTGTTTTCTTTGGTATTTACAGATGAATTCACTCATATAATTTGGTGAATTGAGTACTCGCTCCTCTGTTACATTCCTGTCAGGTTTATTATAGCCCGTGCTGCAGTCCATTTACGTTTAGATCTTTAATTTTGTTATTGGCACTTATTTCTAAATTTCTGATGAGTACATTTGTACTGCATTCTTCAAAAATACCCTCCTTAGCTTTGTAAGAAAGCAATTTCTTTAGGTTCTTAATGATTGCAAGATGGGGAATGTACCATTTAGTAATGTGTTAACTTATTGTAGTATTAATAGTGTGTAATATATTAGTTTTCCTGGACAGCATCCATAATAAATATTCCCAAGCAAACTATTTATATTTCAAAACTCGAAAATTTTTCTCCCTTATCCTGAAATGTTTGACTTGCTTAGTTTGTAGTATTGTAGTGTAGTCGTATATTAATTACCTTGTTGTCGTGTGATCTTTGAGTACTGTCCCAGAGAGTATATACCTCCGTTCATTTTTGCACATAATTTATTTTATTATTCCATTTATTTTGACTATTCCCCTAACGAATGACTAAGGAGTGCAAGTGTAGGGAGTCTGGGTGTGGCGAGGCATTAAGGGTATGAGGGAGGAGTTGGAGAGTATGAGGGAGATAAATAGGATTCTCACAGAAGACAGGAAGGAAGATAGGCCTGCCTCAAAAAATGTACAGGTTACAGTAGGTGTACAAGAGGGAGAGGAGGGAAAGGGCGAGGTGTAGAAGACAGGTGGTCTAATGTTCTAAGGGGAAGGAGATTGAAGGCTAAGGTCTATATTCACGATCAGAATTCAGGACAGGTGTCTGTGAAATCGGTACAAGGCACTCCAGGTAGAGCAACAGAAGGAGGATGAGGAACAGGGAACTGTTGCTGAGATGTGGGGAAGTAGGAGGAATGGGAAATGTAGAGTAGATGATAGAAAAAGACAGGGTTATGCGAAGGAGGAAAGGGAGGTGGAAGTAGCTTCTGCAGCTATCAGGAATGATAGGGCCGAGCTGGAGGGGAGGGGATCAAATGAGGCGGGTAGGGTTGAGGCTCTGGTCATGGGAGATTCCATCATTAGACATGTGGGGAAAGTGTGTGGAGGAAAGGGAACCAGGATAGAATGTTATCCAGGAAATAGGTTGAGGCAGATGTTGAGGAAAGTAGAAGAGAAGGAGGAGTGGAAGGAGAAGGTGGTAGTGTTTCACATTGGTACCAACAACGTAAGGCAAGCTGATATAAGTACCTACATAGTTGGGGATGTGTGGGACCTGGTAAATGCAGCACGGGTGGAGTTTAAGGAAGCAGAGATTGTTATAAGTGGAATTCTGTGTAGGAGGCATACTGACTGGAGTGTGATTGGGGATTTAAATGAGACTATGGATTTGGTATGTGGGAAACGGAGTGAAATTTCTAGATCCTAACGGGTGGGTAGGAGATAGGGTTTTGTGCTCAGATGGCCTTCACTTAAACCACAGTGGTATGTAGAAGTTAGGAAATTTGTTTGCAAGTGTAATAGCGAGGTACATTCAGGGAAACGTCTAGGGAGTGGTGATAAGGGTACAGAAATCTGGAAGTCAAGTAGGAATGACATAAAATTGTTAGTGTTGAACTGTAGAAGTATTGTAAAGAAAGGAATAGAATTAAATAATTTAATAGGTATATATTCACCAGATATTGTAATAGGAGTTGAATCATGGCTGAGAAATGATATAATGGATGCAGAAATTTTCTCACAGAACTGGAGAGTGTATCATAGATATAGGATAGGAATGGTGGGAGAGGTAGTATTCATTCTGGTGAAAGAAGAACTTGTAAGCTACGAAAAAGTTAAAGATGAGAAACTTGAAAATCTAGGCGTAAGGCTCATTTCTAAAGATAATAGGCAACTTGATGTCTTTGGAGTGTACAGACCAGTAAATGGTAGCGCTCACACGGTTTCAGAATTATTTGATAAGGTTATCAGCTATGTGGGAAGACATGGAAAGGAATGTGATTGTAGCAAGGAATCTGAATGTAACAAATGTCAGTTGGGAAGGGAATGCGAACTACAGGAAGCTTGGAGTGTACAGACCGGGAAATGGTAGCGCTGACATGGATTAAGAATAATCTTATATGGTAATCAGCTATGTGGGAAACGACATGGAAAGGAATGTGATTGTAGCAGGGATCTGAATTTGCCAAATGTCAATTTGGAGGGGAATGCGAACGACAGGAAGCATCACCAACAAATTCAAATGCTAATATGGGAAGGACAGCTGACTCGGAAAGTGATGGAACCAACTAGAGGAAAAAACATCCTGGATGTGGTGCTGGTAAAACCAGATGAGCCCTATGGAGAAACCGAAGTAATAGATGGCATTAGTGATCGTGAAGGTGTTTTTGTCTTCGTTAAAAATAAATGTGTTAGAAAGGAAGGTCTTAAAAGTAGGGCTATTAGGCAGTACCATATGGCTGATAAAGCAGGCATGAGCCAGTTCTTTAAAAGTAAGTAAGTAAGTAATATGTTTTATTTATCCTGGCAAAGTTAGGGATATACTTCCTTTCTTACACTTAACCAGTCTTAACCTAGAACCCTTAATAACTACTGATGACAATAATATGATAATATGGACAATAGTAACAGTAATACCATTAACAAAAGTAACCACACTTTAAAAAAAAGATCATATCATCTATATAATATAAATCGTACGTAAAGTGCAGAATATAATTATGAATAATGAGTACTAAGAATATAATTACGAATAATGAGTACTGAGAATATAATTATGAAAAATGAGTACTAAGAATATCATTATAAATAATGAGTACTATAACAACTACTTAAGAAAAAGTTTATAAAATATATACATTTCTACAGTACACCGGAATATCGCCTTCAGTTGAGAAGTGAAGAGAAGGATTAGTAAGAAGTAGAAGAAGAGGAAGAAGACGAATATCTGTGAAAGGAAGAGGGAAATGATGATGAAGAGGTGGTAGGAGTAGGTGTTTTCAGGCAATAATTTGATGATTCATGCATGTTTACCTAGTATTTCTACACAGGCATGTTTAAAAGCTAAGCTGCTGGGCATGCTTCTGACGTCCACTGGTAAGAGATTCCATTGTCGGGCTGCGGTAACGGTGAATTATTTCGTGTAGATTGCTGTTCTGTTTACAGGAAGGGATAAAAACATGGTGCTGCAGGATCGGGTATTTTTGTTATGGTCTGTGGAGAGGAACTTTATTCGATCACGGAGATAGGCTGGTTGAGAACTTTTAAGAATAGTATGCAAGAAGCAAAGAGTATGAAGTGTGCGTCGTTCTTACAGGCGAAGCCACCCGAGCCGCGTGTAAGACGGTGTGACATGGTCAGCGTAACGAAGTCCACAGATAAATCTTACACAGGCATTCTGAGCGCACTGTAATTTCCTTCCCCAGTCTACTCCTAGGTTGTAAACTATGTCGCAATAATCAAAATGAGGTGATGCGAGTGATTCAACAAGAATTTTCTTTAGTTTAAAAGGGAAAGTGAATTTGAATTTACTGAGACAGCGTAGCGTTCCGTATATTTTCCTACACACAGATATAGTTTGGGCAGACCAGGACAGATGTTCGTCAAATATTATGCCAAGATTTCTTACATTTTGGCTATATTGTATGGGAGTACCACTTATGGACAACTGTGGTAACGCTGTTCGATTGAGCTTGCAAAGTAATTTAGGGTAACCAATAATTATTGCCTGGGATTTTGATGGGTTTAATTTTAATCCATGATTTCTGGCCCATATATCTATGGTCATCAAGTCTTCATTCAGGTGACGTGTTTCTGAGTGTAGGTTTTCGGGTTTGCTGTGTATATATATCTGTAGGTCATCAGTGTATAAGTGGTATTTACAGTGTTTTAATCCGGAAGATATGCCATTTATATACAAAGAGAAAAATAGGGGGCCCAGTACAGATCCTTGTATTCCTACGTCGACCGTACGCCAATTTGAATATTCATTGTTGTTATTAAGTACACACTGTTGGCGACCGGTGAGATAGGATCTGAACCACTGGAGTGCACTCGCGGAGAAATTTTAACTATTTAATTTGGATATAAGTATGTCCCTGTCAACAGTGTCGAAAGCTTTACTAAAGTCCAATAACACTAGAACTGTCAGTTGTTTGTTGTCCATAGCTTGCCTTATGTCATCAGTCACATGTGTTAATGCACTGCAGGTGCTGTGTCTCGGTCTAAAGCCGGTCTGGTGGATATCCAGAAGATTGTGTTGAATAAGATAGTCGGAAATTTGTTTGTGAACTATGAATTCTAAAGCTTTTGACAATATGCATAAGATGCTAATCGGCCGATAGTCACCGACGTCCTTCGCCAGTCTTATTTTCGGAAGCGGGCGAACTATGGCCATTTTCCATATTTCCGGATAAGTCCCCTGTTGCAGAGAGTAATTAAAAATATTCACCAATGGATGAATGATGTGGTGGAGAATTTTCATGAGCATTTCATGGCCTATATTATCTACGCCCCTAGCCCTGGTCTTGATGCGTTTCATTGAGTCAATCACTTCTTGCGGTGTGACGTGACTGAAGTAAAATTGATCTCTTTGTGGAGATGGCGTATTATCATATGTATTAATAGTTTTCTCCTTTACGACCGGATTAATTCCCGTTGGCGAGATGAAATGGTCGTTTAATTCATCTACGTTAACATTTAGTTCATCGTTAGATTTCTGGTTATTGATACCAAAATATTTTATAGATTTCCACATCGTCGCAGGGCGTACGTCAGGTCTAATCAAGTTATGGGCGTAACGTAGTCTAGCGCTTCGAATTTTAGAGGTCGTTTTATTACGGAGTATTTTATAAGTCTGGTGGTTCACTTCCGTTGGGTAGTGCTTGTATCGTCTATGAGCAGCGTCTCGTTTAGCCATTAAGTGGCGAATTTCGTCATCTATCCACGGCTTAGGAGCTCTGGAACCTTTTCCCGTACGCACTGGGGCGTGCCGATCGTAGAGTTGCGTTACTAGGTTATTAAATGTTGAGACCATTTCCTGTAGATTATTGGCGCGATTTATCTCCATCCACGGCACGGAAAGAGCATCTTCTAATTTATCTGCGTCAATTCGTCTGAGGTCCCTGAATGATATTTTCGACCTTGGTTTCGGAGTTTGTAATTGGTAGGACAGGTAGATTATGTCATGTCCAGATAGCCCCGGGGCTGATGTCTGTCCATGTTGCAGGACTTTCGCTGAATTGTTTCTTATTATTAGATCGAGAAGGGTGTGACTGCTATTAGTGTGGTGGGTTGGTCCGAGAGGTAAAATTGTCATGTTACATGCTTCGAAAATGTTACGAAACTGTCGAGTTGAAGCTGCGGTACTGTCTAACAAATTTGTGTTGAAGTCGCCCATTACAATAACGTGTTCATAGTCTGGCAGAAGGTTTAGTATTTCAGTCTGAAGGTCAGTCAAATACCCTACTTTCGGAGGCTTGTAAACTACTCCTAGCAAGCATTTCGTTCTAGTCAGTGTTATCTCTATAAACAAAAACTCTGGTTTAAGTCCATACTGTGAAGGTGAATGGCTAATTACTTGAGGGTTGAGGTCTCTGGCAACATAAGCAGCCACCCCCCCCCCCCCACCGCCTTTCCCCTCGCGGTCATTTCGTAGAAGGATGTACCCGTCTATGTCAACAGCTGAACTGGGGCATTTGCTGCTCAGCCACGTTTCAGTCATAAGAATTGCATGGAACTGGCGCGAAGAAAACAGGATATGCATTTCATCCATGCGCGTTTGGGAGAGCAAAGACTGCACATTACAGTGACAAACATTACGAGCTCTTGGAAATTGGTCCACGGTTTCCTTCAAGATAGTAGCGGCTGAAATAGTACCTGGATTTGCTGTAGCACCTATGTGAGTGAATGGAGCAGTTAACGGAAGAGGGGAGCAAAGGGGATGGAATTAAAGGAATGCGCTTAGACCTGCTGTCGTCAGAAGCATGCCCTTGTTGTGTTAAAAGGTATGCCAACTTCGGAACAGAAAATTAAAACTAAAACAGTACTAACGAGAGAACTACGGTTAAATACAGTTCAAGCAATACTGATCACTGGAGAAATAAAAGACAGTGCAAAGCTAATAACAATGGCAGAACACACTACAAACAGATTATACAAGGTAAATCACACAAATGAATCTAATTTTAAATTAGAGGGTTCTAATTAGCGATGTCATACTTGGAAAACAGATAACTGATGTAGTAAAAGATGTGATAGGAAGTGTGTTATGGGAGATTGATGAATGGGAGGGAGGAAGAGGAGAGAGAGAGAGAGAGAGAGAGAGGAGAAAGAGAAAGTGAAATTTAACTGTAGTGAATTCCTACTATGAAAGCAAGGGAAGACAATATTTCGGTACTCACATTAAAAGCGAATGTAGTTCTGTACTGATGTGGTGATGTTTGCCGATTACAATCTAGGAATATCACACATGCGGTTGATACGACGCCTTGTACCATCTGCCAACTTAATTATGATATCCCCGTGATCAGTCCAAGTGTTTCTTAGTCCATGAACAGTGATGGCTGCCTTCAGAATTGCTAGACGAGTTGCAGTCAAGTCTTCTCGTATCGTGGTAGGTGTCCCTTTCAGTTGGCGCTTCCGTGTGAAAAACTCTTGCCTGGAGGGGAAGGACGTGAACTTCACAATGATGGGTCGAGGTTTTCTTGGCACCTTCGGTCCTACTCTGTGGCTCCTGTCAATGTCAGCTTTGGTTACCTTGGCGTGCAGTTTATTGCAGAGGCTCACAACAATGTCGTCTGTGTTCTCACCCTCACTTTCATCGATACCAAACAGACGTAAACTTGACCTCATTTGGTACTGTTCCAGGGAGTCGCACTTCGCCTCAACTTCTTCTTTGAGATGTTTTATTTCACTCTCGCGGCACTCGAGTTTTTTGTTTAGGTCATTCACCAATTCAGCATTGAACTGGAGACTACGCTCAAGTTCTTTCACCACAATTTCCGTCACCTGTCTTGCCAATGCACTTACAATACTTTCCACGAAGCGTTCGGAGAGCACGGCCTCGTCCAGTACCTTTCTCACCACCTGTTCGATTTCGTTGGCACCACTGCTGGCAGTACCGCTGCTAGCTTTAATAGGATGACGCCCCATTTTTAATATTATGCTGATATACACAATGATATCGATTAAAAACTGGTCTCAAATTGAACCTTGGCACAAGTTCCACAGATCTGCACTTTTACACACCACACACTGCTTCCGTTCACCTACAAAATTCGCTTAAACGGAAAGCCGATATTCTTGCGTGCTTCCATGAGCAGAGTCAGAGTGGTAGTAACTATGATCGGTGGAAAATGGTAAAAACAAATGTAAACAGACTCTGGGATGGGCTTAAAGCAATTGTTGAGGAATGTGACAACAGTTTGTACCTTTAAAGGTGATAAGAAACGGTAAAGAACCACTTATTATAATAGAGAAATAAGGAGTCTAAGAAGGAGGTGCCGATTGGAAAGACATAGAGTTAGAAATGGCTGTGGAAGTAAGGAGAAATTGAAGGAACTTACTAGAAAATTGAATCTAGCAAAGAAGGCAGCAATGATAACATGATGGCAAGCATAATTGGCAGTCAAACAAATTTTAGTAAAAATGGAAGGGTATGTATAGGTATTTTAAGGCAGAAACAGGTTCCAAGAAGGACATTCCAGGAATAATTAATGAACAAGGGGAGTGTGTAAGTGAGGATCTTCAACAGGCAGAAGTATTCATTGGGCCGATGACCTTCGATGTTAGGCCCCTTAAAACAACAAGCATCATCATCAGCGAAGTATTCATTGAGCAGTATGTAAAGATTGTTGGTTACAAGGATAATGTCCAGATAGAGGAGGAGACTAATGCTAAAGAAGTATTAAAATTTACAAATGATAACAGTGACATTTACAATAAGATACAAAAGTTGAAAACTAGAAATGCGGCTGGAATTGATAAGATTTCTGTGGATATACTGAAGACAATGCGTTGGGATATAGTACCATATCTGAAGTACTTGTTTGATTATTATTTGCTTGAAGGAGCTATACCAAATGAATGGCGAGTTCCTATAATAGCCCCTGTGTATAAAGGAAAGGGTGTTGGACATAAAGCTGAAAATTACAGGCCAGTAAGTTTGACATGCATTGCATGTAAGCTTTGGGAAAGCATTCTTTCTGATTATATTAGACATGTTTGTGAAATTAATAACTGGTTAGATAGAAGGCAGTTCGGTTTTAAGAAAGGTTATTCCACTGAAGCTCAACTTGTAGGATTCCAGCAAGATATAGCAGATATCTTGGATTCAGGAGGTCAAATGGACTGTATTGATATTGACTTGTCTAAAGCATTTGATAGGGAGGATCATGGGAGACTACTGGTAAAAATGAGTGCAATTGGACTTGTCAAAAGAGTGACTGAAAGGGTGGCTATATTTCTAGAAAATAGATATCAGAGAATCAGAGTAGGTGAAGCTTTATCTGACCCTGTAATAATTAAGAGGGGAATTCCTCAAGGCAGTATAACTGGACCTTTATGATTTCTTATATATATAAATAATATGAGTAAACAAGTGGAATCAGAGATAAGGCTGTTAGCAGATGATGTTATTCTCTGTAGAGTAATAAATAAGTTACATGATTGTGAGCAACTGAAACGTGACCTCGATAATGTTGTGAGCTGGACAGCAGGCAATGGTATGATGATAAACGGGGTTAAAAGTCAGGTTGTGAGTTTCACAAATAGGAAAAGTCCTCTCAGTTTTAATTACTGCGTTGATGGGGTGAAAGTTCCTTTTGGGGATCATTGTAAGTATCTAGGTGTTAATATAAGGAATGATCTTCATTGGGGTAATCACATAAATGGGATGGTAAACTCTGCACGTGTCTATGGGGGTGTTTGGGGGTTGTAGTAACTATGTAGAGGAGAGAGCATTTTTATCTCTGGTGAGACCCCAACTAGAGTACGGTTCCAGTGTATGGGACCCTCACCAGTATTACCTGATTCAAGAACTGGAAAAATCCAAAGAAAAGCAGCTCCATTTGTTCTGGGTGGTTTCCGACAAAAGAGTAGCGTTACAAAAATATTGCTAAGTTTGGGTTGTGAAGAATTGGGAGAAAGAAGACGGCTGCTCGACTAAGTGGTATGTTCCGATCTGTCAGCGGAGAGATGGCGTGGAATGGCATTAGTATACTTTAAAGGTATGGTCAAATGTTCCACATTTACAATACTAAAAGTTATATTATGGAATCATTTAAATAACCTTTTAAAAAAATAACGGAACCTGTTTCATCTATCTTGTAGACATCATCAGCCGAAAAGTTTTTAAGATCATGCACAAAAAACAAGGACAAAAACAACACATTAAAGTAATTCGGATTGCCGAATGCGTCAGTTAAAATAGTGAAGAATATGCTGGAATGTTCTGAGGATAACAGTTGAATACTGTTAAAAGTGAAATTAAAATATTGGACACATGAGATTATTCAGTAAAATTGGTATTAAAGTCCCTCTTGACTTGATGGTGCTGTATTAACATACAGTATTCCGATGTGTCGGTAAGAACTTGATAATAAAGAGCACAATGTTTAGTTCCAGTAGAATAAAGACGATCGATAAACATTTGGTAAACATGAGCGAGGATTCCAGTAAAAAGATATTGAGATCGTCTTATTGGCGTGAAGATGTTGACAATTCTTGTTAAGAAATTAGGCGGAATATCTGATCGTAGTATCGTATGTAGAATGTGCAGTGGAGGGCCCTAGAACGAGAATGACGGCTATTATTAGCGTTAAAAGTAGGCAAGTTTTTAAAGTATCTTGTAATACAAAAGAAGAATAAATGAAAAATAAAATGCGGCACATCTGATTACTTACGTTCTCGCCAACCCAGGAATGACTAGCTCGGCGAGGTAAGGATGTTTGTGGCTAACCGGAGGCGAACTAGGGAGGCCGTGTGTGATGGACGCTAGTATGAGGGAAGAGTAGGGGAAGGCTGGAACCAATAGGCGGGGAACGACTGCGTGGAAGCTTGTTAGAAGGTTTGTCAAAATAGGAACTGTTGAGCAATGCCTCGAAAATTATATTCACAGTTTCTGAAATTGCATTCAAATTGTAAGCAGGATTGCGTTTTTGGTCTATACTAATAAAAATATTTTCTAAAACGTTGAGTAAATTTCCCTTGTTATGAAAAATAAAGAATTTTTTAAGTCCTGTTCTATGGAAGTGAAGGAATGATTGTACTCTGTTATACGAGTGCTCATGGCGGTGTATATTTTGTGCTAGGCGGAGTTGACATGTTCTTCATATCTAATTAAAAAGCTTCTTCCGGTTTGCCCAATGTAGCTCGCGGAACATTGGTTGCAATTTAACTTATATACACCTGATTTGTTGTATTTGTTCACAGTGTTATTGATTTTATGCTGGTTATAAAAGAAATTAGTATTATTGTTGACTGTTTAAAGGCAATATTGACATTATGTTTCTTAAGAATATTGGTGATTTCGTAAATCTTATTATTGGTGTAAGTGAATGTGGCGTAGTTATCTGTTTTCTTGTTGTTTCTCTGAGAAGGTTTCAACTGGATTTGTTAACAATTTTACTGATTATCCTACCTATGAAATGCTACTTTTAACGTTAATAATACCTATCATTATGGTTCTAGGTCCCTCCACTTCGCATTCCACATACGATATTACGATCAGATATTCCGCCTAATTTCTTAACAAGAATTGCCAACATCATCACGCCAATAAGATTATCTCAATATCTGTTTACAGGAATCCTCACTCATGTTTATCACATGTTTATCGATCGTCTTTATGCTACTGGAACTAAACATTGTGCTCTTTATTATCAAGTTCTTACCGACACATCGGAATACTGTATGTTAATACAGCACCATCAAGTCAAGAAGGACTTTAATACCAATTTTATTGAATCGTCTCATGTGTACAATTTCTTAATTTCACTTTTACAGTATTCAAGTGTTATGCTCAGAAGATTCCAGCACATCCTTCACTATTTCAACTGACGCATTCGGCAATCCGAATTATTTTAATGTGTTGTTTTTTGTCCTAGTCTTTTGTGCTTGATCTTAAAACTTTTCGGCTGATGATGTCTACAAGATAGATGAAACATGTTCCGTTATTTTTAAAAAAGTTATTTAAATAATTAAATAATATAACTTTTAGTATTGTAAAGGTGAAACATTTGACCATACCTTTAAAGTATACTTACGACAATCTGGGCTTTATAATGAAATTCATTTTATGCAATGACATTAGTAGACGAATAAGTTTGAGTGGCGTCTTTAAAAGTAGGAAAGATCACAATGGGAAGATAAAGTTGGAATTCAGGAGGAAAAATTGGGGCAGATATTCATTTATAGGAAGGGGAGTTAGGTATTGGAATAACTTACCAAAGGAGATATTCAATAAATTTCCAATTTCTTTGAAATCATTTAAGGAAAGACTAGTAAAACAACAGATAGGGAATCTGCCACATGGGCGACTGCCCTAAATTCAGATCAGTATTAATTGATTGATTGCATTAACCGCCTAATAGCTTTCCCTTGAAAGTTGTAGCTAGCGACATTTATGATCGCGGAAGCCAAAGTTTTCCACCTTCGTAAAATAGGGACTTGTGGGAATGTTTGACTAATTTCGTCATTTAAAATATGACATTTCGGTATATTTTTCGCTATTTTCATTTTATTTCATCAATTATTTCACTAAATCCTCATTTCCACTTTACAGCAGTAAAAGGTAAACCAAAAGATACTTGATATCATATTTGCAGTAAAATATATTTTACATTTATACATGCACAATAAACACGAGAGTCATTTCCCTGCTAAAACGCCAAGTTACATATATCAAAGGAAGGATACTTGGAAAGCATTATCTTGTCCCTTTAACAAGTGGAGCCTAGCCTAAGTACATATTGTACCCATTAGTCTGAAAAAGACGGATAAAAATCAGTTCGGTATTACTGGGAGTCAGAGCTTGTCAGATTATTGATTACAGTACGTTCAAAATGACTTCTCACTATCAGCATTGCTGACTGGGATACATAAAGCCTTCACTGTAGCTTCCACGAAAGTCCACTTTCTGATTTCAAGGAAAGGAGGACGGCAGTCGCGTCAATATCTACAAGAACAACCAACTAGATTCCTAAACACTAGTTGAATGTTCTCGTACGATGGGAATTACATTCATCATTTTCTAAATCACCTTTCTTTGATCAAATAGTGTTTTCACATAATTTCGTGGATTATTTCGCGACATTTTAGGGTTTCGCGTTTTGAGACGAATTAGTAAATTTTCGCGTTTTGCGTATACATTATACATTAGTGATAGACAAAAGTCATTTTTTGTTGGCTGATCATTAATACTTGCGTAATAACATTCTGTGGAATTACTGGGAAGATACTTTCTCTTCGAATTTACTGAAAAGTTAACACTAACACTAGAACAGCTGAAAATCTCACATACCTAGAACAGCGGTAAGGGGTCACTTTGACCGGAAACGTTCAAATTAGAACACAAAAAAGAGATGTATTTTCTTCTACTGTGTTTGTACAACTTTATTTTACACATAAATACCTGACATTAGTGTATGGACCTTTTATATTACTGATGGACACATGAATATTCACACACAACTCACCATGTTTCTGTTTCTCTAAGACGTTTTCACAAAATTAACCAATTGAACACCTTTTCTTAGTTAGTCGTCGATATTACAACGATTATACATTTTCAGTAATTCTTTAGGAAAACTGAAAACACGCTAAACACATTTTGCACACACAACTTCTATTTTTCGTGCACATTTTCCGCACACTGCTTTGAGGCACTTGCTGCAGGCATCGCTAGACTTATTGCCTTTACACAGACCAACTTGGCACTTCTTTCGCTTTTTAGATGGACATGGTCCTGCAACTTCCTCCTCATTTTGTTGTTGTTGTTGTTGTTGCCCTTGCTCGCCCCGCCTTGTTAGTTCACTTGCCAGCTGGATGATGAACTTCTTCCGCTTTATCTTCCTACCCGTTACTTGCTTGTAAATGACCCAAGCATTGATAGCTGTTAGGTCAAGGATATTGTAAAAGACATGCATTGGCCACCTTCTGCATGGAGCCTTGGTAGTATATTTACGGGACATTTGGTCTACCACATCTACCCCGTGTTTTGTGCCGTTGTAGAATGTTACAGTTTCTGGCTTCTTCTTTCGCTCTGTGCTGATTGTTACTTGAGGTGTCGTGTGCTGAGAAGAAGGACGTTCTTGTTCTTCTTTCATTGGTACACTGTCAAGGTGCATTGTGGGTTCCGAGTCTGTCGCAAGATGGTTGTAGAGTACAATTCACACTTGGACTTCTTCACCTCAGTACGGATTTCCCGACGGATGGGGTTGATTGTTCCCACCAATGAAGTCTTTTTCTCTTGGAGTTTCTTAGCAAGTTGGAGTGATGTGAAGAAGCTGTCTGTCGTCACGTTTCGCCCTTGGTTTAGAAACGGCTCCATGAGGCGAAGTACTACGTACTCTCCCAGAGGCTGCTTATCGGGACGCACGTCAACTTTACCAAGGTATGGAAAAGCATTGCAGATGTATTTTGAGTTCACATCTGCAGCAATCCAGAATTTGAGTCCATACTTGTCGGGCTTGTTTGTCATAAACTGGGTAAATCTGCACCTGGTTTTGCTGGGAAGTAATTGTTCATCGACTGTAATATTTTCACTTGGGCGGTAACAGCGAAGGCAATTTTCCACGAATTTTTCTCAGATTTCAGAGACAAGAGCGAACCTGTTAGTTGACAGGCGCTCAGCTCGGGTTGATTTCTCGTCGAAGCGGAGGAATCTGAGAAGCTCCCGAAATCTATCTTTTGACATTGTGTCCTTCATGAATTGTTGTCCCTAATAATGGCCGGGTACACACTGTTGCCTGACAATGCAAACTGCTGTAATAAGGAATATTGTACAAGTGTCAAAATGACCCCTCCCGCTGTCCAGGGTATGGCATATCAGAAATCAATGAAAATGTAAATATTTTGCTGGGTGCAATACAGCACCGTGAACGGGACGAAAAAAGATGAAAAGTCAAAATATTTGAAGGGAAATGATACAAGAGTGCGCACGTGATTAAAGAAAAATTGAAGGTGGGTGTCATATTGACCCCCTCCGCTGTTCTAGTGTTAATATGTAATGCATAGGGAAACAAAATAATTTTAAATCATTCTAAGTACTTCCCATCATTTATATAAAATAATTTCTAGATAGTTCAAAAATTCGGGGAGCATATTTTGTAACGTCTGGTGTGTGAATGTTAAGTTGGTATATAGGGTTCAATGGTTCGTACAGCACACCTTGAGACCTTAGCTACTCCGCGTATGTCAAATCGAAGGTATACTCTATCTGTAGGCGTAGCTATGTATTAAACTGTCAGGTGACCCTTAAGAAAAGTGCATAGCGGTGCGTTCGTGTGTCGTGAGGTACACGGACTACTGCGGTCTTTGAGCACGTTGTACGTCAATCAGTACATCCCATGAGACATCTTAAGCAGGTTCAAGTCACAAGGGCCGTCACTTTGATCCAGGAAAGATGGACTTTTCGTCGTGTTGCTGTGGATTTCAGTATCTCGCCGTCAGTTATTCAACGCTACAGTGAGACAGGCCAGTTCACAAGGTGGGTTGGACAAGGCCGTGGAGGCATGACAACCCCACATGATAACCGATATCTGAACATCTGTGCGTTGCAGCTTCATTGAGCAACTGCCAGAGAACTGCAACTAGATCTCAGGAGGGTCACCGGAGTCACAGTGTTTGACCAGACAGTAATGAACAGGTTAAGAGAAGTGTCCTTGCGACATCGCACATCTCGCCTTCTGTTTGTCCTTACCCGCGTCAACTGTCCACTTCACCAATGGAGACCTGTGTTGTTCACAGACGAGTCCAGATTTCCCCTGACATGGCGTGATGGACATCAACGTGTATGGAGACGCCGTGGTGAGCCGTACATTCCAAATGTTGTCCAGGAAGGCAACCGACGATTCGGACAAGGTTCTGTGATGTGTGGGGGTGGCATCAGTATTGATGGCTGTACGGATCTTGTCGTCGTCCGTGGTAATCTTACCGCTGCGGCGTACATCGAGCAGATACTGCTACAGGATGTGTTGGTTGCTGCATACGGCGTTGGCCCTGAATTCGTACTCATGCACGACAATGCCAGGGCTAATGTAGTGCGCATCACCAGATCTGCCTTGCGAGAACTGGACATTCAAGAGAAGGAATGGCCAGCGGTGAGTCCCGACCTTAAGCTCATCGAGCATGTGTGGGATAGGCTGGGCAGAAGTGTTCGTGGGCGTCCTGTACCACCACAGACTACCCAAGACCTCGAACAGGTACTGATTGAAGAATGGGAACTGGTACTGCAACGTGACCTCCGTCGACTTATACGGAACATGTCACGTGGAAATGCTCGTGGAGGACATACTGACGCTCTCCAACTGTGATAAAATCCACCCCGGAGAACTGTTATCACTTTCTTTTCGCCCCCATTTGAACATATACGTTTGTGTTCTGAAAATGAACGCGAACCCATCTATGTTCAGTACATAACAAATGTTTAGTAGGCAATATGAGGTATTGTTCAGTGGAACATGGCATACGTTCAAAAATTTGTTCCCCTAACATTTTTAACTGTGGATGTACACTTGGCGTACGTTACTGACAGAAGAGTTGAGTATTAATAGCTTTCATCGATACGTCCGCACCCTCTATTCTTTAGAAAATCTATGGAGGCAATATCAGGATGGCCTTCCAGAAAAATTGCTCACCACCATGTAGAGACTAGTTAATAGTTCATATCCGGGTGAAACATAATCTACGTTCATCTTTTGTGAATCAATTCTCGTTGATATTTGCAATAAGATAGCAAAACGTTGAACTATAAAATTCTAACATAATTTATTGGATAAGTGTGTAAATTAAAACGAATGATCGAAAAACCGATATTTCTCTCCATTTTTAAAGACAACAGTTGCGCCTATCAGTTGGGCAATATTCATCCCAGTTCTCCCAAAAGTCTCCCTACTGATAAAACTAAAAGGGTACTGAGCCATATTAGACAGTGTTCAGAGTACTCCTTGAATTGTTATTCTCCAATAGGTCTCCCTGCTGTTGACACAATGAGGGTACTGGGTCATATTAGACAGCAATCACAGCACGCCTTGTCTTGCTGAGTTCTCCAACAAGTCATCCTACCGTGGTC
Organism: Anabrus simplex; assembly: GCF_040414725.1. NCBI lineage: Eukaryota > Metazoa > Arthropoda > Insecta > Orthoptera > Tettigoniidae > Anabrus > Anabrus simplex. The sequence continues at coordinate 1,158,891 of NC_090267.1, forward strand.
ACTATAACGGTACTGACTCATATTAGACAGCAACCACAGCACTCCATGTGTTCCTGAGTTCTCTAGTAAGACTTCCTGCTGCTGGCACTATAAGGGTACTGACTCATATTAGACAGCAATCGCAGCACTCCATGTGTTTCTGAGTTCTCCAGTAAATCTTCCTGCTGCTGGCACGATAAAGGTTCTGAGCCATAATAGACAGCAATCACGGCACGGCTTGTCTTACTATGTTCTCCAACAAGTCATCCTACCGTGGTCACTATAACGGTACTAACTCATATTAGACAGCAATCACAGCACTCCTCGTGTTCCTGAGTTCTCCAGTCAGTAAACCTATTGCTAGCATTATAAAGGTACCGAGCTACATTAGACAGCAATCACGGCTCCAATTATATTCCTGTCTTCTCCAACAATTCATTCTACTGTTGTCACTATAAAGGTATTGAGACATATTAGACAGCAATTACAGCACTCCATGTGTTCCTGAGTTCTCCAGTCAGTCCACCTGCTTCTAGCACTATAAAGGTATTGAGACATATTAGACAGCAATTACAGCACTCCATGTGTTCCTGAGTTCTCCAATCAGTCCATCTGCTTCTAGCACTATAAAGGTATTGAGACATATTAGACAGCAATTACAGCACTCCATGTGTTCCTGAGTTCTCCAGTAAGTCCACCTGCTTCTAGCACTATAAAGGGACTGAGACATACTAGACAGCAATCACAGCACTCCATGTGTTCCTGAGTTCTCCAGTCAGTCCATCTGCTTCTAGCACTATAAAGGGACTGAGACATACTAGAGAGCAATCACAGCACTCCTAGTGTTCCCAAGTTATCAAGTCAGTCCACCTGCTGCTAGGACTACAAAGGTACTGAGTCATATTATATTGCAATCACAGCACACCTTGTGTTCCTGAGGTCTCCAGTCAGTCCAACAGCTGCTGGCACTATAAAGGTACCGAGCCATGTTAGACAGCAATCACAGCACACCTTGTGTTCCTGAGTTCTCCAGTCAGTAAACCTATTGCTAGCATTATAAAGGTACTGAGCTACATTAGACAGCAATCACGGCTCCAATTATATTCCTGTCTTCTCCAACAATTCATTCTACTGTTGTCACTATAAAGGTATTGAGACATATTAGACAGCAATTACAGCACTCCATGTGTTCCTGAGTTCTCCAGTCAGTCCACCTGCTTCTAGCACTATAAAGGGACTGAGACATACTAGACAGCAATCACAGCACTCCATGTGTTCCTGAGTTCTCCAGTCAGTCCACCTGCTTCTAGCACTATAAAGGGACTGAGACATACTAGAGAGCAATCACAGCACTCCTAGTGTTCCCAAGTTATCAAGTCAGTCCACCTGCTGCTAGGACTACAAAGGTACTGAGTCATATTATATTGCAATCACAGCACACCTTGTGTTCCTGAGTTCTCCAGTCAGTCCAACAGCTGCTGGCACTATAAAGGTACCGAGCCATGTTAGACAGCAATCACAGCACACCTTGTGTTCCTGAGTTCTCCAGTCAGTAAACCTATTGCTAGCATTATAAAGGTACTGAGCTACATTAGACAGCAATCACGGCTCCAATTATATTCCTGTCTTCTCCAACAATTCATTCTACTGTTGTCACTATAAAGGTATTGAGACATATTAGACAGCAATTACAGCACTCCATGTGTTCCTGAGTTCTCCAGTCAGTCCACCTGCTTCTAGCACTATAAAGGGACTGAGACATACTAGACAGCAATCACAGCACTCCATGTGTTCCTGAGTTCTCCAGTCAGTCCACCTGCTTCTAGCACTATAAAGGGACTGAGACATACTAGAGAGCAATCACAGCACCCCTAGTGTTCCCAAGTTATCAAGTCAGTCCACCTGCTGCTAGGACTACAAAGGTACTGAGTCATATTATATTGCAATCACAGCACACCTTGTGTTCCTGAGTTCTCCAGTCAGTCCAACAGCTGCTGGCACTATAAAGGTACCGAGCCATGTTAGACAGCAATCACAGCACACCTTGTGTTCCTGAGTTCTCCAGTCAGTCCACTTGCTTCGAGCACTATAAATGTACTGAGAGATATTACACAGCAATCACAGCACTCCATGTGTTCCTGAGTTCTCCAATAACTCTCCTTGCTGCTCGCACCATAAAGGTTGTGAGACATATTTCACAGCACTCCTTGTGGTCCTGAGTTCTCCAGTCAGTCCACCTGCTGCTGGCACTATGAAGGTCATATTAGACAGCAATCACAGTACTCCTGGGTTCCTGAGTTCCCCGGTCAGTCCACCTGCTGCTGGCAGTATGAAGGTGTTGAGCCATATTACACAGCAATCACAGTTCTCCTTGTGTTCCTGAGTTCTCCAGAGTGGCCACCTGCTGCTGGCACTATTAAGGTACTGAGTCATATTAGACAGCATTCATTATACTCCTGGGTTCGTAACTTCTCCAATCAGTCCACCTGTTGCTGGCGCTATAAAGGTACCGAGCCATGTTAGACAGCAATCACAGTATTCATAGGCCCTGAGTTCTCCAGTCATTCTCCCTGCTGCTGGCACTATTAGGGTACTGAGACATGTTAGACAGCCATCACAGCACTCCTTGTGTTCCTGAGTTCTCCAGTAAGTCCACCTGCTGCCGGCACTATACAGGTACTGGGACATATTAGACAGCAGTCACAGCACTCCGTGTGTTCCTGAGTTATCCAGCCAGTCCACCTGCTGCTGGCACTATAAAGGTACCGAGCCATGTTAGACAGCAATCACAGCACACCTTGTGTTCCTGAGTTCTCCAGTCAGTACACTTGCTTCGAGCACTATAAAGGGACTGAGATATACTAGACAGCAATCACAGCACTCCTAGTGTTCCCAAGTTATCAAGTCAGTCCACCTGCTGCTAGGACTACAAAGGTACTGAGTCATATTAGACTGCAATCACAGCACTCCATTGTGATCCTGAGTTCTCCAGAAAGTCTCCCTGCTGCTGGCTCTATAGCGGTACTAAGCCACATTATGCAGCAATCACAGCACTCCTTGAGTTCCCAAGTTATGAAGTCAGTCCACCTGCTGCTGCCGCCATATAAAGGTACTGAGACATATTAAACAGCAATCACGGCACCCCCGTGTTCCTGAGTTCTCGAGTGAGTCCAACTGCTGCTGGCACAATAAATGTTCTGGGATATATTAGGCAGCAGTCACAGCACTCCTTGTGTTCCTGAGATATCCACTCAGTCCACCTGCTGCTGGCATCATAAAGGTACTGAATCATATTAGACCGCAATAACAGCACTCCTGGTTTTCCTGAGTTCTCGACTAAGTCTCCCTGCTGCTGGTACTGTAAAGGTACTCAGCCATATTAGACAGCAATCACAGCACTCCTTGCTTTCCCGAGTTCTCCAGTAAGTCTCCCTGCTGCTGGCACTGTAAAGGTACTGAGACATATTAGACCGCAATAACAGCAATCCTGGTTTCCTGAGTTCTCCAATAAGTCGCCCTGCTGCTCGCACTATAAAGATTCTGAGACATATTACAAGCACTCCTTGTGTTCCTGTGTTCTGAAGTCAGTCCACCTGCTTCTGGCACTATGAAGGTGCTGAGTCATATTAGACAGCAATCACAGTACTCCTGAATTCCCCAGTCTGTCCACCTGCTGCTGGCCGTATGATGGTACTGAGACATACTACACAGCAATCACAGCACTCCTTGTGTTCCTGAGGTCTCCAGTCAGTCCACCTGCTTCTGGCACTATGAAGGTGCTGAGTCATATTAGACAGCAATCACAGTACGCCTGCGTTCCTGAGTTCTCCAGTCAGTCCACCTGATGCTGCCACTATAAAGGTACTGAGATATATTACACAGCAATCACAGCACTCATTGTGTTCCTGAGTTCTCCGGACTGTCCACCTGCTGCTGGCACTATTAAGGTACTGAGCCATATTAGACAGCATTCACAGTACTCCTGGGTTCCTAAGTTCTCCAGTCAGTCCACCTGCTGCTGGCACTATAAAGGTACTGAGACGTATTAGATAGTTATCTCAGCACTCCGAGTTTCCTGCGTTCCCCTGTATTACCCTGCTGCTGGCACGATAAGGGACCTGAGACATATTAGAAAGCAATCACAACACTCCTTGTGTTCCGAATTCTCTAGTAAGTCCCCCTGCAGCTGATTCTATAAAGGTACTAAAGGTACTAGACAGCAATCATAGCATTCCTGAGTTCCAGAGTTCTCTAGTAAGTCTCCTTGCTGTTGGCACTATAAAGGTACTGAGGCATATTAGAGAGCCATCATAGCTCTCCTTGTCTTCCTGAGTTCTGCAAGATGTCATCCTTCTGTTGTCACTATAAAGGTACTGAGTCATATTAGCAAACACAGCACTTCGTATGTTCCTGAATCCTCCATTAAGTCTCGCTGCTGCTGGATAATAAAGGTACTGCGACGTACTAGACAGCAAAGACAGTACTCCATGTATCTCCGAGTTAGTTCTCCAGTAAGTCTCCCTGCTACAGGCACTATAAAGCTACTGAGACATATTAGACAGCAATCACAGCACTCCGGGGTTCCTGAGTTCTCCACTAATTCTCCCTGCTGCTGGCACTATAAAGGTACTGAGACAAACGGTACTAGACAGCAATCACAGGACGCCTTGTCTTCCTGTGTTCTCCAACAAGTCATCATACTTTTGTCACTAAAAGGATACTGAGTCATAATAGACAGCAATCAAGGCACTCCAAGTGTTCCTGAGTTCTCCAGTAAGTCTCCCTGCTACTGACACTATGAAGGTACTGAGACATGTTAGACAGCAGTCACAGCACTTCCGCCTTCCTGAGTTATCACTCAGTCCACCTGCTGCTTGCACTATAAAGGTTCTGAGACATATTAGACAGCAATCACAGCACTCCATGTGTTCCTGAGTTCTCCAGTAAGTCCACTTGCTGCAGGCACTATAAAGGTACTGAGACGTATTAGATAGTTATCTCAGCACTCCGAGTTTCCTGCGTTCTCACCTAATTACCCTGCTGCTGCCGCTATAAAGGTACTGAGACATATTCGATGGCAATCACAGCACTCCGCGTGTTCCCGAGTTATCCAGTCAGTCCACCTGCTGCTGGTATTTTAAATGTACGGAGACATATTGGACAGCAATCACAGCACTCCTTGTGTTCCCTAGTCATCCCTTCATTCCACCTCCTGCTGGCACTGTAAAGGTACTGAGCCATATTACACAGCAATCACAGCACTCCACGTGTTCTTGAGTTCTTCAGTAAGTCTTCCCTTTACTGGCACTATAAAGGTACTGAGACATATTAGACAGCAATCACAGCACTCCGGGGTTCCTGAGTTCTCCATTAATTCTCCCTGCTACTGGCACTATGAAGGTACTGAGCCATATCGGACAGCAATCACTGCACTCCGTGTGTTCCTGAGTTCTCCATTAAGTCCGCATGCTGCTGGCACCATAATGGTACTTAGCCATATTAGACAGCAATCACAGCACTCCACGTGTTCCTGAGTTCTCCATTAAGTCCGCATGCTGCTGGAACCATAATGGTACTTAGCCATATTAGACAGCAATCACAGAACTCCATGTGTTCTTGAGTTCTCCATTAAGTCCGCATGCTGCTGGCACCATAATGGTACTTAGCCATATTAGACAGCAATCACAGAAGTCCATGTGTTCCTGAGTTCTTCAGTAAATCTCCCTGTTGGTGGCACTATAAATGTACTGAGCCATTTTATACAGCAATCACAACACTCCTCGTGTTCCACGTTGTCAAGTAAGTCTCCCCGCTGCTGATACTATAAGGGTACTCAGACATATAGACAGCAATCACAGCACTCTTTGTGTTCCTGAGTTCTCCAGTGAGTCCACTTGCTACTGGCACAATAAATGTACTGGGACATATTAGACAGGAATCACAGCATTCCTTGTGTACCAGAGTTATCCACTCAGTCCACCTGCTGCTAGCGCTATAAAGTTACTGAGCCATATTAGACCGCAATTACGGTACTTCTTGTGTTCCCCAGTTCTCCGGTAAGTCTCCCTGCTGCTTTCACTGTAAAGGTACTGAGCCATATTAGACAGCAATCACAGTACTCCTGGGTTCCTGTCTTCTCCAGTCATTCCACGTGCTGCTGGTTCCATAAAGATACCGAGACATATTACACAGCAATCACAGCAATCCTGGTTTCCTGAATGATCCGATAAGTCTCCCTGCTGCTCGCACTATGAAGATTCTGAGACATATTACACAGCACTCCTTGTGTTCCTGAGTTCTCCAGTCAGTCCACCTGCTGCTGGCACTATAAAGGTGCTGAGACATATCAGACAGCGATCACAGCACTCCTTGTGTTCCCGAGTCATCCCTTCATTCCACCTTCTGCTGGCACTATAACGGTACTGAACCATAATACACAGCAATCACAGCACTCCACGTGTTCTTGAGTTCTCCAGTAAGTCTTACCTCTACTGGCACTATGAAGGTACTGAGACATATTAGACAGCAATCATAGCACTCAATGTGTTCCTGAGTTCTCCAGTATACCACCGGCTGCTGGCACTATAAATGTACTAAAACATACCAGACAGCTATCACAGCACTCCCTGTGTTCCCGACTTATTCAGATAGTCCACCTGCTGCTAGCATTATAAAGGTATTGATCCTTATTAGACAGCAATCACAGCACTCCTGGGTTCCTGAGTTCTCCAGTAATTCTCCCTGCTACTGGCACTATGAAGGTACTGATCCATATCGGGCAGCAATCACTGCACTCCATGTGTTCCTCAGTTCTCCATTAAGTCCGCATGCTGCTGGCACTATAAAGGTACTGAGCCATATTATACATCAATCACAGTACTCCTTGTGTTCCTGAGTTATCCACTCAGTCCACCTGCTGCTAGCACCATAAAGGTACTGATCCATATTAGATCGCAATAACAGCACTGCTTGTTTTCCCGAGTTCTCTAGTAAGCTTCCATGCTGCTGGCACTGTAAAGGTACTCAGCGATATTAGACAGCAAAAACAGCACTCCTTGTCTTCCCCAGTTCTGCAAGAAGTCATCTTATTGTTGTCACTATAAGGGTACTGAGTCATAGTGCTACTGGCACTATGAAGGTACTGAGACATATTAGACAGCAATCACAGCACTACCGTGTTCTTGAGTTATGCACTCAGTTCACCTGCTGCTGGCACTATAAAGGTACTGAGAAGTATTAGACAGCAATCGCTGCACTCTTGGTGTTACTGAGTTCTCCAGTGAGTCCACTTACTGCTGGCACTATGAATGTACTGGGGCTGATTAGACAGCAATCACAGCATTCCTTGTGTTCCTGAGTTTTCCACTTAGTCCACCAGCTGCTAGCACTATGAAGGTACTGGGCCATAATAGACTGCAATAACAGCACTCCCTGTGTTCGCGAGTTCTCCAGTACGTCTCGCTGCTGCTGGCACTGTAAAGGTACTGAGCCATAGTAGACAGCATTCACAATGCTCCTGGTTTCCTGAGTTCTCCAGTCAGTCCACCTGCTGCTGGTACTCTAAAGGTTCTGAGACATATTACATAGCAGTCACAGCACTCTTGGTTTCCTTTTGTTCTGCAATAAGTTCCCTGCTGCCCGCACTATAATGGTACTGAGACATATTAGACAGCAATCACAGTACTCCTGGGTTCTTGAGTTCTCCAGTCAGTCCACCTACTGCTTTCATTGTGAAGGTATTGAGACATATTATACAGCAATCACAGCACTGCTTGTGTTCCTGAGTTCTCCAGTCAGTCCACCTGCTGCTGGCACAACAAAGGTACTGAGACATATTAGACAGCATCACAGTACTGCCGGGTTCCTGGGTTCTCCAGTTTCACCCTGCCGCTGGCACGATAAGGTTACTGTGACATATTAGAAAGCAATCACAGCACTCCTTGTGTTCCGAGTTCTCCAGTAAGTCTCCCTGCTGTTGATACTATAAAGGTACTGAGACACATTAGACAGCTATCACAGTATTCCTGGGTTACTGAGTTCTCCAGTAAGTCTCCCTGCTGCTGGCACTGTAAATGTACGGAGACATACACTACCGGTCAAGAGTTTTCCATCACCTTTCGCAACTATGAATTTGTGGTTAAAACACAGATGTAGTTTTAATTAATCTACCATAGCCCTGTTCTGATAATAAAACAAGCATAAACATGTAAAGTCGGAACGACTCTGTTGTGTATTTGACCGGTTCTCCGCATGGAGGGTCGCTGATGAGTAACCACAACAACACTGACGTGTCTTTACCCAGGTTGTTTCTACTCGAATAGGCTGCATTCCTTCAGCTGTCTGTGTAGGAAGTAATTCACATTAGTTTTCAGTACACTGTGTGCAGTTAGCAGTGTGTTTGTGTATCTGATCAGGTGCATACCATATTACCTCCTAATGGGACGGAAACAGGAGATTGGAACTGAAAAACGTGCTGTAATTGTAGCTCTGCATCACGAAGGGTGTTGGTGCAGCCCAGTCTACAGTGGTGTATACATGGCAGCGGTTCAAGCAAACCGGTGCCAATGCAGGTGTTTCGCGATCTGGAAGACCCCGTGTAACATCATATAGGGAAGATCAGTTCATATGTGTACAGAATAAACGTCAGAGGACTCGTACGTCACCTGAAATTCACGAGGAAGTCAATAATATGCGAGAGGCTCCAATCTCTGTCTCAACAGTGCAACGCCGTCTTCGTGTACGAGGTTTAAAGGAGCGCATAGCGGCCAAAACACCTTTATTACGGTCACAAAATAACGTGAAAGGAATGCAACATAAGAACTGGAGCGTGCAATAATGGTCCAAGGTATTATTCACGGATGAACCGAAGTTTGAAATATTTGGCAGCCATCGTCAAATGTTTATTGGAGAACGTATGAAGAGTCAGTGTGTGACACCTACGGTGAAGCATAGTGGAGGGTCGATTATGGTGTGAGGATGTTTTGCGGGTGATAAAGTCGGTGATCTAGTGCGAATTAATGGAACATTAAAGAGGGAAGGATAGCACAAGATACTGATCAACAATGCAGTTCCATCTGGCAAGAGGCTTATTGGTCGTGGGTTTGTTCTGCAGCAGGACAATGACTCCAAACATTCTTCTAAATTGTGCAGAGGGTACGTCAATAGAAAAGAGAATTGTTGGGAACTGAAAAATATGATTTGGTCTAGTCAGTCACCAGACTTAAATCCCATTGAACTGCTATGGGACGAACTGGACAGGGAGGTCAGAAAACTGAGGTCAACTAATGATGAAGAGTTATGGAATAATTTACAGAGCTGCGGGACTGCAATATCTACAAAAACACTACAAAATCTTATTTCCAGAATGCCAAGAGTTTGTGCAGCTGTTCGGAGGGCAAAGGGTGGATACTCTGAAGAGGCTAAAATATAAACCATATTGTATTCTAATTAATGACAGAGGGAGAAAAAATATTTTGTTGGTCTATTTATTTCTTACGATGTGTTTGTACATTGAAATTAAGCATCTAGTTTGGTGCATAGGTGATCGAAAACTTATGACCGGTAGTGTATTAGACAGCAAGCACAGCACTCCTTGTCTTCCCCAGTTCTGCAAGAAGTCATCTTATTGTTGTCACTATAAGGGTACTGAGTCATATTAGCAATCACAGTACTCCATGTGTTCCTGAGTTCTCCATTAAGTATCCCTGCTGCTGGATAATACTAGACATACTAGACATACTAGACATACTAGACATACTAGACAGCAATCACAGCACTCCATGTGTCCCCGATTACTCCAGTAAGTCTCTCTGCTACTGGCAGTATAAAGGTACTGAGCCAATTTATACAGCAATCACAGCACTCCTTGTGTTCCTGAGTTCTCCAGTAAGTCCACCTGCTGCCGGCACTGTAAAAGTACTGAGTCATATTAGACAGCAAAAACAGCATTCTATGTGTTCCTGAGTACTCCAGTAAGTCTACCTGCTGCTGGCACCATAAGTGTACTGAGTCATATTAGACAGCAATTACAGCACTCCGTGTGTTCCTGAGTACTCCAGTAAGTCCACCTGCTGCTGGCACTGTAAAAGTACTGAGTCATATTAGACAGCAATCACAGCTCTCCTTGTGTTCCTGAGTTCTCCAGTAAGTCCACCTGCTGGTGGCACCATAAGTGTACTGAGTCATATTAGACAGCAATTACAGCACTCCGTGTGTTCCTGAGTACTCCAGTAAGTCCACCTGCTGCTGGCACTGTAAAAGTACTGAGTCATATTAGACAGCAAAAACAGCATTCCATGTGTTCCTGAGTACTCCAGTAAGTCCACCTGCTGCTGGCACTGTAAAAGTACTGAGTCATATTAGACAGCAAAAACAGCATTCCATGTGTTTCTGAGTGCTCCAGTAAGTCCACCTGCTGCTGGCACTGTAAAAGTACTGAGTCATATTACACAGCAAAAACAGCATTCCATGTGTTCCTGAGTTCTCCAGTAAGTCCACCTGCTGCTGGCACTATAAAGGTACTGAGTCATATTAGACAGCAATAACAGCACACCTTGTGTTCCTGAGTTCTCCAGTAAGTCCACCTGCTGCTGGCACTATAAAGGTACTTAGTCATATTAGACAGCAATAACAGCACACCTTGTGTTCCTGAGTTCTTCAGTAAGTCCACCTGCCGCTGGCACTATAAAGGTACTGAGTCATATTAGACAGCAATCACAGCACTCCTTGTGTTCCTGAATTCTCCCTGCTGGTGGCACCATAAGTGTACTGAGTCATATTATACAGCTATTACAGCACTCCGTGTGTTCCTGAGTTTTACAGGACTAAGTACATCTTATTTCAGACCTGTCCGACTCCATAGCTAAATGGTTAGCGTACTGGCCTTTTGTCACTGGGGTCCCGGGTTCAATTACCGGCACAGTCGGGAATTTCAACCATTCCCCTGGCACGGGGCCATCTTCATCACCAAGCGCAGGTCCCGTACGGGCGTAAAATCCAAGGACCTGCACTAGGACTCTCCGGAGGCCATACAACATATTATGTCAGATCTCATACCATTATTGAATTAAATAGAAAATGAATTCAATCCAACAGGGCAGCTGGTAAGGTCGAAATACGGGGTCTTTCTTTTTAGCTGGTTCCGCAGCACCACTCGGAGCAAGGCTAGCGCAATGCCACTCCATCGCTTTTCCTCCCCACTACTCACGGCAATTCACACTTATAGAAATCCATTTCCAGTGAAACTATTATTCTAAAACCTGCCTGGCATCACATCTGATGTTCAAAGTATTGTCGCCCCGCTGTCAAACACGCCTGACACCTCGTAAATAGATTTGCAGACACTCGGTGAATCTCAGCCAGTGTGACGTTCTCTTGTGTGAGAGTTGTTCACATACGCATCCCCCAACAGGTAATGATCACAGGGATTTAAATAAGGAGATCTAGGGGGATAATTAACCACACTTTCTTCGGAAACTTCCCGCATTACCTCCATAGACCGATTAGTAGCGTGTGCCGTCGCATTATCTTGCATAAAGTAACCATTACTCCTTTCTTCTTCCGTCAGCTTTTGAAAGAGTGGTCTGAGAATGAGGTCTATATATCGATCAGCACGTATTGTTTCGCGGAAAATTATAGGCCTTATAACTCTTCGAGCACTTTTTGCGCACCAAACTCCTATTTTTACATCATGATGTTGGCTGACATTCAGCTGGTGGGGATTTTCTGCACACCAGTAGCGATTGTTTTGACTATTTACATAGCCACTTAATTGTAGCCTTGCTTCATCACTATAAAATAAAATTTCTGGGTCAACATACCCATCGTGAACTGACTGAAGCAACCGGTTACAATACCGAACCCTAGCGAAACTGTCAGGCCCTCTTAAATATTGGGCAGGGGTGGGTTTGTACGGTTTTTCTTTTAAAAGTTTTGTTGCTTTGTGGTCAGAAGATAATGACACATTAGCTTGTACGGCAAGACGCGACAGGGAGTTTGCTGGAGTTCTCTCCAAGAAAGCTCCTATTTCGTCAAGATTTTCCTCTGTTAAAACGGTTCGTCTCCTGCGTGGTTTCTTGTTAATAATGGGCCCGGTGTTGCGGAACTTACGTACCGTACTCCTATGAGGAGGGAGGATGCCAAGAAATTTGCGACTGAATCGAAAGCGGCATTCTGTATAAGAAGAATGCTTCGCATAGCACAACTCAATAGAATACACGCCGTTCTGTTGTATGCCGTACATCACTCGTTAAACACACGATTAGTATTCCTACTGAACTACGCTATTTTAAAGCGAACTCATTGAACATGCTACCAATAGCGCAGATGTTAAACTGAACTATTGCTGTGAAGCAACGGTTATCGCTACCGCACTGCATTAGATCATCTTAGCCGGTCATGAAGCAATATATCTCTCGGCAAATGAGTCACCCGGCCGCGCTATTGCCTCGTGTTCGTTCCCGAGACACACGGAACATGCCATAAAAGAAGACTCTTTATTATTCCCCTTTTGAATTAATAAAATACCTACATTATAAAAATGAAAGGTGTAACAGTCCCATACACATATACAGAACCAGACCTAAAGAAACAAAAACGATATTCTATTTGGTATCAACTGAAGAAAAACAAGAAAAGCATAATCTTGTTAATTCACTGTTATTCAGTCAAATGCAGGAGAGACTTGGATTACAGATAACCATATTGATCTGAGGCATTTATGGTAGTTATTTGATGAATATACATACCTTCAACATCATACTGTAATGGTTATAGAGTCCGTCATGCAAACTCGCTACGCGCCGTGGGCGTCACCCATCGCCCCACCCACGGCCTTCTTGATATATAGAGGCCTGCTAACAACAGTTGTGACGTCACGCGTATAGTGCTCACTCTCCGTCGTCGCGTGTAATTGCTATATTGCTGATACGATACCTTTTATCATAATTTGACAAAGAAAATGCAATAATAAGCCTATAAACACAAAACACAGAAGAAACACTATCAAAAGTATACATACGAATACACAAATATATGCACTCAAGGTAATATATTACATATTGTAACATGTTCGACTGAAGGCTACTCACCTGGACTGTACGATGACGGTGAATAGGCGAATGGTTTTCTCTCAAAACAATGCAATTCTTTTATGCTTGTCTGAGCACATGAATAAGTTAAAAAAACGTATTTTCCAAAATATGACAGATATTGGTCACAACACTCATTAACTCAGCAGCACACACCCTCACTTGTCACAGGTTTTTCAACTTTCATTATCAACACATTGAAAACATTGAAAGAAACATCCCTACAATTACTACTGAATGAGGTATCAAGGTCTGAGTTAACGTGTACCTTTCCACAATTTGAAAAGTAGTATGATGGTCACTCGGCAAGCTGTTGCTCTCTCTAAAATGCCCTTATATTACACATTACACTTATTTGAGCATATAGTATTATTAATTATTTATGAATGACAGTTAGCAAGAATATGTGCCATGATATGATAGATCTTGGACATAACACTCTAACTTTGCAGCACACCCCCACACTTGTCACAGAAATTACCAGGTTTTTCAACTTCCATTATCAAAACATTGAAAGAAACATCCCTACAATAACCACTGATGGTGGTGGTGGTGATTATTGTTTTAAGAGGAAATACAACTACGCAACCATCCTCTACAATAACCACTGAATGAGATATCAAGGTCTGAGTTCATCTGTAGTTTTCCACAATTTAAAAAGTAGTATGATGGTCACTAGGCAAACTGTTGCTGTCTCTAAAATGCCCTTATATTACACTTATTTGAGCACATAATGCTATTAATTATTTATGAATGACAGTTTGGAAAAATAGTTGCCATGATATGATAGATCTTCGACACAACACTCATTAACTCTGCAGCTCACACCCACACTTGTCACAGAAATTACCAGAAATTACCAGGTTTTTCAACTTCCATTATGAAAATGAAATGTCGTATGGCTTTTAGTGCCGGGATATCCCAGGACGGGTTCGGCTAGCCAGGTGCAGGTCTTCTATTTGACTTCCGTAGGCGACCTGCGCGCCGTCATGAGGATGAAATGATGATGAAGACAACACATACACCCAGCCCCCGTGCCATTGGAATTAACCAATTAAGGTTAAAATCCCCGACCCGGCCGGGAATCGAACCCTGGACCCTCTGAACCGAAGGCCAGTACGCTGACCGTTCAGCCAACGAGTTGGACAACTTCCATTATCAAATCATTGAAAGAAAGATCCCTACGATTTCTACTGTTTAAAAATACATCTTTGAATCAGATATCAAGGCCTGAATTAACATGTAGCCCTCCATAACAAATCATTTGATGCTCAATAAGCGAACTGTTGTCTCTAAAATGTTATTATTTTACGCTTGTTTGTGCGCACAGTGTTGTTGTTGTTGTTAATTATTTTTGAGTAATTGTTACAAAAAGTGTTTCCGAAAATGTGGCAGATGTTGGACACAATATTAATGAACTCTATACCACACATAGACTTATCAGGGTTATCACAGTAATTGCCAGTTTCTTCAACTTTCATTTTCAAAAAGTTTGTAAAAACATCCCTGTGACTTCCGGTGTTCAAAAAGGCATCTAAATCAGACATCAAGGTCTGAAATAAAGTATAGCCTTCCACAGCAATTTGAAAAACAAAATCTGTAGGCTGTTTCAACCCCTCTCTGCACAGCTTTAGCAAGTATGAATTTGGTTTGAAGCTTGTAAAAGAAAACCTTTTTTGACATCAATTTTGGTAGAAAATTCAAGTACATTTAGGGTTGCTAACTTACCCAACAAGTCCTCATAATTTGATATCTTGTCTCCTTCTTCTGGCGATTTTCCTTTGGCAGGTATTGGTTGAGACATATATGACGGCTGCACAGAAAATATAGTTGGCACAGCATCGTCAGTTAGTTTTGTCTTTACCCTAGGCACGGTTAAAACGGAACCATCAACTCGAATTATGTGATTTTCGGAAAAATGTTTAATACAGACACAGGCATATTTACTGCGTTCAAAATTAGATCGGTGTATAGTATAAATCCATTTTGCTCGCTTCTCCTTATAGCTAGGAAACGCAAATGTTAAGATAGCCACCCCCTTATTTGAATGGTAATTGGATGTATGCCTACACGTTCGCCCCATTTTGCAAAGAGGAGCATACACTACACTAACACATTATAGTAATAATCATAATTAAAAGATAAACTTTAGAGTACTTTAGACAGTTCATAATAGCTCAGTAGGTACACTTAACCTATCACATAACCTAGCAGTACTTCCTAATATCAGGCTGCTCAAATTAGAATTCTATAGTATTTAACAAATACTATTGCTGAAAATACATACCTTACTGATGCGTTTTCATACAGTTATGACTTTTAACACGAACGATCACCTACAATAACGTTGAAATAACAACAACGTGCTACGAAACCACCATGTAAACAAGACTCGTGCCTACATATCGCTGCACTAAAAAAAAAAAAAAAAAAAAAAAAAAAACTGACGTCATCACTATGGAACTGTTATGTGTAGCAGGCCGGAACTTCGAGTTGGCCGTGCCCTCATCCCCCTTACGCTCGAGCGCGCCAATCCGCGAGCAAAATTTAAGTGCTGGGGCGGCGCTTCTCTCTTCTATCCGTGGTCGCGCCGCATGGGACGACGGAAATTACTCGACTATTAATCTGGAGTCTTCTATCTCGCGAGGTTCCTGGATACATCTAGCATCCGGACTGTTCTGGAAGGCCCAGAGCAGGTATATAAGGAGGGGAGTAACTTGGAGTGTTAGTCAGGACGAGTTCGACAGCCGTAGTGGAAGGACGTGTTCCTCCCGCTCGCTCTCTCTCTCCTTGCCAGGCGCTCTGTACTTTCCCAGTACTAGTCAGGCAGCTGTACTTGTTAGTACATTTTCGAAGGAGCATTGTCTGAGCTGTAGCACTCCTTAGTGCTCGCTCTTTCTTCTGTTTCAGGTTATTTTACAGGAGGACCAAGATGGAGAAGCCGACCCTACCAGTGAGACTGGTCGACTACGACTACCAGGGAGCCGTCGAGAAGCTGCTGGACGCGCTCGACACGGCGGATGTCCCCAGCTATGAACGCCCGGGACTGGTGGTGTTCAACCGGCCGGGGGAAAGCGACTACCAAGGGACACTGAGCGTCTTCGACCACCTGAATGCGACTGCGGAGTTCATCGGAGAGCCACTCCTGCCGATCATCGGCATTATGGTTGCTTCCTGGGCGATCATCATCCGCCCTAACGACGCAGCCAGCTTCAGGGTCTACGAGGAGCGCGCGTCCCAGCAGTTCCAGGTTGCCCGGCTACCAGGACTCAGGGAGCACCTGGACGTCTCGGGCTACCAGGAGGCAGCCTCGCAGACGGAGCCAACGACCGAGGACGACGGCGGCGCTCCCGAGCGCCGCGACGGCGCGACTCCAGTTGGAAAGCTGTACTCCACGAAGTACACGCAGACCAACAAGGCGACAACCAGGGCGAAGTGGTCGCAGACGCAGGCCTACCAGGAAGGGCCTGTTACCCGGGCGCAAACCAGGAACGCGCCCGTGTTGGTGGAGAGCAGCACAGCGGTGGAGAAGGACGCCCCCTGGCGTACTGATACTGCTGCCCAGGTCCAGCCTGCCTGCACGTCTGTCGAGTTGCAGACCTCGATGTGCGCCCCCCAGGACAGGGAACGCAGTCGAGTGTTAGCACCGACCGACGCCACCGCCGCCGCCAGCCAGGAGAAAGAAGAAGATGGCGACGCAGAGGGGCCGGCAGCTACCCCGGGGTTACCAGGCCGGGAGGAGGGCCACCAGGGCGAGGCCTCTTCCCCCGCCGAGAAGCAAACCTCGGGAACGACCGACGCCGCCGCCAGCCAGGGGAAAGAAGAAGATGGCGACGCAGCGGAGCCACCAACTACCCCGGGGTCACCAGGCCGGGAAGAGGGCCACCAGGACGAGGCCTCTTCCCCCGCCGAGAAGCAACCCCCGGGAAGAAGAAGAAGATGACGCCGCACCAGGAAGCAGAAGGCGACGCTGGCTCACCAGGAGAGGACCACCAAGCAGCAACCCAGGACTGCTCCCAGGACAGCAGTCAACCGAGGAGCCAATCAGGAGAGGACCTCAGCGGGTAGCGGCAGTCAGGTGAGAGTGAAACGTCCCCCTCAGCAGCTCTTGCAGTGTTTCCGCTGTCTGAGGTGGGGCCACCGTCAGGTTAGCTGTGGGCTCGAGGTGAGGTGCAACCGCTGTGGTGGTGATCACTACTACACGGCCTGCGCAACACTTAGAGACGCGCCGGTGTGCGCCAACTGCTCGGGGGGCCACCCGGCCTCCCATCGCAGTTGCCCTGTCTACCGGGCCATGGCGCGGGCAGAGAGGAAGGAGGCCCGGCGCCATGACCCACCCCCTTCCAGGAGGCCCCCACCTCGGCGGGCTTGGCCTCATTCTCCGGGATCGGAGACTGGGTACGAGGTACCCCAAGGAGGTGGAGTCGTGCGACAGGCCCTAGTGGTACTTGACGCATGGCTCCGCAGCCGGCAAGGACCGCGCTAGTCACAGCAGTGCCCAGACGGACTGATCCCCAGGTGATGGAAAGGCAAGGAATTGGTTTATGTATTGTGCATGTTACCTGTTCCTAACTAACACAACCTCTGGTCTTTTTCCAGCCCACATCCTTGCATGTGCTATCACAAGATGTCAGGTTTTACATGTAGGCTCTTTCTTCTTTCTGCCTATGTGGTTTTTCCCTGACCCTTCAATACCATACTTCAACACCATATACCTAATACAATCTCGCCTGGTAGCGTGTCTGACATGGAAACAGGCAGATACTCCTTGTATCACTTCCCACTCTTCCCTGCTATCTCTTTCTTCTTCTTAGAAATAATAGCATGTCGGAGGCCATGTAGATTGAGTCGTTGGTCACGCGGGGGGAGCGGGCTTCGGGGGCCCCCCCGAAAAAAAAAGAAAAAAAAAAAAATGGAGTGTTAGTCAGAGTGAGAGTTAGTGAGTGAGTGGGAGCGAGATTGAGTTCGCTGGAGCGCAGTCAGTGATGGCCTGGGAGAGTGCAGCCTGATGAAGTATCTGCCTGTGGAGCCGAGGACTCGTTCCTGTTTTCCTGATGTCGTGTGTGTGTGTCCCTGGGGGCTGGCTGCTGGAGGAGAACCTAGAGTGTTCTGGAGCAGCGCGAAGGGAACACTGGGTGCAGATGTGTGCGGACTGCGAACGGGGTTCGACGTACAGCGAATAGCGGATTCTATACCGACCTGCGAGGCTGACGTATAGGCTGTGGACCGTGACAGCGCTAACGAGTGTGACTGAGGGGCTGAAAGAGGGTACTGCAAATAATCGATGGCTCTGTGTGTGTATGCGTGTGTGTCATTGTAGATGGAACATAAGAGAAACTAAGAGAGAGAGAGAGAGAGAGAGAGAGAGAGCGCGAACCGTCTGAGTGAGTGTAAGTGTACTTGCGTAAGTTGTAATCTCGGCTATCGTCCGTGTGTGTAAATCTGTAATTGTAATGCTTAGTTAATAAATCTTAGAAATAGGACGCTACCAGGTGCTGTGCTCATTTATTTATTTACGGTATTTACCCCGCCAACACGTTACAACTGGCGTCAGAAGTGGGATGGACAAGTGTGATAAACTGGTGGATATTTCTTACGTTAAAACTGGAGTCAGAATCGTGTACCTGGTTGCGTATTTTGTAGTCGGCAGAAATTTCTTCGAGTGAAATGAATTCCGAATAACTTTAGATTTTTCTAAGCAAGTTTAGTGAGCTTGAAAACAAAATCTTATCTACCTATGACGAACTCGTTAGTGAACTGAGATCTGAACGGAGTTCTATCCCGGACCAGCTGGAAACAGACTTAATTGATCGGAAGAGTGAGCCGTTAAAGTCAGAAAACGAAGTGCGCTCTCTCGAAACCAAGGTCGACAATGACGAAGTACGGGACGACAACGAACTGGACGAGAAGAGGTCCGAAGGGATGCCCGCTCTTGTGGAGTCCGGAGTTCGAGGCCCAGTGGTGGAAATGAGTGCCCTGCGTGCAGAAACGATGGCTGTGGAGACGCGAATGAATCCTACTAGCAGCGACCATCGTGAAGTTGGAAACCCTACGTGACGACGGGATTACTTCCAAGAGAACATGCCGGACCCAGTTCGAGACCGGATCGACGTCCAAGAAGAGTGCCGAATATCCGATCGCCGGACTACGTGTACAGAAGATGACAGTACAACGCAGCCCCCAGCCAAGTCCTACCTACGAAGAGGTTGTGGGAGTGCACGACGTGCGCTGTGGTGTCCAGCAACCGAGAGCCACCTACCGAGTCCAGCTGCAGGAGAGGACTCAGCGCGCCGATATAACGCCGCTGGAATTCGACGCCGAGATCGAGCGACCAGGAGACATGATTGTGGAAGAATTATCCCGAGGTGACATCAAGCTCGAGGCGGCTAACGGCTGTGATAAACCACGTGGCGCTGAGAGCCGTCCAGGGAGGCTGATCGGCAGGAAAGAGAACTACGAACAGGCTCTGACGATGGCCCGTGAGACAGAGGCAACCATTGCAACGGCACGGCTGAGGGACCCCTACTAGGAGACGGAGCACCAATGGAAGACGAACCGGTGACCAACGAACGCTGCTGCTTGTTGTTTAAAGGGCCCTAACATCGAAGGTCATCGGCCTACCAACGAACGAGGATGCCACCTGACCAGGACTCTTGTTCCGGCACGAAGCTGCGTGTCGGTACGAAC
This sequence comes from Anabrus simplex, assembly GCF_040414725.1. Lineage (NCBI taxonomy): Eukaryota > Metazoa > Arthropoda > Insecta > Orthoptera > Tettigoniidae > Anabrus > Anabrus simplex. The sequence continues at coordinate 1,178,645 of NC_090267.1, forward strand.
ATCAAATTCCGAACCCCGGAAGAAAAGAAAATTCAGCAGGGCTAAATCTCGGACAAGCAAACCAGTCCCCGGCATCACACCAGAGGACTGCGAAGGCGCTCAAGCCCTGAAAGTGGACGCGGGTGTGGAGGAAAGGAAAACCACCGAAGTTCTGGCTGCCACGCGAAGACTTGCTGATAGTTATCAACGGGAACGAGGACACCGTCGATCTGACCCAGCGGATCCCCCATGGGAATGTGGTGGCCAAGCGAACAAACCATATTGCAGCTTATCGTGGAGCAGCTCGGGATGAGCAGTCTTAAGAAGGGGGCAATGTAATGTTTATAGAGTCCGCCATGCCAACTCGATACGCGCCGGAGGCGTCACCCATCGCCCCAGCCCCCTTACGCTCGAGCGCGCCAATCCGCGAGCAAAATTTAAGTGCTGGGGCGGCGCTTCTCTCTTCTATCCGTGGTCGCGCCGCATGGGACGACGGATATTACTCGACTATTAATCTGGAGTCTTCTATCTCGCGAGGTTCCTGGATATATCTAGCATCAGGACTGTTCTGGAAGGCCCAGAGCAGGTATATAAGGAGGGGAGTAACTTGGAGTGTCAGTCAGAGTGAGAGTTAGTTAGTGAGTGAGTGAGTGAGTGAGAGCGAGGTTGAGTTCGCTGGAGCGCAGTCAGTGATGGCCTGGGAGTGTGCAGCCTGATGGAAGTATCTGCCTGTGGAGCCGAGGACTCGTTCCTGTTTTCCTGATGTCGTGGGTGTCCCTTGGGGCTGGCTGCTGGAGGAGAACCTGGAGTGTTCTGGAGCAGCGCGAAGGGAACACTGGGTGCCGACGTGTGCGGACTGCGAACGGGGTTCGACGTACAGCGAACAGCGGATACTATCCCGACCTGCGAGGCTGACGTATAGGCTGTGGACCGTGACAGCGCTAACGAGTGTGACTGAGGGGCTGAAAGAGGGTACTGCAAATAATCGATGGCTCTGTGTGTGTATACGTGTGTGTCATTGTAGATGGAACATAAGAGAAACTAAGAGAGAGAGAGAGAGAGAGAGAGAGAGAGAGAGAGCGCGAACCGTCTGAGTGAGTGTAAGTGTACTTGCGTAAGATGTGGTCTCGGCTATCGTCTGTGTGTGTGTCTATCTGTAATTGTAGTGCTTAGTTAATAAATCTTAGAAATAGGACGCTACCAGGTGCTGTGCTCATTTATTTACCCCGCCAACACGTTACAATACATGTCTCCATCATAGAATGTTATGCAGTTCAGTGTTCAGTCTGCAAGCCTCTGTGAATTTACTAAATGCCTCTAAAGTCCTCTATTTGTAACAAGTTCGGTGGTCTTCTTTACCTCCATATCATGTACATTTAAATTATTAGAAAATTAGTCTAACCATGATCATATTGGTCTCCCTCTACCTCTCCTACCCTCCATGATCAAGTCCATTAATCTCCTAGGTAATCTATCCTCCTCCATTCGCCTCACATGACCCTACCACCGGAGCTAGTTTATGTGTTCAACTTCATCAATCAAATCCGTTCCTAACTTTTCTTTTATCTCATCATTCTGACAACCTCCTGTCATTGTCCCCACCTGTTTGTACCAGCAATCAATCTCACTAGTTTCATGTCTGTTACTTCCAACTTCTGAATACGATATCCTGAGTCAACCCAGTTTTCACTCCTGTACAGCTATGTTGGCCTAAAAACAGAACAATGTAAAGATAGTTTCTTCTTTCTTACAGAATACTGTTGATCCCAACGGCAAGCTCACTGCAATAGCTTTGCTGCACCTTCATTCAATCTCACCATACTGCACAACCTAAATACTTCAAGTGATCTACCTCTTCCAGTTTTGTATTTCCAATCTGGCATTCAATTCTCTCATGTTTCTTTCCTACTAACATCACTTTAGTCTTGAAAATGATAATTTTCATATCATACTTGCTGCACCTATTTTCTAATTCCAAGATACTCGATTGCAGGCTTTCAGCACAGACTGCCATAAGACCTAGTCATCAGCATATGTCATATGGTATCACATTTCCATCTAACTGAATCCCTACTTGCCACTTCATAGCTTTCTGTAGATGATCCATGTAAACTACGAACAACAAAGGTGAAAACTCACAGCCCTTCCTATCCCCTGTAAGTACTGAACCCGACAGGGGCATGATCTAAGGACCTTTGGTTGATATTGTAACTGTTCCCTCTCATCATAACACTTGGGGAGATGAAAGTTATTATCTTGGAACACATGAATATTAAATAAACTATTTGTGGCTTGCCCGCAAATTGCCACGCAAATAGAAACAATTAACATTCCATGGTTCCCCATTTCTCTATGTAATGTTTGGGCGCCATGGTTACAGTTTTAAATAAAACTGTAAACCAAAATTTATATTTACTAGCATAGAGACTTATACATAAATCACAGGGGTATGATTTAAAATAATTAACCATTAAATATCGCTTAAGAAAGAAAATTAACGCAATATTAAATACAAATGAATTTATTATACAAAAAAATGAGATGAATCGGAAAAGTTTCCTTAAAGCGTGGAGGGATTTAGAATTTACTGAATTTACTATTGCTTGCTTTATCTAATTGAAGCTCACCAATTACAGCTTTCGTTGACGTCATCTGGTTTCCGTGGTTACTCGTTCTCTTCTCGATTTAGACTCTGCTCCATGGACATCCTTCCTTCCTTCTCTGATATGGCACGGGCTATCTGGACTAACACTTCCTACATGCCTAGTCTTTAAATTAGACATTGGCCCTATACTTGTAATAACTGATCAGCGTTGATCATATGAGGAGAAAATTCAGAGATATGAATTTTTCCATATTAGTAGAAATCTCAAACCAACTGAGCTATACTATTTATACGGTACAGACTTGTACCAAATTTCCGTAGACTTGAACTAAACATAGTTCTTCGTCCACCATATTTACTGAATATAACACAAGCCGTAAGCTTGTTTCGTGTCACGCAGATCCGATAACATTACCGCAGCGACAACACATTGTACAAAAATAACTATGTCGCGGAGCGACCACACACTGTTTCAAAAATCAAATCACGTCGCTCAAAGTAGATGTTCACAGTAGAAGTAGTAGTGATGGAGTACCTCGTTAGGATGTTAGCTTCACAGCAGAAGTTGTACTTAGTTAGCTCGTTAGCTCCCGTTCTCGTGTTGAGAATCAGTATATATCCGGGCTCACCCCCACTCTTGGTAACAGTTCATTCTCAAAACTCATATACAACGAAGTATCTGATTCGATAGATCGAAGCATCAACTCCCCTTCCCTTCTTCTCCGACAAGTCCAGAAGGTGTGGCGATGATATTGCTGACCAGCTTTGCAAGCCTCGCGCACGGGTCGCTGTTTACTAGCCTTGTTCATAAAATAAACCCATGACTAACGCAAAATCCCAAGCTTCAAGAATAACCCTCCGTATACACAAACATGAGATGAAATGAAAACAACTATGTCCTATTACTATTACCTGGTTTCAAAACATCTAAGGTCGGAAGAAAAGTTTGCCCAAGGCTATTAGTTTCTAGGTTGCCTATCACTGCATTACATACATAACATCCCTCTGCATGTGTAGTGTCGTCAATTGATACATAAATTTTTTCTCCTTCACACATTCACGTATTCAGTTTAATGTGTCTTTTTGATAGGTAGATTTTACACAAGGTTGATTTGTTTGGAATAGTATGACCAGTGTGGCATTCACAGAAATCACTTAATTTAGGATTGCACCAGATTTTATAGATGAATATTTGCACTAACAATTACGTACACAATTGTTTCTGAAAGGAAGATGACTTGATAGCGAAGCAGTTACTTTTCCCAGTAATGGGGACATTTTCTTTTGTTCACATTTGCAAGACCTCAGGAATGTTTTTGCACCAAAATGTTGTTGCACGGTGAACCTTTTATCTGCAGTGACTTTAATTTTGCACACATTACAGAACAATGCACTGCACAAAAAAATTCACATATGTACAACACACACCTTAAAAGTTCTACAGTTGCCACCTAACTGAGTGAACGATTAGAGGCCAGAGCCGCGTCAACACTTCTAATACAGCGAAACTCGACACAAGCCATACGGCACTGAGGGGATTACCCCGGGTTCGTGTCTGAGACTGATGCAATACTTACTTGCATATCAAGAAATCAGTGATGCAGACTGCATACATAAATACATCATGGTCAAGAAAAACAGATGAGCACTGCACAACTACAGTATATGTGTTATTCCAAGGATATTTACGCTGACATGTTTTTCATACTTTATAAACACAGATACTAAAAAATAAGTTTAAAATGAATGTTTAACCATATCTGATAAAAAAAATGGCCTATAATAATATGAAAATTTAAAAAAATTGTAAAATGGACCTAAATGACTATTCTGGAAAGTGTAGGACCAATGCATTTTGATGACCTTTAAAAACCTCCCATATAACAAATTTATTGCAGAATACATTTAGTTGTCAATAAGCATTGTCTCTGAATACTCAGGTAAAAGATGACTTTTCATAAAAATCTGGGCCCTACTCATTATGATGAAGTCTTCCAACTTGCCGGATAGGGTGGTGTTCAATGAGCTCTCACCAGCATTGTCTATCCCTTGTTTGTGACCACGCTCCCAAGGTTCTTGAATTCTTGTACTGTTGTAATGGTTTGTCATTCAACATCAGTGATCTGCATATAGGTCTCCCCCTCCATGATCACTCTCTGCTCCGCTCCTCTTCTCTTTCCACCCTTGTTTTTGACCACGGATACTTGAATTCTTGTACTGTTGTAATGTACTGTCAACTGGGGTTACTAAGGTGACCTTTTTCAGTTTTTTTGAATAGCTCACACATTTTATGAGTTATTCATGTAAAAATGAAATATGATTTATTATAAAGTGTTTGGTATCATCTCCTTACTAAAATACATTTTTCGAACATCCGGTAATTGTCTCACATCTAAAAATGTAGTGACCATTAGTAACCCCATGGGCTGGGGACACTATGGTCATGTATTAAAATCACTCAACAATTGTTACTAAATATGCAAGAATTAGTAGGGGGTGACTATGGTCAAACAGAACATGTTTCTACAAGAATATTGATGTAAGAAATCATATATTTAACTATAGTCTAAAGCTAAAAATTACAATTATGACAAAGATAAAAGAAAATTTTTTAAAATGTGTTTAATTTGTCCTTTTCATTTACAATTGTCTCATTTCAAGTTGAAGCCAGTAAACTTTGTATAGAAGCTTAGCTTATTCCCACCTTTCATTCACTTTGATAACAGAAATGTATGATTTCTTTGGTCACACAAAGTGTTCATGACATCTTCTTGACAAGTACCATCATCATCTATCACTTTACTATGTATTACACTTTTGCTTTTTTGGTACTAAACTCAAGCAGAACATAGTCTCCTGCTGTTGGTTTCCTACAGCATTCACCATTATCTTCTTCTTCTTCTGCCTTCATGCCTACTTTCATCTCTTCCCAAGTTTCTTCATCACTTCCATTTAAATGAATTTCAACATCATTTTCAGAGTCTGATGAATCTTCTCTTGTATGCCTTTTCTGCTTCTTTCTGAAAACTGGTAGCACTGATGTTTCACCACTTGTTCCTGCTTGAAACTGATCTTGAAGAGGTGGACAACGTTCAGTATCCTCCAAAGAGACACTTTTTCCTGACTCAACAAAACATCTCTTCTTTCTTGTGGGGCCATTTCTTTACTTTGAATAGCGCATTTCTTCCAAGAAACTTAAAACTGACTCAGCAATGTCACTAACAACTGAAAAATTACTGTCAGTTTCTAGGACAGACCTCACCATTTTGCCACTAACACTAAAATAACGACACAAACAGGAAGTATGAAACAAACAAAGTGAATAATAAAATAAAAGTATATTAATTGTATACAACATTTAACAAGAGTAATCTAAAATAACCCATAAGACAATTGCATTGAGTTGATACTCATGACCATAGTAACCCCAAAAAACCACACAATTGTACTATTGTTTATAAATTTGCACTTGTAAGGTACAAAACAATTTTTTATAAAGATGAAATTACATACAGACCTTCACAAGGAATAAACAACACTTCCAGATGACATTAGAAGTGATGACAATGAACAGTTTAGCCAACTGTTGTTTTTGTCAAAAAATAAGTGTTGAAGCAAATGATGGTGAGTAAAACGCATTTCAGGTTAGAATCACAAATAGGAAAAGTCCTCTCAGTTTTAATTACTGCATTCATGGGGTGAAAGTTCCCTTTGGGGATCATTGTAAATACCTAGGTATTAATATAAGGAAAGATCTTCATTGGGGTAATCACATAAATATGATTGTAAAAAAAGGGTACAGATCTCTGCACATGGTTATGAGAGTATTTAGGGGTTGTAGTAAGGATATAAAGGAGAGAGATAATTTGTCTCTAGTGAGACCCCAACTAGAGTATGGTTCCAGTGTATGGGACCCTCACCAGGATTACTTGTCCACCTCCGTAGCGTAACGGTTAGTGTTATTAGCTGCAGTCCTCGGGAGCCCGGGCTCGATTCCTGGTACTGCCAGAAATTTAAGAATGGCATGAGGGCTGGTACGTGCTTGAAATGGTACATGCAGCTCACCTCCAATGGGGGTGTGCCTGAAAAGAGCTGCATCACCTCGGGATGAGGACACGAGTTTACTTTACTAGGATTACTTGATTAAGGAACTGGAAAAAATCCAAAGAAAAGCAGCTCGATTTGTTCTGGGCGATTTCCGACAAAAGAGTAGCATTACAAAAATGTTGCAAAGTTTGGGCTGGGAAGACTTGGGAGAAAGGAGACGAGCTGCTCGACTAAGTGGTATGTAATACCAATATAAATGGTCCGTTACTGGACATTATATTGGTATTATAAATTTACTCATTCGGAACAAATATTTCAGATTCCCTAGGGAATCAACATCTATATCATAAGTGGTATGTTTCAACACCAATAAAGGTGTTTTTCTTTTACTCCATCTATTCAATACTTTTATTTTCACTTATAGTAGTTACATAAGTAGACTCTCAGTTAAATGGGACATGTTTCGCCCTCAATTAAGCTTTTAGAACTACTAATACTAACCAGTCCATATTCTTTAATCATAAAAAGTTAATTATGACAAAAATCGTTATTTGGGATCAGGAGTGTACAGACTCAAATGTACTCAGTGTAATTTATCATATGTTGGACAAGCTGGGAGAAGTTTTATGACAAGATACATGGAACATGTTAATGCAGAGAAACATAGGAAATACCCAGCGATGAGTTTACATATGAGGGAGACTGGTCACAGATTTGAATCCATAGAGAAAGACCTAGTGATAATTTGAAACATAGAAAAAGGGAGAATGTTGAACGAATTAGAACGTTTATATATCTATTTAGATCAGACGTACAATAGGGAACAAGATCTTAATGAAACCACAGACAATAAAAGTATGTTACATGAATTAATGCCAAAATTATTAAAGTCAGTTAGTTGGAATAAATTTAGGATACCTAATACATTTAATTCTTCATACTCTAATACTCCACCCATACCTACAGATATTGGGCCTACTTCCAGCAATACGGTTGTCTCCGCCCCTTTGTCAGCCTCGTCACAATTGACTCCACCCATCCTCTCCTCCCTTCCACACTCCCCTATTCCCTTCCGCCTCTGCAGCACAGTTACAACATGAGACTCAGAGCCAACAGGAGGGCAGTAACCAACACAACATTAGATAACAAATAACAACTTTCAACTAACATGTAAGTCCTCATCTGTTTCATATTACGTAATCTGAATTCTCTCCTTACGTTTCAACTTCTTAATTCATCTTTTCCTTCTCTTACAGAAAACATTATTTCAGTATCTACTGACTTTTCCTTACAAGGTTTCTGCTAATAGTATTACTACCAGTGCTAAAGGCCACTTCAACAATTTTTCAACTGACGCTACTGTCTCACTTTATGCTCACGAATTTCATCAGCGGCCTTGGACATATTGTATTTATGACAATCATGTTTATGCTTGTGTTCATGCCCTCATATTGTTGGCTTTACATTATTACCATTTTGGTATTCCACTAACATTTTAAATGAACTGTTTTAATTAGAATTTTAATGGAAGAAGTTTTAGTCTCCGACAAGATTTTAGTTTAATCATTGACAGTGTTTCCATTAGAATCTTTATATATTGTATCATTTCACATTTTTATGTTCCAAATTTTAATAACTGGCTAAACTTTTAGCTTCGACATTTAATATTAGTTGTACTCTTGATGATTGTTTTTAGGCTGAAGATGCCCTTAATTGAGGGCGAAACATGTCCCATTTAACTGAGAGTCTATTTATGTAACCACTATAAGTGAAAATAATAATAATGTAATAAGTCGTATGTTCCGAGCTGTCAGTGGAGAGATGGCTTGGGAGGACATCAGTAGACGAATAAGTTTGGATGGTGTCTTTAAAAGTAGGAAAGATCACAATATGAAGATAAAGTTGGAATTCAAGAGGACAAATTGGGGCAAATATTTGTTTATAAGAAGGGGAGTTAGGGATTGGAACAACTTACCAAGGGAGATGTTCAATAAATTTCCAATTTCGTTGCAATCATTTAAGAAAAGGCTAGGAAAACAACAGATAGGGAATCTGCCACCTGGGCGACTGCCCTAAATGCGGATTAGGATTGATTGATTGATTGATTGATTGATTGATTGATTGATTGATTGATTGATTGATTGATTGATTGATTGATTGATTGATTGATTGATTGATTGATTGATTGATTGATTGATTGATTGATTGATTTCCCTTTCTGGAAAGAAAAATGTGCCTAGATTGGAGGGAAATTTGAAAATTGAGATTTTTTGAATATATAATATATAAATAAGCCTCAGTAACATTTTTCCTCAGTTTTGACCGGAGTCATCCCTGGGACCGTTGTCACCCCGGCTGACGGTACTGTCATTCATCATCAATGATGTGCATGTAGGTCTCTCCCTCCATGATCACTCTCTGCTCCGCTCCTCTTCTCTCTCCACCCTTGTTTGAGACCATGCTCCCAAGGTACTTTAATTCTTGTACTATTGTAATGTTTAGTCATTCATCATCAATGATGTGCATGTAGGACTGTCGCCCAGGTGGCAGATTCCTTATCGATTGTTTGTTTTTTAAAGGTTTTCAAAGAAATTGGTATTTTTTTTTAACGTTTCCCTTGATAAATTATTCGAATTCCTTACTCCTCATTCTATAAGTGAATAATAAATGTCCCTCAAGGTGTATTTGACAACCTGTTTTATCTCTACTCATTTTCATGACAGTGGATTTTGTTTTGTTCACTTTTAGGCCACCCATTTGTTGAGCCAGTCTTGTACCTACTGTCCTTCACCCCCCCCCCCCCCCCCCCCACAATAACTACATCATCAACAGACATCAAGGCATTTAACTCTCCATTTAGTTCTTTTTTTTCTTTCAAGTCCTTCTTTAGATCATCTGACCGTCACAAACTGCCTTTTCCAAATCCAAGAAGACCATAAACATATTTTTATCCTGTACTTCTCCATGAGCAAAGATCAGGTCTACAGCACTCCTGTGAGATCTAAAGCTATGTTGTTCTTCCTCTCAGATAGGCTCTAATATGGTTGAGACTGTAGCTTTGATAATCTTTTCCATAAACTTTAAACCGTGGGACAGAAGTTTAATGCCTCTGTAGTTCTAACACTTTCGATGACTTCCTTTCTTAAATATTTGAAAAATTACTCCCTTGGACCAATCTTCATGTACCTGCTTTTCATCTCACACTACACTGAGAATTTGATACATCCATTGGACGCCAGATGGTCCTGCTGCTTGTTTACGTATGGTTCCGAGGACATGTTCGGCTTGTGTGGTGCGTCTAGACAGGGAGAGGTAGCCTACTCCTGTCGAATAACACAGCACTGGAGAGAGGTTTGGTGTTGATGGCCACCAGTCAGCCTGGTTTGATCATATCAGCTGTGACTTCATCCATTCCAGCTGATTTCCCACTCTTCATCTGGTGTAGTGCTCATTCCAAGTAATCAGTATATCAGTTCCAGTTATTCCTGACCAATCATATGATTCTGAGTTTATAGGTCCATTTAAAAGATTATCAAAATGTACTTTCATGACTAGAGACGGGAATTTACCTATTTGCCTATTTCATTCCTGTGTTCAGAAACGTAGGCTTTTGAGATATAAATCCATTTTAGGGTCCTTTAAGCCAGATTTCGTTGCTTTTGTTGTGCCTATAAATGCCCATTTCATGGGTTTGTGCCTATTTGGAGTATAATTGCCTATTTGATGCCTTTTGAACCTATTTTTAAGAAGCCGATTTTCTTCCAGTGAATAATATTTTAACTGTTGTGCTCGACAGTATTATCTTCTCATTTCTCAAGATCTGTTTACCCCACGAACAAAAATGGGAATTCTTGGAAGTCACCAGAAATAGGTCTTGGGAAATTTTCATCAGTAGAAACGAGGAACAATTTGACCTCGAAGCCTTCAACCCCTCCAACCTTCTAAGACATGCGAGAACCAAGCAACGTCGAGCCCTTATACCTCCTTCTCGATGTGAACTATAGTACGCGTATGCTTTATCTTCAGAACGTGTTGTGATTTATTGTGAAGAAGTTTGCCTGTGGCAATGCCCAAAGAAAAATCACCGGGTAAGTTGGCTGTGTGCTTAGGGGCACACAGCTGTGAGCTTGCATCCGGGAGTTAGCGTGTTCGAGCTCCACTGTCAGCAGCCCTGAACAGGGTTTTCCTTGGTTTCTCATTTTTACACCAGGCAAATGCTGGGGCTGTACCTTAATTAAGGCCACGGTCGCTTCCTTCCCACTCCTAGGCCTTTCCCATCCCATCATTCCCACAAGAGGTATCTGTGTCGGCGTGACGTAAAAAAAACTGTAATTGCAAAGAAAAATCCCAATTTCACTATGGGTGGAAAGGTAGTCTTCTCCCAAGCTTGCTGTAAGGAGGTAAGTTCGTTTGTTCCTTTTATCTTTTCTTGGGACTGAACTACGATGGCATTGCCTGGATGAGATGTGGGAAACCACGGAAAACTAATTCGAGGATGGCTGAGGTGAGAATCAAAACCCCTCTACTCAGTTGACCTGCCCAGCCTGAGTGGATGCAGTTCCAGGACTCGTGCCACTTTTCAAATATCGTGACAGAGCCGGGAATTGAATCCGCACCTCTGTGGGTGGCAGCTAATCACGCTAACTACTACACAACTGAAGCGGACTACAACTGAAATGTAATTTTTTAAAATAGGTGTATAACAAGGCTACAAAGACTATCTTTACAAGACCAGGCCAGTGAAGAGGCCATTGGTCTGGATTGGTGAAGTCCGGTTAATGACCATTGTGCTGGGGGTGGAGGCAAACAAAGAGTCTGGGGTGCGTAAGCTCTAGCATCCCATCTAGAGTTTTGCTAAATTGTGACAAAAAGTAAGTTTGTGGGCGCATGCCACGACAATTTCAAATCACGCGGTTTTCTCATTTTTTGATGTAGATGTTGATTCCCATAGGGAACCTAAAATATTTGTCCTGAATGAGTAAATTTATAATACCAATAGAATGGTCCGTTATTGGACATTATAAATTTTCCAGAATGAGTTAGCTGGAAAATTTATAAAGTCCAATAACGGACCATTATATTGGTATTATAAATTTACTCATTCAGGACAAATATTTTAGGTTCCCTATGGGAATCAACATCTACATCATTTGATGGCCAGGCAGGCATCTATTTTTTGGAAATGAGACATAGCTCTCATAGTGCATTGGCACTGCTGGTGGCTTCAAATAGCCTATGCAGTGGCCTCCACGGTATGCACTAGCCTTGCGTCTTGGGTGGTGTGCTAAGTCCCAACTGACGAGCCTAACTTAGCATACGAGGGCGAAACATAGGCAACCAAGAATGAGTTAGCTGGAAAATTTATAATGTCCAATAACGGACCATTATATTGGTATTATTTCTCATTTTTATCGAGGGTGGCAGCCTTGTGGACACACATGATCTATTGCAGGCAACAGAAGATATTCTTCATGACAGTTGGCCTGGCTGACCAAAGCCGGCGAATAGCAACATATAAAATGTTCAAAAATCTGACATTTATAGTGCCTCCGTTTCAATTCTTCTATATAAGTAAGAATACTGCTAGAGGCAGCTTGACGAGTCTCTGGCAAGCATATAGGAAGGATCTCTCCTCTACACTACTCAGGTATTGCTTCACGTCATTTTTATGATTTTTTCACCCGGCGAACTTGACAGGAAACTTCCAGATTATAAGTGAACATTTCTGAGGATATATTTCCATGTAAATTGTGAATTCTGTTGTCCCTACTTTAAAATTTTGTACTTCTAAGAACAAGAAAATGCAAATTCACCTCCAAGAAGGCCGTTGCAGGAGTGAAAGGTAAAGGCTTCCATTATTGTTAATCTCAGCACGTGATGGGGTAGAGTGGTTAGCTCTATGCCCGGCCGCCTTTGCCCCCCACGAATTAACCTGGTACTCATTTTTGGTGTAGGCTGAGTGAACCTCAGGGCCATATGCACCTCCGGAAGTGGAAATATTGTTTCTTAAATTTCACGACTTCCTGGCGGGGATGATATAGATGTCAATTCCCATAGTGAATCTGAAGTATTTGTTCCGAATGAGTAAATTTATATATATCATCTGATGGCCAGGCAGGCATCAATTTTTTATAATGAGACAAAGTCTCTCATAGTGCATTGGCACTGCCAGTAGCTACAATTGGCCTACACAGTGGCCTCCAAGGTATGCACAAGCCAGCGTCTTGGTAGGTGTGCTAGGTACCAACTGATGAGCCCAGCCTAGCACACGAGGGCGAAACGCTGGCTTCCAGGAATGAGATAGCTGGAAAATTTATAATGTCCAATAACGGACCATTAATATTGGTATTATTCCTGATGGGGATTCGAACCCACATACTTCTGGGTAAACCGAGCCTCGGCCAGGCAGTCCTTACTTCTAGAAACATCACCTCTTATAGTATTTCTCTTTTATTTTTATGAAACACGTGTATGTTTATACTGCCCGACTTGTTGGCTGAATAGTCAGCATACTGGCCTTCGGTTCACAGGATCCCGAGTTGGATTCCCGGTCGGGTCGGAGATTTCAGCTCTAGAAATCATCCTACGTAGGGTCCTCGTCTTCACAGACATGCAGGTCACCGAATTGGCTATCTATGAGAAAAATACCCACACCAGGCCTCTCTGGAAGCCATTATTATGTTTATACTAAGCATTATTGCCAATTAGTCCAGCTGTAGAAATATAAGAACATTGTAATTTAAGTCAGTTTCATTATTTTTCATATCAAATGTGAAAAGATACCATATAGGTCAATGTAGAAATACTGCGATGCATTCAACATGAGTACAGAAAGCGTTGTCATCGCAGCTTTTCTACCAGTCCACTGTGAACAGCGACCAACAACAATTTTCTATAGACTGTGCACTACAATGGTTGGAGCTAATATCCCCCTGCATAAACTGGAGCATCTTCAAACTTCAACAAGCTGCCAGGAGCAATCACCGAGTTGGAGACGAGCGGTTTTTCCCCAGGTGGAGTCATTTATGTTTGTGGAAGAAGTCAGGAGAAATTCTGACCGAACCTTTGGGAAGGCAGCTGCTGTCAGCAAAACGTTCCATAAGAGCCCTGCAGCAGGATCCATGATGGAAAACGACGGTAAAAGTAGCCAGGGTGCTATGAGGTGAGGTAGATGATGCAGCTGAACTAAAACCAGACGAAGTGGCTATATTGAAGTTTTGTCCAATCACTTCCTGTGATATTGAGAGATTTCTCTCAGTAAAAACATTCTGCCCGACAGGAGAACAAGATTATTACCGGAAAACATTGAAACGTTGCTTGTTGTAAATTACTTTTATAGTAATCGAGCATGTTATTAAATTATAAGCATCTTTTCATGCCTATTTTGTTGCCTATTTTACATGTTCGTGCCTGTTTACATGCTTATTTTGGCTAATTTAAGAGCCTATATGCCTGCCTATTATAACTGCTTCTAGTGCCTAAAATTCTCGTCTCTATTCATGACATTCCTGACATCTTGCACATGACTTGCTATCTGTCCATCAGCAGTCTCTATAGCTCTAATGTCTTCCTTGTCATTTCTCTTTCTTTTCAAAATGCCATATAGCATCTTCATCTTACCTTTAGAGTATTCCTCCAGTTTGTGTGTAAATTCATCCCAGCATCTTTATTTTTCCTTACAAACAATTCATTTGATCTGTAATTTTCTGTCTTGTTCAAGTTTCTTCATTCTGTCTTCAGTTACTGAGTTTAGCTCTATCCCTGTCACTCCTGGCTCCATTTCTCTTCTTTATTGCTTCCTTTACTTGGTTGTTCCACCATGAAGTTCACTTTACATTACCTCTAGTGTGTGTTTTACCACACAGCTCAACAGCACTACTTATTAGAGCATTCTTCATGTTGTCCCATTCTTCATTACCACTTTTTGGTTCAGAAACTGGCAGTTTATTATTTTTCATCTCTTGAAACTGTTACTTGTTATCCCATTCCTTTAGTTTCCAGTTCTTAATCTTAGGTTTCCTTCTCCTACTTGTAAATTGCCACAAGAAGTCGATGATGACATTTACAATCAGATACAAAAGTTGAAAACTAGAAAATCGGCTGGAATTGATAAGATTTCTGGGGATATACTAAAGACATTTGGTTGAGATATAGTACCTTGTCTGAAGTACTTATTTGATTATTGTTTCATCAAAGGAGCTATACCAAATAAATGGAGAGTTGCTATAGTACCCCTCCGTATAAAGGAAATGGTGATAGACATAAAGCTGAAAATTACAGGCCAGTAAGTTTGACATGCATTGTATGGAAGCTTTGGGAAGGCATTCTTTCTGATTACATTAGATACGTTTGCAAAATTAATAACTGTTTTGATGGAAGGCAATTCGGTTTTAGGAAAGGTTATTCCAATGAAGCTCAACTTGTAGGATTCCAGCAAGGTATAACAGATATCTTGGATTCAGGAGGTCAAATGGACTGTATTGTGATTGACTTGTCTAAAGCATTTGATAGGGTGGATCATTGGAGACTACTGGCAAAAATGAGTGCAATTGGACTAGACAAAAGAGTGGCTGAATATGTGGCTACATTTCTAGAAAATAGATCTCAGAGAATTAGAGTAGGTGAGGCTTTATCTGACCCTGTAATAATTAAGAGGGGAATTCCTCAAGGCAGTATTATTGGACCTTTGTGTTTTCTTATATATATATATATAAATGATCTGAGTAAAGAAGTGGAATCAGAGATAAGGATTTTTGCAAATGATGTTATTCTGTATAGTGTAATAAATAAGTTACAAGATTGTGAGCAACTGCAAAATGGCCTCAATAATATTGTGAGACGGACAGCAGGCAATGGTATGATGATAAACGGGGTTAAAAGTCAGGTTGTGAGTTTCACAAATAAGAAAAGTACTCTCAGTTTTAATTACTGTATTGATGGTGTGAAGGTTCCTTTTGGGGATCATTGTAAGTATCTAGGTGTTAATATAAGGAAGGATCTTCATTGGGGTAATCACATAAATGAGATTGTAAATAAAGGGTACAGATCTCTGCACATAGATATGAGGGTGTTTAGGGATTGTTGTAAGGATGTAAAGGAGAGGGCATATAAGTCTCTGGTAAGACCCCAACTAGAGTATGGTTCCAGTGTATGAGACCCTCACCACAATTACTTGATTCATGAACTGGAGAAATCCAAAGAAATGCAGCTCAATTTGTTCTGGGTAATTTCCGACAAAAGAGTAGCGTTACAAAAAAGTTGCAAAGTTTGGGTTGGGAAGACTTGGGGAAAAAGAAGACAAGCTGCTCAACTAAGTGGTATGTAATACCAATATAAATGGCCAAGGAAAGATCTTCATTGAGATAATCACATAAATGGGATTGTAAATAAATATCTATGGGAATATCTATTGGAATGAACATTTATATCATAAGTAGTATGTTCCGAGCTGTCAGCGGAGAGATGGCATGGAATGACAGTGGTGGACGAATAAGTTAGAATGGTGTCTTTAAAAGAAGGAAAGATCACAATATGAAGATAAAGTTGGAATTCAAGAGGACAAATTGGGGCAAATATCTGCTTATTGGAAGGGGAGTTAGGGATTGGAATAACTTACCAAGGGAGACGTTCAATAAATTTCCAATTTCTTT
The DNA here is from genome assembly GCF_040414725.1 of Anabrus simplex. Lineage (NCBI taxonomy): Eukaryota > Metazoa > Arthropoda > Insecta > Orthoptera > Tettigoniidae > Anabrus > Anabrus simplex. The sequence continues at coordinate 1,194,926 of NC_090267.1, forward strand.
GAAATTATTGAAGGAAAAGCTAGGAAACAACAGATGGGAAATCCGCCACCTGGGCAACTGCCCTAAATGCAGATCAGTATTGATTGTTTGATTGATTGATTGATTGATTGATTGATTGATTGATTGATTGATTGATTGATTGATTGATTGATTGATTGATTGATTGATTGATTGATTGATTGATTGATTGATTGATTGATTGATTGATTGATTGATTGATTGATTGATTGATTGATTGATTGATTGATTGATTGATTGATTGATTGATTGATTGATTGATTGATTGATTGATTGATTGATTGATTGATTGATTGATTGATTGATTGATTGATTGATTGATTGATTGATTGATTGATTGATTGATTGATTGATTGATTGATTGATTGATTGATTGATTGATTGATTGATTGATTGATTGATTGATTGATTGATTGATTGATTGATTGATTGATTGATTGATTGATTGATTGATTGATTGATTGATTGATTGATCACTTTCAAGACATTAGCTTGGAAAGACATTGACATCTCTCACTTTAGCCCTGCTACCTCTGTCCGTAATAACATACTCTATCAGAGATTTTGATTTGCCATCTCAGCTGTATCTTGTCACCTTATGACTTTCTTTCTTCTGGAACCGTGTATTTTTGACTAAGACTTTGTTTCTCAAGCACAGGACAAGTAAAAGTTCTTCTTACATACCCAAATGGTTTCATGGTTGCCTCGTATCCTGTTCTTTCTGTTCCTAACTGGACATTACAGTCACATATCATTATGAGGTTCTCTTCATCAATGTTGTCTTCCAACTGCTATAGGAAGTTTATCTTTTTTCTTCACTACAGCCTTGTTGGGGAGCGTAGACCTGAACAATTGTAAGATATTCTTCATTTAAACAACCCTTACTTTAATTATTGTTTCAATAACATAGGTGACATCAGAAATACAGTCAATGTCCTGGTGCAGGAGTATCCCCATACCATTCCTTGCTGTTGTCTTATTTTCACTCTAACAATGTTTATAGCCATTATCTAATGTTTTTGTGTCACAACCCTTCCATTTTGTTTCACTCAGGCCTGAGATCTTTAGATGCCTGTGGTCCATCATGTCATTGACTTTATTGGTCAGGGTTAATATACTCAATGTGCCAATTCTTAAATTGTATTCCTGATGTCTTTATAAAGTGTCTCCTTTAATACACTTTGGAGGAACATCACATCCTACAGAGCCATCACCAATTCCGAATGTATCAGAAATGTTGGTCACAGTCTGTGTTTTACTATTCTTTCCTCTCCGGAAACCGAAAAAGTAGTTTGTGGGACGTAAAGCAAATAACATCATTATTGTTACTATTCTTTCTGAGGCTGGTTTTTGTGTTGAATCATCAATGCAGGTGGCAGATTCCCTATCAATCGCTTTTTCTTAAAAGTTCTCAAATAATTTGGAAATTTATCAAACATTTAAAAACATTTGAAAGCAATCCATTTTATTTTCCTCTTCTGCTGACTTGCTAGGTCTACCACAATCCAGGGATTTTCTGTCAGCAAGAACTCCGCTTGTCTTTAGTAGTCCTCTACTTCATCTACAAGGCAGCAGATTAATTTAGTACACTCTTATTAATCCCCGAGTAATGGGCTGCGTCTTCCATCAACTCCGCTATACCGAAGTCCATCTTCTCCACTGCAGATGTCGTAGAGATTTTCACTCATAACAGTCAGCTGAGAACCTTACCAGATGCTACACACTGAGTCATTGTGATCTGGGACTCACGTCAGCAGGATCGCTACACCCTGCAGTAGAGCTGCCTCGAAGAGAGTCTCTACCCGCTACCCGTAATGCTATTACTCTGTGTAGCAATTTCATCCCAGCCTTCCTACTCCATTTCATCTTCATCATCTTCCTTCCAAGTATTGAGCCATGTGACCCATTATGGTCTTGCATTTTACTTTTTGCAAGACTTGAAAGCAATCAAAATGTCCTTCCGATGGGTTGCTAGCCTGAAGGAAGTAAGACCATTGGTGGGGCTGCCACCTCTCAGCTAATGGACTAGCTGAAATCACAGCATTTCCTCCATAATGGATGTAACGGTTATACCGCCGTGACTCTGTCAACAGGGCCTCATCTGTGGGAACAGGTTTTTTCATCTCGGGAAGGTGAAGTTGGCCTTTAGGCAGGAGAGGTTATGTCATAATCATCATCATCATCATCATCATCATCTTTATCTTTCCAAGTACTGAGCCATGTGGCCCATTACTGTCTTGCATTTTCTTTCCATCGCTTCATTGGACGTCCTATAGATCTCTGTCCTCTTGGTTGATAGCGTAGGATTTCCTTTGGTAGTCTTCCAGATTCCATCCTTTGAACATGACGTTTCCAGTTTTCTTGGTAATCATAGATATAATTGATTACTGATTTCACATTCAGTCCCTTAAGCACATCTTCATTTCTTATACGATCCCATTTCGTATAGCCTGCTGTTCTGCCCATGAATGTCATTTCATGTGCTGTAATTCTGGAAATGTCTTGAGTTCTTATTGTCCATGCCTCACTGCCATAGCAAAGGGTTGGTCTGGCTAAAGTGTTATAAAGACGGTAAGCGAGTGTTTTTGGACAAGAGATGGCTTCCTGATATGATTTATGATTCCTGTTGCTCTGGTAAATTTAGTTAATTTTGCAGAGATATCAGTTTCCCCTTGGTAAGATAAATTGAATCCCAGATAATCGAATTCGTTGACTCTTTCCAAAATTTTATTATCTAAACAGATTTTACTCGGGATAGGGTCCTTCCCCTTAAAGGCCATTATTTTGCTCTTTTGTAGTGTAATGATCATGTCAAATTTTGAAGAGACTTTCTGGAGATTAAATACTGACCACTGAAGATCATCTTCTGATGATGCTACCAATGCAACATCATCAGCAAAGAGTATGGCATCTAGATGTGTGAGATATCTGCTGACTGGGATTGATCCATGCCTTTTATGCCCCCATTCCTGTATTATGTTGTTCATATAGATTATGAACAACAAAGGAGAAAGTCCATAACCTTGTTCCACACCTCTGCTGATCGGTTTCCATTCAGTCTGTTGATTACCTAACGTTATTGCAATAAGGTTGTCACTGTACATGTTGTATATGTTATCTATTAACTGTTGTGGGACATTATCTTCTGCTAAGATATTAAGAAGTCTGTTCTTGTTAACTAGGTCAAAGGCTTTCTTAAAATCAACAAATGCTATGTGAGTTTCCAAGTTAAATTCCCTGCATTTTTCGAATAAGATTTTCAAGGTAAAGTAAGCATCAGCACATGAGCGCCTCTTTTGAAATCCATGTTGTTCATTTCCAATCACATTTTCGTAATACCTGAATAATTTTTCTCTGACAATATTAGAGTAAATTTTGTAACCTGAGTTGAGTATACTTATCCCTCCGTAATTTTCACAATTTTTCACACTGCCCTTCTTATGAAGAGGAATAACTATAGCTTTTTGCCAATTTTCTGGTGGTCTGTTGCCATTCCAAATTATATTGATGAATTTGAGAAATCTTTGCTTGAAGATGGCACTGGAATATTTGAATAATTCTGCATTTATTGAATCTTCTCCAGATGCTTTTCCATTTCTAAGTTTTCTGAGTATTAGCTCCAGTTCTTCAAGTGTAATGGTTTCCGAAGACTTGTTAAGAGATGTTGGCAGAAGAAATGGCTCAATATTTGAACCTCTCCAAAGGTTCCAAAAATAAATGAGCCACTCCGTTAGAGGTATTGCATTAATGCGTATGTCTTCTTTTACATCATTATTTAGTTTCTTGAGTATTTTATAGGTCTGTGGTTGTGGTCTTGTTATATCAGTCTCCAGTTGTGAAGCAAAGTTTTCCCAACTCTTTCTGTGCTTTTTCTGCACTTCCCTTTTTGCTATTGCTCTCTTGTGGTGATACTCTATTTTATCTTCTAATTTGCCAGTTGACAAAAAAATTTTATAAGCATTTCTTTTGTCTGAAATAACTTTTTCAATCTCTTCATCCCAGATTCTTAAACCCTTTTTCCTCTGCCATTTTTTCTTAACTCCCAAACTCTCAAAATCAGACTGCTTTAAAAATTGAACACAAATTAGACCACTCCGTTACCACTAACTGGTGTCATCTGTGTAAGATTATTAAGTCTGTTCTGGTACAGCCAGGGGTCTCTTAATAGGTTAACCTTGTAAGAAGTTTTAATTTCTTGTGTTGTTTGTTTCGTTTATACCATCTAGGCCTCAGACGAATAGGTGCTACTAATAGATAGTGATCAGTTTCCAACTCAGGGCCTCGATAGACTCTTGTATCCAAGACTAAATCTGCCAATTTACCATTACAAATTATATAATCTATAATCGATTTATGATTTTGTGCAGACCACGTACACTTGTGGGTGTCCTTGTGTGGGAACATTGTGTTAATAATCTTTAACTGATTGAAGACAGTGAAATCTATTAATTTTGTTCCATTGTTATTACGGGTTGTTTCTCCATGGATTCCGATGTGATTCTGAATTTTCTCAACTCTGGCATTGAAGTCTCCCAGTAATAGTAGCATAACCTGTTTGTTAATTTTATTGACTATCTTTTGCAGATCATTGTAGAACCCATCACTTTCATTTGAATTGCCCTCCACTGGAGCATATACCCCTATAACTGTAAGATAACCCCTGAATACTTTTAGTCTTAATTGGATAATCCTTTCATTCCAAAAAGTGTAGCTATCAATTCTTGATCTTAATTTTTGTGTACCATGAGCAGTACACCCGCCTGTGCTCTAGTATCTCTGTCAACCCCACTGTAAAACTGTAAATAATTTACTGTCTCTTTTGATCCCTGAAGCTTTCTTTTTGTTTCTTAAATTGCTGCAATTAAAATGTCTTTTCTTGCGAGAATGTTGTCCAGCTGGTCATCTTTGTGTGAGATACCTTGTACATTCCAGGTAGCACATCTAAAAGTATTTTTCTTCTTTCAATCTTTGTCCATTTCACTGTCCTTTTCATTGCCAAGAGAGGTTATGTATTCTACATAAAGTTAATTTTGGATAATGTACAGAACAATAACAAATGTGTTAATATGCCAAGTTCTTCACTGTATAGATAAAATACATACAAATTGTATAAAATATCATAATTTTAAAATATTCACCGTATAAGGAAACTTCAATCTTCATAGAATATAAAAGACTTGTTTATAATAACCATAGCAACTGTCACTAATCCTTCACAGCACCATAATTTTCATACTTTCCAAAAAAGAAAAAAAAAAAAAACCATTTCATCTTTTCATGTCGAATTTCATCTATTCTTACTGCTTTATGACAATGGAGTTTATTTATCATCCTTTCCACCTCCTTAAGCATCATTTTACTAACCCTGTATGCCACCTCTTTCTATATCCTGAACCAGCCTATTGTCTGGAACCTTTCAATAATTGTATCCAGGTACTTCTGTTCAGGAGATTCTCTGTTCTTGTTCGTCTTCAGACAGATTTCACTTTCTCTATTCTAGGCCTAGAGGTACCATACTTATTGTACAGTATATAATTAAAATCTCAAAAAGCTGTTATTACCGCACTTAAATTGGTTGACTGTAAATCTTTACCTCTCTGTCAAAATTCACACAGAGAGCATAAAAAAATTACCACTTTGTAGCATTTTTCCAGTTTCGATGTCTATACACCCACTACTCCCCCCGCGCCACTATATCCCACAAATCCAGGTACATTTTGTTGTCTGTACATTTTCTGCACCCCCCACCCCAATCGTCGCTACTGGGTATGAGCGATGCTAGTAATGCCATTCCTTATGAAGCCAGTCCCTGTTATGAATGGTGTGAAAATATTGCCCATAGGGTCAGTTGGTGTATCATTTTCAGTAGGCTTGGCAGACTGATATTTAATAGCAATTTTTGGCTCAGTGAGGAAAGCAACAGGAAACTAAAAATCTCACTTCTCATTTCCCTGGTACAACTCTTCAGTGACACCTAGGCCATTTGTGATGGCTGATGGAGGAGCTATAAAGGGTTGGACCAGCCTTCAGGCTGAATACTCAACAATAGACATGGATATTAAAACAGCTCTAGAGTTGACAAACGTTCCTCACATCCTCTTTACTCTCCTCTGTTCTCCAAGTTAGAAGTGGCTGTCAATCCATCTGTTCCATAGGTTAAGGGTAGCCTGTATTCAAGCACAGAATTAAGAGGAGCCCCACTGTGCTGGGTTTGCCCCAAGAAATCTCAAGCACTAGGGACAAACAACATTATATTAAACCAACAAACAACACAACAGGCCATCCCTGCAGCAGCTCAGAATCCAGTTCTGAGGGTATGAGATGGGTCTTATGGCGACAAAAGAATAGGAAAGTGCTAGGATTGAGAAGGAAGCAACAATGGCCTTAATTAAGGTACAGCCCCAGTTTTTGCCTGGTGTGAAAACAACAAACCACAGAAAATAATCATCAGGGCTGCCGACAGTGCAGTTCGAACCCATTATTTCCTGAATGCAAGCCATACACTACATGACCTAAACTGTACAACCACTTACTCAGTAAAACCATCTGCAGAGTTGCTGAGAGTGGAATTCAAATCCATGATCTACCTAATGAAAGCTTACAGCTATGTGACCCAAAACCCAAATACAAAGATCTTAATTCTGAACCTTATGAGAGCAACTGAGGAGTTGTTCAATACAAATTGCAGTAGACGTGGTTACAAAAGCCACAGATGTTCTCACGCTGACCACATGACAGACCATGTAATAATAATAATAACATTAGTAATAATAATAATAATAATAATAATAATAATAATAATCTGTGTATATGAAAATGAATGTGTCTTTGTTTGTCCCATATGTGTTCCTATACCATTCATCCAATTGCGATGAAACATTGGTGAGTTGTTGTGCATATCCCTGAATCAGACACCCTTAGCACCCCTAGGGATTAGGGGTGGTGAGAAGGGGTGAATTATAAAAATAATTGAAAATAGTGTCGAATCCATAGTTTTCGGTGTTGCTGAAATGAATAGTGACTCTCCAGATATCGTTTATGTTCAAGTTCAGCCCCTATCGGGCTTGGTGGGGCGGGGGAGGGGGGGGGATGAGAAGGGGTGAAAAAAGAAAATGTCCAAAATGACCGAGATTGCATATGAATGAGTTTATGTTCCAGAATAGCTCTCAATCAAATTTGGTAAAAATATGTCTTACTATTCAGAAAAAAATACTGTGGGGCAAGAAACCCTAGCAAGCATAGGGGAGGGGATAAAATATGATAAACCCAGCTCGATAGCTGCAGTCACATAAGTGCGGCCAGTATCCAGTATTCGGGAGATAGTGGGTTTGTACCCCACTGTCGGCAGCCCTGAAGATAGTTTTCCATGGTTTCCCATTTTCACACCAGGCAAATGCTGGGGCTGTACCTTAATTAAGGCCACAGCCACTTCCTTCCCTGTCCTAGCCTTTTCCTGTCCCATCGTCGCCATAAGACCTATCTGTGTCGGTGCGACATAAAGCCGATTGCAAAAAAATTATAATAAATAAAAACGACTGATATTAATGTCGAATCCATTGTTTTCGTGGTCGCTGAGATGAACTGTAATATTCTGGATACTCTGGATGCCATTTAAGTCAAATTTCATCCCCAATCAGAATGGGGGTTAGAAGGGGTGAAAAATAAAATGTCCAAACTTAGAGATTACAGATGTAAGTGTGTACTGTGTCTGCTCCAACACAGCTCTCAACTAAACTTGGTACACATAAGACTTATTATCTGTACTGTGGGGTAAGACATTCCAAGGGGCAGGGGAAGAAAGTGAATAGAAAACAACCAATATCAATGTAGAATCCATGGTTATCGGGTTCGCTAAGATGAATAGGAAACAGTCCAAGTTCGGTCCTCATAGGCATGAGGGTGAGAAAGGGTGAAATGAAAAATAAAATAATGTACTTCATACAATTTATTTAAAAACTATGTGTATTACTAAATTTACAAAAATAAATATATGGTTCAAAAACATCTAATGGTTAAATTAATAAATGCAGGCGAAACCTCGGGTACGTGCTAGTAATAATAAAGTGAGGATGCTATCGGTTTTATGTCCCACTAACTACCTGCACAGTTTTTGGAGATGGCAAGGTGCCGGAATTTTGTCCCGCAGAAGTTACTTTACGTGCCAGTTAATATATTGACACAAGGCTGACGTATTTGAGCACTGAGCTACTCAACCCAGCGGCTTTTTTCTTTAAATCACAATTTATGGAATCTGACTATCAACCTACAAAAAGGAATCTCCACAGCTGTAGGCTTATATAAAGAGAAACAAGTTCATATAAGCTACCCCAACTTACATAGCATATTATACACCTGCATCATAAAGCAAAATATTATGATTAAAAATTAACCTAAATCGTATTAAGTAAGATGTTTACGTGTTGTTATGAATTAAAAGACTGCCCATTTGTGACATTTTGCATATTGGCATCACCCCATATACGCAGTAATTAAAACTGAGAGGACTTTTCCTATTTTTGAAACTCAATCCAACTTTTAATCAGGGGCGGCCGTACCTTATGTGCTGAAGTGCTGCAGCACATTGTCTATTTGAAAAATAAATTACTTTAATAATATTATCTACAATCAAATACAGTGCAATGAAAAAATGCCAGCGAAAGAATAACAAATCATTCAACTCTTCTCACAACCACGTTAGTTGTGCGCTCCACGCCGGGTGCTGGCTGTGCAGATCTCAGCTCATCGTGGCTCAGCGAGAATTTCTAAGTCTTTTGCCACAAAGCAGGAACTCCGCCTTTTGCGCATGCGTGCCTAACTTCTTCGATAGGCTGTGGAAAGAACAGCCAAGACATCCCTTCACAGCGAGTCTTTGTTCGACCACATAGAGGCAGCACTGATCACACCAGCATTTTGACCGAAATGAGAACGTGGGAGGTGACTCAGCGGTAGTATTTAAGAGTGGATCGCTCAAAGCAAACGGGAAACTAAATACTGTAGAGAAAGCCATCAGCTGCAGGTCTTTTAATACTCCCAACTTGCCTATTCCATAGCCAAATTTGTAAATTGATGAACTATAAAAAATGTACTTTATGTTGTCAAAATAAGGGCATGTTATTGTGATGCCCTTTAATTACAAAATGTCTAGTTTATAAATTTCACTAAGCAAACTTGTGTCCTCATCCCGAGGTGGTGCAGCTCTTCTCAGGCACACCCTCAATGGAAGAGAGCTGCATGTACCATTTCAACCACGTACCAGCCCTCATGCCATTCTTAAATTTCTGGCAGTACCGGGAATCGAATCCGGGCCCCTGAGGACGACAGCTAATAACACTAACCGTTACACTATGGAGGCGGACATAAATTTCACTATAACATGTAATTTTGCATTATGATGTTGCTAATTTTATTTCAATGATTTTTATAACGTTGCGAAGTTCTGTTTCTGCGCACTCACATGAAGTGTTCCTGAGTTCGTGAATGTTTTGTGATTGCAGGTGTTGCTGTGTGTTTAATTAGTTTTGTATGAGGACTCTGTTAGGGTTGTTTGCGCGCTTGTTCAGTATGAAAAGCTCAGTGGAGAGCCTCTTGAAAACCGCATATATTTCAAAATATTTTTATTTTTGGACGAGGGATGGGTTACAGCACACAACTGATTTTCTGCACCAGCCGCCACTGCTTTTAATCCCGTTTATCATCATACCATTGCCTACAGTCTATCTAAAGGTATCCTCTATTGCATGGAGATATTGGTCAATACCCAATGTACATTTTGCATATTGGCATATGCATCTACAGGTGTCTACTATCCCATGAAGATATTGGGTAATTCACAATGTACATTTTGCATATTGGCATATGTATCTAAAGGTATCTACTATCCCATGAAGATACACAATGTACCGTAACTATTTTAACTGATTCAGTATTGTTTTAGGCCGGGTTGTTGCATTTTAAGATCAAAGCTGTTTTCAATGAGTATTGAACCCGAGTGACTTAGGCCCAATGTCAATCATGATTTGATTTATGAAGGGAAATAGTACATTTATTGAAATACAGAAGTGTAGTTGAAAATATTTCATCTGTGTAGTGTTGAAATATGAGCTAAGGAACACGACAGACTGGAGCCTGACGGATTAGCCTGGCACAACAGAATTTAGCTGCTTCACAGCAGGGGAGCCCATTAGTTTGGCGACCAGGAAAAATACAAGTCCACAAATAAGTCTTGGTAAGAAAGAGAAGGGGGTAGTTTGAGACAATGGAAGCTTGCCACACGTGCAGTGCGCTGGGATGTTTTGGGCGAACGGAAACTTCCGCGACGTCATGAATTACAGGAAAGGTTGAATGGAAAGTACAGCGGTTTCAACGACATTCGCTAGCCTAGGTTATTGCAGGTGGAAACTTAAATCACGTGACCACTTGTAGGCCAATCACGAAAATTTAGAGGGAGAGTCGGGGATACCATCTTAAGAGATGGGGGATGAGACACCAATGTAACTTCGAAAGTAATCAGTAATAAATTATTGTGAGTACACGGATCAATGTAATGAACTTATTAGATGTCACGCATGGAAAAATAATCGATAATTATGGGCAAATTAAATAAATTGAAGGATGGATTTCTTGGAAACCAGACAGCTTGAATGTCATTGGCTGGACGAAAACCACGTTGTAAGGGACGCTTCCAAAGGCGCGAAATGTGAGGAGCTAAATCCACCCGTATCTTCTAAATCTATGATCGTCAGTTCATATTTAATCCAGCAGATATGCTAGCGGAGTGGATTAATTTGATATACATTTTAACGGCCAATTCGGAGTGCAAGTCCCGATATTAAAAATCCACCCCCTCCATCATGGATATGACGTCAGTTAATGCGCTAGGGAAAGCTTCGTCAATATATACGAGCGCATGGAACACTCATTACCCCAGTCTTACCAGTCTTAGGAGTTGTGCTAGTCTCACTTGATTTGAAATTGTACTTCGAAGCTGAACGACCGTCCGCAGCTGAATTCAAACTTGTCGTGCTTACAGTAATTCAACATGTATTGGTGCGAGCATCCGCCGGGACTCATAAAGTGTGACCACGCTCGAAAACCGTGAACAGAAAATTGTTAACTTAGGACAGTGTGTGCCAGTTACAAATATCGTAGTAAAGTTAATTAATTGCATTGCAAGAGTGACTAATATAAAATTCAACTGCACAGCACTAAGTGCAAGAATAGAATACTGTGTGACGAACAGTACCTGGGAAATAATAGCCTGTACTCAGAAGGATCGAACCGCTATCATGAACACTTCAAGAGGGAAAACTGCGTCGGGCGTATCGCGTCGGACAACATCACTCGTGCCGGGCGAATAATTCGACACCTCGTCGTACGTGTCCAAGTCCTTTTGTGCGGTAATTGGACGAAGCTTAAAACAGTGTAATATAATAAATCTTGGGTCTAGCGTATTAATTTGTTTTGTAAAAGTCAACTTTTCAGTGTTAACATTGTCAATGGTGAAGTAGTGTGATAGTTAAAGTATTTGTGTAAAAATGGTAATGTGCCAGGAAGTCACTTGTGGAATTCCGCCATCAAGAATGGGCGAGTAGTACGGAGGATAGGGGCCGAAAGGAGCCTCTCATCTGCTAAGCTGCAATGGATTACCAATAACTAAGATGAGTACCAAAATGTAAAATAATATATGGGAAATGTTAGCGTGATTGGGAAAATGGGAATAATTTGATTAGACTTGGTTACCTTCTGTAACAAGATGGGTCGCTTAACGATCCCATCCTAAATTTGTAGCACGGACAGGATTAAGTAATAACAACGTAAATAATCGGGTCTTTTTTTTTGCTAGTTGTTTTACGTCGCACCGACACAGATAGGTCTTATGGCGACGATGGGACAGGAAATGGCTAGGAGTGGGAAGGAAGCGGCCGTGGCCTTAATTAAGGTACAGCCCCAGCATTTGCCTGGTATGAAAATGGGAAACCACGGAAAACCATTTTCAGGGCTGCCGATAGTGGGGTTCGAACCTACTATCTCCCGAATACTGGATACTGGCCGCAATTAAGCGACTGCAGCTATCGAGCTCGGTCAGGTCTTTTTATGTATTCGGTTTGTTGTAGATGTAAATTTTGTAAATATAGGGTAGTACGTTAAGTCTTGCATGCATTCATATTTTCTTTGTAGTCATGAATATTTTTACATTTGATTTTGTTATCATAGTCAGATAGACCCGATCTGTGCTTTTCTGTTAGTCATTTGACGTGTTATGTAATGACGTTGAAGGAAAGTCCAGCCTTGTCATGCCAGCTGTGTTTTGTTGTTGATCAGTGTGTTCAGAATTTCAAAGTGAAGTTGTTAAATTTGTGAGAAGCGATATTAATAATAAATCAAGAGATATTGGAAGTTTAGTGAGCAGTGCGTAATAATAAAATTCAAGTGATAAGATGTTGAGTTTATCGGGAATCATTTAATGACGGGATGTCGTTTTCAATTCGGAATTAAAGTGTGTGATAATTTAATTTGATCAATTAATAATATTGAAATTTAATATCGGTGCTAATAATCCGTACATGTTAATAAACGTGTGGTTTAAATTACGGTCCAGTTTTTTTTTTTTTTTACGAATAAATGTCGTGTCTTAAATTTGCAATTCATTAGCCGGAACACGTAGGACTAATATTACGAAACCATGATTGTCAAATTTTGGTAAATAGAATTTCAAAATGTTACGATTATTTGTGGAGAACGAACTAAGACGTAGATCAAAATGAGATAGAAAAATGTTAAAGAATCTGCAGTCAGACAATAAAAGGTCGTACGATGTCAGAAGTGGAATATATAAGTCAGTTGATAATTCTGTGAGAAATAAATGAATCAAGGAATCTTGAGATAGAAAGGGATATAAATTCCGTACGAGAGGACTTAGGATATTGAAATGAGTGTAAAATGTACGGGCAGTGTCACAGAGAAATACTGAGTTACGTAGCGGGTAGAATTCGAACCCGTGACAGCATGTACGAAATAAATAGACTGCACCGCCATTCGTCGAGATACTACGGATCTAAGGATTATGAGAGTTCAGATTCCACATAAATGGTCGTATAGTGTAATCATTGTAATGACGAGTGATGACAATCATGATGGTGTGATGATAATAATAAATATTGCAGATAAAGGATTGGACCGCCTTAATTAAATGAGCATTGATAAAGATGTTAATCGGGAATCTAAATGATAATATGCAACCGGTAATAATAATAACAACGTTAGGACGATGATAAATCATCGCGGTCAGATTAATAATAATTATCATAATGATAATAGTAATGATGTCGTTGGTTGATCAGTAAAATAATTGTAATCGCGACCGAAATCTTAGGTTGGCTACAGTCGTGAACAAAGGGTGTAGTGTAGTCAAGCAAATAAAAATCAGCTGACCTTGTATTCCATTCATTTGTATTTCTGAGTAGGTAGTTAAAGTATCCGTAATCTATATTTCGCTCCCTCGATCTTTCAGTATTTATGAGTGGTTAGCTAATAATAATAAAGTTCATATATCCCAGAAATTGCAGTTCAAGTCCCTGGAGTAGTACCGTAGTAGTAGTTTTGATAGAAATATTTGAGAAATTACTGTAGACAACCTCGTATTTTTCAGTAGGCCTAATTAAGGACACTTTCATTCTCCGTCCCGTGGAGTAGGGAAAATAATAGTAATCCACCAGCTGTAATAATCACATAACCACATTTCAGTAGAATTGTAGTGAAGATAAGGTATAATATATTAGATAGTACCTTGCCAATTATATTCGTGTTTTTCTTCGTGTACGGCAATCCTTTCGATACTTAAGCATTTAACCAAACGCAGTGTAGTGTAGTGTAGATACATTGTAGTATAGATACAGTACATTTAGATAGTGCCGTATCTTGCCTGCTATATTCGTGTGTATCTATTAGACCGTAATACTAATAATAATTTGTCTAAGCATTTAGCTTCGTTGGTAATCTTTGAGTACAGTAGTTCTTGCAAATTTCATTTCTGTTGTGCTTAGTTTAGTGACATACGGTACGGTACCGGTATCGTAATTAGGATACGTCTGAAAGTAGTTTAAAATTACTGTAGTGTACTGTACAGTAGTATACGAGTAATATCCTATTATAATTTAGTATGATTATTTTATTATTGTAAAATATTTGTGTAGTACTGGTGTAGTAGAGGTATCCGTAGAAACTCTTACTAAAATACTGTTGTTGTAATTAGAATAGGCTTAATTGCAGTTTGGAATTGTGTAGTTCTTGTGTAGGCTATTACTTTCGATATTCAGTAATTAACAGCAGTTTTTATCCTGTCAGGGGTTGTAGGATAAAAAAAATAGAGCACGACTAAGTAGTATTGTAGTGTAGTCGTATATTAATTACCTTATTGTTGTGTGCTATCCCAGACAATATATCCCTCCGTTCATTTATTTTTTGCAAATAAGTTATTTTATTTTTAATTTCATTTTTTTCCCCGTAAAGAATGGCTAAGGAGCGCGAGTGTATTTACTGTGGATGTGGCGAGGCATTGAGGGGTATGAGGGAGGAGTTGGAAAGTTTGAGGGAGATAATTAGGATTCTCACAGAAGACAGGAAGGAAGATAGAACTCCCTCAAACAATGTACAGGTTACAGTAGGTGTACAAGAGGGAGGAGAAGGAAAGGGAGGAGTTGTAGAAGACAGGTGGTCTAATGTTCTAAGGGGAAGGAGATTGCAGGCTAAGGGCTCTATTCAGGATCAGAATTCAGGACAGGTGTCTGTGCGAAATCGGTACGAGTCACTCCAGGTAGAACAACAGAAGGAAGATGAGGGACAGGGAACTGTTGCTGAGATGTGTGGAAGTAGGAGGAAGGGAAAAGGTAGAAAAGGAAAATGTAGAGTAGAGGATAGGAAAAGACAGGTGGAACAGGGTCATGGGAAGGAGAAAAGGGAGGAGGAAGTAGCTTCTGCAGCTATCAGGAAAGATAGGTCTGACCAGGAGGGGAGGGGATCAAATGAGGTGGGTAGGGTTGAGGCTCTGGTCATGGGGGATTCCATCGTTAGACACGCGGGGAAAGTGTGTGGAGGAAAGGGTACCAGGGTAGAGTGTTATCCAGGAATTAGGTTGAGGCAGATGGTGAGGAAAGTAGAAGAGAGGAAGGAGGGGAAGGAGAAGGTGGTAGTGTTTCACGTTGGTACCAACAATGTAAGGCAAGCTGATGTAAGTACCAATATAGTTGGAGATGTGTGGGATCTGGTAAATGCAGCACGGGTGAAGTTTAAGAAAGCGGAGATTGTTATTAGTGGAATACTGTGTAGAAGGGATACTGACTGGAGGGTGATTGGGGATTTAAATGAGACTATGGAGTGGGTATGTGGGAAACTGGGAGTGAAATTTCTAGATCCTAATGGGTGGGTAGGAGATAGGGATCTGCGCTCAGATGGCCTTCATTTAAACCGCAGTGGTACGTATAAGTTAGGAAATTTGTTTGGAAGGGTAATAGGGAGGTGTATTCAGGGAAACGGGATGGCCTAGGGAGCGGTGATAAGGGAACAGGGAACTGGAAATCAAGTAGGGATGACATAAAATTGTTAGTGTTGAACTGTAGAAGTATTGTAAGGAAAGGAATAGAATTAAGTAATTTAATAGATATATATTTACCAGATATTGTAATAGGAGTTGAATCATGGCTGAGAAATGATATAATGGATGCAGAAATTTTCTCACAGCACTGGAGTGTGTATCGTAGAGATAGGATAGGAAGGGTGGGAGGGGGAGTGTTCATTCTGGTGAAAGAAGAATTTGTAAGCTACGAAAAAGTTAAAAGATGTGACACATGAAATTCTAGGTGTAAGGCTCATTTCTAAAGATAATAGGCAACTTGATATATTTGGAGTGTACAGATCGGGAAAGGGTAGCACTGACGCGGATTCGGAATTATTTGATAGGATAGTCAGCTATGTGGGAAACGACATGGAAAGAAATGTGATTGTAGCGGGAGATCTGAATTTGCCAGATGTCAATTGGGAAGGAAATGCGAACGACAGGAAGCATCACCAACAAATGGCAAATAAGTTAATATGGGAAGGACAGCTGATTCAGAAAGTGATGGAACCAACCAGAGGGAAAAATATCCTGGATGTCGTGCTGATAAAACCAGATGAGCTCTATAGGAAAACTGAAGTAATAGATGGTATTAGTGATCATGAAGCTGTTTTTGTGGTAGTTAAAAATAAATGTGATAGAAAGGAAGGTCTTAAAAGTAGGACTGTTAGGCAGTACCATATGGCTGATAAAGCAGGCATGAGGCAGTTTCTAAAAAGTAGCTATGATCGGTGGAAAACGGTAAATAAAAATGTAAACAGACTCTGGGATGGGTTTAAAGAAATTGTTGAGGAATGCGAAAACAGGTTTGTACCATTAAGGGTGGTAAGGAATGGTAAAGACCCACCTTATTATAATAGAGAAATAAAGAGACTAAGAAGGAGGTGCAGACTGGAAAGAAATAGAGTTAGAAATGGCTGTGCAAGTAAGGAGAAATTGAAGGAACTTACTAGAAAATTGAATCTAGCAAAGAAGGCAGCTAAGGATAACATGATGGCAAGCATAATTGGCAGTCATACGAATTTTAGTGAAAAATGGAAGGGTATGTATAGGTATTTTAAGGCAGAAACAGGTTCCAAGAAGGACATTCCAGGAATAATTAATGAACAAGGGGAGTGTGTATGTGATGATCTTCAAAAGGCAGAAGTATTCAGTCAGCAGTATGTAAAGATTGTTGGTTACAAGGATGATGTCGAGATAGAGGAGGAGACTAAGGCCAAAGAAGTAATAAAATTTACGTATGATAACAATGACATTTACAATAAGATACAAAAGTTGAAAACTAGAAAAGCGGCTGGAATTGATCAGATTTCTGGGGATATACTAAAGACAATGTGTTGGGATATAGTACCATATCTGAAGTACTTATTTGATTATTGTTTGGTCGGAGGAGCTATACCAGATGAATGGAGAGTTGCTATTGTAGCCCCGGTGTATAAAGGAAAGGGTGATAGACATAAAGCTGAAAATTACAGGCCAGTAAGTTTGACATGCATTGTATGTAAGCTTTGGGAAGGCATTCTTTCTGATTATATTAGACATGTTTGTGAAATTAATAACTGGTTCGATAGAAGGCAATTCGGTTTTAGGAAGGGTTATTCCACTGAAGCTTAACTTGTAGGATTCCAGCAAGATATAGCAGATATCTTGGATTCTGGAGGTCAAATGGACTGTATCGCAATTGACCTGTCTAAAGCATTTGATAGGGTGGATCATGGGAGACTACTGGCAAAAATGAGTGCAATTGGACTAGACAAAAGAGTGACTGAATGGATTGCTATATTTCTAGAAAATAGATCTCAGAGAATTAGAGTAGGTGAAGCTTTATCTGACCCTGTAATAATTAAGAGGGGAATTCCTCAAGGCAGTATTATTGGACCTTTATGTTTTCTTATATATATAAATGATATGAGTAAAGGAGTGGAATCGGAGATAAGGCTTTTTGCGGATGATGTTATTCTCTATAGAGTGATAAATAAGTTACAAGACTGTGAGCAACTGCAACGTGACCTCGAAAATGTTGTGAGATGGACAGCAGGCAATGGTATGTTGATAAACGGGGTTAAAAGTCAGGTTGTGAGTTTCACAAATAGGAAAAGTCCTCTCAGTTTTAATTACTGCGTTGATGGGGTGAAAGTTCCTTTTGGGGATCATTGTAAATATCTAGGTGTTAATATAAGGAAAGATCTTCATTGGGATAATCACATAAATGAGATTGTAAATAAAGGGTACAGATCTCTGCACATCGTTATGAGGGTGTTTAGGGGTTGTAGTAAGGATGTAAAGGAGAGTGCATATAAGTCTCTGGTAAGACCCCAACTAGAGTATGGTTCCAGTGTATGGGACCCTCACCAGGATTACCTGATTCAAGAACTGGAAAAAATCCAAAGAAAAGCAGCTCGATTTGTTTTGGGTGATTTCCGACAAAAGAGTAGCGTTACAAAAATCTTGCAATGTTTGGGTTGGGAAGAATTGAGAGAAAGAAGAAGAGCTGCTCGACTAAGTGGTATGTTCCGAGCTGTCAGCGGAGAGATGGCGTGGAATGACATTAGTAAACGAATAAGTTTGAATGGCGTTTATAAAAGTAGGAAAGATCACAATATGAAGATAAAGTTGGAATTCAAGAGGACAAACTGGGGCAAATATTCATTTATAGGAAGGGGAGTTAGGGATTGGAATAACTTACCAAGGGAGATGTTCAATAAATTTCCAATTTCTTTGAAATCATTTAGGAAAAGGTTAGGAAAGCAACAGATAGGGAATCTGCCACCTGGGCGACTGCCCTAAATGCAGATCAGTTATGATTGATTGATTGATTGATTGATTGATTGATTGAATATATTTTGGCGGAAGTGACCGGTTCAATAATAATAATAATAATAATAATAATAATAACAACATCTTGAGTGACGTTAATAATAATAATAATAATAATAATAATAATAATAATAATAATAATAATATCTTGAGTCACCTATTCATTAATAATAATAATAATAATATTAATAATAATAATAATCACAAGAGGGAAATAATAATAATAATAATAATAATAATAATAATAATAATTTCAAGGATGATAATTTCGTGGATAAATAAATATTCTGACGATAGTGGATTAAATAAGTGGTGGACAACATCGCTCTATTCGAGTAGTTTGAATAATAAGAATAATAAATATTATAGTCATTTGTTACCTCGTTATCGTACGTTTTCCGCACGAGACAAGTTACAGTTATACAGTTAGTGTGTTTGTTTACTTCGCTGGCGATGCGAGGGGAGGTCTTCGGCACGGTATTTCCCACCGATTCTCGTTATCTCATCTGTAGCAGTAGTCTACTGAGGCTACTTTGTAACGTTTCAGATCATGTGTAAATAAAATATAAATGCTAATTCAGTGGTATGGCATCAGCTGGACATCGTAAGATAGAAACTGTCCGTGTAAATACATTTTCATAATTCACGAGAACATTACCCAGTCCGAGTACCGGTCTCGGAAAAATGTATATAGCCGGGGTACGTCATCTTGGTTAAATCGAGAAGCCGACCGTAACATGGGTTATGCTCGTTCTCCCGACAGGAGGAAGCTATATCCTTGAACAACGGTTCGATTCAAATTTAATCGATCCATATGTTTTACCCCATTTGTAATTTCTTTCAGGAGTAACCCAGCAACATATTGATACCACTTGCGGTATAGCAAGTAATTTGTTTATGTAACGTGTGTGAAAATTTAAAGATCATTGCCAAATGTAACAAAGTTTCGTACGTCGGATGGCGTAATAAACTGCTCTTCTAGCCATTATTTCAAAGGAAACCATTCTCAGTCTCTTTATTGTAGTTAGATGATATTCTTTTTAAAGTTAACTGTCACTTCCTAGTCCTATCATGGAGTCCTTAAATTCAAGTTTACAATCGAGCTTTCCCCATTTTAGTTTTAGTTGCTCCGTTCATTCCCGTGTTCACTGATGCCTCTATATTTATATTTGTTGACTTAAATAATGAACCGACACCCCTGAGATAAATGCTAGTCTGGGACTCGGGAGGTGGACGGGTGCAGTATATATATAATTTCCATTTATTTTGGAAAGACCTCCTCTATTTACAGGCTGCCGCTAAGAACTAGGTAAAACATATCAATTTTCTGTACATATCTAATTAAAGGAAATTCAAAACTAGCTGTAGAGGTGGTGCCTCATGATCTTGATGGAGGCTCGGAGGACGAGGGTTGCGATTTCGAGGATGAGATTCATTGGGAGTTGGAAGCGCTTCCATGTGGCGACGAAGTGACGAGGTATGGTACCGCGTGCTCCGACCATTATCCCTATTATTTCAATTTCTTGAAGGTGGTATTTTGATTTGTAGTAAGGGATAGTGGGTTTGTATTTGTTAATCTTTTCTAGATTAACCTCCTCTGGCTGACCGCTATGGTGCTCGAACCTGACAGTCGGATCTAATATGAATCCTTGAGAGCTGTTGTCTTTAGAGGCTATGATGTCAATTCTTTGCGAACTACCATTTATGGCCAGTCCGTGTACCCCCTCATGTACATTGAATCCCTTCTTTCTCAGTTCTTCGGCAATGAAGGATCTGATCTGGTGGTGCCGCGTGTTTCTTAGGAGCTCCCCACATGTGCAGAATCCCAGGACATGACCAAGAGTTTCTTTCTCTCCGTGGCAATGCCGACAGAGGTTGTTGTCCAGGGATCTGCCTGGCACCGAGCGCACCGCAGAAACATTAGCAGTCATCTTTATAGCCTCTCTCCACTCATTACAAGACAGTCCGGTATGATCTCGCACCCAAGAGTTTGCTGGTATATATTTGTTTGTAAAGTTGTACTCCGAGTCCTTTTTGCGGTAGTGAACACCAGGAGGTAAATTCACGTTCTCGTAGCTCTTGACGGATCTTCTTAGTATCGTATAGGCCATTCTTGGCGGTTATTTTCTGGGTATCAGCGTTTGTTGGTTTTAGGCGTTCTCTACATTCCCGACTCTCCGCGTGAGAATCCCTCGAAGCGACACCAAGTGGATGTTTAGTCTTCAGCAAGATATTGCAGGCATTAATGCATTGTAGGTAAACTTCCCACGAGGTTTTAAACAGAGCGAGTCCTTTGTATTTCTTTTCGGTATACATTATGCCACCTGGGGTATCCGTCGGCAACTGCAATATCTCCTTTGTTGCACTTTTAATCATTTTATCCCTATCGGATAAAAATTTCTGTGCGATTTTCTTGAAACTGCATGTCAGGAAAGGGTATATCAGGGTGGGACAGATTGAGGAATTTAGTACTATGAGCTTTTGGTCTTCCTTAAGCAGTGGCGACGATTTTAGAATTTGGAGCTTATTGTGAAGGTCTTTCATTACAGCAGTCTTGTCGAACACTAGAGTGTCCCCGAAGGTAGTTCCAAGGTAACGAATTTGTTCGCCGTCTCCCATTAAGTCAAGTTCCTACCTGTTGCAAACTTCATTATAAGATATCAGGAACACACCAGAGCCAAGAAATACAACAGATACTCGGCCATGAGCGAACACATGACCGACTCCAATCACATGTTTACAAACATAGATAATGACCTCAAAATACTGAAAACTGTAAAGAAAGGCCATTTATTAAACATATATGAGGAAATCTACATTTATCTGGACCAGAGAAACAATCCAACAAATAATATCAATGAACTTTCTGAGAAGTATAACATTTTATATGAAGAACTATTAAAAGCGAAAGTTAGGAAGAAACGCCAGACTCTAACACGTCACACGCTCGGCGACATTCAGGTTATTCAACTTAGTACACACTCTTCTACTTCCCCTCCACACTCCCCGCTCAGCGTAGCAACTACCAGTACTTGTTTTAAAGCAGATGCACACTTACCTCGGTATAAGTGAGTCCTTCTCCGCACTTCGGGGCCAATAATAAGGAGTAAGTAATACGATTTTATTACATTACATTGTTTTTATTTCATCTTCCATTTCACGTTACTTACACTTATATTATTTTTTCATTTTATTTCAGATAAATATATATATCCATTACCACACAGAACTTTAGCATCACGGCCCCGATCTGACTTTAAATTCTGAAGCACTTAAATTTTAGTATACCATCTAAGGAATGCTTATTAAGTTCTAACAAATCTTTCACCAAGGAATACAAATCAAGTGTGCTTTTTACAACAAATGATATTTTAAGATTTTATAAGCAAAACTGGTATTTTCCAAGAACATCAACAAGAGAAATATGGACAATTTGACTGTTTTACCTGTCTTACGACTTACAATTTTAACATAATTTGAAGATCTTATTTTAAATTGTCAAAAATTAAATGTGTTTTTCCAATTTTAATGTTTATTAGTGATATCCTCCTCCTATGGCGCGACGGCCCGTTTTCGGGTCATGGCCTCCCCAGTTGCTCTCCGCCAAACTTGTCGATCTCGTGCAGCTACTCTCCAATTCCGGATCTTGAGGATATGTGCTGCGTCCTGATGTACACCATCTTCCCATCTGTTACGTGACCTTCCCACAGGCCTTCCTCCTCCAAAGTCTCCTAAGAATACCTTCTTTGGGATTCGGTGTTCTTCCATCCTAATTAGATGACCTGCCCATTTAAGTCTCTTCATTCGAATGGCATGCGACAGGGGTGCCTCCCCATACAGGGAATATAGTTCATTGTTATATCTAATTCTCCACTCCCCTTGTACGCATATGGGTCCATAAATTCTCCTCAAGATTTTCCTTTCGAAGGAATCTATCTTCTCCACGGCTTTCTTTGGGAGGGTCCACGTATCACTTCCATACATCACTATACTGCGAATGAGGGTTTTGTATAGCATAACTTTTAAGCTCTGATTTATATCTCTACTTCTGAAAAGTGGTAGTACTGCAAAGTATGCTCTGTTGGCAGCTTGAATTCTTGCCTGTATTTCCACCATTTCCTCATTCTTGTTGCTCAGATGTACACCAAGATATTTAAATTCATCCACCACCTCCACTTTGGATCCTTCAGGGACAAGTTGGTCATTTGTATACTTCCTTCTCCGAGCCTGCACCATTACCTTCGTCTTCTGTTCATTGATCTTAAGTCCAATCTCTTTGCCTTCCCTATTCAAGTCTTCAAATGTTTCTTTAACTGTCCTTGTTGTTCTTCCCATCAAATTTATGTCATCAGCATATCCAACTAGTTGAGCTGTTTTGTACAGAAGTGTTCCACTGGTGTCCACCCTTAACTTTCTAATCACTGACTCTAGTGCCAGGTTAAATAGAATTGGTGCTAAGCCATCTCCTTGCTTCAATCCCTGATTCACTTCGAAGAAGCTGCCTACTTCAGTCTGAATTTTCACTCCCACCATCGTATTTCTCATAGTCAATTCCACCAGTCGCACCAGCTTTTCTGGTATCTTGAACTCTCTTAATACCTCCATTAATTTATCCCTGTCAATAGAGTCGTATGCTTGTTGAAAGTCGATAAACATCTGTACCACATCTATGCCCCGTTCCCAACACTTCTCCAACACTTGTTTCACAGTAAATATCTGATCAATAGTGGATCTTCCCTTCCGGAACCCTGCCTGGTATTCTCCTAGAATTTCTTCCACCAGGGGTTCTAGTCTCTTCTTCAGAATGGAAGTGAACAGCTTATATACTGTACACAGCAGTGTGATCCCTCTATAATTGCTACATACCAACTTATCCCCTTTCTTGTATATTGGGCATATGATGCCTTTGCGCCAGTCTTCAGGCATTTCTTCTGTATTCCACACACTCACAATTAGATCATATATAGCTTCTTGTAGTGTGGTTCCTCCGTATTTCCACAACTCTGCAGGGATTCCATCGATACCTGGTGCTTTATTGTTTTTCAGTTGCTGTATGGCTTCTATCACTTCTTGCATAGATGGTGCTGTGACTTCTGATTCATTTGTCTCAGTATTCTTCCTTGAGGTAGTTGGTGTTTTCTCTTTCATTTCTACTGGGTTCAGGAGGTGTTGGAAATATTCCTTCCATCTATCTTGGATCCCTTTTTTATCTCCCAAAAGCTGTCCATTTCTGTCCTTACACATGTTTGTTCTTGCCTTGAATCCTTCTTTCACTTCCTTAACTTCTCTGTAAGCCATGTAGCTATTATCTTCTTTAAATTCCTCCACTATTCTAGCCATTTTCTCATTTAATTTTCTTCTCTTCTTTCTTCGACATACATTCTTTACTTCTTTATTCTGGTTTTCAACCTCTTGTTTCTTCACCCTTGTTGGTCTCTCTAGGTATGCTTTATATGCTTTATCCCTTTCTTCTATGGCTTTTTGGCATTCCTCATCAAACCATTCCTTTGTGTTCCTTTTGGGTACAATGTCTAGTGTGTCCTTTGCCACGGCCTTAACGCTTTCCTTCAGAGCAGTCCATTTGGTCTCGACCGTTGCTGTTTGGTCCTTATTATATTTCTCTACCAGCACTTCTGCCATTCTTTCCCCGTATCTTTCTGATACTTCCTTATTCTTCAGTTCACAAGTATTGTACTTTTCTATCCTACTCATTCCTTCCTTTCTTGTTTTCATAATGCGGCACCTTAAGATTGCCTTAACTAGAAAGTGGTCGGAGCCACAACTTGTTCCTCTGAATGATCTGACATCCATGATATTGGATGCCCATCTTTTCTCCATTATTACATGGTCTATTTGATTACAGGTCTTTCCATCTGGCGATATCCATGTTTGCTTGTGTACCTCTTTATGAGGGAAACAAGTTGACATCACTTTCATGTTTCTGCTGGTAGCAAGGTCAAGCAATCTCTGTCCATTATCATTAGTAGTGTTATGTAAACTATGGATCCCTATTATTCCTTGATATATCTCTTCCTTCCCAATTTGTGCATTTAGGTCTCCTATTATCATCTTAGCATCGTTCGATGGGATTGAATCTAGCACTCGTTCCAGTTCAGCATAGAACTGATCCTTGACTATCTGTTCCTTGTCTTCCGTTGGTGCATATACATTTACGATTGTTAAGTTGTAGAATCGCATTTTAACACGCAATGTTGCCAATCTTTCATTTACTGCCAAAAACTGTAGTACATCATCTTTAGCTTGTTTTCGTACTATAAATGCTACTCCTCCTTCTTGTGCATTCCTTGGCTTCCCACTACTGAATATTGTGTGGGTTTTGGTGTCCCATATCTCATCCCTTCCTGACCATCTAGTTTCTTGTATGGCTGCTATGTCCACTTTGTTGACTTCTAGTTTCTGCATCAGTACTTTCAGTGCTCCGGCTCGTAGAAGTGTGCGTACATTCCATGTACCAATTGCGTAGTCCATTGCCTTTAGCTTAGCTCGTCGTCTATTAAATCCACCATTCCGAGGCATATTCTGGGGCTTCGCAACAGTTGGTTTTCCGGAGCGAGGTTGTTAGCCTTGCTCCAACCCCCAGCAATCCTGGAGGACCGATGTTTTCTGTTAGGGTTGTCTCCCTTAGCTGATAGGTCCCCATTTAAGCGTCGGGAACTCGCTTTCTGCCCTTACATGACTTAGCCGTGTACCTTAAAGAATGTACCCGTTGCCCAGAGGCCACGGCGTGGACGTGCATGTATCGGACTTGGTAGGAATAGATGGCATTTCCTGTGTTTTGCTAGTACACTCCCATCAGCAAGAAGTGCACCCACAGGACCACATACTACCCCTTTGACCCCCTTATTAGTGATATATTAATTTTAATTTGTTATTAGCTGATGATGTCCCTTAGGGGACGAAACATGTCCTAGATATTAATAAATTATATATTGTATTGAATAGGCGGACCGCTCAATTATAATATTTAAGTTTATCTTGAATATTCATTGATTGATTGTTCCGAAAGTTGTTAACAGAATTTCAGCTCGGATATGTGTTTGTGATTGCTGACACCGCTGGGATTCTTTAAGCAAGTTATTCATATCATCGAAGCCTACACTATTCCACACCCCCTTTTTATTTGAAAATAGAACGCAAGGCCAACAGTAGAGTTTTGATGTTTTTTGACAACCACATAACCAGCCTATTTTTCCATACTGCTCTGTATTAAAGTGTCAAATACAACGTTTCGTTTTATTTTTTTACACACGGTAAATCAGGCTTTGGTCTGCCACCGGAAATAATATTACTCTTCTCTTGAAAAGCCCTCGAATTCATGCCGTGGATTAAGAGAGATTCTAATACGCATCCACATTCCCCTCCGCTCTCCTCACTTGCGTCGACAGTTGCCATGCTTCAGAGACTCAAAGCGGGGAATGAGCACAGTCAATGCATTCCCTTCTAAGCCGGCAGAATCGCAGTAGTTCCTTTAATTTACATGTGTGCACGTAAATTTGGTGTAATTTTCACAAATAACGCAAAGTAAATTAAATGGTACAACTCACAGTACGATATTTCACGTCAGTTGGAAACACAAGCACAATTAAACCTTTTTCTCACAAGTTTTATCACAATTATCACATACAAATATTCTCGAATGGAATGAATAGTCAGATGCAATCCCTTGGCTCTCCCCTCGAAGCTTGTCGAACCCAAACGAATAATTACGAAGGGGCCAGATTTAAGCCAAGGTCGAGTCTGGCAAGCCACTTGCTGACGAGCGGCCGTGATGAGAGTATCACGCGAGCTCATGGAGACAGACGTATGTTTGCAACTCTCAACTGTCCATGCACACTGTCACGTTAAAATAAAGTTAATTATATATTATATAAAACGACACAATACTTAAAATAAATACTGGCTTCAATAACATGCTTAATTTTTTCTTTGTGTAATCATTTTTAAGGGAATGACTCTTTCCCCTCATTCCATGGAATAACCGCCCCTGACTGGAAACTTGTGAAACCAAATTCCACTACCTTTAATTTCTCGTGAATAAACCATGATTGGAACTGCGAATGCTTACCATCAGACGAATACATAATACATTCACAACCAACTCAGTTAATAAGCACGTTCAAAGGCGCGAACCTGATAGACAGAGGGCAAGAAAGCGATCCTAGCGGCCCGGCATTGAACTTCATTGTGACCACTTCGATAGCGTTTTACGGGCTATATTTCCAGGCCTTGTGTTATAACCAAATACAGTAGAGACAAAACGCGACACTCAGCGAGATATCGAGGGACAGCTATGAGAGCTCTCTCTAGCGGGTAGACCTGAGAACTACTGATTCTGTCATAAGAGCACGTGTATTTGTGTGTGAAGTTTTTGGCGTTGTTTATGCGTTTTAGTGAGTTGACATAATTAAATAGTAGCGTGTGTCATTCCTTGATATCTCCTCTCAACATGAGGGGAAAGGTATGTGCTGTGTTTGGCTGCAGTAACTATGAAGTACAGAAGAATGCGCGGTCTTCTTTCGCTACTCTCGTGACAAATGTAAGTAATATTGTGTTTGCATATATAATCTTCCAGTGACAAAGAGATTTTTCATAGTACCGTACTTCATAATCTTCTGACCTGCTCGACTCATATCTTAAATGGCTTAAAATATAATACGCATATTTGATTGTATAGTGCAGCAGTTGACCTTCAATACCGATGTGTTGTTGTAGGTGTGATCTGTGGGTTTTGAAATGTCACAGAAGTGATTTGGATAAGGTGTACAAGAAAGAAGGGACGTTACGCTTGTATGGAATATAAGATCCGTTCAGATCATTTCCAGGCCAGCTACTTTAAAAATCCTCGACTATACAGCCAAGTGTAGGCCTATGTTACATTTTTACTCTAATCGTACGTAAATATTCCTAGAAACATCACTATCGACAACATTTTCATACTTTTCTTTCTTTTATCACTCTTCTCAGATTAAAGCCGGAATTTTATAGATTTTCTTTCTGTTAGTAGGCTTCATGTTAAGAGGAAAATTGTCCAGCTTTTAAATGTTAATTCATTGCATCTAGTGTGTAAGGAATGTGCCGATATTTTTATTAACAAGTCTTTTAATGTGATGATACAATGTTTTTAAATGAGAAAAAGGACTAATCTAACCGTAAAAGTTCTGGCAAGAATGCTAAAGCAAAAAAAGTACGGTACCTAATGCATAAATGGAAGATCAACCTATTTCACGGCAGTCCATTTCACATCTTGTTTATATGTCTAATTTCAGTCTTTAAATAATAACCTTTTAAATAATTCTCCATTCATTTATCCAGATTTGCTGTAGCAACTTCGAAGTTAATATCTCAATAATACTTTCTTTCTAGACGTAATTTATTTATCCATTTTCGTATATGCGTTTCCATTGATATTTGAATTTAGCGCGACTTTTCAGGTCAGGCAACTGGGAACGCCACCGTCGAATTGTCTCCCATTTTAACAAGGCTAAATCCGTAAGTGTCGTGTATTGTCTCTACTGTATTTGTTATAACTAGAGATGGGAATTATAGGCACGAGTAGGTTAGAATGCAAATGTATTTGAACAAGGCGCAAGTGTATGTTACCCGCATGACGGTTCTGCGGTGAGATTTGCATAAATATTATCGATCTGAATTATCAGAACCATTAAAAGTTATGCAACTCCCCGACATATCTGTAGAGCGGCTAGATTTCACTTGCGCCTTGTTCAAATACGTTTGCATTCTAACCTATTCGTGCCTATAATTCCCATCTCTAGTTATAACGTAGGCAACGGTATTGATAGTTAATAATTTATGCGGAGTCCAATATCGTTCAAGAGGAGAAGGAGGAAGGAGAAGAAGAAGAAGATGATGAATATACATCCGCATGATGACAGAAAATAGTTCTCTGGTCTTCCTGTTATTAATAATTTTAGTTTAAACAGTCGCTGGTTTTAGCTACCGAATTCCTTAAGCATTTCAGCGTATAATATCTTATCGCTGACTTCAGTTAGTAATTGCACCGTAAATTGGCTACTCTCATATATTACCGCAATCCATCCTTAGTCACGACCATTGGATTCGGACAAGGATCATTTTGGATCAGAGGTCGGATATCAGTGTTAACATTCAACTCCTCTCGGCGTTGGATATCGGCATTATAACACCAGCAAACAAGATAATAGAGTGGCATCACTCAGTTTTCTACCATTTCAGAACATAGAGAGGACTTCTTCTAGTACATCGAGGTGAAGTTTTCTTTTATTCTGACAGGAGGTAAGTCCAAATACAAGTGAGATATGACCAGGAGCCCTATTTAGTTTTTGGCAGCTCCCTCCCTCAAACAGGATGCTAATAACTGGTAGTGATGATTGTAAAATTTCTATCCAAGTCAGTAGTAGTGCTTGTCACCAACTTCGAATTATAATGGGGAATAAGACACGTGTTTTGGTCTGTCTCAGCTGTCTATTTCTTCTGTATGTTTTGTTTTTACAGTAATATAAAATGAAAGTTCTGCACGGGGGAAGTGTTTTCATGTTGTAGTGGCCGTTATGCAACAAGGTTACGTTCTTAACCGTAAGATTTAAACTTTCGTTTTAGTTTTTAACGAATCGCTGTGTCAGTTCAAGACTACAGTATCTTACAAAATAAGTTAACAATGCTCGCTTAAAAGAGTGACAATTGTAGATACCGTGGCGAATTCTCGTTCAATTTGCAGTTAAAACCCATGACGCCGTTTTGTAGTGAACGTAACAAAATAACACTCCCAAACAAAACAAGTTTATTTTGCTTGAAAAGTGTAATGTTACAAATTTATCAATATTGGCACTTTACATTTCGAACCCATTAAAATATACGAACTGGAGAAACATGCACTTACCATGGTTTTACACTAGTATGGCTTATGTGAGGAATGCTGTCGGTAGGCTACCTGTTTGTCTGGCAGTTTTATTTATTTAGCTTTTGGAAACACATTGCACAAACATTTGTGGTCTATGTATATAGTCTATATACATATTAATCTGTATACTGAGTCACAGAAATATATCTAGATTAGCGATGTATTCAACAGCCTTGTCAGTTGGGAAGAGGAACTCCTGCGGGTCACCATGGAATGCTCATAATGGGCACACTTGGACATTGTGCTGAACTGTTTACCCTTCAGCACCTCAGTCAGAGCACGGGGAGGATGTCATCCCCCATTTATGTAGGGAATCGAAGCATCTTCCACAATTACTTCTTATTCTGTTCAGAGTGGCCCAAATCTTCCTGTGTTTATCAAAACCTGGTGGTCTGGTTGTGACACAGGGCATCTTCAGTTATTCCTTGGTAGTGCTGGTTTGCCATATTTCTCTATTTTATGTTTGTAGTAGGGTCCAGCTGATTTGGCTAGTTTGATGGGAACTGAGTCTCTTTGTGTTGATGGCAGGAATGTCTTCATGAATAGGAAGCTCAGGACTAGCAGCTATTTTTGTGAGTTCTCTCACAAGTGCATATTCTCATTGCAGGGATGGGTCATTGTTGCTCAGGACGGGCAGCCAGAATGTAGGGTTGTTTCTTAAAGTGCCTGTTATGTGCATGGTCAGGTTGAGGTAAACGCTAAGAAACCTAGTATAAGCGCTGTTGATCCAGACTGTGGCACAGTATTCTGCTATAGGGTACACCAACTCAAGAGCAGAGATTCTCAGTGTTATAGCTGATGAGCCGCATGTGGGCCCACAAATTATATGAAGATATTATTTCTAGTTCTGATCTTGGCAGCTGTTTGAACCTAAGGGTTCTGTCCTGAATGACCCCAGAAATTTAGGGTTTCTATTATGTTGTAGCACTCATTCCTCAAACTAGATCTTAAGTTTCTTGTTTGTCAGTCTCTTGTTGAGGTGGAAAGTAGTTACTTCTGTCTTAGCTGCATTTGGTTGTAGCCTCCATTTGCGAAAGTACATGCCAAGTCTTCGGTCAGGATAGATTTAGTAATATCTGGATCTTTATGACTTACAGCTAGAGCCCAGTCATCTGCTAGATGTAGTTCCAGGTATATCAGCTACATGTAGGCTAAACAGAAGAGGAGCTAAGACAGATCCCTGTACTGGACTTACCTTATTGCCCATTACAACCTGAAAGCTTCTGTTGCTCAGTATGGAGTTAACTAGGTTTCCAGTCTTCGGACAGGGCTCTGCTCGTAGCATTTTATATGTTATGCCATGCCTTCACTGGGTCATAAGCCACAGTTAGATCAATGAATACAGGTGAGATCTTCTATAGCTTATGGAAACTGGCTTCGATGAAGGTTGTCACTGAAAGGACCTGGTCTGCACTGCTACGATTCTGACAGAAACCTGCCTCTTCCACAGGAATACACTACAAGATTGCTATTATACAACAGTCTTTCCAAGAGCTTATACAGCATGCTGAGTAAGGCAATGGGTCTGTAGCTTTGTAGTTGATCATTTGGCTGGCCTGGTTTTAGGAGCGCTATAATTTTTGCTCTTTTCAAATCATTTGGGATGTTACCAGTTTGTAGAATATCTGTGAAGAAAGCTGTGAGCTTTTTTTTTCCCACATACTGTCCACTATGCACAAGGAATTCTGAATGAATGCCATCAAATCCAGGTGCCTTCCCTATTTTCATTTGCTTCAGGGCTGTAGATATTTCCTCACTGCTAATTGGTCTGGAAAAATCTGTCTCTTGTTCACAGGATAATTTAAGTGATGTTATTTCCTTTCTGACTTTGATACTGTGAGCTCGGATGTTAGTAGCTCTTGATGTAGAGACAATGTGATCTGCTACTTAACTGGGGGTAACTTTCTCATTTGTATGAGGAGGTGGATTGGTACCACCTAATTTAAAAAAAAAAAAAAGACCAGGCTTTCCTACTAGAAGCGCTGACATCTAAAGACTCAACTGTTTCAGTCCATTCAGCATGTTGGGCAGCATCAGTACTGTGGAGTAGTTCATCAGCTATTTCACTTTCATTGGTGTCACGAAATTTCTTGTATAGGTCCTCACTTCAGGTTATATATTCCTTGCAGTAGCCTGTTGGGATACATTTCTTTGCTGTGCATTTAACAGCCCCAACAAATTGCTTGTAATTTGAGCTCACAGGTGGGATCCACCCAACACACTTATCCAGGTTTTCAGAAAAGACAGACTAGCAGGGTGTCCACCCGTATGGAAAACCTGGGAAACAGGGAAATGTCAGGGAATTCGATAATTAACGGGAAAACCTGGAAATGTCAGGGAATTCAGGAAAAAATCTGGAAATTCATTCTTCTGCCAGATAAAATTGACATACCGTATTTATCCGTGTAATACAAACACATTTTTCAGTTTTTATAACATTAATCTAGGGCATGTCTTTTATGCCAGGAATAAATTTTAATGAAAAGTTAAAGTGTGATCTCGAATGTGAAGTAATCAATAATATCAATAGCTATATGATCGATCGAATTTTCAATGTTTTGATCTGCTTACTATTGAATATTCTTAGTTGGTGGGGAATGGTGAGCTCGATGAATTAGACCTATATTGCATTCTCACTTTTTTCCAGTAATGTTTCCAGACTCTGAAACAGCTTCGAAAGTTCAACTGCACAGAACAAAAGTTGCATATACAATCACTCATGGTTTGGCTCTCTATTTCCATAAACAAGTTCTTGAGATGGGTAGTAAGTGCACACATTTCACCGTTGGGTTTGATGAGTCACTGAATAAAGTTTCTCAGATAGGCCAAATGGATCTTGTAGTTCATTGTTTCAATCCTGATACTAATGAAGTATGCACTTCTTATTTTGATTCCATGTTTCTTGGTCACTCTACCTCCTCAGATTTGTTAAGTGGTTTTTTGCAAGCACAGCAAGGACTCTATCTAAAAAAATTACAAATTTCATTGGATGGTCCAAATGTTAATAAAAAGTTCCTTCAGGATTTTGGTAATTTATTAGATGATCTAGATGCTCCTATTTTGATGAACATTGGATCTTGTGGCTTGAATGATACTTGCATCCTACCTAATGTCGAAAAATATGTGGAAGGAACAAACAGAGACAAGAAAATCCCAAGCTGTAACAGCTTCAAATCAGTATCAACTTCACTTAAAGATAAGGTTCTTAAGGCCAAGTTGACATTTTTATTATCATTTGTTGGAGATTTGGAACCATTCCTAAAAGTTTCAGACAGATCTCCCATTTGCATCACTCCTTTATGAATCTTTCATTGATGATAAATATCATGACAAGGTTTGTTAAGTCCGAGTCACTGCAGACTTCAGAAGATCTCCTAAAACATATTTAGACAGTAAAGAAAATCTTCTGCCTGCATGTAAAATTGACATAGGTTATGCTGCTAAAGCAGCACTTCGTGGCAATCCTGGATTAAATGATAGAGATATATTAGTGTTTTGCACAGATTGTCTAAGAGAAATGGTAGCTTTGTGCAAATAGTTACTGGAAAGGTCACCGCTGGCACATCGTCGTCATCATCTGCAGTTTCCAGCTGTTGGCCGCATCTGCTCACCGCTAGCATATAAACTGACTAAATTAATTTCTTGTTTCGATCCAAGCGTAGCCAAGTAGCCTCTAAGCAGCAGACTACTAAGGATAGCTTTAAATGCCTTTGTTGAAAACAAATGTATCTCGGGTAATGAAGCCATTCATGTACAAAGGGAGTTCACGTCTGTTTGTGAGAATGATACTTTGAAAGAAGTGAATTCTTTGTATTCTAAAGACGAGAGGTTAGATCACTTTTGGCTTCGCACTGTTCTTCCAATAGTAAATTTAAAACAGAAAAGTTGGCTTCATTTCTCAAAATGATACTAATACTGTTTCATGGAAATGCTTCACTTGAATGTGGTTTTCCTGTTAATAAAGAAATTATAGTATAGAACATGCTACAAGTATCCCTTGTAGCACAAAGAATAATATATGATTCTGTCCCAAACCCTGGTGGAATTGAAAAGGTCTCCATTGATAAGAACATGCTCCATGCTGCAAGGAGTGCTCATGCTTTGTACATTCAAAATCTAAAGGAGAAACGTGAAATATTAGAAGTAGAAGATTCTTTGCAAAAAATAAGAGAAAGGTTGCTTTGTTGCTGAAAGAATTAGAAGAAAAGAAGTGGAGGGTGATGGCAGAAGCTCGAGTCGTTGGTGGCTACAAAGAAGTTTCTTCGCTGAAGCAGTAATGGTAATACATTAAAAAAAACTTAAAGTGAATTTAATCAGACTAAATTAAACTTCCAAGTTTTAATATGCTCATTAATTGCTCATTTTTTTTTTGATGTTAAGTTTTAAAAATGTATTTTAATATTACTGGCACTTCCTTTATAATTGTTTTTTGTCATGTCAGGGAAAAAAACTGGTTTTTATGTCTGGAAAACAGGGAAATGTCAGGGAATTTTAAAATCTGGATTTGGTGGACACCCTGACTAGTTTGCCTTTATGAAGTTCCATCTCACCTCAGTAAATGATCTTATCACAGGTATTACCTATTACTAGAAGAACTGGACGATGTTGACAGTGTTGAAAATCAGCAAGAACTTGTCGAGACACTGGAAGTGGCTGTCCATTTCCATCAGACAAAAACGAAACACAGTTCCTGGTTATGATCTCCTTTCCAGGCAGCGGATTGGAATTTTCTTTGGTCTTTGGAATCAAAGACAAGATGGATATTATGTTCTTCAGACCAGTTAACCAAGTCGTTCCAATTCTCATCACTGGATCTGTATTTCTGCAGTTTGTGATGACTATTGAAATCTCCCAGATACGATGTAGGGTGGGTGTGGGCCTTGATTACGTGTGCAGGCAATTTCATATCTGGAGGATTATAGATGCTAACAATCGTATTATCAACAATTTTGATGACAACTTCATGGATGTTATCATTGTTATTAATGGAAATAAGGTATGCATTTCCTATACTGCCCCATACATCTGTTGCCACACCATAAACGTTCTCATACATAGCACGTAATGAATCGAATCCAGGTATTTTACCTCTTGGAGAGTTGTACTTCATTCTCAGTGTGATGTTCCTAGACTGCAACTACATCGAATTTGTTTTCATCCAGGATCTTGCGTAGAATGTGGCATTAATACTTCATGACTTTTAATGTTTGGACCCAGATTTCTGTATAGATGGTCTTGAATATGTCCATTTATTTGATTGTCCATTTTGGCAATGTGATATATGCAAGATCATAATGTTTATCTGGCTCCAATTATATTTTTGCTCGCTTAGCACCACCTAGGGGACAGGTGCAGGGTAATTTAAGGTTATACCTTTGGATGTGAGCAACAGCCATCCCCCTGCCTGGCAGTGACAGAAGTTAACTGTGTGGTGCTAGTTATTAGTATGGTTGACAGACTAGTGTAGTTTTGGTTATGAGAGAGAGGAGATTATCAGCTCCTGGGTTTGTACCAGACTAGCTGTAGCTCAAATTCTTGTACATCCCATGATGCAAGTTCATCTGGTGAAACAGGTGATATCGAGAAAAATGTCTGCCCTTTAACGCAAGAGGAAGAATAACGAAACCTGAGATTTTAAAAGTGTGCTGGATATAATGGCAGTTTCTGTGACGTAACTATCCATTGGCCTTGTCACTCGCCAATACTGTCACGGAGCATAGTAGAAGACTGTGGACTTGTTGCTGGCAGGACATGACTTGTCACTAGCCTGTGGGCCTCTTGTGGCTCTAACTTGGTGGTTAATGGTCTTGTTGTTGGCAGGACAACTCATGTCACTAGCCAGTGGAAGAAAATTTCCTAGCACCCTGCAGCGTCTCTCTCTCTCTTGTGAACTGGTTAGTGCACTTTATCTGAACACCTTTTCTTTCTCTGACAAGAGAAGCAGCTTAGGTGCTGTAGGTTTACCTTCCCTTGAAACTCAACCACCCTCAGCGGCATGGACTAAGGACATATATCTGGGAATATTGTCAGATTTCCCAATATTTAAGACAAAGATTTAAGTTTATTCCCAAATATTCTGTTTGCCTCTATTGTACTTATTTTGAAAGTTGTATTGCTTGTATGTTGCAGGGTATTTTGTCAAGAACTATGGACGAACCTGTGTTTGTCAAAAGTGAACCAGCATGGTCTTTAGAAGCAGAAGAACCCTCAAATTTCGTAAGTTTATTATCATAAATAATAATTTTTTAAAACAAATGTGTACATTATTTAGGGTTTTGCTTCACCTGTCTTTTGTTTTACCATTTACAAGAACTTTAGTTTCTTATCCACCTATTTTTTTATTTTTTTATTTTCAAAATCTTCCTCCACTTGGAGGCTGCCAAAGACAAAGAATACACAAACAATTCATTCAAAAATAAAATGAGTAACTTATGTCTCAACCTGGAGAGTCTCAGTCTGGCGAGTCTAGGTGGTGTCTGAGTATCAACAGAGAACCCCTGAGCGCTTTCAGCCCCCAGTCAATGAACTCCTTGGTATTGATGTTAAAGGTCTTCATCAGTTCTGTCTTCTTCTTAGGGACTGTCCCTCTTGCACCGATCATGAGACCCCTCACTTCTATGTCGTCCAGTTCGTATTTGTTCTTATAATACGGCACTGTAGGCTGGTAGATAGACTTCTTTTCTTGGTCCACTTCGTCTGGTTGGTTGGAGTGTGTTTCGAATCTTACTGTGGGGTGTAATATATATCCTTTCTTCCCTTTGATTGCGATCATATCAATCCTTCTTGTACTGCCATTTACTCCGATGCCATGGACTTCCTCATGCACTTCATATCCTTTCTCACGGAGCGTCTGTGCTATGGATGACCTGATGTTATGATGTCTCGTGTTTTGAAGGGCTTCACCGAAGGCACAGGCACCCAAGACGTGAGGTAATGTTTCAGTCTCACTACATCTTCTGCAGCGGTTACCATCAAGGGACCTTCCTGGTACAGCTCTTACAGGTGCAACGTTACACGTCATTTTCAGCGCATCTCTCCACACTGTGCTAGAAAGGCCATCATGGTTTCTAACCCAGCGGTTTGCAGGAGGGAACTCCTTGTACAGACACACTCCCTGACCTTTACTTCTCAACTGGCACCATTTTTCAAATTCAGATTCTCGTAGTTTGTTTCTGAGTTTCTTGGTGTCGTATTCCCCGTGTCTGTTCTTCAAATCCTCAGTTTTACCATTTACGTTTAACTCAGTTAAACATCTGTTAATTTCTTCATCTAGGTTTCTGGTGGCTTCGATATATCGGTTCTCCTCCCGTTTCAGAATGTTGCTGCTGTTTATGTTCTGAATCAAGGCTTCCCAGCTTGCTCTAAAAACTCCTAACCCTTTGTACCGTTTATCTGAGTAAATCATAGAATCAGGAGTGTCAGTAGGAAGGGATAAGATCTCCTTTAGTGTACTCTTAACGAGTTTATCAGCATCTTCCAGAAATCGTCGTGGTATTTTACCTGCAGGAATGCAGAGGAACTGGTAAGTCAACGTAGGGCAAACTGAAGTATTTAGAATTGAAAATTTCTGATCCGGATGAAGCCACGGACAGGATGATAATGAGCTGAGTTTCTGCTGAATGAGTGTCATTGATTTCTTGGGATCAAATAACATGGTATCTGCATAATTTACCCCTAAGTATTTGACACATTCGTTCCTCGAAATACATGAAATCTCCATACCTTCTTCGACTGTAATGAGCCCCTCTTTTATTTCTCCTCCACTGATATTTGCTACCTCATTTACAGCGGTTATTATTTATTTGGCGTATGATGAATAATGACAACCCATAAACTATTTACACAACCAGTGAAAGGTGAGTACAAAGTAAATACAAATTATCATATCTATACAGTCAAAGAAAGCAATTTACAAAGTTTGAAAGTACAAGAAGAAAACACAATATATTTACATCGCTATCCACCTATCAACTCTGACAGTTCATATATACACACTGAGTGCGAGTGATGTACATGTCACTAAATGTGAATGTCCAAACCCGCCACCCACTTCACTGCTTCGGGTGTTGCTGTGTTGAGGTCTTCCATGGTGCCAGTGAAAGCACGGAGTGGACATTCCTGCACTACATGTTTCATTGTTTGTCGAACCTCCCCACAATCACAGTATGGAGAAACTGACCAGCCCCAGGTGTGTAAAGTAGATGCTGTTCTACCTACTCCACATCTCATGCGGTTTAGTCTACTCCAGATGCAACGTGGCAGATCAAAGCCTGCCAGCTTTGTGGATGGGTTATTAATATCCACTATTGCCCGAGCTGGGGATAAAGACCACTCTGTTAACCATTTAGAGGTGGGGTTGAATTCACTAGATGTTATCTTCACGGCTGTCTTCCAAGCAGGCTGGCGAGACTTCAGGCGTGTGCATTTCTGTCTGATATCCTCATGAACAGGTAGACGTTCATTCTTTAGCATTCTGGTCCATAGCTGAAAAAGGACCTTCTGTCTCCTGATATGTGGAGGTAGTATATTGCTGAGAACCGGTAACCATTGGGTCGGTGTAGCACGAAGTGTACCAGTTATGATTCGCATGGTTTGACGAAGTTGTGAATCTACTAGCTGTGTGTGAGCACTGTTAAGCCAAACACCAGAGCAGTATTCTGCTGCAGAATAGACTAAGGCCAGAGATGTTGTCCTTAATGTGTTTCCATCCGCTCCCCAGGAAGTTCCAGCCAATCGTTGGAGAATGTTATTACGACTTTTTAGTTTGTTGGCGGTAACACAAAACAAGGCACAAACAGGGTTAAAAGGTGGAGGTAAGAGCATACTACACAATATAAGAAATCACTACACACTCGGAACAGTAGTCGGGATTACGCGGATCTCCAACAAAACATGTATGTAAACATCAGAAGGGCCAACTAGTGAACAACAAACCGGGAAGATGGAAAGGGCTGGGAACCTACCAAAGGCATGGACATGGCTTAGATAGCGGATTCCGAAATAAATGCCCGTGATCCTTAGATTCGAAGAATATTATTTACCAAATAATTTTACAAAGACATTTCGCATACAATTCCGAGTTGCGAGTTATAAGTTCAGTGATGTACATAGCTTATTTCGTAGCAGTGTAAATTCAAAACTCGTTACCAATGTAGTTGTACAATGCAAAATACAGTGATGTGAAAAGGTTATCCAAAACTTAGCATACCTAAGGTGATACAGAACTACCAGAGGCAAACCCCAAGGGAAATAATATTAAACTACACTCTACATATTTTAGTGAAACAAGAAATGGGAATGCCTTGGAAACGAACAGGTAAGCCTAGCTGAAAAACTATAGCGTCATAAGTAACTAATTTGTTGAGTCTAGGCGAGGTTAGGGCAGACTCCTGTATGAAAAGCAAATCGGAACATTACGGAAATTTTAGCAGGAACGGAATTCAAGAGTGCTTACCTGAGGAGAGTGCCATCCCGGAAGCCGGGGGATGTCAACCAGATAGGCTGCTCGCAGACAGATAAACCGAGACCGACAGAATTCAGGATACAGAATTCATTCGAACACTGCCTTGCTCACTATATATAGGAATTACTGGCCTTGGAGGCAGCCAGTCAGCGTGGAGGAGTTCCCTATCGCCACCTAGACTCACCAATCACAACCTTACTTTCGATCGCGAACTTTGACTAACATTCTAGAATACGCATGATCGCGAAAGTCGTATTTTTCCAGAATAGACAGAACACACTTTCTAGAACACATACCAACAAAGTAACACACCCTGTACAAAAGTTATGTAACTTTCTTGATCTTTCCAGGAACTATAGACAGAATTCTACTATTTACAAATGCTTATGTTACAACATTATACAGTACAGGTTAGGTCAATAAAAATAAAACATCATATCATATTTTACAAATATAGTCTTAAAGAAATACATTCCACTCGCATTACATAGTTCACTTGTAACAGTATTAATAACTTTGGATTTTTCAGGGTTTATTGTGAGACCTAGTTCGCGAAACCTTTATAGAGCTAGTTTCATCAGTTCTATTGCAGAGTCACGGTTTTTTCTTACTATAACCGTATCATCTGCGAAGCCTAATATTGTTAAAGGTTGCAGTCCGTTGGCAAGGGTATAACCATGCATGTCACATAGTTCTTTTTCGCCAATTTCTCGAAAAATGTGATCTGTTGTGAGATTGTATAAAACTGGCGACATTGGGGATCCTTGCATTACGCCACGGCGTAATTTAATGGGATTAGTTTTCTTGAAGTTGGCCTGGATCTGAGTTGTATTATTCTCCTGAAGCATACAAATAATATTGCTCACTTGCTTGGCGCAGTTGACGAAGCTAACGTTTTTCTTAAGTGTAAATGGCCCACATTGTCGAAAGCCTTGCTTATGTCTAGGAAGACCAGAGTAGCATCTTGTTTGTTGTGTTTTGCTGAGTTTAACACAGATCTGAGTAAAGCGATGTTTATGATGGTGCCAGGTGTTTTGGTGAATCCTCTTTGGTGTTCGCTAAATTGGATGTAACTCCTTAATCTTGCGTCAAAGACCTTCTTGATGACACGGCAAAGGACTGAACATATAGTGATTGGCCTCCAGTCTGACAGTTCTGTTGGATCTCCATTTTTAGGTAACAAAATGATGCGCGCCTTTGTGAACAGGAATGGAACGTGCCCTGTCTGTAACATTATCGTAGCGATTTTAGCTATGATAGTTGATGCCATATCATCTTTGATAGCTCTTACTAGAACTCTGTCGGGTCCGGATGACGTGTCCACAGCCATTCGTTTCATAGCCAGGATTACCTCGTCCTTGTGCACCGCTACATCGAAGGTTTCGTCTTGTACAGCGCGTTCCCTTTCAGTCAGCAGGTCGTTGTAATGTTCGCGTTCGGAGTTGTTAGGTGTGGCAAAAGTAGATGAAAAATGATTCTCAATATCCTCGATATCAGCCGTACAGTGAGTCGTTTGATCGTTCACAGCATTTCTGATGGCTTTTCTTCGCTGGTTGTGATAGAGATACTGCATTTCTTGGTATCGGTACTTATTACGTCTCTTTTCTTTATCTCTGTTTGTTGCCCTCTGCGGATTTGAGTGTTGCTTGTAAGTTCTCTGTAGCTTGGCATCTCTCTTTGTTTTCTTGCCTCAAAATACTTTTTTGCTGGGTGTTTAGGACCTGATAGGAGATCTATGGCTTCGGCTAAGAAAACAGCAAATTCGTCAACGGACTTGTCGAACTGATCTGTGCTCATTTCATAAGAAAACTTACAATTCCACGTGTTCAAGCTCTGGGTTTCTACTTTCAT
This sequence comes from Anabrus simplex, assembly GCF_040414725.1. Taxonomy (NCBI): domain Eukaryota; kingdom Metazoa; phylum Arthropoda; class Insecta; order Orthoptera; family Tettigoniidae; genus Anabrus; species Anabrus simplex. The sequence continues at coordinate 1,235,603 of NC_090267.1, forward strand.
TTTGAGAGAGAAATTCTTCGTTATTGTATGCTTCATCACCTTGTGAAGCGACAGAGTGGTTTATGGTAGGCTGTCTCTGTACTATCATTTTGCGATGGATATCAGGATGAGATCGATTTATATGCGTATTGAGTTTTATGTAGTGTTTGCCGCAATGGGGACAGGGTAGTCATGGTTTTCCATTCAAACTTAAATTATTTTGGGAGCTTGCAATATGATCTACAGCACTCGAAGAATCTGCTGCTTCGTTACTTGCTTTCGTGGATTCCGTCTCCATGTCGTAAAATGTAATCCTATGTTGAGAATGAGTTTGCGATTAGTTAACTTGATTATCCATATTGGCTTATGCTCATACAATTTATTACATGTCAAGGCTGTACGATTAAACTGAAATTAACACCATACGTAGACTATGTAATATAACCACCGGGCGTGTATCGTTTTGTGTACCCGGAGGTAACTTCTCCTACAGAATAATTCAATAAATCCTGACAGTGAAAGGGCCTTCCCCATTGTGAAGGAGAGTTTGGGTGTGAAGATTACTAAATAGACGAAACTTTATTGCATTCCGTGTTTGGGTTTGGCTTAACTCCAGTATGTACAGCTGCGTGTTATCGGATGCTATCCCTATCTTTAAACGCTTTGTTGCGACCATACATGGCGGTCATCCTGTAAAAACAAAGATTGTTCATTCAGTGATACGACGTTGAAAGGCACATCAACAATTAATCAGTCTTATTTGCATCAATAATGTGATGTTTTCTTGTAATGCATATTTTAATATGATTCGTGATGCTAGTAAAAGACAACGGCTTTTTATGTCATCCTTTGTTCGACACAAGTGCAGTTTTTGAAATCATTTTAAGTGTCATTAACCTTGTGACCCAGTCGTTTTTATTCAAATCCACTTAGCCATGTTTCTCCTAGTTCTCCATGGGCAACAGCTGAGTGGCCTAATAAGTGGTCCTGAGTGTCAGGATACCAGTTGCTATGGAATGGGAGTGACATCTCGGACATACTGAGTCATGGCCCTCCTTGTTCTCGCACGGCTAGTACTACACAATCCACCGTGGTCCTTGACCTGTTAGAGGAGAGATCCTCACTTGGACAATGTGTTTACCAAGCTCAGAACATTTTAAGCAAGCCTCTGACCTATGGGAGTAATGGAGTCCCACTCCCATTTGACAGGTGAGTGACTCCTTGGAAACAACTTGGTGAACAAAATGGAATTTGATGGGAAGCTATCAGTATTAATTGGGCTTATGGAAGAAAGAAAGTAGAACTGACTGAGTCACTAGTCACTGGATGTGTTAGGAGTAAGTGATATTCGGGCAAGGGGAAATAATGAAGAAGTGATAGTAAATTAAATTATAAAATGTACTTGACAGGTGTTAAAAAGGGAAGGGCAGAGTATGGGGTAGGGCTGTTCATTAGGAATACCATTGCATGCAACATAGTTTCTGTTAGGCACATAAATGAGCGAATGATATGGGTAGATTTGGCACTGGGAGAAATTAGGACAAGAATTTTTCAGTGTATTCACCATGTAAGGGTGCAGATGAGGATGAAGTTGAGAAACTGTATGAAGCATTGAGTGACATCGTAGTCAGGGTCAACAGGAAGGGTAGGATAGTGCTAAGGGGAGATTTAAATGCTAGAGTTGTAAATAGAACTGGAGGATACGAAAGGGTGATGGGTAAATGTAGGGAAGATGTGGAAGCTGATTGGAATTGGAAGCATTTGCTGGACTTCTGTGCTAGTATGTGTTTAGCAGTTATGAATACATTCTTCAAGCATAAGGCTCTTCCTCACTACATATGGGAGGCTAGGGGTGCCAGTTCGATAATAGTATACATCTTAACTGACTTTGAATTCAGGAAGTCTGTCAGGAATGTGCA